>NC_142113.1:3828750-5225000 GCF_056152115.1 Neolamprologus brichardi
CTGTTGGCGGATTTTTTCAATTGTTTTCTCAGCTTCATCGAGCTTTCCTTGAAGTATCTGTATCTCCTCAATAGTAGCTTTCTTTCCTTGAAGCTGGGCAGATGTTTCTTTTAATTCAGCACTCTGTGTTCCCGATGAAAAAATACGGGAAAAAAAATTCTTTCGTCCTTGACCAAACTTCATTCCCTCATTGATAATTTTTATATCAGGCTGCCGTTGCTGTTTTCCTTCCAGGTCTTTATTTCGTGCTTCCAATTGTCTGCACTTCTCCTCTAGTTGAAGCTTCTCTTCTTCAATTTGTTTAACTTTGTCATGGAGGTCAGAGTTTTCCTTCTGACTTTCCTGTAATGCCCTTTGGATTGATAAGACAACATCCATGGTTATTTCTCCTGAAGAGATTGGCTGGCCAGACCACGAAGGAGAGGCAGCATTATTTATTTTTCTTTGTCGGCGTTTTCGTCCCATGTTGGAGCCTGTGCACAGTGACTCTGAAAAGGCTTAGAAATATTTGCAAATGTATCTCGTGTTGAACGTTTGAAGTCTGCGAACAAACTGTTTTAAAATTGCTGCTTCTGATCCCTATTTATAGACTTCAGAACTTCAAAGGATCAAAGGTATTAATGATGTCACATCTTGTGACATCATCATTCCGTAAGCCAATCAGATTGTCACATGACATTTTAAAATGGGGATGTGTTTTTTTTTGTTTTTTTGTTTTTTTTTAAAGTTTTTTTGGAGTTTTCACCATTTGCTCCAGGAGCTGCGCCTGGATGACGGCCGCTTTCAGCGGTACTGTTATGTTTGCATGCCTCAAACATTAATGATGACACCTTCAGTCTTTCTCAGTTCCATTCTTTAATTCTCAGGCTTGCAGCGGCAACACAGTCTGCAGCGCTAACTTGTTCATCTACCGTTTTCTGTTGTCTCCTTTTTCTATATCCTCCTTCTGCCTTACATTCGACCTTTCAAAATAAAAGTTCTGTAAACATCACAATCACCTCCTTTTTTTTTTCTTTAACAAACTTAGGTACTCAGTGAGGTGAATTATTAATCTGAACCTATGATAACAACACCTAATAAAATTACTGAACGTTCTTATTACTTGAGTTTCTCCACACCTAAACATCACTTAAACAGCACTGCATTTGCGCAGATCTCTGACTAATCACTATCAACATTCAACACTAGAATACTGGTTACAGTGTTAGATTCAGGAACAACAAACATGTTACACGCAGCGTAACCTTTAACGGGTCACTCAGATATTCAAGTCTTAGATCTGATGTAATCAGACAGATGCATAGGTACGCGTCTGTTTGATCTGACTGGGTATCTGGGCTTGTCTGTCAAGGCGGGGTCGACATGTCGTCCAGGTGGGGCATCTTCAAGTCCATGTCTGATTTTCTTGAAGCATGAGGCATTGCTGACAATTGAGTGTCCATCCCTTGTAGCTGTAATTTCAGAACCCTTAACTTTAGTCACTTTATAGGGTTTTGCATTGTATGGTGTGGATAATTTGTTGTGCTTGGGTTGGCGATGCAGCACTGTGTCACCCAGTCTGACGCGACGAGTTGCATCTGCGATCACCTTCATCTTGATCTTTGCACTATCATCCCTTGCTCTCACTTCAGCGTCTGAACACTTCCGTGGAGTGGTGTTAACGAAAGGGAGCTTGGTGTATAGCTGGCGTTGAAACAGTATTTCAGCTGGTGAGCTTGCTGTTGTGCAATGAGATGTAGATCTGTACTCACGAAGAAAGATGTTTAGTTGCTGTCTCCATGGTGTGCCCTGCATCTCGGCAACTCTCAGTGCTTTGCATAGGGTTCTCGTAAATCTCTCAGCAATGGCGTTCGCCTGAGGCCAACAAGGTTTGATTTTTGCGATGATGAAATCCTAGGTAGTCTGCAAACTGTGAGAAAGCCTCACTGTTAAAAGGAGGACCATTGTCAGTTTTTACTGTCCTTGGGATTCCAAACATGGAGAACACTTTGTCAATGACTGGGATAACAGAAGATGCTGATGTTGAGCGTACACTTTCAACGACTGGATAGCGAGAATACTCGTCTGTGATAACGAGCAGGTATTTCCCCCGTAGGGAGCGGTCCATAAACGTCTGCACTGACACTGTGCCAGGGCGTTTCGGGTAATGGTGACGTCTGCAGAGGGTCAGTGTGTGTGACAGGTGTGCTAGCTTGGCATGGCAGACAGTTTTGAACTGCAGATTCTGCTTTCCGATCAATCTCTGGGAACCATACTTTGGTACGTAGCAGCGCTTTGGTCTTGACGATACCCTGGTGCCCTTCGTGTGCCAGTTGTATTGCTCTTTCTTGTAGGACAGTTGGAATAACTATCCTCGTGCCTCTGAGTATGAAGTCAGATGAGTCAGCTACTGTTAGTTCACTTTGAACATGTTTGAATGATTTCAAAATGTCAGCATGCTGGGATTTATCTGTTAGATGCCACGTGTTGTTCCTGATGTGACCGATGACTTCCTGCAGAACCTGGTCTTTCAGAGTCTCTGTTTTTATCTCGTGAAGTGTCATGGCTTTTGGAGTGATAAGAGAAGAACTTGACATACTCTTCTGCAACCTTACATGCACGAGCACTTTCATTCTCCTGTGTTGGCACTGGATGACGTGACATAAAGTCAGCTGGATTATCAGCACCTTTTCTGTATTCCACTCTGAAATTATATGGCTGAAGTCTCAGTCCCCATCTTTCTATTCTGGCAGGTGGTTTTGATCTTGGGTTATTCCAGATGATTTTGAGTGCCTTGTAATCGGTCACCAGTGTGAATGGATGTCCATAAACATAGAAATGGAAATGTTCGCAACTGCACACAATGGCGAGTGCTTCTTTCTCAGTCTGCGAGTATCTCGTTTCCACATCACTCAGTGCTCTGCTTGCATATGCAATAATGTGCTTCATCCACTTTTCATCTTTTTGACAGAGGATGGCGCCCAGTCCTACTGGACTAGCATCAACAATCAGTTCAGTCTGTCTGCTGG
This sequence comes from Neolamprologus brichardi, assembly GCF_056152115.1. Lineage (NCBI taxonomy): Eukaryota > Metazoa > Chordata > Actinopteri > Cichliformes > Cichlidae > Neolamprologus > Neolamprologus brichardi. The sequence goes on from NC_142113.1 coordinate 3,831,759, forward strand.
GATAGAAGTAGGACATCGTCGTGTCGCTTGTGAGACTGACCTTGAGTGCCTGCAACGCAGTTTCTTGGTCTTGACCCCATGTCCAAGGGGTGGCCTTGTGTGTGAGCCTGCGCAGTGGCTCAGAGATCGATGAGAAGTCTCTGATGAACCTTGAGCAGTAATTGGCCATGCCAAGGAGACTTTTGATGTCAGCAGGTGTTTTTGGGTTGGGAGCGTGTTGAACTGCTGCAACCTTTTTAGGATCTGCTGAAACGCCACCTGCAGAGAAGATGAAACCAAAAAACTCAAGTTTTGTTTTATTAAATTCACACTTTTCTCGATTCAGAGTAAGACCTGACTCTGATAGTCACTTAAAGAGAAAGATTGCTGTCATGATCAGCCTGGTCCCTGCCAAAGACTATAATGTCATCACTGAGATTTTTGACTCCGTTCAGTCCTTGCAGCGTCTGATAAATAGCATTTTGGAAGACTTCAGCTGCAGAAGAGACTCCAAAGCTCAGTCTTTTATTGCGCCGAAATCACAGATGAGTAGTGAACGTCGTAATGTAGCGGCTGTCAGGGTGTAATTCAAATTGGTGGTATCCTGCCCCGAGATCAAGTTTTGAGAACACCGTAGATCCATTCAGCTCATGGATTACATCATCAATCGTGGGCGTGACATGTCGTTCTCGTTCGATTGCAGTGTTTGCTTGTCTCATGTCCACACATATCCGTACGTCGTCCGGATCCTTTGGTTTTGAAGTGTTACAATGGGTGAAACCCACGGTGTTGGTCCCGTAAACCTTTTCAATAATGTCATCAGCTTCTAATTTCTGAAGTTCGTCCTCCACTTTTTGACGTAAATGAAAAGGAACACTTCTGTGTGGTTGACAGGTTGATTTTACATCTGTGTTTATATGCAGTTTGACTTGAAAATCTCTGAGTTTTCCAATTCCCTTGAAAAGTTCCGGGTGTTGTTCTACTAGCTTGTCTGCAACAGAACGTTGAGACTGAGAAGAGACCGCAGTGACAATATGGAGGAGTTCCAAGGCTTTTGAGGTTTCAAAACTCAAAAATATTGAAACCACCTCCTTTAATGACGAAGAAGGAACACCTAACTGTTTTGTCTTGTTTTTCCACACTGCACCTGAATGCACCACACACAGGGAGAGACGTAGATGAGTGGTATGGGTAAATCTTGATGTCTGTAGAGGTCAACGTAGGACGTGTTGTCAGTTTGTTGTAGGTAGCTTCAGTTAAGCAGTTAGCAGTGGCCCCAGAATCGATTAGCACCGGTATCTGGGTGCCTCTGCTGCCCTCAGGTGAATGTATGGCTATTCACCCTATGCAGCGAGCTTAACATAAGAGGAGATGGTTCCAGGAACGACAGGACACATCGTTTTGTCTTTGTGTCTTTAACTGAAGACCATTTTTTTCCTCTTTTAATTTGTAAATGGTAATGGACTGATTCTTATATAGCGCTTTTCTACTCTCACGGAGTACTCAAAGCGCTCTATACAACATGCCTCACTCACCCAATCATACCCATTCTCACAAGCACTTTATCTACACTTAGTGCTTTCTAACGACATTCATACACATTCATACTCCGATGGATGCATCGGAGAGCAAGTTGGGGTTAGTATCTTGCCCAAGGATACTTGACATGCAGACTGGAGGAGCCTGGGATTGAACCACCGACCTTCCGATCAGTAGGTGACCTGCTCTACCTCCTGAGCTACAGCCATTGTAAGACTGTGAACATACAGTAAAATAATACGTAAGCATCAGTATCAACATATTTTGTAAACAAAACAGAAGTTAGCAACATAGCTTTCCTTACGCTTTACATTCACCATAAACATCTTTCCTTATACGTTCAAATAACCTTTTAAGTAACATGAAAGTAACAAATCTTACAGAAAATGAAGTTAGACATTGCTTACTTACAGATTATGGCTCAACAAACTCCCCAACAATGTACACTGGGCTTAAAGTTTCGCAGCTTGTTCTCTGCTCCATGCATTCTCTCCCACTGCCTGCGTGAACTTTGCCTGCTGCTTACAACCCATCACGGGGGCAGTGTAGTGCACACCAAATAACCAAAGAAGAAGCCACAAACTGAAGGGGTAATACTGCCCACTATTGGGAAACCTGAGAAATGCGCCAGCCAAAGAAACCCAACAAAGTAACAACCGAGGGGCAGAATACTCCCCGCCTGACATCCATGGAATGTCACCCTCAACTAACATGTAAAAGGCAAGTGACATACAAGGAAACAAACTTTCTGCTTCTAAGTACAATCCTTAGACACCAATAGCACAACCTCACTGATAGGCCTTATGTAGCACTTGTGTTCACCCTTGCGGAAAATCCTCACCTCTATCTTCCTTACAAGCCCATCCTCACTGGGAAAGGTTTTGGTGATAAGTCCAAGTGGCCAGTTGTTCTTATGTTCGAGTGTCTCTCTTAAAAGAACAACATCTCCTGTTTGTAGGTTAGGCTTTACTGTTTTCCATTTGCGGCGGTCCTGAAGTCCTGAGATGTATTCTTTTTTCCATCGTCTCCAGAAGACATCATCGAAGTATTGTACGCGCCTCCATTGAGCTTTGAACAGATCACTGTTTCCAAACTGACCTGGTGGGATTGGTGGGGTCGTAACCTTTTGCGTGAGCAGCATGGCTGGGGTAAGGATGACTGGGTTATCTGGATCTGCAGAAACTGCTGTTAACGGACGAGCATTCACTATTGCAGTGACTTCAGCCATTAAGGTCACTAGTATTTCATGGGTAAGCTTTGCATTCCTGTGTTCTAGGAGCATTGCATCAAGGATTTTGCGCGTGACCCCAATCATTCGCTCCCAGGAGCCAGCCATATGCGATGCATGTGGGGGGTTGAATAGCCATTTGCAGCCAGAGTCTTCAAGAAAGCTGTTTAGTTTGCTGTTGTAGCAGCCCTGTTTGTCTATTTGCAGCTCTTTGCAGGCACCCACAAAATTTGTCCCACAATCGGACCTAAGAAGTTTGACTGCACCTCTGATGGCAAAAAAACGACGCAGGGCATTGATGAATGATGACGTGTCCATTGATTCTATAACTTCAATGTGAATGGCCCGTGTACTCATGCACGTAAATATGACTGCCCATCGCTTTGCATCCGCTTGCCCACCACGCGTTTTTCTGACAGTGACAGACCAGGGCCCGAACACATCAAGCCCTACATGTGTGAACGGAGGGTCAGTGGACAGCCTATCCTCTGGTAGCTCAGCCATAATCTGTTCCTGCTGTCTGCCTCTTAGTTTTCGACATGTCACGCAGCTGAATATCATTTTGCTTATTGCTCTTTTTCCTCCCACAATCCAAAAGCCTGCAGCTCTGACTGCCCCTTCAGTAAAATGTCTGCCCTGATGGCATACTTTCACATGGAAGTGTCTTATAATGAGCTGGGCAAGGTGGTGTTTGGCAGGGATGAGGATAGGATTTGTTTCATCCGAAGTCAACTGTGCTCGTCTTAGTCTCCCACCCACTCTGAGGATTCCATTTGTATCAAGAAATGGGTTCAGTTTGCTAAGTGGGCTTGAACTTTTGAGGGGCATACTCTTTTCAAGCTGTCTTATGTCTTCTGCATAGACTTCTCTTTGGACAGTGCGAATGATAATGATCTTAGCTTGATCGAGCTGCTTTTCGGTTAAATGCTCACTACAGCTGTGCCAGCCCTGACAGGTGCCTTCTATGTTCTGCTTAAAGGACTGAACAATGTGTCGGAGTTTAGATATAGTCTTCAGTAGTACATTCCAACTAGAAAACCTTTCGAATCTGGCACTACTGAGAACATCCTTTGCAAGAGTGGTAACACAAGTAGTTACCTCATGACGCAGTTCGTTGTCAGTCTCTGGGTCTACAAGATTAAACGACTCTGCCTGAGATTGACCTATTTCTGACTTGGTAAGAAAAGCAGGTCCACTGAGCCATGCGGAGGTAGAAAGCTGCTCAGCAGGTAATGCGCGCGTGGCATGATCAGCAGGATTTAAGTGAGTGGGCACATAATGCCACTGGTGAGCTTGTGTGGATCGCCTGATGCGTTCCACTCTGTTGTGCACATAGATGTAAAAACGCCTCTTTGTGTTGAAGATGTAACCGAGGACTACTTTGGAGTCTGAATAGAAGCTCACCTGATCAACTGCGATGTCCAGCTCGTCCACGACTAACTCTGCCACCTCGACAGCCAGGACCGCTGCACAGAGCTCAAGTCTGGGTATGGTGATGTCTGGTCTTGGGGCAAGCCGTGCCTTGCCGAGAAGGAAGCCCACTTCATTATGACCATCTCTGTCTGTGAGTTTAAGGTAGGCAACAGCGGCCACTGCCTTGGTAGAGGCATCGCAGAAAACATGGATTTCCTTAGTTACTGCTGCAGAGAGTGGTATTGAGGTGAACATTCTGGGAATCTCAAGTTGTTGTAGATGTTTGAGGGAGTGTTTCCACTGTTGCCACTGTTGTAATTTGTCTTTAGGGAGTTCAGTGTCCCATTCACAAATGTCAGTGGAAATGTCTCTGAGTATGACCCTGCCCTCTACAATGACAGGGACAGCAAAGCCGAGTGGGTCATACACACTATTAACGACTGACAATACTCCACGCTTGGTAAAGGGCTTCTCATTGACGGTTGTTTGGAACCTGAACAAGTCTGTAGACAGGTCCCAGCCCAAGCCCAAGCTTCGCTGCATGGGTGTCTGCCCAAGGTCAAGGCCCTGCATGTCAGCTGCAAGGTCCTCACTTGGAAAAGCATTTGTGATGGTAGGACAGTTGGATGAGATTTTATGCAGGCGTATGTTACACTGAGCCAGCATCTTCTGAGCCCCACAGAGAATGTTGATGGCCTCATCAGTGGAAGGAAATGATTTTAGTCCATCATCCACATAAAAGTGGCGTTCAATGAACTCTCTTACATCATTGCCGTGTTCTTTTTCTCCCTCCATCGCTGTTCGTTTCAGTCCATAAATGGCCACTGATGGGGAGGGGCAGTTCCCGAACACGTGGACTCTCATCCTGAATTCCTGTACTTCTCCATCCAGATCATGGTTTTTGAACCACAAGAAGCGAAGGTAGTTGCGGTGGTCTTCTCTGACAACAAAATTGTAAAACATTTGCTCCACGTCGGCCATGACTGCGTATGGGTCGGACCTGAAACGCATCAGAACTCCCACAAGAGTATTATTGAGATCTGGCCCTTTTAGTAGCACATCATTGAGAGAAACATTGTTGTATTGCGCACTTGAATCAAAAATCACCCTAATTTTTCCTGGCTTCTGAGGGTGATAAATGCCAAAACTAGGGAGATACCAGCATTCTTGTTCTGGAGCTAAAGCTGGAGCTGGTTCAGCGTGGCCCTTACTGAAAGTTTTGTCTAAAAACTCAAAGTAATGTTCTTTCATTTCATGTTTCTTTTTCAGTGTTTTGCGGAGCGTCATTAAGCGACTGAGGGCTTGGTCCCTATTGTTGGGTAAACGCTGTCTGGGGGAGCGGAATGGGAGTGGAGCTACCCAGTTGTTCGCCTCATCTTTAGTAAAGTCTCTGTGCATAATTTCCAGGAATAATGCATCTTCTACTGAAAGAGCAGTTTTGTCATCATCTGCTGTTTGCTGGAAAATGTGTCTGCCTACTTCTGCTTGTGTCTTCTCGAATTTAGGACAGCTTTCTGTGTATTTGTCTTTTATATAGATTTTGCTTGCACAGGGGCTAAGGGAGGTAGGGCGCCCGTTATTCAGAATGTCTGTCTTGAAAGAGTTTACTGTGGGTTTGTGGGCACCTGAGAGGCAGACATCGCCTACAACCACCCATCCCAGATCGAGGCGTTGGGCATAAGGTGCACTGTTTGGACCATTTACCTGACTGCGAACCTTGTGAGCTTGGATGATGTCCCGGCCCAAGAGGAGGAGAATGTCCGCGGCTGGGTCCAGAGGAGGGATCTGTGAAGCGAGTGCGTGTAGATGAGGGTGAGCTGACACAGCCTCCTTGGTGGGTATCTCATCTCTATTATCTGGAATGTGATCACATTCTGTCAGTGTGGGCAGCACCATGGACACTTCCCCATTTACATCCTGAATAACGAAATTAGTTGCTCTGCGTCATCCAGCCTCTGACAAACCTGCACATGTTTTCATGGTGTATGGGAGCATAGTGCCTTTCACAATAAACATGTCGAAGAAAGCAGACCTGGCTAAGGATGAGTTGCTTTGATCATCCAGCATGGCGTACATCCTCTTTTTCTCTTCAGGATTTGTGCGGGGATACACGTCGACTAAACAAATCTTAGAGCAGGATTTGCCTTTAAGACGTGGGCCACACACCTCTGTGCAAGCAGTTGTGGTTACAGGGCTTGAAGGATCAGACTCCCCGCCGTGGCTTTGAGGCCGGAGGTTAGAGTCCTTGGTTGCCCACAGAGGTGGGCCAGCATGCATGGCAGACACGTGAGCGTCACTATTACATTCCGAGCATTGGATAATGGCTTTGCAATCGTTAGCTCGGTGACCTGTGGAAGAACAACACTTATAACAAATAGCATGTTCTTTGAGGATGCTTTTCCTTTCATCTAGTGTTTTTGACCTAAAACCCCTGCATTTGGCAAGTGAATGAGGCTTGTGGTGAATAGGACATTGTCTGTCTGGGTTGAGAACTGACATTCGAGCTGTGCCATTTGTTTGACTAATATCTGTTCTGTTCACTGCAACCGCACCTCTGTATTTAGTTGGTTTCAACAATGGCTTATCAGGTTTTGGAGCTACTATGTTTGAACTTTGTAACATAAAGCTAGGATCTGTTTTCATTTCTGCATAATCATTTATAAACTGAACAAAATATGAGAAAGGTGGGTAAACTGCACCGTTGTCCCTTTTGTATTTTGTACCCTGTTTCACCCAGGACTCCTGGAGTCCGTAGGGGAGCTTTTCCACTATCGGGTTTATCCCTCTTGGGGTGTCCAGAAAGCTAAGGCCGGGTAGATAATTTTCACTTTGTGCATACTCTAACTCCAACAGGAGATCTGCAAGCTCCTGCAATAAGTGAGTGTCCTTATTAGATATTTTAGGAAAAGACTGTAAGCGTTGGAAAAGTGACGCTTCGACTACCTCTGGAGAACCAAAACTTTTGTCAAGACATTGCCACAAACGTTGAAGACCTGCGTGTGGGTTGTTCACATGGACCGCTCTGATCCTCAGCGCATGTTGTAGTGACTCCCCGCTGAGCCACTTGGTGAGGAGGTCAAGCTCTTCGCTGAACTTGAGGTTGAGGCCTTCTATGGCGTTGCGGAAAATGGACTTCCAGGACAAGTAAGACTCAGGACGGTTGTCAAAAACCTTGAATCCCGCTGTCAGCAGATCACGGCGTGCTAGATAGGCTGTGAAATCTGAGAGTTCAGTCTGTGGAGGCAATGAAGGTTTAGGCTGGGTTGAAATGTCAGTTTTTCTGTTTATAGGAGGGGACTTTGGTCGCTTCTGATTTACAAAATCAGTGAGATGTTCACCTGGAGAGGAGGCAACTGGTGGTTGACTCTGTCGTAGATGCTGAGCGTCGTTATTACCAACCAGTTGTCCTGTATCAGGCTTTCCGTCTTCATTAACTACCAAGCTGCGGTTAGTGAAGTGAGCGTTCACATAATCTTGAGCGCGTCTGATGGAAGGAAGTGTCTTAGAGGAGACTCCTTGTTCTGTGAGGTCAACGGCGTCATGCTCCTCGTCGGCTGCCGCTTCCAGGACATGAGCTGCGGCGAGCGCTGCTTCAGCCTCACCCTCCTTCTTTAGAGCGTTTAGTGTTGCCTCGATGCGTGCCTTCTCAACCTCCATGTCGATCTGGCGTTTGGCGTACTGTGCTCTAGTGCGGGCGGCTTCTGCTTCTGCTCTGGCTCGGGCTGCAGCTTGACTGGTGGATGAACGACGTGAAGAACGTAAAGAGCGTGAGTGGCACTCTGACCGGACCACCATCTGGGAGAGAGGCGGTGACGCTTCAGGCTGAGACATCTTGGGTGCTTGATAGGTAGATAATCTTCTTACTCTGCTGCCCTCAGGTGAATGTATGGCTATTCACCCTATGCAGCGAGCTTAACATAAGAGGAGATGGTTCCAGGAACGACAGGACACATCGCTTTGTCTTTGTGTCTTTAACTGAAGACCATTTTTTTCCTCTTTTAATTTGTAAGACTGTGAACATACAGTAAAATAATACGTAAGCATCAGTATCAACATATTTTGTAAACAAAACAGAAGTTAGCAACATAGCTTTCCTTACGCTTTACATTCACCATAAACATCTTTCCTTATACGTTCAAATAACCTTTTAAGTAACATGAAAGTAACAAATCTTACAGAAAATGAAGTTAGACATTGCTTACTTACAGATTATGGCTCAACAAACTCCCCAACAATGTACACTGGGCTTAAAGTTTCGCAGCTTGTTCTCTGCTCCATGCATTCTCTCCCACTGCCTGCGTGAACTTTGCCTGCTGCTTACAACCCATCACCAAAGGGGGCAGTGTAGTGCACACCAAATAACCAAAGAAGAAGCCACAAACTGAAGGGGTAATACTGCCCACTATTGGGAAACCTGAGAAATGCGCCAGCCAAATAAACCCAACAAAGTAACAACCGAGGGGCAGAATAGTGCCCATTACTCTGACTTCAGTATGTGGGAGTTTAGGATGTTGAGCTGTGTTCACCACATATACATAAGCGTCATCACTGCTGGATGTGTGCCCTGTCTCCACGTGTGCAGCGCTATCTGTTACTTGATGAACAGTTTGCGGTGGCAGATTTTTCTTCTTCTTCTTTCCACAATGTGTCTCTTTTCTCTTTGAGCGACATTGCTTTGCAAAATGATTGTATTTGCCACAAGAATGACAGATTTTGTCTTTGGCTGGGCAGCCTTGCTCATGAGGATATCTGCCTCCACAGTTTCGACAGCGGTTATTCGGCCGCCATGAGGGTGTCCATTTGTTTCTAGCCGTGGTGTCACGTCCTGTTTTGTGCTGTACTTTATTAACTGCAGCTGTCTTGTCAGCTTCCATCCCTGTAGCTTGCAATTCAGACAGCTCACATGCACGCCCATGATTTAATAGATCATCCAACGTTAAATCAGGTTCTCTGAGTGCTTTTCTACGCAGCTGTGATGATGTACAGCTTTAGATAATTTGTGTTTTGATTCCTGCAGTCATGTCTGCAAACTCACAGTTTTTGGCTAGAATCCTAAGCCTGGTGTGATAGTTGTCCAACGTTTCACCTGATTCCTGCACCGCTTTCCTGAATAGATAAATCTGATACTGCACGTTTTTCTTAGGCACAAAGTATGCTGACAATTTCTGTTTTGTATCTGCGTATTTGTCGCCAACCGTTGCTAACGTGTCGTAAACGTCATGGACTTTTTCACCAGGCACATGCAGCAATAATGCTCTTAATCTCGCATCTCCAGTAATATTCATTGCCGTGGTGTAGTTCTCAAACCTCTGAAGCCATTTCGTCCAGCGAGGTCCGACGGAATAGAGGTCGGTGTCCGCGTCGAAGGGTGGAAGTGGAGTAGCGTGTGCAGCCATGTTCTTGTCTCCTAAGCTCCGGGTAGGGCAACTTCCTTCGTCTTGCTTTGGTTGTAACCTTTACTCTCGTCGCCAATGTAATGTTTGCATGCCTCAAACATTAATGATGACACCTTCAGTATTTCTCAGTTCCATTCTTTAATTCTCAGGCTTGCAGCAGCAACACAGTCTGCAGCGCTAACTTGTTCATCTACCGTTTTGTGTTGTCTCCTTTTTCTATATCCTCCTTCCGCCTTACATTCGACCTTTCAAAATAAAGGTTCTGTAAACATCACAGGTACCACCGTCTTTCCCTCGCCCAGTTTGAGGGCGAGTAGGGGTGGGCGATATAAACGATATCTGATAGAAACATTATAAATTTGGCCAACGATAGAGATTTTGACTATACCGCTCTATCCGATAGCGCATGTTGATGATGTCATCAAGCTGCGCCTGTTTTGGTCGAAAGCATAGCGGCGGCTAAAACCATTAAAATCTGCAAATTATGGCGGGCGACAGTCATAGCAAAGAGATGAAGCACTTTTGAAATATGGGGAAATATCAAACTTTCAACTTGCTCTCCTCTGATACTTGCTCCTCTTTTTCTCCTGTTACATTACAAGACATCAGAGGCCTGCTTTGTCATATAAAACAGACTTCAAGCCCCCTTGATGTCCTTCCATCTTTATTTTTCACTAGTGTGTTTGATTCAATTGGCCCCTGTATTGTGGAAATGATAAATACTTCTCTTCATACTGGCTCAGTCCCCAGCTTCTTTAAACAAGCTATTGTTGAGCCAATATTAAAGAAACCTCAGCTGGATCCATCTCTTCCTAACAGTTATAGGCCAATATCCAAATTGCCCTTTATATCGAAAAATTTTAGAAAAAGTAGTACTAGAACAACTTAACTATTTCCTGGATAAAAATGCTGTTATGGACACTTTCCAGTCTGGTTTTCGTAAATTGCATTCCACTGAAACGGCCTTACTTAGAGTATCTAGTGATATCTTGATGGCAGCAGACTCTGGAGAGTACACAGTGCTAGTCCTGTTGGATCTCAGCTCTACTTATGACACTGTAGATCACAGTATCATGATAAACAGACTCGAGAACTTGTTTGGGATTACTGGTGTTGTTTTAAAATGGTTTATATCATATCTGTCTGAGAGATCTTTTACTGTTTGCATGAATCATGTCACATCAGAATCAACAGTTTTGCCGTGTGGGGTACCTCAGGGATCTGTCCTTGGTCCAATTCTCTTTTTACTTTATGTATTTCCCCTAGGCCAAATTATTAAGCGCTATAAATATATCTCCTATCATCTCTATGCTGACGACATCCAACTATACTGTTCCTTCAAAATGTCTGAGTTTTATAAATTGTCTAATTTAAGTAATTGCCTGACAGAAATCAACAAATGGTTATATGACAATTTTCTCCAACTAAACTCTGATAAAACAGAAACTCTAATTATTGCTCCAGACCACATGGTCCCAGAAATTAGACAGCATATCAGCTTCTTAGACCCTTCTGTAAAATCAAGGCTTAGAAATCTCGGTGTCATATTTGACAGCTCGATGTTGCTCGAGCAGCATTCTAAGCAGCTGGTCCGAAACTGTTTTTATCATTTACGGAATATCTCTAAACTTCAAAGCTTGAACCTGAGATGATTATTCATGCTTTTATTTCTTCTCGTTTAGACTATTATAATGGCCTTTTTACTTGTTTTAACAAATCAGCCTTAAATCATCTTCAGACTGTGCAGATTGCTGCAGCACGTCTCTTAACAGGCACAAAGAGAAGATCACATATCACTCCAGTCTTGGCCTCCCTTCACTGGTTGCCTGTAAATTTTAGGTTTCATTTTAAAATTTTACTTCTAACCTTTAGGGCCCTACATGGTCAGGCTCCTCAATATTTATCTGACCGGCTGAAACCACATACATCTTCTCGGGCTTTAAGGTCATTAGATCAGAGACTGCTGGTGGTACCGCGCACTCGTTTTAAAACTCGTGGTGGAAAAAAGTTGGCGTTCATCCTCCAGCTTCACTGTGCTAATGTTATGCTAACATAGCTGTGTCGCTAGCAATCACGTAGCACATCATTATATACCAGGTAATCCAACTTCAGTAACCCTGCAAACGCCACTGCGGTTTAGTTTTCTGTCTTCATTTATGTTGGAAGTGGTAGCAGAGCTGTACGTTTTAATTAGTTTCAAAAGTCTCTGTCAGAACATGGTATGAAATGTTTAGGTGGAAACTAGCGAGCTAACTTCCTGTTAACTTCTAACTCCGTTAAATTTAATAAATTCTGTTTTCATGGATGTAAAATGTAATTGTTACACCAGATAAAGCAGCAACGCTGATGATTTAATTAAAGATGAAAGAATTTAGACCGTTTTTAACTCTTAGTGTTCGTTTGACTTTGGGACCTGAAATGGACGGAGTTTTGGACCCAGATTACTCCGCGAAGCTCCTCACTACAGCAGCCGTAATGCTCTGACAATCCATCAAGCAGTGCGGCTTACCAAAGTTGTGCTAAAACATTTTTTTAACGTTTTTTAAACAATTTTTGCACGCAGAAATCGGTTCGAGGTCACCAGAATTCATACATAAGGCACACTCTCGATTTTTGAGAAAATTAAAGGATTTTTTTGTGTGGAAAATACGTTATACAGAAGAAAAGAATATATATCAGTGATTAGAGCTGGGCGATAGAACAATAACGATATGTATTGCGAAATACCTTTTTCTCGATAGAAAAATTAAACTATAGACGATAGACCTCATCTCTCTCTCTCTTCCTCTCTTATAAAAACGAATAGCCAATACAAATTAAGTAGTGCAGAGCTTAACCAATCACAGCCGCAGCGTCACGTCACGTAACTTGTTACGTACAGCTCAAGTGCCAAGCCGCGCATGTGTATTTGTTTGGGAAGCAGCCCGCCGCCGTGCGGCCGGGTAATGGAGAAAATGAGTGTTCCGACTAGAGAAAAGTCTAGGTGACCAAGTTACCGAAGAGAGCACAGATGACGGCTCCAATGCCAGAGAGATTGTCGAAAGGAAAGACCAGAGAAGTTCCGTAGTGTGGAGGTTTTTCGGCTATTTGAAGTCTGACAAAAAACAGAGTAACGCGCACTGTAAATTGTCGTCGAAAACAACCAGGGGAATCCCTGTGAAGCAGCAACAGTCAATTGAGTCTGCTTTCTCCAGCGTCTTACCATATGAGAAAAAAGCTAAGAGACATAGCAACATAACGAATGCCATAGCTTACTGTCTTGCTAAAGACATGCTACCAATAAACACGGTCCACAATGAAGGATTCAAGCAGCTAATTAAGGTAATGGATCCTCGTTACCAACTCCTTGAACATAAACATGTCTCTCAGACAGCGCTTCCAAAGCAACATTATAAGTTAGTCAATTTTGTCTCTTCTTCTGTAAAATAAACTAAGATTTATTTTTAGAATTAATATTTTGTTTCTAAGTGGAACTGACAATTTAGTAGTCTGTTTTGTTTGTTCTATTTTGAAACTTAAAGGCTTTAGCGGCTACTTTTTGTGTAGTTTGTAATATTTGCCTTTATTTTGCCTAAACTGAAGCCTCATTTTAAGTACATCTGCCCTGTTGAACTTATTATGGGAAATAAATATTTAAATCAAAACAAGCTGCTGATTATTTCACATTTTACTTGTGAGCAACAGCACATTTAAATCTTACATATATAGTTATTTGGCTTATATCGTGATATATATCGTTACCGCACATGCTTCAAATTATATTGCGATATGGATTTTAGGCCATATCGCCCAGCCCTACTCAAAAGGTCTCATCAAGTCCCGATTTAATTCGTTTATGCCATGTTATCAGTGTTTGCATTGATAGCATGGCTTTGGTGTCATATCAGTGTATGCTCTCGGTGTTTGCTGATATCAAACTGTGGTATGAGGACCACTGTGGGTTAATCTTTGTAGTGATACTCACTCCTTTTTTTTTATTTAGACCTGGTTTATTTCTGGTATAGTTGAATATTTGTATATAATCCCAGCAGCTGTCAGACTCTATAACAGGGGTCACCAGCCTTTCTGTGAACAGTTTGGTTCATCTTTAGTCAAGATTTATGTTTTGTAATTTAAATCTGACATCGCAAAAGTATTTTAGAGTTTGAATAATGTATTTTACAACTGCAGTACACGTAATACTAATTTTGAACAATTTTGTCCAGGTTCCTTGACACCAGGGTCTCCTCCAGGACCATCACGTTCAGTTACAGAGTCGGTGTGTCCACGGTGTGCCAGATCATCCCCCAGGTAGCGACGGCCATCTGGGACTGTCTAGTGGACGACTTCATGGCTGTGCCTTCACCTGGAGACTCATAGAGAAAGTATATACAGTGGTCCCTCATTTATTGCAGCAGGGTTTCTCAGAATAACTAGCCCCTCGCCACACACTTTATACACTTTATTTTTTTATTTTTTTTACACACACACATGAAGATTAGTCACAGTTCTCACAAGTTGATTCTCACAGTGCAAACCTTTGTAGATTTCAAAACGTAAAAGTATCATTATGCCGTGTTTTTTCTTCGTCTTCCTGCCACTTTTGTGCGCCTTTTTCCCTCCAGGAGTGATGATGTCATCATCACTCCATAAGCCAATGAGATTATCACATGACATTTATGAACAGGGATATCTCTTTTTAACTGTTTTCAATTTAATGTAATATTTAAGTGTTTCTTAGTTTTAGACTAGTTGGTTAGTCTTTTTCAATGTTTTAAACCATATCCCAGGTTTTTACTTCACCATTTATGGAGTTTTAACAAGCAAATAAAAGACAGAGCTTAATTCTGTAAAGATTAGATGAAAAATACTCAAAGGATAAATTCAATTGGTTTATTATTTTGTTACATAAGTTGAAAAAAGTAAAACAAGTAACTACAGAAACAACATAAAAGGAAACTTAAACAATCAAATAAATAAATGAAGGGGGGGGGGGGGGGGGGGGGGGGGGGAAGGGGAGAAAACCCCAACAATCCCCTCTGAGCAAGCACTAGGCGACAGTGGGGAGGAAAAACTGCCTTTTAACGGGCAGAAGCCTCCAGCAGAACCAGGCTCAGGAGGGGGCAGTCAACTGCTGGGACTGGTTGGGGGAGAGGGTGAGGGTGGAAAAAAAGAAAAAAGATTAAGAAGGTAGGGAATATGTGTTAGGAGAGAAAGGGAGAGGGGGGACATGAGAGGTGAAAATTAAGATGGATCACAGGTGGAGGAGGACGAGGCTAAATCATCTGAATAACCAGCAGACGCCTCTTTTCTTCATTTCCAGGTATTTTTCCATGAGCGCTTTTTTCTCCAGGATAAGGGTTCTCAACTGATCGTTTGTTTCTGCATTTTGCTCCTCGAGTTGCTTGCATCTTTGCTCCATTTCTTTTAATCCTGCTTGTTCTTTTCTAGGCTTTTCTTTCGGGTCTTCGTACGTTTCCTCCTCCATTCGATTTGCCTTGCACATGTCTGTATTTCTCTCTTGTTTTTTCTTGTACATCTCTTCTATCAGGTCAATTTTTCTCTTGAATACTTGATGCATAAGCAGCAGGTATTCATATTTTTTCTCTTGTTGTTGCTTTTGTGCCTGCATTTCACTTATTTGGCTCTTCAAGTCACTGACCCTCAACAACATCTCATTCATGAGCGCTGAGTGTTCTTTCCTCATTCCATCGATCGTACACTGCATCTCTGAACATTGTCTTTCCAGTATTTCCTTTTCTCTTTCCAGGTCAGGTGTTTTCTCCCTCATTTCATTACAAAATTCTCGCAGTTCTAGATTCCTTCTCTCAAAGTCCTGGAGAATACGTTTTTCTTCTTCCTGTTTCTCTTTTTCTTCAAGAAGCTCTTTATTTTTGCACTCTGTTTCATCAAACCTGACTTTCAGCTCTACGTACATTTCCCTCATGGCTTTGAGTTTGTCCTCCATTGGTATTTCTTTTTCTCTTTCCAGTTCAGGTGTTTTGTCCTTCATTTCATTACAAAATTCTCGCAGTTCTAGATTCCTTCTCTCAAAATCCTGGAGAATACGTTTTTCTTCTTCCTGTTTCTCTTTTTCTTCAAGAAGCTCTATATTTTTGAACTCTGTTTCACCAAACTTGACTGCCAGATCTACGCACATTTCCCTCATGTCTTTGAGTTTACGCTGCAATCGTATTGTCTTTTTTCTTTCCAGTTCAGATGTTTTTTCCTTCATTTCATTACAAAATTCTCGCAGTTCTAGATTCCTTCTCTCAAAGTCCTGGAGAATACGTTTTTCTTCTTCCTGTTGCTTTTTTTCTTCAAGAAGCTCTTTCAGTTTGTGCTCCATTTGTACTTCCTGTTCAGTCTTCTGTTGGCGGATTTTTTCAATTGTTTTCTCAGCTTCATCGAGCTTTCCTTGAAGTATCTGTATCTCCTCAATAGTAGCTTTCTTTCCTTGAAGCTGGGCAGATGTTTCTTTTAATTCGGCACTCTGTGTTCCTGATGAAAAAATACGGGAAAAAAAATTCTTTCGTCCTTGACCAAACTTCATTCCCTCATTGATAATTTTTATATCAGGCTGCCGTTGCTGTTTTCCTTCCAGGTCTTTATTTCGTGCTTCCAATTGTCTGCACTTCTCCTCTAGTTGAAGCTTCTCTTCTTCAATTTGTTTAACTTTGTCATGGAGGTCAGAGTTTTCCTTCTGACTTTCCTGTAATGCCCTTTGGATTGATAAGACAACATCCATGGTTATTTCTCCTGAAGAGATTGGCTGGCCAGACCACGAAGGAGAGGCAGCATTATTTATTTTTCTTTGTCGGCGTTTTCGTCCCATGTTGGAGCCTGTGCACAGTGACTCTGAAAAGGCTTAGAAATATTTGCAAATGTATCTCGTGTTGAACGTTTGAAGTCTGCGAACAAACTGTTTTAAAATTGCTGCTTCTGATCCCTATTTATAGACTTCAGAACTTCAAAGGATCAAAGGTATTAATGATGTCACATCTTGTGACATCATCATTCCGTAAGCCAATCAGATTGTCACATGACATTTTAAAATGGGGATGTGTTTTTTTTTGTTTTTTTGTTTTTTTTTAAAGTTTTTTTGGAGTTTTCACCATTTGCTCCAGGAGCTGCGCCTGGATGACGGCCGCTTTCAGCGGTACTGTAATGTTTGCATGCCTCAAACATTAATGATGACACCTTCAGTCTTTCTCAGTTCCATTCTTTAATTCTCAGGCTTGCAGCGGCAACACAGTCTTCAGCGCTAACTTGTTCATCTACCGTTTTCTGTTGTCTCCTTTTTCTATATCCTCCTTCTGCCTTACATTCGACCTTTCAAAATAAAAGTTCTGTAAACATCACAATCACCTCCTTTTTTTTTTCTTTAACAAACTTAGGTACTCAGTGAGGTGAATTATTAATCTGAACCTATGATAACAACACCTAATAAAATTACTGAACGTTCTTATTACTTGAGTTTCTCCACACCTAAACATCACTTAAACAGCACTGCATTTGCGCAGATCTCTGACTAATCACTATCAACATTCAACACTAGAATACTGGTTACAGTGTTAGATTCAGGAACAACAAACATGTTACACACAGCGTAACCTTTAACGGGTCACTCAGATATTCAAGTCTTAGATCTGATGTAATCAGACAGATGCATAGGTACGCGTCTGTTTGATCTGACTGGGTATCTGGGCTTGTCTGTTAAGGCGGGCTCGACATGTCGTCCAGGTGGGGCATCTTCAAGTCCATGTCTGATTTTCTTGAAGCATTAGGCATTCCTGACAATTGAGTGTCCATCCCTTGTAGCTGTAATTTCAGAACCCTTAACTTTAGTCACTTTATAGGGTTTTGCATTGTATGGTGTGGATAATTTGTTGTGCTTGGGTTGGCGATGCAGCACTGTGTCACCCAGACTTAGTGAGTGTGGTCTGGCGCGACGAGTTGCATCTGCGATCACCTTCATCTTGATCTTTGCACTATCATCCCTTGCTCTCACTTCAGCATCTGAACACTTCCGTGGAGTGGTGTTAACGAAAGGGAGCTTGGTGTATAGCTCGTGTTGAAACAGTATTTCAGCTGGTGAGCTCGCTGTTGTGCAATGAGGTGTAGATCTGTACTCACGAAGAAAGATGTTTAGTTGCTGTCTCCATGGAGAATACGTTGTCAATGACTGGGATAACAGAAGATGCTGATGTTGAGCGTACACTTTCAACGACTGGATAGCGAGAATACTCGTCTGTGATAACGAGCAGGTATTCCCCCGTAGGGAGTGGTCCATAAAGGTCTGCACTGACACTGTGCCAGGGCGTTTCGGGTAATGGTGACATCTGCAGAGGGTCAGTGTGTCTGACAGGTGTGCTAGCTTGGCATGGCAGACAGTTTTGAACTGCAGATTCTGCTTTCCGATCGATCTCTGGGAACCATATTTTGGTACGTGGCAGCGCTTTGGTCTTGACGATACCCTGGTGCCCTTCGTGTGCCAGTTGTATTGCTCTTTCTTGTAGGACAGTTGGAATAACTATCCTCGTGCCTCTGAGTATGAAGTCAGATGAGTCAGCTACTGTTAGTTCACTTTGAACATGTTTGAATGATTTCAAAATGTCAGCATGCTGGGATTTATCTGTTAGATGCCACGTGTTGTTCCTGATGTGACCGATGACTTCCTGCAGAACCTGGTCTTTCAGAGTCTCTGTTTTTATCTCGTGAAGTGTCATGGCTTTTGGGGTGTAGTGATAAGAGAAGAAATTGACATACTCTTCTGCAACCTTACATGCACGAGCACTTTCATTCTCCTGTGTTGGCACTGGATGACGTGACATAAAGTCAGCTGGATTATCAGCACCTTTTCTGTATTCCACTCTGAAGTTATATGGCTGAAGTCTCAGTCCCCATCTTTCTATTCTGGCAGGTGGTTTTGATCTTGGGTTATTCCAGATGATTTTGAGTGCCTTGTGATCGGTCACCAGTGTGAATGGATGTCCATAAACATACAAATGGAATTGTTCGCACCTCCACACAGTGGCGAGTGCTTCTTTCTCAGTCTGCGAGTATCTCGTTTCCACATCACTCAGTGCTCTGCTTGCATATGCAATAATGTGCTTCATCCCCTTTTCATCTTTTTGACAGAGGATGGCGCCCAGTCCTACTGGACTAGCATCAACAATCAGTTCAGTGTGTCTGCTGGGATAGAAGTAGGACATCGTC
Organism: Neolamprologus brichardi; assembly: GCF_056152115.1. NCBI lineage: Eukaryota > Metazoa > Chordata > Actinopteri > Cichliformes > Cichlidae > Neolamprologus > Neolamprologus brichardi. The sequence continues at coordinate 3,850,512 of NC_142113.1, forward strand.
GTGTCGCTTGTGAGACTGACCTTGAGTGCCTGCAACGCAGTTTCTTGGTCTTGACCCCATGTCCAAGGGGTGGAGCGCAGCGGCTCAGAGATCGATGAGAAGTCTCTGATGAACCTTGAGCAGTAATTGGCCATGCCAAGGAGACTTTTGATGTCAGCAGGTGTTTTTGGGTTGGGAGCGTGTTGAACTGCTGCAACCTTTTTAGGATCTGCTGAAATGCCACCTGCAGAGAGGATGAAACCAAAAAACTCAAGTTTCGTTTTATTAAATTCACACTTCTCTCGATTCAGAGTAAGACCTGACTCTGATAGTCGCTTAAAGAGAGCTGTAAGATTGCTGTCATGATCAGCCTGGTCCCTGCCAAAGACTATAATGTCATCACTGAGATTTTTGACTCCGTTCAGTCGTTGCAGCGTCTGATAAATAGCATTTTGGAACACTTCAGCTGCAGAAGAGATTCCAAAGCTCAGTCTTTTATAGCGCCGAAGTCCCAGATGAGTAGTGAACGTCGTAATGTAGCGGCTGTCAGGGTGTAATTCAAATTGGTGGTATCCTGCCCTGAGATCAAGTTTTGAGAACACCGTAGATCCATTCAGCTCATGGATTACATCATCAATCGTGGGCGTGACGTGTCGTTCTCGTTCGATTTCGATTCGATTCGATTAACGATTTTTTTCCCCATTATTTGACTTGTATAGCAATTTCACATTTACTAATTTATGTATATAAATGAAAAACACAAATTTATTCATTTGAAGACCTTTTAATAAAAAACAAATTGCAAAATAAAGTTGTAGAGGTCGTACAATCAATACAATAGAGATAGCATTTAACAAGAAATGAAATGTGCAAACATATATAAAAGGAAAAGTTAGCAAAACATTTCAAATAAATAGCAACAATGGTGTCTTTAAACAAACAAAATGTAACATTCACTTTGCATTCTGCCAAAAAGTGCTCTCCATTCACAAAACAAAATCCACAATAACATTGTAGTACAATCTTCTGTTTTTAACAAAAAATTAAATGTTGTGCAAACAAATATAACAAAGGAAATCATAGCAAAAAATTAATAATATACAAACAGCAGCAATGGCGTCTTTGAACAAATAATGAAATGACAAGTTACCCCTAAGTAGGACTCTGTGACCAGACTTGCCCAAGCATCAGTGGTAAGGGAGATTTTGGATGTGGCCTCTTTTAGTTCATTCCTTAGTTTCTCCACTGAAGTTTCATACTTTCTCTCCATCATGCTTGTAAAATGACGCCTAGACGGCAGTGTGTAACCTGTTGGAAAGTGGTGAATCCCTCACCCACAGCAAGTGGTCTCTTGTCTTTTAAAATCATAGATAAGACGCTCTCGGTAAGTACAGCCACGTCCTGGGGTGTGCATGGTGTACTTCTTCTCTGACAGTAGTCCTCCAGACTTTTCTGTTTGTTCCTGAAACCATAAATCGCACACAGATGAAGTCGAATAATTACAAAATAATTATATGGAAAGCATATATATATATATATATATATATATATATATTAGGGGTGCAACGATACACAAAATTCACGGTTCGGTTCGGTTCGATACTTTGGTGTCACGGTTCGATATTTTTTCGATACACAAAAAAATGTTCATGCCTTTTTATTAATTTGTCATTTATTAAATTTTCACGACACATTCTGCACCACCTCTCTGTGCGTTCATCATTTGTTTGAAGCCAGCTCACCTCCTGCAACCACTTTTCCGAGAATACGCGCTTCTTTTGTGGTTCGGACTCCTGACATTTCTTTGGAGGTGGAGGAACACCAAAGTAATTGCTTAAAGGAGCTTCTTCGACATCTTTAAGAGTTCTAAACAAATGTCTGTCCTCCTCCTGAAAATCTTATGTATGCAAACACGAGTTGCAACTTCTTATCTTGTGCGCGTTTTTTATTTTGACAGCGAATACGCACCTGCGGACCACTTATGTGCAGACCTGGTTATTTAGCTCGTCATATTGCAGCCACAGAAATTCTTTTGTCCATGAAACCATAAAGCTGCACTTTCTTTTTGCCTTATAGTCTGATTTGTCATAACTTTTCCGTTTTGTGGTAAGCTTTTCTTTGGCTGTCACTTCTTCACCCTGACCTGTCTTATTTGGCTCAGCAGAACTAAAATATATATCCTGCTGCTTTTACACACGCACTCACATAACGCTCAGCGATTCTCTGTGCGATCAACCTCTCACATGTTTAAGCTTGCTGCGGGAGATTTCACTTGTCATGTTTGCATAGTAAGCTAACGATTGATAAGACGATGTCAGAGGAATTAGTGCGCAAATTATCATCACTCACCAATCAGTACTGTCGCTCTCTATACACAGTTCACGCGATTGCAAAGTGAAAGCAAAAAACAAGCGCAAATTCAAACGCGATTTCAATTATGTCACATATTGACAGTGGCTCACCGATGCCAATGACATAATTACCCAGCTACATTTCCGAAAGAATGCAAAAGCATTGACATATATTTTTCCTTCCTACGATAGGCCGACGGGCAGGGCAGCCCGACTGGAAAAATCGCTAGCCCCGGGGCGTCGGGCTAGCGATTTTGCGAGCCCTGTATCTGATTGAGGAATCACTCATCTTTGGAAAAGAGAGTTTATTACAGAGAAATGTCTCTTTCCAAAATAAAAGCTATACTATACGCTTCTTCTGGGCTATATTCTCAGCAGCATATTAAACATATCAGGTCCCCATAAGGAGAATCATGTGCTAACGGCTGTCTAAATGACTCGGGTAAAGTTTGTATGCATGCTTGTTGTTTTTGTCTGCTTCCACTTGTCTTTGCACTAGGATGCTATCGGGTAAATGTGCAGTCATATTCGTTGTGTTCCCACTAGTGCTGTCAGCCTTAATCTGAAATGAGGTTAACGCCACAACACGGCAAATTTCCGTTAACGAGCTACCGCGGATTGCCCCGTGTGTGGGGCTGGACAGCGTCAACACATTAACGAGCTAACTGCGCTAACACACTAGTTCCCACTCATGTAATTGAGCATTGCGTGGCACATCTGACATACTGCTTTACTTTTGTCCATGACACGCTTACCTTCAGGGTCATACGTCACATGAAGACCAAAATAGTTCCAGACGCCAGATCTGAATGAGGGTGGGGAAGGTTCAATTTGCCATGTTGCAACGAGCTTAACTTCTGTCTCGCTAGCTTGCCCTGCGCTCAGTGAATCTGCGTTCGACTACTCCGCCTAGGCTGCACTGTCGAGCGCAGATCCACTGAGCGCTCAACACAGACAGCACCGTCAGAAGGAAAGTTGATAAAATAAATTAAAAATGTTGTATTGTTCGATACATATGCGTACCGAACCGAAAGCACTGTATCGAACGGTTCAATATCGATACGAGTATCGTTGCACCCCTAATATATATATATATATATATATATATATATATACACTCACGCACACACACACTGTTATGCCATGTGCTTTCATAGCATAACAGTAAAAGGTTAATGATAATCCCCAATGTTGAACATATGATATGCAGTAATCGTGATGGCTGCAAAAAATAACGTTTAAACAGCCATAGCTGATGGCACCTTTACTGGTGCACTGCTTTCTAGTCATTAGATGGCATAACTTTGTCCTATAAGATCAAGCTGGAGAAGCATTATGTATAAAAACAGCGTTTAAATAGGATGAAACACATTAAATTTGACAAATCAAGAGTTTGTTGTCATTTTGATTTTGCAAGCACTTTAACAATGTTGTAATAGTGTCCACGACGGCTACGTTTAGCAGGTGGTGCGTTATCCTTAACATTTTTCCTGCGGCCAATTCGCTGTCTCACATTTTCGTCTTCCGCCGATTCTGATAATCAGCCTGCGCGCATTCCGACTCATTTTGCATGAATTAACGGGTAAAAACTAGCGTTAGTAAAAAAGTTGAAAACTTACGGTGGTTTGTCCTTTGCAGAAGCTGCTCCTGGATGCCGTCGTGCTTTCATGATAGGCCATTTCCACCTCACAAAGCCGGCAAACGACTGAATCACTTCCTTTTCGGTTAAAATATCCCCATACTGTAAAACTGCGTGTTCGGGTGGAGTGGTTTAAGTCGACTGCAACTGCCTCACTCATGTTGCCGCTACTCGCTGCCGCCATGTCTTTTTTTGAAAGTGGCGACGCATCGACGCAGATTTTTTTACGTCGACGTATTTTACGTGTCGACGTAATCGATTACGTCGACGCGTTGTCCCAGCCCTAATCCGTACGTCGTCCGGATTCTTTGGTTTTGGCAGTGTTACAATGGGTGAAACCCAAGGTGATGGTCCCGTAACCTTTTCAATCATGTCATCAGCTTCTAGTTTCTGAAATTCGTCCTCCACTTTTTGACGTAAATGAAAAGGAACACGTCTGTGTGGTTGACAGGTTGATTTTACATCTGTGTTTATGTGCAGTTTCACTTGAAAAACTTTGAGTTTTCCAATTCCCTTGAAAAGTTCTGGGTGTTGTTCTACTAGCTTGTCTGCAACAGAACGTTGAGACTGAGAAGAGACCGCAGTGACAATATGGAGGAGTCCCAAGGCTTTTGAGGTTTCAAAACTCAAAAATATTGAAGCCTCCTCCTTTAATGACAAAGAAGGAACACCTAACTGTTTTGTCTTGTTTTTCCACACTGCACCTGAATGCACCACACACAGGGAGAGACGTAGATGAGTGGTATGGGTAAATCTTGATGTCTGTAGAAGTCAACGTAGGACGTGGTGTCAGTTTGTTGTAGGTAGCTTCAGTTAAGCAGTTAGCAGTGGCCCCAGAATGGATTAGCACCGGTATCTGGGTGCCCATTACTCTGACTTCAGTATGTGGGAGTTTAGGATGTTGAGCTGTGTTCACCACATATACATAAGCGTCATCACTGCTGGATGTGTGCCCTGTCTCCATGTGTGCAGCGCTATCTGTTAGTTGATGAACAGTTTGCGGTGGCAGATTTTTCTTCTACTTCTTTCCACAATGTGTCTCTTTTCTCTTTGAGCGACATTGCTTTGCAAAATGATTGTATTTGCCACAAGAATGACAGATTTTGTCTTTGGCTGGGCAGCCTTGCTCATGAGGATATCTGCCTCCACAGTTTCCACAGCGGTTATTCGGCTGCCATGAGGGTGTCCATTTGTTTCTAGCCGTGGTGTCACGTCCTGTTTTGTGCTGTACTTTATTAACTGCAGCTGTCTTGTCAGCTTCCATCCCTGTAGCTTGCAATTCAGACAACTCACATGCACGCCCATGATTTAATAGATCATCCAATGTTAAATCAGGTTCTCTGAGTGCTTTTCTACGCAGCTGTGATGATGTACAGCTTTGGATAATTTGTGTTTTGATTTCTGCAGTCATGTCTGCAAACTCACAGTTTTTGGCTAGAATCCTAAGCCTGGTGTGATAGTTGTCCAGCGTTTCACCTGATTCCTGCACCACTTTCCTGAATAGATAAATCTGATACTGCGCGTTTTTCTTAGGCGCAAAGTATGCTGACAATTTCTGTTTTGTATCTGCGTACTTGTCGCCAACCGTTGCTAACGTGTCGTAAACGTCATGCACTTTTTCACCAGCCACATGCAGCAATAATGCTCTTAATCTTGCATCTCCAGTAATATTCATTGCCGTGGTGTGGTTTTCAAACCTCTGAAGCCATTTCGTCCAGCGAGGTCCGACGGAACCGAGGTCGGTGTCCGTGTCGAAGGGTGGAAGTGGAGTAGCGTGTGCAGCCATGTTCTTGTCTCCTAAGCTCCGGGTAGGGCAACTTCCTTCGTCTTGCTTTGGTTGTAACCTTTACTCTCGTCGCCAGTGTAATGTTTGCATGCCTCAAACATTAATGATGACACCTTCAGTATTTCTCAGTTCCATTCTTTAATTCTCAGGCTTGCAGCGGCAACACAGTCTGCAGCGCTAACTTGTTCATCTACCGTTTTCTGTTGTCTCCTTTTTCTATATCCTCCTTCCGCCTTACATTCGACCTTTCAAAATAAAAGTTCTGTAAACATCACAGGTACCACCGTCTTTCCCTCGCCCAGTTTGAGGGCGAGTAGGGGTGGGCGATATAAACGATATCTGATAGAAACAATATAAATTTGGCCAACGATAGAGATTTTGACTATACCGCTCTATCCGATAGCGCATGTTGATGATGTCATCAAGCTGCGCCTGTTTTGGTCGAAAGCATAGCGGCGGCTAAAACCATTATCATCTGCAAATTATGGCGGGCGACAGTCATAGCAAAGAGATGAAGCACTTTTGAAATATGGGGCAAGCCAAAAACTGGGCTTCCTCCACTTCCGTAACATTGATTCATTAATGTTGAATTCTGTCGCAGCTGTTGTATTCCCATGTTGTTGCAGTATATTAATAACTAACCTCGTATTGTGGATGAATAATCTCAGTTGTTCTCCTGACTGAAGTTTGGCCCGTGTATAGCATCCTGCTTTGCGATTGCATTTGTCCCTGACCACCAGAATCCCTCACGTTAACTTTTAATGAGTGGAGCAAAAGTTGGCGTTCATCCTCCAGCTTCACTGTGCTAATGTTATGCTAACATAGCTGTGTCGCTAGCAATCACGTAGCACAACATTATATACCAGGTAATCCAACTTCAGTAACCCTACAAACGCCTCTGCCGTTTAGTTTTCTGTCTTCATTTATGTTGGAAGTGGTAGCAGAGCTGTACGTTTTCATTAGTTTCAAAAGTCTCTGTCAGAACATGGTATGAAATGTTTAGGTGTAAACTAGCGAGCTAACTTCCTGTTAACTTCTAACTCCGTTAAATTTAATAAATTCTGTTTTCATGGATGTAAAACGTAATTGTTACACCCGATAAAGCAGCAACGCTGAGGATTCAATTAAAGATGAAAGAATTTAGACCGTTTTTAACTCTTAGTGTTCGTTTGACTTTGGGACCTGAAATGGACGGAGTTTTGGACCCAGATTACTCCGCGAAGCTCCTCACTACGGCAGCCGTAATGCTCTGACAATCCATCAAGCAGTGCGGCTTACCAAAGTTGTGCTAAAAAAATTTTCTTGACGTTTTTTAAACAATTTTTGCACGCAGAAATCGGTTCGAGGTCACCAGAATTCATACATAAGGCACATTCTCGATTTTTGAGAAAATTAAAGGATTTTTTTTGTGGAAAATACGTTATACAGAAGAAAAGAATATATATCAGTGATTATTCAATTCAATTCAATTCAATTTTATTTATATAGCGCCAAATCACAACAAATGTCGCCTCAAGGCGCTTCATAGATACAGAGAAAAGCCCAACAATCATATGACCCCCTATGAGCAAGCACTTTGGCGACAGTGGGAAGGAAAAACTCCCTTTTAACAGGAAGAAACCTCCGGCAGAACCAGGCTCAGGGAGGGGCGGCCATCTGCTGCGACCGGTTGGGGTGAGAGAAGGAAGACAGGATAAAAGACATGCTCTGGAAGAGAGACAGAGATTAATAACAGACATGATTCAATACAGAGAGGTCTATTAACACATAGTGAGTGAGAAAGGTGACTGGAAAGGAAAAACTCAATGCATCATGGGAATCCCCCGGCAGCTTACATCTATTGCAGCATAACTAAGGGAGGATTCAGGGTCACCTGGTCCAGCCCTAACTATATGCTTTAGCAAAAAGGAAAGTTTTAAGCCTAATCTTAAAAGTAGAGATAGTGTCTGTCTCCCGAATCCAAACTGGAAGCTGGTTCCACAGAAGAGGGGCCTGAAAACTGAAGGCTCTCCCTCCCATTCTACTTTTAAATACTCTAGGAACAACAAGTAGGCCTGCAGAGCGGGAGCGAAGTGCTCTAATAGGGTAATATGGTACTACAAGGTCATTAAGATAAGATGGGGCCTGATTATTTAAGACCTTGTATGTGAGGAGCAGGATTTTGAATTCAATTCTGGATTTAACAGGAAGCCAATGAAGGGAAGCCAAAACAGGAGAAATATGCTCTCTCTTTCTAGTCCCTGTCAGTACTCTTGCTGCAGCATTTTGGATTAACTGAAGGCTTTTCAGTGAGTTTTTTGGACATCCTGATAATAATGAATTGCAGTAGTCCAGCCTGGAAGTAATAAATGCATGAACTAGTTTTTCAGCATCACTCTGAGACAGGATATTTCTAATTTTAGAGATGTTGCGCAAATGGAAGAACGCAGTCTTACATATTTGTTTAATATGTGCGTTGAAGGACATATCCTGATCAAAAATGACTCCAAGGTTCCTCACAGTGTTACTGGAGGCCAAGGTAATGCCATCCAGAGTAAGAATCTGGTTAGATACCATATTTCTAAGCTTTTCAGCGCCGAGTACAATGACCTCAGTTTTATCTGAGTTAAGAAGCAGAAAGTTAGTGGCCATCCAAGTCTTTATGTCTTTAAGACCTTCCTGCAGTTTAACTAATTGGTGTGTGTTATCTGGCTTTATGGACAGATAGAGCTGGGTGTCATCTGCATAGCAGTGAAAATGTATGCTATGTCTTCTAATGATGCTGCCTAGGGGAAGCATGTATAATGTAAACAGAATTGGTCCTAGCACTGAACCCTGTGGAACTCCATAATTAACCTCAGTGTGTGAAGAGGACTCTCCATTTACATGCACAAATTGGAGTCTATTAGATAGATATGATACAAACCACTGCAGTGCAATACCTGTAATACCTACAGCATGTTCTAATCGCTCTAACAGGATATTATGGTCAACAGTATCGAACGCTGCACTAAGGTCAAGAAGGACAAGCACAGAGATGAGTCCACTGTCAGAGGCCATAAGAAGATCATTTGTAACCTTCACTAAAGCTGTTTCTGTGCTGTGATGAACTCTGAAACCTGACTGAAACTCTTCAAATAAACCATTCCTCTGCAGATGATCTGTTAGCTGTTTGACAACTACTCTTTCAAGGATTTTTGATATGAAAGGAAGGTTGGAGATTGGCCTATAATTAGCTAAGACTGCTGGGTCTAGAGATGGCTTTTTGAGTAAGGTTTAACTGCAGCCACCTTGAAGGCCTGTGGTACATAGCCGATTATTAGAGATAGGTTGATCATATATAAGATCGAAGAATTAATCAATGGCAGGACGTCTTTGAGCAGTTTTGTAGGAATGGGGTCTAAAAGACACGTTGATGGTTTGGAGGAAGTAATTATTGAAGTTAACTCAGAAAGATCGATTGGAGAAAAAGAGTCTAACTTAACATCAATGGAACTAAGAGTAGCTGTAGATTATATTACATCTGTGGGATGATTATTGGTAATTTTTTCTCTAATGATAAAAATTTTATTTGTGAAGAAGTTCATGAAGTCATCACTAGTTAACGTTAAAGGGGGATGGTTGGCTCAAAAGAGCTCTGACTTTTTGTCAGCCTGGCTACAGTGCTGAAGAGAAACCTGGGGTTGTTCTTATTTTCTTCAATCAGTGATGAGTAGTAAGCTGTTCTGGCTTTGCCGAGGGCTTTCTTATAAAGCAACAAACTATTTCTCCAGGCTAAATGATGATCCTCTAAATTTGTGACACGCCATTTCCTCTCCAGATTACGAGTCATCTGCTTTAGGGTACGTGTTTGAGAATTATACCACGGGGTCAGGTACTTCTGATTAGAGACCTTAGTTTTCACCGGAGCTACAGTATCCAGAGTCGTACGTAGTGAGGAGGTGAAATTATTAACAAGATAATCGACCTCTGTTGGGGTAGCGTTCAGATAGCTGCTCTGCTCTGTGTTGGTACAGGGCATTGACGATGATAACAGTGGCTGGATTATATTCTTAAACTTAGTTACAGCGCTTTCAGAAAGACATCTACTTTGATAAAGTCCACTCTCCACTGCTGCGTAATCAATTATTGTAAATGTAAATGTTATCAAGAAATGATCAGACAGGAGAGGGTTTTCAGGAAACACTGTTAAATGTTCAGTTTCTATGCCATATGTTAAAACAAGATCTAGAGTGTGATTAAAGTGGTGGGTGGGTTCTTTTACATTTTGAGAGAAACCAATTGAGTCTAACAACAGATTAAATGCCATGTTGAGGCTGTCATTTTTAGCATCAACATGGATGTTAAAATCACCCACAATAATTATTTTATCTGAGCTCAGAACTAAATTAGATATAAAGTCTGAGAAATCAGACAGAAACTCTGTGTAAGTCCCAGGTGGACGATAGATGATAACAAGTAAGACTGGTTTCTGAGTTTCACAGCTGGGGTGGACAATGTTAAGCATCAGGCTTTCAAATGAATTAAAAGTCTGTCTTGGTCTTTCATTAATTAATAGACTGGTGTGAAAAATTGCTGCAAAACCGCCCCCTCGACCTGTGCTTCGAGATTTCTGGTAGTTAGAATGACTCGGGGGTGTTGATTCATTTAAACTAACATAATCATCCTGCTGCAACCAGGTTTCTGTAAGGCAGAGTAAATCAATTTGTTGATCAATTATTAAGTCATGTACTAACAGAGACTTGGAGGAGAGAGACCTAATATTTAATAATCCACATTTCACTGTTTTACTCTTTGGTTCAGATGTGGATACTGTATTGTTCTTTCTTTGTAAATGTTTAAGTTGTTTGTTGCTGGTTTTTAGTTTGTTTTTTGTCTTTTTGGAAGCAGACACAGTCTCTATGGAGATGGGTTTTTGGGGGGGTAGCAGGAGGAGAGAAGCTGCAGAGAGGCGTGTAAGACTGCAACTCTGCTTCCTGGTCCCAACTCTGGATAGTCATGTTTTGAGGGGTTTAATAAATTTGTCGATATTTCTAGAAATGAGAGCTGCTCCATCCAAAGTGGGATGGATGCCATCTCTCCTAACAAGACCAGGTTTCCTCCAGAAGGTTTGCCAATTATCTATGAAGCCCACATCATTTCTGGGACACCACTCAGACAGCCAGCAATTTAAGGAGAACATGCGGCTAAACATGTCACTCCTGGTCTGATTGGGGAGGGGACCAGAGAAAACTACAGAGTCCGACATTGTTTTGGCAAAGTTACACACCGATTCAATATTGATTTTAGTGACTTCCGATTGGCGTAACCGGGTGTCATTACTGCCGACGTGAATTATGATTTTACTGAATTTACGTTTACCCTTAGCCAGCAGTTTTAAATTTCCTTCAATGTCGCCTGCTCTGGCCCCTGGAAGACAATTGACTATGGTTGCCGGTGTCTCTAGCTTCACATGTCTGAGAACAGAATCACCAATTACCAGAGTTTGACCCCCAGCGGGTGTGTCACCGAGTGGGGAAAAACGGTTAGACACATGAACGGGTTGGTGGTGTACCTGGGGCTTCTGTTTAGGACTATGCTTCCTCCTCACCGTTACCCAGCCGCCTTCTTTCCGCAGCTGCTTGGGATTTGCCGGGGAACAGCTAGCGGGGCCTACGCTATCTTCGGCTGCACCAGCTAAAGGGGCCTGGCTAGCTAAGGGTGAGAGAAGGGTGCAAAGCCGAGTCTCCAGATCAGTAATCCTGGCCTCCAGAGCTGCAAATATGCTACATTTGTTACAGATATCATTACTGCTAAAGGAGGCCGAGGAGTAACTAAACATCTGACACAATGAGCAAGAAAGTGCAGAAGGGACAGGTGAAGTAGCCATGAAGCTAACGGGTCGGCTACGAGCTAAGCTAGCGAAACAGTACAGAGACAGTGAGTGAATACTTTGGCTATAAATTAGGTAGTGAGTACACAGAAAGTGTGCTTCGGATGAAGCACGTGAAGATTATACTGTGGAAAAAAAAGAATGTATTTAAAAGTTGTTAATTAAACTGCTAAGCAAATAAGCTACTCAGAAACACCACTGTGTTTGAGCAGGAACAGGAAGCGATACTATACCACAGAGCGAGCGAACACCAAGTGACAGCGCCACCGACAGGACAGGAGGAGACAAACCGATTAGAGCTGGGCGATAGAACAATAACGATATGTATTGCGAAATACCTTTTTCTCGATAGAAAAATTAAATTATTGCGATAGACCTCATCTTTCTCTCTCTTCCTCTCTTATAAAAAATGAATAGCCAATACAAATTAAGTAGTGCAGAGCCGAACCAATCACAGCCGCAGCATCACGTCATGTATCTTGTTATGTACAGCTCAAGTGCCAAGCCGCGCATGTGTATTTGTTTGGGAAGCAGCCAGCCGCCGTGAGGCCGGGTAATGGAGAAAATGAGTGTTCCGACTAGAGAAAAGTCTAGGTGACCAAGTTACCGAAGAGAGCACAGATGACGGTTCCAATGCCGGAGAGATTGTCGAAAGGAAAGGCCAGAGAAGTTCCGTAGTGTGGAGGTTTTTCGGCTATTTGAAGTCTGACAAAAAACAGAGTAACGGGCACTGTAAATTGTGCCGAAAGCATGTTTGCACAAAGTCTGGAAATACAACAAACCTTTTTTATCACCTGAAGCAGTACCACCCACGCTCAATCTCTGACTGAAAGCGCTAATTCGTCATCGAAAACAACCAGGGGAATCCCTGTGAAGCAGCAACAGTCAATTGAGTCTGCTTTCTCCAGCGTCTTACCATATGACAAAAAAGCTAAGAGACATAGCAACATAACGAATGCCATAGCTTACTGTCTTGCTAAAGACATGCTACCAATAAACACGGTCCACAATGAAGGATTCAAGCAGCTAATTAAGGTAATGGATCCTCGTTACCAACTCCTTGAACATAAACATGTCTCTCAGACAGCGCTTCCAAAGCAATATTATATAAGTTAGTCAATTTTGTCTCTTCTTCTGTAAAATAAACTAAGATTTATTCTTAGAATTAATATTTTGTTTCTAAGTGGAACTGACAATTTAGTAGTCTGTTTTGTTTGTTCTATTTTGAAACTTAAAGGCTTTAGCGGCTACTTTTTGTGTAGTTTGTAATATTTGCCTTTATTTTGCCTAAACTGAAGCCTCATTTTAAGTACATCTGCCCTGTTGAACTTATTGTGGGAAATAAATATTTAAATCAAAACAAGCTGCTGATTATTTCACATTTTACTTGTGAGCAACAGCACATTTAAATCTTACATATATAGTTATTTGGCTTATATCGTGATATATATCGTTACCGCACATGCTCAAACGGTCTCATCAAGTCCCGATTTAATTCGATTTATGCTGTGTTATCAGTGTTTGCATTGATAGCATGGCTGTGGTGTCATATCAGTGTATGCTCTCGGTGTTTGCTGATATCAAACTGTGGTATGAGGACCACTGTGGGTTGATCTTTGTAGTGATACTCACTCCTTTTTTTTTATTTAGACCTGGTTTAATTCTGGTATAGTTGAATATTTGTATATAATCCCAGCAGCTGTCAGACTCTATAACAGGGGTCACCAGCCTTTCTTAAAACTGAGAGTTAGATAAAATTGTGAACAGTTTGGTTCATCTTTAGTTATATGGTTCTATCCAGCATATTCTATCTTGATATGCTGTCTTATCACAGGCTAATTTTTCAAAAATATTAACAATGATTTATGCAAGGAAAGGGCTACATACAACTCTTTATTTCTATTAATGTCTTACTTCATTCCTACCTGATTGACATGTTTAGGAATTATGAGTGATTGGCTCACTGTAGTGGTAAAAGTTGCTACCAATCAAATTATGATATGTTAAAGTTAAAACAAAACACAACTGACTGTTTTATATTATATCTAATTTATATTATGTAATTATCCTTATAATTACAAAATGTTTTATGTAAGATTTATGTTTTGTAATTTAAATCTGACATCACAAAAGTATTTTGGAGTTTGAATATTTTGTAATTTTTTGTAATTTTGTAACTGCAGTACACATAATATTAATTTTGAACAATTTTGTCCAGGTTCCTTGACACCAGGGACTCCTCCAGGACCATCGCGTTCAGTTACAGAGTCGGTGTGTCCACGGTGTGCCAGATCATCCCCCAGGTAGCGACGGCCATCTGGGACTGTCTAGTGGACGACTTCATGGCTGTGCCTTCACCTGGAGACTCATAGAGAAAGTATATACAGTGGTCCCTCATTTATTGCAGCAGGGTTTCTCAGAATAACTAGCCCCTCGCCACACACTTTATACACTTTATTTATTTATTTATTTTTTACACACACACACGAAGATTAGTCACAGTTCTCACAAGTTGATTCTCACAGTGCAAACCTTTGTAGATTTCAAAACGTAAAAGTATCATTATGCCGTGTTTTTTCTTCGTCTTCCTGCCAATTTTGTGCTTCTTTTTCCCTCCAGGAGTGATGATGTCATCATCACTCCATAAGCCAATGAGATTATCACATGACATTTATGAACAGGGATATCTCTTTTTACAGTAACTGTTTTCAATTTAACGTAATATTTAAGTGTTTCTTAGTTTTAGACTAGTTGGTTAGTCTATTTCAATGTTTTAAACCATATCCCAGGTTTTTACTTCACCATTTATAGAGTTTTAACAAGCAAATAAAAGACAGAGCTTAATTCTGTAAAGATTAGATGAAAAATACTCAAAGGATAAATTCAATTGGTTTATTATTTTGTTACATAAGTTGAAAAAAGTAAAACAAGTAACTACAGAAACAACATAAAAGGAAACTTAAACAATCAAATAAATAAATGAAGGGGGGGGGGAGAAGGGGTAAGGGGGGAAGGGGGGAAGGGAGGAGGAGAGAAAACCCCAACAATCCCCTCTGAGCAAGCACTAGGCGACAGTGGGGAGGAAAAACTGCCTTTTAACGGGCAGAAGCCTCCAGCAGAACCAGGCTCAGGAGGGGGCAGTCAACTGCTGGGACTGGTTGGGGGGGGGGGGGGGTGGTGAAAAAAAGAAAAAAGATTAAGAAGGTAGGGAATATGTGTTAGGAGAGAAAGGGAGAGGGGGGACAGGAGAGGTGAAAATGAAGATGGATCACAGGTGGAGGAGGACGAGGCTAAATCATCTGAATAACCAGCAGACGCCTCTTTTCTTCATTTCCAGGTATTTTTCCATGAGCGCTTTTTTCTCCAGGATAAGGGTTCTCAACTGATCGTTTGTTTCTGCATTTTGCTCCTCGAGTTGCTTGCATCTTTGCTCCATTTCTTTTAATCCTGCTTGTTCTTTTCTAGGCTTTTCTTTCGGGTCTTCGTATGTTGCCTCCTCCATTCGATTTGCCTTGCACATGTCTGTATTTCTCTCTTGTTTTTTCTTGTACATCTCTTCTATCAGGTCAATTTTTCTCTTGAATACTTGATGCATAAGCAGCAGGTATTCATATTTTTTCTCTTGTTGTTGCTTTTGTGCCTGCATTTCACTTATTTGGCTCTTCAAGTCACTGACCCTCAACAACATCTCATTCATGAGCTCTGAGTGTTCTTTCCTCATTCCATCGATCGTACACTGCATCTCTGAACATTGTCTTTCCAGTATTTCCTTTTCTCTTTCCAGGTCAGGTGTTTTTTCCCTCATTTCATTATAAAATTCTCGCAGTTCTAGATTCCTTCTCTCAAAGTCCTGGAGAATACGTTTTTCTTCTTCCTGTTTCTCTTTTTCTTCAAGAAGCTCTTTATTTTTGCACTCTGTTTCATCAAACCTGACTTTCAGCTCTACGTACATTTCCCTCATGGCTTTGAGTTTGTCCTCCATTGGTATTTCTGTTTCTCTTTCCAGTTCAGGTGTTTTGTCCTTCATTTCATTACAAAATTCTCGCAGTTCTAGATTCCTTCTCTCAAAATCCTGGAGAATACGTTTTTCTTCTTCCTGTTTCTCTTTTTCTTCAAGAAGCTCTATATTTTTGCACTCTGTTTCACCAAACCTGACTGCCAGATCTACGCACATTTCCCTCATGTCTTTGAGTTTGCGCTGCAATCGTATTGTCTTTTTTCTTTCCAGTTCAGATGTTTTTTCCTTCATTTCATTACAAAATTCTCGCAGTTCTAGATTCCTTCTCTCAAAGTCCTGGATAATACGTTTTTCTTCTTCCTGTTGCTTTTTTTCTTCAAGAAGCTCTTTCAGTTTGTGCTCCATTTGTATTTCCTGTTCAGTCTTCTGTTGGCGGATTTTTTCAATTGTTTTCTCAGCTTCATCGAGCTTTCCTTGAAGTATCTGTATCTCCTCAATAGTAGCTTTCTTTCCTTGAAGCTGGGCAGATGTTTCTTTTAATTCGGCACTCTGTGTTCCCGATGAAAAAATACGGGAAAAAAAATTCTTTCGTCCTTGACCAAACTTCATTCCCTCATTGATAATTTTTATATCAGGCTGCCGTTGCTGTTTTCCTTCCAGGTCTTTATTTCGTGCTTCCAATTGTCTGCACTTCTCCTCTAGTTGAAGCTTCTCTTCTTCAATTTGTTTAACTTTGTCATGGAGGTCAGAGTTTTCCTTCTGACTTTCCTGTAATGCCCTTTGGATTGATAAGACAACATCCATGGTTATTTCTCCTGAAGAGATTGGCTGGCCAGACCACGAAGGAGAGGCAGCATTATTTATTTTTCTTTGTCGGCGTTTTCGTCCCATGTTGGAGCCTGTGCACAGTGACTCTGAAAAGGCTTAGAAATATTTGCAAATGTATCTCGTGTTGAACGTTTGAAGTCTGCGAACAAACTGCTTTAAAATTGCTGCTTCTGATCCCTATTTATAGACTTCAGAACTTCAAAGGATCAAAGGTATTAATGATGTCACATCTTGTGACATCATCATTCCGTAAGCCAATCAGATGGTCACATGACATTTTAAAATGGGGATGTTTTTTTTTGTTTTTTTGTTGTTTTTTTTTTAAAAGTTTTTTTGGAGTTTTCACCATTTGCTCCAGGAGCTGCGCCTGGATGACGGCCGCTTTCAGCGGTACTGTTATGTTTGCATGCCTCAAACATTAATGATGACACCTTCAGTATTTCTCAGTTCCATTCTTTAATTCTCAGGCTTGCAGCGGCAACACAGTCTGCAGCGCTAACTTGTTCATCTACCGTTTTCTGTTGTCTCCTTTTTCTATATCCTCCTTCTGCCTTACATTCGACCTTTCAAAATAAAAGTTCTGTAAACATCACAATCACCTCCTTTTTTTTTTTTTCTTTAACAAACATAGGTACTCAGTGAGGTGAATTATTAATCTGAACCTATGATAACAACACCTAATAAAATTACTGAACGTTCTTATTACTTGAGTTTCTCCACACCTAAACATCACTTAAACAGCACTGCATTTGCGCAGATCTCTGACTAATCACTATCAACATTCAACACTAGAATACTGGTTACAGTGTTAGAGTCAGGAACAACAAACATGTTACACGCAGCGTAACCTTTAACGGGTCACTCAGATATTCAAGTCTTAGATGTGATGTAATCAGACAGATGCATAGGTACGCGTCTGTTTGATCTGACTGGGTATCCGGGCTTGTCTGTTAAGGCGGGGTCGACATGCCGTCCAGGTGGGGCATCTTCAAGTCCATGTCTGATTTTCTTGAAGAATGAGGCATTCCTGACAATTGAGTGTCCATCCCTTGTAGCTGTAATTTCAGAACCCTTAACTTTAGTCACTTTATAGGGTTTTGCATTGTATGGTGTGGATAATTTGTTGTGCTTGGGTTGGCGATGCAGCACTGTGTCACCCAGACTTGGTGAGTGTGGTCTGGCGCGACGAGTTGCATCTGCGATCACCTTCATCTTGATCTTTGCACTATCATCCCTTGCTCTCACTTCAGCATCTGAACACTTCCGTGGAGTGGTGTTAACGAAAGGGAGCTTGGTGTATAGCTGGCGTTGAAACAGTATTTCAGCTGGTGAGCTCGCTGTTGTGCAATGAGGTGTAGATCTGTCCTCACGAAGAAAGATGTTTAGTTGCTGTCTCCATGGTGTGCCCTGCATCTCGGCAACTCTCAGTGCTTTGCATAGGGTTCTCATAAATCTCTCAGCAATGGCATTCGCCTGAGGCCAACAAGGTGTGATTTTGCAATGATGAAATCCTAGGTAGTCTGCAAACTGTGAGAAAGCCTCACTGTTAAAAGGAGGACCATTGTCAGTTTTTACTGTCCTTGGGATTCCAAACATGGAGAACACTTCGTCGATGACTGGGATAACAGAAGATGCTGATGTTGAGCGTACACTTTCAACGACTGGATAGCGAGAATACTCGTCTGTGATAACGAGCAGGTATTCCCCCGTAGGGAGTGGTCCATAAAAGTCTGCACTGACACTGTGCCAGGGCGTTTCGGGTAATGGTGACATCTGCAGAGGGTCAGTGTGTGTGACAGGTGTGCTAGCTTGGCATGGCAGACAGTTTTGAACTGCAGATTCTGCTTTCCGATCAATCTCTGGGAACCATACTTTGGTACGTAGCAGCGCTTTGGTCTTGACGATACCCTGGTGCCCTTCGTGTGCCAGTTGTATTGCTCTTTCTTGTAGGACAGTTGGAATAACTATCCTCGTGCCTCTGAGTATGAAGTCAGATGAGTCAGCTACTGTTAGTTCACTTTGAACATGTTTGAATGATTTCAAAATGTCAGCATGCTGGGATTTATCTGTTAGATGCCACGTGTTGTTCCTGATGTGACCGATGACTTCCTGCAGAACCTGGTCTTTCAGAGTCTCTGTTTTTATCTCGTGAAGTGTCATGGCTTTTGGAGTGATAAGAGAAGAAATTGACATACTCTTCTGCAACCTTGCATGCACGAGCACTTTCATTCTCCTGTGTTGGCACTGGATGACGTGACATAAAGTCAGCTGGATTATCAGCTCCTTTTCTGTATTCCACTCTGAAGTTATATGGCTGAAGTCTCAGTCCCCATCTTTCTATTCTGGCAGGTGGTTTTGATCTTGGGTTATTCCAGATGATTTTGAGTGCCTTGTGATCGGTCACCAGTGTGAATGGATGTCCATAAACATAGAAATGGAAATGTTCGCAACTCCACACAATGGCGAGTGCTTCTTTCTCAGTCTGCGAGTATCTCAACAGAGCTATCGAGGGGCTTGAAACATGGTGCCTGTGTTTGGCTTGGCCGCTGTTGCTGCTCCGTGTTTTTGTCAACTGCTTCAGTATATTGTTTTTTATCTTGTCATCTCATCTGTGATATATCATGAAGGTCTAATTGCTACTCTGATCTACAGTTCACATACATTGTTGAGTATCAAAATATGTATGGTAAAAAATTTTGACAGCTGGCAGAGCTACCACCAGGCTTCCCCTCCGCCGTTTGTCTGCCCTCCTCCCTCTCCCGACTACCAGTACCTGTTCTTAGCTCCAAACAATAACCCAGGAGCAAAAACAAGGTTAAGGAGGTCGTCTAGAAGGGGCTGTAGGTCTGGTGTCCAGGCTAAAAGGAAACGCGCCCGACAGAGGGGATTTCTTCCGCTCCATGGTAGAGAACGTCTCCGGTATTTGGTACCGGTTCCCCTCCAGGACGCGGATAAGGCCGATCGCTTACCACCTACCAGGCTTTTCATCACGGGCGAACAGAACGATTACCTGGATCGGCGTCTTGTCTGGAGATGCGGGATGTTTTCACTTTGGCCTATCATTCTACAAGACCACAATTCCACAGCTAGAGGTACCGGGAGACTACGTCTTCATTCCAGGTGTCTGCTGTCAATTCCCCGTCAATCAGCTGTTGATGACGTCAGCCTGTCACCTCCGCTTCAGATCGCTCTCCTGAACGCTCGCTCCATAGCCAACAAATCATTTGTACTGAATGACTTTTTTAGCAGTAATAGTCTGGACTTCATGTTTCTCATGGAATCTTGGCAGCGGGAGAATGAATTTATCCACCTTAATGAGCTCTGCCCGGGCGGCTGTCGCTTCATCGGGACTCCGCGTTTGGACCGTCGTGGTGGTGGTCTGGTCACTATTCACCGAGACAATTTCGCTTGCAGGACTGTGGACTCTGAGTTTTCCCTTCCTTTGAGTCACAACTTCTTAAGGTTGGTTCTTCAGATATATTTTATTGTGTTTTAATTTACCGCCCTCCCGGCCCCGCTGGTGTTTTTATTAAAGATTTTACGGACATTTTATCTTCCATTATTAAACTGGAGAAAGTCTTAATGATTGGGGATTTCAACCTCCACGTGGATGATCTTAGCTGTAGCATGGCCTCTGACTTTTTATCTATTAAAGACTCTTTTAGTTTTATTCAGCATGTCTCTGGGCCCACCCATGTTAAAGGCCACACCTTGAACCTTGTGTTTTCTCTTGGCTTAGACATAACTAATGTCTGTGTTAAAGACGTATAAGGGAGTGACCATTCCTGTGTTTCTTTTAGTCTTAGCTTCCCACTGTACGCACCACCTTCTAATCTCATGTTCCATAAGCGGTTCATAAATCAGGATGTTGCTTTGAAGTTTTCTAATATGTTGGACCCTCATGTGATTAGTGGCTGCACTGATGCTGATGTTGCTACACAGTGCTTTAATAATCACTGCTTGGAGATTTTAAATTCAGTGGCACCTATGAAATCTGTCATTGCTGCCCCAAAAAGAGCTCATCCATGGATAAATAATGATGTAAGGAAGGTCAAAAGAATCTGTAGAAAAGTAGAACGTCTTTGGAAATCAACCAAACTCGAAGTTCACAGGCTTCACCTTAGGGAACTTTGGGTTTCCTTACATGAAACCATAAAAACAGCCAGATCAGCATATTTTTCTCAGTTAATATCATCAAGCAAGAGAAATTCCAAGGTACTGTTTGACTCCATAAACTCTATTGTTTCCCCCGTGGTCCACCGAGTACCTGTGACATCTATATCTGAGAGTGATGAGTTTCTGAATTTCTTTGTGGATAAAGTTGATCATGTCCGTATGAGCATTGGTTCTTCAATACCATCTGTTTGTGTCTCTAGATCACCTCCCCCTCATTTACTGTCAGTGTTTAACCCAATGACCATACATGACCTTTCACTCCTGCTGGATAAAATGAAAATTACCACTTGTGCAAATGACATTCTACCTGCTGGGCTGCTTAAAAATGCTCTCTCTGTCATTGGCCCCTCTATTGTAGAGATATGCAATGCCTCTCTTTTAACAGGTGTGGTCCCTACATTCTGTAAACATGCTGTTGTTGAGCCAATATTAAAAAAGAGCAGTTTGGATCCAACTCAGCTTAAGAATTATAGGCCTATCTCTAAGCTTCCATTATTATCGAAAATTCTGGAAAAAGTAGTTGCAGATCAACTTACCACTTTTTTTAGAAAAACATGAAATTTATGACAAATTTCAGTCAGGTTTCCGTAGAAGTCACTCAACAGAAACCGCATTACTTAAAGTCTCTAGTGACATTATGATGTCAGCTGACTCCGGAGCATCCTCAGTCATGGTTTTGTTGGACTTGACATCTGCCTTTGACACCATTGATCATACCATCCTGATTAACAGGCTCCGGGACGTAGTTGATGTGTCTGGTCTGGCTTTGAAGTGGTTTCAGTCGTACCTCTCCAACAGATCTTTTAGTGTTTTTGCAAATCGGTTTATGTCACATTCTAAAGATCTGAGATGTGGGGTACCGCAGGGTTCAGTTCTGGGTCCTATTCTTTTTCTTTTGTACATGTTACCTCTAGGACTTATAATTAGGCAGTTCCCTGAGGTGTCTTATCACTTCTATGCTGATGATATTCAGCTCTATTGTTCTTTTAAGCCGATGGAAGTCCATAAACTGTCCTCTTTAATTAAATGTTTAGCTTCCATTGAACAGTGGCTTGGTGACAACTACTTACAGTTGAACTCTGAGAAGTCAGAAACATTAATTATTGCCCCTGACAACCAGATATCTCTAATCAAACAGCATCTTGGTTCTCTTGGCTCATCGGTTCACCTGAGCCTCGGGTACCTTGGTGTGATGTTTGATTCTGCCATGTCCCTAGAACAACACTCTCGCCAGTTAATTAGGAACTGCCTTTTTCAGCTAAGAAACATCTCCAAACTGCAAACTTTGCTGTCTAAGACTGAGTTACAAATGGTTATTCATGCTTTTATTTCTTCTCGCTTAGATTATTGTAACAGCCTTTTTCTTTGTTTGAGCAAAAGGAATCTTGACCTCCTCCAGTCAGTCCAGAATGCTGCTGCAAGGCTTTTAACTAAGACACGAAAAAGAGAGCACATTACACCAGTGTTACGTTCATTACACTGGCTTCCAGTACATTTCAGAATTCATTTTAAAATCTTGGTACTGACTTTTAAAGCTTTGAATTGTGATGCCCCTTCTTACATTTCTGATCTTTTAGAACCAAACGCTCCCTCTCACAGCCTGAGATCTTCTAATCAAAGGCTGTTGGTAGTCCCACGAACTCGTTTTAAGACCAGAGGAGAGAGATCTTTTAGAGCGGTGGCCCCCAGGTTGTGGAATGCTCTCCCTACATCATTACGTTGCCTTGATTGTATTTATTCTTTTAAAAAGCAACTTAAGACTCATTTATTTAGATTGGCTTTTAATTAGATTTGTGCTGTGTTTTATTATTAATGTATTTTATGTATTTCTGTTTTATATTACTGTGAAGCACTTTGTGGTTTTTATCCTGTGAAAAGTGCTATATAAATAAATTGATTTGATTTGATCTCGTTTCCACATCACTCAGTGCTCTGCTTGCATATGCAATAATGTGCTTCATCCCCTTCTCATCTTTTTGACAGAGGATGGCGCCCAGTCCTACTGGACTAGCATCAACAATCAGTTCAGTCTGTCTGCTGGGATAGAAGTAGGACATCGTCGTGTCGCTTGTGAGACTGACCTTGAGTGCCTGCAACGCAGTTTCTTGGTCTTGACCCCATGTCCAAGGGGTGGCCTTGTGTGTGTGAGCCTGCGCAGTGGCTCAGAGATCGATGAGAAGTCTCTGATGAACCTTGAGCAGTAATTGGCCATGCCAAGGAGACTTTTGATGTCAGCAGGTGTTTTTGGGTTGGGAGCGTGTTGAACTGCTACAACCTTTTTAGGATCTGCTGAAACGCCACCTGCAGAGAAGATGAAACCAAAAAACTCAAGTTTTGTTTTATTAAATTCACACTTCTCTCGATTCAGAGTAAGACCTGACTCTGATAGTCACTTAAAGAGAGCTGTAAGACTGCTGTCATGATCAGCCTGGTCCCTGCCAAAGACTATAATGTCATCACTGAGATTTTTGACTCCGTTCAGTCCTTGCAGCATCTGATAAATAGCATTTTGGAACACTTCAGCTGCAGAAGAGACTCCAAAGCTCAGTCTTTTATAGCGCCGAAGTCCCAGATGAGTAGTGAACGTCGTAATGTAGAGGCTGTCAGGGTGTAATTCAAATTGGTGGTATCCTGCCCTGAGATCAAGTTTTGAGAACACCGTAGATCCATTCAGCTCATGGATTATATCATCAATCGTGGGCGTGACGTGTCGTTCTCGTTCGATTGCAGTGTTTGCTTGTCTCATGTCCACACATATCCATACGTCGTCCGGATCCTTTGGTTTTGAAGTGTTACAATGGGTGAAACCCACGGTGTTGGTCCCGTAAACCTTTTCAATAATGTCATCAGCTTCTAATTTCTGAAGTTCGTCCTCCACTTTTTGACGTAAATGAAAAGGAACACGTCTGTGTGGTTGACAGGTTGATTTTACATCTGTGTTTATATGCAGTTTCACTTGAAAATCTCTGAGTTTTCCAATTCCCTTGAAAAGTTCCGGGTGTTGTTCTACTAGCTTGTCTGCAACAGAACGTTGAGACTGAGAAGAGACCGCAGTGACAATATGGAGGAGTCCCAAGGCTTTTGAGGTTTCAAAACTCAAAAATATTGAAACCTCCTCCTTTAATGACGAAGAAGGAACACCTAACTGTTTTGTCTTGTTTTTCCACACTGCACCTGAATGCACCACACACAGGGAGAGACGTAGATGAGTGGTATGGGTAAATCTTGATGTCTGTAGAGGTCAACGTAGGACGTGTTGTCAGTTTGTTGTAGGTAGCTTCAGTTAAGCAGTTAGCAGTGGCCCCAGAATCGATTAGCACCGGTATCTGGGTGCCTCTGCTGCCCTCAGGTGAATGTATGGCTATTCACCCTATGCAGCGAGCTTAACATAAGAGGAGATGGTTCCAGGAACGACAGGACACATCGCTTTGTCTTTGTGTCTTTAACTGAAGACCATTTTTTTCCTCTTTTAATTTGTAAATGGTAATGGACTGATTCTTATATAGCGCTTTTCTACTCTCACGGAGTACTCAAAGCGCTCTATACAACATGCCTCACTCACCCAATCATACCCATTCTCACAAGCACTTTATCTACACTTAGTGCTTTCTAACGACATTCATACACATTCATACTCCGATGGATGCATCGGAGAGCAAGTTGGGGTTAGTATCTTGCCCAAGGATACTTGACATGCAGACTGGAGGAGCCTGGGATTGAACCACCAACCTTCCGATCAGTAGGTGACCTGCTCTACCTCCTGAGCTACAGCCATTGTAAGACTGTGAACATACAGTAAAATAATACGTAAGCATCAGTATCAACATATTTTGTAAACAAAACAGAAGTTAGCAACATAGCTTTCCTTACGCTTTACATTCACCATAAACATCTTTCCTTATACGTTCAAATAACCTTTTAAGTAACATGAAAGTAACAAATCTTACAGAAAATGAAGTTAGACATTGCTTACTTACAGATTATGGCTCAACAAACTCCCCAACAATGTACACTGGGCTTAAAGTTTCGCAGCTTGTTCTCTGCTCCATGCATTCTCTCCCACTGCCTGCGTGAACTTTGCCTGCTGCTTACAACCCATCACGGGGGCAGTGTAGTGCACACCAAATAACCAAAGAAGAAGCCACAAACTGAAGGGGTAATACTGCCCACTATTGGGAAACCTGAGAAATGCGCCAGCCAAAGAAACCCAACAAAGTAACAACCGAGGGGCAGAATACTCCCCGCCTGACATCCATGGAATGTCACCCTCAACTAACATGTAAAAGGCAAGTGACATACAAGGAAACAAACTTTCTGCTTCTAAGTACAATCCTTAGACACCAATAGCACAACCTCACTTATAGGCCTTATGTAGCACTTGTGTTCACCCTTGCGGAAAATCCTCACCTCTATCTTCCTTACAAGCCCATCCTCACTGGGAAAGGTTTTGGTGATAAGTCCAAGTGGCCAGTTGTTCCTATGTTCGAGTGTCTCTCTTAAAAGAACAACATCTCCTGTTTGTAGGTTAGGCTTTACTGTTTTCCATTTGCGGCGGTCCTGAAGTCCTGAGATGTATTCTTTTTTCTATCGTCTCCAGAAGACATCAGCGAAGTATTGTACGCGCCTCCATTGAGCTTTGAACAGATCACTGTTTCCAAACTGACCTGGTGGGATTGGTGGGGTCGTAACCTTTTGCGTGAGCAGCATGGCTGGGGTAAGGATGACTGGGTTATCTGGATCTGCAGAAACTGCTGTTAACGGACGAGCATTCACTATTGCAGTGACTTCAGCCATTAAGGTCACTAGTATTTCATGGGTAAGCTTTGCATTCCTGTGTTCTAGGAGCATTGCATCAAGGATTTTGCGCGTGACCCCAATCATTCGCTCCCAGGAGCCAGCCATATGCGATGCATGTGGGGGGTTGAATAGCCATTTGCAGCCAGAGTCTTCAAGAAAGCTGTTTAGTTTGCTGTTGTAGCAGCCCTGTTTGTCTATTTGCAGCTCTTTGCAGGCACCCACAAAATTTGTCCCACAATCGGACCTAAGAAGTTTGACTGCACCTCTGATGGCAAAAAAACGACGCAGGGCATTGATGAATGATGACGTGTCCATTGATTCTATAACTTCAATGTGAATGGCCCGTGTACTCATGCACGTAAATATGACTGCCCATCGCTTTGCATCCGCTTGCCCACCACGCGTTTTTCTGACAGTGACAGACCAGGGCCCGAACACATCAAGCCCTACATGTGTGAACGGAGGGTCAGTGGACAGCCTATCCTCTGGTAGCTCAGCCATAATCTGTTCCTGCTGTCTGCCTCTTAGTTTTCGACATGTCACGCAGCTGAATATCATTTTGCTTATTGCTCTTTTTCCTCCCACAATCCAAAAGCCTGCAGCTCTGACTGCCCCTTCAGTAAAATGTCTGCCCTGATGGCATACTTTCACATGGAAGTGTCTTATAATGAGCTGGGCAAGGTGGTGTTTGGCAGGGATGAGGATAGGATTTGTTTCATCCGAAGTCAACTGTGCTCGTCTTAGTCTCCCACCCACTCTGAGGATTCCATTTGTATCAAGAAATGGGTTCAGTTTGCTAAGTGGGCTTGAACTTTTGAGGGGCATACTCTTTTCAAGCTGTCTTATGTCTTCTGCATAGACTTCTCTTTGGACAGTGCGAATGATAATGATCTTAGCTTGATCGAGCTGCTTTTCGGTTAAATGCTCACTACAGCTGTGCCAGCCCTGACAGGTGCCTTCTATGTTCTGCTTAAAGGACTGAACAATGTGTCGGAGTTTAGATATAGTCTTCAGTAGTACATTCCAACTAGAAAACCTTTCGAATCTGGCACTACTGAGAACATCCTTTGCAAGAGTGGTAACACAAGTAGTTACCTCATGACGCAGTTCGTTGTCAGTCTCTGGGTCTACAAGATTAAACGACTCTGCCTGAGATTGACCTATTTCTGACTTGGTAAGAAAAGCAGGTCCACTGAGCCATGTGGAGGTAGAAAGCTGCTCAGCAGGTAATGCGCGCGTGGCATGATCAGCAGGATTTAAGTGAGTGGGCACATAATGCCACTGGTGAGCTTGTGTGGATCGCCTGATGCGTTCCACTCTGTTGTGCACATAGATGTAAAAACGCCTCTTTGTGTTGAAGATGTAACCGAGGACTACTTTGGAGTCTGAATAGAAGCTCACCTGATCAACTGCGATGTCCAGCGACTAACTCTGCCACCTCGACAGCCAGGACCGCTGCACAGAGCTCAAGTCTGGGTATGGTGATGTCTGGTCTTGGGGCAAGCCGTGCCTTGCCGAGAAGGAAGCCCACTTCATTATGACCATCTCTGTCTGTGAGTTTAAGGTAGGCAACAGCGGCCACTGCCTTGGTAGAGGCATCGCAGAAAACATGGATTTCCTTAGTTACTGCTGCAGAGAGTGGTATTGAGGTGAACATTCTGGGAATCTCAAGTTGTTGTAGATGTTTGAGGGAGTGTTTCCACTGTTGCCACTGTTGTAATTTGTCTTTAGAGAGTTCAGTGTCCCATTCACAAATGTCAGTGGAAATGTCTCTGAGTATGACCCTGCCCTCTACAATGACAGGGACAGCAAAGCCGAGTGGGTCATACACACTATTAACGACTGACAATACTCCACGCTTGGTAAAGGGCTTCTCATTGACGGTTGTTTGGAACCTGAACAAGTCTGTAGACAGGTCCCAGCCCAAGCCCAAGCTTCGCTGCATGGGTGTCTGCCCAAGGTCAAGGCCCTGCATGTCAGCTGCAAGGTCCTCACTTGGAAAAGCATTTGTGATGGTAGGACAGTTGGATGAGATTTTATGCAGGCGTATGTTACACTGAGCCAGCATCTTCTGAGCCCCACAGAGAATGTTGATGGCCTCATCAGTGGAAGGAAATGATTTTAGTCCATCATCCACATAAAAGTGGCGTTCAATGAACTCTCTTACATCATTGCCGTGTTCTTTTTCTCCCTCCATCGCTGTTCGTTTCAGTCCATAAATGGCCACTGATGGGGAGGGGCAGTTCCCGAACACGTGGACTCTCATCCTGAATTCCTGTACTTCTCCATCCAGATCATGGTTTTTGAACCACAAGAAGCGAAGGTAGTTGCGGTGGTCTTCTCTGACAACAAAATTGTAAAACATTTGCTCCACGTCGGCCATGACTGCGTATGGGTCGGACCTGAAACGCATCAGAACTCCCACAAGAGTATTATTGAGATCTGGCCCTTTTAGTAGCACATCATTGAGAGAAACATTGTTGTATTGCGCACTTGAATCAAAAACCACCCTAATTTTTCCTGGCTTCTGAGGGTGATAAATGCCAAAACTAGGGAGATACCAGCATTCTTGTTCTGGAGCTAAAGCTGGAGCTGGTTCAGCGTGGCCCTTACTGAAAGTTTTGTCTAAAAACTCAAAGTAATGTTCTTTCATTTCATGTTTCTTTTTCAGTGTTTTGCGGAGCGTCATTAAGCGACTGAGGGCTTGGTCCCTATTGTTGGGTAAACGCTGTCTGGGGGAGCGGAATGGGAGTGGAGCTACCCAATTGTTCGCCTCATCTTTAGTAAAGTCTCTGTGCATAATTTCCAGGAATAATGCATCTTCTACTGAAAGAGCAGTTTTGTCATCATCTGCTGTTTGCTGGAAAATGTGTCTGCCTACTTCTGCTTGTGTCTTCTCGAATTTAGGACAGCTTTCTGTGTATTTGTCTTTTATATAGATTTTGCTTGCACAGGGGCTAAGGGAGGTAGGGCGCCCGTTATTCAGAATGTCTGTCTTGAAAGAGTTTACTGTGGGTTTGTGGGCACCTGAGAGGCAGACATCGCCTACAACCACCCATCCCAGATCGAGGCGTTGGGCATAAGGTGCACTGTTTGGACCATTTACCTGACTGCGAACCTTGTGAGCTTGGATGATGTCCCGGCCCAAGAGGAGGAGAATGTCCGCGGCTGGGTCCAGAGGAGGGATCTGTGAAGCGAGTGCGTGTAGATGAGGGTGAGCTGACACAGCCTCCTTGGTGGGTATCTCATCTCTATTATCTGGAATGTGATCACATTCTGTCAGTGTGGGCAGCACCATGGACACTTCCCCATTTACATCCTGAATAACGAAATTAGTTGCTCTGCGTCCTCCAGCCTCTGACAAACCTGCACATGTTTTCATGGTGTATGGGAGCATAGTGCCTTTCACAATAAACATGTCGAAGAAAGCAGACCTGGCTAAGGATGAGTTGCTTTGATCATCCAACATGGCGTACATCCTCTTTTTCTCTTCAGGATTTGTGCGGGGATACACGTCGACTAAACAAATCTTAGAGCAGGATTTGCCTTTAAGACGTGGGCCACACACCTCTGTGCAAGCAGTTGTGGTTACAGGGCTTGAAGGATCAGACTCCCCGCCGTGGCTTTGAGGCCGGAGGTTAGAGTCCTTGGTTACCCACAGAGGTGGGCCAGCATGCATGGCAGACACGTGAGCGTCACTATTACATTCCGAGCATTGGATAATGGCTTTGCAATCGTTAGCTCGGTGACCTGTGGAAGAACAACACTTATAACAAATAGCATGTTCTTTGAGGATGCTTTTCCTTTCATCTAGTGTTTTTGACCTAAAACCCCTGCATTTGGCAAGTGAATGAGGCTTGTGGTGAATAGGACATTGTCTGTCTGGGTTGAGAACTGACATTCGAGCTGTGCCATTTGTTTGACTAATATCTGTTCTGTTCACTGCAACCGCACCTCTGTATTTAGTTGGTTTCAACAATGGCTTATCAGGTTTTGGAGCTACTATGTTTGAACTTTGTAACATAAAGCTAGGATCTGTTTTCATTTCTGCATAATCATTTATAAACTGAACAAAATATGAGAAAGGGGGGTAAACTGCACCGTTGTCCCTTTTGTATTTTGTACCCTGTTTCACCCAGGACTCCTGGAGTCCGTAGGGGAGCTTTTCCACTATCGGGTTTATCCCTCTTGGGGTGTCCAGAAAGCTAAGGCCGGGTAGATAATTTTCACTTTGTGCATACTCTAACTCCAACAGGAGATCTGCAAGCTCCTGCAATAAGTGAGTGTCCTTATTAGATATTTTTGGAAAAGACTGTAAGCGTTGGAAAAGTGACGCTTCGACTACCTCTGGAGAACCAAAACTTTTGTCAAGACGTTGCCACAAACGTTGAAGACCTGCGTGTGGGTTGTTCACATGGACCGCTCTGATCCTCAGCGCATGTTGTAGTGACTCCCCGCTGAGCCACTTGGTGAGGAGGTCAAGCTCTTCGCTGAACTTGAGGTTGAGGCCTTCTATGGCGTTGCGGAAAATGGACTTCCAGGACAAGTAAGACTCAGGACGGTTGTCAAAAACCTTGAATCCCGCTGTCAGCAGATCACGGCGCGCTAGATAGGCTGTGAAATCTGAGAGTTCAGTCTGTGGAGGCAATGAAGGTTTAGGCTGGGTTGAAATGTCAGTTTTTCTGTTTATAGGAGGGGACTTTGGTTGCTTCTGATTTACAAAATCAGTGAGATGTTCACCTGGAGAGGAGGCAACTGGTGGTTGACTCTGTCGTAGATGCTGAGCGTCGTTATTACCAACCAGTTGTCCTGTATCAGGCTTTCCGTCTTCATTAACTACCAAGCTGCGGTTAGTGAAGTGAGCGTTCACATAATCTTGAGCGCGTCTGATGGAAGGAGGTGTCTTAGAGGAGACTCCTTGTTCTGTGAGGTCAACGGCGTCATGCTCCTCGTCGGCTGCCGCTTCCAGGACATGAGCTGCGGCGAGCGCTGCTTCAGCCTCACCCTCCTTCTTTAGAGCGTTTAGTGTTGCCTCGATGCGTGCCTTCTCAACCTCCATGTCGATCTGGCGTTTGGCGTACTGTGCTCTAGTGCGGGCGGCTTCTGCTTCTGCTCTGGCTCGGGCTGCAGCTTGACTGGTGGATGAACGACGTGAAGAACGTAAAGAGCGTGAGTGGCACTCTGACCGGACCACCATCTGGGAGAGAGGCGGTGACGCTTCAGGCTGAGACATCTTGGGTGCTTGATAGGTAGATAATCTTCTTACTCTGCTGCCCTCAGGTGAATGTATGGCTATTCACCCTATGCAGCGAGCTTAACATAAGAGGAGATGGTTCCAGGAACGACAGGACACATCGCTTTGTCTTTGTGTCTTTAACTGAAGACCATTTTTTTCCTCTTTTAATTTGTAAGACTGTGAACATACAGTAAAATAATACGTAAGCATCAGTATCAACATATTTTGTAAACAAAACAGAAGTTAGCAACATAGCTTTCCTTACGCTTTACATTCACCATAAACATCTTTCCTTATACGTTCAAATAACCTTTTAAGTAACATGAAAGTAACAAATCTTACAGAAAATGAAGTTAGACATTGCTTACTTACAGATTATGGCTCAACAAACTCCCCAACAATGTACACTGGGCTTAAAGTTTCGCAGCTTGTTCTCTGCTCCATGCATTCTCTCCCACTGCCTGCGTGAACTTTGCCTGCTGCTTACAACCCATCACCAAAGGGGGCAGTGTAGTGCACACCAAATAACCAAAGAAGAAGCCACAAACTGAAGGGGTAATACTGCCCACTATTGGGAAACCTGAGAAATGCGCCAGCCAAATAAACCCAACAAAGTAACAACCGAGGGGCAGAATAGTGCCCATTACTCTGACTTCAGTATGTGGGAGTTTAGGATGTTGAGCTGTGTTCACCACATATACATAAGCGTCATCACTGCTGGATGTGTGCCCTGTCTCCACGTGTGCAGCGCTATCTGTTACTTGATGAACAGTTTGCGGTGGCAGATTTTTCTTCTTCTTCTTTCCACAATGTGTCTCTTTTCTCTTTGAGCGACATTGCTTTGCAAAATGATTGTATTTGCCACAAGAATGACAGATTTTGTCTTTGGCTGGGCAGCCTTGCTCATGAGGATATCTGCCTCCACAGTTTCGACAGCGGTTATTCGGCCGCCATGAGGGTGTCCATTTGTTTCTAGCCGTGGTGTCACGTCCTGTTTTGTGCTGTACTTTATTAACTGCAGCTGTCTTGTCAGCTTCCATCCCTGTAGCTTGCAATTCAGACAGCTCACATGCACGCCCATGATTTAATAGATCATCCAACGTTAAATCAGGTTCTCTGAGTGCTTTTCTACGCAGCTGTGATGATGTACAGCTTTAGATAATTTGTGTTTTGATTCCTGCAGTCATGTCTGCAAACTCACAGTTTTTGGCTAGAATCCTAAGCCTGGTGTGATAGTTGTCCAACGTTTCACCTGATTCCTGCACCGCTTTCCTGAATAGATAAATCTGATACTGCACGTTTTTCTTAGGCACAAAGTATGCTGACAATTTCTGTTTTGTATCTGCGTATTTGTCGCCAACCGTTGCTAACGTGTCGTAAACGTCATGGACTTTTTCACCAGGCACATGCAGCAATAATGCTCTTAATCTCGCATCTCCAGTAATATTCATTGCCGTGGTGTAGTTCTCAAACCTCTGAAGCCATTTCGTCCAGCGAGGTCCGACGGAATAGAGGTCGGTGTCCGCGTCGAAGGGTGGAAGTGGAGTAGCGTGTGCAGCCATGTTCTTGTCTCCTAAGCTCCGGGTAGGGCAACTTCCTTCGTCTTGCTTTGGTTGTAACCTTTACTCTCGTCGCCAATGTAATGTTTGCATGCCTCAAACATTAATGATGACACCTTCAGTATTTCTCAGTTCCATTCTTTAATTCTCAGGCTTGCAGCAGCAACACAGTCTGCAGCGCTAACTTGTTCATCTACCGTTTTGTGTTGTCTCCTTTTTCTATATCCTCCTTCCGCCTTACATTCGACCTTTCAAAATAAAGGTTCTGTAAACATCACAGGTACCACCGTCTTTCCCTCGCCCAGTTTGAGGGCGAGTAGGGGTGGGCGATATAAACGATATCTGATAGAAACATTATAAATTTGGCCAACGATAGAGATTTTGACTATACCGCTCTATCCGATAGCGCATGTTGATGATGTCATCAAGCTGCGCCTGTTTTGGTCGAAAGCATAGCGGCGGCTAAAACCATTAAAATCTGCAAATTATGGCGGGCGACAGTCATAGCAAAGAGATGAAGCACTTTTGAAATATGGGGAAATATCAAACTTTCAACTTGCTCTCCTCTGATACTTGCTCCTCTTTTTCTCCCGTTACATTACAAGACATCAGAGGCCTGCTTTGTCATATAAAACAGACTTCAAGCCCCCTTGATGTCCTTCCATCTTTATTTTTCACTAGTGTGTTTGATTCAATTGGCCCCTGTATTGTGGAAATGATAAATACTTCTCTTCATACTGGCTCAGTCCCCAGCTTCTTTAAACAAGCTATTGTTGAGCCAATATTAAAGAAACCTCAGCTGGATCCATCTCTTCCTAACAGTTATAGGCCAATATCCAAATTGCCCTTTATATCGAAAAATTTTAGAAAAAGTAGTACTAGAACAACTTAACTATTTCCTGGATAAAAATGCTGTTATGGACACTTTCCAGTCTGGTTTTCGTAAATTGCATTCCACTGAAACGGCCTTACTTAGAGTATCTAGTGATATCTTGATGGCAGCAGACTCTGGAGAGTACACAGTGCTAGTCCTGTTGGATCTCAGCTCTACTTATGACACTGTAGATCACAGTATCATGATAAACAGACTCGAGAACTTGTTTGGGATTACTGGTGTTGTTTTAAAATGGTTTATATCATATCTGTCTGAGAGATCTTTTACTGTTTGCATGAATCATGTCACATCAGAATCAACAGTTTTGCCGTGTGGGGTACCTCAGGGATCTGTCCTTGGTCCAATTCTCTTTTTACTTTATGTATTTCCCCTAGGCCAAATTATTAAGCGCTATAAATATATCTCCTATCATCTCTATGCTGACGACATCCAACTATACTGTTCCTTCAAAATGTCTGAGTTTTATAAATTGTCTAATTTAAGTAATTGCCTGACAGAAATCAACAAATGGTTATATGACAATTTTCTCCAACTAAACTCTGATAAAACAGAAACTCTAATTATTGCTCCAGACCACATGGTCCCAGAAATTAGACAGCATATCAGCTTCTTAGACCCTTCTGTAAAATCAAGGCTTAGAAATCTCGGTGTCATATTTGACAGCTCGATGTTGCTCGAGCAGCATTCTAAGCAGCTGGTCCGAAACTGTTTTTATCATTTACGGAATATCTCTAAACTTCAAAGCTTGAACCTGAGATGATTATTCATGCTTTTATTTCTTCTCGTTTAGACTATTATAATGGCCTTTTTACTTGTTTTAACAAATCAGCCTTAAATCATCTTCAGACTGTGCAGATTGCTGCAGCACGTCTCTTAACAGGCACAAAGAGAAGATCACATATCACTCCAGTCTTGGCCTCCCTTCACTGGTTGCCTGTAAATTTTAGGTTTCATTTTAAAATTTTACTTCTAACCTTTAGGGCCCTACATGGTCAGGCTCCTCAATATTTATCTGACCGGCTGAAACCACATACATCTTCTCGGGCTTTAAGGTCATTAGATCAGAGACTGCTGGTGGTACCGCGCACTCGTTTTAAAACTCGTGGTGGAAAAAAGTTGGCGTTCATCCTCCAGCTTCACTGTGCTAATGTTATGCTAACATAGCTGTGTCGCTAGCAATCACGTAGCACATCATTATATACCAGGTAATCCAACTTCAGTAACCCTGCAAACGCCACTGCGGTTTAGTTTTCTGTCTTCATTTATGTTGGAAGTGGTAGCAGAGCTGTACGTTTTAATTAGTTTCAAAAGTCTCTGTCAGAACATGGTATGAAATGTTTAGGTGGAAACTAGCGAGCTAACTTCCTGTTAACTTCTAACTCCGTTAAATTTAATAAATTCTGTTTTCATGGATGTAAAATGTAATTGTTACACCAGATAAAGCAGCAACGCTGATGATTTAATTAAAGATGAAAGAATTTAGACCGTTTTTAACTCTTAGTGTTCGTTTGACTTTGGGACCTGAAATGGACGGAGTTTTGGACCCAGATTACTCCGCGAAGCTCCTCACTACAGCAGCCGTAATGCTCTGACAATCCATCAAGCAGTGCGGCTTACCAAAGTTGTGCTAAAACATTTTTTTAACGTTTTTTAAACAATTTTTGCACGCAGAAATCGGTTCGAGGTCACCAGAATTCATACATAAGGCACACTCTCGATTTTTGAGAAAATTAAAGGATTTTTTTGTGTGGAAAATACGTTATACAGAAGAAAAGAATATATATCAGTGATTAGAGCTGGGCGATAGAACAATAACGATATGTATTGCGAAATACCTTTTTCTCTATAGAAAAATTAAACTATCGCGATAGACCTCATCTCTCTCTCTCTTCCTCTCTTATAAAAACGAATAGCCAATACAAATTAAGTAGTGCAGAGCTTAACCAATCACAGCCGCAGCGTCACGTCACGTAACTTGTTACGTACAGCTCAAGTGCCAAGCCGCGCATGTGTATTTGTTTGGGAAGCAGCCCGCCGCCGTGCGGCCGGGTAATGGAGAAAATGAGTGTTCCGACTAGAGAAAAGTCTAGGTGACCAAGTTACCGAAGAGAGCACAGATGACGGCTCCAATGCCAGAGAGATTGTCGAAAGGAAAGACCAGAGAAGTTCCGTAGTGTGGAGGTTTTTCGGCTATTTGAAGTCTGACAAAAAACAGAGTAACGCGCACTGTAAATTGTCGTCGAAAACAACCAGGGGAATCCCTGTGAAGCAGCAACAGTCAATTGAGTCTGCTTTCTCCAGCGTCTTACCATATGAGAAAAAAGCTAAGAGACATAGCAACATAACGAATGCCATAGCTTACTGTCTTGCTAAAGACATGCTACCAATAAACACGGTCCACAATGAAGGATTCAAGCAGCTAATTAAGGTAATGGATCCTCGTTACCAACTCCTTGAACATAAACATGTCTCTCAGACAGCGCTTCCAAAGCAACATTATAAGTTAGTCAATTTTGTCTCTTCTTCTGTAAAATAAACTAAGATTTATTTTTAGAATTAATATTTTGTTTCTAAGTGGAACTGACAATTTAGTAGTCTGTTTTGTTTGTTCTATTTTGAAACTTAAAGGCTTTAGCGGCTACTTTTTGTGTAGTTTGTAATATTTGCCTTTATTTTGCCTAAACTGAAGCCTCATTTTAAGTACATCTGCCCTGTTGAACTTATTATGGGAAATAAATATTTAAATCAAAACAAGCTGCTGATTATTTCACATTTTACTTGTGAGCAACAGCACATTTAAATCTTACATATATAGTTATTTGGCTTATATCGTGATATATATCGTTACCGCACATGCTTCAAATTATATTGCGATATGGATTTTAGGCCATATCGCCCAGCCCTACTCAAAAGGTCTCATCAAGTCCCGATTTAATTCGTTTATGCCATGTTATCAGTGTTTGCATTGATAGCATGGCTTTGGTGTCATATCAGTGTATGCTCTCGGTGTTTGCTGATATCAAACTGTGGTATGAGGACCACTGTGGGTTAATCTTTGTAGTGATACTCACTCCTTTTTTTTTATTTAGACCTGGTTTATTTCTGGTATAGTTGAATATTTGTATATAATCCCAGCAGCTGTCAGACTCTATAACAGGGGTCACCAGCCTTTCTGTGAACAGTTTGGTTCATCTTTAGTCAAGATTTATGTTTTGTAATTTAAATCTGACATCGCAAAAGTATTTTAGAGTTTGAATAATGTATTTTACAACTGCAGTACACGTAATACTAATTTTGAACAATTTTGTCCAGGTTCCTTGACACCAGGGTCTCCTCCAGGACCATCACGTTCAGTTACAGAGTCGGTGTGTCCACGGTGTGCCAGATCATCCCCCAGGTAGCGACGGCCATCTGGGACTGTCTAGTGGACGACTTCATGGCTGTGCCTTCACCTGGAGACTCATAGAGAAAGTATATACAGTGGTCCCTCATTTATTGCAGCAGGGTTTCTCAGAATAACTAGCCCCTCGCCACACACTTTATACACTTTATTTTTTTATTTTTTTTACACACACACATGAAGATTAGTCACAGTTCTCACAAGTTGATTCTCACAGTGCAAACCTTTGTAGATTTCAAAACGTAAAAGTATCATTATGCCGTGTTTTTTCTTCGTCTTCCTGCCACTTTTGTGCGCCTTTTTCCCTCCAGGAGTGATGATGTCATCATCACTCCATAAGCCAATGAGATTATCACATTACATTTATGAACAGGGATATCTCTTTTTAACTGTTTTCAATTTAATGTAATATTTAAGTGTTTCTTAGTTTTAGACTAG
Source organism: Neolamprologus brichardi (assembly GCF_056152115.1). Taxonomy (NCBI): domain Eukaryota; kingdom Metazoa; phylum Chordata; class Actinopteri; order Cichliformes; family Cichlidae; genus Neolamprologus; species Neolamprologus brichardi. The sequence goes on from NC_142113.1 coordinate 3,887,405, forward strand.
TTGGTTAGTCTTTTTCAATGTTTTAAACCATATCCCAGGTTTTTACTTCACCATTTATGGAGTTTTAACAAGCAAATAAAAGACAGAGCTTAATTCTGTAAAGATTAGATGAAAAATACTCAAAGGATAAATTCAATTGGTTTATTATTTTGTTACATAAGTTGAAAAAAGTAAAACAAGTAACTACAGAAACAACATAAAAGGAAACTTAAACAATCAAATAAATAAATGAAGGGGGGGGGGGGGGAGGGGGAAGGGGAGAAAACCCCAACAATCCCCTCTGAGCAAGCACTAGGCGACAGTGGGGAGGAAAAACTGCCTTTTAACGGGCAGAAGCCTCCAGCAGAACCAGGCTCAGGAGGGGGCAGTCAACTGCTGGGACTGGTTGGGGGAGAGGGTGAGGGTGGAAAAAAAGAAAAAAGATTAAGAAGGTAGGGAATATGTGTTAGGAGAGAAAGGGAGAGGGGGGACATGAGAGGTGAAAATTAAGATGGATCACAGGTGGAGGAGGACGAGGCTAAATCATCTGAATAACCAGCAGACGCCTCTTTTCTTCATTTCCAGGTATTTTTCCATGAGCGCTTTTTTCTCCAGGATAAGGGTTCTCAACTGATCGTTTGTTTCTGCATTTTGCTCCTCGAGTTGCTTGCATCTTTGCTCCATTTCTTTTAATCCTGCTTGTTCTTTTCTAGGCTTTTCTTCCGGGTCTTTGTACGTTGCCTCCTCCATTTGATTTGCCTTGCACATGTCTGTATTTCTCTCTTGTTTTTTCTTGTACATCTCTTCTATCAGGTCAATTTTTCTCTTGAATACTTGATGCATAAGCAGCAGGTATTCATATTTTTTCTCTTGTTGTTGCTTTTGTGCCTGCATTTCAGTTATTTGGCTCTTCAAGTCACTGACCCTCAACAACATCTCATTCATGAGCTCTGAGTGTTTTTTCCTCATTCCATCGATCGTACACTGCATCTCTGAACATTGTCTTTCCAGTATTTCATTTTCTCTTTCCAGGTCAGGTGTTTTCTCCCTCATTTCATTACAAAATTCTCGCAGTTCTAGATTCCTTCTCTCAAAGTCCTGGAGAATACGTTTTTCTTCTTCCTGTTTCTCTTTTTCTTCAAGAAGCTCTTTATTTTTGCACTCTGTTTCATCAAACCTGACTTTCAGCTCTACGTACATTTCCCTCATGGCTTTGAGTTTGTCCTCCATTGGTATTTCTGTTTCTCTTTCCAGTTCAGGTGTTTTGTCCTTCATTTCATTACAAAATTCTCGCAGTTCTAGATTCCTTCTCTCAAAGTCCTGGAGAATACGTTTTTCTTCTTCCTGTTTCTCTTTTTCTTCAAGAAGCTCTATATTTTTGAACTCTGTTTCACCAAACCTGACTGCCAGATCAACGCACATTTCCCTCATGTCTTTGAGTTTGCGCTGCAATCGTATTGTCTTTTTTCTTTCCAGTTCAGATGTTTTTTCCTTCATTTCATTACAAAATTCTCGCAGTTCTAGATTCCTTCTCTCAAAGTCCTGGAGAATACGTTTTTCTTCTTCCTGTTTCTCTTTTTCTTCAAGAAGCTCTTTCAGTTTTTGCTCCATTTGTATTTCCTGTTCAGTCTTCTGTTGGCGGATTTTTTCAATTGTTTTCTCAGCTTCATCGAGCTTTCCTTGAAGTATCTGTATCTCCTCAATAGTGGCTTTCTTTCCTTGAAGCTGGGCAGATGTTTCTTTTAATTCAGCACCCTGTGTTCCCGATGAAAAAATACGGGAAAAAAAATTCTTTCGTCCTTGACCAAACTTCATTCCCTCATTGATAATTTTTATATCAGGCTGCCGTTGCTGTTTTCCTTCCAGGTCTTTATTTCGTGCTTCCAATTGTCTGCACTTCTCCTCTAGTTGAAGCTTCTCTTCTTCAATTTGTTTAACTTTGTCATGGAGGTCAGAGTTTTCCTTCTGACTTTCCTGTAATGCCCTTTGGATTGATAAGACAACATCCATGGTTATTTCTCCTGAAGAGATTGGCTGGCCAGACCACGAAGGAGAGGCAGCATTATTTATTTTTCTTTGTCGGCGTTTTCGTCCCATGTTGGAGCCTGTGCACAGTGACTCTGAAAAGGCTTAGAAATATTTGCAAATGTATCTCGTGTTGAACGTTTGAAGTCTGCGAACAAACTGCTTTAAAATTGCTGCTTCTGATCCCTATTTATAGACTTCAGAACTTCAAAGGATCAAAGGTATTAATGATGTCACATCTTGTGACATCATCATTCCGTAAGCCAATCAGATTGTCACATGACATTTTAAAATGGGGATGTGTTTTTTTTTTGTTTTTCTGTTTTTTTTTAAAGTTTTTTTGGAGTTTTCACCATTTGCTCCAGGAGCTGCGCCTGGATGACGGCCGCTTTCAGCGGTACTGTAATGTTTGCATGCCTCAAACATTAATGATGACACCTTCAGTCTTTCTCAGTTCCATTCTTTAATTCTCAGGCTTGCAGCGGCAACACAGTCTGCAGCGCTAACTTGTTCATCTACCGTTTTCTGTTGTCTCCTTTTTCTATATCCTCCTTCTGCCTTACATTCGACCTTTCAAAATAAAAGTTCTGTAAACATCACAATCACCTCCTTTTTTTTTTCTTTAACAAACTTAGGTACTCAGTGAGGTGAATTATTAATCTGAACCTATGATAACAACACCTAATAAAATTACTGAACGTTCTTATTACTTGAGTTTCTCCACACCTAAACATCACTTAAACAGCACTGCATTTGCGCAGATCTCTGACTAATCACTATCAACATTCAACACTAGAATACTGGTTACAGTGTTAGATTCAGGAACAACAAACATGTTACACGCAGCGTAACCTTTAACGGGTCACTCAGATATTCAAGTCTTAGATCTGATGTAATCAGACAGATGCATAGGTACGCGTCTGTTTGATCTGACTGGGTATCTGGGCTTGTCTGTCAAGGCGGGGTCGACATGTCGTCCAGGTGGGGCATCTTCAAGTCCATGTCTGATTTTCTTGAAGCATGAGGCATTGCTGACAATTGAGTGTCCATCCCTTGTAGCTTTAATTTCAGAACCCTTAACTTTAGTCACTTTATAGGGTTTTGCATTGTATGGTGTGGATAATTTGTTGTGCTTGGGTTGGCGATGCAGCACTGTGTCACCCAGTCTGACGCGACGAGTTGCATCTGCGATCACCTTCATCTTGATCTTTGCACTATCATCCCTTGCTCTCACTTCAGCGTCTGAACACTTCCGTGGAGTGGTGTTAACGAAAGGGAGCTTGGTGTATAGCTGGCGTTGAAACAGTATTTCAGCTGGTGAGCTTGCTGTTGTGCAATGAGATGTAGATCTGTACTCACGAAGAAAGATGTTTAGTTGCTGTCTCCATGGTGTGCCCTGCATCTCGGCAACTCTCAGTGCTTTGCATAGGGTTCTCGTAAATCTCTCAGCAATGGCGTTCGCCTGAGGCCAACAAGGTGTGATTTTGGCGATGATGAAATCCTAGGTAGTCGGCAAACTGTGAGAAAGCCTCACTGTTAAAAGGAGGACCATTGTCAGTTTTTACTGTCCTTGGGATTCCAAACATGGAGAACACTTTGTCAATGACTGGGATAACAGAAGATGCTGATGTTGAGCGTACACTTTCAACGACTGGATAGCGAGAATACTCGTCTGTGATAACGAGCAGGTATTTCCCCCGTAGGGAGCGGTCCATAAACGTCTGCACTGACACTGTGCCAGGGCGTTTCGGGTAATGGTGACGTCTGCAGAGGGTCAGTGTGTGTGACAGGTGTGCTAGCTTGGCATGGCAGACAGTTTTGAACTGCAGATTCTGCTTTCCGATCAATCTCTGGGAACCATACTTTGGTACGTAGCAGCGCTTTGGTCTTGACGATACCCTGGTGCCCTTCGTGTGCCAGTTGTATTGCTCTTTCTTGTAGGACAGTTTGAATAACTATCCTCGTGCCTCTGAGTATGAAGTCAGATGAGTCAGCTACTGTTAGTTCACTTTGAACATGTTTGAATGATTTCAAAATGTCAGCATGCTGGGATTTATCTGTTAGATGCCACGTGTTGTTCCTGATGTGACCGATGACTTCCTGCAGAACCTGGTCTTTCAGAGTCTCTGTTTTTATCTCGTGAAGTGTCATGGCTTTTGGAGTGATAAGAGAAGAAATTGACATACTCTTCTGCAACCTTACATGCACGAGCACTTTCATTCTCCTGTGTTGGCACTGGATGACGTGACATAAAGTCAGCTGGATTATCAGCACCTTTTCTGTATTCCACTCTGAAGTTATATGGCTGAAGTCTCAGTCCCCATCTTTCTATTCTGGCAGGTGGTTTTGATCTTGGGTTATTCCAGATGATTTTGAGTGCCTTGTGATCGGTCACCAGTGTGAATGGATGTCCATAAACATACAAATGGAAATGTTCGCAACTCCACACAATGGCGAGTGCTTCTTTCTCAGTCTGCGAGTATCTCAACAGAGCTATCGAGGGGCTTGAAACATGGCGCCTGTGTTTGGCTTGGCCGCTGTTGCTGCTCCGTGTTTTTGTCGACTGCTTCAGTATATATTTTTTTATCTTGTCATCTCATCTGTGATATATCATGAAGGTCTAATTGCTACTCTGATCTACAGTTCACATACATTGTTGAGTATCAAAATATGTATGGTAAAATTTTGACAGCTGGCAGAGCTACCACCAGGCTTTCCCTCCGCCGTTTGTCTGCCCTCCTCCCTCTCCCGACTACCAGTACCTGTTCTTAGCTCCAAACAATAACCCAGGAGCAAAAACAAGGTTAAGGAGGTCGTCTAGAAGGGGCTGTAGGTCTGGTGTCCAGGCTAAAAGGAAACGCGCCCGACAGAGGGGATTTCTTCCGCTCCATGGTAGAGAACGTCTCCGGTATTTGGTACCGGTTCAATTCAATTCAATTCAATTTTATTTATATAGCGCCAAATCACAACAAAAGTCGATACAGAGAAAAACCCAACAATCATATGACCCCCTATGAGCAGCACTTTGGCGACAGTGGGAAGGAAAAACTCCCTTTTAACACGAAGAAACCTCCGGCAGAACCAGGCTCAGGGAGGGGCGGGGCCATCTGCTGCGACCGGTTGGGGTGAGAGAAGGAAGACAGGATAAAAGACATGCTGTGGAAGAGAGACAGAGGTTAATAACAGATATGATTCAACACAGAGAGGTCTGTTAATACATAGAGAGCGAGAAAGGTGACTGGAAAGGAAAAACTCAATGCATCATGGGAATCCCCCGGCAGCCTACATCTATTGCAGGATAACTAAGGGAGGATTCAGGGTCACCTGGTCCAGCCCTAACTATATGCTTTAGCAAAAAGGAAAGTTTTAAGCCTAATCTTAAAAGTAGAGATAGTGTCTGTCTCCCGAATCCAAACTGGGAGGTTCCCCTCCAGGACGCGGATAAGGCCGATCGGTTACCACCTACCCGGCTTTTCATCACGGGCGAACAGAACGATTACCTGGATCGGCGTCTTGTCTGGAGATGCGGGATGCTTTCACTTTGGCCTATCATTCTACAAGACCACAATTCCACAGCTAGAGGTACCGGGAGACTACGTCTTCATTCCAGGTGTCTGCTGTCAATTCCCCGTCAATCAGCTGTTGATGACGTCAGCCTGTCACCTCCGCTTCAGATCGCTCTCCTGAACGCTCGCTCCATAGCCAACAAATCATTTGTATTGAATGACTTTTTTTAGCAGTAATAGTCTGGACTTCATGTTTCTCATGGAATCTTGGCAGCGGGAGAATGAATTTATCCACCTTAATGAGCTCTGCCCGGGCGGCTGTCGCTTCATCGGGACTCCGCGTTTGGACCGTCGTGGTGGTGGTCTGGTCACTATTCACCGAGACAATTTCGCTTGCAGGACTGTGGACTCTGAGTTTTCCCTTCCTTTGAGTCACAATTTCTTAAGGTTGGTTCTTCAGATATATTTTATTGTGTTTTAATTTACCGCCCTCCCGGCCCCGCTGGTGTTTTTATTAAAGATTTTACGGACTTTTTATCTTCCATTATTAAACTGGAGAAAGTCTTAATGATTGGGGATTTCAACCTCCACGTGGATGATCTTAGCTGTAGCATGGCCTCTGACTTTTTATCTATTACAGACTCTTTTAGTTTTATTCAGCATGCCTCTGGGCCCACCCATGTTAAAGGCCACACCTTGGACCTTGTGTTTTCTCTTGGCTTAGACATAACTAATGTCTGTGTTAAAGACGTACAAGTGAGTGACCATTCCTGTGTTACTTTTAGTCTTAGCTTCCCACTGTACGCACCACCTTCTAATCTCATGTTCCATAAGCGGTTCATAAATCAGGATGTTGCTTTGAAGTTTTCTAATATGTTGGACCCTCATGTGATTAGTGGCTGCACTGATGCTGATGTTGCTACACAGTGCTTTAATAATCACTGCTTGGAGATTTTAAATTCAGTGGCACCTATGAAATCTGTCATTGCTGCCCCAAAAAGAGCTCATCCATGGATAAATAATGATGTAAGGAAGGTCAAAAGAATCTGTAGAAAAGTAGAACGTCTTTGGAAATCAACCAAACTCGAAGTTCACAGGCTCCACCTTAGGGAACTTTGGGTTTCCTTACATGAAACCATAAAAACAGCCAGATCAGCATATTTTTCTCAGTTAATATCATCAAGCAAGAGAAATTCCAAGGTACTGTTTGACTCCATAAACTCTATTGTTTATGGAGTCAGCTGACTCCGGAGCATCCTCACTCATGGTTTTGTTGGACTTGACATCTGCCTTTGACACCATTGATCATACCATCCTGATTAACAGGCTCCGGGACGTAGTTGGTGTGTCTGGACTGGCTTTGAAGTGGTTTCAGTCGTACCTCTCCAACAGATCTTTTAGTGTTTTTGCAAATCGGTTTATGTCACATTCTAAAGATCTGAGATGTGGGGGTACCGCAGGGTTTAGTTCTGGGTCCTATTCATTTTCTTTTGTACATGTTACCTCTAGGACTTATAATTAGGCAGTTCCCTGAGGTGTCTTATCACTTCTATGCTGATGATATTCAGCTCTATTGTTCTTTTAAGCCGATGGAAGTCCATAAACTGTCCTCTTTAATTAAATGTTTAGCTTCCATTGAACAGTGGCTTGGTGACAACTACTTACAGTTGAACTCTGAGAAGTCAGAAACATTAATTATTGCCCCTGACAACCAGATATCTCTAATCAAACAGCATCTTGGTTCTCTTGGCTCATCGGTTCACCTGAGCCTCGGGTACCTTGGTGTGATGTTTGATTCTGCCATGTCCCTAGAACAACACTCTCGCCAGTTAATTAGGAACTGCCTTTTTCAGCTAAGAAACATCTCCAAACTGCAAACTTTGCTGTCTAAGACTGAGTTACAAATGGTTATTCATGCTTTTATTTCTTCTCGCTTAGATTATTGTAACAGCCTTTTTCTTTGTTTGAGCAAAAGGAATCTTGACCTCCTCCAGTCAGTCCAGAATGCTGCTGCAAGGCTTTTAACTAAGACACGAAAAAGAGAGCACATTACACCAGTGTTACGTTCATTACACTGGCTTCCAGTACATTTCAGAATTCATTTTAAAATCTTGGTACTGACTTTTAAAGCTTTGAATTGTGATGCCCCTTCTTACATTTCTGATCTTTTAGAACCAAACGCTCCCTCTCACAGCCTGAGATCTTCTAATCAAAGGCTGTTGGTAGTTCCACGAACTCGTTTTAAGACCAGAGGAGAGAGATCTTTTAGAGCGGTGGCCCCCAGGTTGTGGAATGCTCTCCCTACATCATTACGTTGCCTTGATTGTATTTATTCTTTTAAAAAGCAACTTAAGACTCATTTATTTAGATTGGCTTTTAATTAGATTTGTGCTGTGTTTTATTATTAATGTATTTTATGTATTTCTGTTTTATATTACTGTGAAGCACTTTGTGGTTTTTATCCTGTGAAAAGTGCTATATAAATAAATTGATTTGATTTGATCTCGTTTCCACATCACTCAGTGCTCTGCTTGCATATGCAATAATGTGCTTCATCCCCTTTTCATCTTTTTGACAGAGGATGGCGCCCAGTCCTACTGGACTAGCATCAACAATCAGTTCAGTCTGTCTGCTGGGATAGAAGTAGGACATCGTCGTGTCGCTTGTGAGACTGACCTTGAGTGCCTGCAACGCAGTTTCTTGGTCTTGACCCCATGTCCAAGGGGTGGCCTTGTGTGTGAGCCTGCGTAGTGGCTCAGAGATCGATGAGAAGTCTCTGATGAACCTTGAGCAGTAATTGGCCATGCCAAGGAGACTTTTGATGTCAGCAGGTGTTTTTGGGTTGGGAGCGTGTTGAACTGCTACAACCTTTTTAGGATCTGCTGAAACGCCACCTGCAGAGAAGATGAAACCAAAAAACTCAAGTTTTGTTTTATTAAATTCACACTTCTCTCGATTCAGAGTAAGACCTGACTCTGATAGTCACTTAAAGAGAGCTGTAAGACTGCTGTCATGATCAGCCTGGTCCCTGCCAAAGACTATAATGTCATCACTGAGATTTTTGACACCGTTCAGTCCTTGCAGCGTCTGATAAATAGCATTTTGGAACACTTCAGCTGCAGAAGAGACTCCAAAGCTCAGTCTTTTATAGCGCCGAAATCCCAGATGAGTAGTGAACGTCGTAATGTAGCGGCTGTCAGGGTGTAATTCAAATTGGTGGTATCCTGCCCCGAGATCAAGTTTTGAGAACACCGTAGATCCAATCAGCTCATGGATTACATCATCAATCGTGGGCGTGATGTGTCGTTCTCGTTCGATTGCAGTGTTTGCTTGTCTCATGTCCACACATATCCGTACGTCGTCCGGATTCTTTGGTTTTGGCAGTGTTACTATGGGTGAAACCCACGGTGTTGGTCCCGTAACCTTTTCAATCATGTCATCAGATTCTAATTTCTGAAGTTCGTCCTCCACTTTTTGACGTAAATGAAAAGGAACACGTCTGTGTGGTTGACAGGTTGATTTTACATCTGTGTTTATGTGCAGTTTTCCAATTCCCTGGAAAAGTTCTGGGTGTTGTTCTACTAGCTTGTCTGCAACAGAACGTTGAGACTGAGAAGAGACCGCAATGACAATATGGAGGAGTCCCAAGGCTTTTGAGGTTTCAAAACTCAAAAATATTGAAACCTCCTCCTTTAATGACGAAGAAGGAACACCTAACTGTTTTGTCTTGTTTTTCCACACTGCACCTGAATGCACCACACACAGGGAGAGACGTAGATGAGTGGTATGGGTAAATCTTGATGTCTGTAGAAGTCAACGTAGGACGTGGTGTCAGTTTGTTGTAGGTAGCTTCAGTTAAGCAGTTAGCAGTGGCCCCAGAATCGATTAGCACCGGTATCTGGGTGCCCATTACTCTGACTTCAGTATGTGGGAGTTTAGGATGTTGAGCTGTGTTCACCACATATACATAAGCGTCATCACTGCTGGATGTGTGCCCTGTCTCCACGTGTGCAGCGCTATCTGTTACTTGATGAACAGTTTGCGGTGGCAGATTTTTCTTATACTAGTTTTCTTATACTAGTTTTCTTTTCTTATGCTAGTGCCGTACAAGTAGCGCGAAAAACAAACTTCAAAGTAGCGCTACGCGTTCAGCGGGAGGCGTGGATGGCGAGCGGCAATAAACTTGCGAAAAGCAAGTTATGCTCAACTCCACCGGTGGAATCTGACAGCGTGGAAAAGTGTGAAAACATCCATGATCACCAACGGATTTCAAAGGGGTGGACTGCCGCATGGTGGAGAGGAGGACACCGCCACGGCCCTTCTGAGGGTGTTCGACTCTGACACTGTCAACGAGGATTTGTTTGGTTTTAAAAGTGACAACGAAGGAGAGAAGCGGAGAGTGGATGACGTAGCCATCCTGAGCCTTTTCGTATCCAACACTGGAGAAGAGGACTTTGGTGGTTCCCTTTCAGTCGATTCACTCGGTACAACACATAAGTATGGGATATCACGCCCTCGCGTGTCCTGGCTGAAGAAACCTTTAATCACGCCTTTAAGGCAGATGACGTGTGATGACACATGCACGGCCCCGCCTGCACATATAGCCGCTGTCATCACAGTCATCCCTCAGTTCTTACGCTCTTCACCTCGCTGAGAACACCTCTGCTGAGTTGGGCTGGCTAGCTGCTGCTAGTTAGCTCCGTTGTCTGCCGACTTGAACTTAGCCTAACTGCCCCTGTTGGTGTTAGCCTCCACCGCGCAGTTGGTGTGTAGGCTGCCCGCGGTGCGCTAATTTCAAGTTTTCCCGTGCAGCGTTTTGCTTTGTGTTTTGGAATGTACTCCAAACCGAAGTGAGCAAAGCAGAAATCTTCTGTTTGCCCCTGTCCTCAGGGATGCGGTTTCTCTTTGCACAACAGCGACCAGCACGATGCCTGCCCTGTCTGCCTGGGGATCGTCCACTCTAGGAGAGCGTTGACGGAGCCCGAAGCCTGTGCGTTTTGTCGCCAGGTCCGGCGCTCGACCCTGGAAAGACGGGTGACGTTTGTGGAAAAAGTGCTGGGACGCTCGGCTGTCGCACGGCATGACCCTCTCCTTTCCGAGTCTGGAGCCCCGGCTTCGTCCGAGTCCGAAGACGAGGATTTTCCGGTTGATGTCCCCACAATTAGCTGGGCTGACCACATGGAATATGTTGCCGGCTAGCCGATGATGAGCCGGAACCATGCAGGAGCGCTCCCCAGGACGATGATGACGTGCTGGACATCGGCCTGGACATCCATGGTTTGTCGGAGGATGAGCAGGAGAGCTCATTGTCGGCCCAATGTACCGCCGCTGCTGCGCCGGTCGGCAACGATGACACCTCTCTTTTCTCCTTGTTTCACCGTGCTGCTGAGAAGCTGCAGGTGGACTGGCCCTCTCCTCCGCCAGCTCAGAAGCCGTCGCGGTTCGCGGGGTTTTTCCTCCCACAGGAGCCCGCAACGGCCAAAAACTGCCTTCCCATGTCCCCAGACTTTCTCTGCGAGCTAACAGCATCATGGGACAAACCTCTGTCTACCCGCGTCACTGTGCCCGGCTATGGACAGTACATGGAATTGGACGGCGCCAAGGGGGCTGGCTTAGCTAACCCACCCCCTATGGAGCGGTCTCTGGCTGCTTATCTGGCCCTGTCCCATAACCATGGTGTCGGCGGCCCCGCAACTCTGCCGTCCAAGTACTGCAGATTCTCTGCTTCGCAGCTGGAGAACATTTATCGAGCTCAGGCCGGGCCTGCTCGTGCCATGAGCTCTGTCACCATGCTCCAGATGTACCAGGCAATGTGCCTGACGGAGCTCGGATCGCTGGTTCCTGATGACAGCCCGCTGGCACCTCTTCTTAACGAGGTCAGAGTCGCCACAGATTATATCCTCCGTGCGTCTCGCTGTGCAGCGCTCTCCCTGGGCAGAGGGATGGCTTCGACAGTAGTGGCGCAGAGGCACCTGTGGCTGACCCTCTCGGACGTCCCGGATAGGGACAGGGCTGTATATCTGGACGCACCAGTGTCTGCGGCTGGGTTATTCGGACATTCACTTGAAGCCAATCAGGCTAGATTCGATCTGAGGAAGAAGCAGATGAAAGCTCTGCGCGACATCATCCCTAGACGTCAGCCCAAGCCCAAGCCCACAGCTAGCTCTCACAGGCCCGCTGCTCCTCTGCCGTCTGGCAAGAGACCGGCGCCCACTGTTGAAGTGGGTGTGCCGCCAGCGAGAGCACATCCTCCGGCCTGAGCTCCACGCCAGTCGGCCTGGAGCAAAGGCCCACCCTCGGGCCCCCGGCGGGACCCGACGCCCAGGAGGAAGAAGCCTCAGCCCTCTTAGCTGTGGTTTCGAGTGGAGAGGGGGTCCAGCAGCAGGGAGACGCTGTTTTTACCCCTCTGTTGCCGCACAAGAGGTGCCGCTTAAGTTATGTTCAGGTTGTCAGCCCCAGAAGGCGCTGCACTTTCCTAACACTGTCTCCCAAGCACAAAACCCCTGCACACAAAATGCCTCAGGTAACTCCCTGTTCAGGTGTGTTAAATGTTCAGGTGACCACATCGAGTGTTCCCGCTGTTTTTCATTGTTGTGCCCCAGAAAAGGTGCCTCCAACAAAATGTATAAATGTACATGTTTCCATGTTACAATCAATAAAGAGTGTTGTTTATTCTCAAACAATCAAATACTCAGCCTGCAGGCAGAATGAGCCAGGTCAGGCAGGTGATGCAGTCCCCTGCAGACACACTGGGGGGCGACAACGTCCCGTCGACGGTGCTGCAGGTCAGCCGGCTGGCTGCTCACTTCCCTCAGTGGCGCGCTTGCGCCCCCTCTCCGTGGGTGCTGTCGCTACCCGATCCGTACCGGAAACCCGATCTGTACCCCGCATGCGCAAATCTTACGTCACTTCCTCTCTTTGCCAACATTGCGACATTCAATATATTTGAATGACACGGTTAGCGCCCAGTTAGCTCCTAGCATTTCTCAACAGCTCTGCCTCCTTTTCGACTACCGGGACATTTAAACAATGGATAATCCGTATCCGCAACAAATTCACGCTTTTCTCCTCAACAGAGAGCGTTCCCCGATTGAACAACAGCGCCGTAAAATAAGAAGAATGGTGCCTAATTACAGAGTTAATAATACAGACTTTGTAATATGTCACGTGAAGATTCAGCAGCCAGATGAAGTGTTTACTGGCAATTGACAGTGATAGTGGACATCATCATCACTATTTCAACAATCCTCTCCACACAGACAAGCATAAACACACTCGATTATCACTAAATCAAATTTAACACACGTTTGTAATGATGCTAATTCAGTTTACAATAGGGTTCATTCGCTCAGTCAGCAGGTGGCGGTATCCTCGTACACTGGGGAGTACACTGCCATTAAACGAACAGAAGAAGAAGAAAACCCCTGCACATGCGCGGTACGGATCGGGTAGACCCGATTTGTACGGTCCGACTTTGCACATGCTCAGCAAGGATCGGGAGTCCCGATCTGTCATTATCTTTTTATTTTTTTTGTTTTTGTCTACATTATATTAAATGTTTCATTATCGGAAACATTTTAAGAGATACTTATTATTCTTAACATCTTAACAGATACTCTGACCTGTAACTATCGTAAAACGCTTCGACCGCAAGTAGACACCTTTCGTGCATGCGGGGTACCGATCGGGTTTCCGGTACGGATCGGGTAGTGACAGGTGCTGCGAACCGTTGCCATGGGTTACCGGTTGCAGTTCCGGGTCAAGCCGCCTCGTTTCCAAAGAGTCGTAAACACGACTGTCAACACCGAGGCGGCCATGATACTCAGAGAGGAAATAAAGGCGCTATTGCAGAAAAGAGCAATACGAGTGGTCCCCGCTTCGGAGACAGACAAAGGTTGGTACAGCTGTTATTTTGTTGTTCCGAAAAAAGGGGGAACGCTTCGTCCCATCCTCGACCTGCGAGTCTTGAACACGTATCTACGAACGTACAGGTTCAAGATGCTAACACTCAGACAGCTCTTGAATGCGGTCGGCCCGGGAGATTGGTTTGCAACAATCGATCTAACAGATGCTTATTTTCATGTGGTTATACACCTGAAACACAGGCAGTTTCTGAGGTTTGCATTCGAGGGCGTAGCCTACGAATACCTAGTGCTGCCGTTCGGGCTCTTGCTCGCTCCTCGCACCTTTACGAAATGCGCCGAGGCAGCGCTAGCGTCCCTCAGAGAGAGAGGAATCCGCATCTTAGCCTACCTAGACAACTGGGCTCTCGTAGCTTGCTCCAGAGAGCAGGTGGAGACACAGCTGTCGCTGGTTCTGTCACACATTCAGACACTGGGGTTCTCTGTGAACTTTCAAAAGAGCTCGCTAATCCCGAGTCAGCAGATTACTTTTCTCGGTTTGAAAATATGCTCGCTTACCAGCCGCGCACGTTTGTTGGAGCACAGAGTGGCCGCGTTTCATCGCTGCCTTGCTCAGTTTCAGTTGGGACGCAGACTGCGTTTCCAGACAATATTAAGCTTGTTGGGCATGATGGCATCTATGATCGCCATAGTGCCACTTGGACTGTTAAAAATGAGAGCGTTTCAACGCTGGACTCTCTCTCACCGTTTGTGTGCATCGCGTCACCTCCGGAGGAGGCTGCCAGTAACTGCGTCTTGCATGCTAGCTCTCCGTCCTTGGAGGGAGCCCGGGCTGCTCCTGTCTCGCTCTCTGCTGTTGTGGTGCAGTGTTCATTTTCTGTCTCTAAGAGCCACCCATGTCCCGGGCCACCTGAACCTGGGGCCGGACCTTCTCTCCAGGGGGAGTCCTCTGGTGAGAGAATGGAGGTTACACCCTTTAATAGTGGCTCAGATTTGGGACCTATTTGGCAAGGCGCAAATAGATCTTTTTGCTTCCAGGGTAAATACTCACTGCCCCCTGTTCTTCTCCATAATCGACCACGATGCACCCTTGGGCTTGGACGCGCTAGCGCACCAATGGCCAGACGTGCTCCTGTATGCATTTCCCCCAGTGGAAATGATATCTCCAGTTCTAGAGAGAGTGCATCGGCATTCCCCCTCTCTCTGATTCTAGTGGCCCCTTGGTGGCCCACAAGGTCGTGGTATGCAGAGATAATCAGCCTGCTAGCAGCGAGTCCTTGGCAGCTTCCTCTCCGCAGGGATCTCCTCTCTCAGGCGGGAGGAGAAGTGTTTCATCCGCGCCCAGATCTGTGGCGCCTTCATGCTTACCTGCTGAGAGGTTAAACGTGATTGCTAAGGGTTTGCCACCTAGTGTGATAGCGACAATTCAGAGCGCTAGGGCCTCATCTACTAGAGGCTTGTACGCTTACAAATGGCGCGCCTTCGAGCAATGGTGCCAGGACCGCCACACTCTCCCATTTCAGTGCTCTATTGTGGATGTTTTGACATTCCTGCAGGAGCTGCTGGATAAGGGCCTTTCATTTTCGATAATTAAGGTTTATTTAGCAGCTATATCTGCTTGTCATATTGGCTTTGACGGGGTGACACTAGGTGCACCCTCGCCATACGTTTTCTGAAAGGAGTTCGCCGGCTGAGGCCCGTGCTTAAGTCCAGTGTCCCTGCTTGGGACTTGTCTTTGGTGCTGGAGGCCCTTTGCAGCCCCCCGTTTGAACCCATTGAGTCTGTGGATATGAAATTTCTTTCATATAAGACTGCATTACTTCTCGCTTTGGCTTCGGCAAAGCGAGTGGGTGACCTTCATGCGCTCTCTGTGCATCCCTCCTGCACACAGTTCTCTTCTGATGGCCACAAAGTCGTATTGCGTCCAAATGCTGCCTATTTTCCCAAGATCATGCCTGCATCTTCTAGCTCAATGGAGTTTGAGTTGCTGAGCTTTTGCTCCCCTCCTTTTGCATCTGAGGAGCAGAGGAGGACGCATTCTCTTTGTCCAGTGCGTGTGCTACGCACCTACATTGAGCGCACTCAGAATGTGCGTTTATGTGACCTGCTGTTTGTCTGCTTCGCTAATCCAAATAGAGGTAGAGCTCTGTCCAAACGGAGGCTGTCCCACTGGATTATAGAAGCTATCTCACTGGCATACGGCACCGGTGGTCTTGCTTTGCCCCACGGGGTGAGAGCTCATTCCACCAGGGGCATGGCAACCTCATGGGCTCTTTTTAAAGGGGTGCCTGTAGCTGATATTTGTGCGGCAGCTAGTTGGGCATCAACGCACACTTTTGTGCGGTTTTATCGGTTGGACGTTACAGCCCTTTCGGTCGCTCATGCTGTCCTTTCTGCTGGGTCTACCACTCACTAAGGATGTGGTGGTCCGATTCTGGTTCGGTGGTTGCTCTGTGGGGCGTGTATATATGTCCCATACTTATGTGTTGTACCGAGTGAATCGACTGAAAGGGAACGAATAGTTATGTCTATAACTTCTGTTCCCTGAAGGAGAGGAACAAGGTACAACACAAGGTGGCCCCACTGAGCAGTTTGGCTCTGTGAAGAGCAGCTATCGAACTGAGGGATGACTGTGATGACAGCGGCTATATGTGCAGGCGGGGCCGTGCGCGTGTCATCACACGTCATCTGCCTTAAAGGCGTGATTAAAGGTTTCTTCAGCCCGACACGCAGGGCGTGATATCCCATACTTATGTGTTGTACCTCGTTCCTCTCCTTCAGGGAACAGAAGTTATAGACATAACTATTCGTTTTAGTGCGCAGGAAGATGGTAGTGAATGACTGACTTTTCTTCTTGTTAAAGCCGTTTCACTGCACCTGAGCCTAAAAGGTAGGCCGAATCTATTTTTCTGGTGTGCTGTAGGCTATTGTTATGTACTATATTTGTTACTCGTAACACAGTAGGGTTAGGGTTAACCCTAACCCTAACCCTAACACAGTACATGTTTCGTACTTGTAATTACCGCTACTTGTACATATTAGAGATGGACCGATCCGATATTACGTATCGGTATCGGTCTGATACTGACCCAAATTACTGGATCGGATATCGGCGAGAAATAAAAAATGTAATCCGATCCATTAAATATCAAAAAAGCACCTCACAAAACTTGCTACACGGCGTAACTCGGCTCATAACCGTAGCACGTAGGAGCAGTATGCATCACGTGATAGAGCGGCTGTGTGTATTTGTAGCCTCGCTAGCAAACCAGCATTTCATCTCCGAGGAAGTTTTCCCAGAGAGAAGTAAAGCAAGTGTGTAAGTTCATCTCTGAATGTCTGTAAAGCATTCCCACATTAAGCTTAACAACAAATATATGGAGCGACTGCCTCTTCTCTCTCTCTCCTGCTGCTACTTCAATCGTGAAACTGCTTAATGATCAGCTGATCGGCTTTTCTGTCGGGAGTCCGTCTCTCTTCTTAGTTTTTGGCCCACTTCTCACCAGAAAGAGGAAACCAGCGGCTGAACAACAGCAGCACTATTAAGCTTGATAAGCTGTTATTAGAATTTATTTAATATTACTTTCTACACCAGGATCTTTTTCTACGTAGCTGACGGCTGGTAACTGTGCAGGGGCAGATCTAGCAAAGTTTAGCCAGGGGGGCCGATAGGGCATGAACAGGGAAAAGGGGGCACAAAGACATACTTCTCTTTCTTATTCTCATTTAAAATGTCGAGCTTTTAATAAATAATTATCTGAATCTTACACCCAAAGTTTTAATCTGATGTAAAATGTATAGAAGTCCATTACTGTATATAATAACTGTTAAGTCTAATATACCCTAGTAAGCTGTAGTACTTTTTCCTTTGGGAAGATACCATCTGTGCAGTCTGCAGTTCTGTTGAAGAAAGATGTTGAATCTATTTATTTATTCTTGAAAAATAATTTATTTCTGTGCATTTTTCCCCCTGCATCAAATTAAATTTGATTACATCGATTAAGCATCATGAGGTGGAGGGTGGTTCCCTATTTTTTTTTTTTGCTGGGAGTTTGCAACCCTATTAGTTAGGTTGCTTAATATTTCTGCTAAGTACTCTTTGATTATTCAAGACTCTGTATGTGAGGAGAAGGACTTTAAATTTAATTCTGAATTTGATGGGAAACCAATGAAGAGAAGCTAATGAGGGAGAAATACGGCCTCTCTTTCTACATGCTTGCTGGGGCATGTGGGGCGAAAACAGAGAGGAGAGCCTGAGCAGCCAGTCAAGGACTCTTCCCTTCACTAGTTAACAGGCTAAGTTAACACCTCCCCTTATATTCCATATAAGGGGAGGTGTAGAGTATGATAGGCCAGTCAACAGATCCCATTGAGCACTGATCAGCTTTGCATCACACCGTGCCTGGACTCACCATTTCCAGTGGCTTATGTAAGAGGTTCAGAGATTGTTACATGGGTGTGCAGGTAAAGACCAAATGGCCGCACTAATGAATGTGTTGGGCCATCAGTGAAAAGCCTGTGAAAGGTTTTAGCCGGGAGAAGAGAGTGAAAATCTTCTTGGCCACAAAAACATGACAGCAAGGCGGAAATATCACAACAGCCAGAGGATCTTTTTAGTTTGTGTAGCAGCTACCGGGATCTTGGACTGGTTCTTATATAGCGCTTTTCTACTCATCTGAGCACTCAAAGCGCTTTACACAACTTGTGCATTCACCCATTCACACCCATTCGCACAAGCACATCTCTCTAAGTGCTTTATAGCTAACATTCACACACATTCATACTCCGATGGATGCATCGGAGAGCAATTTGGGGTTAGTATCTTTCCCAAGGATATTTGGCATGCAGACTAGGCGAAGCCAGGAATCAAACCACCAACCTTCCGATCAGTAGATGACCTGCTCTACCACCTGAGCTACAGTCACCTTAAAGTGGTGAGCATATAATAAAGAACTATGTGACACTGAGCCAACGTCACATTTACCTCATGCTCCCGTGGAAACGCAGTCCAAGCTATGAGTCATTGTTATGGAGTCAAAATGATCTCTTTACAAAAATACAGCATCCAAAGCAATATCCAGTCCTCACCTCAATAAAAAACAACCATATATTTGCTGGACAAGGGTTCTAGTTCCTTAATCTACCACCCGCTGTTGGTAGGATTAAGGGGTCACCCATGGGGTCAGAAAAGGGTTGTGACCAGCAGCTGAAGTAATCTCTGGCTGAGAAAAGTCCTTGGTAATGAAAATGGTAATAGAGACAAGCGTGGCAAAATTGCCCGATGTGAGGGCCTAAGCCAAGTGTACCTGTATGTCTCTACTTGTACATATACCTAAAAAGTTATGCAAATATGTACGCATAACTTGTTTTTCAAAATATTAATAAAAGGGGTGTGTCTCCAAACAGCCATCTCTTTCCTGACAATTCCCTTTGTGCATATTCTCTTACATATGATAAGTCAACATTGAAACACCTGCGGCTTTTAGTCAGGTGCGGCTAATGTATGTACAAAACAGGATTTTCCCCTGATTTTAGCTTGTGCGGCTAATATTCAGGTGCGCTTTGTAGTCCGGGAAATACGGTATATAAACTTTTCTCAATCTAAATAGTGTACTTTGGTAGAATTAAAAAAATAAGTGTAGTGCAGGTCTATGATGAGTTTTAGTGTTACTATCATCTAGTTCTGGTTCTGTTTTGGTTAAGTCCTAAGTAGTCCTGATTTTGAACTCTTGTAGTCCTGTTTTAATTCCGGATCAGGTCTGGTTGAATTGGGGTTTAGTCCTCGTGTCTTGATACAGCCCTGATTTTGTTCTGCCTTGCTGCTTAATTAAAAACCTAGTTTAAGGTGTCCTGCATATGTGATATATTTTTTTCCTATATGAAATAATTCTTTTTTTGAACAAAACTCAAAACAGAGCCTATTGATCCCCCCCCCCCCCCCCCCCCAAAAAAATAAATAAATAAATAAAATAAAATAAAAATCCCACATGCATACTGCCCTTTAGGGCTAAGCCCCGGGTGTTTCAAATGTCTGGCTCCGCCTCTGGGTATGAGGACCACTGTGGGTTAATCTTTGTAGTGATACTCACTCCTTTTTTTTATTTAGACCTGGTTTAATTCTGGTATAGTTGAATATTTGTATATAATCCCCGCAGCTGTCAGACTCTATAACAGGGGTCACCAGCCTTTCTTAAAACTGAGAGTTAGATAAAATTGTGAACAGTTTGGTTCATCTTTAGTTATATGGTTCTATCCAGCATATTCTATCTTGATATGCTGTCTTATCACAGGTTAATTTTTCAAAAATATTAACAATGATTTATACAAGGAAAGGGCTACATACAACTCTTTATTTCTATTAATGTCTTACTTCATTCCTACCTGATTGACATGTTTAGGAATTATGAGTGATTGGCTCACTGTAGTGGTAAAAGTTGCTACCAATCAAATTATGATATGTTAAAGTTAAAACAAAACACAGCTGACTGTTTTATATTATATCTAATATATATTATGTAATTATCCTTATAATTACAAAATGTTTTATGTAAGATTTATGTTTTGTAATTTAAATCTGACATCACAAAAGTATTTTGGAGTTTGAATATTTGGTAATTTTTTGTAATTTTGTAACTGCAGTACACATAATATTAATTTCGAACAATTTTGTCCAGGTTCCTTGACACCAGGGACTCCTCCAGGACCATCGCGTTCAGTTACAGAGTCGGTGTGTCCACGGTGTGCCAGATCATCCCCCAGGTAGCGACGGCCATCTGGGACTGTCTAGTGGACGACTTCATGGCTGTGCCTTCACCTGGAGACTCATAGAGAAAGTATATACAGTGGTCCCTCATTTATTGCAGCAGGGTTTCTCAGAATAACTAGCCCCTCGCCACACACTTTATACACTTGATTTATTTTTTTTTTACACACACACTAGGGATGCAGCGATACCGATGCTGGTATCGGGTATCGGGGCCGATGCCATAAAATGTGCGTGTACTCATACTCGCAAAAGTTAACCGATACCATGAATCGATACTAATTTACTTCATGAATCAGAAGGTGGCCTGTACTTTCTGTTGTAATTTTTTAGATTGGCCGCTAGGGGGACATGTCACTAGGGGGTTAGGGAATTGAGACTGGCGGCTCCTGCAGCTACGCAAAACAAAATGTCAGCAGTGTGGACTTACTTCAAAATTTGTGTAGATGACAAAAGCAAGGCAGAGTGCAAACTGTAAGGTGTCCAGGGGTGGGAACGAGAGTACATCGTTCAATACAACCAATTTAATAAAACACCTGAGGACACATCATGCTCTGGAGTACACAGAGTTTGCTAAGGCTAACGCAAGACCAGAACAGCCCACTTTAACACAGGTTTTGGAAAAGCGACAAAAAATGTCTATAGAAAATCCACGAGCAGTTAAAATAATAGAGGCTCTATCTCATTTTATCGCTCTGGATGACCAGCCACTGTCGGTCGTGGAAAACGTAGGATTTCGCCGTCTTCTCAGCGTACTCGAGCCGCGTTATGAGATTCCCAGCCTCCCATACATCACGGACGTAATGCTGCCAAAACTTTTTGAAGATGTAAAAAAACACGTGCATAACCTCTTGCAGGAGGTTTCAGCCTTAAACTTCACTACAGACATTTGGACAAGCAGTGTGTCCCCGATGTCGCTCCTCAGTTTAACGGCGCAGTGGATTGATGAGGAGTTTGTTCGTCATCAAGTAACACTGCATGCAAAGTCGTTCAGGGGCTCGCAGACCAGCCAAACCATCGCAACTGCTTTCGATAGCATGCTTCAAACCTGGGATATACCAAAGACGTCCGTCCACGTAGTGCTCCGGGACAACGCAAGAAATATGATAAAGGCCATGAGTGGTGCTGAGCTGCCCAGCCTGCCTTGTACTGCTCACACTCTCCAGTTGGTTGTTCATGAGGGCCTTCTGTCACAGAAGAGTGTTGCTGATGTGGTGGCAGTTGGCCGCAAAATAGTTCGACATTTTAAACATTCTGCTCTGGCCAGTTCCCGTCTGGAGGACATTCAATTGCAGATCAACCAGCCGGTCACTGTGCTCCACAGATTTCTAACAAGGGAGACTGACGAGGACCATGGGATCAAAGCAATGAAGGGAACCTTGGCTGCAGCTGTCAGGACATGGTTCTCTGAGGTGGAGGACAACCCACTCTATAGCATCGCCACGTTACTCGATTCCAGGTGAGTGTTGTGCCTGTGTGTGTGTAACTGTTTGACTGTATGTGAATGTGACTGTGTATGTAACTGTGTTACTGCAAAAAAAAAGGTAAGCAAAACAATTGTCAGCTAACTTTTTTCTTTCTCTGTTTTAGATATAAAAATTGTTTTTTCTCCAGCACCACAACTGCTGCAAATGCTAAGGAGATGCAAAAACTTGAGCTGCTCAGGTTGCCTGGAGAGGAGGATCATGACCTGAATGAACCACCTTCAAGAAAAGCACGCAGTGACCAGCCCACAACTAGTTTGGACAGCATGTTTGATGAAATTGCAGATGAGCAGGCATCAGCATCGGTGGGCAGAGCTGCGGTAGGTTCTAGTGTAGAGTTAGAGACATATCTTGGAGAGGCCGCAATTTTACGAGAAGACAAACCTCTACAATATTGGATGGTTAATAAAGTGCGGTTCCCAAACCTGGCTAAAGTGGCGGGCAGATACCTTTCAGCACCATGCACAAGTGTAGATAGTGAAAGGCTGTTCAGCTCAGTGTCACACATTGTGAAACAGGCTCACAGCTGATCATGCAGAGATGATTCTTTTCATCAAAAAGAACCTGCCTCTCACTTTCCCAAAAACAGTTTAGTTCGGAGGTCACACCACTGCTTGCTGGCTGAAGTTTTTTTGTTTGATTTAAATGTGGACACTCTGCAATAGGTGGTTCATTAATGTTATGTAAATCTGAAAGCTGTAGACAGTGCCACATAGTTCACTGTTATTTTGTTTGGATATAATATGGACATTGTGCAATAATTTAACAAAAGTGTTTATTTTATTCTGAAACCTAAGTTTTATTTGTTTTATTCTGAACAGAAGTGTTTATTTTTTCAATCTGAAAGCGGGAAAGAGACCCAAAGAGTTCAGTTATTTATTTGTTTTTACAATGTGGATACTCTGCAATAGGTTCATTAATGTTATGTCTGAAAGCTGGAGACTCTAAAATACTTGAGTTATTTTGTTTGTTTGTTTGTTTGTTTACAATGTGGACACTGGACAATTTAGAAGAAGTGTTTTATTTTTTACTTGAAATTTAATTTTTGTGGTCTTTGTCAATGACTGGGATAACAGAAGACGCTGATGTCGAGCGTACACTTTCAACGACTGGATAGCGAGAATACTCGTCTGTGATAACGAGCAGGTATTCCCCCGTAGGGAGTGGTCCATAAAAGTCTGCACTGACACTGTGCCAGGGCGTTTCGGGTAATGGTGACATCTGCAGAGGGTGAGTGTGTCTGACAGGTGTGCTAGCTTGGCATGGCAGACAGTTTTGAACTGCAGATTCTGCTTTCCAATCGATCTCTGGGAACCATACTTTGGTACGTAGCAGCGCTTTGGTCTTGACGATACCCTGGTGCCCTTCGTGTGCCAGTTGTATTGCTCTTTCTTGTAGGACAGTTTGAATAACTATCCTCGTGCCTCTGAGTATGAAGTCAGATGAGTCAGCTACTGTTAGTTCACTTTGAACATGTTTGAATGATTTCAAAGTGTCAGCATGCTGGGATTTATCTGTTAGATGCCACGTGTTGTTCCTGATGTGACCGATGACTTCCTGCAGAACCTGGTCTTTCAGAGTCTCTGTTTTTATCTCGTGAAGTGTCATGGCTTTTGGAGTGATAAGAGAAGAAATTGACATACTCTTCTGCAACCTTACATGCACGAGCACTTTCATTCTCCTGTGTTGGCACTGGATGACGTGACATAAAGTCAGCTGGATTATCAGCACCTTTTCTGTATTCCACTCTGAAGTTATATGGCTGAAGTCTCAGTCCCCATCTTTCTATTCTGGCAGGTGGTTTTGATCTTGGATTATTCCAGATGATTTTGAGTGCCTTGTGATCGGTCACCAGTGTGAATGGATGTCCATAAACATACAAATGGAAATGTTCGCAACTGCACACAATGGCGAGTGCTTCTTTCTCAGTCTGCGAGTATCTCGTTTCCACATCACTCAGTGCTCTGCTTGCATATGCAATAATGTGCTTCATCCCCTTTTCATCTTTTTGACAGAGGATGGCGCCCAGTCCTACTGGACTAGCATCAACAATCAGTTCAGTCTGTCTGCTGGGATAGAAGTAGGACATCGTCGTGTCGCTTGTGAGACTGACCTTGAGTGCCTGCAACGCAGTTTCTTGGTCTTGACCCCATGTCCAAGGGGTGGCCTTGTGTGTGAGCCTGCGCAGTGGCTCAGAGATCGATGAGAAGTCTCTGATGAACCTTGAGCAGTAATTGGCCATGCCAAGGAGACTTTTGATGTCAGCAGGTGTTTTTGGGTTGGGAGCGTGTTGAACTGCTGCAACCTTTTTAGGATCTGCTGAAACGCCACCTGCAGAGAGGATGAAACCAAAAAACTCAAGTTTCGTTTTATTAAATTCACACTTCTCTCGATTCAGAGTAAGACCTGACTCTGATAGTCACTTAAAGAGAGCTGTAAGATTGCTGTCATGATCAGCCTGGTCCCTGCCAAAGACTATAATCACTGAGATCTTTGACTCCGTTCAGTCCTTGCAGCGTCTGATAAATAGCATTTTGGAACACTTCAGCTGCAGAAGAGACTCCAAAGCTCAGTCTTTTATAGCGCCGAAGTCCCAGATGAGTAGTGAACGTCGTAATGTAGCGGCTGTCAGGGTGTAATTCAAATTGGTGGTATCCTGCCCTGAGATCAAGTTTTGAGAACACCGTAGATCCATTCAGCTCATGGATTACATCATCAATCGTGGGCGTGACGTGTCGTTCTCGTTCGATTGCAGTGTTTGCTTGTCTCATGTCCACACATATCCGTACGTCGTCCGGATTCTTTGGTTTTGGCAGTGTTACAATGGGTGAAACCCACGGTGTTGGTCCCGTAACCTTTTCAATCATGTCATCAGCTTCTAGTTTCTGAAGTTCGTCCTCCACTTTTTGACGTAAATGAAAAGTAACACGTCTGTGTGGTTGACAGGTTGATTTTACATCTGTGTTTATGTGCAGTTTCACTTGAAAATCTTTGAGTTTTCCAATTCCCTGGAAAAGTTCTGGGTGTTGTTCTACTAGCTTGTCTGCAACAGAACGTTGAGACTGAGAAGAGACCGCAGTGACAATATGGAGGAGTCCCAAGGCTTTTGAGGTTTCAAAACTCAAAAATATTGAAACCTCCTCCTTTAATGACAAAGAAGGAACACCTAACTGTTTTGTCTTGTTTTTCCATACTGCACCTGAATGCACCACACACAGGGAGAGACGTAGATGAGTGGTATGGGTAAATCTTGATGTCTGTAGAAGTCAACGTAGGACGTGGTGTCAGTTTGTTGTAGGTAGCTTCAGTTAAGCAGTTAGCAGTGGCCCCAGAATCGATTAGCACCGGTATCTGGGTGCCCATTACTCTGACTTCAGTATGTGGGAGTTTAGGATGTTGAGCTGTGTTCACCACATATACATAAGCGTCATCACTGCTGGATGTGTGCCCTGTCTCCACGTGTGCAGCGCTATCTGTTACTTGATGAACAGTTTGCGGTGGCAGATTTTTCTTCTACTTCTTTCCACAATGTGTCTCTTTTCTCTTTGAGCGACATTGCTTTGCAAAATGATTGTATTTGCCACAAGAATTACAGATTTTGTCTTTGGCTGGGCAGCCTTGCTCATGAGGATATCTGCCTCCACAGTTTCGACAGCGGTTATTCGGCTGCCATGAGGGTGTCCATTTGTTTCTAGCCGTGGTGTCACGTCCTGTTTTGTGCTGTACTTTATTAACTGCAGCTGTCTTGTCAGCTTCCATCCCTGTAGCTTGCAATTCAGACAACTCACATGCACGCCCATGATTTAATAGATCATCCAATGTTAAATCAGGTTCTCTGAGTGCTTTTCTACGCAGCTGTGATGATGTACAGCTTTGGATAATTTGTGTTTTGATTTCTGCAGTCATGTCTGCAAACTCACAGTTTTTGGCTAGAATCCTAAGGTTGGTGTGATAGTTGTCCAACGTTTCACCTGATTCCTGCACCACTTTCCTGAATAGATAAATCTGATACTGCATGTTTTTCTTAGGCGCAAAGTATGCTGACAATTTCTGTTTTGTATCTGCGTACTTGTCGCAAACCGTTGCTAACGTGTCGTAAACGTCATGCACTTTTTCACCAGGCACATGCAGCAATAATGCTCTTAATCTCGCATCTCCAGTAATATTCATTGCCGTGGTGTGGTTTTCAAACCTCTGAAGCCATTTCGTCCAGCGAGGTCCGACGGAACCGAGGTCGGTCTCCTAAGCTCCGGGTAGGGCAACTTCCTTCGTCTTGCTTTGGTTGTAACCTTTACTCTCGTCGCCAATGTAATGTTTGCATGCCTCAAACATTAATGATGACACCTTCAGTATTTCTCAGTTCCATTCTTTAATTCTCAGGCTTGCAGCGGCAACACAGTCTGCAGCGCTAACTTGTTCATCTACCGTTTTCTGTTGTCTCCTTTTTCTATATCCTCCTTCCGCCTTACATTCATCCTTTCAAAATAAAAGTTCTGTAAACATCACAGGTACCACCGTCTTTCCCTCGCCCAGTTTGAGGGCGAGTAGGGGTGGGCGATATAAACAATATCTGATAGAAACGATATAAATTTGGCCAACAATAGAGATTTTGATTATACCGCTCTATCCGATAGCGCATGTTGATGATGTCATCAAGCTGCGCCTGTTTTGGTCGAAAGCATAGCGGCGGCTAAAACCATTATCATCTGCAAATTATGGCGGGCGACAGTCATAGCAAAGAGATGAAGCACTTTTGAAATATGGGGAAAGCCAAAAACTGCGCTTCCTCCACTTCCGTAACATTGATTCATTAATGTTGAATTCTCTCGCAGCTGTTCTATTCCCATGTTGTTGCAGTATATTAATAACCAACCTCGTATTGTGGATGAATAATCTCAGTTGTTCTCCTGACTGAAGTTTGGCCCGTGTATAGCATCCTGCTATGCAATTGCATTTGTCCCTGACCACCAGAATCCCTCACGTTAACTTTTAATGAGTGGAACAAAAGTTGGCGTTCATCCTCCAGCTTCACTGTGCTAATGTTATGCTAACATAGCTGTGTCGCTAGCAATCACGTAGCACATCATTATATAGCAGGTAATCCAACTTCAGTAACCCTACAAACGCCACTGCCGTTTAGTTTTCTGTCTTCATTTATGTTGGAAGTGTTAGCAGAGCTGTACGTTTTCATTAGTTTCAAAAGTCTCTGTCAGAACATGGTATGAAATGTTTAGGTGGAAACTAGCGAGCTAACTTCCTGTTAACTTCTAACTCCGTTAAATTTAATAAATTCTGTTTTCATGGATGTAAAACGTAATTGTTACACCCGATAAAGCAGCAACGCTGAGGATTTAATTAAAGATGAAAGAATTTAGACCGTTTTTAACTCTTAGTGTTCGTTTGACTTTGGGACCTGAAATGGACGGAGTTTTGGACCCAGATTACTCCGCGAAGCTCCTCACTACGGCAGCCGTAATGCTCTGACAATCCATCAAGCAGTGCGGCTTACCAAAGTTGTGCTAAAAAAATTTTCTTGACGTTTTTTAAACAGCACGCAGAAATCGGTTCGAGGTCACCAGAATTCATACATAAGGCACATTCTCGATTTTTGAGAAAATTAAAGGATTTTTTTTGTGGAAAATACGTTATACAGAAGAAAAGAATATATATCAGTGATTAGAGCTGGGCGATAGAACAATAACGATATGTATTGCGAAATACCTTTTTCTCGATAGAAAAATTAAATTATTGCGATAGACCTCATCTTTCTCTCTCTTCCTCTCTTATAAAAAATGAATAGCCAATACAAATTAAGTAGTGCAGAGCCGAACCAATCACAGCCGCAGCATCACGTCATGTATCTTGTTATGTACAGCTCAAGTGCCAAGCCGCGCATGTGTATTTGTTTGGGAAGCAGCCAGCCGCCGTGAGGCCGGGTAATGGAGAAAATGAGTGTTCCGACTAGAGAAAAGTCTAAGTGACCAAGTTACCGAAGAGAGCACAGATGACGGCTCCAATGCCGGAGAGATTGTCGAAAGGAAAGGCCAGAGAAGTTCCGTAGTGTGGAGGTTTTTCGGCTATTTGAAGTCTGACAAAAAACAGAGTAACGCGCACTGTAAATTGTGCCGAAAGCATGTTTGCACAAAGTCTGGAAATACAACAAACCTTTTTTATCACCTGAAGCAGTACCACCCACGCTCAATCTCTGACTGAAAGCGCTAATTCGTCATCGAAAACAACCAGGGGAATTCCTGTGAAGCAGCAACAGTCAATTGAGTCTGCTTTCTCCAGCGTCTTACCATATGACAAAAAAGCTAAGAGACATAGCAACATAACGAATGCCATAGCTTACTGTCTTGCTAAAGACATGCTACCAGTAAACACGGTCCACAATGAAGGATTCAAGCAGCTAATTAAGGTAATGGATCCTCGTTACCAACTCCTTGAACATAAACATGTCTCTCAGACAGCGCTTCCAAAGCAATATTATAAGTTAGTCAATTTTGTCTCTTCTTCTGTAAAATAAACTAAGATTTATTTTTAGAATTAATATTTTGTTTCTAAGTGGAACCGACAATTTAGTAATCTGTTTTGTTTGTTCTACTTTGAAACTTAAAGGCTTTAGCGGCTACTTTTTGTGTAGTTTGTAATATTTGCCTTTATTTTGCCTAAACTGAAGCCTCATTTTAAGTTCATCTGCCCTGTTGAACTTATTATGGGAAATAAATATTGAAATCAAAACAAGCTGCTGATTATTTCACATTTTACTTGTGAGCAACAGCACATTTAAATCTTACATATATAGTTATTTGGCTTATATCGTGATATATATCGTTACCGCACATGCTTCAAATTATATTGCGATATGGATTTTAGGCCATATCGCCCAGCCCTACTCAAAAGGTCTCATCAAGTCCCGATTTAATTCGTTTATGCCATGTTATCAGTGTTTGCATTGATAGCATGGCTGTGGTGTCATATCAGTGTATGCTCTCGGTGTTTGCTGATATCAAACTGTGGTATGAGGACCACTGTGGGTTAATCTTTGTAGTGATACTCACTCCTTTTTTTTTATTTAGACCTGGTTTATTTCTGGTATAGTTGAATATTTGTATATAATCCCCGCAGCTGTCAGACTCTATAACAGGGGTCACCAGCCTTTCTTAAAACTGAGATTTAGATAAAACTGTGAACAGTTTGGTTCATCTTTAGTCAAGATTTATGTTTTGTAATTTAAATCTGACATCGCAAAAGTATTTTAGAGTTTGAATAATGTATTTTACAACTGCAGTACACGTAATACTAATTTTGAACAATTTTGTCCAGGTTCCTTGACACCAGGGTCTCCTCCAGGACCATCACGTTCAGTTACAGAGTCGGTGTGTCCACGGTGTGCCAGATCATCCCCCAGGTAGCGACGGCCATCTGGGACTGTCTAGTGGACGACTTCATGGCTGTGCCTTCACCTGGAGACTCATAGAGAAAGTATATACAGTGGTCCCTCATTTATTGCAGCAGGGTTTCTCAGAATAACTAGCCCCTCGCCACACACTTTATACACTTTATTTTTTTATTTTTTTTACACACACACATGAAGATTAGTCACAGTTCTCACAAGTTGATTCTCACAGTGCAAACCTTTGTAGATTTCAAAACGTAAAAGTATCATTATGCTGTGTTTTTTCTTCGTCTTCCTGCCACTTTTGTGCGCCTTTTTCCCTCCAGGAGTGATGATGTCATCATCACTCCATAAGCCAATGAGATTATCACATGACATTTATGAACAGGGATATCTCTTTTTAACTGTTTTCAATTTAATGTAATATTGAAGTGTTTCTTAGTTTTAGACTAGTTGGTTAGTCTATTTCAATGTTTTAAACCATATCCCAGGTTTTTACTTCACCATTTATGGAGTTTTAACAAGCAAATAAAAGACAGAGCTTAATTCTGTAAAGATTAGATGAAAAATACTCAAAGGATAAATTCAATTGGTTTATTATTTTGTTACATAAGTTGAAAAAAGTAAAACAAGTAACTACAGAAACAACATAAAAGGAAACTTAAACAATCAAATAAATAAATGAAGGGGGGGGGGGGGGGGGAAGGGGAGAAAACCCCAACAATCCCCTCTGAGCAAGCACTAGGCGACAGTGGGGAGGAAAAACTGCCTTTTAACGGGCAGAAGCCTCCAGCAGAACCAGGCTCAGGAGGGGGCAGTCAACTGCTGGGACTGGTTGGGGGAGAGGGTGAGGGTGGAAAAAAAGAAAAAAGATTAAGAAGGTAGGGAATATGTGTTAGGAGAGAAAGGGAGAGGGGGGACATGAGAGGTGAAAATTAAGATGGATCACAGGTGGAGGAGGACGAGGCTAAATCATCTGAATAACCAGCAGACGCCTCTTTTCTTCATTTCCAGGTATTTTTCCATGAGCGCTTTTTTCTCCAGGATAAGGGTTCTCAACTGATCGTTTGTTTCTGCATTTTGCTCCTCGAGTTGCTTGCATCTTTGCTCCATTTCTTTTAATCCTGCTTGTTCTTTTCTAGGCTTTTCTTCCGGGTCTTTGTACGTTGCCTCCTCCATTTGATTTGCCTTGCACATGTCTGTATTTCTCTCTTGTTTTTTCTTGTACATCTCTTCTATCAGGTCAATTTTTCTCTTGAATACTTGATGCATAAGCAGCAGGTATTCATATTTTTTCTCTTGTTGTTGCTTTTGTGCCTGCATTTCAGTTATTTGGCTCTTCAAGTCACTGACCCTCAACAACATCTCATTCATGAGCTCTGAGTGTTTTTTCCTCATTCCATCGATCGTACACTGCATCTCTGAACATTGTCTTTCCAGTATTTCATTTTCTCTTTCCAGGTCAGGTGTTTTCTCCCTCATTTCATTACAAAATTCTCGCAGTTCTAGATTCCTTCTCTCAAAGTCCTGGAGAATACGTTTTTCTTCTTCCTGTTTCTCTTTTTCTTCAAGAAGCTCTTTATTTTTGCACTCTGTTTCATCAAACCTGACTTTCAGCTCTACGTACATTTCCCTCATGGCTTTGAGTTTGTCCTCCATTGGTATTTCTGTTTCTCTTTCCAGTTCAGGTGTTTTGTCCTTCATTTCATTACAAAATTCTCGCAGTTCTAGATTCCTTCTCTCAAAATCCTGGAGAATACGTTTTTCTTCTTCCTGTTTCTCTTTTTCTTCAAGAAGCTCTATATTTTTGAACTCTGTTTCACCAAACCTGACTGCCAGATCTACGCACATTTCCCTCATGTCTTTGAGTTTGCGCTGCAGTCGCATTGTCTTTTTTCTTTCCAGTTCAGATGTTTTTTCCATCATTTCATTACAAAATTCTCGCAGTTCTAGATTCCTTCTCTCAAAGTCCTGGATAATACGTTTTTCTTCTTCCTGTTGCTTTTTTTCTTCAAGAAGCTCTTTCAGTTTGTGCTCCATTTGTATTTCCTGTTCAGTCTTCTGTTGGCGGATTTTTTCAATTGTTTTCTCAGCTTCATCGAGCTTTCCTTGAAGTATCTGTATCTCCTCAATAGTAGCTTTCTTTCCTTGAAGCTGGGCAGATGTTTCTTTTAATTCAGCACTCTGTGTTCCCGATGAAAAAATACGGGAAAAAAAATTCTTTCGTCCTTGACCAAACTTCATTCCCTCATTGATAATTTTTATATCAGGCTGCCGTTGCTGTTTTCCTTCCAGGTCTTTATTTCGTGCTTCCAATTGTCTGCACTTCTCCTCTAGTTGAAGCTTCTCTTCTTCAATTTGTTTAACTTTGTCATGGAGGTCAGAGTTTTCCTTCTGACTTTCCTGTAATGCCCTTTGGATTGATAAGACAACATCCATGGTTATTTCTCCTGAAGAGATTGGCTGGCCAGACCACGAAGGAGAGGCAGCATTATTTATTTTTCTTTGTCGGCGTTTTCGTCCCATGTTGGAGCCTGTGCACAGTGACTCTGAAAAGGCTTAGAAATATTTGCAAATGTATCTCGTGTTGAACGTTTGAAGTCTGCGAACAAACTGTTTTAAAATTGCTGCTTCTGATCCCTATTTATAGACTTCAGAACTTCAAAGGATCAAAGGTATTAATGATGTCACATCTTGTGACATCATCATTCCGTAAGCCAATCAGATTGTCACATGACATTTTAAAATGGGGATGTGTTTTTTTTTGTTTTTTTGTTTTTTTTTAAAGTTTTTTTGGAGTTTTCACCATTTGCTCCAGGAGCTGCGCCTGGATGACGGCCGCTTTCAGCGGTACTGTTATGTTTGCATGCCTCAAACATTAATGATGACACCTTCAGTCTTTCTCAGTTCCATTCTTTAATTCTCAGGCTTGCAGCGGCAACACAGTCTGCAGCGCTAACTTGTTCATCTACCGTTTTCTGTTGTCTCCTTTTTCTATATCCTCCTTCTGCCTTACATTCGACCTTTCAAAATAAAAGTTCTGTAAACATCACAATCACCTCCTTTTTTTTTTCTTTAACAAACTTAGGTACTCAGTGAGGTGAATTATTAATCTGAACCTATGATAACAACACCTAATAAAATTACTGAACGTTCTTATTACTTGAGTTTCTCCACACCTAAACATCACTTAAACAGCACTGCATTTGCGCAGATCTCTGACTAATCACTATCAACATTCAACACTAGAATACTGGTTACAGTGTTAGATTCAGGAACAACAAACATGTTACACGCAGCGTAACCTTTAACGGGTCACTCAGATATTCAAGTCTTAGATCTGATGTAATCAGACAGATGCATAGGTACGCGTCTGTTTGATCTGACTGGGTATCTGGGCTTGTCTGTCAAGGCGGGGTCGACATGTCGTCCAGGTGGGGCATCTTCAAGTCCATGTCTGATTTTCTTGAAGCATGAGGCATTGCTGACAATTGAGTGTCCATCCCTTGTAGCTGTAATTTCAGAACCCTTAACTTTAGTCACTTTATAGGGTTTTGCATTGTATGGTGTGGATAATTTGTTGTGCTTGGGTTGGCGATGCAGCACTGTGTCACCCAGTCTGACGCGACGAGTTGCATCTGCGATCACCTTCATCTTGATCTTTGCACTATCATCCCTTGCTCTCACTTCAGCGTCTGAACACTTCCGTGGAGTGGTGTTAACGAAAGGGAGCTTGGTGTATAGCTGGCGTTGAAACAGTATTTCAGCTGGTGAGCTTGCTGTTGTGCAATGAGATGTAGATCTGTACTCACGAAGAAAGATGTTTAGTTGCTGTCTCCATGGTGTGCCCTGCATCTCGGCAACTCTCAGTGCTTTGCATAGGGTTCTCGTAAATCTCTCAGCAATGGCGTTCGCCTGAGGCCAACAAGGTTTGATTTTTGCGATGATGAAAT
Source organism: Neolamprologus brichardi (assembly GCF_056152115.1). Classification (NCBI taxonomy): domain Eukaryota; kingdom Metazoa; phylum Chordata; class Actinopteri; order Cichliformes; family Cichlidae; genus Neolamprologus; species Neolamprologus brichardi. The sequence continues at coordinate 3,920,376 of NC_142113.1, forward strand.
CCTAGGTAGTCTGCAAACTGTGAGAAAGCCTCACTGTTAAAAGGAGGACCATTGTCAGTTTTTACTGTCCTTGGGATTCCAAACATGGAGAACACTTTGTCAATGACTGGGATAACAGAAGATGCTGATGTTGAGCGTACACTTTCAACGACTGGATAGCGAGAATACTCGTCTGTGATAACGAGCAGGTATTTCCCCCGTAGGGAGCGGTCCATAAACGTCTGCACTGACACTGTGCCAGGGCGTTTCGGGTAATGGTGACGTCTGCAGAGGGTCAGTGTGTGTGACAGGTGTGCTAGCTTGGCATGGCAGACAGTTTTGAACTGCAGATTCTGCTTTCCGATCAATCTCTGGGAACCATACTTTGGTACGTAGCAGCGCTTTGGTCTTGACGATACCCTGGTGCCCTTCGTGTGCCAGTTGTATTGCTCTTTCTTGTAGGACAGTTGGAATAACTATCCTCGTGCCTCTGAGTATGAAGTCAGATGAGTCAGCTACTGTTAGTTCACTTTGAACATGTTTGAATGATTTCAAAATGTCAGCATGCTGGGATTTATCTGTTAGATGCCACGTGTTGTTCCTGATGTGACCGATGACTTCCTGCAGAACCTGGTCTTTCAGAGTCTCTGTTTTTATCTCGTGAAGTGTCATGGCTTTTGGAGTGATAAGAGAAGAACTTGACATACTCTTCTGCAACCTTACATGCACGAGCACTTTCATTCTCCTGTGTTGGCACTGGATGACGTGACATAAAGTCAGCTGGATTATCAGCACCTTTTCTGTATTCCACTCTGAAATTATATGGCTGAAGTCTCAGTCCCCATCTTTCTATTCTGGCAGGTGGTTTTGATCTTGGGTTATTCCAGATGATTTTGAGTGCCTTGTGATCGGTCACCAGTGTGAATGGATGTCCATAAACATAGAAATGGAAATGTTCGCAACTGCACACAATGGCGAGTGCTTCTTTCTCAGTCTGCGAGTATCTCGTTTCCACATCACTCAGTGCTCTGCTTGCATATGCAATAATGTGCTTCATCCACTTTTCATCTTTTTGACAGAGGATGGCGCCCAGTCCTACTGGACTAGCATCAACAATCAGTTCAGTCTGTCTGCTGGGATAGAAGTAGGACATCGTCGTGTCGCTTGTGAGACTGACCTTGAGTGCCTGCAACGCAGTTTCTTGGTCTTGACCCCATGTCCAAGGGGTGGCCTTGTGTGTGAGCCTGCGCAGTGGCTCAGAGATCGATGAGAAGTCTCTGATGAACCTTGAGCAGTAATTGGCCATGCCAAGGAGACTTTTGATGTCAGCAGGTGTTTTTGGGTTGGGAGCGTGTTGAACTGCTGCAACCTTTTTAGGATCTGCTGAAACGCCACCTGCAGAGAAGATGAAACCAAAAAACTCAAGTTTTGTTTTATTAAATTCACACTTTTCTCGATTCAGAGTAAGACCTGACTCTGATAGTCACTTAAAGAGAAAGATTGCTGTCATGATCAGCCTGGTCCCTGCCAAAGACTATAATGTCATCACTGAGATTTTTGACTCCGTTCAGTCCTTGCAGCGTCTGATAAATAGCATTTTGGAAGACTTCAGCTGCAGAAGAGACTCCAAAGCTCAGTCTTTTATTGCGCCGAAATCACAGATGAGTAGTGAACGTCGTAATGTAGCGGCTGTCAGGGTGTAATTCAAATTGGTGGTATCCTGCCCCGAGATCAAATTTTGAGAACACCGTAGATCCATTCAGCTCATGGATTACATCATCAATCGTGGTCGTGACGTTCTCGTTCGATTGCAGTGTTTGCTTGTCTCATGTCCACACATATCCGTACGTCGTCCGGATCCTTTGGTTTTGAAGTGTTACAATGGGTGAAACCCACGGTGTTGGTCCCGTAAACCTTTTCAATAATGTCATCAGCTTCTAATTTCTGAAGTTCGTCCTCCACTTTTTGACGTAAATGAAAAGGAACACTTCTGTGTGGTTGACAGGTTGATTTTACATCTGTGTTTATATGCAGTTTGACTTGAAAATCTCTGAGTTTTCCAATTCCCTTGAAAAGTTCCGGGTGTTGTTCTACTAGCTTGTCTGCAACAGAACGTTGAGACTGAGAAGAGACCGCAGTGACAATATGGAGGAGTTCCAAGGCTTTTGAGGTTTCAAAACTCAAAAATATTGAAACCACCTCCTTTAATGACGAAGAAGGAACACCTAACTGTTTTGTCTTGTTTTTCCACACTGCACCTGAATGCACCACACACAGGGAGAGACGTAGATGAGTGGTATGGGTAAATCTTGATGTCTGTAGAGGTCAACGTAGGACGTGTTGTCAGTTTGTTGTAGGTAGCTTCAGTTAAGCAGTTAGCAGTGGCCCCAGAATCGATTAGCACCGGTATCTGGGTGCCTCTGCTGCCCTCAGGTGAATGTATGGCTATTCACCCTATGCAGCGAGCTTAACATAAGAGGAGATGGTTCCAGGAACGACAGGACACATCGTTTTGTCTTTGTGTCTTTAACTGAAGACCATTTTTTTCCTCTTTTAATTTGTAAATGGTAATGGACTGATTCTTATATAGCGCTTTTCTACTCTCACGGAGTACTCAAAGCGCTCTATACAACATGCCTCACTCACCCAATCATACCCATTCTCACAAGCACTTTATCTACACTTAGTGCTTTCTAACGACATTCATACACATTCATACTCCGATGGATGCATCGGAGAGCAAGTTGGGGTTAGTATCTTGCCCAAGGATACTTGACATGCAGACTGGAGGAGCCTGGGATTGAACCACCGACCTTCCGATCAGTAGGTGACCTGCTCTACCTCCTGAGCTACAGCCATTGTAAGACTGTGAACATACAGTAAAATAATACGTAAGCATCAGTATCAACATATTTTGTAAACAAAACAGAAGTTAGCAACATAGCTTTCCTTACGCTTTACATTCACCATAAACATCTTTCCTTATACGTTCAAATAACCTTTTAAGTAACATGAAAGTAACAAATCTTACAGAAAATGAAGTTAGACATTGCTTACTTACAGATTATGGCTCAACAAACTCCCCAACAATGTACACTGGGCTTAAAGTTTCGCAGCTTGTTCTCTGCTCCATGCATTCTCTCCCACTGCCTGCGTGAACTTTGCCTGCTGCTTACAACCCATCACGGGGGCAGTGTAGTGCACACCAAATAACCAAAGAAGAAGCCACAAACTGAAGGGGTAATACTGCCCACTATTGGGAAACCTGAGAAATGCGCCAGCCAAAGAAACCCAACAAAGTAACAACCGAGGGGCAGAATAGTGCCCATTACTCTGACTTCAGTATGTGGGAGTTTAGGATGTTGAGCTGTGTTCACCACATATACATAAGCGTCATCACTGCTGGATGTGTGCCCTGTCTCCACGTGTGCAGCGCTATCTGTTACTTGATGAACAGTTTGCGGTGGCAGATTTTTCTTCTTCTTCTTTCCACAATGTGTCTCTTTTCTCTTTGAGCGACATTGCTTTGCAAAATGATTGTATTTGCCACAAGAATTACAGATTTTGTCTTTGGCTGGGCAGCCTTGCTCATGAGGATATCTGCCTCCACAGTTTCGACAGCGGTTATTCGGCCGCCATGAGGGTGTCCATTTGTTTCTAGCCGTGGTGTCACGTCCTGTTTTGTGCTGTACTTTATAGACTGCAGCTGTCTTGTCAGCTTCCATCCCTGTAGCTTGCAATTCAGACAGCTCACATGCACGCCCATGATTTAATAGATCATCCAACGTTAAATCAGGTTCTCTGAGTGCTTTTCTACGCAGCTGTGATGATGTACAGCTTTAGATAATTTGTGTTTTGATTCCTGCAGTCATGTCTGCAAACTCACAGTTTTTGGCTAGAATCCTAAGCCTGGTGTGATAGTTGTCCAACGTTTCACCTGATTCCTGCACCGCTTTCCTGAATAGATAAATCTGATACTGCACGTTTTTCTTAGGCACAAAGTATGCTGACAATTTCTGTTTTGTATCTGCGTACTTGTCGCCAACCGTTGCTAACGTGTCGTAAACGTCATGGACTTTTTCACCAGGCACATGCAGCAATAATGCTCTTAATCTCGCATCTCCAGTAATATTCATTGCCGTGGTGTAGTTCTCAAACCTCTGAAGCCATTTCGTCCAGCGAGGTCCGACGGAATAGAGGTCGGTGTCCGCGTCGAAGGGTGGAAGTGGAGTAGCGTGTGCAGCCATGTTCTTGTCTCCTAAGCTCCGGGTAGGGCAACTTCCTTCATCTTGCTTTGGTTGTAACCTTTACTCTCGTCGCCAATGTAATGTTTGCATGCCTCAAACATTAATGATGACACCTTCAGTATTTCTCAGTTCCATTCTTTAATTCTCAGGCTTGCAGCAGCAACACAGTCTGCAGCGCTAACTTGTTCATCTACCGTTTTCTGTTGTCTGCTTTTTCTATATCCTCCTTCCGCCTTACATTCGACCTTTCAAAATAAAGGTTCTGTAAACATCACAGGTACCACCGTCTTTCCCTCGCCCAGTTTGAGGGCGAGTAGGGGTGGGCGATATAAACGATATCTGATAGAAACAATATAAATTTGGCCAACGATAGAGATTTTGACTATACCGCTCTATCCGATAGCGCATGTTGATGATGTCATCAAGCTGCGCCTGTTTTGGTCGAAAGCATAGCGGCGGCTAAAACCATTAAAATCTGCAAATTATGGCGGGCGACAGTCATAGCAAAGAGATGAAGCACTTTTGAAATATGGGGAAATATCAAACTTTCAACTTGCTCTCCTCTGATACTTGGTCCTCTTTTTCTCCTGTTACATTACAAGACATCAGAGGCCTGCTTTGTCATATAAAACAGACTTCAAGCCCCCTTGATGTCCTTCCATCTTTATTTTTCACTAGTGTGTTTGATTCAATTGGCCCCTGTATTGTGGAAATGATAAATACTTCTCTTCATACTGGCTCAGTCCCCAGCTTCTTTAAACAAGCTATTGTTGAGCCAATATTAAAGAAACCTCAGCTGGATCCATCTCTTCCTAACAGTTATAGGCCAATATCCAAATTGCCCTTTATATCGAAAAATTTTAGAAAAAGTAGTACTAGAACAACTTAACTATTTCCTGGATAAAAATGCTGTTATGGACACTTTCCAGTCTGGTTTTCGTAAATTGCATTCCACTGAAACGGCCTTACTTAGAGTATCTAGTGATATCTTGATGGCAGCAGACTCTGGAGAGTACACAGTGCTAGTCCTGTTGGATCTCAGCTCTACTTATGACACTGTAGATCACAGTATCATGATAAACAGACTCGAGAACTTGTTTGGGATTACTGGTGTTGTTTTAAAATGGTTTATATCATATCTGTCTGAGAGATCTTTTACTGTTTGCATGAATCATGTCACATCAGAATCAACAGTTTTGCCGTGTGGGGTACCTCAGGGATCTGTCCTTGGTCCAATTCTCTTTTTACTTTATGTATTTCCCCTAGGCCAAATTATTAAGCGCTATAAATATATCTCCTATCATCTCTATGCTGACGACATCCAACTATACTGTTCCTTCAAAATGTCTGAGTTTTATAAATTGTCTAATTTAAGTAATTGCCTGACAGAAATCAACAAATGGTTATATGACAATTTTCTCCAACTAAACTCTGATAAAACAGAAACTCTAATTATTGCTCCAGACCACATGGTCCCAGAAATTAGACAGCATATCAGCTTCTTAGACCCTTCTGTAAAATCAAGCCTTAGAAATCTCGGTGTCATATTTGACAGCTCGATGTTGCTCGAGCAGCATTCTAAGCAGCTGGTCCGAAACTGTTTTTTTATCATTTACGGAATATCTCTAAACTCAGACTAATGGTATCAAAGCTTGAACCTGAGATGATTATTCATGCTTTTATTTCTTCTCGTTTAGACTATTATAATGGCCTTTTTACTTGTTTTAACAAATCAGCCTTAAATCATCTTCAGACTGTGCAGATTGCTGCAGCACGTCTCTTAACAGGCACAAAGAGAAGATCACATATCACTCCAGTCTTGGCCTCCCTTCACTGGTTGCCTGTAAATTTTAGGTTTCATTTTAAAATTTTACTTCTAACCTTTAGGGCCCTACATGGTCAGGCTCCTCAATATTTATCTGACCGGCTGAAACCACATACATCTTCTCGGGCTTTAAGGTCATTAGATCAGAGACTGCTGGTGGTACCGCGCACTCGTTTTAAAACTCGTGGTGATCGGGCCTTTCAGACTGCGGCACCACGGTTGTGGAATTCTCTCCCGCTGTCTCTTCGCTGCACGGACTCCATTGATTCTTTTAAGAAAAAGCTGAAGACATTTTTATTTAGAAAAGCATTTGATTAATTTCTTCTTATGCTGTTTTTATAGTTTTATTGTTTTACATTGTTTTATTTACTGTTATATTGTTTTTATATTCCCATTTCCTGTGTTGTAAAGCACTTTGTGATTTTTATCTGTGAAAAGCGCTATATAAATAAATTTTACTTACTTTACTTACTTACTCTCAGTATATTAATAACTAACCTCGTATTGTGGATTAATAATCTCAGTTGTTCTCCTGACTGAAGTTTGGCCAGTGTATAGCATCCTGCTATGCAATTGCATTTGTCCCTGACCACCAGAATCAGTCACGTTAACTTTTAATGAGTGGAAAAAAGTTGGCGTTCATCCTCCAGCTTCACTGTGCTAATGTTATGCTAACATAGCTGTGTCGCTAGCAATCACGTAGCACATCATTATATACCAGGTAATCCAACTTCAGTAACCCTACACTGCTGTTTAGTTTTCTGTCTTCATTTATGTTGGAAGTGGTAGCAGAGCTATACGTTTTAATTAGTTTCAAAAGTCTCTGTCAGAACATGGTATGAAAGGTGGAAACTAGCGAGCTAACTTCTTGTTAACTTCTAACTCCGTTAAATTTAATAAATTCTGTTTTCATGGATGTAAAATGTAATTGTTACACCAGATAAAGCAGCAACGCTGATGATTTAATTAAAGATGAAAGAATTTAGACCGTTTTTAACTCTTAGTGTTCGTTTGACTTTGGGACCTGAAATGGACGGAGTTTTGGACCCAGATTACTCCACGAAGCTCCTCACTACAGCAGCCGTAATGCTCTGACAATCCATCAAGCAGTGCGGCTTACCAAAGTTGTGCTAAAACATTTTTTTAACGTTTTTTAAACAATTTTTGCACGCAGAAATCGGTTCGAGGTCACCAGAATTCATACATAAGGCACACTCTCGATTTTTGAGAAAATTAAAGGATTTTTTTATGTGGAAAATACGTTATACAGAAGAAAAGAATATATATCAGTGATTAGAGCTGGGCGATAGAACAATAACGATATGTATTGCGAAATACCTTTTTCTCGATAGAAAAATTAAACTATCGCGATAGACCTCATCTCTCTCTCTCTTCCTCTCTTATAAAAACGAATAGCCAATACAAATTAAGTAGTGCAGAGCTTAACCAATCACAGCCGCAGCGTCACGTCACGTAACTTGTTACGTACAGCTCAAGTGCCAAGCCGCGCATGTGTATTTGTTTGGGAAGCAGCCCGCCGCCGTGCGGCCGGGTAATGGAGAAAATGAGTGTTCCGACTAGAGAAAAGTCTAGGTGACCAAGTTACCGAAGAGAGCACAGATGACGGCTCCAATGCCAGAGAGATTGTCGAAAGGAAAGACCAGAGAAGTTCCGTAGTGTGGAGGTTTTTCGGCTATTTGAAGTCGAAAAAACAGAGTAACGCGCACTGTAAATTGTCGTCGAAAACAACCAGGGGAATCCCTGTGAAGCAGCAACAGTCAATTGAGTCTGCTTTCTCCAGCGTCTTACCATATGACAAAAAAGCTAAGAGACATAGCAACATAACGAATGCCATAGCTTACTGTCTTGCTAAAGACATGCTACCAATAAACACGGTCCACAATGAAGGATTCAAGCAGCTAATTAAGGTAATGGATCCTCGTTACCAACTCCTTGAACATAAACATGTCTGTCAGACAGCGCTTCCAAAGCAACATTATAAGTTAGTCAATTTTGTCTCTTCTTCTGTAAAATAAACTAAGATTTATTTTTAGAATTAATATTTTGTTTCTAAGTGGAACTGACAATTTAGTAGTCTGTTTTGTTTGTTCTATTTTGAAACTTAAAGGCTTTAGCGGCTACTTTTTGTGTAGTTTGTAATATTTGCCTTTATTTTGCCTAAACTGAAGCCTCATTTTAAGTACATCTGCCCTGTTGAACTTATTATGGGAAATAAATATTTAAATCAAAACAAGCTGCTGATTATTTCACATTTTACTTGTGAGCAACAGCACATTTAAATCTTACATATATAGTTATTTGGCTTATATCGTGATGTATATCGTTACCGCACATACTTCAAATTATATTGCGATATGGATTTTAGGCCATATCGCCCAGCCCTACTCAAAAGGTCTCATCAAGTCCCGATTTAATTCGATTTATGCCATGTTATCAGTGTTTGCATTGATAGCATGGCTGTGGTGTCATATCAGTGTATGCTTTCGGTGTTTGCTGATATCAAACTGTGGTATGAGGACCACTGTGGGTTAATCTTTGTAGTGATACTCACTCCTTTTTTTTATTTAGACCTGGTTTATTTCTGGTATAGTTGAATATTTGTATATAATCCCAGCAGCTGTCAGACTCTATAACAGGGGTCACCAGCCTTTCTTAAAACTGAGAGTTAGATAAAACTGTGAACAGTTTGGTTCATCTTTAGTTATATGGTTCTATCCAGCATATTCTATCTTGATATGCTGTCTTATCACAGGCTAATTTTTCAAAAATATTAACAATGATTTATACAAGGAAAGGGCTACATACAACTCTTTATTTCTATTAATGTCTTACTTCATTCCTACCTGATTGACATGTTTAGGAATTATTAGTGATTGGCTCACTGTAGTGGTAAAAGTTGCTACCAATCAAATTATGATATGTTAAAGTTAAAACAAAACACAACTGACTGTTTTATATTATATCTAATTTATATTATGTAATTATCCTTATAATTACAAAATGTTTTATGTAAGATTTATGTTTTGTAATTTAAATCTGACATCACAAAAGTATTTTGGAGTTTGAATATTTTGTAATTTTTTGTAATTTTGTAACTGCAGTACACATAATACTAATTTTGAACAATTTTGTCCAGGTTCCTTGACACCAGGGACTCCTTTAGGACCATCGCGTTCAGTTACAGAGTCGGTGTGTCCACGGTGTGCCAGATCATCCCCCAGGTAGCGACGGCCATCTGGGACTGTCTAGTGGACGACTTCATGGCTGTGCCTTCACCTGGAGACTCATAGAGAAAGTATATACAGTGGTCCCTCATTTATTGCAGCAGGGTTTCTCAGAATAACTAGCCCCTCGCCACACACTTTATACACTTTATTTATTTATTTATTTTTTACACACACACATGAAGATTAGTCACAGTTCTCACAAGTTGATTCTCACAGTGCAAACCTTTGTAGATTTCAAAACGTAAAAGTATCATTATGCCGTGTTTTTTCTTCGTCTGCCTGCCACTTTTGTGCACCTTTTTCCCTCCAGGAGTGATGATGTCATCATCACTCCATAATCCATTGAGATTATCACATGACATTTATGAACGAGGATATTTTTTTTAACTGTTTTCAATTTAATGTAATATTTAAGTGTTTCTTAGTTTTAGACTAGTTGGTTAGTCTTTTTCAATGTTTTAAACCATATCCCAGGTTTTTACTTCACCATTTATGGAGTTTTAACAAGCAAATAAAAGACAGAGCTTAATTCTGAAAAGATTAGATGAAAAATACTCAAAGGATAAATTCAATTGGTTTATTATTTTGTTACATAAGTTGAAAAAAGTAAAACAAGTAACTACAGAAACAACATAAAAGGAAACTTAAACAATCAAATAAATAAATGAAGGGGGGGGGGGGAAGGGGGAAGGGGGTAGGGGGGAAGGGAGGAGGAGAGAAAACCCCAACAATCCCCTCTGAGCAAGCACTAGGCGACAGTGGGGAGGAAAAACTGCCTTTTAACGGGCAGAAGCCTCCAGCAGAACCAGGCTCAGGAGGGGGCAGTCAACTGCTGGGACTGGTTGGGGGGGGTGAGGGTGAAAAAAAGAAAAAAGATTAAGAAGGTAGGGAATATGTGTTAGGAGAGAAAGGGAGAGGGGGGACAGGAGAGGTGAAAATTAAGATGCATCACAGGTGGAGGAGGACGAGGCTAAATCATCTGAATAACCAGCAGACGCCTCTTTTCTTCATTTCCAGGTATTTTTCCATGAGCGCTTTTTTCTCCAGGATAAGGGTTCTCAACTGATCGTTTGTTTCTGCATTTTGCTCCTCGAGTTGCTTGCATCTTTGCTCCATTTCTTTTAATCCTGCTTGTTCTTTTCTAGGCTTTTCTTTCGGGTCTTCGTATGTTGTCTCCTCCATTGGATTTGCCTTGCACATGTCTGTATTTCTCTCTTGTTTTTTCTTGTACATCTCTTCTATCAGGTCAATTTTTCTCTTGAATACTTGATGCATAAGCAGCAGGTATTCATATTTTTTCTCTTGTTGTTGCTTTTGTGCCTGCATTTCACTTATTTGGCTCTTCAAGTCACTGACCCTCAACAACATCTCATTCATGAGCTCTGAGTGTTTTTTCCTCATTCCATCGATCGTACACTGCATCTCTGAACATTGTCTTTCCAGTATTTCCTTTTCTCTTTCCAGGTCAGGTGTTTTTTCCCTCATTTCATTACAAAATTCTCGCAGTTCTAGATTCCTTCTCTCAAAGTCCTGGAGAATACGTTTTTCTTCTTCCTGTTTCTCTTTTTCTTCAAGAAGCTCTTTATTTTTGCACTCTGTTTCATCAAACCTGACTTTCAGCTCTACGTACATTTCCCTCATGGCTTTGAGTTTGTCCTCCATTGGTATTTCTTTTTCTCTTTCCAGTTCAGGTGTTTTGTCCCTCATTTCATTACAAAATTCTCGCAGTTCTAGATTCCTTCTCTCAAAATCCTGGAGAATACGTTTTTCTTCTTCCTGTTTCTCTTTTTCTTCAAGAAGCTCTATATTTTTGAACTCTGTTTCACCAAACCTGACTGCCAGATCAACGCACATTTCCCTCATGTCTTTGAGTTTGCGCTGCAATCGTATTGTCTTTTTTCTTTCCAGTTCAGATGTTTTTTCCATCATTTCATTACAAAATTCTCGCAGTTCTAGATTCCTTCTCTCAAAGTCCTGGATAATACGTTTTTCTTCCTCCTGTTGCTTTTTTTCTTCAAGAAGCTCTTTCAGTTTGTGCTCCATTTGTATTTCCTGTTCAGTCTTCTGTTGGCGGATTTTTTCAATTGTTTTCTCAGCTTCATCGAGCTTTCCTTGAAGTATCTGTATCTCCTCAATAGTAGCTTTCTTTCCTTGAAGCTGGGCAGATGTTTCTTTTAATTCGGCACTCTGTGTTCCCGATGAAAAAATACGGGAAAAAAAATTCTTTCGTCCTTGACCAAACTTCATTCCCTCATTGATAATTTTTATATCAGGCTGCCGTTGCTGTTTTCCTTCCAGGTCTTTATTTCGTGCTTCCAATTGTCTGCACTTCTCCTCTAGTTGAAGCTTCTCTTCTTCAATTTGTTTAACTTTGTCATGGAGGTCAGAGTTTTCCTTCTGACTTTCCTGTAATGCCCTTTGGATTGATAAGACAACATCCATGGTTATTTCTCCTGAAGAGATTGGCTGGCCAGACCACGAAGGAGAGGCAGCATTATTTATTTTTCTTTGTCGGCGTTTTCGTCCCATGTTGGAGCCTGTGCACAGTGACTCTGAAAAGGCTTAGAAATATTTGCAAATGTATCTCGTGTTGAACGTTTGAAGTCTGCGAACAAACTGCTTTAAAATTGCTGCTTCTGATCCCTATTTATAGACTTCAGAACTTCAAAGGATCAAAGGTATTAATGATGTCACATCTTGTGACATCATCATTCCGTAAGCCAATCAGATTGTCACATGACATTTTAAAATGGGGATGTGTTTTTTTTTTTGTTTTTGTTTTTTTTTTAAGTTTTTTTGGAGTTTTCACCATTTGCTCCAGGAGCTGCGCCTGGATGACGGCCGCTTTCAGCGGTACTGTTATGTTTGCATGCCTCAAACATTAATGATGACACCTTCAGTCTTTCTCAGTTCCATTCTTTAATTCTCAGGCTTGCAGCGGCAACACAGTCTGCAGCGCTAACTTGTTCATCTACCGTTTTCTGTTGTCTCCTTTTTCTATATCCTCCTTCTGCCTTACATTCGACCTTTCAAAATAAAAGTTCTGTAAACATCACAATCACCTCCTTTTTTTTTTCTTTAACAAACTTAGGTACTCAGTGAGGTGAATTATTAATCTGAACCTATGATAACAACGCCTAATAAAATTACTGAACGTTCTTATTACTTGAGTTTCTCCACACCTAAACATCACTTAAACAGCACTGCATTTGCGCAGATCTCTGACTAATCACTATCAACATTAAACACTAGAATACTGGTTACAGTGTTAGATTCAGGAACAACAAACATGTTACACGCAGCGTAACCTTTAACGGGTCACTGAGATATTCAAGTCTTAGATCTGATGTAATCAGACAGATGCATAGGTACGCGTCTGTTTGATCTGACTTGGTATCTGGGCTTGTCTGTTAAGGCGGGGTCGACATGCCGTCCAGGTGGGGCATCTTCAAGTCCATGTCTGATTTTCTTGAAGAATGAGGCATTGCTGACAATTGAGTGTCCATCCCTTGTAGCTGTAATTTCAGAACCCTTAACTTTAGTCACTTTATAGGGTTTTGCATTGTATGGTGTGGATAATTTGTTGTGCTTGGGTTGGCGATGCAGCACTGTGTCACCCAGTCTGACGCGACGAGTTGCATCTGCGATCACCTTCATCTTGATCTTTGCACTATCATCCCTTGCTCTCACTTCAGCATCTGAACACTTCCGTGGAGTGGTGTTAACGAAAGGGAGCTTGGTGTATAGCTGGCATTGAAACAGTATTTCAGCTGGTGAGCTCGCTGTTGTGCAATGAGGTGTAGATCTGTACTCACGAAGAAAGATGTTTAGTTGCTGTCTCCATGGTGTGCCCTGCATCTCGGCAACTCTCAGTGCTTTGCATAGGGTTCTCGTAAATCTCTCAGCAATGGCGTTCGCCTGAGGCCAACAAGGTGTGATTTTTGCGATGATGAAATCCTAGGTAGTCTGCAAACTGTGAGAAAGCCTCACTGTTAAAAGGAGGACCATTGTCAGTTTTTACTGTCCTTGGGATTCCAAACATGGAGAACACTTTGTCAATGAGTGGGATAACAGAAGATGCTGATGTTGAGCGTACACTTTCAACGACTGGATAGCGAGAATACTCGTCTGTGATAACGAGCAGGTATTCCCCCGTAGGGAGCGGTCCATAAAAGTCTGCACGGACACTGTGCCAGGGCGTTTCGGGTAATGGTGACATCTGCAGAGGGTCAGTGTGTGGGACAGTTGTGCTAGCTTGGCATGGCAGACAGTTTTGAACTGCAGATTCTGCTTTCCGATCGATCTCTGGGAACCATACTTTGGTACGTAGCAGCGCTTTGGTCTTGACGATACCCTGGTGCCCTTCGTGTGCCAGTTGTATTGCTCTTTCTTGTAGGACAGTTGGAATAACTATCCTCGTGCCTCTGAGTATGAAGTCAGATGAGTCAGCTACTGTTAGTTCACTTTGAACATGTTTGAATGATTTCAAAATGTCAGCATGCTGGGATTTATCTGTTAGATGCCACGTGTTGTTCCTGATGTGACCGATGACTTCCTGCAGAACCTGGTCTTTCAGAGTCTCTGTTTTTATCTCGTGAAGTGTCATGGCTTTTGGAGTGATAAGAGAAGAAATTGACATACTCTTCTGCAACCTTACATGCACGAGCACTTTCATTCTCCTGTGTTGGCACTGGATGACGTGACATAAAGTCAGCTGGATTATCAGCTCCTTTTCTGTATTCCACTCTGAAGTTATATGGCTGAAGTCTCAGTCCCCATCTTTCTATTCTGGCAGGTGGTTTTGATCTTGGGTTATTCCAGATGATTTTGAGTGCCTTGTGATCGGTCACCAGTGTGAATGGATGTCCATAAACATACAAATGGAAATGTTCGCAACTCCACACAATGGCGAGTGCTTCTTTCTCAGTCTGCGAGTATCTCAACAGAGCTATCGAGGAGCTTGAAACATGGCGCCTGTGTTTGGCTTGGCCGCTGTTGCTGCTCCGTGTTTTTGTCGACTGCTTCAGTATATTGTTTTTTATCTTGTCATCTCATCTGTGATATATCATGAAGGTCTAATTGCTACTCTGATCTACAGTTCACATACATTGTTGAGTATCAAAATATGTATGGAAAAAAATTTTGACAGCTGGCAGAGCTACCACCAGGCTTTCCCTCCGCCGTTTGTCTGCCCTCCTCCCTCTCCCGACTACCGGTACCTGTTCTTAGCTCCAAACAATAACCCAGGAGCAAAAACAAGGTTAAGGAGGTCGTCTAGAAGGGGCTGTAGGTCTGGTGTACAGGCTAAAAGGAAACGCGCCCAACAGAGGGGATTTCTTCCGCTCCATGGTAGAGAACGTCTCCGGTATTTGGTACCAGTTCCCCTCCAGCACGCGGATAAGGCCGATCGGTTACCACCTACCCAGCCTTTCATCACGGGCGAACAGAACGATTACCTGGATCGGCGTCTTGTCTGGAGATGCGGGATGTTTTCACTTTGGCCTATCATTCTACAAGACCACAATTCCACAGCTAGAGGTACCGGGAGACTACGTCCTCATTCCAGGTGTCTGCTGTCAATTCCCCGTCAATCAGCTGTTGATGACGTCAGCCTGTCACCTCCGCTTCAGATCGCTCTCCTGAACGCTCGCTCCATAGCCAACAAATCATTTGTACTGAATGACTTTTTTAGCAGTAATAGTCTGGACTTCATGTTTCTCACGGAATCTTGGCAGCGGGAGAATGAATTTATCCACCTTAATGAGCTCTGCCCGGGCGGCTGTCGCTTCATCGGGACTCCGCGTTTGGACTGTCGTGGTGGTGGTCTGGTTACTATTCACCGAGACAATTTCGCTTGCAGGACTGTGGACTCTGAGTTTTCCCTTCCTTTGAGTCACAATTTCTTAAGGTTGGTTCTTCAGATATATTTTATTGTGTTTTAATTTACCGCCCTCCCGGCCCCGCTGGTGTTTTTATTAAAGATTTTACGGACTTTTTATCTTCCATTATTAAACTGGAGAAAGTCTTAATGATTGGGGATTTCAACCTCCACGTGGATGATCTTAGCTGTAGCATGGCCTCTGACTTTTTATCTATTAAAGACTCTTTTAGTTTTATTCAGCATGTCTCTGGGCCCACCCATGTTAAAGGCCACACCTTGGAACTTGTGTTTTCTCTTGGCTTAGACATAACTAATGTCTGTGTTAAAGACGTATAAGGGAGTGACCATTCCTGTGTTTCGCACCACCTTCTAATCTCATGTTCCATAAGCGGTTCATAAATCAGGATGTTGCTTTGAAGTTTTCTAATATGTTGGACCCTCATGTGATTAGTGGCTGCACTGATGCTGATGTTGCTACACAGTGCTTTAATAATCACTGCTTGGAGATTTTAAATTCAGTGGCACCTATGAAATCTGTCATTGCTGCCCCAAAAAGAGCTCATCCATGGATAAATAATGATGTAAGGAAGGTCAAAAGAATCTGTAGAAAAGTAGAACGTCTTTGGAAATCAACCAAACTCGAAGTTCACAGGCTCCACCTTAGGGAACTTTGGGTTTCCTTACATGAAACCATAAAAACAGCCAGATCAGCATATTTTTCTCAGTTAATATCATCAAGCAAGAGAAATTCCAAGGTACTGTTTGACTCCATAAACTCTATTGTTTCCCCCGTGGTCCACCGAGTACCTGTGACATCTATATCTGAGAGTGATGAGTTTCTGAATTTCTTTGTGGATAAAGTTGATCATGTCCGTATGAGCATTGGTTCTTCAATACCATCTGTTTGTGTCTCTAGATCACCTCCCCCTCATTTACTGTCAGTGTTTAACCCAATGACCATACATGACCTTTCACTCCTGCTGGATAAAATGAAAATTACCACTTGTGCAAATGACATTCTACCTGCTGGGCTGCTTAAAAATGCTCTCTCTGTCATTGGCCCCTCTATTGTAGAGATATGCAATGCCTCTCTTTTAACAGGTGTGGTCCCTACATTCTGTAAACATGCTGTTGTTGAGCCAATATTAAAAAAGAGCAGTTTGGATCCAACTCAGCTTAAGAATTATAGGCCTATCTCTAAGCTTCCATTATTATCGAAAATTCTGGAAAAAGTAGTTGCAGATCAACTTACCACTTTTTTTAGAAAAACATGAAATTTATGACAAATTTCAGTCAGGTTTCCGTAAAAGTCACTCAACAGAAACCGCATTACTTAAAGTCTCTAGTGACATTATGATGTCAGCTGACTCCGGAGCATCCTCAGTCATGGTTTTGTTGGACTTGACATCTGCCTTTGACACCATTGATCATACCATCCTGATTAACAGGCTCCGGGACGTAGTTGATGTGTCTGGTCTGGCTTTGAAGTGGTTTCAGTCGTACCTCTCCAACAGATCTTTTAGTGTTTTTGCAAATCGGTTTATGTCACATTCTAAAGATCTGAGATGTGGGGGTACCGCAGGGTTCAGTTCTGGGTCCTATTCTTTTTCTTTTGTACATGTTACCTCTAGGACTTATAATTAGGCAGTTCTCTGAGGTGTCTTATCACTTCTATGCTGATGATATTCAGCTCTATTGTTCTTTTAAGCCGATGGAAGTCCATAAACTGTCCTCTTTAATTAAATGTTTAGCTTCCATTGAACAGTGGCTTGGTGACAACTACTTACAGTTGAACTCTGAGAAGTCAGAAACATTAATTATTGCCCCTGACAACCAGATATCTCTAATCAAACAGCATCTTGGTTCTCTTGGCTCATCGGTTCACCTGAGCCTCGGGTACCTTGGTGTGATATTTGATTCTGCCATGTCCCTAGAACAACACTCTCGCCAGTTAATTAGGAACTGCCTTTTTCAGCTAAGAAACATCTCCAAACTGCAAACTTTGCTGTCTAAGACTGAGTTAGAAATGGTTATTCATGCTTTTATTTCTTCTCGCTTAGATTATTGTAACAGCCTTTTTCTTTGTTTGAGCAAAAGGAATCTTGACCGTCTCCAGTCAGTCCAGAATGCTGCTGCAAGGCTTTTAACTAAGACACGAAAAAGAGAGCACATTACACCAGTGTTACGTTCATTACACTGGCTTCCAGTACATTTCAGAATTCATTTTAAAATCTTGGTACTGACTGAAGCTTTGAATTGTGATGCCCCTTCTTACATTTCTGATCTTTTAGAACCAAACGCTCCCTCTCACAGCCTGAGATCTTCTAATCAAAGGCTGTTGGTAGTCCCACGAACTCGTTTTAAGACCAGAGGAGAGAGATCTTTTAGAGCGGTGGCCCCCAGGTTGTGGAATGCTCTCCCTACATCATTACGTTGCCTTGATTGTATTTATTCTTTTAAAAAGCAACTTAAGACTCATTTATTTAGATTGGCTTTTAATTAGATTTGTGCTGTGTTTTATTATTAATGTATTTTATATATTTCTGTTTTATATTACTGTGAAGCACTTTGTGGTTTTTATCCTGTGAAAAGTGCTATATAAATAAATTGATTTGATTTGATCTTGTTTCCACATCACTCAGTGCTCTGCTTGCATATGCAATAATGTGCTTCATCCCCTTTTCATCTTTTTGACAGAAAACAATCAGTTCAGTCTGTCTGCTGGGATAGAAGTAGGACATCGTCGTGTCGCTTTTGAGACTGACCTTGAGTGCCTGCAACGCAGTTTCTTGGTCTTGACCCCATGTCCAAAGGGTGGCCTTGTGTGTGAGCCTGCGCAGTGGCTCAGAGATCGATGAGAAGTCTCTGATGAACCTTGAGCAGTAATTGGCCATGCCAAGGAGACTTTTGATGTCAGCAGGTGTTTTTGGGTTGGGAGCGTGTTGAACTGCTGCAACCTTTTTAGGATCTGCTGAAACGCCACCTGCAGAGAAGATGAAACCAAAAAACTCAAGTTTCGTTTTATTAAATTCACACTTCTCTCGATTCAGAGTAAGACCTGACTCTGATAGTCGCTTAAAGAGAGCTGTAAGATTGCTGTCATGATCAGCCTGGTCCCTGCCAAAGACTATAATGTCATCACTGAGATTTTTGACTCCGTTCAGTCCTTGCAGCGTCTGATAAATAGCATTTTGGAACACTTCAGCTGCAGAAGAGACTCCAAAGCTCAGTCTTTTATAGCGCCGAAATCCCAGATGAGTAGTGAACGTCGTAATGTAGTGGCTGTCAGGGTGTAATTCAAATTGGTGGTATCCTGCCCTGAGATCAAGTTTTGAGAACACCGTAGATCCATTCAGCTCATGGATTACATCATCAATCGTGGGCGTGACGTGTCGTTCTCGTTCGATTGCAGTATTTGCTTGTCTCATGTCCACACATATCCGTACGTCGTCCGGATTCTTTGGTTTTGGCAGTGTTACAATGGGTGAAACCCACGGTGTTGGTCCCGTAACCTTTTCAATCATGTCATCAGCTTCTAATTTCTGAAGTTCGTCCTCCACTTTTTGACGTAAATGAAAAGGAACACTTCTGTGTGGTTGAGAGGTTGATTTTACATCTGCGTTTATGTGCAGTTTCACTTGAAAATCTCTGAGTTTTCCAATTCCCTGGAAAAGTTCTGGGTGTTGTTCTACTAGCTTGTATGCAACAGAACGTTGAGACTGAGAAGAGACCGCAATGACAATATGGAGGAGTCCCAAGGCTTTTGAGGTTTCAAAACTCAAAAATATTGAAACCTCCTCCTTTAATGACAAAGAAGGAACACCTAACTGTTTTGTCTTGTTTTTCCACACTGCACCTGAATGCACCACACACAGGGAGAGACGTAGATGAGTGGTATGGGTAAATCTTGATGTCTGTAGAAGTCAACGTAGGACGTGGTGTCAGTTTGTTGTAGGTAGCTTCAGTTAAGCAGTTAGCAGTGGCCCCAGAATCGATTAGCACCGGTATCTGGGTGCCCATTACTCTGACTTCAGTATGTGGGAGTTTAGGATGTTGAGCTGTGTTCACCACATATACATAAGCGTCATCACTGCTGGATGTGTGCCCTGTCTCCACGTGTGCAGCGCTATCTGTTACTTGATGAACGGTTTGCGGTGGCAGATTTTTCTTCTACTTCTTTCCACAATGTGTCTCTTTTCTCTTTGAGCGACATTGCTTTGCAAAATGATTGTATTTGCCACAAGAATTACAGATTTTGTCTTTGGCTGGGCAGCCTTGCTCATGAGGATATCTGCCTCCACAGTTTCCACAGCGGTTATTCGGCTGCCATGAGGGTGTCCATTTGTTTCTAGCCGTGGTGTCACGTCCTGTTTTGTGCTGTACTTTATTAACTGCAGCTGTCTTGTCAGCTTCCATCCCTGTAGCTTGCAATTCAGACAACTCACATGCACGCCCATGATTTAATAGATCATCCAACGTTAAATCAGGTTCTCTGAGTGCTTTTCTACGCAGCTGTGATGATGTACAGCTTTGGATAATTTGTGTTTTGATTTCTGCAGTCATGTCTGCAAACTCAGTTTTTGGCTAGAATCCTAAGCCTGGCGTGATAGTTTCACCTGATTCCTGCACCGCTTTCCTGAATAGATAAATCTGATACTGCACGTTTTTCTTAGGCGCAAAGTATGCTGACAATTTCTGTTTTGTATCTGCGTACTTGTCGCCAACCGTTGCTAACGTGTCGTAAACGTCATGGACTTTTTCACCAGCCACATGCAGCAATAATGCTCTTAATCTCGCATCTCCAGTAATATTCATTGCCGTGGTGTAGTTTTCAAACCTCTGAAGCCATTTCGTCCAGCGAGGTCCGACGGAACCGAGGTCGGTGTCCGTGTCGAAGGGTGGAAGTGGAGTAGCGTGTGCAGCCATGTTCTTGTCTCCTAAGCTCCGGGTAGGGCAACTTCCTTCGTCTTGCTTTGGTTGTAACCTTTACTCTCGTCGCCAATGTAATGTTTGCATGCCTCAAACATTAATGATGACACCTTCAGTATTTCTCAGTTCCATTCTTTAATTCTCAGGCTTGCAGTGGCAACACAGTCTGCAGCGCTAACTTGTTCATCTACCGTTTTCTGTTGTCTCCTTTTTCTATATCCTCCTTCCGCTTTACATGCGACCTTTCAAAATAAAAGTTCTGTAAACATCACAGGTACCACCGTCTTTCCCTCGCCCAGTTTGAGGGCGAGTAGGGGTGGGCGATAGAAACGATATACGATAGAAACTATATAAATTTGGCCAACGATAGAGATTTTGACTATACCGCTCTATCCGATAGCGCATGTTGATGATGTCATCAAGCTGCACCTGTTTTGGTCAAAAGCATCGCAACGGCTACAACCATTATCATCTGCAAATTATGGCGGGCGACAGTCATAGCAAAGAGATGAAGCACTTTTGAAATATGGGGAAAGCCAAAAACTGCGCTTCCTCCACTTCCGTAACATTGATTCATTAATGTTGATTAATTAATTCTCTCGCAGCTGTTCTATTCCCATGTTGTTGCAGTATATTAATAACTAACCTCATATTGTGGATGAATAATCTCAGTTGTTCTCCTGACTGAAGTTTGCTCCGTGTATAGCATCCTGCTATGCAATTGCATTTGGCCCTGACCACCAGAATCCGTCACGTTAACTTTTAATGAGTGGAACAAAAGTTGGCGTTCATCCTCCAGCTTCACTGTGCTAATGTTATGCTAACATAGCTGTGTCGCTAGCAATCACCTAGCACATCATTATATACCAGGTAATCCAACTTCAGTAACCCTACAAACGCCACTGCTGTTTATTTTTCTGTCTTCATTTATGTTGGAAGTGATAGCAGAGCTGTACGTTTGAATTAGTTTTAAAAGTCTCTGTCAGAACATGGTATGAAATGTTTAGGTGGAAAGTAGCGAGCTAACTTCCTGTTAACTTCTAACTCCGTTAAATTTAATAAATTCTGTTTTCTTGGATGTAAAACGTAATTGTTACACCCGATAAAGCAGCAACGCTGATGATTTAATTAAAGATGAAAGAATTTTGACAGTTTTTAACTCTTAGTGTTCGTTTGACTTTGGGACCTGAAATGGACGGAGTTTTGGACCCAGATTACTCCGCGAAGCTCCTTACTACGGCAGCCGTAATGCCAGTGTTGCCAACTTGGCGACTTTGTCGCTATATTTAGCGAGTTTTCAGACCCCCTAGCGACTTTTTTTCTTAAAAAAGTCGCTAAAAAAACACGTGAAAGCGCATATCGCTTTTACTCTCAACAAGCAGGGAGTGCTGTAACGCAGTCAGTTCTTCTTTTACTCTTTTACTGTTATGCTGTTTTGTGGATCACAAGGTTTAAAACTACTTATAAACACACACACACACACACAAAGTAACTCCACCAGAGTGCCTATTTCGGGTCACTTTTGCCGGTCCAAGCCCGGGTAAATGAGCAGGGTTGGAATTGTGACATTAAAAAAAACAATAATTGCTAAAATAAATTTAATTTGTAGTTCTAAATAAATTCTAAATGCATTTAGGACGTTTTTTACTCACTTTATGTCTTTTCCACGATGTTATTTCTCTCTCCAACAACATAGATTACAATTACATTAGCATGACCAATTATGCAAATTAGGTGATGACGTCATTTAGCGACTTCTAGCGACTTTTAGGACAGCCAATAGCGATTTTCCTTACTGAGGAGTTGGCAACACTGCGTAATGCTCTGACAATCCATCAAGCAGTGCAGCTTACCAAAGTTGTACCAAAATATTTTTTAACAGATTTCTGCAGCCAAAATCGGTTCGAGGTCAGTAAGCACAACCAGAATTCATACATAAGGCACACTCTTGATTTTTGAGAAAATTAAATGATTTTTTGTGTGGAAAATACGTTATACAGAAGAAAAGAATATATAATGTGATATATATCGTTACCGCACATGCTTCAAATTATATCGCGATATGGATTGTAGGCCATATCGCCCAGCCCTAGCGTATAGTATAGCTTTTATTTTGGAAAGAGACATTTCTCTGTAATAAACTCTCTTTTCCAAAGATGAGTGATTCCTCAATCAGATAGATTTATTTTTTTATTACTTTGTTGTTTCAGCAACATTAAATTTAAAAATTGTACTTTTGAGTTAAAATATATATTTAAAATTTTAATAAATGACAAATTAAAAAGGCATGAACATTTTTTTTGTATCGAAAAAATATCGAACCGTGAATTTTGTGTATCGTTGCACCCCTAGTTTTTACATGATGTGAATCCCTGACTTTACTGCTCCATCACACAACATCTCAATAACTTAAACAGAGCTTTTTTTCTTTGTGTTCAAGTTCAAGGACCCAGTAAAACACAAGATTCAGGGACAAATTTTGAAGAAAAACTAATTGCGAGATTTGAAAGAGTCTAGTGTTTTATTATGATGTTTCACTGTATCAACCAAAATGACCTTAAAACTACCTATGCAAGTACTCACCAAAATGTTCAGTGTAGTTTCAGTTATTTTGTTGTTAAATCTTGTTCAAAATTGAAGTTTGTAGGTTTCCTTTTTGAGGCTCTGATGAATATGTTGTCACACGATGACGTTCAAAGGTGAAGTGCTGTCAGATTCTCTAGGTTGTTACAGTTTAAACTGTGTTTCCATGTAACTGCATCATCCCATTCCACATTCGTAAGGTGGCTGTAGCTCAGGTGGTAGAGCAGGTCATCTACTGATCGGAAGGTTGGTGGTTCGATCCCTGGCTTCCCCTAGTCTGCATGCCAAATATCCTTGGGCAAGATACTAACCCCAAATTGCTCTCCGATGCATCCATCGGAGTATGAATGTGTGTGTGAATGTTACCGTAGAAAGCACTTAGAAAAATGTGCTTGTGCGAATGGGTGTGAATGGGTGAATGTAAAAGTTGTGTACAGCGCTTTGAGTGCTCAGAAAGAGTAGAAAAGCGCTATATAAGAACCAGTCCATTTACCATTTACATTCCACACCTGCTTGTTTTCAGCATCGTCGGGGCAGAAAGTTGTTCTTGGACTCTCACTGAGCCCACAGTACATATCAGTGTGCTTATTCCTTTAGTAGCCAAATAATAAGCACAGACACAAAACAATCCTCAGAAATATTAATGTTTGTTTTCTGTTTTTTGAGTGGTGGGTTGAGTGTAATAAACATTTCTTTCTAAACTAGATTATAACTCAAATCATGGAGTATAAAGTCTGCTTTGTTCACCTGTGGAGCCGGGCCTCCATTCTTTGCCAACTGGATTACAAAAGTGGCTCGCCCTGTACACCAAAATTCAAATATTATTTATAGTTAACTTCATTTGCATTTGTCAAATTTAGACATTCAAGTGTTTTAGAAAATCTTGAAAGTCTTTAAACTCTTGCCATTAAAGTACAATTAACCCCTTAAATTAATTGGCTTTCATTTAGAACTGAAGAAGCCTCTCGGATGAGAGGTGAAACGTCTTCAAATAACTTAAAGAAGTCCAGACGCTTTTCTTTGCAAGCTCCTTTGACTACGATGACCTGGATGACTGAGAACCTTCACAGACCCTTAAATTAAGGTTTCAGATCTAATACAACCTTCATTTGGCTCCAGCAACTTCCTTAGGTACTCGTGCTCAACTAATTAAGGCCAATCAAATGACAGCAACTCCATGTATTTAGGCTGCCTAAGTTCAAACTGAGCATGGTAGTTGGTGCTAAAAGGGCTGGTGTGAGAATTTCACTAAGTGTGGGCACCAGAGATGGGCAGTAACGCGTTACTTGTACTTGATATTGTCAAATCCGACTTTTGTATGTGGTTCTGAATCCGATACTTATCTGACGTTTTAGAAAGCCACTGCTGTTTGAACGGTCATGTCGCATTAAATCCGTCTTTTACGTCACTGACACAAGACAGACGCCAATTATCAGCGCTGGAGAAGCCACTGTGAATGCTTCCTGGCCATCCAGTGTAGATGTTAGTGAAACTGTTGGGAAGACAACGGAGAAACGTGAACATTTTATTTGTACGGTATAATCTGCAGATTATGCTAGAAGTTTCCAACTAACCTTTGAAGCACCGCTCTAGGGGTGGGTGATAGAAACGATATACGATAGAAACGATATAAATTTGGCCAACGATAGAGATTTTGACTATATCGCTCTATCGCGATAGCGCATGTTGATGATGTCTTCAAGCTGCGCCTGTTTTGGTCTAAAGCATCGCAGTGGCTACAACCATTATAATCTGCAAATTATGGTGGGCGACAGTCATAGCAAAGAGATGAAGCACTTTTGAAATATGGGGAAAGCCAAAAACTGCGCTTCCTCCACTTCCGTAACATTGATTCATTAATGTTGAATTCTCTCGCAGCTGTTCTATTCCCATGTTGTTGCAGTATATTAATAACTAACCTCGTATTGTGGATGAATAATCTCAGTTGTTCTCCTGACTGAAGTTTGGCCCGTGTATAGCATCCTGCTATGCAATTGCATTTGTCCCTGACCACCAGAATCCCTCACGTTAACGTTTAATGAGTGGAAAAAAAGTTGGCGTTCATCCTCCAGTTTCACTGTGCTAATGTTATGCTAACATAGCTGTGTCGCTAGCAATCACGTAGCACAACATTATATACCAGGTAATCCAACTTCAGTAACCCTGCAAAGGCCACTGCTGTTTAGTTTTCTGTCTTCATTTATGTTGGAAGTGGTAGCAGAGCTGTACGTTTGAATTAGTTTCAAAAATCTCTCTGTCAGAACATGGTATGTCATGTTTAGGTGGAAACTAGCGAGCTAACTTCCTGCTAACTTCTAACTCCGTTAAATTTAATAACTTTTGTTTTCATGGATGCCTGGATGTTAAACTTAATTGTTACACCTGGTAAAGCGGCAACGTTGATCATTTTATTATAGATGAAAGAATTTAGACCGTTTTTAACTCTCAGTGTTTGTTTGACTTTGGGACCTGAAACGGACGGAGTTTTGGACCTAGATTACTCCGCGAAGCTCCTCACTATGGCAGCCATAATGCTCTGACAATCCATCAAGCAGTGCAGCTTACCAAAGTTGTGCTAAAACATTTTTTAACAGATTTTTGCTCGCCAAAATCGGTTCGAGGTCAGTAAGCACAACCAAAATTCATACATAAGGCACACTCTCGATTTTTGAGAAAATTAAAGGATTTTAAGTGTGCCTTTATAGTGTGGAAAATACATTATACAGAAGAAAAGAATATATCGCGATATATATTGTTACCGCACGTGCTTCAAATTATATCGCGATATGGATTTTAGGCCATATCGCCCAGCCCTACACCGCTCCTCTCTAAAACATCAATAAGGATCATTATTAGGCCATATGTAAATAACTTTATAACTTAAAGCAAAATTGGGAAACGTAAAGTCTTAAACAAGTCTTTATATTAAGGGCCATCAGTCAAATGATACTGTTTGCTCTGGGTCTAAACGGAGCACGCGCATGTGGCCGCTTTGAGAGTTTACACTAGAGCGCGTTTGTTGTCACATTTTATTTGTAGCGTGAACGAGCAGACAAAAAAATCGGATTTGATCAAAAAATCTGAACTGAGCATTAAGACCTGCAGTGTGAACGTAGCCTAAGATGGCACAATAAATGCTGAATGTTGGGTGCTCGTGAGTAATTGTCTTGTCATGTTCTTAAAACAAACTTTCTGCATGAAATGATCAGATACACTTTAATGGAATCTGTGGGTTTGAATTTTTTTCTGTAAACAACAAAAAATTAATTTAAATTAGGGATGCACCGATACCGATACTGGTATCGGGTATCGGGGTAGATACTGTAAAATGTGTGTGTACTCATACTCGTAAAAGTGAACCGATACCATGAACCGATACTAACTTATTTCATTAATCAGAGGGTGGATTGTCATTTTTGTTGTAGTTTTTTAGATTGGCCACTAGGGGGACATCCCGCGCTAAACAGGCACAGGGTTAGACGAGTGAGACTGGCGGCTCCAGATAAAAAAGAGAAACTGGAGGCTGCTGTAGCTAGGCTAAACAAAATGTCAGCAGTGTGGACCGGAATAGCCAACTTTAACTCAGGTTTTGGAAAAGCGATGAAAAATGTCAAGAGAAAATCCACGGGCAGTTAAAATAACAGAGACTCTGACTCATTTTATCGCTCTGGATGACCAGCCAATGCCGGCCGTGGAAAACATAGGATTGCACCGTCTTCTCAGCATACTCGAGCTGCGATATGAAATTCCCAGCCGCCCACACATCAGGGAGATAATGGTGCCAAAACTTTCTAAAGAGGTAAAGACAAGCAGTGTGTGAGCGATGTCAGTCCTTGGTTTAACGGCGCAGTGGACTGATGATCCACGGGCAGATGGGGAGCTCGTTCGTTAATGCCAAATACTTTCGTTAATTTGTTTGTTTGTCTACAATATGGACACTCTGCAACAATTTAAAAGTTTATTTTTTTCTCAAACCTAATTTGTATTTATTTTATTCCAAACAGAAGTGTTTATTTATTATTCCGAAAGCTCGAGACAGTGCCAATAGTTCAGTGATATTTTGTTAAATTACAATGTGGAGACTCTGCAATAATTTAACAGAAGTGCTTATTTTTCACTTGAAATTTTTTTGTGGTCATTTTTATTAAGATTTTATTTATTATCGGCAGAGAATAAAATAAAACCTGTCTTCCAATTCATTGCATTTGTGTGTGTGTGTGTGTGCGTGGTAGAAGTATCGGATTTGTACTCTGTATCGGCAAGTACTCAGATCCAAGTATCGGTATTGTATCGGTTTGAAAAAATTGGTATCGTTGCATCCCTAATTTAAAGAATGTAGATATTTAAACCTGAGATCTAAGGTAAACCTAACAGGTAACAGAATGGTGTTCAATACACATTTTTCTTTACATCCAGTCAATCAACTCTGATAATTAAAATGAAACTGATTCAGGAGTTCACACAGCTACCTTAAGGAGCTCAGTTAATTAATAAACTTCTATCAACTTAGCTAACAGATTATAGTTAAGCTAAAATAGATTCCTAAATTAAAAGAACTACTACAGTATTAACTAATAAACCTAAGTCAACTGAACTAGGACAAGAGTTTAAACAATACTCTTTCATGTGATTCTTGTGTAAATGGTTAAAGAGGTTTGTCATGTTTGAGTGGTGGTGGGGACCGTTTTGTGCTATAATTTGCATAGTACAGTTTTCTGGGGCGTGTCAGACTTTTCATAACCAAACCATGTCCATGCTACAGAGGTAGCCCCTCGTTTAGCAATAACTCGACTTGTTTTGACTGGTCCTTCTGTTTGGAGCTACCTGGTTCTGCCTCATCCTCGCTGGCCATGCTGGTATTCTCTGTGCCTTCATCCGCATGGTGACTATAAGCGCCAATTTATAGTTACTTCATGTTTTAATTTGAGGTCATTTGTTTGATGCATATTCTGAAATTTGATGTTTGAGAATAATGTATATCATTTCAGTTTACTTTGAAAAGTCTCAGCAGGATCTTGAGCTTTCTTGTGAAAGGTTTATGTGGAAAATAAACAAGCGGACGACGGAGCCACACGATGCTTTTACCGTCATTGTTGGTAACAAAAGTACGAAACAGTCGCTTGTCCGTCCATAGTGTGTTTTTTTTAAAGTATAAGAGAGAGAGAGAAGTTTAAGAAATTAATATAGCCGCTACAGTGACCATCAAAACCATGAAAAAATATTGCCGTAAACAGTTTATTTTGCAACATCACGAAACAAACGATAGGGTATATAATATGAAACAATACACATTTTTATATCGTCATCCAATATATATATCGTCATATCGCACAGCCATAATCCTTTGTTTTTTGTTGCTGTTGTTTATGTTCAAGGTAAAAAAAAAAGAATATAAATATAAACTTTTTAAAATATCTTTTTGTGTGTCTTGTTTTCCTCAGAATAAATTGTGACCAGTCTCAATGGCTGAGATGGAGGAGCATCACAGCGACACGTTAACCCCGACTGCTGCAGTTCCTGTATGAACTGAGCAACTCTGAAAATCCAAGGAAAAGCTGAGTGTATTTTATTTAAAGCTCAGATGGAACTTGATGGACTAGCATGCAGGCTGCATTCAGGACTTTGTCACACTGGTATGTGAAGAGTGGTACCAAGAGAACTTGTGCGCACACAACGTGTCACTTTATGCTTGCTCTTCTCCAGCCTCTGGTGTCACTTTGTAGTCATTTGTCTTATTATTGTCTTATTTGATGCAATTTAGGTTCTGTGCGCACAAGCAGAGGTTTTTGCTCCGGAAGTAACCATGACCTCGTTTTCAGAGCCGTGTTTAACGTTTAATGGCCGTGAAATATGTCAGACTTTTTCCTCTACTTAAACAGTTAAGAGCATTTGAACACAGTGGAGAAAAAGGTGTGCATTAAGGATTTTGAAACTATGTTTAAGTAGGGCCGGGCGATATGACCCAAAATTCATATCTCGATATTTTTTAGCTGGATGACGATATAAGATATGTATCTCGATATTTTTTTAAAGCCATAAGGTAAGAACAAAAAGAGAGTTCTTAGTCAAAGCTGTGTCCCAGATGTCACACGGGCACTTTTATTAACATACAGCGTAGATGTACATGAAAAAAAATTACTCAAAAATAAATTATGAGCATTTATTAAATAATAATGCTCCATAAATAAAAGAAAACTATGTTGTTTTTGTGCATAACAAAGAGCTCACAATTGTGCAGTCAAAATGTAAACTAAAAGACGCTGAGCATAGTAACAAGGGCAGATTTCACAGCTGCTCTGTTCCCAAGTTTGTGACTGACAGCCTGGAGTTTGAAATCCGCTTCATAACCGTGTCTCTTAACAGGTGCCATTTATGGTCCTTATGCACACGTAAGGTAATCCAACTTCAGTAACCCTGCAAACGCCACTGCTGTTTAGTTTTCTGTCTTCATTTATGTTGGAAGTGGTAGCAGAGCTGTACGTTTGAATTAGTTTCAAAAGTCTCAATCAGAACATAGTATGAAATGTTTAGGTGGAAACTAGCGAGCTAACTTCCTGTTAACTTCTAACTCCGTTAAATTGAATAAATTCTGTTTTCATGGATGTAAAACTTAATTGTTACACCCGATAAAGCAGCAACGCTGATGATTTAATTAAAGATGAAAGAATTTAGACTGTTTTTAACTCTTAGTGTTCGTTTGACTTTGAGACCTGAAATGGACGGAGTTTTGGACCCAGATTACTCCGCGAAGCTCCTCACCACGGCAGCTGTAATGCTCTGACAATCCATCAAGCAGTGCAGCTTACCAAAGTTGTACTAAAACATTTTTAACAGATTTCTGCACGCAGAAATCGGTTCGAGGTGAGTAAGCACAACCAGAGTTCATACGTAAGGCACACTCTCGATTTTTGAGAAAATTAAAGGATTTTTTGTGTGGAAAATACGTTATACAGAAGAAAAGAATATATATCGTGATATATATTGTTACCGCACATGCTTCAAATTATATTGCGATATGGATTTTAGGCCATATCGCCCAGCCTTACTCAAAAGGTCTCATCAAGTCCCGATTTAATTCGATTTATGCCATGTTATCAGTGTTTGCATTGATAGCATGGCTGTGGTGTCATATCAGTGTATGCTCTCGGTGTTTGCTGATATCAAACTGTGGTATGAGGACCACTGTGGGTTAATCTTTGTAGTGATACTCACTCCTTTTTTTTATTTAGACCTGGTTTAATTCTGGTATAGTTGAATATTTGTATATAATCCCAGCAGCTGTCAGACTCTATAACAGGGGTCACCAGCCTTTCTTAAAACTGAGAGTTAGATAAAACTGTGAACAGTTTGGTTCATCTTTAGTTATATGGTTCTATCCAGCATATTCTATCTTGATATGCTGTCTTATCACAGGTTAATTTTTCAAAAATATTAACAATGATTTATACAAGGAAAGGGCTACATACAACTCTTTATTTCTATTAATGTCTTACTTCATTCCTACCTGATTGACATGTTTATGAATTATGAGTGATTGGCTCACTATAGTGGTAAAAGTTGCCACCAATCAAATTATGATATGTTAAAGTTAAAACAAAACACAACTGACTGTTTTATATTATATCTAATATATATTATGTAATTATCCTTATAATTACAAAATGCTTTATGTAAGATTTATGTTTTGTAATTTAAATCTGACATCACAAAAGTATTTTGGTTTTAGTTTGAATATTTTGTAATTTTTTGTAATTTTGTAACTGCAGTACACATAATATTAATTTTGAACAATTTTGTCCAGGTTCCTTGCCACCAGGGACTCCTCCAGGACCATCGCGTTCAGTTACAGAGTCGGTGTGTCCACGGTGTGCCAGATCATCCCCCAGGTAGCGACGGCCATCTGGGACTGTCTAGTGGACGACTTCATGGCTGTGCCTTCACCTGGAGACTCATAGAGAAAGTATATACAGTGGTCCCTCATTTATTGCAGCAGGGTTTCTCAGAATAACTAGCCCCTCGCCACACACTTTATACACTTTATTTTTTTATTTTTTTTACACACACACATGAAGATTAGTCACAGTTTATAATATTTAAGTGTTTCTTAGTTTTAGACTAGTTGGTTAGTCTTTTTCAATGTTTTAAACCATATCCCAGGTTTTTACTTCACCATTTATGGAGTTTTAACAAGCAAATAAAAGACAGAGCTTAATTCTGTAAAGATTAGATGAAAAATACTCAAAGGATAAATTCAATTGGTTTATTATTTTGTTACATAAGTTGAAAAAAGTAAAACAAGTAACTACAGAAACAACATAAAAGGAAACTTAAACAATCAAATAAATAAATGAAGGGGGGGGGGGGGGAGAAGGGGTAAGGGGGGGAGGGGGGAAGGGAGGAGGAGAGAAAACCCCAACAATCCCCTCTGAGCAAGCACTAGGCGACAGTGGGGAGGAAAAACTGCCTTTTAACGGGCAGAAGCCTCCAGCAGAACCAAGCTCAGGAGGGGGCAGTCAACTGCTGGGACTGGTTGGGGGGGGTAGGGGGTAGGGGGGGGGGGAGGGAGGGGGAGACAAAACCCCAACAATCCCCTCTGAGCAAGCACTAGGCGACAGTGGGGAGGAAAAACTGCCTTTTAACGGGCAGAAGCCTCCAGCAGAACCAGGCTCAGGAGGGGGCAGTCAACTGCTGGGACTGGTTGGGGGGGGGGGGGGGGGGGGGGGGTGAGGGTGAAAAAAAGAAAAAAGATTAAGAAGGTAGGGAATATGTGTTAGGAGAGAAAGGGAGAGGGGGGACAGGAGAGGTGAAAATTAAGATGGATCACAGGTGGAGGAGGACGAGGCTAAATCATCTGAATAACCAGCAGACGCCTCTTTTCTTCATTTCCAGGTATTTTTCCATGAGCGCTTTTTTCTCCAGGATAAGGGTTCTCAACTGATCGTTTGTTTCTGCATTTTGCTCCTCGAGTTGCTTGCATCTTTGCTCCATTTCTTTTAATCCTGCTTGTTCTTTTCTAGGCTTTTCTTTCGGGTCTTTGTATGTTGCCTCCTCCATTGGATTTGCCTTGCACATGTCTGTATTTCTCTCTTCTTTTTTCTTGTACATCTCTTCTATCAGGTCGATTTTTCTCTTGAATACTTGATGCATAAGCAGCAGGTATTCATATTTTTTCTCTTGTTGTTGCTTTTGTGCCTGCATTTCAGTTATTTGGCTCTTCAAGTCACTGACCCTCAACAACATCTCATTCATGAGCTCTGAGTGTTCTTTCCTCATTCCATCGATCGTACACTGCATCTCTGAACATTGTCTTTCCAGTATTTCTTTTTCTCTTTCCAGGTCAGGTGTTTTTTCCCTCATTTCATTACAAAATTCTCGCAGTTCTAGATTCCTTCTCTCAAAGTCCTGGAGAATACGTTTTTCTTCTTCCTGTTTCTCTTTTTCTTCAAGAAGCTCTTTATTTTTGCACTCTGTTTCATCAAACCTGACTTTCAGCTCTACGTACATTTCCCTCATGGCTTTGAGTTTGTCCTCCATTGGTATTTCTGTTTCTCTTTCCAGTTCAGGTGTTTTGTCCTTCATTTCATTACAAAATTCTCGCAGTTCTAGATTCCTTCTCTCAAAATCCTGGAGAATACGTTTTTCTTCTTCCTGTTTCTCTTTTTCTTCAAGAAGCTCTATATTTTTGCACTCTGTTTCACCAAACCTGACTGCCAGATCAACGCACATTTCCCTCATGTCTTTGAGTTTGCGCTGCAATCGTATTGTCTTTTTTCTTTCCAGTTCAGATGTTTTTTCCTTCATTTCATTACAAAATTCTCGCAGTTCTAGATTCCTTCTCTCAAAGTCCTGGATAATACGTTTTTCTTCTTCCTGTTGCTTTTTTTCTTCAAGAAGCTCTTTCAGTTTGTGCTCCATTTGTATTTCCTGTTCAGTCTTCTGTTGGCGGATTTTTTCAATTGTTTTCTCAGCTTCATCGAGCTTTCCTTGAAGTATCTGTATCTCCTCAATAGTAGCTTTCTTTCCTTGAAGCTGGGCAGATGTTTCTTTTAATTCGGCACTCTGTGTTCCCGATGAAAAAATACGGGAAAAAAAATTCTTTCGTCCTTGACCAAACTTCATTCCCTCATTGATAATTTTTATATCAGGCTGCCGTTGCTGTTTTCCTTCCAGGTCTTTATTTCGTGCTTCCAATTGTCTGCACTTCTCCTCTAGTTGAAGCTTCTCTTCTTCAATTTGTTTAACTTTGTCATGGAGGTCAGAGTTTTCCTTCTGACTTTCCTGTAATGCCCTTTGGATTGATAAGACAACATCCATGGTTATTTCTCCTGAAGAGATTGGCTGGCCAGACCACGAAGGAGAGGCAGCATTATTTATTTTTCTTTGTCGGCGTTTTCGTCCCATGTTGGAGCCTGTGCACAGTGACTCTGAAAAGGCTTAGAAATATTTGCAAATGTATCTCGTGTCGAACGTTTGAAGTCTGCGAACAAACTGTTTTAAAATTGCTGCTTCTGATCCCTATTTATAGACTTCAGAACTTCAAAGGATCAAAGGTATTAATGATGTCACATCTTGTGACATCATCATTCCGTAAGCCAATCAGATTGTCACATGACATTTTAAAATGGGGATGTGTTTTTTTTTTGTTTTTTTGTTTTTTTTTAAAGTTTTTTTGGAGTTTTCACCATTTGCTCCAGGAGCTGCGCCTGGATGACGGCTGCTTTCAGCGGTACTGTAATGTTTGCATGCCTCAAACATTAATGATGACACCTTCAGTATTTCTCAGTTCCATTCTTTAATTCTCAGGCTTGCAGCGGCAACACAGTCTGCAGCGCTAACTTGTTCATCTACCGTTTTCTGTTGTCTCCTTTTTCTATATCCTCCTTCTGCCTTACATTCGACCTTTCAAAATAAAAGTTCTGTAAACATCACAATCACCTCCTTTTTTTTTTCTTTAACAAACTTAGGTACTCAGTGAGGTGAATTATTAATCTGAACCTATGATAACAACACCTAATAAAATTACTGAACGTTCTTATTACTTGAGTTTCTCCACACCTAAACATCACTTAAACAGCACTGCATTTGCGCAGATCTCTGACTAATCACTATCAACATTCAACACTAGAATACTGGTTACAGTGTTAGATTCAGGAACAACAAACATGTTACACGCAGCGTAACCTTTAACGGGTCACTGAGATATTCAAGTCTTAGATCTGATGTAATCAGACAGATGCATAGGTACGCGTCTGTTTGATCTGACTGGCTATCTGGGCTTGTCGTGTTGTGTGTTGTTAAGGCAGGGTCGACATGCCGTCCAGGTGGGGCATCTTCAAGTCCATGTCTGATTTTCTTGAAGAATGAGGCATTGCTGACAATTGAGTGTCCATCCCTTGTAGCTGTAATTTCAGAACCCTTAACTTTAGTCACTTTATAGGGTTTTGCATTGTATGGTGTGGATAATTTGTTGTGCTTGGGTTGGCGATGCAGCACTGTGTCACCCAGACTTGGTGAGTGTGGTCTGGCGCGACGAGTTGCATCTGCGATCACCTTCATCTTGATCTTTGCACTATCATCCCTTGTTCTCACTTCAGCATCTGAACACTTCCGTGGAGTGGTGTTAACGAAAGGGAGCTTGGTGTATAGCTGGCGTATTTCAGCTGGTGAGCTCGCTGTTGTGCAATGAGGTGTAGATCTGTACTCACGAAGAAAGATGTTTAGTTGCTGTCTCCATGGTGTGCCCTGCATCTCGGCAACTCTCAGTGCTTTGCATAGGGTTCTCGTAAATCTCTCAGCAATGGCATTCGCCTGAGGCCAACAAGGTGTGATTTTTGCGATGATGAAATCCTAGGTAGTCTGCAAACTGTGAGAAAGCCTCACTGTTCAAAGGAGGACCATTGTCAGTTTTTACTGTCCTTGGGATTCCAAACATGGAGAACACTTTGTCAATGAGTGGGATAACAGAAGATGCTGATGTTGAGCGTACACTTTCAACGACTGGATAGCGAGAATACTCGTCTGTGATAACGAGCAGGTATTCCCCCGTAGGGAGTGGTCCATAAAAGTCTGCACTGACACTGTGCCAGGGCGTTTCGGGTAATGGTGACATCTGCACAGGGTCAGTGTGTGTGACAGGTGTGCTAGCTTGGCATGGCAGACAGTTTTGAACTGCAGATTCTGCTTTCCGATCGATCTCTGGGAACCATACTTTGGTACGTAGCAGCGCTTTGGTCTTGACGATACCCTGGTGCCCTTCGTGTGCCAGTTGTATTGCTCTTTCTTGTAGGACAGTTGGAATAACTATCCTCGTGCCTCTGAGTATGAAGTCAGATGAGTCAGCTACTGTTAGTTCACTTTGAACATGTTTGAATGATTTCAAAATGTCAGCATGCTGGGATTTATCTGTTAGATGCCACGTGTTGTTCCTGATGTGACCGATGACTTCCTGCAGAACCTGGTCTTTCAGAGTCTCTGTTTTTATCTCGTGAAGTGTCATGGCTTTTGGGGTGGAGTGATAAGAGAAGAAATTGACATACTCTTCTGCAACCTTACATGCACGAGCACTTTCATTCTCCTGTGTTGGCACTGGATGACGTGACATAAAGTCAGCTGGATTATCAGCACCTTTTCTGTATTCCACTCTGAAGTTATATGGCTGAAGTCTCAGTCCCCATCTTTCTATTCTGGCAGGTGGTTTTGATCTTGGGTTATTCCAGATGATTTTGAGTGCCTTGTGATCGGTCACCAGTGTGAATGGATGTCCATAAACATACAAATGGAAATGTTCGCACCTCCACACAGTGGCGAGTGCTTCTTTCTCAGTCTGCGAGTATCTCGTTTCCACATCACTCAGTGCTCTGCTTGCATATGCAATAATGTGCTTCATCCTCTTTTCATCTTTTTGACAGAGGATGGTGCCCAGTCCTACTGGACTAGCATCAACAATCAGTTCAGTGTGTCTGCTGGGATAGAAGTAGGACATCGTCGTGTCGCTTGTGAGACTGACCTTGAGTGCCTGCAACGCAGTTTCTTGGTCTTGACCCCATGTCCAAGGGGTGGAGCGCAGCGGCTCAGAGATCGATGAGAAGTCTCTGATGAACCTTGAGCAGTAATTGGCCATGCCAAGGAGACTTTTGATGTCAGCAGGTGTTTTTGGGTTGGGAGCGTGTTGAACTGCTGCAACCTTTTTAGGATCTGCTGAAACGCCACCTGCAGAGAAGATGAAACCAAAAAACTCAAGTTTTGTTTTATTGAATTCACACTTCTCTCGATTCAGAGTAAGACCTGACTCTGATAGTCGCTTAAAGAGAGCTGTAAGATTGCTGTCATGATCAGCCTGGTCCCTGCCAAAGACTATAATGTCATCACTGAGATTTTTGACTCCGTTCAGTCCTTGCAGCGTCTGATAAATAGCATTTTGGAACACTTCAGCTGCAGAAGAGACTCCAAAGCTCAGTCTTTTATAGCGCCGAAATCCCAGATGAGTAGTGAACGTCGTAATGTAGCGGCTGTCAGGGTGTAATTCAAATTGGTGGTATCCTGCCCTGAGATCAAGTTTTGAGAACACCGTAGATCCATTCAGCTCATGGATTACATCATCAATCGTGGGCGTGACGTGTCGTTCTCGTTCGATTGCAGTATTTGCTTGTCTCATGTCCACACATATCCGTACTAGGGCTGGGCAAAACGATTATTTTCCTAATCGATGAATCTAGCGATTAATTTTTCGATGCATCGATTAATCTAACGATTCATTTTTTAATCCGATTCGATTTCGATTCGATTCGATTAACGATTTTTTTCCCCATTATTTGACTTGTATAGCAATTTCACATTTACTAATTTATGTATATAAATGAAAAACACAAATTTATTCATTTGAAGACCTTTTAATAAAAAACAAATTGCAAAATAAAGTTGTAGAGGTCGTACAATCAATACAATAGAGATAGCATTTAACAAGAAATGAAATGTGCAAACATATATAAAAGGAAAAGTTAGCAAAACATTTCAAATAAATAGCAACAATGGTGTCTTTAAACAAACAAATAAAAAACGCGCACAAGATAAGAAGTTGCAACTCGTGTTTGCATACATAAGATTTTCAGGAGGAGGACAGACATTTGTTTAGAACTCTTAAAGATGTCGAAGAAGCTCCTTTAAGCAATTACTTTGGTGTTCCTCCACCTCCAAAGAAATGTCAGGAGTCCGAACCACAAAAGAAGCGCGTATTCTCGGAAAAGTGGTTGCAGGAGGTGAGCTGGCTTCAAACAAATGATGAACGCACAGAGAGGTGGTGCAGAATGTGTCGTGAAAATTTAATAAATGACAAATTAATAAAAAGGCATGAACATTTTTTTGTGTATCGAAAAAATATCGAACCGTGACACCAAAGTATCGAACCGAACCGAACCGTGAATTTTGTGTATCGTTGCACCCCTAATATATATATATATATATATATATATATATATATATATATACACTCACGCACACACACACTGTTATGCCATGTGCTTTCATAGCATAACAGTAAAAGGTTAATGATAATCCCCAATGTTGAACATATGATATGCAGTAATCGTGATGGCTGCAAAAAATAACGTTTAAACAGCCATAGCTGATGGCACCTTTACTGGTGCACTGCTTTCTAGTCATTAGATGGCATAACTTTGTCCTATAAGATCAAGCTGGAGAAGCATTATGTATAAAAACAGCGTTTAAATAGGATGAAACACATTAAATTTGACAAATCAAGAGTTTGTTGTCATTTTGATTTTGCAAGCACTTTAACAATGTTGTAATAGTGTCCACGACGGCTACGTTTAGCAGGTGGTGCGTTATCCTTAACATTTTTCCTGCGGCCAATTCGCTGTCTCACATTTTCGTCTTCCGCCGATTCTGATAATCAGCCTGCGCGCATTCCGACTCATTTTGCATGAATTAACGGGTAAAAACTAGCGTTAGTAAAAAAGTTGAAAACTTACGGTGGTTTGTCCTTTGCAGAAGCTGCTCCTGGATGCCGTCGTGCTTTCATGATAGGCCATTTCCACCTCACAAAGCCGGCAAACGACTGAATCACTTCCTTTTCGGTTAAAATATCCCCATACTGTAAAACTGCGTGTTCGGGTGGAGTGGTTTAAGTCGACTGCAACTGCCTCACTCATGTTGCCGCTACTCGCTGCCGCCATGTCTTTTTTTGAAAGTGACGACGCATCGACGCAGATTTTTTTACGTCGACGTATTTTACGTGTCGACGTAATCGATTACGTCGACGCGTTGTCCCAGCCCTAATCCGTACGTCGTCCGGATTCTTTGGTTTTGGCAGTGTTACAATGGGTGAAACCCAAGGTGATGGTCCCGTAACCTTTTCAATCATGTCATCAGCTTCTAGTTTCTGAAGTTCGTCCTCCACTTTTTGACGTAAATGAAAAGGAACACGTCTGTGTGGTTGACAGGTTGATTTTACATCTGTGTTTATGTGCAGTTTCACTTGAAAAACTTTGAGTTTTCCAATTCCCTGGAAAAGTTCTGGGTGTTGTTCTACTAGCTTGTCTGCAACAGAACGTTGAGACTGAGAAGAGACCGCAGTGACAATATGGAGGAGTCCCAAGGCTTTTGAGGTTTCAAAACTCAAAAATATTGAAACCTCCTCCTTTAATGACAAAGAAGGAACACCTAACTGTTTTGTCTTGTTTTTCCACACTGCACCTGAATGCACCACACACAGGGAGAGACGTAGATGAGTGGTATGGGTAAATCTTGATGTCTGTAGAAGTCAACGTAGGACGTGGTGTCAGTTTGTTGTAGGTAGCTTCAGTTAAGCAGTTAGCAGTGGCCCCAGAATCGATTAGCACCGGTATCTGGGTGCCCATTACTCTGATTTCAGTATGTGGGAGTTTAGGATGTTGAGCTGTGTTCACCACATATACATAAGCGTCATCACTGCTGGATGTGTGCCCTGTCTCCACGTGTGCAGCGCTATCTGTTAGTTGATGAACAGTTTGCGGTGGCAGGTTTTTCTTCTACTTCTTTCCACAATGTGTCTCTTTTCTCTGTGAGCGACATTGCTTTGCAAAATGATTGTATTTGCCACAAGAATGACAGATTTTGTCTTTGGCTGGGCAGCCTTGCTCATGAGGATATCTGCCTCCACAGTTTCCACAGCGGTTATTCGGCTGACATGAGGGTGTCCATTTGTTTCTAGCCGTGGTGTCACGTCCTGTTTTGTGCTGTACTTTATTAACTGCAGCTGTCTTGTCAGCTTCCATCCCTGTAGCTTGCAATTCAGACAGCTCACATGCACGCCCATGATTTAATAGATCATCCAATGTTAAATCAGGTTCTCTGAGTGCTTTTCTACGCAGCTGTGATGATGTACAGCTTTGGATAATTTGTGTTTTGATTTCTGCAGTCATGTCTGCAAACTCACAGTTTTTGGCTAGAATCCTAAGCCTGGTGTGATAGTTGTCCAACGTTTCACCTGATTCCTGCACCACTTTCCTGAATAGATAAATCTGATACTGCGCGTTTTTCTTAGGCGCAAAGTATGCTGACAATTTCTGTTTTGTATCTGCGTACTTGTCGCCAACCGTTGCTAACGTGTCGTAAACGTCATGCACT
Source organism: Neolamprologus brichardi (assembly GCF_056152115.1). Classification (NCBI taxonomy): domain Eukaryota; kingdom Metazoa; phylum Chordata; class Actinopteri; order Cichliformes; family Cichlidae; genus Neolamprologus; species Neolamprologus brichardi. The sequence continues at coordinate 3,959,691 of NC_142113.1, forward strand.
TTTTCACCAGCCACATGCAGCAATAATGCTCTTAATCTCGCATCTCCAGTAATATTCATTGCCGTGGTGTAGTTTTCAAACCTCTGAAACCATTTCGTCCAGCGAGGTCCGACGGAACCAAGGTCGATGTCCGTGTCGAAGGGTGGAAGTGGAGTAGCGTGTGCAGCCATGTTCTTGTCTCCTAAGCTCCGGGTAGGGCAACTTCCTTCGTCTTGCTTTGGTTGTAACCTTTACTCTCGTCGCCAATGTAATGTTTGCATGCCTCAAACATTAATGATGACACCTTCAGTATTTCTCAGTTCCATTCTTTAATTCTCAGGCTTGCAGTGGCAACACAGTCTGCAGCGCTAACTTGTTCATCTACCGTTTTCTGTTGTCTCCTTTTTCTATATCCTCCTTCCGCCTTACATTCAACCTCTCAAAATAAAAGTTCTGTAAACATCACAGGTACCACCGTCTTTCCCTCGCCCAGTTTGAGGGCAAGTAGGGGTGGGCGATATAAACGATATCTGATAGAAACAATATAAATTTGGCCAACAATAGAGATTTTGACTATACCGCTCTATCCGATAGCGCATGTTGATGATGTCATCAAGCTGCGCCTGTTTTGGTCGAAAGCATAGCGGCGGCTAAAACCATTAAAATCTGCAAATTATGGCGGGTGACAGTCATAGCAAAGAGATGAAGCACTTTTGAAATATGGGGTAATATCAAACTTTGCTCTCCTCTGATACTTGGTCCTCTTTTACTCCCGTTACATTACAAGACATCAGAGGCCTGCTTTGTCATATAAAACAGACTTCAAGCCCCCTTGATGTCCTTCCATCTTCATTTTTCACTAGTGTGTTTGATTCAATTGGCCCCTGTATTGTGGAAATGATAAATACTTCTCTTCATACTGGCTCAGTCCTCAGCTTCTTTAAACAAGCTATTGTTGAGCCAATATTAAAGAAACCTCAGCTGGATCCATCTCTTCCTAACAGTTATAGGCCAATATCCAAATTGCCCTTTATATCGAAAAATTTTAGAAAAAGTAGTACTAGAACAACTTAACTATTTCCTGGATAAAAATGCTGTTATGGACACTTTCCAGTCTGGTTTTCGTAAATTGCATTCCACTGAAACGGCCTTACTTAGAGTATCTAGTGATATCTTGATGGCAGCAGACTCTGGAGAGTACACAGTGCTAGTCCTGTTGGATCTCAGCTCTGCTTTTGACACTGTAGATCACAGTATCATGATAAACAGACTCGAGAACTTGTTTGGGATTACTGGTGTTGTTTTAAAATGGTTTATATCATATCTGTCTGAGAGATCTTTTACTGTTTGCATGAATCATGTCACATCAGAATCAACAGTTTTGTTGTGTGGGGTACCTCAGGGATCTGTCCTGGGTCCAATTCTCTTTTTACTTTATGTATTTCCCCTAGGCCAAATTATTAAGCACTATAAATATATCTCCTATCATCTCTATGCTGACGACATCCAACTATACTGTTCCTTCAAAATGTCTGAGTTTTATAAATTGTCTAGTTTAAGTAATTGCCTGACAGAAATCAACAAATGGTTATATGACAATTTTCTCCACCTAAACTCTGATAAAACAGAAACTGTCATGGTCCTGGGTCGGTGACCCAGCGCTTTGAGTTTGTTATTAGTATTTTCTAGTTTATTCTGTTTTGTATTGGTGGTTGGGGTTTGGTTGTGTTTATTTTCCCTACCTGCGTCTCCCTCGGTGCTCTGTTCATGTCCCCGTGTTGTTATGTAAAACAGTCTGTGTGTTTCCTGTTTTACTTTGTAGGGTTGTGTCTCGTTATGTCCATTAGTTCCAGCTGTGTCCCCGCCTGTCTGCCATTACCCGATTACCCTGTGTGTGTGTATATATAGTGGGTGTCGGTCTGTGTTCGTTGTCGGCTCGTCTGTGTTTCATGGTGTCTGTTCCTCGTCTGTGTCTCTCTGCCTCCCACCCCATTTGTATGATCCGGTTGTTATTTAGCTCACCCAGTTTAGGTTTATGTTCTGTCCTGCCCTCAGTTCTGTTATTTGTACACTGTAAATTAAACCCTCACTCTTATCATCATATCGGCTGTCTGCATTTTGGGTCCTCCGTTTCCTCCACACCACACGGCTCACCCCGCCAGCCGTGACAGTACGAGCCGACCAAACATGGACCCAGCAGCATCCGCACCTTCCCAGGAGTTTCGGGAGGAATTGATTGACTCCGTTTCGAGGTTAGTTAACCTATGGCTTGAGCATGAGGGGGAGGAATTTCACCGCGCTGTAGAAGCCAGGCTACAGCAGCTTATTTCTGCTCACCCCTGGCTACTGGATTCTCTTCACCCGCTCGCACAGGACTTCATTCTGCACGAACTTCACCTTCACCCTCCAGCTGCTACCGCTTCCCGACCCAGCCCGGCGGTGAATGTGTTGCACTGCCCGCCGGGGAATCTGCGGCCCGGCCCGCCGGATGTGGAATTACCCGGCCGGTCGGAGCTATCCTCAAGAAAGAAGCGACGTTCACGCCGCCGACGCCCATCGCCACAGCCGGGCCCCGAGAGTTCTGAGTTGCCGGCTGTGGTGAGTGGAAAAGGCACTCTTTCTGTTTCGCCTGAACCTGTGACTGTTTGTACCGGGGCTGTGTTTTTTGAGCCAGCTGCCCAGCCGGTAGCTCGGTTAGCTGCCCAGCAACCACTAGCTCAGTTAGCCGCTCAGTCGTCACCTCCGTCACATTCAGCCTCACGACCCATAGCCCAGTCATTACCACAGCCAGACCGACTACAAACTACGTTGCAGTCCATAGCCCGGTCAATAGCTCAGTTGGTAGAAGACTCATCAGCTCAGCCACCAATTCAGCCATCATCTTCACCAACTCCTCCTGTACAACCAGCTAGGCCAATTCAATCTGAAAGAAACTATTGTTCACCCATCTGTTCCAGGCAGAGAGACAAACCACACAATCCTGCAAACGTTCCTCAAGAGCTGGCCAGTTCTGAGACTGAGACGCACTCCAGGGCCTCCCCAGAGGCTGGGTTTCAGCCCCCAGCAGACTCTGGACCCCTGGAGGTAAAGAAGCCAGCTGAGGACTGCACCCGGCTGTCGCTGCCTGAGCTGAGTCAATGCTCGGTGCAGCTGCAGTCAGCTTTGTGTTTGCCAGAGGCCACCGTGCCTGCTGGTTCTGATCTGTTCCTGCCAGAGGCCCGTGTGCCTGCTGGTTCTGATTTGTTCCTGCCAGAGGCCCGTGCGCCTGCTGGTTCTGTTCTGTGCCTGCCAGGGGCCCCTGTGCCCGATGGTCCTGAGACTGTTCTCGCTGGAGGGCCCGAGGAGCCCGTCCAGACGCCTGTCTCATCCGCTGGAGGGCCCGAGGAGCCCGTCCAGCCGCCTGTCTCGTCCGCTGGAGGGCCCGAGGAGCCCGTCCAGCCCCAAGACTCGTCAGCTGGAGGGCCCGAGGAGCCCGTCCAGCCCCAAGACTCGTCAGCTGGAGGTTCAGGAGAGCCCGTCCAGCTTCCTGCCTCGTCAGCTGGAGGGCCCGAGGAGCCCGTCCAGCCGCCAGCTGCAGCCTCATCATCCTCGCCGGCCGCAGCTTCATCCACACCGCCGGCAGCCTCCGTGTCTTCATCCTCGCCAGCTGCAGCCTCCGTGTCTTCATCCTCGCCAGCTGCAGCCTCCGTGTCTTCATCCTCGCCAGCTGCAGCCTCCGTGTCTTCATCCTCGCCAGCTGCAGCCTCCGCTTCACCCATGCCGTCGCCTGGTCCAGCTGCAGCCTCCGCTTCACCCACGCCGTCGCCTGGTCCAGCTTCCGCGTCTCCACCCACGCCGTCGCCTGGTCCAGCTTCCGCGTCTCCACCCACGCCGTCGCCTGGTCCAGCTTCCGCGTCTCCACCCACGCCGTCGCCTGGTCCAGCTTCAGCGCCTCCACCCACGCCGTCGCCCAGTCCGGCTCCGGCTTCATCCTCGCCCGGTCCGGCCTCTGCATCAGCTTCGCCCACGCCGTCGCCTGGTCCGGCCTCTGCCTCATCAGCGTCGCCTGGTCCAGCCTCTGCTCCCGCCTCGCCTGGTCCAGCCTCAGCACCCGCCTCGCCTGGTCCAGCCTCAGCACCCGCCTCGCCTGGTCCAGCCTCAGCACCCGCCTCGCCTGGTCCAGCCTCAGCACCCTCCTCGCCTGGTCCAGCCTCAGCACCCTCCTCGCCTGGTCAAGCCTCAGCACCCTCCTCGCCTGGTCCAGCCTCAGCACCCTCCTCGCCTGGTCCAGCCTCAGCATCCTCCTCGCCTGGTGCTGCGGGGGCCACGCCACCTTCAGGTCCCAAACTGCCGCCTCGACATCGGCGGTCATCTGCCAGGCCGCTTGTTGGGCGTCATCGTCGATATGGACGTCCTCCCAAACGCCGCCGCTACCTTCCGCGCGGCCGGCCTCCGGACCTGTGTCGCCGCCGCCGTTGCCGTCCGCGTGGCCGGCCTCCGGACCTGTGTCGCCGTCGCTGCCGTGTGCACGGTCGGCCCCCTGAACTGTTTCCACTTCGCCACCGCTGCCTTCCGCGCGGTCGGCTTTTGGATCTGTGTCGCCAACGGACAGAAACTCTAATTATTGCTCCAGACCACATGGTCCCAGAAATTAGACAGCATATCAGCTTCTTAGACCCTTCTGTAAAATCAAGCCTTAGAAATCTCGGTGTCATATTTGACAGCTCGATGTTGCTCGAGCAGCACTCTGAGCAGCTGGTCCGAAACTGTTTTTATCATTTACGGAATATCTCTAAACTCAGACTAATGGTATCAAAGCTTGAACCTGAGATGATAATTCATGCTTTTATTTCTTCTCGTTTAGACTATTGTAATGGCCTTTTTACTTGTTTTAACAAATCAGCCTTAAATCATCTTCAGACTGTGCAGATCGCTGCAGCACGTCTCTTAACAGGCACAAAGAGAAGATCACATATCACTCCAGTCTTGGCCTCCCTTCACTGGTTGCCTGTAAATTTTAGGTTTCATTTTAAAATTTTACTTCTAACCTTTAGGGCCCTACATGGTCAGGCTCCTCAATATTTATCTGACCTGCTGAAACCACATACATCTTCTCGGGCTTTAAGGTCATTAGATCAGAGACTGCTGGTGGTACCGCGCACTCGTTTTAAAACTCGTGGTGATCGGGCCTTTCAGACTGTGGCACCACGGTTGTGGAATTCTCTCCCGCTGTCTCTTCGCTGCACGGACTCCATTGATTCTTTTAAGAAACAGCTGAAGACATTTTTATTTAGAAAAGCATTTGATTAATTTCTTCTTATGCTGTTTTTATAGTTTTATTGTTTTTTATTGTTTTATTTACTGTTATATTGTTTTTATATTCCCATTTCCTGTGTTGTAAAGCACTTTGTGATTTTTATCTGTGAAAAGCGCTATATAAATAAATTTTACTTACTTTACTTACTTACTTGCAGTATATTAATAACTAACCTCGTATTGTGGCTGAATAATCTCAGTTGTTCTCCTGACTGAAGTTTGGCCAGTGTATAGCATCCTGCTATGCGATTGCATTTGTCCCTGACCACCAGAATCTGTCACATTAACTTTTAATGAGTGGAAAAAAGTTGGCGTTCATCCTCCAGCTTCACTGTGCTAATGTTATGCTAACATAGCTGTGTCGCTAGCAATCACGTAGCACATCATTATATACCAGGTAATCCAACTTCAGTAACCCTGCAAACACCACTGCTGTTTAGTTTTCTGTCTTCATTTATGTTGGAAGTGGTAGCAGAGCTGTACGTTTTAATTAGTTTCAAAAGTCTCTGTCAGAACATGGTATGAAATGTTTAGGTGTAAACTAGCGAGCTAACTTCCTGTTAACTCCTAACTCCGTTAAATTTAATAAATTCTGTTTTCATGGATGTAAAATGTAATTGTTACACCAGATAAAGCAGCAACGCTGATGATTTAATTAAAGATGAAAGAATTTAGACCGTTTTTAACTCTTAGTGTTCGTTTGACTTTGGGACCTGAAATGGACGGAGTTTTGGACCCAGATTACTCCGCGAAGCTCCTTACTACGGCAGCCGTAATGCTCTGACAATCCATCAAGCAGTGCGGCTTACCAAAGTTGTGCTAAAACATTTTTTTCACGTTTTTTAAACAATTTTTGCACGCAGAAATCGGTTCGAGGTCACCAGAATTCATACATAAGGCACACTCTCGATTTTTGAGAAAATTAAATGATTTTTTTTGTGGAAAATACGTTATACAGAAGAAAAGAATATATATCATTGATTAGAGCTGGGCGATAGAACAATAACGATATGTATTGCGAAATACCTTTTTCTCGATAGAAAAATTAAACTATCGCGATAGACCTCATCTCTCTCTCTCTCTCTTCCTCTCTTATAAAAAATGAATAGCCAATACAAATTAAGTAGTGCAGAGCCGAACCAATCACAGCCGCAGCATCACGTCATGTATCTTGTTATGTACAGCTCAAGTGCCAAGCCGCGCATGTGTATTTGTTTGGGAAGCAGCCAGCCGCCGTGAGGCCGGGTAATGGAGAAAATGAGTGTTCCGACTAGAGAAAAGTCTAGGTGACCAAGTTACCGAAGAGAGCACAGATGACGGCTCCAATGCCGGAGAGATTGTCGAAAGGAAAGGCCAGAGAAGTTCCGTAGTGTGGAGGTTTTTCGGCTATTTGAAGTCTGACAAAAAACAGAGTAACGCGCACTGTAAATTGTGCCGAAAGCATGTTTGCACAAAGTCTGGAAATACAACAAACCTTTTTTATCACCTGAAGCAGTACCACCCACGCTCAATCTCTGACTGAAAGCGCTAATTCGTCATCGAAAACAACCAGGGGAATCCCTGTGAAGCAGCAACAGTCAATTGAGTCTGCTTTCTCCAGCGTCTTACCATATGACAAAAAAGCTAAGAGACATAGCAACATAAAGAATGCCATAGCTTACTGTCTTGCTAAAGACATGCTACCAATAAACACGGTCCACAATGAAGGATTCAAGCAGCTAATTAAGGTAATGGATCCTCGTTACCAACTCCTTGAACATAAACATGTCTCTCAGACAGCGCTTCCAAAGCAATATTATATAAGTTAGTCAATTTTGTCTCTTCTTCTGTAAAATAAACTAAGATTTATTTTTAGAATTAATATTTTGTTTCTAAGTGGAACTGACAATTTAGTAGTCTGTTTTGTTTGTTCTATTTTGAAACTTAAAGGCTTTAGCGGCTACTTTTTGTGGCGTTTGTAATATTTGCCTTTATTTTGCCTAAACTGAAGCCTCATTTTAAGTACATCTGCCCTGTTGAACTTATTATGGGAAATAAATATTGAAATCAAAACAAGCTGCTGATTATTTCACATTTTACTTGTGAGCAACAGCACATTTAAATCTTACATATATAGTTATTTGGCTTATATCGTGATATATATCGTTACCGCACATGCTTCAAATTATATTGCGATATGGATTTTAGGCCATATCCCCCAGCCCTACTCAAAAGGTCTCATCAAGTCCCGATTTAATTCGATTTATGCCGTGTTATCAGTGTTTGCATTGATAGCATGGCTGTGGTGTCATATCAGTGTATGCTCTCGGTGTTTGCTGATATCAAACTGTGGTATGAGGACCACTGTGGGTTAATCTTTGTAGTGATACTCACTCCTTCTTTTTTATTTAGACCTGGTTTATTTCTGGTATAGTTGAATATTTGTATATAATCCCCGCAGCTGTCAGACTCTATAACAGGGGTCACCAGCCTTTCTTAAAACTGAGAGTTAGATAAAATTGTGAACAGTTTGGTTCATCTTTAGTCAAGATTTATGTTTTGTAATTTAAATCTGACATCACAAAAGTATTTTAGAGTTTGAATAATGTATTTTACAACTGCAGTACACATAATACTAATTTTGAACAATTTTGTCCAGGTTCCTTGACACCAGGGTCTCCTCCAGGACCATCGCGTTCAGTTACAGAGTCGGTGTGTCCACGGTGTGCCAGATCATCCCCCAGGTAGCGACGGCCATCTGGGACTGTCTAGTGGACGACTTCATGGCTGTGCCTTCACCTGGAGACTCCTAGAGAAAGTATATACAGTGGTCCCTCATTTATTGCAGCAGGGTTTCTCAGAATAACTAGCCCCTCGCCACACACTTTATACACTTTATTTATTTATTTATTTTTTACACACACACATGAAGATTAGTCACAGTTCTCACAAGTTGATTCTCACAGTGCAAACCTTTGTAGATTTCAAAACGTAAAAGTATCATTATGCCGTGTTTTTTCTTCGTCTGCCTGCCACTTTGGTGCATCTTTTTCCCTCCAGGAGTGATGATGTCATCATCACTCCATAAGCCACTGAGATTATCACATGACATTTATGAACAGGGATATCTCTTTTTAACTGTTTTCAATTTAACGTAATATTTAAGTGTTTCTTAGTTTTAGACTAGTTGGTTAGTCTTTTTCAATGTTTTAAACCATATCCCAGGTTTTTACTTCACCATTTATGGAGTTTTAACAAGCAAATAAAAGACAGAGCTTAATTCTGTAAAGATTAGATGAAAAATACTCAAAGGATAAATTCAATTGGTTTATTATTTTGTTACATAAGTTGAAAAAAGTAAAACAAGTAACTACAGAAACAACATAAAAGGAAACTTAAACAATCAAATAAATAAATGAAGGGGGGGGGGGGGAGGGGGAAGGGGAGAAAACCCCAACAATCCCCTCTGAGCAAGCACTAGGCGACAGTGGGGAGGAAAAACTGCCTTTTAACGGGCAGAAGCCTCCAGCAGAACCAGGCTCAGGAGGGGGCAGTCAACTGCTGGGACTGGTTGGGGGAGAGGGTGAGGGTGGAAAAAAAGAAAAAAGATTAAGAAGGTAGGGAATATGTGTTAGGAGAGAAAGGGAGAGGGGGGACATGAGAGGTGAAAATTAAGATGGATCACAGGTGGAGGAGGACGAGGCTAAATCATCTGAATAACCAGCAGACGCCTCTTTTCTTCATTTCCAGGTATTTTTCCATGAGCGCTTTTTTCTCCAGGATAAGGGTTCTCAACTGATCGTTTGTTTCTGCATTTTGCTCCTCGAGTTGCTTGCATCTTTGCTCCATTTCTTTTAATCCTGCTTGTTCTTTTCTAGGCTTTTCTTCCGGGTCTTTGTACGTTGCCTCCTCCATTTGATTTGCCTTGCACATGTCTGTATTTCTCTCTTGTTTTTTCTTGTACATCTCTTCTATCAGGTCAATTTTTCTCTTGAATACTTGATGCATAAGCAGCAGGTATTCATATTTTTTCTCTTGTTGTTGCTTTTGTGCCTGCATTTCACTTATTTGGCTCTTCAAGTCACTGACCCTCAACAACATCTCATTCATGAGCTCTGAGTGTTTTTTCCTCATTCCATCGATTGTACACTGCATCTCTGAACATTGTCTTTCCAGTATTTCATTTTCTCTTTCCAGGTCAGGTGTTTTCTCCCTCATTTCATTACAAAATTCTCGCAGTTCTAGATTCCTTCTCTCAAAGTCCTGGAGAATACGTTTTTCTTCTTCCTGTTTCTCTTTTTCTTCAAGAAGCTCTTTATTTTTGCACTCTGTTTCATCAAACCTGACTTTCAGCTCTACGTACATTTCCCTCATGGCTTTGAGTTTGTCCTCCATTGGTATTTCTGTTTCTCTTTCCAGTTCAGGTGTTTTGTCCTTCATTTCATTACAAAATTCTCGCAGTTCTAGATTCCTTCTCTCAAAATCCTGGAGAATACGTTTTTCTTCTTCCTGTTTCTCTTTTTCTTCAAGAAGCTCTATATTTTTGAACTCTGTTTCACCAAACCTGACTGCCAGATCTACGCACATTTCCCTCATGTCTTTGAGTTTGCGCTGCAGTCGCATTGTCTTTTTTCTTTCCAGTTCAGATGTTTTTTCCATCATTTCATTACAAAATTCTCGCAGTTCTAGATTCCTTCTCTCAAAGTCCTGGATAATACGTTTTTCTTCTTCCTGTTGCTTTTTTTCTTCAAGAAGCTCTTTCAGTTTGTGCTCCATTTGTATTTCCTGTTCAGTCTTCTGTTGGCGGATTTTTTCAATTGTTTTCTCAGCTTCATCGAGCTTTCCTTGAAGTATCTGTATCTCCTCAATAGTAGCTTTCTTTCCTTGAAGCTGGGCAGATGTTTCTTTTAATTCAGCACTCTGTGTTCCCGATGAAAAAATACGGGAAAAAAAATTCTTTCGTCCTTGACCAAACTTCATTCCCTCATTAATAATTTTTATATCAGGCTGCCGTTGCTGTTTTCCTTCCAGGTCTTTATTTCGTGCTTCCAATTGTCTGCACTTCTCCTCTAGTTGAAGCTTCTCTTCTTCAATTTGTTTAACTTTGTCATGGAGGTCAGAGTTTTCCTTCTGACTTTCCTGTAATGCCCTTTGGATTGATAAGACAACATCCATGGTTATTTCTCCTGAAGAGATTGGCTGGCCAGACCACGAAGGAGAGGCAGCATTATTTATTTTTCTTTGTCGGCGTTTTCGTCCCATGTTGGAGCCTGTGCACAGTGACTCTGAAAAGGCTTAGAAATATTTGCAAATGTATCTCGTGTTGAACGTTTGAAGTCTGCGAACAAACTGTTTTAAAATTGCTGCTTCTGATCCCTATTTATAGACTTCAGAACTTCAAAGGATCAAAGGTATTAATGATGTCACATCTTGTGACATCATCATTCCGTAAGCCAATCAGATTGTCACATGACATTTTAAAATGGGGATGTGTTTTTTTTTGTTTTTTTGTTTTTTTTTAAAGTTTTTTTGGAGTTTTCACCATTTGCTCCAGGAGCTGCGCCTGGATGACGGCCGCTTTCAGCGGTACTGTTATGTTTGCATGCCTCAAACATTAATGATGACACCTTCAGTCTTTCTCAGTTCCATTCTTTAATTCTCAGGCTTGCAGCGGCAACACAGTCTGCAGCGCTAACTTGTTCATCTACCGTTTTCTGTTGTCTCCTTTTTCTATATCCTCCTTCTGCCTTACATTCGACCTTTCAAAATAAAAGTTCTGTAAACATCACAATCACCTCCTTTTTTTTTTCTTTAACAAACTTAGGTACTCAGTGAGGTGAATTATTAATCTGAACCTATGATAACAACACCTAATAAAATTACTGAACGTTCTTATTACTTGAGTTTCTCCACACCTAAACATCACTTAAACAGCACTGCATTTGCGCAGATCTCTGACTAATCACTATCAACATTCAACACTAGAATACTGGTTACAGTGTTAGATTCAGGAACAACAAACATGTTACACGCAGCGTAACCTTTAACGGGTCACTCAGATATTCAAGTCTTAGATCTGATGTAATCAGACAGATGCATAGGTACGCGTCTGTTTGATCTGACTGGGTATCTGGGCTTGTCTGTCAAGGCGGGGTCGACATGTCGTCCAGGTGGGGCATCTTCAAGTCCATGTCTGATTTTCTTGAAGCATGAGGCATTGCTGACAATTGAGTGTCCATCCCTTGTAGCTGTAATTTCAGAACCCTTAACTTTAGTCACTTTATAGGGTTTTGCATTGTATGGTGTGGATAATTTGTTGTGCTTGGGTTGGCGATGCAGCACTGTGTCACCCAGTCTGACGCGACGAGTTGCATCTGCGATCACCTTCATCTTGATCTTTGCACTATCATCCCTTGCTCTCACTTCAGCGTCTGAACACTTCCGTGGAGTGGTGTTAACGAAAGGGAGCTTGGTGTATAGCTGGCGTTGAAACAGTATTTCAGCTGGTGAGCTTGCTGTTGTGCAATGAGATGTAGATCTGTACTCACGAAGAAAGATGTTTAGTTGCTGTCTCCATGGTGTGCCCTGCATCTCGGCAACTCTCAGTGCTTTGCATAGGGTTCTCGTAAATCTCTCAGCAATGGCGTTCGCCTGAGGCCAACAAGGTTTGATTTTTGCGATGATGAAATCCTAGGTAGTCTGCAAACTGTGAGAAAGCCTCACTGTTAAAAGGAGGACCATTGTCAGTTTTTACTGTCCTTGGGATTCCAAACATGGAGAACACTTTGTCAATGACTGGGATAACAGAAGATGCTGATGTTGAGCGTACACTTTCAACGACTGGATAGCGAGAATACTCGTCTGTGATAACGAGCAGGTATTTCCCCCGTAGGGAGCGGTCCATAAACGTCTGCACTGACACTGTGCCAGGGCGTTTCGGGTAATGGTGACGTCTGCAGAGGGTCAGTGTGTGTGACAGGTGTGCTAGCTTGGCATGGCAGACAGTTTTGAACTGCAGATTCTGCTTTCCGATCGATCTCTGGGAACCATACTTTGGTACGTAGCAGCGCTTTGGTCTTGACGATACCCTGGTGCCCTTCGTGTGCCAGTTGTATTGCTCTTTCTTGTAGGACAGTTGGAATAACTATCCTCGTGCCTCTGAGTATGAAGTCAGATGAGTCAGCTACTGTTAGTTCACTTTGAACATGTTTGAATGATTTCAAAATGTCAGCATGCTGGGATTTATCTGTTAGATGCCACGTGTTGTTCCTGATGTGACCGATGACTTCCTGCAGAACCTGGTCTTTCAGAGTCTCTGTTTTTATCTCGTGAAGTGTCATGGCTTTTGGAGTGATAAGAGAAGAACTTGACATACTCTTCTGCAACCTTACATGCACGAGCACTTTCATTCTCCTGTGTTGGCACTGGATGACGTGACATAAAGTCAGCTGGATTATCAGCACCTTTTCTGTATTCCACTCTGAAGTTATATGGCTGAAGTCTCAGTCCCCATCTTTCTATTCTGGCAGGTGGTTTTGATCTTGGGTTATTCCAGATGATTTTGAGTGCCTTGTGATCGGTCACCAGTGTGAATGGATGTCCATAAACATAGAAATGGAAATTTTCGCAACTGCACACAATGGCGAGTGCTTCTTTCTCAGTCTGCGAGTATCTCGTTTCCACATCACTCAGTGCTCTGCTTGCATATGCAATAATGTGCTTCATCCCCTTTTCATCTTTTTGACAGAGGATGGCGCCCAGTCCTACTGGACTAGCATCAACAATCAGTTCAGTCTGTCTGCTGGGATAGAAGTAGGACATCGTCGTGTCGCTTGTGAGACTGACCTTGAGTGCCTGCAACGCAGTTTCTTGGTCTTGACCCCATGTCCAAGGGGTGGCCTTGTGTGTGAGCCTGCGCAGTGGCTCAGAGATCGATGAGAAGTCTCTGATGAACCTTGAGCAGTAATTGGCCATGCCAAGGAGACTTTTGATGTCAGCAGGTGTTTTTGGGTTGGGAGCGTGTTGAACTGCTGCAACCTTTTTAGGATCTGCTGAAACGCCACCTGCAGAGAAGATGAAACCAAAAAACTCAAGTTTTGTTTTATTAAATTCACACTTTTCTCGATTCAGAGTAAGACCTGACTCTGATAGTCACTTAAAGAGAAAGATTGCTGTCATGATCAGCCTGGTCCCTGCCAAAGACTATAATGTCATCACTGAGATTTTTGACTCCGTTCAGTCCTTGCAGCGTCTGATAAATAGCATTTTGGAAGACTTCAGCTGCAGAAGAGACTCCAAAGCTCAGTCTTTTATTGCGCCGAAATCACAGATGAGTAGTGAACGTCGTAATGTAGCGGCTGTCAGGGTGTAATTCAAATTGGTGGTATCCTGCCCCGAGATCAAATTTTGAGAACACCGTAGATCCATTCAGCTCATGGATTACATCATCAATCGTGGTCGTGACGTTCTCGTTCGATTGCAGTGTTTGCTTGTCTCATGTCCACACATATCCGTACGTCGTCCGGATCCTTTGGTTTTGAAGTGTTACAATGGGTGAAACCCACGGTGTTGGTCCCGTAAACCTTTTCAATAATGTCATCAGCTTCTAATTTCTGAAGTTCGTCCTCCACTTTTTGACGTAAATGAAAAGGAACACTTCTGTGTGGTTGACAGGTTGATTTTACATCTGTGTTTATATGCAGTTTCACTTGAAAATCTCTGAGTTTTCCAATTCCCTTGAAAAGTTCCGGGTGTTGTTCTACTAGCTTGTCTGCAACAGAACGTTGAGACTGAGAAGAGACCGCAGTGACAATATGGAGGAGTTCCAAGGCTTTTGAGGTTTCAAAACTCAAAAATATTGAAACCTCCTCCTTTAATGACGAAGAAGGAACACCTAACTGTTTTGTCTTGTTTTTCCACACTGCACCTGAATGCACCACACACAGGGAGAGACGTAGATGAGTGGTATGGGTAAATCTTGATGTCTGTAGAGGTCAACGTAGGACGTGTTGTCAGTTTGTTGTAGGTAGCTTCAGTTAAGCAGTTAGCAGTGGCCCCAGAATCGATTAGCACCGGTATCTGGGTGCCTCTGCTGCCCTCAGGTGAATGTATGGCTATTCACCCTATGCAGCGAGCTTAACATAAGAGGAGATGGTTCCAGGAACGACAGGACACATCGTTTTGTCTTTGTGTCTTTAACTGAAGACCATTTTTTTCCTCTTTTAATTTGTAAATGGTAATGGACTGATTCTTATATAGCGCTTTTCTACTCTCACGGAGTACTCAAAGCGCTCTATACAACATGCCTCACTCACCCAATCATACCCATTCTCACAAGCACTTTATCTACACTTAGTGCTTTCTAACGACATTCATACACATTCATACTCCGATGGATGCATCGGAGAGCAAGTTGGGGTTAGTATCTTGCCCAAGGATACTTGACATGCAGACTGGAGGAGCCTGGGATTGAACCACCGACCTTCCGATCAGTAGGTGACCTGCTCTACCTCCTGAGCTACAGCCATTGTAAGACTGTGAACATACAGTAAAATAATACGTAAGCATCAGTATCAACATATTTTGTAAACAAAACAGAAGTTAGCAACATAGCTTTCCTTACGCTTTACATTCACCATAAACATCTTTCCTTATACGTTCAAATAACCTTTTAAGTAACATGAAAGTAACAAATCTTACAGAAAATGAAGTTAGACATTGCTTACTTACAGATTATGGCTCAACAAACTCCCCAACAATGTACACTGGGCTTAAAGTTTCGCAGCTTGTTCTCTGCTCCATGCATTCTCTCCCACTGCCTGCGTGAACTTTGCCTGCTGCTTACAACCCATCACGGGGGCAGTGTAGTGCACACCAAATAACCAAAGAAGAAGCCACAAACTGAAGGGGTAATACTGCCCACTATTGGGAAACCTGAGAAATGCGCCAGCCAAAGAAACCCAACAAAGTAACAACCGAGGGGCAGAATACTCCCCGCCTGACATCCATGGAATGTCACCCTCAACTAACATGTAAAAGGCAAGTGACATACAAGGAAACAAACTTTCTGCTTCTAAGTACAATCCTTAGACACCAATAGCACAACCTCACTTATAGGCCTTATGTAGCACTTGTGTTCACCCTTGCGGAAAATCCTCACCTCTATCTTCCTTACAAGCCCATCCTCACTGGGAAAGGTTTTGGTGATAAGTCCAAGTGGCCAGTTGTTCCTATGTTCGAGTGTCTCTCTTAAAAGAACAACATCTCCTGTTTGTAGGTTAGGCTTTACTGTTTTCCATTTGCGGCGGTCCTGAAGTCCTGAGATGTATTCTTTTTTCCATCGTCTCCAGAAGACATCATCGAAGTATTGTATGCGCCTCCATTGAGCTTTGAACAGATCACTGTTTCCAAACTGACCTGGTGGGATTGGTGGGGTCGTAACCTTTTGCGTGAGCAGCATGGCTGGGGTAAGGATGACTGGGTTATCTGGATCTGCAGAAACTGCTGTTAACGGACGAGCATTCACTATTGCAGTGACTTCAGCCATTAAGGTCACTAGTATTTCATGGGTAAGCTTTGCATTCCTGTGTTCTAGGAGCATTGCATCAAGGATTTTGCGCGTGACCCCAATCATTCGCTCCCAGGAGCCAGCCATATGCGATGCATGTGGGGGGTGCCATTTGCAGCCAGAGTCTTCAAGAAAGCTGTTTAGTTTGCTGTTGTAGCAGCCCTGTTTGTCTATTTGCAGCTCTTTGCAGGCACCCACAAAATTTGTCCCACAATCGGACCTAAGAAGTTTGACTGCACCTCTGATGGCAAAAAAACGACGCAGGGCATTGATGAATGATGACGTGTCCATTGATTCTATAACTTCAATGTGAATGGCCCGTGTACTCATGCACGTAAATATGACTGCCCATCGCTTTGCATCCGCTTGCCCACCACGCGTTTTTCTGACAGTGGACAGCCTATCCTCTGGTAGCTCAGCCATAATCTGTTCCTGCTGTCTGCCTCTTAGTTTTCGACATGTCACGCAGCTGAATATCATTTTGCTTATTGCTCTTTTTCCTCCCACAATCCAAAAGCCTGCAGCTCTGACTGCCCCTTCAGTAAAATGTCTGCCCTGATGGCATACTTTCACATGGAAGTGTCTTATAATGAGCTGGGCAAGGTGGTGTTTGGCAGGGATGAGGATAGGATTTGTTTCATCCGAAGTCAACTGTGCTCGTCTTAGTCTCCCACCCACTCTGAGGATTCCATTTGTATCAAGAAATGGGTTCAGTTTGCTAAGTGGGCTTGAACTTTTGAGGGGCATACTCTTTTCAAGCTGTCTTATGTCTTCTGCATAGACTTCTCTTTGGACAGTGCGAATGATAATGATCTTAGCTTGATCGAGCTGCTTTTCGGTTAAATGCTCACTACAGCTGTGCCAGCCCTGACAGGTGCCTTCTATGTTCTGCTTAAAGGACTGAACAATGTGTCGGAGTTTAGATATAGTCTTCAGTAGTACATTCCAACTAGAAAACCTTTCGAATCTGGCACTACTGAGAACATCCTTTGCAAGAGTGGTAACACAAGTAGTTACCTCATGACGCAGTTCGTTGTCAGTCTCTGGGTCTACAAGATTAAACGACTCTGCCTGAGATTGACCTATTTCTGACTTGGTAAGAAAAGCAGGTCCACTGAGCCATGTGGAGGTAGAAAGCTGCTCAGCAGGTAATGCGCGCGTGGCATGATCAGCAGGATTTAAGTGAGTGGGCACATAATGCCACTGGTGAGCTTGTGTGGATCGCCTGATGCGTTCCACTCTGTTGTGCACATAGATGTAAAAACGCCTCTTTGTGTTGAAGATGTAACCGAGGACTACTTTGGAGTCTGAATAGAAGCTCACCTGATCAACTGCGATGTCCAGCTCGTCCACGACTAACTCTGCCACCTCGACAGCCAGGACCGCTGCACAGAGCTCAAGTCTGGGTATGGTGATGTCTGGTCTTGGGGCAAGCCGTGCCTTGCCGAGAAGGAAGCCCACTTCATTATGACCATCTCTGTCTGTGAGTTTAAGGTAGGCAACAGCGGCCACTGCCTTGGTAGAGGCATCGCAGAAAACATGGATTTCCTTAGTTACTGCTGCAGAGAGTGGTATTGAGGTGAACATTCTGGGAATCTCAAGTTGTTGTAGATGTTTGAGGGAGTGTTTCCACTGTTGCCACTGTTGTAATTTGTCTTTAGGGAGTTCAGTGTCCCATTCACAAATGTCAGTGGAAATGTCTCTGAGTATGACCCTGCCCTCTACAATGACAGGGACAGCAAAGCCGAGTGGGTCATACACACTATTAACGACTGACAATACTCCACGCTTGGTAAAGGGCTTCTCATTGACGGTTGTTTGGAACCTGAACAAGTCTGTAGACAGGTCCCAGCCCAAGCCCAAGCTTCGCTGCATGGGTGTCTGCCCAAGGTCAAGGCCCTGCATGTCAGCTGCAAGGTCCTCACTTGGAAAAGCATTTGTGATGGTAGGACAGTTGGATGAGATTTTATGCAGGCGTATGTTACACTGAGCCAGCATCTTCTGAGCCCCACAGAGAATGTTGATGGCCTCATCAGTGGAAGGAAATGATTTTAGTCCATCATCCACATAAAAGTGGCGTTCAATGAACTCTCTTACATCATTGCCGTGTTCTTTTTCTCCCTCCATCGCTGTTCGTTTCAGTCCATAAATGGCCACTGATGGGGAGGGGCAGTTCCCGAACACGTGGACTCTCATCCTGAATTCCTGTACTTCTCCATCCAGATCATGGTTTTTGAACCACAAGAAGCGAAGGTAGTTGCGGTGGTCTTCTCTGACAACAAAATTGTAAAACATTTGCTCCACGTCGGCCATGACTGCGTATGGGTCGGACCTGAAACGCATCAGAACTCCCACAAGAGTATTATTGAGATCTGGCCCTTTTAGTAGCACATCATTGAGAGAAACATTGTTGTATTGCGCACTTGAATCAAAAACCACCCTAATTTTTCCTGGCTTCTGAGGGTGATAAATGCCAAAACTAGGGAGATACCAGCATTCTTGTTCTGGAGCTAAAGCTGGAGCTGGTTCAGCGTGGCCCTTACTGAAAGTTTTGTCTAAAAACTCAAAGTAATGTTCTTTCATTTCATGTTTCTTTTTCAGTGTTTTGCGGAGCGTCATTAAGCGACTGAGGGCTTGGTCCCTATTGTTGGGTAAACGCTGTCTGGGGGAGCGGAATGGGAGTGGAGCTACCCAATTGTTCGCCTCATCTTTAGTAAAGTCTCTGTGCATAATTTCCAGGAATAATGCATCTTCTACTGAAAGAGCAGTTTTGTCATCATCTGCTGTTTGCTGGAAAATGTGTCTGCCTACTTCTGCTTGTGTCTTCTCGAATTTAGGACAGCTTTCTGTGTATTTGTCTTTTATATAGATTTTGCTTGCACAGGGGCTAAGGGAGGTAGGGCGCCCGTTATTCAGAATGTCTGTCTTGAAAGAGTTTACTGTGGGTTTGTGGGCACCTGAGAGGCAGACATCGCCTACAACCACCCATCCCAGATCGAGGCGTTGGGCATAAGGTGCACTGTTTGGACCATTTACCTGACTGCGAACCTTGTGAGCTTGGATGATGTCCCGGCCCAAGAGGAGGAGAATGTCCGCGGCTGGGTCCAGAGGAGGGATCTGTGAAGCGAGTGCGTGTAGATGAGGGTGAGCTGACACAGCCTCCTTGGTGGGTATCTCATCTCTATTATCTGGAATGTGATCACATTCTGTCAGTGTGGGCAGCACCATGGACACTTCCCCATTTACATCCTGAATAACGAAATTAGTTGCTCTGCGTCCTCCAGCCTCTGACAAACCTGCACATGTTTTCATGGTGTATGGGAGCATAGTGCCTTTCACAATAAACATGTCGAAGAAAGCAGACCTGGCTAAGGATGAGTTGCTTTGATCATCCAACATGGCGTACATCCTCTTTTTCTCTTCAGGATTTGTGCGGGGATACACGTCGACTAAACAAATCTTAGAGCAGGATTTGCCTTTAAGACGTGGGCCACACACCTCTGTGCAAGCAGTTGTGGTTACAGGGCTTGAAGGATCAGACTCCCCGCCGTGGCTTTGAGGCCGGAGTCCTTGGTTGCCCACAGAGGTGGGCCAGCATGCATGGCAGACACGTGAGCGTCACTATTACATTCCGAGCATTGGATAATGGCTTTGCAATCGTTAGCTCGGTGACCTGTGGAAGAACAACACTTATAACAAATAGCATGTTCTTTGAGGATGCTTTTCCTTTCATCTAGTGTTTTTGACCTAAAACCCCTGCATTTGGCAAGTGAATGAGGCTTGTGGTGAATAGGACATTGTCTGTCTGGGTTGAGAACTGACATTCGAGCTGTGCCATTTGTTTGACTAATATCTGTTCTGTTCACTGCAACCGCACCTCTGTATTTAGTTGGTTTCAACAATGGCTTATCAGGTTTTGGAGCTACTATGTTTGAACTTTGTAACATAAAGCTAGGATCTGTTTTCATTTCTGCATAATCATTTATAAACTGAACAAAATATGAGAAAGGTGGGTAAACTGCACCGTTGTCCCTTTTGTATTTTGTACCCTGTTTCACCCAGGACTCCTGGAGTCCGTAGGGGAGCTTTTCCACTATCGGGTTTATCCCTCTTGGGGTGTCCAGAAAGCTAAGGCCGGGTAGATAATTTTCACTTTGTGCATACTCTAACTCCAACAGGAGATCTGCAAGCTCCTGCAATAAGTGAGTGTCCTTATTAGATATTTTTGGAAAAGACTGTAAGCGTTGGAAAAGTGACGCTTCGACTACCTCTGGAGAACCAAAACTTTTGTCAAGACGTTGCCACAAACGTTGAAGACCTGCGTGTGGGTTGTTCACATGGACCGCTCTGATCCTCAGCGCATGTTGTAGTGACTCCCCGCTGAGCCACTTGGTGAGGAGGTCAAGCTCTTCGCTGAACTTGAGGTTGAGGCCTTCTATGGCGTTGCGGAAAATGGACTTCCAGGACAAGTAAGACTCAGGACGGTTGTCAAAAACCTTGAATCCCGCTGTCAGCAGATCACGGCGCGCTAGATAGGCTGTGAAATCTGAGAGTTCAGTCTGTGGAGGCAATGAAGGTTTAGGCTGGGTTGAAATGTCAGTTTTTCTGTTTATAGGAGGGGACTTTGGTTGCTTCTGATTTACAAAATCAGTGAGATGTTCACCTGGAGAGGAGGCAACTGGTGGTTGACTCTGTCGTAGATGCTGAGCGTCGTTATTACCAACCAGTTGTCCTGTATCAGGCTTTCCGTCTTCATTAACTACCAAGCTGCGGTTAGTGAAGTGAGCGTTCACATAATCTTGAGCGCGTCTGATGGAAGGAGGTGTCTTAGAGGAGACTCCTTGTTCTGTGAGGTCAACGGCGTCATGCTCCTCGTCGGCTGCCGCTTCCAGGACATGAGCTGCGGCGAGCGCTGCTTCAGCCTCACCCTCCTTCTTTAGAGCGTTTAGTGTTGCCTCGATGCGTGCCTTCTCAACCTCCATGTCGATCTGGCGTTTGGCGTACTGTGCTCTAGTGCGGGCGGCTTCTGCTTCTGCTCTGGCTCGGGCTGCAGCTTGACTGGTGGATGAACGACGTGAAGAACGTAAAGAGCGTGAGTGGCACTCTGACCGGACCACCATCTGGGAGAGAGGCGGTGATGCTTCAGGCTGAGACATCTTGGGTGCTTGATAGGTAGATAATCTTCTTACTCTGCTGCCCTCAGGTGAATGTATGGCTATTCACCCTATGCAGCGAGCTTAACATAAGAGGAGATGGTTCCAGGAACGACAGGACACATCGCTTTGTCTTTGTGTCTTTAACTGAAGACCATTTTTTTCCTCTTTTAATTTGTAAGACTGTGAACATACAGTAAAATAATACGTAAGCATCAGTATCAACATATTTTGTAAACAAAACAGAAGTTAGCAACATAGCTTTCCTTACGCTTTACATTCACCATAAACATCTTTCCTTATACGTTCAAATAACCTTTTAAGTAACATGAAAGTAACAAATCTTACAGAAAATGAAGTTAGACATTGCTTACTTACAGATTATGGCTCAACAAAGTCCCCAACAATGTACACTGGGCTTAAAGTTTCGCAGCTTGTTCTCTGCTCCATGCATTCTCTCCCACTGCCTGCGTGAACTTTGCCTGCTGCTTACAACCCATCACCAAAGGGGGCAGTGTAGTGCACACCAAATAACCAAAGAAGAAGCCACAAACTGAAGGGGTAATACTGCCCACTATTGGGAAACCTGAGAAATGCGCCAGCCAAAGAAACCCAACAAAGTAACAACCGAGGGGCAGAATAGTGCCCATTACTCTGACTTCAGTATGTGGGAGTTTAGGATGTTGAGCTGTGTTCACCACATATACATAAGCGTCATCACTGCTGGATGTGTGCCCTGTCTCCACGTGTGCAGCGCTATCTGTTACTTGATGAACAGTTTGCGGTGGCAGATTTTTCTTCTTCTTCTTTCCACAATGTGTCTCTTTTCTCTTTGAGCGACATTGCTTTGCAAAATGATTGTATTTGCCACAAGAATTACAGATTTTGTCTTTGGCTGGGCAGCCTTGCTCATGAGGATATCTGCCTCCACAGTTTCGACAGCGGTTATTCGGCCGCCATGAGGGTGTCCATTTGTTTCTAGCCGTGGTGTCACGTCCTGTTTTGTGCTGTACTTTATTAACTGCAGCTGTCTTGTCAGCTTCCATCCCTGTAGCTTGCAATTTAGACAGCTCACATGCACGCCCATGATTTAATAGATCATCCAACGTTAAATCAGGTTCTCTGAGTGCTTTTCTACGCAGCTGTGATGATGTACAGCTTTAGATAATTTGTGTTTTGATTCCTGCAGTCATGTCTGCAAACTCACAGTTTTTGGCTAGAATCCTAAGCCTGGTGTGATAGTTGTCCAACGTTTCACCTGATTCCTGCACCGCTTTCCTGAATAGATAAATCTGATACTGCACGTTTTTCTTAGGCACAAAGTATGCTGACAATTTCTGTTTTGTATCTGCGTACTTGTCGCCAACTGTTGCTAACGTGTCGTAAACGTCATGGACTTTTTCACCAGGCACATGCAGCAATGATGCTCTTAATCTCGCATCTCCAGTAATATTCATTGCCGTGGTGTAGTTCTCAAACCTCTGAAGCCATTTCGTCCAGCGAGGTCCGACGGAACCGAGGTCGGTGTCCGTGTCGAAGGGTGGAAGTGGAGTAGCGTGTGCAGCCATGTTCTTGTCTCCTAAGCTCCGGGTAGGGCAACTTCCTTCGTCTTGCTTTGGTTGTAACCTTTACTCTCGTCGCCAATGTAATGTTTGCATGCCTCAAACATTAATGATGACACCTTCAGTATTTCTCAGTTCCATTCTTTAATTCTCAGGCTTGCAGCAGCAACACAGTCTGCAGCGCTAACTTGTTCATCTACCGTTTTCTGTTGTCTCCTTTTTCTATATCCTCCTTCCGCCTTACATTCGACCTTTCAAAATAAAAGTTCTGTAAACATCACAGGTACCACCGTCTTTCCCTCGCCCAGTTTGAGGGCGAGTAGGGGTGGGCGATATAAACGATATCTGATAGAAACAATATAAATTTGGCCAACGATAGAGATTTTGACTATACCGCTCTATCCGATAGCGCATGTTGATGATGTCATCAAGCTGCGCCTGTTTTGGTCGAAAGCATAGCGGCGGCTAAAACCATTAAAATCTGCAAATTATGGCGGGCGACAGTCATAGCAAAGAGATGAAGCACTTTTGAAATATGGGGAAATATCAAACTTTCAACTTGCTCTCCTCTGATACTTGGTCCTCTTTTACTCCTGTTACATTACAAGACATCAGAGGCCTGCTTTGTCATATAAAACAGACTTCAAGCCCCCTAATGTCCTTCCATCTTCATTTTTCACTAGTGTGTTTGATTCAATTGGCCCCTGTATTGTGGAAATGATAAATACTTCTCTTCATACTGGCTCAGTCCCCAGCTTCTTTAAACAAGCTATTGTTGAGCCAATATTAAAGAAACCTCAGCTGGATCCATCTCTTCCTAACAGTTATAGGCCAATATCCAAATTGCCCTTTATATCGAAAAATTTTAGAAAAAGTAGTACTAGAACAACTTAACTATTTCCTGGATAAAAATGCTGTTATGGACACTTTCCAGTCTGGTTTTCGTAAATTGCATTCCACTGAAACGGCCTTTCTTAGAGTATCTAGTGATATCTTGATGGCAGCAGACTCTGGAGAGTACACAGTGCTAGTCCTGTTGGATCTCAGCTCTGCTTTTGACACTGTAGATCACAGTATCATGATAAACAGACTCGAGAACTTGTTTGGGATTACTGGTGTTGTTTTAAAATGGTTTATATCATATCTGTCTGAGAGATCTTTTACTGTTTGCATGAATCATGTCACATCAGAATCAACAGTTTTGCCGTGTGGGGTACCTCAGGGATCTGTCCTGGGTCCAATTCTCTTTTTACTTTATGTATTTCCCCTAGGCCAAATTATTAAGCGCTATAAATATATCTCCTATCATCTCTATGCTGACGACATCCAACTATACTGTTCCTTCAAAATGTCTGAGTTTTATAAATTGTCTAGTTTAAGTAATTGCCTGACAGAAATCAACAAATGGTTATATGACAATTTTCTCCAACTAAACTCTGATAAAACAGAAACTCTAATTATTGCTCCAGACCACATGGTCCCAGAAATTAGACAGCATATCAGCTTCTTAGACCCTTCTGTAAAATCAAGCCTTAGAAATCTCGGTGTCATATTTGACAGCTCGATGTTGCTCGAGCAGCATTCTAAGCAGCTGGTCCAAAACTGTTTTTATCATTTACGGAATATCTCTAAACTAAGACTAATGGTATCAAAGCTTGAACCTGAGATGATTATTCATGCTTTTATTTCTTCTCGTTTAGACTATTGTAATGGCCTTTTTACTTGTTTTAACAAATCAGCCTTAAATCATCTTCAGACTGTGCAGATTGCTGCAGCACGTCTCTTAACAGGCACAAAGAGAAGATCACATATCACTCCAGTCTTGGCCTCCCTTCACTGGTTGCCTGTAAATTTTAGGTTTCATTTTAAAATTTTACTTCTAACCTTTAGGGCCCTACATGGTCAGGCTCCTCAATATTTATCTGACCTGCTGAAACCACATACATCTTCTCGGGCTTTAAGGTCATTAGATCAGAGACTGCTGGTGGTACCGCGCACTCGTTTTCAAACTCGTGGTGATCGGGCCTTTCAGACTGCGGCACCACGGTTGTGGAATTCTCTCCCGCTGTCTCTTCGCTGCACGGACTCCATTGATTCTTTTAAGAAAAAGCTGAAGACATTTTTATTTAGAAAAGCATTTGATTAATTTCTTCTTATGCTGTTTTTAAAGTTTTATTGTTTTACATTGTTTTATTTACTGTTATATTGTTTTTATATTCCCATTTCCTGTGTTGTAAAGCACTTTGTGATTTTTATCTGTGAAAAGCGCTATATAAATAAATTTTACTTACTTTACTTACTTACTCTCAGTATATTAATAACTAACCTCGTATTGTGGATGAATAATCTCAGTTGTTCTCCTGACTAAAGTTTGGCCCGTGTATAGCATCCTGCTATGCAATTGCATTTGTCCCTGACCACCAGAATCAGTCACGTTAACTTTTAATGAGTGGGAAAAAGTTGGCGTTCATCCTCCAGCTTCACTGTGCTAATGTTATGCTAACATAGCTGTGTCGCTAGCAATCACGTAGCACATCATTATATACCAGGTAATCCAACTTCAGTAACCCTACAAACGCCTCTGCTGTTTAGTTTTCTGTCTTCATTTATGTTGGAAGTGGTAGCAGAGCTATACGTTTTAATTAGTTTCAAAAGTCTCTGTCAGAACATGGTATGAAAGGTGGAAACTAGCGAGCTAACTTCTTGTTAACTTCTAACTCCGTTAAATTTAATAAATTCTGTTTTCATGGATGTAAAATGTAATTGTTACACCAGATAAAGCAGCAACGCTGATGATTTAATTAAAGATGAAAGAATTTAGACCGTTTTTAACTCTTAGTGTTCGTTTGACTTTGGGACCTGAAATGGACGGAGTTTTGGACCCAGATTACTCCGCGAAGCTCCTCACTACAGCAGCCGTAATGCTCTGACAATTCATCAAGCAGTGCGGCTTACCAAAGTTGTGCTAAAACATTTTTTTAACGTTTTTTAAACAATTTTTGCACGCAGAAATCGGTTCGAGATCACCAGAATTCATACATAAGGCACACTCTCGATTTTTGAGAAAATTAAAGGATTTTTTTGTGTGGAAAATACGTTATACAGAAGAAAAGAATATATATCAGTGATTAGAGCTGGGCGATAGAACAATAACGATATGTATTGCGAAATACCTTTTTCTCAATAGAAAAATTAAACTATTGCGATAGACCTCATCTCTCTCTCTCTTCCTCTCTTATAAAAACGAATAGCCAATACAAATTAAGTAGTGCAGAGCTTAACCAATCACAGCCGCAGCGTCACGTCACGTAACTTGTTACGTACAGCTCAAGTGCCAAGCCGCGCATGTGTATTTGTTTGGGAAGCAGCCCGCCGCCGTGCGGCCGGGTAATGGAGAAAATAAGTGTTCCGACTAGAGAAAAGTCTAGGTGACCAAGTTACCGAAGAGAGCACAGATGACGGCTCCAATGCCAGAGAGATTGTCGAAAGGAAAGACCAGAGAAGTTCCGTAGTGTGGAGGTTTTTCGGCTATTTGAAGTCTGACAAAAAACAGAGTAACGCGCACTGTAAATTGTGCCGAAAGCATGTTTGCACAAAGTCTGGAAATACAACAAACCTTTTTTATCACCTGAAGCAGTACCACCCACGCTCAATCTCTGACTGAAAGCGCTAATTCGTCATCGAAAACAACCAGGGGAATCCCTGTGAAGCAGCAACAGTCAATTGAGTCTGCTTTCTCCAGCGTCTTACCATATGACAAAAAAGCTAAGAGACATAGCAACATAACGAATGCCATAGCTTACTGTCTTGCTAAAGACATGCTACCAATAAACACGGTCCACAATGAAGGATTCAAGCAGCTAATTAGGGTAATGGATCCTCGTTACCAACTCCTTGAACATAAACATGTCTCTCAGACAGCGCTTCCAAAGCAATATTATAAGTTAGTCAATTTTGTCTCTTCTGTAAAATAAACTAAGATTTATTTTTAGAATTAATATTTTGTTTCTAAGTGGAACTGACAATTTAGTAGTCTGTTTTGTTTGTTCTACTTTGAAACTTAAAGGCTTTAGCGGCTACTTTTTGTGTAGTTTGTAATATTTGCCTTTATTTTGCCTAAACTGAAGCCTCATTTTAAGTACATCTGCCCTGTTGAACTTATTATGGGAAATAAATATTGAAATCAAAACAAGCTGCTGATTATTTCACATTTTACTTGTGAGCAACAGCACATTTAAATCTTACATATATAGTTATTTGGCTTATATCGTGATATATATCGTTACCGCACATGCTTCAAATTATATTGCGATATGGATTTTAGGCCATATCGCCCAGCCCTACTCAAAAGGTCTCATCAAGTCCCGATTTAATTCGATTGATGCCATGTTATCAGTGTTTGCATTGATAGCATGGCTGTGGTGTCATATCAGTGTATGCTCTCGGTGTTTGCTGATATCAAACTGTGGTATGAGGACCACTGTGGGTTAATCTTTGTAGTGATACTCACTCCTTTTTTTTATTTAGACCTGGTTTATTTCTGGTATAGTTGAATATTTGTATATAATCCCAGCAGCTGTCAGACTCTATAAGAAGGGTCACCAGCCTTTCTTAAAACTGAGAGTTAGATAAAATTGTGAACAGTTTGGTTCATCTTTAGTTATATGGTTCTATCCAGCATATTCTATCTTGATATGCTGTCTTATCACAGGCTAATTTTTCAAAAATATTAACAATGATTTATGCAAGGAAAGGGCTACATACAACTCTTTATTTCTATTAATGTCTTACTTCATTCCTACCTGATTGACATGTTTAGGAATTATGAGTGATTGGCTCACTGTAGTGGTAAAAGTTGCTACCAATCAAATTATGATATGTTAAAGTTAAAACAAAACACAACTGACTGTTTTATATTATATCTAATATATATTATGTAATTATCCTTTTAATTACAAAATGTGTTATGTAAGATTTATGTTTTGTAATTTAAATCTGACATCACAAAAGTATTTCGGAGTTTGAATATTTTGTAATTTTTTGTAATTTTGTAACTGCAGTACACATAATATTAATTTTGAACAATTTTGTCCAGGTTCCTTGACACCAGGGACTCCTCCAGGACCATCGCGTTCAGTTACAGAGTCGGTGTGTCCACGGTGTGCCAGATCATCCCCCAGGTAGCGACGGCCATCTGGGACTGTCTAGTGGACGACTTCATGGCTGTGCCTTCACCTGGAGACTCATAGAGAAAGTATATACAGTGGTCCCTCATTTATTGCAGCAGGGTTTCTCAGAATAACTAGCCCCTCGCCACACACTTTATACACTTTATTTATTTATTTATTTTTTACACACACACATGAAGATTAGTCACAGTTCTCACAAGTTGATTCTCACAGTGCAAACCTTTGTAGATTTCAAAACGTAAAAGTATCATTATACCGTGTTTTTTCTTCGTCTTCCTGCCACTTTTGTGCTTCTTTTTCCCTCCAGGAGTGATGATGTCATCATCACTCCACAAGCCAATGAGATTATCACATGACATTTATGAACAGGGATATCTCTTTTTAACTGTTTTCAATTTAACGTAATATTTAAGTGTTTCTTAGTTTTAGACTAGTTGGTTAGTCTTTTTCAATGTTTTAAACCATATCCCAGGTTTTTACTTCACCATTTATGGAGTTTTAACAAGCAAATAAAAGACAGAGCTTAATTCTGTAAAGATTAGATGAAAAATACTCAAAGGATAAATTCAATTGGTTTATTATTTTGTTACATAAGTTGAAAAAAGTAAAACAAGTAACTACAGAAACAACATAAAAGGAAACTTAAACAATCAAATAAATAAATGAAGGGGGGGGGGGGGGGGGGGAAGGGGGAAGGGGAGAAAACCCCAACAATCCCCTCTGAGCAAGCACTAGGCGACAGTGGGGAGGAAAAACTGCCTTTTAACGGGCAGAAGCCTCCAGCAGAACCAGGCTCAGGAGGGGGCAGTCAACTGCTGGGACTGGTTGGGGGAGAGGGTGAGGGTGGAAAAAAAGAAAAAAGATTAAGAAGGTAGGGAATATGTGTTAGGAGAGAAAGGGAGAGGGGGGACAGGAGAGGTGAAAATTAAGATGGATCACAGGTGGAGGAGGACGAGGCTAAATCATCTGAATAACCAGCAGACGCCTCTTTTCTTCATTTCCAGGTATTTTTCCATGAGCGCTTTTTTCTCCAGGATAAGGGTTCTCAACTGATCGTTTGTTTCTGCATTTTGCTCCTCGAGTTGCTTGCATCTTTGCTCCATTTCTTTTAATCCTGCTTGTTCTTTTCTAGGCTTTTCTTTCGGGTCTTCGTACGTTGCCTCCTCCATTCCATTTGCCTTGCACATGTCTGTATTTCTCTCTTGTTTTTTCTTGTACATCTCTTCTATCAGGTCAATTTTTCTCTTGAATACTTGATGCATAAGCAGCAGGTATTCATATTTTTTCTCTTGTTGTTGCTTTTGTGCCTGCATTTCACTTATTTGGCTCTCCAAGTCACTGACCCTCAACAACATTTCATTCATGAGCTCTGAGTGTTTTTTCCTCATTCCATCGATCGTACACTGCATCTCTGAACATTGTCTTTCCAGTATTTCCTTTTCTCTTTCCAGGTCAGGTGTTTTCTCCCTCATTTCATTACAAAATTCTCGCAGTTCTAGATTCCTTCTCTCAAAGTCCTGGAGAATACGTTTTTCTTCTTCCTGTTTCTCTTTTTCTTCAAGAAGCTCTTTATTTTTGCACTCTGTTTCATCAAACCTGACTTTCAGCTCTACGTACATTTCCCTCATGGCTTTGAGTTTGTCCTCCATTGGTATTTCTGTTTCTCTTTCCAGTTCAGGTTTTTTGTCCTTCATTTCATTACAAAATTCTCGCAGTTCTAGATTCCTTCTCTCAAAATCCTGGAGAATACGTTTTTCTTCTTCCTGTTTCTCTTTTTCTTCAAGAAGCTCTATATTTTTGAACTCTGTTTCACCAAACCTGACTGCCAGATCTACGCACATTTCCCTCATGTCTTTGAGTTTGCGCTGCAGTCGCATTGTCTTTTTTCTTTCCAGTTCAGATGTTTTTTCCATCATTTCATTACAAAATTCTCGCAGTTCTAGATTCCTTCTCTCAAAATCCTGGAGAATACGCTTTTCTTCTTCCTGTTGCTTTTTTTCTTCAAGAAGCTCTTTCAGTTTGTGCTCCATTTGTATTTCCTGTTCAGTCTTCTGTTGGCGGATTTTTTCAATTGTTTTCTCAGCTTCATCGAGCTTTCCTTGAAGTATCTGTATCTCCTCAATAGTAGCTTTCTTTCCTTGAAGCTGGGCAGATGTTTTTTTTAATTCAGCACTCTGTGTTCCCGATGAAAAAATACGGGAAAAAAAATTCTTTCGTCCTTGACCAAACTTCATTCCCTCATTGATAATTTTTATATCAGGCTGCCGTTGCTGTTTTCCTTCCAGGTCTTTATTTCGTGCTTCCAATTGTCTGCACTTCTCCTCTAGTTGAAGCTTCTCTTCTTCAATTTGTTTAACTTTGTCATGGAGGTCAGAGTTTTCCTTCTGACTTTCCTGTAATGCCCTTTGGATTGATAAGACAACATCCATGGTAATTTCTCCTGAAGAGATTGGCTGGCCAGACCACGAAGGAGAGGCAGCATTATTTATTTTTCTTTGTCGGCGTTTTCGTCCCATGTTGGAGCCTGTGCACAGTGACTCTGAAAAGGCTTAGAAATATTTGCAAATGTATCTCGTGTCGAACGTTTGAAGTCTGCGAACAAACTGTTTTAAAATTGCTGCTTCTGATCCCTATTTATAGACTTCAGAACTTCAAAGGATCAAAGGTATTAATGATGTCACATCTTGTGACATCATCATTCCGTAAGCCAATCAGATTGTCACATGACATTTTAAAATGGGGATGTTTTTTTTTGTTTTTTTGTTGTTTTTTTTTTTTAAGTTTTTTTGGAGTTTTCACCATTTGCTCCAGGAGCTGCGCCTGGATGACGGCCGCTTTCAGCGGTACTGTAATGTTTGCATGCCTCAAACATTAATGATGACACCTTCAGTCTTTCTCAGTTCCATTCTTTAATTCTCAGGCTTGCAGCGGCAACACAGTCTGCAGCGCTAACTTGTTCATCTACCGTTTTCTGTTGTCTCCTTTTTCTATATCCTCCTTCTGCCTTACATTCGACCTTTCAAAATAAAAGTTCTGTAAACATCACAATCACCTCCTTTTTTTTTTTTTCTTTAACAAACATAGGTACTCAGTGAGGTGAATTATTAATCTGAACCTATGATAACAACACCTAAGAAAATTACTGAACGTTCTTATTACTTGAGTTTCTCCACACCTAAACATCACTTAAACAGCACTGCATTTGCGCAGATCTCTGACTAATCACTATCAACATTCAACACTAGAATACTGGTTACAGTGTTAGAGTCAGGAACAACAAACATGTTACACGCAGCGTAACCTTTAACGGGTCACTCAGATATTCAAGTCTTAGATGTGATGTAATCAGACAGATGCATAGGTACGCGTCTGTTTGATCTGACTGGGTATCCGGGCTTGTCTGTTAAGGCGGGGTCGACATGCCGTCCAGGTGGGGCATCTTCAAGTCCATGTCTGATTTTCTTGAAGAATGAGGCATTCCTGACAATTGAGTGTCCATCCCTTGTAGCTGTAATTTCAGAACCCTTAACTTTAGTCACTTTATAGGGTTTTGCATTGTATGGTGTGGATAATTTGTTGTGCTTGGGTTGGCGATGCAGCACTGTGTCACCCAGACTTGGTGAGTGTGGTCTGGCGCGACGAGTTGCATCTGCGATCACCTTCATCTTGATCTTTGCACTATCATCCCTTGCTCTCACTTCAGCATCTGAACACTTCCGTGGAGTGGTGTTAACGAAAGGGAGCTTGGTGTATAGCTGGCGTTGAAACAGTATTTCAGCTGGTGAGCTCGCTGTTGTGCAATGAGGTGTAGATCTGTCCTCACGAAGAAAGATGTTTAGTTGCTGTCTCCATGGTGTGCCCTGCATCTCGGCAACTCTCAGTGCTTTGCATAGGGTTCTCATAAATCTCTCAGCAATGGCATTCGCCTGAGGCCAACAAGGTGTGATTTTGCAATGATGAAATCCTAGGTAGTCTGCAAACTGTGAGAAAGCCTCACTGTTAAAAGGAGGACCATTGTCAGTTTTTACTGTCCTTGGGATTCCAAACATGGAGAACACTTTGTCAATGACTGGGATAACAGAAGATGCTGATGTTGAGCGTACACTTTCAATGACTGGATAGCGAGAATACTCGTCTGTGATAACGAGCAGGTATTCCCCCGTAGGGAGTGGTCCATAAAAGTCTGCACTGACACTGTGCCAGGGCGTTTCGGGTAATGGTGACATCTGCAGAGGGTCAGTGTGTGTGACAGGTGTGCTAGCTTGGCATGGCAGACAGTTTTGAACTGCAGATTCTGCTTTCCGATCGATCTCTGGGGACCATACTTTGGTACGTAGCAGCGCTTTGGTCTTGACGATACCCTGGTGCCCTTCGTGTGCCAGTTGTATTGCTCTTTCTTGTAGGACAGTTGGAATAACTATCCTCGTGCCTCTGAGTATGAAGTCAGATGAGTCAGCTACTGTTAGTTCACTTTGAACATGTTTGAATGATTTCAAAATGTCAGCATGCTGGGATTTATCTGTTAGATGCCACGTGTTGTTCCTGATGTGACCGATGACTTCCTGCAGAACCTGGTCTTTCAGAGTCTCTGTTTTTATCTCGTGAAGTGTCATGGCTTTTGGGGTAGAGTGATAAGAGAAGAAATTGACATACTCTTCTGCAACCTTACATGCACGAGCACTTTCATTCTCCTGTGTTGGCACTGGATGACGTGACATAAAGTCAGCTGGATTATCAGCACCTTTTCTGTATTCCACTCTGAAGTTATATGGCTGAAGTCTCAGTCCCCATCTTTCTATTCTGGCAGGTGGTTTTGATCTTGGGTTATTCCAGATGATTTTGAGTGCCTTGTGATCGGTCACCAGTGTGAATGGATGTCCATAAACATAGAAATGGAAATGTTCGCAACTCCACACAATGGCGAGTGCTTCTTTCTCAGTCTGCGAGTATCTCGTTTCCACATCACTCAGTGCTCTGCTTGCATATGCAATAATGTGCTTCATCCCCTTTTCATCTTTTTGACAGAGGATGGCACCCAGTCCTACTGGACTAGCATCAACAATCAGTTCAGTCTGTCTGCTGGGATAGAAGTAGGACATCGTCGTGTCGCTTGTGAGACTGACCTTGAGTGCCTGCAACGCAGTTTCTTGGTCTTGACCCCATGTCCAAGGGGTGGCCTTGTGTGTGAGCCTGCGCAGTGGCTCAGAGATCGATGAGAAGTCTCTGATGAACCTTGAGCAGTAATTGGCCATGCCAAGGAGACTTTTGATGTCAGCAGGTGTTTTTGGGTTGGGAGCGTGTTGAACTGCTACAACCTTTTTAGGATCTGCTGAAACGCCACCTGCAGAGAGGATGAAACCAAAAAACTCAAGTTTCGTTTTATTAAATTCACACTTCTCTCGATTCAGAGTAAGACCTGACTCTGATAGTCGCTTAAAGAGAGCTGTAAGATTGCTGTCATGATCAGCCTGGTCCCTGCCAATGACTATAATGTCATCACTGAGATTTTTGACTCCGTTCAGTCCTTGCAGCGTCTGATAAATAGCATTTTGGAACACTTCAGCTGCAGAAGAGACTCCAAAGCTCAGTCTTTTATAGCGCCGAAGTCCCAGATGAGTAGTGAACGTCGTAATGTAGCGGCTGTCAGGGTGTAATTCAAATTGGTGGTATCCTGCCCCGAGATCAAGTTTTGAGAACACCGTAGATCCATTCAGCTCATGGATTATATCATCAATCGTGGGCGTGATGTGTCGTTCTCGTTCGATTGCAGTGTTTGCTTGTCTCATGTCCACACATATCCGTACGTCGTCCGGATTCTTTGGTTTTGGCAGTGTTACTATGGGTGAAACCCACGGTGTTGGTCCCGTAACCTTTTCAATCATGTCATCAGATTCTAATTTCTGAAGTTCGTCCTCCACTTTTTGACGTAAATGAAAAGGAACACGTCTGTGTGGTTGACAGGTTGATTTTACATCTGTGTTTATGTGCAGTTTCACTTGAAAATCTTTGAGTTTTCCAATTCCCTGGAAAAGTTCTGGGTGTTGTTCTACTAGCTTGTCTGCAACAGAACGTTGAGACTGAGAAGAGACCGCAATGACAATATGGAGGAGTCCCAAGGCTTTTGAGGTTTCAAAACTCAAAAATATTGAAACCTCCTCCTTTAATGACGAAGAAGGAACACCTAACTGTTTTGTCTTGTTTTTCCACACTGCACCTGAATGCACCACACACAGGGAGAGACGTAGATGAGTGGTATGGGTAAATCTTGATGTCTGTAGAAGTCAACGTAGGACGTGGTGTCAGTTTGTTGTAGGTAGCTTCAGTTAAGCAGTTAGCAGTGGCCCCAGAATGGATTAGCACCGGTATCTGGGTGCCCATTACTCTGACTTCAGTATGTGGGAGTTTAGGATGTTGAGCTGTGTTCACCACATATACATAAGCGTCATCACTGCTGGATGTGTGCCCTGTCTCCACGTGTGCAGCGCTATCTGTTACTTGATGAACAGTTTGCGGTGGCAGATTTTTCTTATACTAGTTTTCTTATACTAGTTTTCTTTTCTTATGCTAGTGCCGTACAAGTAGCGCGAAAAACAAACTTCAAAGTAGCGCTACGCGTTCAGCGGGAGGCGTGGATGGCGAGCGGCAATAAACTTGCGAAAAGCAAGTTATGCTCAACTCCACCGGTGGAATCTGACAGCGTGGAAAAGTGTGAAAACATCCATGATCACCAACGGATTTCAAAGGGGTGGACTGCTGCATGGTGGAGAGGAGGACACCGCCACGGCCCTTCTGAGGGTGTTCGACTCTGACACTGCCAACGAGGATTTGTTTGGTTTTAAAAGTGACAACGAAGGAGAGAAGCGGAGAGTGGATGACGTAGCCATCCTGAGCCTTTTCGTATCCAACACTGGAGAAGAGGACTTTGGTGGTTCCCTTTCAGTCGATTCACTCGGTACAACACATAAGTATGGGATATCACGCCTTCGCGTGTCCTGGCTGAAGAAACCTTTAATCACGCCTTTAAGGCAGATGACGTGTGATGACACACGCACGGCCCCGCCTGCACATATAGCCGCTGTCATCCCTCAGTTCTTACGCTCTTCACCTCGCTGAGAACACCTCTGCTGAGTTGGGCTGGCTAGCTGCTGCTAGTTAGCTCCGTTGTCTGCCGACTTGAACTTAGCCTAACTGCCCCTGTTGGTGTTAGCCTCCACCGCGCAGTTGGTGTGTAGGCTGCCCGCGGTGCGCTAATTTCAAGTTTTCCCGTGCAGCGTTTTGCTTTGTGTTTTGGAATGTACTCCAAACCGAAGTGAGCAAAGCAGAAATCTTCTGTTTGCCCCTGTCCTCAGGGATGCGGTTTCTCTTTGCACAACAGCGACCAGCACGATGCCTGCCCTGTCTGCCTGGGGATCATCCACTCTAGGAGAGCGTTGACGGAGCCCGAAGCCTGTGCGTTTTGTCGCCAGGTCCGGCGCTCGACCCTGGAAAGACGGGTGACGTTTGTGGAAAAAGTGCTGGGACGCTCGGCTGTCGCACGGCATGACCCTCTCCTTTCCGAGTCTGGAGCCCCGGCTTCGTCCGAGTCCGAAGACGAGGATTTTCCGGTTGATGTCCCCACAATTAGCTGGGCTGACCACATGGAATATGTTGCCGGCTAGCCGATGATGAGCCGGAACCATGCAGGAGCGCTCCCCAGGACGATGATGACGTGCTGGACATCGGCCTGGACATCCATGGTTTGTCGGAGGATGAGCAGGAGAGCTCATTGTCGGCCCAATGTACCGCCGCTGCTGCGCCGGTCGGCAACGATGACACCTCTCTTTTCTCCTTGTTTCACCGTGCTGCTGAGAAGCTGCAGGTGGACTGGCCCTCTCCTCCGCCAGCTCAGAAGCCGTCGCGGTTCGCGGGGTTTTTCCTCCCACAGGAGCCCGCAACGGCCAAAAACTGCCTTCCCATGTCCCCAGACTTTCTCTGCGAGCTAACAGCATCATGGGACAAACCTCTGTCTACCCGCGTCACTGTGCCCGGCTATGGACAGTACATGGAATTGGACGGCGCCAAGGGGGCTGGCTTAGCTAACCCACCCCCTATGGAGCGGTCTCTGGCTGCTTATCTGGCCCTGTCCCATAACCATGGTGTCGGCGGCCCCGCAACTCTGCCGTCCAAGTACTGCAGATTCTCTGCTTCGCAGCTGGAGAACATTTATCGAGCTCAGGCCGGGCCTGCTCGCGCCATGAGCTCTGTCACCATGCTCCAGATGTACCAGGCAATGTGCCTGACGGAGCTCGGATCGCTGGTCCCTGATGACAGCCCGCTGGCACCTCTTCTTAACGAGGTCAGAGTCGCCACAGATTATATCCTCCGTGCGTCTCGCTGTGCAGCGCTCTCCCTGGGCAGAGGGATGGCTTCGACAGTAGTGGCGCAGAGGCACCTGTGGCTGACCCTCTCGGACGTCCCGGATAGGGACAGGGCTGTATATCTGGACGCACCAGTGTCTGCGGCTGGGTTATTCGGACATTCACTTGAAGCCAATCAGGCTAGATTCGATCTGAGGAAGAAGCAGACGGAAGCTCTGCGCGACATCATCCCTAGACGTCAGCCCAAGCCCAAGCCCACAGCTAGCTCTCACAGGCCCGCCGCTCCTCTGCCGTCTGGCAAGAGACCGGCGCCCACTGTTGAAGTGGGTGTGCCGCCAGCGAGAGCACATCCTCCGGCCTGAGCTCCACGCCAGTCGGCCTGGAGCAAAGGCCCACCCTCGGGCCCCCGGCGGGACCCGACGCCCAGGAGGAAGAAGCCTCAGCCCTCTTAGCTGTGGTTTCGAGTGGAGAGGGGGTCCAGCAGCAGGGAGACGCTGTTTTTACCCCTCTGTTGCCGCACAAGAGGTGCCGCTTAAGTTATGTTCAGGTTGTCAGCCCCAGAAGGCGCTGCACTTTCCTAACACTGTCTCCCAAGCACAAAACCCCTGCACACAAAATGCCTCAGGTAACTCCCTGTTCAGGTGTGTTAAATGTTCAGGTGACCACATCGAGTGTTCCCGCTGTTTTTCATTGTTGTGCCCCAGAAAAGGTGCCTCCAACAAAATGTATAAATGTACATGTTTCCATGTTACAATCAATAAAGAGTGTTGTTTATTCTCAAACAATCAAATACTCAGCCTGCAGGCAGAATGAGCCAGGTCAGGCAGGTGATGCAGTCCCCTGCAGACACACTGGGGGGCGACAACGTCCCGTCGACGGTGCTGCAGGTCAGCCGGCTGGCTGCTCACTTCCCTCAGTGGCGCGCTTGTGCCCCCTCTCCGTGGGTGCTGTCGCTACCCGATCCGTACCGGAAACCCGATCCGTACCCCGCATGCGCAAATCTTACGTCACTTCCTCTCTTTGCCAACATTGCGACATTCAATATATTTGAATGACACGGTTAGCGCCCAGTTAGCTCCTAGCATTTCTCAACAGCTCTGCCTCCTTTTCGACTACCGGGACATTTAAACAATGGATAATCCGTATCCGCAACAAATTCACGCTTTTCTCCTCAACAGAGAGCGTTCCCCGATTGAACAACAGCGCCGTAAAATAAGAAGAATGGTGCCTAATTACAGAGTTAATAATACAGACTTTGTAATATGTCACGTGAAGATTCAGCAGCCAGATGAAGTGTTTACTGGCAATTGACAGTGATAGTGGACATCATCATCACTATTTCAACAATCCTCTCCACACAGACAAGCATAAACACACTCGATTATCACTAAATCAAATTTAACACACGTTTGTAATGATGCTAATTCAGTTTACAATAGGGTTCATTCGCTCAGTCAGCAGGTGGCGGTATCCTCGTACACTGGGGAGTACACTGCCATTAAACGAACAGAAGAAGAAGAAAACCCCTGCACATGCGCGGTACGGATCGGGTAGACCCGATTTGTACGGTCCGACTTTGCACATGCTCAGCAAGGATCGGGAGTCCCGATCTGTCATTATCTTTTTATTTTTTTTGTTTTTGTCTACATTATATTAAATGTTTCATTATCGGAAACATTTTAAGAGATACTTATTATTCTTAACATCTTAACAGATACTCTGACCTGTAACTATCGTAAAACGCTTCGACCGCAAGTAGACACCTTTCGTGCATGCGGGGTACCGATCGGGTTTCCGGTACGGATCGGGTAGTGACAGGTGCTGCGAACCGTTGCCATGGGTTACCGGTTGCAGTTCCGGGTCAAGCCGCCTCGTTTCCAAAGAGTCGTAAACACGACTGTCAACACCGAGGCGGCCATGATACTCAGAGAGGAAATAAAGGCGCTATTGCAGAAAAGAGCAATACGAGTGGTCCCCGCTTCGGAGACAGACAAAGGTTGGTACAGCTGTTATTTTGTTGTTCCGAAAAAAGGGGGAACGCTTCGTCCCATCCTCGACCTGCGAGTCTTGAACACGTATCTACGAACGTACAGGTTCAAGATGCTAACACTCAGACAGCTCTTGAATGCGGTCGGCCCGGGAGATTGGTTTGCAACAATCGATCTAACAGATGCTTATTTTCATGTGGTTATACACCCGAAACACAGGCAGTTTCTGAGGTTTGCATTCGAGGGCGTAGCCTACGAATACCTAGTGCTGCCGTTCGGGCTCTTGCTCGCTCCTCGCACCTTTACGAAATGTGCCGAGGCAGCGCTAGCGTCCCTCAGAGAGAGAGGAATCCGCATCTTAGCCTACCTAGACAACTGGGCTCTCGTAGCTTGCTCCAGAGAGCAGGTGGAGACACAGCTGTCGCTGGTTCTGTCACACATTCAGACACTGGGGTTCTCTGTGAACTTTCAAAAGAGCTCGCTAATCCCGAGTCAGCAGATTACTTTTCTCGGTTTGAAAATATGCTCGCTTACCAGCCGCGCACGTTTGTTGGAGCACAGAGTGGCCGCGTTTCATCGCTGCCTTGCTCAGTTTCAGTTGGGACGCAGACTGCGTTTCCAGACAATATTAAGCTTGTTGGGCATGATGGCATCTATGATCGCCATAGTGCCACTTGGACTGTTAAAAATGAGAGCGTTTCAACGCTGGACTCTCTCTCACCGTTTGTGTGCATCGCGTCACCTCCGGAGGAGGCTGCCAGTAACTGCGTCTTGCATGCTAGCTCTCCGTCCTTGGAGGGAGCCCGGGCTGCTCCTGTCTCGCTCTCTGCTGTTGTGGTGCAGTGTTCATTTTCTGTCTCTAAGAGCCACCCATGTCCCGGGCCACCTGAACCTGGGGCCGGACCTTCTCTCCAGGGGGAGTCCTCTGGTGAGAGAATGGAGGTTACACCCTTTAATAGTGGCTCAGATTTGGGACCTATTTGGCAAGGCGCAAATAGATCTTTTTGCTTCCAGGGTAAATACTCACTGCCCCCTGTTCTTCTCCATAATCGACCACGATGCACCCTTGGGCTTGGACGCGCTAGCGCACCAATGGCCAGACGTGCTCCTGTATGCATTTCCCCCAGTGGAAATGATATCTCCAGTTCTAGAGAGAGTGCATCGGCATTCCCCCTCTCTCTGATTCTAGTGGCCCCTTGGTGGCCCACAAGGTCGTGGTATGCAGAGATAATCAGCCTGCTAGCAGCGAGTCCTTGGCAGCTTCCTCTCCGCAGGGATCTCCTCTCTCAGGCGGGAGGAGAAGTGTTTCATCCGCGCCCAGATCTGTGGCGCCTTCATGCTTACCTGCTGAGAGGTTAAACGTGATTGCTAAGGGTTTGCCACCTAGTGTGATAGCGACAATTCAGAGCGCTAGGGCCTCATCTACTAGAGGCTTGTACGCTTACAAATGGCGCGCCTTCGAGCAATGGTGCCAGGACCGCCACACTCTCCCATTTCAGTGCTCTATTGTGGATGTTTTGACATTCCTGCAGGAGCTGCTGGATAAGGGCCTTTCATTTTCGATAATTAAGGTTTATTTAGCAGCTATATCTGCTTGTCATATTGGCTTTGACGGGGTGACACTAGGTGCACCCTCGCCATACGTTTTCTGAAAGGAGTTCGCCGGCTGAGGCCCGTGCTTAAGTCCAGTGTCCCTGCTTGGGACTTGTCTTTGGTGCTGGAGGCCCTTTGCAGCCCCCCGTTTGAACCCATTGAGTCTGTGGATATGAAATTTCTTTCATATAAGACTGCATTACTTCTCGCTTTGGCTTCGGCAAAGCGAGTGGGTGACCTTCATGCGCTCTCTGTGCATCCCTCCTGCACACAGTTCTCTTCTGATGGCCACAAGGTCGTATTGCGTCCAAATGCTGCCTATTTTCCCAAGATCATGCCTGCATCTTCTAGCTCAATGGAGTTTGAGTTGCTGAGCTTTTGCTCCCCTCCTTTTGCATCTGAGGAGCAGAGGAGGACGCAGTGTCCAGTGCGTGTGCTACGCACCTACATTGAGCGCACTCAGAATGTGCGTTTATGTGACCTGCTGTTTGTCTGCTTCGCTAATCCAAATAGAGGTAGAGCTCTGTCCAAACGGAGGCTGTCCCACTGGATTATAGAAGCTATCTCACTGGCATACGGCACCGGTGGTCTTGCTTTGCCCCACGGGGTGAGAGCTCATTCCACCAGGGGCATGGCAACCTCATGGGCTCTTTTTAAAGGGGTGCCTGTAGCTGATATTTGTGCGGCAGCTAGTTGGGCATCAACGCACACTTTTGTGCGGTTTTATCGGTTGGACGTTACAGCCCTTTCGGTCGCTCATGCTGTCCTTTCTGCTGGGTCTACCACTCACTAAGGATGTGGTGGTCCGATTCTGGTTCGGTGGTTGCTCTGTGGGGCGTGTATATATGTCCCATACTTATGTGTTGTACCGAGTGAATCGACTGAAAGGGAACGAATAGTTATGTCTATAACTTCTGTTCCCTGAAGGAGAGGAACGAGGTACAACACAAGGTGGCCCCACTGAGCAGTTTGGCTCTGTGAAGAGCAGCTATCGAACTGAGGGATGACTGTGATGACAGCGGCTATATGTGCAGGCGGGGCCGTGCGCGTGTCATCACACGTCATCTGCCTTAAAGGCGTGATTAAAGGTTTCTTCAGCCCGACACGCAGGGCGTGATATCCCATACTTATGTGTTGTACCTCGTTCCTCTCCTTCAGGGAACAGAAGTTATAGACATAACTATTCGTTTTAGTGCGCAGGAAGATGGTAGTGAATGACTGACTTTTCTTCTTGTTAAAGCCGTTTCACTGCACCTGAGCCTAAAAGGTAGGCCGAATCTATTTTTCTGGTGTGCTGTAGGCTATTGTTATGTACTATATTTGTTACTCGTAACACAGTAGGGTTAGGGTTAACCCTAACCCTAACCCTAACACAGTACATGTTTCGTACTTGTAATTACCGCTACTTGTACATATTAGAGATGGACCGATCCGATATTACGTATCGGTATCGGTCTGATACTGACCCAAATTACTGGATCGGATATCGGCGAGAAATAAAAAATGTAATCCGATCCATTAAATATCAAAAAAGCACCTCACAAAACTTGCTACACGGCGTAACTCGGCTCATAACCGTAGCACGTAGGAGCAGTATGCATCACGTGATAGAGCGGCTGTGTGTATTTGTAGCCTTGCTACCAAACCAGCATTTCATCTCCGAGGAAGTTTTCCCAGAGAGAAGTAAAGCAAGTGTGTAAGTTCATCTCTGAATGTCTGTAAAGCATTCCCACATTAAGCTTAACAACAAATATATGGAGCGACTGCCTCTTCTCTCTCTCTCCTGCTGCTACTTCAATCGTGAAACTGCTTAATGATCAGCTGATCGGCTTTTCTGTCGGGAGTCCGTCTCTCTTCTTAGTTTTTGGCCCACTTCTCACCAGAAAGAGGAAACCAGCGGCTGAACAACAGCAGCACTATTAAGCTTGATAAGCTGTTATTAGAATTTATTTAATATTACTTTCTACACCAGGATCTTTTTCTACGTAGCTGACGGCTGGTAACTGTGCAGGGGCGGATCTAGCAAAGTTTAGCCAGGGGGGCCGATAGGGCATGAACAGGGAAAAGGGGGCACAAAGACATACTTCTCTTTCTTATTCTCATTTAAAATGTCGAGCTTTTAATAAATAATTATCTGAATCTTACACCCAAAGTTTTAATCTGATGTAAAATGTATAGAAGTCCATTACTGTATATAATAACTGTTAAGTCTAATATACCCTAGTAAGCTGTAGTACTTTTTCCTTTGGGAAGATACCATCTGTGCAGTCTGCAGTTCTGTTGAAGAAAGATGTTGAATCTATTTATTTATTCTTGAAAAATAATTTATTTCTGTGCATTTTTCCCCCTGCATCAAATTAAATTTGATTACATCGATTAAGCATCATGAGGTGGAGGGTGGTTCCCTATTTTTTTTTTTTGCTGGGAGTTTGCAACCCTATTAGTTAGGTTGCTTAATATTTCTGCTAAGTACTCTTTGATTATTCAAGACTCTGTATGTGAGGAGAAGGACTTTAAATTTAATTCTGAATTTGATGGGAAACCAATGAAGAGAAGCTAATGAGGGAGAAATACGGCCTCTCTTTCTACATGCTTGCTGGGGCATGTGGGGCGAAAACAGAGAGGAGAGCCTGAGCAGCCAGTCAAGGACTCTTCCCTTCACTAGTTAACAGGCTAAGTTAACACCTCCCCTTATATTCCATATAAGGGGAGGTGTAGAGTATGATAGGCCAGTCAACAGATCCCATTGAGCACTGATCAGCTTTGCATCACACCGTGCCTGGACTCACCAT
The DNA here is from genome assembly GCF_056152115.1 of Neolamprologus brichardi. Taxonomy (NCBI): domain Eukaryota; kingdom Metazoa; phylum Chordata; class Actinopteri; order Cichliformes; family Cichlidae; genus Neolamprologus; species Neolamprologus brichardi. The sequence goes on from NC_142113.1 coordinate 4,002,145, forward strand.
TTCCAGTGGCTTATGTAAGAGGTTCAGAGATTGTTACATGGGTGTGCAGGTAAAGACCAAATGGCCGCACTAATGAATGTGTTGGGCCATCAGTGAAAAGCCTGTGAAAGGTTTTAGCCGGGAGAAGAGAGTGAAAATCTTCTTGGCCACAAAAACATGACAGCAAGGCGGAAATATCACAACAGCCAGAGGATCTTTTTAGTTTGTGTAGCAGCTACCGGGATCTTGGACTGGTTCTTATATAGCGCTTTTCTACTCATCTGAGCACTCAAAGCGCTTTACACAACTTGTGCATTCACCCATTCACACCCATTCGCACAAGCACATCTCTCTAAGTGCTTTATAGCTAACATTCACACACATTCATACTCCGATGGATGCATCGGAGAGCAATTTGGGGTTAGTATCTTTCCCAAGGATATTTGGCATGCAGACTAGGCGAAGCCAGGAATCAAACCACCAACCTTCCGATCAGTAGATGACCTGCTCTACCACCTGAGCTACAGTCACCTTAAAGTGGTGAGCATATAATAAAGAACTATGTGACACTGAGCCAACGTCACATTTACCTCATGCTCCCGTGGAAACGCAGTCCAAGCTATGAGTCATTGTTATGGAGTCAAAATGATCTCTTTACAAAAATACAGCATCCAAAGCAATATCCAGTCCTCACCTCAATAAAAAACAACCATATATTTGCTGGACAAGGGTTCTAGTTCCTTAATCTACCACCCGCTGTTGGTAGGATTAAGGGGTCACCCATGGGGTCAGAAAAGGGTTGTGACCAGCAGCTGAAGTAATCTCTGGCTGAGAAAAGTCCTTGGTAATGAAAATGGTAATAGAGACAAGCGTGGCAAAATTGCCCGATGTGAGGGCCTAAGCCAAGTGTACCTGTATGTATCTACTTGTACATATACCTAAAAAGTTATGCAAATATGTACGCATAACTTGTTTTTCAAAATATTAATAAAAGGGGTGTGTCTCCAAACAGCCATCTCTTTCCTGACAATTCCCTTTGTGCATATTCTCTTACATATGATAAGTCAACATTGAAACACCTGCGGCTTTTAGTCAGGTGCGGCTAATGTATGTACAAAACAGGATTTTCCCCTGATTTTAGCTTGTGCGGCTAATATTCAGGTGCGCTTTGTAGTCCGGGAAATACGGTATATAAACTTTTCTCAATCTAAATAGTGTACTTTGGTAGAATTAAAAAAATAAGTGTAGTGCAGGTCTATGATGAGTTTTAGTGTTACTATCATCTAGTTCTGGTTCTGTTTTGGTTAAGTCCTAAGTAGTCCTGATTTTGAACTCTTGTAGTCCTGTTTTAATTCCGGATCAGGTCTGGTTGAATTGGGGTTTAGTCCTCGTGTCTTGATACAGCCCTGATTTTGTTCTGCCTTGCTGCTTAATTAAAAACCTAGTTTAAGGTGTCCTGCATATGTGATATATTTTTTTCCTATATGAAATAATTCTTTTTTTGAACAAAACTCAAAACAGAGCCTATTGATCCCCCCCCCCCCCCCCCCCAAAAAAAAAAATAAATAAATAAAATAAAATAAAAATCCCACATGCATACTGCCCTTTAGGGCTAAGCCCCGGGTGTTTCAAATGTCTGGCTCCGCCTCTGGGTATGAGGACCACTGTGGGTTAATCTTTGTAGTGATACTCACTCCTTTTTTTTATTTAGACCTGGTTTAATTCTGGTATAGTTGAATATTTGTATATAATCCCCGCAGCTGTCAGACTCTATAACAGGGGTCACCAGCCTTTCTTAAAACTGAGAGTTAGATAAAATTGTGAACAGTTTGGTTCATCTTTAGTTATATGGTTCTATCCAGCATATTCTATCTTGATATGCTGTCTTATCACAGGTTAATTTTTCAAAAATATTAACAATGATTTATACAAGGAAAGGGCTACATACAACTCTTTATTTCTATTAATGTCTTACTTCATTCCTACCTGATTGACATGTTTAGGAATTATGAGTGATTGGCTCACTGTAGTGGTAAAAGTTGCTACCAATCAAATTATGATATGTTAAAGTTAAAACAAAACACAGCTGACTGTTTTATATTATATCTAATATATATTATGTAATTATCCTTATAATTACAAAATGTTTTATGTAAGATTTATGTTTTGTAATTTAAATCTGACATCACAAAAGTATTTTGGAGTTTGAATATTTGGTAATTTTTTGTAATTTTGTAACTGCAGTACACATAATATTAATTTCGAACAATTTTGTCCAGGTTCCTTGACACCAGGGACTCCTCCAGGACCATCGCGTTCAGTTACAGAGTCGGTGTGTCCACGGTGTGCCAGATCATCCCCCAGGTAGCGACGGCCATCTGGGACTGTCTAGTGGACGACTTCATGGCTGTGCCTTCACCTGGAGACTCATAGAGAAAGTATATACAGTGGTCCCTCATTTATTGCAGCAGGGTTTCTCAGAATAACTAGCCCCTCGCCACACACTTTATACACTTGATTTATTTTTTTTTTACACACACACTAGGGATGCAGCGATACCGATGCTGGTATCGGGTATCGGGGCCGATGCCATAAAATGTGCGTGTACTCATACTCGCAAAAGTTAACCGATACCATGAATCGATACTAATTTACTTCATGAATCAGAAGGTGGCCTGTACTTTCTGTTGTAATTTTTTAGATTGGCCGCTAGGGGGACATGTCACTAGGGGGTTAGGGAATTGAGACTGGCGGCTCCTGCAGCTACGCAAAACAAAATGTCAGCAGTGTGGACTTACTTCAAAATTTGTGTAGATGACAAAAGCAAGGCAGAGTGCAAACTGTAAGGTGTCCAGGGGTGGGAACGAGAGTACATCGTTCAATACAACCAATTTAATAAAACACCTGAGGACACATCATGCTCTGGAGTACACAGAGTTTGCTAAGGCTAACGCAAGACCAGAACAGCCCACTTTAACACAGGTTTTGGAAAAGCGACAAAAAATGTCTATAGAAAATCCACGAGCAGTTAAAATAATAGAGGCTCTATCTCATTTTATCGCTCTGGATGACCAGCCACTGTCGGTCGTGGAAAACGTAGGATTTCGCCGTCTTCTCAGCGTACTCGAGCCGCGTTATGAGATTCCCAGCCTCCCATACATCACGGACGTAATGCTGCCAAAACTTTTTGAAGATGTAAAAAAACACGTGCATAACCTCTTGCAGGAGGTTTCAGCCTTAAACTTCACTACAGACATTTGGACAAGCAGTGTGTCCCCGATGTCGCTCCTCAGTTTAACGGCGCAGTGGATTGATGAGGAGTTTGTTCGTCATCAAGTAACACTGCATGCAAAGTCGTTCAGGGGCTCGCAGACCAGCCAAACCATCGCAACTGCTTTCGATAGCATGCTTCAAACCTGGGATATACCAAAGACGTCCGTCCACGTAGTGCTCCGGGACAACGCAAGAAATATGATAAAGGCCATGAGTGGTGCTGAGTTGCCCAGCCTGCCTTGTACTGCTCACACTCTCCAGTTGGTTGTTCATGAGGGCCTTCTGTCACAGAAGAGTGTTGCTGATGTGGTGGCAGTTGGCCGCAAAATAGTTCGACATTTTAAACATTCTGCTCTGGCCAGTTCCCGTCTGGAGGACATTCAATTGCAGATCAACCAGCCGGTCACTGTGCTCCACAGATTTCTAACAAGGGAGACTGACGAGGACCATGGGATCAAAGCAATGAAGGGAACCTTGGCTGCAGCTGTCAGGACATGGTTCTCTGAGGTGGAGGACAACCCACTCTATAGCATCGCCACGTTACTCGATTCCAGGTGAGTGTTGTGCCTGTGTGTGTGTAACTGTTTGACTGTATGTGAATGTGACTGTGTATGTAACTGTGTTACTGCAAAAAAAAAGGTAAGCAAAACAATTGTCAGCTAACTTTTTTCTTTCTCTGTTTTAGATATAAAAATTGTTTTTTCTCCAGCACCACAACTGCTGCAAATGCTAAGGAGATGCAAAAACTTGAGCTGCTCAGGTTGCCTGGAGAGGAGGATCATGACCTGAATGAACCACCTTCAAGAAAAGCACGCAGTGACCAGCCCACAACTAGTTTGGACAGCATGTTTGATGAAATTGCAGATGAGCAGGCATCAGCATCGGTGGGCAGAGCTGCGGTAGGTTCTAGTGTAGAGTTAGAGACATATCTTGGAGAGGCCGCAATTTTACGAGAAGACAAACCTCTACAATATTGGATGGTTAATAAAGTGCGGTTCCCAAACCTGGCTAAAGTGGCGGGCAGATACCTTTCAGCACCATGCACAAGTGTAGATAGTGAAAGGCTGTTCAGCTCAGTGTCACACATTGTGAAACAGGCTCACAGCTGATCATGCAGAGATGATTCTTTTCATCAAAAAGAACCTGCCTCTCACTTTCCCAAAAACAGTTTAGTTCGGAGGTCACACCACTGCTTGCTGGCTGAAGTTTTTTTGTTTGATTTAAATGTGGACACTCTGCAATAGGTGGTTCATTAATGTTATGTAAATCTGAAAGCTGTAGACAGTGCCACATAGTTCACTGTTATTTTGTTTGGATATAATATGGACATTGTGCAATAATTTAACAAAAGTGTTTATTTTATTCTGAAACCTAAGTTTTATTTGTTTTATTCTGAACAGAAGTGTTTATTTTTTCAATCTGAAAGCGGGAAAGAGACCCAAAGAGTTCAGTTATTTATTTGTTTTTACAATGTGGATACTCTGCAATAGGTTCATTAATGTTATGTCTGAAAGCTGGAGACTCTAAAATACTTGAGTTATTTTGTTTGTTTGTTTGTTTGTTTACAATGTGGACACTGGACAATTTAAGAGAAGTGTTTTATTTTTTACTTGAAATTTAATTTTTGTGGTCTTTGTCAATGACTGGGATAACAGAAGACGCTGATGTCGAGCGTACACTTTCAACGACTGGATAGCGAGAATACTCGTCTGTGATAACGAGCAGGTATTCCCCCGTAGGGAGTGGTCCATAAAAGTCTGCACTGACACTGTGCCAGGGCGTTTCGGGTAATGGTGACATCTGCAGAGGGTCAGTGTGTCTGACAGGTGTGCTAGCTTGGCATGGCAGACAGTTTTGAACTGCAGATTCTGCTTTCCAATCGATCTCTGGGAACCATACTTTGGTACGTAGCAGCGCTTTGGTCTTGACGATACCCTGGTGCCCTTCGTGTGCCAGTTGTATTGCTCTTTCTTGTAGGACAGTTTGAATAACTATCCTCGTGCCTCTGAGTATGAAGTCAGATGAGTCAGCTACTGTTAGTTCACTTTGAACATGTTTGAATGATTTCAAAGTGTCAGCATGCTGGGATTTATCTGTTAGATGCCACGTGTTGTTCCTGATGTGACCGATGACTTCCTGCAGAACCTGGTCTTTCAGAGTCTCTGTTTTTATCTCGTGAAGTGTCATGGCTTTTGGAGTGATAAGAGAAGAAATTGACATACTCTTCTGCAACCTTACATGCACGAGCACTTTCATTCTCCTGTGTTGGCACTGGATGACGTGACATAAAGTCAGCTGGATTATCAGCACCTTTTCTGTATTCCACTCTGAAGTTATATGGCTGAAGTCTCAGTCCCCATCTTTCTATTCTGGCAGGTGGTTTTGATCTTGGATTATTCCAGATGATTTTGAGTGCCTTGTGATCGGTCACCAGTGTGAATGGATGTCCATAAACATACAAATGGAAATGTTCGCAACTGCACACAATGGCGAGTGCTTCTTTCTCAGTCTGCGAGTATCTCGTTTCCACATCACTCAGTGCTCTGCTTGCATATGCAATAATGTGCTTCATCCCCTTTTCATCTTTTTGACAGAGGATGGCGCCCAGTCCTACTGGACTAGCATCAACAATCAGTTCAGTCTGTCTGCTGGGATAGAAGTAGGACATCGTCGTGTCGCTTGTGAGACTGACCTTGAGTGCCTGCAACGCAGTTTCTTGGTCTTGACCCCATGTCCAAGGGGTGGCCTTGTGTGTGAGCCTGCGCAGTGGCTCAGAGATCGATGAGAAGTCTCTGATGAACCTTGAGCAGTAATTGGCCATGCCAAGGAGACTTTTGATGTCAGCAGGTGTTTTTGGGTTGGGAGCGTGTTGAACTGCTGCAACCTTTTTAGGATCTGCTGAAACGCCACCTGCAGAGAGGATGAAACCAAAAAACTCAAGTTTCGTTTTATTAAATTCACACTTCTCTCGATTCAGAGTAAGACCTGACTCTGATAGTCACTTAAAGAGAGCTGTAAGATTGCTGTCATGATCAGCCTGGTCCCTGCCAAAGACTATAATCACTGAGATCTTTGACTCCGTTCAGTCCTTGCAGCGTCTGATAAATAACATTTTGGAAGACTTCAGCTGCAGAAGAGACTCCAAAGCTCAGTCTTTTATAGCGCCGAAGTCCCAGATGAGTAGTGAACGTCGTAATGTAGCGGCTGTCAGGGTGTAATTCAAATTGGTGGTATCCTGCCCAGAGATCAAGTTTTGAGAACACTGTAGATCCATTCAGCTCATGGATTACATCATCAATCGTGGGCGTGACGTGTCGTTCTCGTTCGATTGCAGTGTTTGCTTGTCTCATGTCCACACATATCCGTACGTCGTCCGGATTCTTTGGTTTTGGCATTGTTACAATGGGTGAAACCCACGGTGTTGGTCCCGTAACCTTTTCAATCATGTCATCAGCTTCTAGTTTCTGAAGTTCGTCCTCCACTTTTTGACGTAAATGAAAAGTAACACGTCTGTGTGGTTGACAGGTTGATTTTACATCTGTGTTTATGTGCAGTTTCACTTGAAAATCTTTGAGTTTTCCAATTCCCTTGAAAAGTTCCGGGTGTTGTTCTACTAGCTTGTCTGCAACAGAACGTTGAGACTGAGAAGAGACCGCAGTGACAATATGGAGGAGTCCCAAGGCTTTTGAGGTTTCAAAACTCAAAAATATTGAAACCTCCTCCTTTAATGACAAAGAAGGAACACCTAACTGTTTTGTCTTGTTTTTCCATACTGCACCTGAATGCACCACACACAGGGAGAGACGTAGATGAGTGGTATGGGTAAATCTTGATGTCTGTAGAAGTCAACGTAGGACGTGGTGTCAGTTTGTTGTAGGTAGCTTCAGTTAAGCAGTTAGCAGTGGCCCCAGAATCGATTAGCACCGGTATCTGGGTGCCCATTACTCTGACTTCAGTATGTGGGAGTTTAGGATGTTGAGCTGTGTTCACCACATATACATAAGCGTCATCACTGCTGGATGTGTGCCCTGTCTCCACGTGTGCAGCGCTATCTGTTACTTGATGAACAGTTTGCGGTGGCAGATTTTTCTTCTACTTCTTTCCACAATGTGTCTCTTTTCTCTTTGAGCGACATTGCTTTGCAAAATGATTGTATTTGCCACAAGAATTACAGATTTTGTCTTTGGCTGGGCAGCCTTGCTCATGAGGATATCTGCCTCCACAGTTTCCACAGCGGTTATTCGGCTGCCATGAGGGTGTCCATTTGTTTCTAGCCGTGGTGTCACGTCCTGTTTTGTGCTGTACTTTATTAACTGCAGCTGTCTTGTCAGCTTCCATCCCTGTAGCTTGCAATTCAGACAACTCACATGCACGCCCATGATTTAATAGATCATCCAATGTTAAATCAGGTTCTCTGAGTGCTTTTCTACGCAGCTGTGATGATGTACAGCTTTGGATAATTTGTGTTTTGATTTCTGCAGTCATGTCTGCAAACTCACAGTTTTTGGCTAGAATCCTAAGGTTGGTGTGATAGTTGTCCAACGTTTCACCTGATTCCTGCACCACTTTCCTGAATAGATAAATCTGATACTGCATGTTTTTCTTAGGCGCAAAGTATGCTGACAATTTCTGTTTTGTATCTGCGTACTTGTCGCAAACCGTTGCTAACGTGTCGTAAACGTCATGCACTTTTTCACCAGGCACATGCAGCAATAATGCTCTTAATCTCGCATCTCCAGTAATATTCATTGCCGTGGTGTGGTTTTCAAACCTCTGAAGCCATTTCGTCCAGCGAGGTCCGACGGAACCGAGGTCGGTGTCCGTGTCGAAGGGTGGAAGTGAAGTAGCGTGTGCAGCCATGTTCTTGTCTCCTAAGCTCCGGGTAGGGCAACTTCCTTCGTCTTGCTTTGGTTGTAACCTTTACTCTCGTCGCCAATGTAATGTTTGCATGCCTCAAACATTAATGATGACACCTTCAGTATTTCTCAGTTCCATTCTTTAATTCTCAGGCTTGCAGCGGCAACACAGTCTGCAGCGCTAACTTGTTCATCTACCGTTTTCTGTTGTCTCCTTTTTCTATATCCTCCTTCCGCCTTACATTCATCCTTTCAAAATAAAAGTTCTGTAAACATCACAGGTACCACCGTCTTTCCCTCGCCCAGTTTGAGGGCGAGTAGGGGTGGGCGATATAAACAATATCTGATAGAAACGATATAAATTTGGCCAACAATAGAGATTTTGATTATACCGCTCTATCCGATAGCGCATGTTGATGATGTCATCAAGCTGCGCCTGTTTTGGTCGAAAGCATAGCGGCGGCTAAAACCATTATCATCTGCAAATTATGGCGGGCGACAGTCATAGCAAAGAGATGAAGCACTTTTGAAATATGGGGAAAGCCAAAAACTGCGCTTCCTCCACTTCCGTAACATTGATTCATTAATGTTGAATTCTCTCGCAGCTGTTCTATTCCCATGTTGTTGCAGTATATTAATAACCAACCTCGTATTGTGGATGAATAATCTCAGTTGTTCTCCTGACTGAAGTTTGGCCCGTGTATAGCATCCTGCTATGCAATTGCATTTGTCCCTGACCACCAGAATCCCTCACGTTAACTTTTAATGAGTGGAACAAAAGTTGGCGTTCATCCTCCAGCTTCACTGTGCTAATGTTATGCTAACATAGCTGTGTCGCTAGCAATCACGTAGCACATCATTATATAGCAGGTAATCCAACTTCAGTAACCCTACAAACGCCACTGCCGTTTAGTTTTCTGTCTTCATTTATGTTGGAAGTGTTAGCAGAGCTGTACGTTTTCATTAGTTTCAAAAGTCTCTGTCAGAACATGGTATGAAATGTTTAGGTGGAAACTAGCGAGCTAACTTCCTGTTAACTTCTAACTCCGTTAAATTTAATAAATTCTGTTTTCATGGATGTAAAACGTAATTGTTACACCCGATAAAGCAGCAACGCTGAGGATTTAATTAAAGATGAAAGAATTTAGACCGTTTTTAACTCTTTGTGTTCTTTTGACTTTGGGACCTGAAATGGACGGAGTTTTGGACCCAGATTACTCCGCGAAGCTCCTCACTACGGCAGCCGTAATGCTCTGACAATCCATCAAGCAGTGCGGCTTACCAAAGTTGTGCTAAAAAAATTTTCTTGACGTTTTTTAAACAGCACGCAGAAATCGGTTCGAGGTCACCAGAATTCATACATAAGGCACATTCTCGATTTTTGAGAAAATTAAAGGATTTTTTTTGTGGAAAATACGTTATACAGAAGAAAAGAATATATATCAGTGATTAGAGCTGGGCGATAGAACAATAACGATATGTATTGCGAAATACCTTTTTCTCGATAGAAAAATTAAATTATTGCGATAGACCTCATCTTTCTCTCTCTTCCTCTCTTATAAAAAATGAATAGCCAATACAAATTAAGTAGTGCAGAGCCGAACCAATCACAGCCGCAGCATCACGTCATGTATCTTGTTATGTACAGCTCAAGTGCCAAGCCGCGCATGTGTATTTGTTTGGGAAGCAGCCAGCCGCCGTGAGGCCGGGTAATGGAGAAAATGAGTGTTCCGACTAGAGAAAAGTCTAGGTGACCAAGTTACCGAAGAGAGCACAGATGACGGTTCCAATGCCGGAGAGATTGTCGAAAGGAAAGGCCAGAGAAGTTCCGTAGTGTGGAGGTTTTTCGGCTATTTGAAGTCTGACAAAAAACAGAGTAACGCGCACTGTAAATTGTGCCGAAAGCATGTTTGCACAAAGTCTGGAAATACAACAAACCTTTTTTATCACCTGAAGCAGTACCACCCACGCTCAATCTCTGACTGAAAGCGCTAATTCGTCATCGAAAACAACCAGGGGAATTCCTGTGAAGCAGCAACAGTCAATTGAGTCTGCTTTCTCCAGCGTCTTACCATATGACAAAAAAGCTAAGAGACATAGCAACATAACGAATGCCATAGCTTACTGTCTTGCTAAAGACATGCTACCAGTAAACACGGTCCACAATGAAGGATTCAAGCAGCTAATTAAGGTAATGGATCCTCGTTACCAACTCCTTGAACATAAACATGTCTCTCAGACAGCGCTTCCAAAGCAATATTATAAGTTAGTCAATTTTGTCTCTTCTTCTGTAAAATAAACTAAGATTTATTTTTAGAATTAATATTTTGTTTCTAAGTGGAACCGACAATTTAGTAATCTGTTTTGTTTGTTCTACTTTGAAACTTAAAGGCTTTAGCGGCTACTTTTTGTGTAGTTTGTAATATTTGCCTTTATTTTGCCTAAACTGAAGCCTCATTTTAAGTACATCTGCCCTGTTGAACTTATTGTGGGAAATAAATATTTAAATCAAAACAAGCTGCTGATTATTTCACATTTTACTTGTGAGCAACAGCACATTTAAATCTTACATATATAGTTATTTGGCTTATATCGTGATATATATTGTTACCGCCCATGCTTCAAATTATATTGCGATATGGATTTTAGGCCATATCGCCCAGCCGTACTCAAACGGTCTCATCAAGTCCCGATTTAATTCGATTTATGCTGTGTTATCAGTGTTTGCATTGATAGCATGGCTGTGGTGTCATATCAGTGTATGCTCTCGGTGTTTGCTGATATCAAACTGTGGTATGAGGACCACTGTGGGTTGATCTTTGTAGTGATACTCTCTCCGTTTTTTGTATTTAGACCTGGTTTATTTCTGGTATAGTTAAATATTTGTATATAATCCCCGCAGCTGTCAGACTCTATAACAGGGGTCACCAGCCTTTCTTAAAACTGAGAGTTAAATGAAATTGTGAACAGTTTGGTTCATCTTTAGTTATATGGTTCTATCCAGCATATTCTATCTTGATATGCTGTCTTATCACAGGTTAATTTTTCAAAAATATTAACAATGATTTATGCAAGGAAAGGGCTACATACAACTCTTTATTTCTATTAATGTCTTACTTCATTCCTACCTGATTGACATGTTTAGGAATTATGAGTGATTGGCTCACTGTAGTGGTAAAAGTTGCTACCAATCAAATTATGATATGTTAAAGTTAAAACAAAACAGAACTGACTGTTTTATATTATATCTAATATATATTATGTAATTATCCTTATAATTACAAAATGTTTTATGTAAGATTTATGTTTTGTAATTTAAATCTGACATCACAAAAGTATTTTAGAGTTTGAATAATGTATTTTACAACTGCAGTACACGTAATATTAATTTTGAACAATTTTGTCCAGGTTCCTTGACACCAGGGAGTCCTCCAGGACCATCGCGTTCAGTTACAGAGTCGGTGTGTCCACGGTGTGCCAGATCATCCCCCAGGTAGCGACGGCCATCTGGGACTGTCTAGTGGACGACTTCATGGCTATGCCTTCACCTGGAGACTCATAGAGAAAGTATATACAGTGGTCCCTCATTTATTGCAGCAGGGTTTCTCAGAATAACTAGCCCCTCGCCACACACTTTATACATTTTATTTTTTTATTTTTTTACACACACACATGAAGATTAGTCACAGTTCTCACAAGTTGATTCTCACAGTGCAAACCTTTGTAGATTTCAAAACGTAAAAGTATCATTATGCCGTGTTTTTTCTTCGTCTTCCTGCCACTTTTGTGCTTCTTTTTCCCTCCAGGAGTGATGATGTCATCATCACTCCATAAGCCAATGAGATTATCACATGACATTTATGAACAGGGATATCTCTTTTTAACTGTTTTCAATTTAACGTAATATTTAAGTGTTTCTTAGTTTTAGACTAGTTGGTTAGTCTATTTCAATGTTTTAAACCATATCCCAGGTTTTTACTTCACCATTTATGGAGTTTTAACAAGCAAATAAAAGACAGAGCTTAATTCTGTAAAGATTAGATGAAAAATACTCAAAGGATAAATTCAATTGGTTTATTATTTTGTTACATAAGTTGAAAAAAGTAAAACAAGTAACTACAGAAACAACATAAAAGGAAACTTAAACAATCAAATAAATAAATGAAGGGGGGGGGGGGGAGAAGGGGTAAGGGGGGGAGGGGGGAAGGGAGGAGGAGAGAAAACCCCAACAATCCCCTCTGAGCAAGCACTAGGCGACAGTGGGGAGGAAAAACTGCCTTTTAATGGGCAGAAGCCTCCAGCAGAACCAGGCTCAGGAGGGGGCAGTCAACTGCTGGGACTGGTTGGGGGGGGTGAAAAAAAGAAAAAAGATTAAGAAGGTAGGGAATATGTGTTAGGAGAGAAAGGGAGAGGGGGGACAGGAGAGGTGAAAATTAAGATGGATCACAGGTGGAGGAGGACGAGGCTAAATCATCTGAATAACCAGCAGACGCCTCTTTTCTTCATTTCCAGGTATTTTTCCATGAGCGCTTTTTTCTCCAGGATAAGGGTTCTCAACTGATCGTTTGTTTCTGCATTTTGCTCCTCGAGTTGCTTGCATCTTTGCTCCATTTCTTTTAATCCTGCTTGTTCTTTTCTAGGCTTTTCTTTCGGGTCTTCGTATGTTGCCTCCTCCATTTGATTTGCCTTGCACATGTCTGTATTTCTCTCTTGTTTTTTCTTGTACATCTCTTCTATCAGGTCAATTTTTCTCTTGAATACTTGATGCATAAGCAGCAGGTATTCATATTTTTTCTCTTGTTGTTGCTTTTGTGCCTGCATTTCACTTATTTGGCTCTTCAAGTCACTGACCCTCAACAACATCTCATTCATGAGCTCTGAGTGTTCTTTCCTCATTCCATCGATCGTACACTGCATCTCTGAACATTGTCTTTCCAGTATTTCCTTTTCTCTTTCCAGGTCAGGTGTTTTTTCCCTCATTTCATTATAAAATTCTCGCAGTTCTAGATTCCTTCTCTCAAAGTCCTGGAGAATACGTTTTTCTTCTTCCTGTTTCTCTTTTTCTTCAAGAAGCTCTTTATTTTTGCACTCTGTTTCATCAAACCTGACTTTCAGCTCTACGTACATTTCCCTCATGGCTTTGAGTTTGTCCTCCATTGGTATTTCTGTTTCTCTTTCCAGTTCAGGTGTTTTGTCCTTCATTTCATTACAAAATTCTCGCAGTTCTAGATTCCTTCTCTCAAAGTCCTGGAGAATACGTTTTTCTTCTTCCTGTTTCTCTTTTTCTTCAAGAAGCTCTATATTTTTGAACTCTGTTTCACCAAACCTGACTGCCAGATCAACGCACATTTCCCTCATGTCTTTGAGTTTGCGCTGCAATCGTATTGTCTTTTTTCTTTCCAGTTCAGATGTTTTTTCCTTCATTTCATTACAAAATTCTCGCAGTTCTAGATTCCTTCTCTCAAAGTCCTGGAGAATACGTTTTTCTTCTTCCTGTTTCTCTTTTTCTTCAAGAAGCTCTTTCAGTTTTTGCTCCATTTGTATTTCCTGTTCAGTCTTCTGTTGGCGGATTTTTTCAATTGTTTTCTCAGCTTCATCGAGCTTTCCTTGAAGTATCTGTATCTCCTCAATAGTGGCTTTCTTTCCTTGAAGCTGGGCAGATGTTTCTTTTAATTCAGCACCCTGTGTTCCCGATGAAAAAATACGGGAAAAAAAATTCTTTCGTCCTTGACCAAACTTCATTCCCTCATTGATAATTTTTATATCAGGCTGCCGTTGCTGTTTTCCTTCCAGGTCTTTATTTCGTGCTTCCAATTGTCTGCACTTCTCCTCTAGTTGAAGCTTCTCTTCTTCAATTTGTTTAACTTTGTCATGGAGGTCAGAGTTTTCCTTCTGACTTTCCTGTAATGCCCTTTGGATTGATAAGACAACATCCATGGTTATTTCTCCTGAAGAGATTGGCTGGCCAGACCACGAAGGAGAGGCAGCATTATTTATTTTTCTTTGTCGGCGTTTTCGTCCCATGTTGGAGCCTGTGCACAGTGACTCTGAAAAGGCTTAGAAATATTTGCAAATGTATCTCGTGTTGAACGTTTGAAGTCTGCGAACAAACTGCTTTAAAATTGCTGCTTCTGATCCCTATTTATAGACTTCAGAACTTCAAAGGATCAAAGGTATTAATGATGTCACATCTTGTGACATCATCATTCCGTAAGCCAATCAGATTGTCACATGACATTTTAAAATGGGGATGTGTGTTTTTTTTTGTTTTTCTGTTTTTTTTTAAAGTTTTTTTGGAGTTTTCACCATTTGCTCCAGGAGCTGCGCCTGGATGACGGCCGCTTTCAGCGGTACTGTAATGTTTGCATGCCTCAAACATTAATGATGACACCTTCAGTCTTTCTCAGTTCCATTCTTTAATTCTCAGGCTTGCAGCGGCAACACAGTCTGCAGCGCTAACTTGTTCATCTACCGTTTTCTGTTGTCTCCTTTTTCTATATCCTCCTTCTGCCTTACATTCGACCTTTCAAAATAAAAGTTCTGTAAGCATCACAATCACCTCCTTTTTTTTTTCTTTAACAAACTTAGGTACTCAGTGAGGTGAATTATTAATCTGAACCTATGATAACAACACCTAATAAAATTACTGAACGTTCTTATTACTTGAGTTTCTCCACACCTAAACATCACTTAAACAGCACTGCATTTGCGCAGATCTCTGACTAATCACTATCAACATTCAACACTAGAATACTGGTTACAGTGTTAGATTCAGGAACAACAAACATGTTACACGCAGCGTAACCTTTAACGGGTCACTCAGATATTCAAGTCTTAGATCTGATGTAATCAGACAGATGCATAGGTACGCGTCTGTTTGATCTGACTGGGTATCTGGGCTTGTCTGTCAAGGCGGGGTCGACATGTCGTCCAGGTGGGGCATCTTCAAGTCCATGTCTGATTTTCTTGAAGCATGAGGCATTGCTGACAATTGAGTGTCCATCCCTTGTAGCTGTAATTTCAGAACCCTTAACTTTAGTCACTTTATAGGGTTTTGCATTGTATGGTGTGGATAATTTGTTGTGCTTGGGTTGGCGATGCAGCACTGTGTCACCCAGACTTAGTGAGTGTGGTCTGGCGCGACGAGTTGCATCTGCGATCACCTTCATCTTGATCTTTGCACTATCATCCCTTGCTCTCACTTCAGCGTCTGAACACTTCCGTGGAGTGGTGTTAACGAAAGGGAGCTTGGTGTATAGCTGGCGTTGAAACAGTATTTCAGCTGGTGAGCTCGCTGTTGTGCAATGAGATGTAGATCTGTACTCACGAAGAAAGATGTTTAGTTGCTGTCTCCATGGTGTGCCCTGCATCTCGGCAACTCTCAGTGCTTTGCATAGGGTTCTCGTAAATCTCTCAGCAATGGCGTTCGCCTGAGGCCAACAAGGTGTGATTTTTGCGATGATGAAATCCTAGGTAGTCTGCAAACTGTGAGAAAGCCTCACTGTTAAAAGGAGGACCATTGTCAGTTTTTACTGTCCTTGGGATTCCAAACATGGAGAACACTTTGTCAATGACTGGGATAACAGAAGATGCTGATGTTGAGCGTACACTTTCAACGACTGGATAGCGAGAATACTCGTCTGTGATAACGAGCAGGTATTTCCCCCGTAGGGAGCGGTCCATAAACGTCTGCACTGACACTGTGCCAGGGCGTTTCGGGTAATGGTGACATCTGCAGAGGGTCAGTGTGTCTGACAGGTGTGCTAGCTTGGCATGGCAGACAGTTTTGAACTGCAGATTCTGCTTTCCGATCAATCTCTGGGAACCATACTTTGGTACGTAGCAGCGCTTTGGTCTTGACGATACCCTGGTGCCCTTCGTGTGCCAGTTGTATTGCTCTTTCTTGTAGGACAGTTGGAATAACTATCCTCGTGCCTCTGAGTATGAAGTCAGATGAGTCAGCTACTGTTAGTTCACTTTGAACATGTTTGAATGATTTCAAAATGTCAGCATGCTGGGATTTATCTGTTAGATGCCACGTGTTGTTCCTGATGTGACCGATGACTTCCTGCAGAACCTGGTCTTTCAGAGTCTCTGTTTTTATCTCGTGAAGTGTCATGGCTTTTGGAGTGATAAGAGAAGAACTTGACATACTCTTCTGCAACCTTACATGCACGAGCACTTTCATTCTCCTGTGTTGGCACTGGATGACGTGACATAAAGTCAGCTGGATTATCAGCACCTTTTCTGTATTCCACTCTGAAGTTATATGGCTGAAGTCTCAGTCCCCATCTTTCTATTCTGGCAGGTGGTTTTGATCTTGGGTTATTCCAGATGATTTTGAGTGCCTTGTGATCGGTCACCAGTGTGAATGGATGTCCATAAACATAGAAATGGAAATGTTCGCAACTGCACACAATGGCGAGTGCTTCTTTCTCAGTCTGCGAGTATCTCGTTTCCACATCACTCAGTGCTCTGCTTGCATATGCAATAATGTGCTTCATCCCCTTTTCATCTTTTTGACAGAGGATGGCGCCCAGTCCTACTGGACTAGCATCAACAATCAGTTCAGTCTGTCTGCTGGGATAGAAGTAGGACATCGTCGTGTCGCTTGTGAGACTGACCTTGAGTGCCTGCAACGCAGTTTCTTGGTCTTGACCCCATGTCCAAGGGGTGGCCTTGTGTGTGAGCCTGCGCAGTGGCTCAGAGATCGATGAGAAGTCTCTGATGAACCTTGAGCAGTAATTGGCCATGCCAAGGAGACTTTTGATGTCAGCAGGTGTTTTTGGGTTGGGAGCGTTTTGAACTGCTGCAACCTTTTTAGGATCTGCTGAAACGCCACCTGCAGAGAAGATGAAACCAAAAAACTCAAGTTTCGTTTTATTAAATTCACACTTCTCTCGATTCAGAGTAAGACCTGACTCTGATAGTCGCTTAAAGAGAGCTGTAAGATTGCTGTCATGATCAGCCTGGTCCCTGCCAAAGACTATAATGTCATCACTGAGATTTTTGACTCCGTTCAGTCCTTGCAGCATCTGATAAATAGCATTTTGGAACACTTCAGCTGCAGAAGAGACTCCAAAGCTCAGTCTTTTATAGCGCCGAAGTCCCAGATGAGTAGTGAACGTCGTAATGTAGCGGCTGTCAGGGTGTAATTCAAATTGGTGGTATCCTGCCCTGAGATCAAGTTTTGAGAACACCGTAGATCCATTCAGCTCATGGATTACATCATCAATCGTGGGCGTGACGTGTCGTTCTCGTTCGATTGCAGTATTTGCTTGTCTCATGTCCACACATATCCGTACGTCGTCCGGATTCTTTGGTTTTGGCAGTGTTACAATGGGTGAAACCCACGGTGTTGGTCCCATAACCTTTTCAATCATGTCATCAGCTTCTAATTTCTGAAGTTCGTCCTCCACTTTTTGACGTAAATGAAAAGGAACACTTCTGTGTGGTTGAGAGGTTGATTTTACATCTGCGTTTATGTGCAGTTTCACTTGAAAATCTTTGAGTTTTCCAATTCCCTGGAAAAGTTCTGGGTGTTGTTCTACTAGCTTGTATGCAACAGAACGTTGAGACTGAGAAGAGACCGCAATGACAATATGGAGGAGTCCCAAGGCTTTTGAGGTTTCAAAACTCAAAAATATTGAAACCTCCTCCTTTAATGACAAAGAAGGAACACCTAACTGTTTTGTCTTGTTTTTCCACACTGCACCTGAATGCACCACACACAGGGAGAGACGTAGATGAGTGGTATGGGTAAATCTTGATGTCTGTAGAAGTCAACATAGGACGTGGTGTCAGTTTGTTGTAGGTAGCTTCAGTTAAGCAGTTAGCAGTGGCCCCAGAATGGATTAGCACCGGTATCTGGGTGCCCATTACTCTGACTTCAGTATGTGGGAGTTTAGGATGTTGAGCTGTGTTCACCACATATACATAAGCGTCATCACTGCTGGATGTGTGCCCTGTCTCCACGTGTGCAGCGCTATCTGTTAGTTGATGAACAGTTTGCGGTGGCAGGTTTTTCTTCTACTTCTTTCCACAATGTGTCTCTTTTCTCTTTGAGCGACATTGCTTTGCAAAATGATTGTATTTGCCACAAGAATTACAGATTTTGTCTTTGGCTGGGCAGCCTTGCTCATGAGGATATCTGCCTCCACAGTTTCGACAGCGGTTATTCGGCTGCCATGAGGGTGTCCATTTGTTTCTAGCCGTGGTGTCACGTCCTGTTTTGTGCTGTACTTTATTAACTGCAGCTGTCTTGTCAGCTTCCATCCCTGTAGCTTGCAATTCAGACAACTCACATGCACGCCCATGATTTAATAGATCATCCAACGTTAAATCAGGTTCTCTGAGTCCTTTTCTACGCAGCTGTGATGATGTACAGCTTTGGATAATTTGTGTTTTGATTTCTGCAGTCATGTCTGCAAACTCACAGTTTTTGGCTAGAATCCTAAGCCTGGTGTGATAGTTGTCCAACGTTTCACCTGATTCCTGCACCACTTTCCTGAATAGATAAATCTGATACTGCGCGTTTTTCTTACGCACAAAGTATGCTGACAATTTCTGTTTTGTATCTGCGTACTTGTCGCCAACCGTTGCTAACGTGTCGTAAACGTCATGCACTTTTTCACCAGCCACATGCAGCAATAATGCTCTTAATCTTGCATCTCCAGTAATATTCATTGCCGTGGTGTGGTTTTCAAACCTCTGAAGCCATTTCGTCCAGCGAGGTCCGACGGAACCGAGGTCGGTGTCCGTGTCGAAGGGTGGAAGTGGAGTAGCATGTGCAGCCATGTTCTTGTCTCCTAAGCTCCGGGTAGGGCAACTTCCTTCGTCTTGCTTTGGTTGTAACCTTTACTCTCGTCGCCAATGTAATGTTTGCATGCCTCAAACATTAATGATGACACCTTCAGTATTTCTCAGTTCCATTCTTTAATTCTCAGGCTTGCAGCGGCAACACAGTCTGCAGCGCTAACTTGTTCATCTACCGTTTTCTGTTGACTCCTTTTTCTATATCCTCCTTCCGCCTTACATTCGACCATTCAAAATAAAAGTTCTGTAAACATCACAGGTACCACCGTCTTTCCCTCGCCCAGTTTGAGGGCGAGTAGGGGTGGGCGATATAAACGATATCTGATAGAAACAATATAAATTTGGCCAACGATAGAGATTTTGACTATACCGCTCTATCCGATAGCGCATGTTGATGATGTCATCAAGCTGCGCCTGTTTTGGTCGAAAGCATAGCGGCGGCTAAAACCATTGTCATCTGCAAATTATGGCGGGCGACAGTCATAGCAAAGAGATGAAGCACTTTTGAAATATGGGGCAAGCCAAAAACTGGGCTTCCTCCACTTCCGTAACATTGATTCATTAATGTTGAATTCTGTCGCAGCTGTTCTATTCCCATGTTGTTGCAGTATATTAATAACTAACCTCGTATTGTGGATGAATAATCTCAGTTGTTCTCCTGACTGAAGTTTGGCCCGTGTATATATATATCCTGCTTTGCAATTGCATTTGTCCCTGACCACCAGAATCCCTCACGTTAACTTTTAATGAGTGGAGCAAAAGTTGGCGTTCATCCTCCAGCTTCACTGTGCTAATGTTATGCTAACATAGCTGTGTCGCTAGCAATCACGTAGCACAACATTATATACCAGGTAATCCAACTTCAGTAACCCTACAAACGCCTCTGCCGTTTAGTTTTCTGTCTTCATTTATGTTGGAAGTGTTAGCAGAGCTGTACGTTTTAATTAGTTTCAAAAGTCTCTGTCAGAACATGGTATGAAATGTTTAGGTGTAAACTAGCGAGCTAACTTCCTGTTAACTTCTAACTCCGTTAAATTTAATAAATTCTGTTTTCATGGATGTAAAACGTAATTGTTACACCCGATAAAGCAGCAACGCTGAGGATTCAATTAAAGATGAAAGAATTTAGACCGTTTTTAACTCTTAGTGTTCGTTTGACTTTGGGACCTGAAATGGACGGAGTTTTGGACCCAGATTACTCCGCGAAGCTCCTCACTACGGCAGCCGTAATGCTCTGACAATCCATCAAACAGTGCGGCTTACCAAAGTTGTGCTAAAAAAATTTTCTTGACGTTTTTTAAACAATTTTTGCACGCAGAAATCGGTTCGAGGTCACCAGAATTCATACATAAGGCACATTCTCGATTTTTGAGAAAATTAAAGGATTTTTTTTGTGGAAAATACGTTATACAGAAGAAAAGAATATATATCAGTGATTAGAGCTGGGCGATAGAACAATAACGATATGTATTGCGAAATACCTTTTTCTCGATAGAAAAATTAAATTATTGCGATAGACCTCCTCTCTCTCTCTCTTCCTCTCTTATAAAAAATGAATAGCCAATACAAATTAAGTAGTGCAGAGCCGAACCAATCACAGCCGCAGCATCACGTCATGTATCTTGTTATGTACAGCTCAAGTGCCAAGCCGCGCATGTGTATTTGTTTGGGAAGCAGCCAGCCGCCGTGAGGCCGGGTAATGGAGAAAATGAGTGTTCCGACTAGAGAAAAGTCTAGGTGACCAAGTTACCGAAGAGAGCACAGATGACGGTTCCAATGCCGGAGAGATTGTCGAAAGGAAAGGCCAGAGAAGTTCCGTAGTGTGGAGGTTTTTCGGCTATTTGAAGTCTGACAAAAAACAGAGTAACGCGCACTGTAAATTGTGCCGAAAGCATGTTTGCACAAAGTCTGGAAATACAACAAACCTTTTTTATCACCTGAAGCAGTACCACCCACGCTCAATCTCTGACTGAAAGCGCTAATTCGTCATCGAAAACAACCAGGGGAATCCCTGTGAAGCAGCAACAGTCAATTGAGTCTGCTTTCTCCAGCGTCTTACCATATGACAAAAAAGCTAAGAGACATAGCAACATAAAGAATGCCATAGCTTACTGTCTTGCTAAAGACATGCTACCAATAAACACGGTCCACAATGAAGGATTCAAGCAGCTAATTAAGGTAATGGATCCTCGTTACCAACTCCTTGAACATAAACATGTCTCTCAGACAGTGCTTCCAAAGCAATATTATATAAGTTAGTCAATTTTGTCTCTTCTTCTGTAAAATAAACTAAGATTTATTTTTAGAATTAATATTTTGTTTCTAAGTGGAACTGACAATTTAGTAGTCTGTTTTGTTTGTTCTATTTTGAAACTTAAAGGCTTTAGCGGCTACTTTTTGTGTAGTTTGTAATATTTGCCTTTATTTTGCCTAAACTGAAGCCTCATTTTAAGTACATCTGCCCTGTTGAACTTATTATGGGAAATAAATATTGAAATCAAAACAAGCTGCTGATTATTTCACATTTTACTTGTGAGCAAAAGCACATTTAAATCTTACATATATAGTTATTTGGCTTATATCGTGATGTATATCATTACCGCACATGCTTCAAATTATATTGCGATATGGATTTTAGGCCATGTTGCCCAGCCCTACTCAAAAGGTCTCATCAAGTCCCGATTTAATTTGGTTTATGCCATGTTATCAGTGTTTGCATTGATAGCATGGCTGTGGTGTCATATCAGTGTATGCTCTCGGTGTTTGCTGATATCAAACTGTGGTATGAGGACCACTGTGGGTTAATCTTTGTAGTGATACTCACTCCGTTTTTTGTATTTAGACCTGGTTTATTTCTGGTATAGTTAAATATTTGTATATAATCCCCGCAGCTGTCAGACTCTATAACAGGGGTCACCAGCCTTTCTTAAAACTGAGAGTTAAATGAAATTGTGAACAGTTTGGTTCATCTTTAGTTATATGGTTCTATCCAGCATATTCTATCTTGATATGCTGTCTTATCACAGGTTAATTTTTCAAAAATATTAACAATGATTTATGCAAGGAAAGGGCTACATACAACTCTTTATTTCTATTAATGTCTTACTTCATTCCTACCTGATTGACATGTTTAGGAATTATGAGTGATTGGCTCACTGTAGTAGTAAAAATTGCCACCAATCAAATTATGATATGTTAAAGTTAAAACAAAACACAACTGACTGTTTTATATTATATCTAATATATATTATTTAATTATCCTTATAATTACAAAATGTTTTATGTAAGATTTATGTTTTGTAATTTAAATCTGACATCACAAAAGTATTTTGGAGTTTGAATATTTTGTAATTTTTTGCAATTTTGTAACTGCAGTACACATAATTTTAATTTTGAACAATTTTGTCCAGGTTCCTCGACACCAGGGACTCCTCCAGGACCATCTCGTTGAGTTACAGAGTCGGTGTGTCCACGGTGTGCCAGATCATCCCCCAGGTAGCGACGGCCGTCTGGGACTGTCTAGTGGACGACTTCATGGCTGTGCCTTCACCTGGAGACTCATAGAGAAAGTATATACAGTGGTCCCTCATTTATTGCAGCAGGGTTTCTCAGAATAACTAGCCCCTCGCCACACACTTTATACACTTTATTTATTTATTTTTTTTACACACACACATGAAGATTAGTCACAGTTCTCACAAGTTGATTCTCACAGTGCAAACCTTTGTAGATTTCAAAACGTAAAAGTATCATTATGCCGTGTTTTTTCTTCGTCTTCCTGCCACTTTTGTGCGACTTTTTCCCTCCAGGAGTGATGATGTCATCATCACTCCATAAGCCAATGAGATTATCACATGACATTTATGAACAGGGATATCTCTTTTTAACTGTTTTCAATTTAACGTAATATTTAAGTGTTTCTTAGTTTTAGACTAGTTGGTTAGTCTATTTCAATGTTTTAAACCATATCCCAGGTTTTTACTTCACCATTTATGGAGTTTTAACAAGCAAATAAAAGACAGAGCTTAATTCTGTAAAGATTAGATGAAAAATACTCAAAGGATAAATTCAATTGGTTTATTATTTGTTACATAAGTTGAAAAAAGTAAAACAAGTAACTACAGAAACAACATAAAAGGAAACTTAGGGGGAGGGGGGAGGAGAGAAAACCCCAACAATCCCCTCTGAGCAAGCACTAGGCGACAGTGGGGAGGAAAAACTGCCTTTTAACGGGCAGAAGCCTCCAGCAGAACCAGGCTCAGGAGGGGGCAGTCAACTGCTGGGACTGGTTGGGGGGGGGGTGGGGGTGAAAAAAAGAAAAAAGATTAAGAAGGTAGGGAATATGTGTTAGGAGAGAAAGGGAGAGGGGGGACAGGAGAGGTGAAAATTAAGAAGGATCACAGGTGGAGGAGGACGAGGCTAAATCATCTGAATAACCAGCAGACGCCTCTTTTCTTCATTTCCAGGTATTTTTCCATGAGCGCTTTTTTCTCCAGGATAAGGGTTCTCAACTGATCGTTTGTTTCTGCATTTTGCTCCTCGAGTTGCTTGCATCTTTGCTCCATTTCTTTTAATCCTGCTTGTTCTTTTCTAGGCTTTTCTTCCGGGTCTTTGTACGTTTCCTCCTCCATTTGATTTGCCTTGCACATGTCTGTATTTCTCTCTTGTTTTTTCTTGTGCATCTCTTCTATCAGGTCAATTTTTCTCTTGAATACTTGATGCATAAGCAGCAGGTATTCATATTTTTTCTCTTGTTGTTGCTTTTGTGCCTGCATTTCACTTATTTGGCTCTTCAAGTCACTGACCCTCAACAACATCTCATTCATGAGCTCTGAGTGTTCTTTCCTCATTCCATCGATCGTACACTGCATCTCTGAACATTGTCTTTCCAGTATTTCCTTTTCTCTTTCCAGGTCAGGTGTTTTTTCCCTCATTTCATTACAAAATTCTCGCAGTTCTAGATTCCTTCTCTCAAAGTCCTGGAGAATACGTTTTTCTTCTTCCTGTTTCTCTTTTTCTTCAAGAAGCTCTTTATTTTTGCACTCTGTTTCATCAAACCTGACTTTCAGCTCTACGTACATTTCCCTCATGGCTTTGAGTTTGTCCTCCATTGGTATTTCTGTTTCTCTTTCCAGTTCAGGTGTTTTTTCCCTCATTTCATTACAAAATTCTCGCAGTTCTAGATTCCTTCTCTCAAAATCCTGGAGAATACGTTTTTCTTCTTCCTGTTTCTCTTTTTCTTCAAGAAGCTCTATATTTTTGAACTCTGTTTCACCAAACCTGACTGCCAGATCTACGCACATTTCCCTCATGTCTTTGAGTTTGCGCTGCAGTCGCATTGTCTTTTTTCTTTCCAGTTCAGATGTTTTTTCCATCATTTCATTACAAAATTCTCGCAGTTCTAGATTCCTTCTCTCAAAGTCCTGGATAATACGTTTTTCTTCTTCCTGTTGCTTTTTTTCTTCAAGAAGCTCTTTCAGTTTGTGCTCCATTTGTATTTCCTGTTCAGTCTTCTGTTGGCGGATTTTTTCAATTGTTTTCTCAGCTTCATCGAGCTTTCCTTGAAGTATCTGTATCTCCTCAATAGTAGCTTTCTTTCCTTGAAGCTGGGCAGATGTTTCTTTTAATTCGGCACTCTGTTTTCCCGATGAAAAAATACGGGAAAAAAAATTCTTTCGTCCTTGACCAAACTTCATTCCCTCATTGATAATTTTTATATCAGGCTGCCGTTGCTGTTTTCCTTCCAGGTCTTTATTTCGTGCTTCCAATTGTCTGCACTTCTCCTCTAGTTGAAGCTTCTCTTCTTCAATTTGTTTAACTTTGTCATGGAGGTCAGAGTTTTCCTTCTGACTTTCCTGTAATGCCCTTTGGATTGATAAGACAACATCCATGGTTATTTCTCCTGAAGAGATTGGCTGGCCAGACCACGAAGGAGAGGCAGCATTATTTATTTTTCTTTGTCGGCGTTTTCGTCCCATGTTGGAGCCTGTGCACAGTGACTCTGAAAAGGCTTAGAAATATTTGCAAATGTATCTCGTGTTGAACGTTTGAAGTCTGCGAACAAACTGTTTTAAAATTGCTGCTTCTGATCCCTATTTATAGACTTCAGAACTTCAAAGGATCAAAGGTATTAATGATGTCACATCTTGTGACATCATCATTCCGTAAGCCAATCAGATTGTCACATGACATTTTAAAATGGGGATGTGTTTTTTTTTGTTTTTTTGTTGTTTTTTTTTTTAAGTTTTAAAAAAAACTTTAAAACTTTTTTTGAGTTTTCACCATTTGCTCCAGGAGCTGCGCCTGGATGACGGCCGCTTTCAGCGGTACTGTTATGTTTGCATGCCTCAAACATTAATGATGACACCTTCAGTATTTCTCAGTTCCATTCTTTAATTCTCAGGCTTGCAGCGGCAACACAGTCTGCAGCGCTAACTTGTTCATCTACCATTTTCTGTTGTCTCCTTTTTCTATATCCTCCTTCTGCCTTACATTCGACCTTTCAAAATAAAAGTTCTGTAAGCATCACAATCACCTCCTTTCTTTTTTTCTTTAACAAACTTAGGTACTCAGTGAGGTGAATTATTAATCTGAACCTATGATAACAACACCTAATAAAATTACTGAACGTTCTTATTACTTGAGTTTCTCCACACCTAAACATCACTTAAACAGCACTGCATTTGCGCAGATCTCTGACTAATCACTATCAACATTCAACACTAGAATACTGGTTACAGTGTTAGATTCAGGAACAACAAACATGTTACACGCAGCGTGTAACATGTTAACGGGTCACTCAGATATTCAAGTCTTTGATCTGATGTAATCAGACAGATGCATAGGTACGCGTCTGTTTGATCTGACTGGGTATCTGGGCTTGTCTGTTAAGGCGGGGTCGACATGCCGTCCAGGTGGGGCATCTTCAAGTCCATGTCTGATTTTCTTGAAGAATGAGGCATTCCTGACAATTGAGTGTCCATCCCTTGTAGCTGTAATTTCAGAACCCTTAACTTTAGTCACTTTATAGGGTTTTGCATTGTATGGTGTGGATAATTTGTTGTGCTTGGGTTGGCGATGCAGCACTGTGTCACCCAGACTTAGTGAGTGTGGTCTGGCGCGACGAGTTGCATCTGCGATCACCTTCATCTTGATCTTTGCACTATCATCCCTTGCTCTCACTTCATGGTTTTATGGTTTGCTTGTTTTTTTTTTGAGTTTTCACCATTTGCTCCAGGAGCTGCGCCTGGATGACGGCCGCTTTCAGCCGTACCACCGTTTTTCCCTCGCCCAGTTTGAGGACCTGCTGTCCCGCGTTGGTCCAAGCATCGCCCGCTTAGACACCAACTACAGGCGCTCAATCCCTGTCGCCTTTCCATCTGCCTGCGGTTAGTAAAAGTGTTTATTACGGTAGTCCTTTATTGATGCCTGTGCTAATGTATGCTAAACTATTGTTTATACACTGCTAACATGGATGTGGTATGCTAACAGTGAATGCTGTGGGTGTTTACTGATAGCAAACTGTGGTATGGAGACGACTGTTTATAATATTTCTAGTGATACTCAAAAGTAGGGGTGGGCGATACAAACAATATACGATAGAAACGATATAAATTTGGCCAACAATAGAGATTTTGACTATACCGCTGTATCCGATAGCGCATGTTGATGATGTCATCAAGCTGCGCCTGTTTTGGTCAAAAGCATAGCGGCGGCTACAACCATTATCATCTGCAAATTATGGCGGGCGGCAGTCATAGCAAAGAGATGAAGCACTTTTGAAATATGGGGAAAGCCAAAAACTGCGCTTCCTCCACTTCCGTAACATTGATTCATTAATGTTGAATTCTCTCGCAGCTGCTCTATTCCCATGTTGTTGCAGTATATTAATAACTAACCTCGTATTGTGGATGAATAATCTCAGTTGTTCTCCTGACTGAAGTTTGGCCCGTGTATAGCATCCTGCTATGCGATTGCATTTGTCCCTGACCACCAGAATCCCTCACGTTAACTTTTAATGAGTTGAAAAAAAGTTGGCGTTCATCCTCCAGCTTCACTGTGCTAATGTTATGCTAACATAGCTGTGTCGCTAGCAATCACGTAGCACATCATTATATACCAGGTAATCCAACTTCAGTAACCCTACAAACGCTACTGCCGTTTAGTTTCCTGTCTTCATTTATGTTGGAAGTGGTAGCAGAGCTGTACGTTTTAATTAGTTTCAAAAGTCTCTGTCAGAACATGGTATGAAATGTTTAGGTGTAAACTAGCGAGCTAACTTCCTGTTAACTTCTAACTCCGTTAAATTTAATAAATTCTGTTTTCATGGATGTAAAACTTCATTGTTTCACCCGATAAAGCAGCAACGCTGATGATTTAATTAAAGATGAAAGAATTTAGACCGTTTTTAACTCTTAGTGTTCGTTTGACTTTGGGACCTGAAATGGACGGAGTTTTGGACCCAGATTACTCCGCGAAGCTCCTCACTACAGCAGCCGTAATGCTCTGACAATCCATCAAGCAGTGCGGCTTACCAAAGTTGTACTAAAACATTTTTTAACAGATTCCTGCACACAGAAATCGGTTCGAGGTCAGTAAGCCCAACCAGAATTCATACATAAGGCACACTCTCAATTTTTGAGAAAATTAAAGGATTTTTTGTTCAATTCAATTCAATTCAATTCAATTTTATTTATATAGCGCCAAATCACAACAAAAGTCGCCTCAAGGCGCTTCATAGATACAGAGAAAAACCCAACAATCATATGACCCCCTATGAGCAAGCACTTTGGCGACAGTGGGAAGGAAAAACTCCCTTTTAACAGGAAGAAACCTCCGGCAGAACCAGGCTCAGGGAGGGGCGGCCATCTGCTGCGACCGGTTGGGGTGAGAGAAGGAAGACAGGATGAAAGACATGCTGTGGAAGAGAGACAGAGATTAATAACAGATACGATTCAATACAGAGAGGTCTATTAACACATAGTGAGTGAGAAAGGTGACTGGAAAGGAAAAACTCAATGCATCATGGGAATCCCCCGGCAGCCTACATCTATTGCAGCATAACTAAGGGAGGATTCAGGGTCACCTGGTCCAGCCCTAACTATATGCCTTAGCAAAAAGGAAAGTTTTAAGCCTAATCTTAAAAGTAGAGATTGTGTCTGTCTCCCGAATCCAAACTGGAAGCTGGTTCCACAGAAGAGGGGCCTGAAAACTGAAGGCTCTCCCTCCCATTCTACTTTTAAATACTCTAGGAACAACAAGTAGGCCTGCAGAGCGGGAGCGAAGTGCTCTAATAGGGTGATATGGTACTACAAGGTCATTAAGATAAGATGGGGCCTGATTATTTAAGACCTTGTATGTGAGGAGCAGGATTTTGAATTCAATTCTGGATTTAACAGGAAGCCAATGAAGGGAAGCCAAAACAGGAGAAATATGCTCTCTCTTTCTAGTCCCTGTCAGTACTCTTGCTGCAGCATTTTGGATTAACTGAAGGTTTTTCAGTGAGTTTTTTGGACATCCTGATAATAATGAATTGCAGTAGTCCAGCCTGGAAGTAATAAATGCATGAACTAGTTTTTCAGCGTCACTCTGAGACAGGATATTTCTAATTTTAGAGATGTTGCGCAAATGGAAGAACGCAGTCTTACATATTTGTTTAATATGTGCGTTGAAGGACATATCCTGGTCAAAAATGACTCCAAGGTTCCTCACAGTGTTACTGGAGGCCAAGGTAATGCCATCCAGAGTAAGAATCTGGTTAGATACCATATTTCTAAGCTTTTCAGCGCCGAGTACAATGACCTCAGTTTTATCTGAGTTAAGAAGCAGAAAGTTAGTGGCCATCCAAGTCTTTATGTCTTTAAGACATTCCTGCAGTTTAACTAATTGGTGTGTGTTATCTGGCTTCATGGACAGATAGAGCTGGGTGTCATCTGCATAGCAGTGAAAATGTATGCTATGTCTTCTAATGATGCTGCCTAGGGGAAGCATGTATAATGTAAACAGAATTGGTCCTAGCACTGAACCCTGTGGAACTCCATAATTAACCTCAGTGTGTGAAGAGGACTCTCCATTTACATGCACAAACTGGAGTCTATTAGATAGATATGATACAAACCACTGCAGTGCAATACCTGTAATACCCACAGCATGTTCTAATCGCTCTAATAGGATATTATGGTCAACAGTATCGAATGCTGCACTAAGGTCAAGAAGGACAAGCACAGAGATGAGTCCACTGTCAGAGGCCATAAGAAGATCATTTGTAACCTTCACTAAAGCTGTTTCTGTGCTGTGATGAACTCTGAAACCTGACTGAAACTCTTCAAATAAACCATTCCTCTGCAGATGATCTGTTAGCTGTTTGACAACTACTCTTTCAAGGATTTTTGATATGAAAGGAAGGTTGGAGATTGGCCTATAATTAGCTAAGACTGCTGGGTCTAGAGATGGCTTTTTGAGTAAAGGTTTAACTGCAGCCACCTTGAAGGCCTGTGGTACATAGCCGATTATTAGATTTATTAGAACTATTTCTCCAGGCTAAATGATGATCCTCTAAATTTGTGACACGCCATTTCCTCTCCAGATTACGAGTCATCTGCTTTAGGGTACGTGTTTGAGAATTATACCACGGGGTCAGGTACTTCTGATTAGAGACCTTAGTTTTCACTGGAGCTACAGTATCCAGAGTCGTACGTAGTGAGGAGGTGAAATTATTAACAAGATAATCGACCTCTGTTGGGGTAACGTTCAGATAGCTGCTCTGCTCTGTGTTGGAACAGGGCATTGACGATGATAACAGTGGCTGGATTATATTCTTAAACTTAGTTACAGCGCTTTCAGAAAGACATCTACTTTGATAAAGTCCACTCTCCACTGCTGCGTAATCAATTATTGTAAATGTAAATGTTATCAAGAAATGATCAGACAGGAGAGGGTTTTCAGGAAACACTGTTAAATGTTCAGTTTCTATGCCGTATGTTAAAACAAGATCTAGAGTGTGATTAAAGTGGTGGGTGGGTTCTTTTACATTTTGAGAGAAACCAATTGAGTCTAACAACAGATTAAATGCCATGTTGAGGCTGTCATTTTTAGCATCAACATGGATGTTAAAATCACCCACAATAATTATTTTATCTGAGCTCAGAACTAAATTAGATATAAAGTCTGAGAAATCAGACAGAAACTCTGTGTAAGGCCCAGGTGGACGATAGATGATAACAAGTAAGACTGGTTTCTGAGTTTCACAGCTGGGGTGGACAATGCTAAGCATCAGGCTTTCAAATGAATTAAAAGTCTGTCTTGGTCTTTCATTAATTAATAGACTGGTGTGAAAAATTGCAGCCACACCGCCCCCTCGACCTGTGCTTCGAGATTTCTGGTAGTTAGAATGACTCGGGGGTGTTGATTCATTTAAACTAACATAATCATCCTGCTGCAACCAGGTTTCTGTAAGGCAGAGTAAATCAATTTGTTGATCAATTATTAAGTCATGTACTAACAGAGACTTGGAGGAGAGAGACCTAATATTTAATAATCCACATTTCACTGTTTTACTCTTTGGTTCAGATGTGGATACTGTATTGTTCTTTCTTTGTAAATGTTTAAGTTGTTTGTTGCTGGTTTTTAGTTTGTTTTTTGTCTTTTTGGAAGCAGACACAGTCTCTATGGAGATGGGTTTTTGGGGGGGTAGCAGGAGGAGAGAAGCTGCAGAGAGGCGTGTAAGACTGCAACTCTGCTTCCTGGTCCCAACTCTGGATAGTCATGTTTTGAGGGGTTTAATAAATTTGTCGATATTTCTAGAAATGAGAGCTGCTCCATCCAAAGTGGGATGGATGCCATCTCTCCTAACAAGACCAGGTTTCCTCCAGAAGGTTTGCCAATTATCTATGAAGCCCACATCGTTTCTGGGACACCACTCAGACATTTGTGTGGAAAATACGTTATACAGAAGAAAAGAATATATATCGTGATATATATCGTTACCGCACATGCTTCAAATTATATCGCGATATGGATTTTAGGCCATATCGCCCAGCCCTAGCGTATAGTATAGCTTTTATTTTGGAAAGAGACATTTCTCTGTAATAAACTCTCTTTTCCAAAGATGAGTGATTTCTCGATCAGATAGATTTATTTTTTTATTACTTTGTTGTTTCAGCAACATTAAATTTAAAAACTACTTTTGAGTTAAAATATATATTTAGAATTTTAATAAATGACAAATTAAAAAGGCATGAACATTTTTTTGTATCAAAAAAATATCGATCCGTGACACCAAAGTATCGAACCGAACCGTGAATTTTGTGTATCGTTGCACCCCTAGTTTTTACATGATGTGAATTCCTGACTTTACTGCTCCATCACACAACATCTCAATAACTTAAACAGAGCTTTTTTTCTTTGTGTTCAAGTTGAAGGACCCAGTAAAACAAGATTCAGGGACAAATTTTGAAGAAAAACAAATTGCGGGATTTGAAAGAGTCTAGTGTTTTATTATGATGTTACACTGTATCAACCAAAATGACCTTAAAACTACCTATGCAAGTACTCACCAAAAATGTTCAGTGTACTTTCAGTTGTTTTGTTGTTAAATCTTGTTCAAAATTGAAGTTTGTAGGTTTTCTTTTTGAGGCTCTGATGAATATGTTGTCACACGATGACGTTCAAAGGTGAAGTGCTGTCAGATTCTCTAGGTTGTTACAGTTTAAACTGTGTTTCCATGTAACTGCATCATCCCATTCCACATTCCACACCTGCTTGTTTTAGAGTAGAATAGAATAGAATTCAACTTTATTGTCATTGCACATGCACAGGTACAGGGCAACGAAATGCAGTTTGCATCCATCCAGAAGTGCTTTAGCCATGATATAGATATATTACAATATATATTAGCAATAATATAGATATGTAAGTATATTACAGAAATGGGTCTATTATGGTATGTTATAATGTACACGTATGAAGTATGTTATGAATATTCTATAACTATAAGTATGTACAGGCTATGATCAGGATATAAATATGAAATAAAAAAAAACTATACAGAAATCTGAGATATACAGTTATACAGAAATGTGAACTATGCAAGTTATAAACAGTTGTAGGATTAAAAATTATCGTATGTACAGAATGATTATTTACACAAAACTATACAGTAGTGCAGTTAAGATAAGTGAGATATGTGGATAATTTCTACAGTGGCTATAAAGTGCTAGTGGTTGTGAGTGGTGGCTCAGTCCATGTTGTTATTGTGTGTTTGAGGGTACAGTTGTCCATTGTGTGTGTGTGTGTGTGTGTAGGTGGTTGTGGGTGTGTGGATGTCCAGTCCATGTGTTAACGTGGGTCAGATGTCAGGAGGCAGAGTTCAGGAGTCTGACAGCTGTGGGGAAGAAGCTGTTCCGGTATCTGGTGGTCTTAGTCCGGAGGCTCCTGTAGCGCCTCCCAGAGGGCAGGAGGGTGAAGAGTCCATGTGATGGGTGACTGGTGTCTTTGATGATTTTCAGCATCGTCGGGGCAGAAAGTTGTTCTTGGACCCTCACTGAGCCCACAGTACATATCAGTGTGCTTATTCCTTTAGTAGCCAAATAATAAGCACAGACACAAAACTATCCTCAGAAATATTAATGTTTGTTTTCTGTTTTGAGCAGGTTTTTCTAGTGGTGGGTTGAGTGTAATAAACATTTCTTTCTAAACTAGATTATAACTCAAATCATGGAGTATAAAGTCTGCTTTGTTCACCTGTGGAGCTGGGCCTCCATTCTTTGCCAACTGGATTACAAAAGTGGCTCGCCCTGTACACCAAAATTCAAATATTATTTATAGTTAACTTCATTTGCATATGTCAAATTTAGACATTCAAGTATTTTAGTAAATCCTTAAAATCTTTAAACTCTTGCCATTAAAGTACAATTAACCCCTTAAATTAAGGTTTCAGATCTAATACAACCTTCATTTGGCTCCAGCAACTTCCTTAGGTACTCGTGCTCAACTAATTAAGGCCAATCAAATGACAGCAACTCCATGTATTTAGGCTGCCTAAGTTCAAACTGAGCATGGTAGTTGGTGCTAAAAGGGCTGGTGTGAGAATTTCACTAAGTGTGGGCACCAGAGATGGGCAGTAACGCGTTACTTGTATTTGATATTTTCAAATCCGACTTTTGTATGTGGTTCTGAATCCGATACATATCTGACGTTTTAGAAAGCCACTGCTGTGTGAACGGTCATGTCGCATTAAATCCGTCTTTTACGTCACTGACACAAGACAGACGCTAATTATCGGCGCTGGAGAAGCCACTGCGAACGCTTCCTGGCCATCCAGTGTAGATGTTAGTGAAACTGTTGGGAAGACAACAGAGAAACGTGAACATTTTATTTGTACTGTATAATCTCCAGATTCTGACAGAAATTTCCAACTAACCTTTGAAGCACCGCTCCTCTCTAAAACAGCAATAAGGATAATTATTAGGCCAAATGTAAATAACAAAATAACTTTATAACTTAAAGCAAAATTGGGAAACGTAAAGTCAAGTCTTTATATTAAGGGCCATCAGTCAAACGATACTGTTTGGTCTGGGTCTAAACGGAGCACGCGCATGCGGCCGCTTTGAGGGTTCACACTAGAGCGCATTTGTTGTCACATTTTATTTGTAGCGTGAACAAGCAGACAAAAAAATCGGATTTGATCAAAAAATCTGAACTGAGCATTAAGACCTGCAGTGTGAACGTAGCCTAAGATGGCACAATAAATGCTGAATGTTGGGTGCTCGTGAGTAATTGTCTTGTCATGTTCTTAAAACAAACTTTCTGCATGAAATGATCAGATACACTTTAATGGAATCTGTGGGTTTGAATTTTTTTCTGTAAACAACAAAAAATTAATTTAAATTAGGGATGCACCGATACCGATACTGGTATCGGGTATCGGGGTCGATACTGTAAAATGTGTGTGTACTCATACTCGTAAAAGTTAACCGATACCATGAACGATTACTAACTTATTTGGGTGGCATGTCATTTTTGTTGTAGTTTTTTAGATTGGCCACTAGGGGGACATCCCGCGCTAAACAGGCACAGGGTTAGGCGAGTGAGACTGGCGGCTCCAGATAAAAAAGAGAAACTGGAGGCTGCTGTAGCTAGGCTAAACAAAATGTCAGCAGTGTGGACCGGAACAGCCAACTTTAACTCAGGTTTTGGAAAAGCGATGAAAAATGTCAAGAGAAAATCCACGGGCAGTTAAAATAACAGAGACTCTGACTCATTTTATCGCTCTGGATGACCAGCCACTGCCGGCCGTGGAAAACATAGGATTGCACCGTCTTCTCAGCATACTCGAGCTGCGATATGAAATTCCCAACCGCCCACACATCAGGGAGATAATGGTGCCAAAACTTTCTAAAGAGGTAAAGACAAGCAGTGTGTGCGCGATGTCAGTCCTTGGTTTAACGGCACAGTGGACTGATGATCCACGGGCAGATGAGGAGTTTGTCAATGCCAAATACTTTCGTTATTTTGTTTGTTTGTTTACAATATGGACACTCTGCAACAATTTAAAAGTTTATTTTATTCTCAAACCTAATTTGTATTTATTTTATTCCAAACAGAAGTGTTTATTTATTATTCTGAAAGCTCGAGACAGTGCCAATAGTTCAGTGATATTTTGTTAAATTACAATGTGGAGACTCTGTAATAATTTAACAAAAGTGCTTATTTTTCACTTGAAATTTTTTTGTGGTCACTTTTATTAAGATTTTTTTTTTTTATCGGTAGAGAATAAAATAAAACCTGTCTTCCAATTCATTGCATTTGTGTGTGTGTGTGGTAGAAGTATCGGATTTGTACTCTGTATCGGCAAGTACTCAGATCCAAGTATCGGTTTGAAAAAAATTGGTATCGTTGCATCCCTAATTTAAAGAATGTAGATATTTAAACCTGAGATCTAAGGTAAACCTAACAGGTAGTTTTGCTGAAATGGATGATGGAAAGCTAAAAAAAAAAAAATACTTAAGATGTTCAATACACATTTTTCTTTACATCCAGTCAATCAACTCTGATAATTAAAATGAAACTGATTCAGGAGTTCACACAGCTACTTTAAGGAGCTCAGTTAATTAATAAACTTCTATCAACTTAGCTAACAGATTATAGTTAAGCTAAAATAGATTCCTAAATTAAAAGAACTACTACAGTATTAACTAAAAAACCTAAGTCAACTGAACTAGGACAAGAGTTTAAACAATACTCTTTCATGTGATTCTTGTGTAGGTGGTTAAAGAGGTTTGTCATGTTTGAGTGGTGGTGGGGACCGTTTTGTGCTATAATTTGCATAGTACAGTTTTGTGGGGCGTGTCAGACTTTTCATAACCAAACCATGTCCATGCTACAGAGGTAGCCCCTCGTTTAGCAATAAGGTCCTCGCCTTGTTTTGACTGGTCCTTCTGTTTGGAGCTAGCTGGTTCTGCCTCATCCTCGCTGGCCATGCTGGTATTCTCTGTGCCTTCATCCGCATGGTGACTATAAGCGCCAATTTATAGTTACTTCATGTTTTAATTTGAGGTCATTTGTTTGATGCATATTCTGAAATTTGATGTTTGAGAATAATGTATATCATTTCAGTTTACTTTGAAAAGTCTCTGAGCTTTCTTGTGAAAGGTTTATGTGGAAAATAAACAAGCGGACGGCGGAGCCACACGATGGTTTTACCGTCATTGTTGGTAACAACAGTACGAAACAGTCGCTTGTCCGTCCATATTGTGGTTATTTTAAGTATAAGAGAGAGAGAGAAGTTTAAGAAATTAATATAGCCGCTACAGTGACCATCAAAACCATGAAAAAATATTGCCGTAAACAGTTTATTTTGCAACATCACGAAACAAACGATAGGGTATATAATATGAAACAATACACATTTTTATATCGTCATCCGATATATATATCGTCATATCGCACAGCCATAATCCTTTGTTTTTTGTTGCTGTTGTTTATGTTCAAGGTAAAAAAAAAAGAAAAAAAATATAAACTTTTTAAAATATCTTTTTGTGTCTCTTGTTTTCCTCAGAATAAATTGCAACTAGTCTCAATGGCTGAGATGGAGGAGCAACACAGCGACACGTTAACCCCGACTGCTGCAGTTCCTGTATGAACTGAGCAACTCTGAAAATCCAAGGAAAAGCTGAGTGTATTTTATTTAAAGCTCAGATGGAACTTGATGGACTAGCATGCAGGCTGCATTCAGGACTTTGACACACTGGTATGTGAAGAGTGGTACCAAGAGAACTTGTGCGCACACAACGTGTCACTTTATGCTTGCTCTTCTCCAGCCTCTGGTGTCACTTTGTAGTCATTTGTCTTATTATTGTCTTATTTGATGCAATTTAGGTTCTGTGAGCACAAGCAGAGGTTTTTGCTCCGGAAGTAACCATGACCTCGTTTTCAGAGCCGTGTTTAACGTTTAATGGGCGTGAAATATGTCAGACTTTTTCCTCTACTTAAACAGTTAAGAGCATTTGAACACAGTGGAGAAAAAGGTGTGCATTAAGGATTTTGAAACTATGTTTAACTAGGGCTGGGCGATATGACCCAAAATTCATATCTCAATATTTTTTAGCTGGATGACGATATAAGATATGTATCTCGATATTTTTTTAACGCCATAAGGTAAGAACAAAAAGAGAGTTCTTAGTCAAAGCTGTGTCCCAGATGTCACACGGGCACTTTTATTAACATACAGCGTAGATGTACAGTGGGGCAAAAAAGTATTTAGTCAGCCACCGATTGTGCAAGTTCCCCCACTTAAAATGATGACAGAGATCAGTAATTTGCACCAGAGGTACACTTCAACTGTGAGAGACAGAATGTGAAAAAAAAATCCATGAATTCACATGGTAGGATTTGTAAAGAATTTATTCGTAAATGAGGGTGGAAAATAAGTATTTGGTCACCTCAAACAAGGAAAATCCCTGGCTCTCACAGACCTGTAACGTCTTCTGTAAGAAGCTTTTCTGTCCCCCACTCGTTACCTGTATGAATGGCACCTGTTTGACCTCATCATCTGTATAAAAGACACCTGTCCACAGCCTCAACCAGTCAGACTCCAAACTCCGCCATGGCCAAGACCAAAGAGCTTTCGAAGGACACCAGGAAAAGAATTGTAGACCTGCACCAGACTGGGAAGAGTGAATCTACAATAGGCAAGCAGCTTGGTGTGAAAAAATCAACTGTGGGAGCAATCATCAGAAAATGGAAGACATACAAGACCACTGATGATCTCCCTCGATCTGGGGCTCCACGCAAGATCTCATCCCGTGGGGTCAAAATGATCATGAGAACGGTGAGCAAAGATCCCAGAACCACACGGGGGGACCTGGTGAATGACCTGCAGAGAGCTGGGACCAAAGTAACAAAGGTCACCATCAGTAACACACTACAACGGCAGGGAATCAAATCCCGCAGTGCCAGACGTGTTCCGCTGCTGAAGCCAGTGCATGTCCAGGCCCGTCTGAAGTTTGCCAGAGAGCACATGGATGATACAGCAGAGGATTGGGAGAATGTCATGTGGTCAGATGAAACCAAAGTAGAACTTTTTGGTATAAACTCAACTCGTCGTGTTTGGAGGAAGAAGAATACTGAGTTGCATCCCAAGAACACCATACCTACTGTGAAGCATGGGGGTGGAAACATCATGCTATGGGGCTGTTTTTCTGCCAAAGGGACAGGACGACTGATCCGTGTTAAGGACAGAATGAATGGGGCCAAGTATCGTGAGATTTTGAGCCAAAACCTCCTTCCATCAGTGAGAACTTTGAAGATGAAACGAGGCTGGGTCTTCCAACATGACAATGATCCAAAACACACCGCCCGGGCAACAAAGGAGTGGCTCCGTAAGAAGCATTTGAAAGTCCTGGAGTGGCCTAGCCAGTCTCCAGACCTCAACCCCATAGAAAATCTGTGGCGGGAGTTGAAAGTCCGTGTTGCTCGGCGACAGCCCCAAAACATCACTGCTCTTGAGAAGATCTGCATGGAGGAATGGGCCAAAATACCAGCTACTGTGTGTGCAAACCTGGTAAAGACCTATAGTAAACGTTTGACCTCTGTTATTGCCAACAAAGGTTATGTTACAAAGTATTGAGTTGTATTTTTGTTATTGACCAAATACTTATTTTCCACCCTGATTTACGAATAAATTCTTTACAAATCCTACCATGTGAATTCATGGATTTTTTTTTCACATTCTGTCTCTCACAGTTGAAGTGTACCTCTGGTGCAAATTACTGACCTCTGTCATCATTTTAAGTGGGGGAACTTGCACAATCGGTGGCTGACTAAATACTTTTTTGCCCCACTGTACATGAAAAAAAATTACTCAAAAATAAATTATGAGCATTTATTAAATAAAAATACTCCATAAATAAAAGAAAACTATGTTGTTTTTGTGCATAACAAAGAGCTCACAATTGTGCAGTCAAAATCTAAACTAAAAGACGCTGAGCATAATAACAAGGGCAGATTTCACAGCTGCTCTGTTCCCAAGTTTGTGACTGACAGCCTGGAGTTTGAAATCCGCTTCATAACCGTGTCTCTTAACAGGTGCCATTTATGGTCCTTATGCACACGTAAGGTAATCCAACTTCAGTAACCCTGCAAACGCCACTGCTGTTTAGTTTTCTGTCTTCATTTATGTTGGAAGTGGTAGCAGAGCTGTACGTTTTAATTAGTTTCAAAAGTCTCTGTCAGAACATGGTATGAAATGTTTAGGTGGAAACTAGCGAGCTAACTTCCTGTTAACTTCTAACTCCGTTAAATTTAATAAATTCTGTTTTCATGGATGTAAAATGTAATTGTTACACCCGATAAAGCAGCAACGCTGATGATTTAATTAAAGATGAAAGAATTTAGACTGTTTTTAACTCTTAGTGTTCGTTTGACTTTGAGACCTGAAATGGACGGAGTTTTGGACCCAGATTACTCCGCGAAGCTCCTCACCACGGCAGCTGTAATGCTCTGACAATCCATCAAGCAGTGCAGCTTACCAAAGTTGTACTAAAACATTTTTAACAGATTTCTGCACGCAGAAATCGGTTCGAGGTGAGTAAGCACAACCAGAGTTCATACATAAGGCACACTCTCGATTTTTGAGAAAATTAAAGGATTTTTTGTGTGGAAAATACGTTATACAGAAAAAAAGAATATATATCTTAATATATATCGTTACCGCACATGCTTCAAATTATATTGCGATATGGATTTTAGGCCATATCGCCCAGCCCTACTCAAAAGGTCTCATCAAGTCCCGATTTAATTCAATTTATGCCGTGTTATCAGTGTTTGCATTGATAGCATGGCTGTGGTGTCATATCAGTGTATGCTCTCGGTGTTTGCTGATATCAAACTGTGGTATGAGGACCACTGTGGGTTAATCTTTGTAGTGATACTCACTCCTTTTTTTTATTTAGACCTGGTTTATTTCTGGTATAGTTGAATATTTGTATATAATCCCAGCAGCTGTCAGACTCTATAACAGGGGTCACCAGCCTTTCTTAAAACTGAGAGTTAGATAAAACTGTGAACAGTTTGGTTCATCTTTAGTCAAGATTTATGTTTTGTAATTTAAATCTGACATCGCAAAAGTATTTTAGAGTTTGAATAATGTATTTTACAACTGCAGTACACGTAATACTAATTTTGAACAATTTTGTCCAGGTTCCTTGACACCAGGGACTCCTCCAGGACCATCGCGTTCAGTTACAGAGTCGGTGTGTCCACGGTGTGCCAGATCATCCCCCAGGTAGCGACGGCCATCTGGGACTGTCTAGTGGACGACTTCATGGCTGTGCCTTCACCTGGAGACTCATAGAGAAAGTATATACAGTGGTCCCTCATTTATTGCAGCAGGGTTTCTCAGAATAACTAGCCCCTCGCCAAACACTTTATACACTTTATTTATTTATTTTATTTTTTTTACACACACACATGAAGATTAGTCACAGTTCTCACAAGTTGATTCTCACAGTGCAAACCTTTGTAGATTTCAAAACGTAAAAGTATCATTATGCCGTGTTTTTTCGTCTGCCTGCCACTTTTGTGCGACTTTTTCCCTCCAGGAGTGATGATGTCATCATCACTCCATAAGCCAATGAGATTATCACATGACATTTATGAACAGGGATATCTCTTTTTAACTGTTTTCAATTTAACGTAATATTTAAGTGTTTCTTAGTTTTAGACTAGTTGGTTAGTCTATTTCAATGTTTTAAACCATATCCCAGGTTTTTACTTCACCATTTATGGAGTTTTAACAAGCAAATAAAAGACAGAGCTTAATTCTGTAAAGATTAGATGAAAAATACTCAAAGGATAAATTCAATTGGTTTATTATTTTGTTACATAAGTTGAAAAAAGTAAAACAAGTAACTACAGAAACAACATAAAAGGAAACTTAAACAATCAAATAAATAAATGAAGGGGGGGGGGAGGGGGAAGGGGAGGGGGGAGGAGAGAAAACCCCAACAATCCCCTCTGAGCAAGCACTAGGCGACAGTGGGGAGGAAAAACTGCCTTTTAACGGGCAGAAGCCTCCAGCAGAACCAGGCTCAGGAGGGGGCAGTCAACTGCTGGGACTGGTTGGGGGGGTAGGGGGGAAGGGGGTGAGGGTGAAAAAAAGAAAAAAGATTAAG
The DNA here is from genome assembly GCF_056152115.1 of Neolamprologus brichardi. Classification (NCBI taxonomy): domain Eukaryota; kingdom Metazoa; phylum Chordata; class Actinopteri; order Cichliformes; family Cichlidae; genus Neolamprologus; species Neolamprologus brichardi. Next base: position 4,042,739 of record NC_142113.1, read on the forward strand.
AAGGTAAGGAATATGTGTTAGGAGAGAAAGGGAGAGGGGGGACAGGAGAGGTGAAAATTAAGATGGATCACAGGTGGAGGAGGACGAGGCTAAATCATCTGAATAACCAGCAGACGCCTCTTTTCTTCATTTCCAGGTATTTTTCCATGAGCGCTTTTTTCTCCAGGATAAGGGTTCTCAACTGATCGTTTGTTTCTGCATTTTGCTCCTCGAGTTGCTTGCATCTTTGCTCCATTTCTTTTAATCCTGCTTGTTCTTTTCTAGGCTTTTCTTTCGGGTCTTCGTACGTTTCCTCCTCCATTGGATTTGCCTTGCACATGTCTGTATTTCTCTCTTGTTTTTTCTTGTACATCTCTTCTATCAGGTCAATTTTTCTCTTGAATACTTGATGCATAAGCAGCAGGTATTCATATTTTTTCTCTTGTTGTTGCTTTTGTGCCTGCATTTCACTTATTTGGGTCTTCAAGTCACTGACCCTCAACAACATCTCATTCATGAGCTCTGAGTGTTCTTTCCTCATTCCATCGATCGTACACTGCATCTCTGAACATTGTCTTTCCAGTATTTCCTTTTCTCTTTCCAGGTCAGGTGTTTTTTCCCTCATTTCATTATAAAATTCTCGCAGTTCTAGATTCCTTCTCTCAAAGTCCTGGAGAATACGTTTTTCTTCTTCCTGTTTCTCTTTTTCTTCAAGAAGCTCTTTATTTTTGCACTCTGTTTCATCAAACCTGACTTTCAGCTCTACGTACATTTCCCTCATGACTTTGAGTTTGTCCTCCATTGGTATTTCTTTTTCTCTTTCCAGTTCAGGTGTTTTGTCCTTCATTTCATTACAAAATTCTCGCAGTTCTAGATTCCTTCTCTCAAAGTCCTGGAGAATACGTTTTTCTTCTTCCTGTTTCTCTTTTTCTTCAAGAAGCTCTATATTTTTGCACTCTGTTTCACCAAACCTGACTGCCAGATCTACGCACATTTCCCTCATGTCTTTGAGTTTGCGCTGCAATCGTATTGTCTTTTTTCTTTCCAGTTCAGATGTTTTTTCCTTCATTTCATTACAAAATTCTCGCAGTTCTAGATTCCTTCTCTCAAAGTCCTGGAGAATACGTTTTTCTTCTTCCTGTTGCTTTTTTTCTTCAAGAAGCTCTTTCAGTTTGTGCTCCATTTGTACTTCCTGTTCAGTCTTCTGTTGGCGGATTTTTTCAATTGTTTTCTCAGCTTCATCGAGCTTTCCTTGAAGTATCTGTATCTCCTCAATAGTAGCTTTCTTTCCTTGAAGCTGGGCAGATGTTTCTTTTAATTCGGCACTCTGTGTTCCCGATGAAAAAATACGGGAAAAAAAATTCTTTCGTCCTTGACCAAACTTCATTCCCTCATTGATAATTTTTATATCAGGCTGCCGTTGCTGTTTTCCTTCCAGGTCTTTATTTCGTGCTTCCAATTGTCTGCACTTCTCCTCTAGTTGAAGCTTCTCTTCTTCAATTTGTTTAACTTTGTCATGGAGGTCAGAGTTTTCCTTCTGACTTTCCTGTAATGCCCTTTGGATTGATAAGACAACATCCATGGTTATTTCTCCTGAAGAGATTGGCTGGCCAGACCACGAAGGAGAGGCAGCATTATTTATTTTTCTTTGTCGGCGTTTTCGTCCCATGTTGGAGCCTGTGCACAGTGACTCTGAAAAGGCTTAGAAATATTTCCAAATGTATCTCGTGTTGAACGTTTGAAGTCTGCGAACAAACTGTTTTAAAATTGCTGCTTCTGATCCCTATTTATAGACTTCAGAACTTCAAAGGATCAAAGGTATTAATGATGTCACATCTTGTGACATCATCATTCCGTAAGCCAATCAGATTGTCACATGACATTTTAAAATGGGGATGTGTTTTTTTTTGTTTTTTTGGTTTTTTTTTTTAAGTTTTTTTGGAGTTTTCACCATTTGCTCCAGGAGCTGCGCCTGGATGACGGCTGCTTTCAGCGGTACTGTTATGTTTGAGGCATGCAAACATAACAGTACCGCTTTCAGTGGTACTGTAATGTTTGCATGCCTCAAACATTAATGATGACACCTTCAGTATTTCTCAGTTCCATTCTTTAATTCTCAGGCTTGCAGCGGCAACACAGTCTGCAGCGCTAACTTGTTCATCTACCGTTTTCTGTTGTCTCCTTTTTCTATATCCTCCTTCTGCCTTACATTCGACCTTTCAAAATAAAAGTTCTGTAAACATCACAATCACCTCCTTTTTTTTTTCTTTAACAAACTTAGGTACTCAGTGAGGTGAATTATTAATCTGAACCTATGATAACAACACCTAATAAAATTACTGAACGTTCTTATTACTTGAGTTTCTCCACACCTAAACATCACTTAAACAGCACTGCATTTGCGCAGATCTCTGACTAATCACTATCAAAATTCAACACTAGAATACTGGTTACAGTGTTAGATTCAGGAACAACAAACATGTTACACACAGCGTAACCTTTAACGGGTCACTCAGATATTCAAGTCTTAGATCTGATGTAATCAGACAGATGCATAGGTACGCGTCTGTTTGATCTGACTGGGTATCTGGGCTTGTCTGTTAAGGCGGGGTCGACATGTCGTCCAGGTGGGGCATCTTCAAGTCCATGTCTGATTTTCTTGAAGCATGAGGCATTGCTGACAATTGAGTGTCCATCCCTTGTAGCTGTAATTTCAGAACCCTTAACTTTAGTCACTTTATAGGGTTTTGCATTGTATGGTGTGGATAATTTGTTGTGCTTGGGTTGGCGATGCAGCACTGTGTCACCCAGACTTAGTGAGTGTGGTCTGGCGCGACGAGTTGCATCTGCGATCACCTTCATCTTGATCTTTGCACTATCATCCCTTGCTCTTACTTCAGCATCTGAACACTTCCGTGGAGTGGTGTTAACGAAAGGGAGCTTGGTGTATAGCTGGTGTTGAAACAGTATTTCAGCTGGTGAGCTCGCTGTTGTGCAATGAGGTGTAGATCTGTACTCACGAAGAAAGATGTTTAGTTGCTGTCTCCATGGAGAATACGTTGTCAATGACTGGGATAACAGAAGATGCTGATGTTGAGCGTACACTTTCAACGACTGGATAGCGAGAATACTCGTCTGTGATAACGAGCAGGTATTCCCCCGTAGGGAGTGGTCCATAAAAGTCTGCACTGACACTGTGCCAGGGCGTTTCGGGTAATGGTGACATCTGCACAGGGTCAGTGTGTCTGACAGGTGTGCTAGCTTGGCATGGCAGACAGTTTTGAACTGCAGATTCTGCTTTCCGATCGATCTCTGGGAACCATACTTTGGTACGTGGCAGCGCTTTGGTCTTGACGATACCCTGGTGCCCTTCGTGTGCCAGTTGTATTGCTCTTTCTTGTAGGACAGTTGGAATAACTATCCTCGTGCCTCTGAGTATGAAGTCAGATGAGTCAGCTACTGTTAGTTCACTTTGAACATGTTTGAATGATTTCAAAATGTCAGCATGCTGGGATTTATCTGTTAGATGCCACGTGTTGTTCCTGATGTGACCGATGACTTCCTGCAGAACCTGGTCTTTCAGAGTCTCTGTTTTTATCTCGTGAAGTGTCATGGCTTTTGGGGTGTAGTGATAAGAGAAGAAATTGACATACTCTTCTGCAACCTTACATGCACGAGCACTTTCATTCTCCTGTGTTGGCACTGGATGACGTGACATAAAGTCAGCTGGATTATCAGCACCTTTTCTGTATTCCACTCTGAAGTTATATGGCTGAAGTCTCAGTCCCCATCTTTCTATTCTGGCAGGTGGTTTTGATCTTGGGTTATTCCAGATGATTTTGAGTGCCTTGTGATCGGTCACCAGTGTGAATGGATGTCCATAAACATACAAATGGAATTGTTCGCACCTCCACACAGTGGCGAGTGCTTCTTTCTCAGTCTGCGAGTATCTCGTTTCCACATCACTCAGTGCTCTGCTTGCATATGCAATAATGTGCTTCATCCCCTTTTCATCTTTTTGACAGAGGATGGCGCCCAGTCCTACTGGACTAGCATCAACAATCAGTTCAGTGTGTCTGCTGGGATAGAAGTAGGACATCGTCGTGTCGCTTGTGAGACTGACCTTGAGTGCCTGCAACGCAGTTTCTTGGTCTTGACCCCATGTCCAAGGGGTGGAGCGCAGCGGCTCAGAGATCGATGAGAAGTCTCTGATGAACCTTGAGCAGTAATTGGCCATGCCAAGGAGACTTTTGATGTCAGCAGGTGTTTTTGGGTTGGGAGCGTGTTGAACTGCTGCAACCTTTTTAGGATCTGCTGAAATGCCACCTGCAGAGAGGATGAAACCAAAAAACTCAAGTTTCGTTTTATTAAATTCACACTTCTCTCGATTCAGAGTAAGACCTGACTCTGATAGTCGCTTAAAGAGAGCTGTAAGATTGCTGTCATGATCAGCCTGGTCCCTGCCAAAGACTATAATGTCATCACTGAGATTTTTGACTCCGTTCAGTCGTTGCAGCGTCTGATAAATAGCATTTTGGAACACTTCAGCTGCAGAAGAGATTCCAAAGCTCAGTCTTTTATAGCGCCGAAGTCCCAGATGAGTAGTGAACGTCGTAATGTAGCGGCTGTCAGGGTGTAATTCAAATTGGTGGTATCCTGCCCTGAGATCAAGTTTTGAGAACACCGTAGATCCATTCAGCTCATGGATTACATCATCAATCGTGGGCGTGACGTGTCGTTCTCGTTTGATTGCAGTATTTGCTTGTCTCATGTCCACACATATCCGTACTAGGGCTGGGCAAAACGATTATTTTCCTAAGCGATGAATCTAGCGATTAATTTTTCGATGCATCGATTAATCTAACGATTCATTTTTTAATCCGATTCGATTTCGATTCGATTCGATTAACGATTTTTTTCCCCATTATTTGACTTGTATAGCAATTTCACATTTACTAATTTATGTATATAAATGAAAAACACAAATTTATTCATTTGAAGACCTTTTAATAAAAAACAAATTGCAAAATAAAGTTGTAGAGGTCGTACAATCAATACAATAGAGATAGCATTTAACAAGAAATGAAATGTGCAAACATATATAAAAGGAAAAGTTAGCAAAACATTTCAAATAAATAGCAACAATGGTGTCTTTAAACAAACAAAATGTAACATTCACTTTGCATTCTGCCAAAAAGTGCTCTCCATTCACAAAACAAAATCCACAATAACATTGTAGTACAATCTTCTGTTTTTAACAAAAAATTAAATGTTGTGCAAACAAATATAACAAAGGAAATCATAGCAAAAAATTAATAATATACAAACAGCAGCAATGGCGTCTTTGAACAAATAATGAAATGACAAGTTACCCCTAAGTAGGACTCTGTGACCAGACTTGCCCAAGCATCAGTGGTAAGGGAGATTTTGGATGTGGCCTCTTTTAGTTCATTCCTTAGTTTCTCCACTGAAGTTTCATACTTTCTCTCCATCATGCTTGTAAAATGACGCCTAGACGGCAGTGTGTAACCTGTTGGAAAGTGGTGAATCCCTCACCCACAGCAAGTGGTCTCTTGTCTTTTAAAATCATAGATAAGACGCTCTCGGTAAGTACAGCCACGTCCTGGGGTGTGCATGGTGTACTTCTTCTCTGACAGTAGTCCTCCAGACTTTTCTGTTTGTTCCTGAAACCATAAATCGCACACAGATGAAGTCGAATAATTACAAAATAATTATATGGAAAGCATATATATATATATATATATATATATATATTAGGGGTGCAACGATACACAAAATTCACGGTTCGGTTCGGTTCGATACTTTGGTGTCACGGTTCGATATTTTTTCGATACACAAAAAAATGTTCATGCCTTTTTATTAATTTGTCATTTATTAAATTTTCACGACACATTCTGCACCACCTCTCTGTGCGTTCATCATTTGTTTGAAGCCAGCTCACCTCCTGCAACCACTTTTCCGAGAATACGCGCTTCTTTTGTGGTTCGGACTCCTGACATTTCTTTGGAGGTGGAGGAACACCAAAGTAATTGCTTAAAGGAGCTTCTTCGACATCTTTAAGAGTTCTAAACAAATGTCTGTCCTCCTCCTGAAAATCTTATGTATGCAAACACGAGTTGCAACTTCTTATCTTGTGCGCGTTTTTTATTTTGACAGCGAATACGCACCTGCGGACCACTTATGTGCAGACCTGGTTATTTAGCTCGTCATATTGCAGCCACAGAAATTCTTTTGTCCATGAAACCATAAAGCTGCACTTTCTTTTTGCCTTATAGTCTGATTTGTCATAACTTTTCCGTTTTGTGGTAAGCTTTTCTTTGGCTGTCACTTCTTCACCCTGACCTGTCTTATTTGGCTCAGCAGAACTAAAATATATATCCTGCTGCTTTTACACACGCACTCACATAACGCTCAGCGATTCTCTGTGCGATCAACCTCTCACATGTTTAAGCTTGCTGCGGGAGATTTCACTTGTCATGTTTGCATAGTAAGCTAACGATTGATAAGACGATGTCAGAGGAATTAGTGCGCAAATTATCATCACTCACCAATCAGTACTGTCGCTCTCTATACACAGTTCACGCGATTGCAAAGTGAAAGCAAAAAACAAGCGCAAATTCAAACGCGATTTCAATTATGTCACATATTGACAGTGGCTCACCGATGCCAATGACATAATTACCCAGCTACATTTCCGAAAGAATGCAAAAGCATTGACATATATTTTTCCTTCCTACGATAGGCCGACGGGCAGGGCAGCCCGACTGGAAAAATCGCTAGCCCCGGGGCGTCGGGCTAGCGATTTTGCGAGCCCTGTATCTGATTGAGGAATCACTCATCTTTGGAAAAGAGAGTTTATTACAGAGAAATGTCTCTTTCCAAAATAAAAGCTATACTATACGCTTCTTCTGGGCTATATTCTCAGCAGCATATTAAACATATCAGGTCCCCATAAGGAGAATCATGTGCTAACGGCTGTCTAAATGACTCGGGTAAAGTTTGTATGCATGCTTGTTGTTTTTGTCTGCTTCCACTTGTCTTTGCACTAGGATGCTATCGGGTAAATGTGCAGTCATATTCGTTGTGTTCCCACTAGTGCTGTCAGCCTTAATCTGAAATGAGGTTAACGCCACAACACGGCAAATTTCCGTTAACGAGCTACCGCGGATTGCCCCGTGTGTGGGGCTGGACAGCGTCAACACATTAACGAGCTAACTGCGCTAACACACTAGTTCCCACTCATGTAATTAAGCATTGCCTGGCACATCTGACATACTGCTTTACTTTTGTCCATGACACGCTTACCTTCAGGGTCATACGTCACATGAAGACCAAAATAGTTCCAGACGCCAGATCTGAATGAGGGTGGGGAAGGTTCAATTTGCCATGTTGCAACGAGCTTAACTTCTGTCTCGCTAGCTTGCCCTGCGCTCAGTGAATCTGCGTTCGACTACTCCGCCTAGGCTGCACTGTCGAGCGCAGATCCACTGAGCGCTCAACACAGACAGCACCGTCAGAAGGAAAGTTGATAAAATAAATTAAAAATGTTGTATTGTTCGATACATATGCGTACCGAACCGAAAGCACTGTATCGAACGGTTCAATATCGATACGAGTATCGTTGCACCCCTAATATATATATATATATATATATATATATATATACACTCACGCACACACACACTGTTATGCCATGTGCTTTCATAGCATAACAGTAAAAGGTTAATGATAATCCCCAATGTTGAACATATGATATGCAGTAATCGTGATGGCTGCAAAAAATAACGTTTAAACAGCCATAGCTGATGGCACCTTTACTGGTGCACTGCTTTCTAGTCATTAGATGGCATAACTTTGTCCTATAAGATCAAGCTGGAGAAGCATTATGTATAAAAACAGCGTTTAAATAGGATGAAACACATTAAATTTGACAAATCAAGAGTTTGTTGTCATTTTGATTTTGCAAGCACTTTAACAATGTTGTAATAGTGTCCACGACGGCTACGTTTAGCAGGTGGTGCGTTATCCTTAACATTTTTCCTGCGGCCAATTCGCTGTCTCACATTTTCGTCTTCCGCCGATTCTGATAATCAGCCTGCGCGCATTCCGACTCATTTTGCATGAATTAACGGGTAAAAACTAGCGTTAGTAAAAAAGTTGAAAACTTACGGTGGTTTGTCCTTTGCAGAAGCTGCTCCTGGATGCCGTCGTGCTTTCATGATAGGCCATTTCCACCTCACAAAGCCGGCAAACGACTGAATCACTTCCTTTTCGGTTAAAATATCCCCATACTGTAAAACTGCGTGTTCGGGTGGAGTGGTTTAAGTCGACTGCAACTGCCTCACTCATGTTGCCGCTACTCGCTGCCGCCATGTCTTTTTTTGAAAGTGGCGACGCATCGACGCAGATTTTTTTACGTCGACGTATTTTACGTGTCGACGTAATCGATTACGTCGACGCGTTGTCCCAGCCCTAATCCGTACGTCGTCCGGATTCTTTGGTTTTGGCAGTGTTACAATGGGTGAAACCCAAGGTGATGGTCCCGTAACCTTTTCAATCATGTCATCAGCTTCTAGTTTCTGAAATTCGTCCTCCACTTTTTGACGTAAATGAAAAGGAACACGTCTGTGTGGTTGACAGGTTGATTTTACATCTGTGTTTATGTGCAGTTTCACTTGAAAAACTTTGAGTTTTCCAATTCCCTTGAAAAGTTCTGGGTGTTGTTCTACTAGCTTGTCTGCAACAGAACGTTGAGACTGAGAAGAGACCGCAGTGACAATATGGAGGAGTCCCAAGGCTTTTGAGGTTTCAAAACTCAAAAATATTGAAGCCTCCTCCTTTAATGACAAAGAAGGAACACCTAACTGTTTTGTCTTGTTTTTCCACACTGCACCTGAATGCACCACACACAGGGAGAGACGTAGATGAGTGGTATGGGTAAATCTTGATGTCTGTAGAAGTCAACGTAGGACGTGGTGTCAGTTTGTTGTAGGTAGCTTCAGTTAAGCAGTTAGCAGTGGCCCCAGAATGGATTAGCACCGGTATCTGGGTGCCCATTACTCTGACTTCAGTATGTGGGAGTTTAGGATGTTGAGCTGTGTTCACCACATATACATAAGCGTCATCACTGCTGGATGTGTGCCCTGTCTCCACGTGTGCAGCGCTATCTGTTAGTTGATGAACAGTTTGCGGTGGCAGATTTTTCTTCTACTTCTTTCCACAATGTGTCTCTTTTCTCTTTGAGCGACATTGCTTTGCAAAATGATTGTATTTGCCACAAGAATGACAGATTTTGTCTTTGGCTGGGCAGCCTTGCTCATGAGGATATCTGCCTCCACAGTTTCCACAGCGGTTATTCGGCTGCCATGAGGGTGTCCATTTGTTTCTAGCCGTGGTGTCACGTCCTGTTTTGTGCTGTACTTTATTAACTGCAGCTGTCTTGTCAGCTTCCATCCCTGTAGCTTGCAATTCAGACAACTCACATGCACGCCCATGATTTAATAGATCATCCAATGTTAAATCAGGTTCTCTGAGTGCTTTTCTACGCAGCTGTGATGATGTACAGCTTTGGATAATTTGTGTTTTGATTTCTGCAGTCATGTCTGCAAACTCACAGTTTTTGGCTAGAATCCTAAGCCTGGTGTGATAGTTGTCCAGCGTTTCACCTGATTCCTGCACCACTTTCCTGAATAGATAAATCTGATACTGCGCGTTTTTCTTAGGCGCAAAGTATGCTGACAATTTCTGTTTTGTATCTGCGTACTTGTCGCCAACCGTTGCTAACGTGTCGTAAACGTCATGCACTTTTTCACCAGCCACATGCAGCAATAATGCTCTTAATCTTGCATCTCCAGTAATATTCATTGCCGTGGTGTGGTTTTCAAACCTCTGAAGCCATTTCGTCCAGCGAGGTCCGACGGAACCGAGGTCGGTGTCCGTGTCGAAGGGTGGAAGTGGAGTAGCGTGTGCAGCCATGTTCTTGTCTCCTAAGCTCCGGGTAGGGCAACTTCCTTCGTCTTGCTTTGGTTGTAACCTTTACTCTCGTCGCCAGTGTAATGTTTGCATGCCTCAAACATTAATGATGACACCTTCAGTATTTCTCAGTTCCATTCTTTAATTCTCAGGCTTGCAGCGGCAACACAGTCTGCAGCGCTAACTTGTTCATCTACCGTTTTCTGTTGTCTCCTTTTTCTATATCCTCCTTCCGCCTTACATTCGACCTTTCAAAATAAAAGTTCTGTAAACATCACAGGTACCACCGTCTTTCCCTCGCCCAGTTTGAGGGCGAGTAGGGGTGGGCGATATAAACGATATCTGATAGAAACAATATAAATTTGGCCAACGATAGAGATTTTGACTATACCGCTCTATCCGATAGCGCATGTTGATGATGTCATCAAGCTGCGCCTGTTTTGGTCGAAAGCATAGCGGCGGCTAAAACCATTATCATCTGCAAATTATGGCGGGCGACAGTCATAGCAAAGAGATGAAGCACTTTTGAAATATGGGGCAAGCCAAAAACTGGGCTTCCTCCACTTCCGTAACATTGATTCATTAATGTTGAATTCTGTCGCAGCTGTTGTATTCCCATGTTGTTGCAGTATATTAATAACTAACCTCGTATTGTGGATGAATAATCTCAGTTGTTCTCCTGACTGAAGTTTGGCCCGTGTATAGCATCCTGCTTTGCGATTGCATTTGTCCCTGACCACCAGAATCCCTCACGTTAACTTTTAATGAGTGGAGCAAAAGTTGGCGTTCATCCTCCAGCTTCACTGTGCTAATGTTATGCTAACATAGCTGTGTCGCTAGCAATCACGTAGCACAACATTATATACCAGGTAATCCAACTTCAGTAACCCTACAAACGCCTCTGCCGTTTAGTTTTCTGTCTTCATTTATGTTGGAAGTGGTAGCAGAGCTGTACGTTTTCATTAGTTTCAAAAGTCTCTGTCAGAACATGGTATGAAATGTTTAGGTGTAAACTAGCGAGCTAACTTCCTGTTAACTTCTAACTCCGTTAAATTTAATAAATTCTGTTTTCATGGATGTAAAACGTAATTGTTACACCCGATAAAGCAGCAACGCTGAGGATTCAATTAAAGATGAAAGAATTTAGACCGTTTTTAACTCTTAGTGTTCGTTTGACTTTGGGACCTGAAATGGACGGAGTTTTGGACCCAGATTACTCCGCGAAGCTCCTCACTACGGCAGCCGTAATGCTCTGACAATCCATCAAGCAGTGCGGCTTACCAAAGTTGTGCTAAAAAAATTTTCTTGACGTTTTTTAAACAATTTTTGCACGCAGAAATCGGTTCGAGGTCACCAGAATTCATACATAAGGCACATTCTCGATTTTTGAGAAAATTAAAGGATTTTTTTTGTGGAAAATACGTTATACAGAAGAAAAGAATATATATCAGTGATTATTCAATTCAATTCAATTCAATTTTATTTATATAGCGCCAAATCACAACAAATGTCGCCTCAAGGCGCTTCATAGATACAGAGAAAAGCCCAACAATCATATGACCCCCTATGAGCAAGCACTTTGGCGACAGTGGGAAGGAAAAACTCCCTTTTAACAGGAAGAAACCTCCGGCAGAACCAGGCTCAGGGAGGGGCGGCCATCTGCTGCGACCGGTTGGGGTGAGAGAAGGAAGACAGGATAAAAGACATGCTCTGGAAGAGAGACAGAGATTAATAACAGACATGATTCAATACAGAGAGGTCTATTAACACATAGTGAGTGAGAAAGGTGACTGGAAAGGAAAAACTCAATGCATCATGGGAATCCCCCGGCAGCCTACATCTATTGCAGCATAACTAAGGGAGGATTCAGGGTCACCTGGTCCAGCCCTAACTATATGCTTTAGCAAAAAGGAAAGTTTTAAGCCTAATCTTAAAAGTAGAGATAGTGTCTGTCTCCCGAATCCAAACTGGAAGCTGGTTCCACAGAAGAGGGGCCTGAAAACTGAAGGCTCTCCCTCCCATTCTACTTTTAAATACTCTAGGAACAACAAGTAGGCCTGCAGAGCGGGAGCGAAGTGCTCTAATAGGGTAATATGGTACTACAAGGTCATTAAGATAAGATGGGGCCTGATTATTTAAGACCTTGTATGTGAGGAGCAGGATTTTGAATTCAATTCTGGATTTAACAGGAAGCCAATGAAGGGAAGCCAAAACAGGAGAAATATGCTCTCTCTTTCTAGTCCCTGTCAGTACTCTTGCTGCAGCATTTTGGATTAACTGAAGGCTTTTCAGTGAGTTTTTTGGACATCCTGATAATAATGAATTGCAGTAGTCCAGCCTGGAAGTAATAAATGCATGAACTAGTTTTTCAGCATCACTCTGAGACAGGATATTTCTAATTTTAGAGATGTTGCGCAAATGGAAGAACGCAGTCTTACATATTTGTTTAATATGTGCGTTGAAGGACATATCCTGATCAAAAATGACTCCAAGGTTCCTCACAGTGTTACTGGAGGCCAAGGTAATGCCATCCAGAGTAAGAATCTGGTTAGATACCATATTTCTAAGCTTTTCAGCGCCGAGTACAATGACCTCAGTTTTATCTGAGTTAAGAAGCAGAAAGTTAGTGGCCATCCAAGTCTTTATGTCTTTAAGACATTCCTGCAGTTTAACTAATTGGTGTGTGTTATCTGGCTTTATGGACAGATAGAGCTGGGTGTCATCTGCATAGCAGTGAAAATGTATGCTATGTCTTCTAATGATGCTGCCTAGGGGAAGCATGTATAATGTAAACAGAATTGGTCCTAGCACTGAACCCTGTGGAACTCCATAATTAACCTCAGTGTGTGAAGAGGACTCTCCATTTACATGCACAAATTGGAGTCTATTAGATAGATATGATACAAACCACTGCAGTGCAATACCTGTAATACCTACAGCATGTTCTAATCGCTCTAACAGGATATTATGGTCAACAGTATCGAACGCTGCACTAAGGTCAAGAAGGACAAGCACAGAGATGAGTCCACTGTCAGAGGCCATAAGAAGATCATTTGTAACCTTCACTAAAGCTGTTTCTGTGCTGTGATGAACTCTGAAACCTGACTGAAACTCTTCAAATAAACCATTCCTCTGCAGATGATCTGTTAGCTGTTTGACAACTACTCTTTCAAGGATTTTTGATATGAAAGGAAGGTTGGAGATTGGCCTATAATTAGCTAAGACTGCTGGGTCTAGAGATGGCTTTTTGAGTAAGGTTTAACTGCAGCCACCTTGAAGGCCTGTGGTACATAGCCGATTATTAGAGATAGGTTGATCATATATAAGATCGAAGAATTAATCAATGGCAGGACGTCTTTGAGCAGTTTTGTAGGAATGGGGTCTAAAAGACACGTTGATGGTTTGGAGGAAGTAATTATTGAAGTTAACTCAGAAAGATCGATTGGAGAAAAAGAGTCTAACTTAACATCAATGGAACTAAGAGTAGCTGTAGATTATATTACATCTGTGGGATGATTATTGGTAATTTTTTCTCTAATGATAAAAATTTTATTTGTGAAGAAGTTCATGAAGTCATCACTAGTTAACGTTAAAGGGGGATGGTTGGCTCAAAAGAGCTCTGACTTTTTGTCAGCCTGGCTACAGTGCTGAAGAGAAACCTGGGGTTGTTCTTATTTTCTTCAATCAGTGATGAGTAGTAAGCTGTTCTGGCTTTGCCGAGGGCTTTCTTATAAAGCAACAAACTATTTCTCCAGGCTAAATGATGATCCTCTAAATTTGTGACACGCCATTTCCTCTCCAGATTACGAGTCATCTGCTTTAGGGTACGTGTTTGAGAATTATACCACGGGGTCAGGTACTTCTGATTAGAGACCTTAGTTTTCACCGGAGCTACAGTATCCAGAGTCGTACGTAGTGAGGAGGTGAAATTATTAACAAGATAATCGACCTCTGTTGGGGTAGCGTTCAGATAGCTGCTCTGCTCTGTGTTGGTACAGGGCATTGACGATGATAACAGTGGCTGGATTATATTCTTAAACTTAGTTACAGCGCTTTCAGAAAGACATCTACTTTGATAAAGTCCACTCTCCACTGCTGCGTAATCAATTATTGTAAATGTAAATGTTATCAAGAAATGATCAGACAGGAGAGGGTTTTCAGGAAACACTGTTAAATGTTCAGTTTCTATGCCGTATGTTAAAACAAGATCTAGAGTGTGATTAAAGTGGTGGGTGGGTTCTTTTACATTTTGAGAGAAACCAATTGAGTCTAACAACAGATTAAATGCCATGTTGAGGCTGTCATTTTTAGCATCAACATGGATGTTAAAATCACCCACAATAATTATTTTATCTGAGCTCAGAACTAAATTAGATATAAAGTCTGAGAAATCAGACAGAAACTCTGTGTAAGGCCCAGGTGGACGATAGATGATAACAAGTAAGACTGGTTTCTGAGTTTCACAGCTGGGGTGGACAATGCTAAGCATCAGGCTTTCAAATGAATTAAAAGTCTGTCTTGGTCTTTCATTAATTAATAGACTGGTGTGAAAAATTGCAGCCACACCGCCCCCTCGACCTGTGCTTCGAGATTTCTGGTAGTTAGAATGACTCGGGGGTGTTGATTCATTTAAACTAACATAATCATCCTGCTGCAACCAGGTTTCTGTAAGGCAGAGTAAATCAATTTGTTGATCAATTATTAAGTCATGTACTAACAGAGACTTGGAGGAGAGAGACCTAATATTTAATAATCCACATTTCACTGTTTTACTCTTTGGTTCAGATGTGGATACTGTATTGTTCTTTCTTTGTAAATGTTTAAGTTGTTTGTTGCTGGTTTTTAGTTTGTTTTTTGTCTTTTTGGAAGCAGACACAGTCTCTATGGAGATGGGTTTTTGGGGGGGTAGCAGGAGGAGAGAAGCTGCAGAGAGGCGTGTAAGACTGCAACTCTGCTTCCTGGTCCCAACTCTGGATAGTCATGTTTTGAGGGGTTTAATAAATTTGTCGATATTTCTAGAAATGAGAGCTGCTCCATCCAAAGTGGGATGGATGCCATCTCTCCTAACAAGACCAGGTTTCCTCCAGAAGGTTTGCCAATTATCTATGAAGCCCACATCATTTCTGGGACACCACTCAGACAGCCAGCAATTTAAGGAGAACATGCGGCTAAACATGTCACTCCTGGTCTGATTGGGGAGGGGACCAGAGAAAACTACAGAGTCCGACATTGTTTTGGCAAAGTTACACACCGATTCAATATTGATTTTAGTGACTTCCGATTGGCGTAACCGGGTGTCATTACTGCCGACGTGAATTATGATTTTACTGAATTTACGTTTACCCTTAGCCAGCAGTTTTAAATTTCCTTCAATGTCGCCTGCTCTGGCCCCTGGAAGACAATTGACTATGGTTGCCGGTGTCTCTAGCTTCACATGTCTGAGAACAGAATCACCAATTACCAGAGTTTGACCCCCAGCGGGTGTGTCACCGAGTGGGGAAAAACGGTTAGACACATGAACGGGTTGGTGGTGTACCTGGGGCTTCTGTTTAGGACTATGCTTCCTCCTCACCGTTACCCAGCCGCCTTCTTTCCGCAGCTGCTTGGGATTTGCCGGGGAACAGCTAGCGGGGCCTACGCTATCTTCGGCTGCACCAGCTAAAGGGGCCTGGCTAGCTAAGGGTGAGAGAAGGGTGCAAAGCCGAGTCTCCAGATCAGTAATCCTGGCCTCCAGAGCTGCAAATATGCTACATTTGTTACAGATATCATTACTGCTAAAGGAGGCCGAGGAGTAACTAAACATCTGACACAATGAGCAAGAAAGTGCAGAAGGGACAGGTGAAGTAGCCATGAAGCTAACGGGTCGGCTACGAGCTAAGCTAGCGAAACAGTACAGAGACAGTGAGTGAATACTTTGGCTATAAATTAGGTAGTGAGTACACAGAAAGTGTGCTTCGGATGAAGCACGTGAAGATTATACTGTGGAAAAAAAAGAATGTATTTAAAAGTTGTTAATTAAACTGCTAAGCAAATAAGCTACTCAGAAACACCACTGTGTTTGAGCAGGAACAGGAAGCGATACTATACCACAGAGCGAGCGAACACCAAGTGACAGCGCCACCGACAGGACAGGAGGAGACAAACCGATTAGAGCTGGGCGATAGAACAATAACGATATGTATTGCGAAATACCTTTTTCTCGATAGAAAAATTAAATTATTGCGATAGACCTCATCTTTCTCTCTCTTCCTCTCTTATAAAAAATGAATAGCCAATACAAATTAAGTAGTGCAGAGCCGAACCAATCACAGCCGCAGCATCACGTCATGTATCTTGTTATGTACAGCTCAAGTGCCAAGCCGCGCATGTGTATTTGTTTGGGAAGCAGCCAGCCGCCGTGAGGCCGGGTAATGGAGAAAATGAGTGTTCCGACTAGAGAAAAGTCTAGGTGACCAAGTTACCGAAGAGAGCACAGATGACGGTTCCAATGCCGGAGAGATTGTCGAAAGGAAAGGCCAGAGAAGTTCCGTAGTGTGGAGGTTTTTCGGCTATTTGAAGTCTGACAAAAAACAGAGTAACGGGCACTGTAAATTGTGCCGAAAGCATGTTTGCACAAAGTCTGGAAATACAACAAACCTTTTTTATCACCTGAAGCAGTACCACCCACGCTCAATCTCTGACTGAAAGCGCTAATTCGTCATCGAAAACAACCAGGGGAATCCCTGTGAAGCAGCAACAGTCAATTGAGTCTGCTTTCTCCAGCGTCTTACCATATGACAAAAAAGCTAAGAGACATAGCAACATAACGAATGCCATAGCTTACTGTCTTGCTAAAGACATGCTACCAATAAACACGGTCCACAATGAAGGATTCAAGCAGCTAATTAAGGTAATGGATCCTCGTTACCAACTCCTTGAACATAAACATGTCTCTCAGACAGCGCTTCCAAAGCAATATTATATAAGTTAGTCAATTTTGTCTCTTCTTCTGTAAAATAAACTAAGATTTATTCTTAGAATTAATATTTTGTTTCTAAGTGGAACTGACAATTTAGTAGTCTGTTTTGTTTGTTCTATTTTGAAACTTAAAGGCTTTAGCGGCTACTTTTTGTGTAGTTTGTAATATTTGCCTTTATTTTGCCTAAACTGAAGCCTCATTTTAAGTACATCTGCCCTGTTGAACTTATTATGGGAAATAAATATTTAAATCAAAACAAGCTGCTGATTATTTCACATTTTACTTGTGAGCAACAGCACATTTAAATCTTACATATATAGTTATTTGGCTTATATCGTGATATATATCGTTACCGCACATGCTCAAACGGTCTCATCAAGTCCCGATTTAATTCGATTTATGCTGTGTTATCAGTGTTTGCATTGATAGCATGGCTGTGGTGTCATATCAGTGTATGCTCTCGGTGTTTGCTGATATCAAACTGTGGTATGAGGACCACTGTGGGTTGATCTTTGTAGTGATACTCACTCCTTTTTTTTTATTTAGACCTGGTTTAATTCTGGTATAGTTGAATATTTGTATATAATCCCAGCAGCTGTCAGACTCTATAACAGGGGTCACCAGCCTTTCTTAAAACTGAGAGTTAGATAAAATTGTGAACAGTTTGGTTCATCTTTAGTTATATGGTTCTATCCAGCATATTCTATCTTGATATGCTGTCTTATCACAGGCTAATTTTTCAAAAATATTAACAATGATTTATGCAAGGAAAGGGCTACATACAACTCTTTATTTCTATTAATGTCTTACTTCATTCCTACCTGATTGACATGTTTAGGAATTATGAGTGATTGGCTCACTGTAGTGGTAAAAGTTGCTACCAATCAAATTATGATATGTTAAAGTTAAAACAAAACACAACTGACTGTTTTATATTATATCTAATTTATATTATGTAATTATCCTTATAATTACAAAATGTTTTATGTAAGATTTATGTTTTGTAATTTAAATCTGACATCACAAAAGTATTTTGGAGTTTGAATATTTTGTAATTTTTTGTAATTTTGTAACTGCAGTACACATAATATTAATTTTGAACAATTTTGTCCAGGTTCCTTGACACCAGGGACTCCTCCAGGACCATCGCGTTCAGTTACAGAGTCGGTGTGTCCACGGTGTGCCAGATCATCCCCCAGGTAGCGACGGCCATCTGGGACTGTCTAGTGGACGACTTCATGGCTGTGCCTTCACCTGGAGACTCATAGAGAAAGTATATACAGTGGTCCCTCATTTATTGCAGCAGGGTTTCTCAGAATAACTAGCCCCTCGCCACACACTTTATACACTTTATTTATTTATTTATTTTTTACACACACACACGAAGATTAGTCACAGTTCTCACAAGTTGATTCTCACAGTGCAAACCTTTGTAGATTTCAAAACGTAAAAGTATCATTATGCCGTGTTTTTTCTTCGTCTTCCTGCCAATTTTGTGCTTCTTTTTCCCTCCAGGAGTGATGATGTCATCATCACTCCATAAGCCAATGAGATTATCACATGACATTTATGAACAGGGATATCTCTTTTTACAGTAACTGTTTTCAATTTAACGTAATATTTAAGTGTTTCTTAGTTTTAGACTAGTTGGTTAGTCTATTTCAATGTTTTAAACCATATCCCAGGTTTTTACTTCACCATTTATAGAGTTTTAATAAGCAAATAAAAGACAGAGCTTAATTCTGTAAAGATTAGATGAAAAATACTCAAAGGATAAATTCAATTGGTTTATTATTTTGTTACATAAGTTGAAAAAAGTAAAACAAGTAACTACAGAAACAACATAAAAGGAAACTTAAACAATCAAATAAATAAATGAAGGGGGGGGGGAGAAGGGGTAAGGGGGGAAGGGGGGAAGGGAGGAGGAGAGAAAACCCCAACAATCCCCTCTGAGCAAGCACTAGGCGACAGTGGGGAGGAAAAACTGCCTTTTAACGGGCAGAAGCCTCCAGCAGAACCAGGCTCAGGAGGGGGCAGTCAACTGCTGGGACTGGTTGGGGGGGGGGGGGGGTGAAAAAAAGAAAAAAGATTAAGAAGGTAGGGAATATGTGTTAGGAGAGAAAGGGAGAGGGGGGACAGGAGAGGTGAAAATGAAGATGGATCACAGGTGGAGGAGGACGAGGCTAAATCATCTGAATAACCAGCAGACGCCTCTTTTCTTCATTTCCAGGTATTTTTCCATGAGCGCTTTTTTCTCCAGGATAAGGGTTCTCAACTGATCGTTTGTTTCTGCATTTTGCTCCTCGAGTTGCTTGCATCTTTGCTCCATTTCTTTTAATCCTGCTTGTTCTTTTCTAGGCTTTTCTTTCGGGTCTTCGTATGTTGCCTCCTCCATTCGATTTGCCTTGCACATGTCTGTATTTCTCTCTTGTTTTTTCTTGTACATCTCTTCTATCAGGTCAATTTTTCTCTTGAATACTTGATGCATAAGCAGCAGGTATTCATATTTTTTCTCTTGTTGTTGCTTTTGTGCCTGCATTTCACTTATTTGGCTCTTCAAGTCACTGACCCTCAACAACATCTCATTCATGAGCTCTGAGTGTTCTTTCCTCATTCCATCGATCGTACACTGCATCTCTGAACATTGTCTTTCCAGTATTTCCTTTTCTCTTTCCAGGTCAGGTGTTTTTTCCCTCATTTCATTATAAAATTCTCGCAGTTCTAGATTCCTTCTCTCAAAGTCCTGGAGAATACGTTTTTCTTCTTCCTGTTTCTCTTTTTCTTCAAGAAGCTCTTTATTTTTGCACTCTGTTTCATCAAACCTGACTTTCAGCTCTACGTACATTTCCCTCATGGCTTTGAGTTTGTCCTCCATTGGTATTTCTGTTTCTCTTTCCAGTTCAGGTGTTTTGTCCTTCATTTCATTACAAAATTCTCGCAGTTCTAGATTCCTTCTCTCAAAATCCTGGAGAATACGTTTTTCTTCTTCCTGTTTCTCTTTTTCTTCAAGAAGCTCTATATTTTTGCACTCTGTTTCACCAAACCTGACTGCCAGATCTACGCACATTTCCCTCATGTCTTTGAGTTTGCGCTGCAATCGTATTGTCTTTTTTCTTTCCAGTTCAGATGTTTTTTCCTTCATTTCATTACAAAATTCTCGCAGTTCTAGATTCCTTCTCTCAAAGTCCTGGATAATACGTTTTTCTTCTTCCTGTTGCTTTTTTTCTTCAAGAAGCTCTTTCAGTTTGTGCTCCATTTGTATTTCCTGTTCAGTCTTCTGTTGGCGGATTTTTTCAATTGTTTTCTCAGCTTCATCGAGCTTTCCTTGAAGTATCTGTATCTCCTCAATAGTAGCTTTCTTTCCTTGAAGCTGGGCAGATGTTTCTTTTAATTCGGCACTCTGTGTTCCCGATGAAAAAATACGGGAAAAAAAATTCTTTCGTCCTTGACCAAACTTCATTCCCTCATTGATAATTTTTATATCAGGCTGCCGTTGCTGTTTTCCTTCCAGGTCTTTATTTCGTGCTTCCAATTGTCTGCACTTCTCCTCTAGTTGAAGCTTCTCTTCTTCAATTTGTTTAACTTTGTCATGGAGGTCAGAGTTTTCCTTCTGACTTTCCTGTAATGCCCTTTGGATTGATAAGACAACATCCATGGTTATTTCTCCTGAAGAGATTGGCTGGCCAGACCACGAAGGAGAGGCAGCATTATTTATTTTTCTTTGTCGGCGTTTTCGTCCCATGTTGGAGCCTGTGCACAGTGACTCTGAAAAGGCTTAGAAATATTTGCAAATGTATCTCGTGTCGAACGTTTGAAGTCTGCGAACAAACTGCTTTAAAATTGCTGCTTCTGATCCCTATTTATAGACTTCAGAACTTCAAAGGATCAAAGGTATTAATGATGTCACATCTTGTGACATCATCATTCCGTAAGCCAATCAGATGGTCACATGACATTTTAAAATGGGGATGTTTTTTTTTGTTTTTTTGTTGTTTTTTTTTTAAAAGTTTTTTTGGAGTTTTCACCATTTGCTCCAGGAGCTGCGCCTGGATGACGGCCGCTTTCAGCGGTACTGTTATGTTTGCATGCCTCAAACATTAATGATGACACCTTCAGTATTTCTCAGTTCCATTCTTTAATTCTCAGGCTTGCAGCGGCAACACAGTCTGCAGCGCTAACTTGTTCATCTACCGTTTTCTGTTGTCTCCTTTTTCTATATCCTCCTTCTGCCTTACATTCGACCTTTCAAAATAAAAGTTCTGTAAACATCACAATCACCTCCTTTTTTTTTTTTTCTTTAACAAACATAGGTACTCAGTGAGGTGAATTATTAATCTGAACCTATGATAACAACACCTAATAAAATTACTGAACGTTCTTATTACTTGAGTTTCTCCACACCTAAACATCACTTAAACAGCACTGCATTTGCGCAGATCTCTGACTAATCACTATCAACATTCAACACTAGAATACTGGTTACAGTGTTAGAGTCAGGAACAACAAACATGTTACACGCAGCGTAACCTTTAACGGGTCACTCAGATATTCAAGTCTTAGATGTGATGTAATCAGACAGATGCATAGGTACGCGTCTGTTTGATCTGACTGGGTATCCGGGCTTGTCTGTTAAGGCGGGGTCGACATGCCGTCCAGGTGGGGCATCTTCAAGTCCATGTCTGATTTTCTTGAAGAATGAGGCATTCCTGACAATTGAGTGTCCATCCCTTGTAGCTGTAATTTCAGAACCCTTAACTTTAGTCACTTTATAGGGTTTTGCATTGTATGGTGTGGATAATTTGTTGTGCTTGGGTTGGCGATGCAGCACTGTGTCACCCAGACTTGGTGAGTGTGGTCTGGCGCGACGAGTTGCATCTGCGATCACCTTCATCTTGATCTTTGCACTATCATCCCTTGCTCTCACTTCAGCATCTGAACACTTCCGTGGAGTGGTGTTAACGAAAGGGAGCTTGGTGTATAGCTGGCGTTGAAACAGTATTTCAGCTGGTGAGCTCGCTGTTGTGCAATGAGGTGTAGATCTGTCCTCACGAAGAAAGATGTTTAGTTGCTGTCTCCATGGTGTGCCCTGCATCTCGGCAACTCTCAGTGCTTTGCATAGGGTTCTCATAAATCTCTCAGCAATGGCATTCGCCTGAGGCCAACAAGGTGTGATTTTGCAATGATGAAATCCTAGGTAGTCTGCAAACTGTGAGAAAGCCTCACTGTTAAAAGGAGGACCATTGTCAGTTTTTACTGTCCTTGGGATTCCAAACATGGAGAACACTTCGTCAATGACTGGGATAACAGAAGATGCTGATGTTGAGCGTACACTTTCAACGACTGGATAGCGAGAATACTCGTCTGTGATAACGAGCAGGTATTCCCCCGTAGGGAGTGGTCCATAAAAGTCTGCACTGACACTGTGCCAGGGCGTTTCGGGTAATGGTGACATCTGCAGAGGGTCAGTGTGTGTGACAGGTGTGCTAGCTTGGCATGGCAGACAGTTTTGAACTGCAGATTCTGCTTTCCGATCAATCTCTGGGAACCATACTTTGGTACGTAGCAGCGCTTTGGTCTTGACGATACCCTGGTGCCCTTCGTGTGCCAGTTGTATTGCTCTTTCTTGTAGGACAGTTGGAATAACTATCCTCGTGCCTCTGAGTATGAAGTCAGATGAGTCAGCTACTGTTAGTTCACTTTGAACATGTTTGAATGATTTCAAAATGTCAGCATGCTGGGATTTATCTGTTAGATGCCACGTGTTGTTCCTGATGTGACCGATGACTTCCTGCAGAACCTGGTCTTTCAGAGTCTCTGTTTTTATCTCGTGAAGTGTCATGGCTTTTGGAGTGATAAGAGAAGAAATTGACATACTCTTCTGCAACCTTGCATGCACGAGCACTTTCATTCTCCTGTGTTGGCACTGGATGACGTGACATAAAGTCAGCTGGATTATCAGCTCCTTTTCTGTATTCCACTCTGAAGTTATATGGCTGAAGTCTCAGTCCCCATCTTTCTATTCTGGCAGGTGGTTTTGATCTTGGGTTATTCCAGATGATTTTGAGTGCCTTGTGATCGGTCACCAGTGTGAATGGATGTCCATAAACATAGAAATGGAAATGTTCGCAACTCCACACAATGGCGAGTGCTTCTTTCTCAGTCTGCGAGTATCTCAACAGAGCTATCGAGGGGCTTGAAACATGGTGCCTGTGTTTGGCTTGGCCGCTGTTGCTGCTCCGTGTTTTTGTCAACTGCTTCAGTATATTGTTTTTTATCTTGTCATCTCATCTGTGATATATCATGAAGGTCTAATTGCTACTCTGATCTACAGTTCACATACACTGTTGAGTATCAAAATATGTATGGTAAAAAATTTTGACAGCTGGCAGAGCTACCACCAGGCTTCCCCTCCGCCGTTTGTCTGCCCTCCTCCCTCTCCCGACTACCAGTACCTGTTCTTAGCTCCAAACAATAACCCAGGAGCAAAAACAAGGTTAAGGAGGTCGTCTAGAAGGGGCTGTAGGTCTGGTGTACAGGCTAAAAGGAAACGTGCCCGACAGAGGGGATTTCTTCCGCTCCATGGTAGAGAACGTCTCCGGTATTTGGTACCGGTTCCCCTCCAGGACGCGGATAAGGCCGATCGGTTACCACCTACCCGGCTTTTCATCACGGGCGAACAGAACGATTACCTGGATCGGCGTCTTGTCTGGAGATGCGGGATGCTTTCACTTTGGCCTATCATTCTACAAGACCACAATTCCACAGCTAGAGGTACCGGGAGACTACAGCCTCATTCCAGGTGTCTGCTGTCAATTCCCCGTCAATCAGCTCTTGACGACGTCAGCCTGTCACCTCCGCTTCAGATCGCTCTCCTGAACGCTCGCTCCATAGCCAACAAATCATTTGTACTGAATGACTTTTTTAGCAGTAATAGTCTGGACTTCATGTTTCTCATGGAATCTTGGCAGCGGGAGAATGAATTTATCCACCTTAATGAGCTCTGCCCGGGCGGCTGTCGCTTCATCGGGACTCCGCGTTTGGACCGTCGTGGTGGTGGTCTGGTCACTATTCACCGAGACAATTTCGCTTGCAGGACTGTGGACTCTGAGTTTTCCCTTCCTTTGAGTCACAACTTCTTAAGGTTGGTTCTTCAGATATATTTTATTGTGTTTTAATTTACCGCCCTCCCGGCCCCGCTGGTGTTTTTATTAAAGATTTTACGGACATTTTATCTTCCATTATTAAACTGGAGAAAGTCTTAATGATTGGGGATTTCAACCTCCACGTGGATGATCTTAGCTGTAGCATGGCCTCTGACTTTTTATCTATTAAAGACTCTTTTAGTTTTATTCAGCATGTCTCTGGGCCCACCCATGTTAAAGGCCACACCTTGAACCTTGTGTTTTCTCTTGGCTTAGACATAACTAATGTCTGTGTTAAAGACGTATAAGGGAGTGACCATTCCTGTGTTTCTTTTAGTCTTAGCTTCCCACTGTACGCACCACCTTCTAATCTCATGTTCCATAAGCGGTTCATAAATCAGGATGTTGCTTTGAAGTTTTCTAATATGTTGGACCCTCATGTGATTAGTGGCTGCACTGATGCTGATGTTGCTACACAGTGCTTTAATAATCACTGCTTGGAGATTTTAAATTCAGTGGCACCTATGAAATCTGTCATTGCTGCCCCAAAAAGAGCTCATCCATGGATAAATAATGATGTAAGGAAGGTCAAAAGAATCTGTAGAAAAGTAGAACGTCTTTGGAAATCAACCAAACTCGAAGTTCACAGGCTTCACCTTAGGGAACTTTGGGTTTCCTTACATGAAACCATAAAAACAGCCAGATCAGCATATTTTTCTCAGTTAATATCATCAAGCAAGAGAAATTCCAAGGTACTGTTTGACTCCATAAACTCTATTGTTTCCCCCGTGGTCCACCGAGTACCTGTGACATCTATATCTGAGAGTGATGAGTTTCTGAATTTCTTTGTGGATAAAGTTGATCATGTCCGTATGAGCATTGGTTCTTCAATACCATCTGTTTGTGTCTCTAGATCACCTCCCCCTCATTTACTGTCAGTGTTTAACCCAATGACCATACATGACCTTTCACTCCTGCTGGATAAAATGAAAATTACCACTTGTGCAAATGACATTCTACCTGCTGGGCTGCTTAAAAATGCTCTCTCTGTCATTGGCCCCTCTATTGTAGAGATATGCAATGCCTCTCTTTTAACAGGTGTGGTCCCTACATTCTGTAAACATGCTGTTGTTGAGCCAATATTAAAAAAGAGCAGTTTGGATCCAACTCAGCTTAAGAATTATAGGCCTATCTCTAAGCTTCCATTATTATCGAAAATTCTGGAAAAAGTAGTTGCAGATCAACTTACCACTTTTTTTAGAAAAACATGAAATTTATGACAAATTTCAGTCAGGTTTCCGTAGAAGTCACTCAACAGAAACCGCATTACTTAAAGTCTCTAGTGACATTATGATGTCAGCTGACTCCGGAGCATCCTCAGTCATGGTTTTGTTGGACTTGACATCTGCCTTTGACACCATTGATCATACCATCCTGATTAACAGGCTCCGGGACGTAGTTGATGTGTCTGGTCTGGCTTTGAAGTGGTTTCAGTCGTACCTCTCCAACAGATCTTTTAGTGTTTTTGCAAATCGGTTTATGTCACATTCTAAAGATCTGAGATGTGGGGTACCGCAGGGTTCAGTTCTGGGTCCTATTCTTTTTCTTTTGTACATGTTACCTCTAGGACTTATAATTAGGCAGTTCCCTGAGGTGTCTTATCACTTCTATGCTGATGA
This sequence comes from Neolamprologus brichardi, assembly GCF_056152115.1. Lineage (NCBI taxonomy): Eukaryota > Metazoa > Chordata > Actinopteri > Cichliformes > Cichlidae > Neolamprologus > Neolamprologus brichardi. The sequence goes on from NC_142113.1 coordinate 4,068,490, forward strand.
TATTCAGCTCTATTGTTCTTTTAAGCCGATGGAAGTCCATAAACTGTCCTCTTTAATTAAATGTTTAGCTTCCATTGAACAGTGGCTTGGTGACAACTACTTACAGTTGAACTCTGAGAAGTCAGAAACATTAATTATTGCCCCTGACAACCAGATATCTCTAATCAAACAGCATCTTGGTTCTCTTGGCTCATCGGTTCACCTGAGCCTCGGGTACCTTGGTGTGATGTTTGATTCTGCCATGTCCCTAGAACAACACTCTCGCCAGTTAATTAGGAACTGCCTTTTTCAGCTAAGAAACATCTCCAAACTGCAAACTTTGCTGTCTAAGACTGAGTTACAAATGGTTATTCATGCTTTTATTTCTTCTCGCTTAGATTATTGTAACAGCCTTTTTCTTTGTTTGAGCAAAAGGAATCTTGACCTCCTCCAGTCAGTCCAGAATGCTGCTGCAAGGCTTTTAACTAAGACACGAAAAAGAGAGCACATTACACCAGTGTTACGTTCATTACACTGGCTTCCAGTACATTTCAGAATTCATTTTAAAATCTTGGTACTGACTTTTAAAGCTTTGAATTGTGATGCCCCTTCTTACATTTCTGATCTTTTAGAACCAAACGCTCCCTCTCACAGCCTGAGATCTTCTAATCAAAGGCTGTTGGTAGTCCCACGAACTCGTTTTAAGACCAGAGGAGAGAGATCTTTTAGAGCGGTGGCCCCCAGGTTGTGGAATGCTCTCCCTACATCATTACGTTGCCTTGATTGTATTTATTCTTTTAAAAAGCAACTTAAGACTCATTTATTTAGATTGGCTTTTAATTAGATTTGTGCTGTGTTTTATTATTAATGTATTTTATGTATTTCTGTTTTATATTACTGTGAAGCACTTTGTGGTTTTTATCCTGTGAAAAGTGCTATATAAATAAATTGATTTGATTTGATCTCGTTTCCACATCACTCAGTGCTCTGCTTGCATATGCAATAATGTGCTTCATCCCCTTCTCATCTTTTTGACAGAGGATGGCGCCCAGTCCTACTGGACTAGCATCAACAATCAGTTCAGTCTGTCTGCTGGGATAGAAGTAGGACATCGTCGTGTCGCTTGTGAGACTGACCTTGAGTGCCTGCAACGCAGTTTCTTGGTCTTGACCCCATGTCCAAGGGGTGGCCTTGTGTGTGTGAGCCTGCGCAGTGGCTCAGAGATCGATGAGAAGTCTCTGATGAACCTTGAGCAGTAATTGGCCATGCCAAGGAGACTTTTGATGTCAGCAGGTGTTTTTGGGTTGGGAGCGTGTTGAACTGCTACAACCTTTTTAGGATCTGCTGAAACGCCACCTGCAGAGAAGATGAAACCAAAAAACTCAAGTTTTGTTTTATTAAATTCACACTTCTCTCGATTCAGAGTAAGACCTGACTCTGATAGTCACTTAAAGAGAGCTGTAAGACTGCTGTCATGATCAGCCTGGTCCCTGCCAAAGACTATAATGTCATCACTGAGATTTTTGACTCCGTTCAGTCCTTGCAGCATCTGATAAATAGCATTTTGGAACACTTCAGCTGCAGAAGAGACTCCAAAGCTCAGTCTTTTATAGCGCCGAAGTCCCAGATGAGTAGTGAACGTCGTAATGTAGAGGCTGTCAGGGTGTAATTCAAATTGGTGGTATCCTGCCCTGAGATCAAGTTTTGAGAACACCGTAGATCCATTCAGCTCATAGATTACATCATCAATCGTGGGCGTGACGTGTCGTTCTCGTTCGATTGCAGTGTTTGCTTGTCTCATGTCCACACATATCCATACGTCGTCCGGATCCTTTGGTTTTGAAGTGTTACAATGGGTGAAACCCACGGTGTTGGTCCCGTAAACCTTTTCAATAATGTCATCAGCTTCTAATTTCTGAAGTTCGTCCTCCACTTTTTGACGTAAATGAAAAGGAACACGTCTGTGTGGTTGACAGGTTGATTTTACATCTGTGTTTATATGCAGTTTCACTCGAAAATCTCTGAGTTTTCCAATTCCCTTGAAAAGTTCCGGGTGTTGTTCTACTAGCTTGTCTGCAACAGAACGTTGAGACTGAGAAGAGACCGCAGTGACAATATGGAGGAGTCCCAAGGCTTTTGAGGTTTCAAAACTCAAAAATATTGAAACCTCCTCCTTTAATGACGAAGAAGGAACACCTAACTGTTTTGTCTTGTTTTTCCACACTGCACCTGAATGCACCACACACAGGGAGAGACGTAGATGAGTGGTATGGGTAAATCTTGATGTCTGTAGAGGTCAACGTAGGACGTGTTGTCAGTTTGTTGTAGGTAGCTTCAGTTAAGCAGTTAGCAGTGGCCCCAGAATCGATTAGCACCGGTATCTGGGTGCCTCTGCTGCCCTCAGGTGAATGTATGGCTATTCACCCTATGCAGCGAGCTTAACATAAGAGGAGATGGTTCCAGGAACGACAGGACACATCGCTTTGTCTTTGTGTCTTTAACTGAAGACCATTTTTTTCCTCTTTTAATTTGTAAATGGTAATGGACTGATTCTTATATAGCGCTTTTCTACTCTCACGGAGTACTCAAAGCGCTCTATACAACATGCCTCACTCACCCAATCATACCCATTCTCACAAGCACTTTATCTACACTTAGTGCTTTCTAACGACATTCATACACATTCATACTCCGATGGATGCATCGGAGAGCAAGTTGGGGTTAGTATCTTGCCCAAGGATACTTGACATGCAGACTGGAGGAGCCTGGGATTGAACCACCAACCTTCCGATCAGTAGGTGACCTGCTCTACCTCCTGAGCTACAGCCATTGTAAGACTGTGAACATACAGTAAAATAATACGTAAGCATCAGTATCAACATATTTTGTAAACAAAACAGAAGTTAGCAACATAGCTTTCCTTACGCTTTACATTCACCATAAACATCTTTCCTTATACGTTCAAATAACCTTTTAAGTAACATGAAAGTAACAAATCTTACAGAAAATGAAGTTAGACATTGCTTACTTACAGATTATGGCTCAACAAACTCCCCAACAATGTACACTGGGCTTAAAGTTTCGCAGCTTGTTCTCTGCTCCATGCATTCTCTCCCACTGCCTGCGTGAACTTTGCCTGCTGCTTACAACCCATCACGGGGGCAGTGTAGTGCACACCAAATAACCAAAGAAGAAGCCACAAACTGAAGGGGTAATACTGCCCACTATTGGGAAACCTGAGAAATGCGCCAGCCAAAGAAACCCAACAAAGTAACAACCGAGGGGCAGAATACTCCCCGCCTGACATCCATGGAATGTCACCCTCAACTAACATGTAAAAGGCAAGTGACATACAAGGAAACAAACTTTCTGCTTCTAAGTACAATCCTTAGACACCAATAGCACAACCTCACTTATAGGCCTTATGTAGCACTTGTGTTCACCCTTGCGGAAAATCCTCACCTCTATCTTCCTTACAAGCCCATCCTCACTGGGAAAGGTTTTGGTGATAAGTCCAAGTGGCCAGTTGTTCCTATGTTCGAGTGTCTCTCTTAAAAGAACAACATCTCCTGTTTGTAGGTTAGGCTTTACTGTTTTCCATTTGCGGCGGTCCTGAAGTCCTGAGATGTATTCTTTTTTCTATCGTCTCCAGAAGACATCAGCGAAGTATTGTACGCGCCTCCATTGAGCTTTGAACAGATCACTGTTTCCAAACTGACCTGGTGGGATTGGTGGGGTCGTAACCTTTTGCGTGAGCAGCATGGCTGGGGTAAGGATGACTGGGTTATCTGGATCTGCAGAAACTGCTGTTAACGGACGAGCATTCACTATTGCAGTGACTTCAGCCATTAAGGTCACTAGTATTTCATGGGTAAGCTTTGCATTCCTGTGTTCTAGGAGCATTGCATCAAGGATTTTGCGCGTGACCCCAATCATTCGCTCCCAGGAGCCAGCCATATGCGATGCATGTGGGGGGTTGAATAGCCATTTGCAGCCAGAGTCTTCAAGAAAGCTGTTTAGTTTGCTGTTGTAGCAGCCCTGTTTGTCTATTTGCAGCTCTTTGCAGGCACCCACAAAATTTGTCCCACAATCGGACCTAAGAAGTTTGACTGCACCTCTGATGGCAAAAAAACGACGCAGGGCATTGATGAATGATGACGTGTCCATTGATTCTATAACTTCAATGTGAATGGCCCGTGTACTCATGCACGTAAATATGACTGCCCATCGCTTTGCATCCGCTTGCCCACCACGCGTTTTTCTGACAGTGACAGACCAGGGCCCGAACACATCAAGCCCTACATGTGTGAACGGAGGGTCAGTGGACAGCCTATCCTCTGGTAGCTCAGCCATAATCTGTTCCTGCTGTCTGCCTCTTAGTTTTCGACATGTCACGCAGCTGAATATCATTTTGCTTATTGCTCTTTTTCCTCCCACAATCCAAAAGCCTGCAGCTCTGACTGCCCCTTCAGTAAAATGTCTGCCCTGATGGCATACTTTCACATGGAAGTGTCTTATAATGAGCTGGGCAAGGTGGTGTTTGGCAGGGATGAGGATAGGATTTGTTTCATCCGAAGTCAACTGTGCTCGTCTTAGTCTCCCACCCACTCTGAGGATTCCATTTGTATCAAGAAATGGGTTCAGTTTGCTAAGTGGGCTTGAACTTTTGAGGGGCATACTCTTTTCAAGCTGTCTTATGTCTTCTGCATAGACTTCTCTTTGGACAGTGCGAATGATAATGATCTTAGCTTGATCGAGCTGCTTTTCGGTTAAATGCTCACTACAGCTGTGCCAGCCCTGACAGGTGCCTTCTATGTTCTGCTTAAAGGACTGAACAATGTGTCGGAGTTTAGATATAGTCTTCAGTAGTACATTCCAACTAGAAAACCTTTCGAATCTGGCACTACTGAGAACATCCTTTGCAAGAGTGGTAACACAAGTAGTTACCTCATGACGCAGTTCGTTGTCAGTCTCTGGGTCTACAAGATTAAACGACTCTGCCTGAGATTGACCTATTTCTGACTTGGTAAGAAAAGCAGGTCCACTGAGCCATGTGGAGGTAGAAAGCTGCTCAGCAGGTAATGCGCGCGTGGCATGATCAGCAGGATTTAAGTGAGTGGGCACATAATGCCACTGGTGAGCTTGTGTGGATCGCCTGATGCGTTCCACTCTGTTGTGCACATAGATGTAAAAACGCCTCTTTGTGTTGAAGATGTAACCGAGGACTACTTTGGAGTCTGAATAGAAGCTCACCTGATCAACTGCGATGTCCAGCGACTAACTCTGCCACCTCGACAGCCAGGACCGCTGCACAGAGCTCAAGTCTGGGTATGGTGATGTCTGGTCTTGGGGCAAGCCGTGCCTTGCCGAGAAGGAAGCCCACTTCATTATGACCATCTCTGTCTGTGAGTTTAAGGTAGGCAACAGCGGCCACTGCCTTGGTAGAGGCATCGCAGAAAACATGGATTTCCTTAGTTACTGCTGCAGAGAGTGGTATTGAGGTGAACATTCTGGGAATCTCAAGTTGTTGTAGATGTTTGAGGGAGTGTTTCCACTGTTGCCACTGTTGTAATTTGTCTTTAGAGAGTTCAGTGTCCCATTCACAAATGTCAGTGGAAATGTCTCTGAGTATGACCCTGCCCTCTACAATGACAGGGACAGCAAAGCCGAGTGGGTCATACACACTATTAACGACTGACAATACTCCACGCTTGGTAAAGGGCTTCTCATTGACGGTTGTTTGGAACCTGAACAAGTCTGTAGACAGGTCCCAGCCCAAGCCCAAGCTTCGCTGCATGGGTGTCTGCCCAAGGTCAAGGCCCTGCATGTCAGCTGCAAGGTCCTCACTTGGAAAAGCATTTGTGATGGTAGGACAGTTGGATGAGATTTTATGCAGGCGTATGTTACACTGAGCCAGCATCTTCTGAGCCCCACAGAGAATGTTGATGGCCTCATCAGTGGAAGGAAATGATTTTAGTCCATCATCCACATAAAAGTGGCGTTCAATGAACTCTCTTACATCATTGCCGTGTTCTTTTTCTCCCTCCATCGCTGTTCGTTTCAGTCCATAAATGGCCACTGATGGGGAGGGGCAGTTCCCGAACACGTGGACTCTCATCCTGAATTCCTGTACTTCTCCATCCAGATCATGGTTTTTGAACCACAAGAAGCGAAGGTAGTTGCGGTGGTCTTCTCTGACAACAAAATTGTAAAACATTTGCTCCACGTCGGCCATGACTGCGTATGGGTCGGACCTGAAACGCATCAGAACTCCCACAAGAGTATTATTGAGATCTGGCCCTTTTAGTAGCACATCATTGAGAGAAACATTGTTGTATTGCGCACTTGAATCAAAAACCACCCTAATTTTTCCTGGCTTCTGAGGGTGATAAATGCCAAAACTAGGGAGATACCAGCATTCTTGTTCTGGAGCTAAAGCTGGAGCTGGTTCAGCGTGGCCCTTACTGAAAGTTTTGTCTAAAAACTCAAAGTAATGTTCTTTCATTTCATGTTTCTTTTTCAGTGTTTTGCGGAGCGTCATTAAGCGACTGAGGGCTTGGTCCCTATTGTTGGGTAAACGCTGTCTGGGGGAGCGGAATGGGAGTGGAGCTACCCAATTGTTCGCCTCATCTTTAGTAAAGTCTCTGTGCATAATTTCCAGGAATAATGCATCTTCTACTGAAAGAGCAGTTTTGTCATCATCTGCTGTTTGCTGGAAAATGTGTCTGCCTACTTCTGCTTGTGTCTTCTCGAATTTAGGACAGCTTTCTGTGTATTTGTCTTTTATATAGATTTTGCTTGCACAGGGGCTAAGGGAGGTAGGGCGCCCGTTATTCAGAATGTCTGTCTTGAAAGAGTTTACTGTGGGTTTGTGGGCACCTGAGAGGCAGACATCGCCTACAACCACCCATCCCAGATCGAGGCGTTGGGCATAAGGTGCACTGTTTGGACCATTTACCTGACTGCGAACCTTGTGAGCTTGGATGATGTCCCGGCCCAAGAGGAGGAGAATGTCCGCGGCTGGGTCCAGAGGAGGGATCTGTGAAGCGAGTGCGTGTAGATGAGGGTGAGCTGACACAGCCTCCTTGGTGGGTATCTCATCTCTATTATCTGGAATGTGATCACATTCTGTCAGTGTGGGCAGCACCATGGACACTTCCCCATTTACATCCTGAATAACGAAATTAGTTGCTCTGCGTCCTCCAGCCTCTGACAAACCTGCACATGTTTTCATGGTGTATGGGAGCATAGTGCCTTTCACAATAAACATGTCGAAGAAAGCAGACCTGGCTAAGGATGAGTTGCTTTGATCATCCAACATGGCGTACATCCTCTTTTTCTCTTCAGGATTTGTGCGGGGATACACGTCGACTAAACAAATCTTAGAGCAGGATTTGCCTTTAAGACGTGGGCCACACACCTCTGTGCAAGCAGTTGTGGTTACAGGGCTTGAAGGATCAGACTCCCCGCCGTGGCTTTGAGGCCGGAGGTTAGAGTCCTTGGTTACCCACAGAGGTGGGCCAGCATGCATGGCAGACACGTGAGCGTCACTATTACATTCCGAGCATTGGATAATGGCTTTGCAATCGTTAGCTCGGTGACCTGTGGAAGAACAACACTTATAACAAATAGCATGTTCTTTGAGGATGCTTTTCCTTTCATCTAGTGTTTTTGACCTAAAACCCCTGCATTTGGCAAGTGAATGAGGCTTGTGGTGAATAGGACATTGTCTGTCTGGGTTGAGAACTGACATTCGAGCTGTGCCATTTGTTTGACTAATATCTGTTCTGTTCACTGCAACCGCACCTCTGTATTTAGTTGGTTTCAACAATGGCTTATCAGGTTTTGGAGCTACTATGTTTGAACTTTGTAACATAAAGCTAGGATCTGTTTTCATTTCTGCATAATCATTTATAAACTGAACAAAATATGAGAAAGGGGGGTAAACTGCACCGTTGTCCCTTTTGTATTTTGTACCCTGTTTCACCCAGGACTCCTGGAGTCCGTAGGGGAGCTTTTCCACTATCGGGTTTATCCCTCTTGGGGTGTCCAGAAAGCTAAGGCCGGGTAGATAATTTTCACTTTGTGCATACTCTAACTCCAACAGGAGATCTGCAAGCTCCTGCAATAAGTGAGTGTCCTTATTAGATATTTTTGGAAAAGACTGTAAGCGTTGGAAAAGTGACGCTTCGACTACCTCTGGAGAACCAAAACTTTTGTCAAGACGTTGCCACAAACGTTGAAGACCTGCGTGTGGGTTGTTCACATGGACCGCTCTGATCCTCAGCGCATGTTGTAGTGACTCCCCGCTGAGCCACTTGGTGAGGAGGTCAAGCTCTTCGCTGAACTTGAGGTTGAGGCCTTCTATGGCGTTGCGGAAAATGGACTTCCAGGACAAGTAAGACTCAGGACGGTTGTCAAAAACCTTGAATCCCGCTGTCAGCAGATCACGGCGCGCTAGATAGGCTGTGAAATCTGAGAGTTCAGTCTGTGGAGGCAATGAAGGTTTAGGCTGGGTTGAAATGTCAGTTTTTCTGTTTATAGGAGGGGACTTTGGTTGCTTCTGATTTACAAAATCAGTGAGATGTTCACCTGGAGAGGAGGCAACTGGTGGTTGACTCTGTCGTAGATGCTGAGCGTCGTTATTACCAACCAGTTGTCCTGTATCAGGCTTTCCGTCTTCATTAACTACCAAGCTGCGGTTAGTGAAGTGAGCGTTCACATAATCTTGAGCGCGTCTGATGGAAGGAGGTGTCTTAGAGGAGACTCCTTGTTCTGTGAGGTCAACGGCGTCATGCTCCTCGTCGGCTGCCGCTTCCAGGACATGAGCTGCGGCGAGCGCTGCTTCAGCCTCACCCTCCTTCTTTAGAGCGTTTAGTGTTGCCTCGATGCGTGCCTTCTCAACCTCCATGTCGATCTGGCGTTTGGCGTACTGTGCTCTAGTGCGGGCGGCTTCTGCTTCTGCTCTGGCTCGGGCTGCAGCTTGACTGGTGGATGAACGACGTGAAGAACGTAAAGAGCGTGAGTGGCACTCTGACCGGACCACCATCTGGGAGAGAGGCGGTGACGCTTCAGGCTGAGACATCTTGGGTGCTTGATAGGTAGATAATCTTCTTACTCTGCTGCCCTCAGGTGAATGTATGGCTATTCACCCTATGCAGCGAGCTTAACATAAGAGGAGATGGTTCCAGGAACGACAGGACACATCGCTTTGTCTTTGTGTCTTTAACTGAAGACCATTTTTTTCCTCTTTTAATTTGTAAGACTGTGAACATACAGTAAAATAATACGTAAGCATCAGTATCAACATATTTTGTAAACAAAACAGAAGTTAGCAACATAGCTTTCCTTACGCTTTACATTCACCATAAACATCTTTCCTTATACGTTCAAATAACCTTTTAAGTAACATGAAAGTAACAAATCTTACAGAAAATGAAGTTAGACATTGCTTACTTACAGATTATGGCTCAACAAACTCCCCAACAATGTACACTGGGCTTAAAGTTTCGCAGCTTGTTCTCTGCTCCATGCATTCTCTCCCACTGCCTGCGTGAACTTTGCCTGCTGCTTACAACCCATCACCAAAGGGGGCAGTGTAGTGCACACCAAATAACCAAAGAAGAAGCCACAAACTGAAGGGGTAATACTGCCCACTATTGGGAAACCTGAGAAATGCGCCAGCCAAATAAACCCAACAAAGTAACAACCGAGGGGCAGAATAGTGCCCATTACTCTGACTTCAGTATGTGGGAGTTTAGGATGTTGAGCTGTGTTCACCACATATACATAAGCGTCATCACTGCTGGATGTGTGCCCTGTCTCCACGTGTGCAGCGCTATCTGTTACTTGATGAACAGTTTGCGGTGGCAGATTTTTCTTCTTCTTCTTTCCACAATGTGTCTCTTTTCTCTTTGAGCGACATTGCTTTGCAAAATGATTGTATTTGCCACAAGAATGACAGATTTTGTCTTTGGCTGGGCAGCCTTGCTCATGAGGATATCTGCCTCCACAGTTTCGACAGCGGTTATTCGGCCGCCATGAGGGTGTCCATTTGTTTCTAGCCGTGGTGTCACGTCCTGTTTTGTGCTGTACTTTATTAACTGCAGCTGTCTTGTCAGCTTCCATCCCTGTAGCTTGCAATTCAGACAGCTCACATGCACGCCCATGATTTAATAGATCATCCAACGTTAAATCAGGTTCTCTGAGTGCTTTTCTACGCAGCTGTGATGATGTACAGCTTTAGATAATTTGTGTTTTGATTCCTGCAGTCATGTCTGCAAACTCACAGTTTTTGGCTAGAATCCTAAGCCTGGTGTGATAGTTGTCCAACGTTTCACCTGATTCCTGCACCGCTTTCCTGAATAGATAAATCTGATACTGCACGTTTTTCTTAGGCACAAAGTATGCTGACAATTTCTGTTTTGTATCTGCGTATTTGTCGCCAACCGTTGCTAACGTGTCGTAAACGTCATGGACTTTTTCACCAGGCACATGCAGCAATAATGCTCTTAATCTCGCATCTCCAGTAATATTCATTGCCGTGGTGTAGTTCTCAAACCTCTGAAGCCATTTCGTCCAGCGAGGTCCGACGGAATAGAGGTCGGTGTCCGCGTCGAAGGGTGGAAGTGGAGTAGCGTGTGCAGCCATGTTCTTGTCTCCTAAGCTCCGGGTAGGGCAACTTCCTTCGTCTTGCTTTGGTTGTAACCTTTACTCTCGTCGCCAATGTAATGTTTGCATGCCTCAAACATTAATGATGACACCTTCAGTATTTCTCAGTTCCATTCTTTAATTCTCAGGCTTGCAGCAGCAACACAGTCTGCAGCGCTAACTTGTTCATCTACCGTTTTGTGTTGTCTCCTTTTTCTATATCCTCCTTCCGCCTTACATTCGACCTTTCAAAATAAAGGTTCTGTAAACATCACAGGTACCACCGTCTTTCCCTCGCCCAGTTTGAGGGCGAGTAGGGGTGGGCGATATAAACGATATCTGATAGAAACATTATAAATTTGGCCAACGATAGAGATTTTGACTATACCGCTCTATCCGATAGCGCATGTTGATGATGTCATCAAGCTGCGCCTGTTTTGGTCGAAAGCATAGCGGCGGCTAAAACCATTAAAATCTGCAAATTATGGCGGGCGACAGTCATAGCAAAGAGATGAAGCACTTTTGAAATATGGGGAAATATCAAACTTTCAACTTGCTCTCCTCTGATACTTGCTCCTCTTTTTCTCCTGTTACATTACAAGACATCAGAGGCCTGCTTTGTCATATAAAACAGACTTCAAGCCCCCTTGATGTCCTTCCATCTTTATTTTTCACTAGTGTGTTTGATTCAATTGGCCCCTGTATTGTGGAAATGATAAATACTTCTCTTCATACTGGCTCAGTCCCCAGCTTCTTTAAACAAGCTATTGTTGAGCCAATATTAAAGAAACCTCAGCTGGATCCATCTCTTCCTAACAGTTATAGGCCAATATCCAAATTGCCCTTTATATCGAAAAATTTTAGAAAAAGTAGTACTAGAACAACTTAACTATTTCCTGGATAAAAATGCTGTTATGGACACTTTCCAGTCTGGTTTTCGTAAATTGCATTCCACTGAAACGGCCTTACTTAGAGTATCTAGTGATATCTTGATGGCAGCAGACTCTGGAGAGTACACAGTGCTAGTCCTGTTGGATCTCAGCTCTACTTATGACACTGTAGATCACAGTATCATGATAAACAGACTCGAGAACTTGTTTGGGATTACTGGTGTTGTTTTAAAATGGTTTATATCATATCTGTCTGAGAGATCTTTTACTGTTTGCATGAATCATGTCACATCAGAATCAACAGTTTTGCCGTGTGGGGTACCTCAGGGATCTGTCCTTGGTCCAATTCTCTTTTTACTTTATGTATTTCCCCTAGGCCAAATTATTAAGCGCTATAAATATATCTCCTATCATCTCTATGCTGACGACATCCAACTATACTGTTCCTTCAAAATGTCTGAGTTTTATAAATTGTCTAATTTAAGTAATTGCCTGACAGAAATCAACAAATGGTTATATGACAATTTTCTCCAACTAAACTCTGATAAAACAGAAACTCTAATTATTGCTCCAGACCACATGGTCCCAGAAATTAGACAGCATATCAGCTTCTTAGACCCTTCTGTAAAATCAAGGCTTAGAAATCTCGGTGTCATATTTGACAGCTCGATGTTGCTCGAGCAGCATTCTAAGCAGCTGGTCCGAAACTGTTTTTATCATTTACGGAATATCTCTAAACTTCAAAGCTTGAACCTGAGATGATTATTCATGCTTTTATTTCTTCTCGTTTAGACTATTATAATGGCCTTTTTACTTGTTTTAACAAATCAGCCTTAAATCATCTTCAGACTGTGCAGATTGCTGCAGCACGTCTCTTAACAGGCACAAAGAGAAGATCACATATCACTCCAGTCTTGGCCTCCCTTCACTGGTTGCCTGTAAATTTTAGGTTTCATTTTAAAATTTTACTTCTAACCTTTAGGGCCCTACATGGTCAGGCTCCTCAATATTTATCTGACCGGCTGAAACCACATACATCTTCTCGGGCTTTAAGGTCATTAGATCAGAGACTGCTGGTGGTACCGCGCACTCGTTTTAAAACTCGTGGTGGAAAAAAGTTGGCGTTCATCCTCCAGCTTCACTGTGCTAATGTTATGCTAACATAGCTGTGTCGCTAGCAATCACGTAGCACATCATTATATACCAGGTAATCCAACTTCAGTAACCCTGCAAACGCCACTGCGGTTTAGTTTTCTGTCTTCATTTATGTTGGAAGTGGTAGCAGAGCTGTACGTTTTAATTAGTTTCAAAAGTCTCTGTCAGAACATGGTATGAAATGTTTAGGTGGAAACTAGCGAGCTAACTTCCTGTTAACTTCTAACTCCGTTAAATTTAATAAATTCTGTTTTCATGGATGTAAAATGTAATTGTTACACCAGATAAAGCAGCAACGCTGATGATTTAATTAAAGATGAAAGAATTTAGACCGTTTTTAACTCTTAGTGTTCGTTTGACTTTGGGACCTGAAATGGACGGAGTTTTGGACCCAGATTACTCCGCGAAGCTCCTCACTACAGCAGCCGTAATGCTCTGACAATCCATCAAGCAGTGCGGCTTACCAAAGTTGTGCTAAAACATTTTTTTAACGTTTTTTAAACAATTTTTGCACGCAGAAATCGGTTCGAGGTCACCAGAATTCATACATAAGGCACACTCTCGATTTTTGAGAAAATTAAAGGATTTTTTTGTGTGGAAAATACGTTATACAGAAGAAAAGAATATATATCAGTGATTAGAGCTGGGCGATAGAACAATAACGATATGTATTGCGAAATACCTTTTTCTCGATAGAAAAATTAAACTATAGACGATAGACCTCATCTCTCTCTCTCTTCCTCTCTTATAAAAACGAATAGCCAATACAAATTAAGTAGTGCAGAGCTTAACCAATCACAGCCGCAGCGTCACGTCACGTAACTTGTTACGTACAGCTCAAGTGCCAAGCCGCGCATGTGTATTTGTTTGGGAAGCAGCCCGCCGCCGTGCGGCCGGGTAATGGAGAAAATGAGTGTTCCGACTAGAGAAAAGTCTAGGTGACCAAGTTACCGAAGAGAGCACAGATGACGGCTCCAATGCCAGAGAGATTGTCGAAAGGAAAGACCAGAGAAGTTCCGTAGTGTGGAGGTTTTTCGGCTATTTGAAGTCTGACAAAAAACAGAGTAACGCGCACTGTAAATTGTCGTCGAAAAAAACCAGGGGAATCCCTGTGAAGCAGCAACAGTCAATTGAGTCTGCTTTCTCCAGCGTCTTACCATATGAGAAAAAAGCTAAGAGACATAGCAACATAACGAATGCCATAGCTTACTGTCTTGCTAAAGACATGCTACCAATAAACACGGTCCACAATGAAGGATTCAAGCAGCTAATTAAGGTAATGGATCCTCGTTACCAACTCCTTGAACATAAACATGTCTCTCAGACAGCGCTTCCAAAGCAACATTATAAGTTAGTCAATTTTGTCTCTTCTTCTGTAAAATAAACTAAGATTTATTTTTAGAATTAATATTTTGTTTCTAAGTGGAACTGACAATTTAGTAGTCTGTTTTGTTTGTTCTATTTTGAAACTTAAAGGCTTTAGCGGCTACTTTTTGTGTAGTTTGTAATATTTGCCTTTATTTTGCCTAAACTGAAGCCTCATTTTAAGTACATCTGCCCTGTTGAACTTATTATGGGAAATAAATATTTAAATCAAAACAAGCTGCTGATTATTTCACATTTTACTTGTGAGCAACAGCACATTTAAATCTTACATATATAGTTATTTGGCTTATATCGTGATATATATCGTTACCGCACATGCTTCAAATTATATTGCGATATGGATTTTAGGCCATATCGCCCAGCCCTACTCAAAAGGTCTCATCAAGTCCCGATTTAATTCGTTTATGCCATGTTATCAGTGTTTGCATTGATAGCATGGCTTTGGTGTCATATCAGTGTATGCTCTCGGTGTTTGCTGATATCAAACTGTGGTATGAGGACCACTGTGGGTTAATCTTTGTAGTGATACTCACTCCTTTTTTTTTATTTAGACCTGGTTTATTTCTGGTATAGTTGAATATTTGTATATAATCCCAGCAGCTGTCAGACTCTATAACAGGGGTCACCAGCCTTTCTGTGAACAGTTTGGTTCATCTTTAGTCAAGATTTATGTTTTGTAATTTAAATCTGACATCGCAAAAGTATTTTAGAGTTTGAATAATGTATTTTACAACTGCAGTACACGTAATACTAATTTTGAACAATTTTGTCCAGGTTCCTTGACACCAGGGTCTCCTCCAGGACCATCACGTTCAGTTACAGAGTCGGTGTGTCCACGGTGTGCCAGATCATCCCCCAGGTAGCGACGGCCATCTGGGACTGTCTAGTGGACGACTTCATGGCTGTGCCTTCACCTGGAGACTCATAGAGAAAGTATATACAGTGGTCCCTCATTTATTGCAGCAGGGTTTCTCAGAATAACTAGCCCCTCGCCACACACTTTATACACTTTATTTTTTTATTTTTTTTACACACACACATGAAGATTAGTCACAGTTCTCACAAGTTGATTCTCACAGTGCAAACCTTTGTAGATTTCAAAACGTAAAAGTATCATTATGCCGTGTTTTTTCTTCGTCTTCCTGCCACTTTTGTGCGCCTTTTTCCCTCCAGGAGTGATGATGTCATCATCACTCCATAAGCCAATGAGATTATCACATGACATTTATGAACAGGGATATCTCTTTTTAACTGTTTTCAATTTAATGTAATATTTAAGTGTTTCTTAGTTTTAGACTAGTTGGTTAGTCTTTTTCAATGTTTTAAACCATATCCCAGGTTTTTACTTCACCATTTATGGAGTTTTAACAAGCAAATAAAAGACAGAGCTTAATTCTGTAAAGATTAGATGAAAAATACTCAAAGGATAAATTCAATTGGTTTATTATTTTGTTACATAAGTTGAAAAAAGTAAAACAAGTAACTACAGAAACAACATAAAAGGAAACTTAAACAATCAAATAAATAAATGAAGGGGGGGGGGGGGGGAGGGGGAAGGGGAGAAAACCCCAACAATCCCCTCTGAGCAAGCACTAGGCGACAGTGGGGAGGAAAAACTGCCTTTTAACGGGCAGAAGCCTCCAGCAGAACCAGGCTCAGGAGGGGGCAGTCAACTGCTGGGACTGGTTGGGGGAGAGGGTGAGGGTGGAAAAAAAGAAAAAAGATTAAGAAGGTAGGGAATATGTGTTAGGAGAGAAAGGGAGAGGGGGGACATGAGAGGTGAAAATTAAGATGGATCACAGGTGGAGGAGGACGAGGCTAAATCATCTGAATAACCAGCAGACGCCTCTTTTCTTCATTTCCAGGTATTTTTCCATGAGCGCTTTTTTCTCCAGGATAAGGGTTCTCAACTGATCGTTTGTTTCTGCATTTTGCTCCTCGAGTTGCTTGCATCTTTGCTCCATTTCTTTTAATCCTGCTTGTTCTTTTCTAGGCTTTTCTTCCGGGTCTTTGTACGTTGCCTCCTCCATTTGATTTGCCTTGCACATGTCTGTATTTCTCTCTTGTTTTTTCTTGTACATCTCTTCTATCAGGTCAATTTTTCTCTTGAATACTTGATGCATAAGCAGCAGGTATTCATATTTTTTCTCTTGTTGTTGCTTTTGTGCCTGCATTTCAGTTATTTGGCTCTTCAAGTCACTGACCCTCAACAACATCTCATTCATGAGCTCTGAGTGTTTTTTCCTCATTCCATCGATCGTACACTGCATCTCTGAACATTGTCTTTCCAGTATTTCATTTTCTCTTTCCAGGTCAGGTGTTTTCTCCCTCATTTCATTACAAAATTCTCGCAGTTCTAGATTCCTTCTCTCAAAGTCCTGGAGAATACGTTTTTCTTCTTCCTGTTTCTCTTTTTCTTCAAGAAGCTCTTTATTTTTGCACTCTGTTTCATCAAACCTGACTTTCAGCTCTACGTACATTTCCCTCATGGCTTTGAGTTTGTCCTCCATTGGTATTTCTGTTTCTCTTTCCAGTTCAGGTGTTTTGTCCTTCATTTCATTACAAAATTCTCGCAGTTCTAGATTCCTTCTCTCAAAGTCCTGGAGAATACGTTTTTCTTCTTCCTGTTTCTCTTTTTCTTCAAGAAGCTCTATATTTTTGAACTCTGTTTCACCAAACCTGACTGCCAGATCAACGCACATTTCCCTCATGTCTTTGAGTTTGCGCTGCAATCGTATTGTCTTTTTTCTTTCCAGTTCAGATGTTTTTTCCTTCATTTCATTACAAAATTCTCGCAGTTCTAGATTCCTTCTCTCAAAGTCCTGGAGAATACGTTTTTCTTCTTCCTGTTTCTCTTTTTCTTCAAGAAGCTCTTTCAGTTTTTGCTCCATTTGTATTTCCTGTTCAGTCTTCTGTTGGCGGATTTTTTCAATTGTTTTCTCAGCTTCATCGAGCTTTCCTTGAAGTATCTGTATCTCCTCAATAGTAGCTTTCTTTCCTTGAAGCTGGGCAGATGTTTCTTTTAATTCAGCACCCTGTGTTCCCGATGAAAAAATACGGGAAAAAAAATTCTTTCGTCCTTGACCAAACTTCATTCCCTCATTGATAATTTTTATATCAGGCTGCCGTTGCTGTTTTCCTTCCAGGTCTTTATTTCGTGCTTCCAATTGTCTGCACTTCTCCTCTAGTTGAAGCTTCTCTTCTTCAATTTGTTTAACTTTGTCATGGAGGTCAGAGTTTTCCTTCTGACTTTCCTGTAATGCCCTTTGGATTGATAAGACAACATCCATGGTTATTTCTCCTGAAGAGATTGGCTGGCCAGACCACGAAGGAGAGGCAGCATTATTTATTTTTCTTTGTCGGCGTTTTCGTCCCATGTTGGAGCCTGTGCACAGTGACTCTGAAAAGGCTTAGAAATATTTGCAAATGTATCTCGTGTTGAACGTTTGAAGTCTGCGAACAAACTGCTTTAAAATTGCTGCTTCTGATCCCTATTTATAGACTTCAGAACTTCAAAGGATCAAAGGTATTAATGATGTCACATCTTGTGACATCATCATTCCGTAAGCCAATCAGATTGTCACATGACATTTTAAAATGGGGATGTTTTTTTTTTGTTTTTCTGTTTTTTTTTAAAGTTTTTTTGGAGTTTTCACCATTTGCTCCAGGAGCTGCGCCTGGATGACGGCCGCTTTCAGCGGTACTGTAATGTTTGCATGCCTCAAACATTAATGATGACACCTTCAGTCTTTCTCAGTTCCATTCTTTAATTCTCAGGCTTGCAGCGGCAACACAGTCTGCAGCGCTAACTTGTTCATCTACCGTTTTCTGTTGTCTCCTTTTTCTATATCCTCCTTCTGCCTTACATTCGACCTTTCAAAATAAAAGTTCTGTAAACATCACAATCACCTCCTTTTTTTTTTCTTTAACAAACTTAGGTACTCAGTGAGGTGAATTATTAATCTGAACCTATGATAACAACACCTAATAAAATTACTGAACGTTCTTATTACTTGAGTTTCTCCACACCTAAACATCACTTAAACAGCACTGCATTTGCGCAGATCTCTGACTAATCACTATCAACATTCAACACTAGAATACTGGTTACAGTGTTAGATTCAGGAACAACAAACATGTTACACGCAGCGTAACCTTTAACGGGTCACTCAGATATTCAAGTCTTAGATCTGATGTAATCAGACAGATGCATAGGTACGCGTCTGTTTGATCTGACTGGGTATCTGGGCTTGTCTGTCAAGGCGGGGTCGACATGTCGTCCAGGTGGGGCATCTTCAAGTCCATGTCTGATTTTCTTGAAGCATGAGGCATTGCTGACAATTGAGTGTCCATCCCTTGTAGCTTTAATTTCAGAACCCTTAACTTTAGTCACTTTATAGGGTTTTGCATTGTATGGTGTGGATAATTTGTTGTGCTTGGGTTGGCGATGCAGCACTGTGTCACCCAGTCTGACGCGACGAGTTGCATCTGCGATCACCTTCATCTTGATCTTTGCACTATCATCCCTTGCTCTCACTTCAGCGTCTGAACACTTCCGTGGAGTGGTGTTAACGAAAGGGAGCTTGGTGTATAGCTGGCGTTGAAACAGTATTTCAGCTGGTGAGCTTGCTGTTGTGCAATGAGATGTAGATCTGTACTCACGAAGAAAGATGTTTAGTTGCTGTCTCCATGGTGTGCCCTGCATCTCGGCAACTCTCAGTGCTTTGCATAGGGTTCTCGTAAATCTGTCAGCAATGGCGTTCGCCTGAGGCCAACAAGGTGTGATTTTGGCGATGATGAAATCCTAGGTAGTCGGCAAACTGTGAGAAAGCCTCACTGTTAAAAGGAGGACCATTGTCAGTTTTTACTGTCCTTGGGATTCCAAACATGGAGAACACTTTGTCAATGACTGGGATAACAGAAGATGCTGATGTTGAGCGTACACTTTCAACGACTGGATAGCGAGAATACTCGTCTGTGATAACGAGCAGGTATTTCCCCCGTAGGGAGCGGTCCATAAACGTCTGCACTGACACTGTGCCAGGGCGTTTCGGGTAATGGTGACGTCTGCAGAGGGTCAGTGTGTGTGACAGGTGTGCTAGCTTGGCATGGCAGACAGTTTTGAACTGCAGATTCTGCTTTCCGATCAATCTCTGGGAACCATACTTTGGTACGTAGCAGCGCTTTGGTCTTGACGATACCCTGGTGCCCTTCGTGTGCCAGTTGTATTGCTCTTTCTTGTAGGACAGTTTGAATAACTATCCTCGTGCCTCTGAGTATGAAGTCAGATGAGTCAGCTACTGTTAGTTCACTTTGAACATGTTTGAATGATTTCAAAATGTCAGCATGCTGGGATTTATCTGTTAGATGCCACGTGTTGTTCCTGATGTGACCGATGACTTCCTGCAGAACCTGGTCTTTCAGAGTCTCTGTTTTTATCTCGTGAAGTGTCATGGCTTTTGGAGTGATAAGAGAAGAAATTGACATACTCTTCTGCAACCTTACATGCACGAGCACTTTCATTCTCCTGTGTTGGCACTGGATGACGTGACATAAAGTCAGCTGGATTATCAGCACCTTTTCTGTATTCCACTCTGAAGTTATATGGCTGAAGTCTCAGTCCCCATCTTTCTATTCTGGCAGGTGGTTTTGATCTTGGGTTATTCCAGATGATTTTGAGTGCCTTGTGATCGGTCACCAGTGTGAATGGATGTCCATAAACATACAAATGGAAATGTTCGCAACTCCACACAATGGCGAGTGCTTCTTTCTCAGTCTGCGAGTATCTCAACAGAGCTATCGAGGGGCTTGAAACATGGCGCCTGTGTTTGGCTTGGCCGCTGTTGCTGCTCCGTGTTTTTGTCGACTGCTTCAGTATATATTTTTTTATCTTGTCATCTCATCTGTGATATATCATGAAGGTCTAATTGCTACTCTGATCTACAGTTCACATACATTGTTGAGTATCAAAATATGTATGGTAAAATTTTGACAGCTGGCAGAGCTACCACCAGGCTTTCCCTCCGCCGTTTGTCTGCCCTCCTCCCTCTCCCGACTACCAGTACCTGTTCTTAGCTCCAAACAATAACCCAGGAGCAAAAACAAGGTTAAGGAGGTCGTCTAGAAGGGGCTGTAGGTCTGGTGTCCAGGCTAAAAGGAAACGCGCCCGACAGAGGGGATTTCTTCCGCTCCATGGTAGAGAACGTCTCCGGTATTTGGTACCGGTTCAATTCAATTCAATTCAATTTTATTTATATAGCGCCAAATCACAACAAAAGTCGATACAGAGAAAAACCCAACAATCATATGACCCCCTATGAGCAGCACTTTGGCGACAGTGGGAAGGAAAAACTCCCTTTTAACACGAAGAAACCTCCGGCAGAACCAGGCTCAGGGAGGGGCGGGGCCATCTGCTGCGACCGGTTGGGGTGAGAGAAGGAAGACAGGATAAAAGACATGCTGTGGAAGAGAGACAGAGGTTAATAACAGATATGATTCAACACAGAGAGGTCTGTTAATACATAGAGAGCGAGAAAGGTGACTGGAAAGGAAAAACTCAATGCATCATGGGAATCCCCCGGCAGCCTACATCTATTGCAGGATAACTAAGGGAGGATTCAGGGTCACCTGGTCCAGCCCTAACTATATGCTTTAGCAAAAAGGAAAGTTTTAAGCCTAATCTTAAAAGTAGAGATAGTGTCTGTCTCCCGAATCCAAACTGGGAGGTTCCCCTCCAGGACGCGGATAAGGCCGATCGGTTACCACCTACCCGGCTTTTCATCACGGGCGAACAGAACGATTACCTGGATCGGCGTCTTGTCTGGAGATGCGGGATGCTTTCACTTTGGCCTATCATTCTACAAGACCACAATTCCACAGCTAGAGGTACCGGGAGACTACGTCTTCATTCCAGGTGTCTGCTGTCAATTCCCCGTCAATCAGCTGTTGATGACGTCAGCCTGTCACCTCCGCTTCAGATCGCTCTCCTGAACGCTCGCTCCATAGCCAACAAATCATTTGTATTGAATGACTTTTTTTAGCAGTAATAGTCTGGACTTCATGTTTCTCATGGAATCTTGGCAGCGGGAGAATGAATTTATCCACCTTAATGAGCTCTGCCCGGGCGGCTGTCGCTTCATCGGGACTCCGCGTTTGGACCGTCGTGGTGGTGGTCTGGTCACTATTCACCGAGACAATTTCGCTTGCAGGACTGTGGACTCTGAGTTTTCCCTTCCTTTGAGTCACAATTTCTTAAGGTTGGTTCTTCAGATATATTTTATTGTGTTTTAATTTACCGCCCTCCCGGCCCCGCTGGTGTTTTTATTAAAGATTTTACGGACTTTTTATCTTCCATTATTAAACTGGAGAAAGTCTTAATGATTGGGGATTTCAACCTCCACGTGGATGATCTTAGCTGTAGCATGGCCTCTGACTTTTTATCTATTACAGACTCTTTTAGTTTTATTCAGCATGCCTCTGGGCCCACCCATGTTAAAGGCCACACCTTGGACCTTGTGTTTTCTCTTGGCTTAGACATAACTAATGTCTGTGTTAAAGACGTACAAGTGAGTGACCATTCCTGTGTTACTTTTAGTCTTAGCTTCCCACTGTACGCACCACCTTCTAATCTCATGTTCCATAAGCGGTTCATAAATCAGGATGTTGCTTTGAAGTTTTCTAATATGTTGGACCCTCATGTGATTAGTGGCTGCACTGATGCTGATGTTGCTACACAGTGCTTTAATAATCACTGCTTGGAGATTTTAAATTCAGTGGCACCTATGAAATCTGTCATTGCTGCCCCAAAAAGAGCTCATCCATGGATAAATAATGATGTAAGGAAGGTCAAAAGAATCTGTAGAAAAGTAGAACGTCTTTGGAAATCAACCAAACTCGAAGTTCACAGGCTCCACCTTAGGGAACTTTGGGTTTCCTTACATGAAACCATAAAAACAGCCAGATCAGCATATTTTTCTCAGTTA
Source organism: Neolamprologus brichardi (assembly GCF_056152115.1). Classification (NCBI taxonomy): domain Eukaryota; kingdom Metazoa; phylum Chordata; class Actinopteri; order Cichliformes; family Cichlidae; genus Neolamprologus; species Neolamprologus brichardi. The sequence goes on from NC_142113.1 coordinate 4,090,532, forward strand.
ATATCATCAAGCAAGAGAAATTCCAAGGTACTGTTTGACTCCATAAACTCTATTGTTTATGGAGTCAGCTGACTCCGGAGCATCCTCACTCATGGTTTTGTTGGACTTGACATCTGCCTTTGACACCATTGATCATACCATCCTGATTAACAGGCTCCGGGACGTAGTTGGTGTGTCTGGACTGGCTTTGAAGTGGTTTCAGTCGTACCTCTCCAACAGATCTTTTAGTGTTTTTGCAAATCGGTTTATGTCACATTCTAAAGATCTGAGATGTGGGGGTACCGCAGGGTTTAGTTCTGGGTCCTATTCATTTTCTTTTGTACATGTTACCTCTAGGACTTATAATTAGGCAGTTCCCTGAGGTGTCTTATCACTTCTATGCTGATGATATTCAGCTCTATTGTTCTTTTAAGCCGATGGAAGTCCATAAACTGTCCTCTTTAATTAAATGTTTAGCTTCCATTGAACAGTGGCTTGGTGACAACTACTTACAGTTGAACTCTGAGAAGTCAGAAACATTAATTATTGCCCCTGACAACCAGATATCTCTAATCAAACAGCATCTTGGTTCTCTTGGCTCATCGGTTCACCTGAGCCTCGGGTACCTTGGTGTGATGTTTGATTCTGCCATGTCCCTAGAACAACACTCTCGCCAGTTAATTAGGAACTGCCTTTTTCAGCTAAGAAACATCTCCAAACTGCAAACTTTGCTGTCTAAGACTGAGTTACAAATGGTTATTCATGCTTTTATTTCTTCTCGCTTAGATTATTGTAACAGCCTTTTTCTTTGTTTGAGCAAAAGGAATCTTGACCTCCTCCAGTCAGTCCAGAATGCTGCTGCAAGGCTTTTAACTAAGACACGAAAAAGAGAGCACATTACACCAGTGTTACGTTCATTACACTGGCTTCCAGTACATTTCAGAATTCATTTTAAAATCTTGGTACTGACTTTTAAAGCTTTGAATTGTGATGCCCCTTCTTACATTTCTGATCTTTTAGAACCAAACGCTCCCTCTCACAGCCTGAGATCTTCTAATCAAAGGCTGTTGGTAGTTCCACGAACTCGTTTTAAGACCAGAGGAGAGAGATCTTTTAGAGCGGTGGCCCCCAGGTTGTGGAATGCTCTCCCTACATCATTACGTTGCCTTGATTGTATTTATTCTTTTAAAAAGCAACTTAAGACTCATTTATTTAGATTGGCTTTTAATTAGATTTGTGCTGTGTTTTATTATTAATGTATTTTATGTATTTCTGTTTTATATTACTGTGAAGCACTTTGTGGTTTTTATCCTGTGAAAAGTGCTATATAAATAAATTGATTTGATTTGATCTCGTTTCCACATCACTCAGTGCTCTGCTTGCATATGCAATAATGTGCTTCATCCCCTTTTCATCTTTTTGACAGAGGATGGCGCCCAGTCCTACTGGACTAGCATCAACAATCAGTTCAGTCTGTCTGCTGGGATAGAAGTAGGACATCGTCGTGTCGCTTGTGAGACTGACCTTGAGTGCCTGCAACGCAGTTTCTTGGTCTTGACCCCATGTCCAAGGGGTGGCCTTGTGTGTGAGCCTGCGCAGTGGCTCAGAGATCGATGAGAAGTCTCTGATGAACCTTGAGCAGTAATTGGCCATGCCAAGGAGACTTTTGATGTCAGCAGGTGTTTTTGGGTTGGGAGCGTGTTGAACTGCTACAACCTTTTTAGGATCTGCTGAAACGCCACCTGCAGAGAAGATGAAACCAAAAAACTCAAGTTTTGTTTTATTAAATTCACACTTCTCTCGATTCAGAGTAAGACCTGACTCTGATAGTCACTTAAAGAGAGCTGTAAGACTGCTGTCATGATCAGCCTGGTCCCTGCCAAAGACTATAATGTCATCACTGAGATTTTTGACACCGTTCAGTCCTTGCAGCGTCTGATAAATAGCATTTTGGAACACTTCAGCTGCAGAAGAGACTCCAAAGCTCAGTCTTTTATAGCGCCGAAATCCCAGATGAGTAGTGAACGTCGTAATGTAGCGGCTGTCAGGGTGTAATTCAAATTGGTGGTATCCTGCCCCGAGATCAAGTTTTGAGAACACCGTAGATCCAATCAGCTCATGGATTACATCATCAATCGTGGGCGTGATGTGTCGTTCTCGTTCGATTGCAGTGTTTGCTTGTCTCATGTCCACACATATCCGTACGTCGTCCGGATTCTTTGGTTTTGGCAGTGTTACTATGGGTGAAACCCACGGTGTTGGTCCCGTAACCTTTTCAATCATGTCATCAGATTCTAATTTCTGAAGTTCGTCCTCCACTTTTTGACGTAAATGAAAAGGAACACGTCTGTGTGGTTGACAGGTTGATTTTACATCTGTGTTTATGTGCAGTTTTCCAATTCCCTGGAAAAGTTCTGGGTGTTGTTCTACTAGCTTGTCTGCAACAGAACGTTGAGACTGAGAAGAGACCGCAATGACAATATGGAGGAGTCCCAAGGCTTTTGAGGTTTCAAAACTCAAAAATATTGAAACCTCCTCCTTTAATGACGAAGAAGGAACACCTAACTGTTTTGTCTTGTTTTTCCACACTGCACCTGAATGCACCACACACAGGGAGAGACGTAGATGAGTGGTATGGGTAAATCTTGATGTCTGTAGAAGTCAACGTAGGACGTGGTGTCAGTTTGTTGTAGGTAGCTTCAGTTAAGCAGTTAGCAGTGGCCCCAGAATCGATTAGCACCGGTATCTGGGTGCCCATTACTCTGACTTCAGTATGTGGGAGTTTAGGATGTTGAGCTGTGTTCACCACATATACATAAGCGTCATCACTGCTGGATGTGTGCCCTGTCTCCACGTGTGCAGCGCTATCTGTTACTTGATGAACAGTTTGCGGTGGCAGATTTTTCTTATACTAGTTTTCTTATACTAGTTTTCTTTTCTTATGCTAGTGCCGTACAAGTAGCGCGAAAAACAAACTTCAAAGTAGCGCTACGCGTTCAGCGGGAGGCGTGGATGGCGAGCGGCAATAAACTTGCGAAAAGCAAGTTATGCTCAACTCCACCGGTGGAATCTGACAGCGTGGAAAAGTGTGAAAACATCCATGATCACCAACGGATTTCAAAGGGGTGGACTGCCGCATGGTGGAGAGGAGGACACCGCCACGGCCCTTCTGAGGGTGTTCGACTCTGACACTGTCAACGAGGATTTGTTTGGTTTTAAAAGTGACAACGAAGGAGAGAAGCGGAGAGTGGATGACGTAGCCATCCTGAGCCTTTTCGTATCCAACACTGGAGAAGAGGACTTTGGTGGTTCCCTTTCAGTCGATTCACTCGGTACAACACATAAGTATGGGATATCACGCCCTCGCGTGTCCTGGCTGAAGAAACCTTTAATCACGCCTTTAAGGCAGATGACGTGTGATGACACATGCACGGTCCCGCCTGCACATATAGCCGCTGTCATCACAGTCATCCCTCAGTTCTTACGCTCTTCACCTCGCTGAGAACACCTCTGCTGAGTTGGGCTGGCTAGCTGCTGCTAGTTAGCTCCGTTGTCTGCCGACTTGAACTTAGCCTAACTGCCCCTGTTGGTGTTAGCCTCCACCGCGCAGTTGGTGTGTAGGCTGCCCGCGGTGCGCTAATTTCAAGTTTTCCCGTGCAGCGTTTTGCTTTGTGTTTTGGAATGTACTCCAAACCGAAGTGAGCAAAGCAGAAATCTTCTGTTTGCCCCTGTCCTCAGGGATGCGGTTTCTCTTTGCACAACAGCGACCAGCACGATGCCTGCCCTGTCTGCCTGGGGATCGTCCACTCTAGGAGAGCGTTGACGGAGCCCGAAGCCTGTGCGTTTTGTCGCCAGGTCCGGCGCTCGACCCTGGAAAGACGGGTGACGTTTGTGGAAAAAGTGCTGGGACGCTCGGCTGTCGCACGGCATGACCCTCTCCTTTCCGAGTCTGGAGCCCCGGCTTCGTCCGAGTCCGAAGACGAGGATTTTCCGGTTGATGTCCCCACAATTAGCTGGGCTGACCACATGGAATATGTTGCCGGCTAGCCGATGATGAGCCGGAACCATGCAGGAGCGCTCCCCAGGACGATGATGACGTGCTGGACATCGGCCTGGACATCCATGGTTTGTCGGAGGATGAGCAGGAGAGCTCATTGTCGGCCCAATGTACCGCCGCTGCTGCGCCGGTCGGCAACGATGACACCTCTCTTTTCTCCTTGTTTCTCCGTGCTGCTGAGAAGCTGCAGGTGGACTGGCCCTCTCCTCCGCCAGCTCAGAAGCCGTCGCGGTTCGCGGGGTTTTTCCTCCCACAGGAGCCCGCAACGGCCAAAAACTGCCTTCCCATGTCCCCAGACTTTCTCTGCGAGCTAACAGCATCATGGGACAAACCTCTGTCTACCCGCGTCACTGTGCCCGGCTATGGACAGTACATGGAATTGGACGGCGCCAAGGGGGCTGGCTTAGCTAACCCACCCCCTATGGAGCGGTCTCTGGCTGCTTATCTGGCCCTGTCCCATAACCATGGTGTCGGCGGCCCCGCAACTCTGCCGTCCAAGTACTGCAGATTCTCTGCTTCGCAGCTGGAGAACATTTATCGAGCTCAGGCCGGGCCTGCTCGCGCCATGAGCTCTGTCACCATGCTCCAGATGTACCAGGCAATGTGCCTGACGGAGCTCGGATCGCTGGTTCCTGATGACAGCCCGCTGGCACCTCTTCTTAACGAGGTCAGAGTCGCCACAGATTATATCCTCCGTGCGTCTCGCTGTGCAGCGCTCTCCCTGGGCAGAGGGATGGCTTCGACAGTAGTGGCGCAGAGGCACCTGTGGCTGACCCTCTCGGACGTCCCGGATAGGGACAGGGCTGTATATCTGGACGCACCAGTGTCTGCGGCTGGGTTATTCGGACATTCACTTGAAGCCAATCAGGCTAGATTCGATCTGAGGAAGAAGCAGATGAAAGCTCTGCGCGACATCATCCCTAGACGTCAGCCCAAGCCCAAGCCCACAGCTAGCTCTCACAGGCCCGCTGCTCCTCTGCCGTCTGGCAAGAGACCGGCGCCCACTGTTGAAGTGGGTGTGCCGCCAGCGAGAGCACATCCTCCGGCCTGAGCTCCACGCCAGTCGGCCTGGAGCAAAGGCCCACCCTCGGGCCCCCGGCGGGACCCGACGCCCAGGAGGAAGAAGCCTCAGCCCTCTTAGCTGTGGTTTTGAGTGGAGAGGGGGTCCAGCAGCAGGGAGACGCTGTTTTTACCCCTCTGTTGCCGCACAAGAGGTGCCACTTAAGTTATGTTCAGGTTGTCAGCCCCAGAAGGCGCTGCACTTTCCTAACACTGTCTCCCAAGCACAAAACCCCTGCACACAAAATGCCTCAGGTAACTCCCTGTTCAGGTGTGTTAAATGTTCAGGTGACCACATCGAGTGTTCCCGCTGTTTTTCATTGTTGTGCCCCAGAAAAGGTGCCTCCAACAAAATGTATAAATGTACATGTTTCCATGTTACAGTCAATAAAGAGTGTTGTTTATTCTCAAACAATCAAATACTCAGCCTGCAGGCAGAATGAGCCAGGTCAGGCAGGTGATGCAGTCCCCTGCAGACACACTGGGGGGCGACAACGTCCCGTCGACGGTGCTGCAGGTCAGCCGGCTGGCTGCTCACTTCCCTCAGTGGCGCGCTTGCGCCCCCTCTCCGTGGGTGCTGTCGCTACCCGATCCGTACCGGAAACCCGATCTGTACCCCGCATGCGCAAATCTTACGTCACTTCCTCTCTTTGCCAACATTGCGACATTCAATATATTTGAATGACACGGTTAGCGCCCAGTTAGCTCCTAGCATTTCTCAACAGCTCTGCCTCCTTTTCGACTACCGGGACATTTAAACAATGGATAATCCGTATCCGCAACAAATTCACGCTTTTCTCCTCAACAGAGAGCGTTCCCCGATTGAACAACAGCGCCGTAAAATAAGAAGAATGGTGCCTAATTACAGAGTTAATAATACAGACTTTGTAATATGTCACGTGAAGATTCAGCAGCCAGATGAAGTGTTTACTGGCAATTGACAGTGATAGTGGACATCATCATCACTATTTCAACAATCCTCTCCACACAGACAAGCATAAACACACTCGATTATCACTAAATCAAATTTAACACACGTTTGTAATGATGCTAATTCAGTTTACAATAGGGTTCATTCGCTCAGTCAGCAGGTGGCGGTATCCTCGTACACTGGGGAGTACACTGCCATTAAACGAACAGAAGAAGAAGAAAACCCCTGCACATGCGCGGTACGGATCGGGTAGACCCGATTTGTACGGTCCGACTTTGCACATGCTCAGCAAGGATCGGGAGTCCCGATCTGTCATTATCTTTTTATTTTTTTTGTTTTTGTCTACATTATATTAAATGTTTCATTATCGGAAACATTTTAAGAGATACTTATTATTCTTAACATCTTAACAGATACTCTGACCTGTAACTATCGTAAAACGCTTCGACCGCAAGTAGACACCTTTCGTGCATGCGGGGTACCGATCGGGTTTCCGGTACGGATCGGGTAGTGACAGGTGCTGCGAACCGTTGCCATGGGTTACCGGTTGCAGTTCCGGGTCAAGCCGCCTCGTTTCCAAAGAGTCGTAAACACGACTGTCAACACCGAGGCGGCCATGATACTCAGAGAGGAAATAAAGGCGCTATTGCAGAAAAGAGCAATACGAGTGGTCCCCGCTTCGGAGACAGACAAAGGTTGGTACAGCTGTTATTTTGTTGTTCCGAAAAAAGGGGGAACGCTTCGTCCCATCCTCGACCTGCGAGTCTTGAACACGTATCTACGAACGTACAGGTTCAAGATGCTAACACTCAGACAGCTCTTGAATGCGGTCGGCCCGGGAGATTGGTTTGCAACAATCGATCTAACAGATGCTTATTTTCATGTGGTTATACACCTGAAACACAGGCAGTTTCTGAGGTTTGCATTCGAGGGCGTAGCCTACGAATACCTAGTGCTGCCGTTCGGGCTCTTGCTCGCTCCTCGCACCTTTACGAAATGTGCCGAGGCAGCGCTAGCGTCCCTCAGAGAGAGAGGAATCCGCATCTTAGCCTACCTAGACAACTGGGCTCTCGTAGCTTGCTCCAGAGAGCAGGTGGAGACACAGCTGTCGCTGGTTCTGTCACACATTCAGACACTGGGGTTCTCTGTGAACTTTCAAAAGAGCTCGCTAATCCCGAGTCAGCAGATTACTTTTCTCGGTTTGAAAATATGCTCGCTTACCAGCCGCGCACGTTTGTTGGAGCACAGAGTGGCCGCGTTTCATCGCTGCCTTGCTCAGTTTCAGTTGGGACGCAGACTGCGTTTCCAGACAATATTAAGCTTGTTGGGCATGATGGCATCTATGATCGCCATAGTGCCACTTGGACTGTTAAAAATGAGAGCGTTTCAACGCTGGACTCTCTCTCACCGTTTGTGTGCATCGCGTCACCTCCGGAGGAGGCTGCCAGTAACTGCGTCTTGCATGCTAGCTCTCCGTCCTTGGAGGGAGCCCGGGCTGCTCCTGTCTCGCTCTCTGCTGTTGTGGTGCAGTGTTCATTTTCTGTCTCTAAGAGCCACCCATGTCCCGGGCCACCTGAACCTGGGGCCGGACCTTCTCTCCAGGGGGAGTCCTCTGGTGAGAGAATGGAGGTTACACCCTTTAATAGTGGCTCAGATTTGGGACCTATTTGGCAAGGCGCAAATAGATCTTTTTGCTTCCAGGGTAAATACTCACTGCCCCCTGTTCTTCTCCATAATCGACCACGATGCACCCTTGGGCTTGGACGCGCTAGCGCACCAATGGCCAGACGTGCTCCTGTATGCATTTCCCCCAGTGGAAATGATATCTCCAGTTCTAGAGAGAGTGCATCGGCATTCCCCCTCTCTCTGATTCTAGTGGCCCCTTGGTGGCCCACAAGGTCGTGGTATGCAGAGATAATCAGCCTGCTAGCAGCGAGTCCTTGGCAGCTTCCTCTCCGCAGGGATCTCCTCTCTCAGGCGGGAGGAGAAGTGTTTCATCCGCGCCCAGATCTGTGGCGCCTTCATGCTTACCTGCTGAGAGGTTAAACGTGATTGCTAAGGGTTTGCCACCTAGTGTGATAGCGACAATTCAGAGCGCTAGGGCCTCATCTACTAGAGGCTTGTACGCTTACAAATGGCGCGCCTTCGAGCAATGGTGCCAGGACCGCCACACTCTCCCATTTCAGTGCTCTATTGTGGATGTTTTGACATTCCTGCAGGAGCTGCTGGATAAGGGCCTTTCATTTTCGATAATTAAGGTTTATTTAGCAGCTATATCTGCTTGTCATATTGGCTTTGACGGGGTGACACTAGGTGCACCCTCGCCATACGTTTTCTGAAAGGAGTTCGCCGGCTGAGGCCCGTGCTTAAGTCCAGTGTCCCTGCTTGGGACTTGTCTTTGGTGCTGGAGGCCCTTTGCAGCCCCCCGTTTGAACCCATTGAGTCTGTGGATATGAAATTTCTTTCATATAAGACTGCATTACTTCTCGCTTTGGCTTCGGCAAAGCGAGTGGGTGACCTTCATGCGCTCTCTGTGCATCCCTCCTGCACACAGTTCTCTTCTGATGGCCACAAAGTCGTATTGCGTCCAAATGCTGCCTATTTTCCCAAGATCATGCCTGCATCTTCTAGCTCAATGGAGTTTGAGTTGCTGAGCTTTTGCTCCCCTCCTTTTGCATCTGAGGAGCAGAGGAGGACGCATTCTCTTTGTCCAGTGCGTGTGCTACGCACCTACATTGAGCGCACTCAGAATGTGCGTTTATGTGACCTGCTGTTTGTCTGCTTCGCTAATCCAAATAGAGGTAGAGCTCTGTCCAAACGGAGGCTGTCCCACTGGATTATAGAAGCTATCTCACTGGCATACGGCACCGGTGGTCTTGCTTTGCCCCACGGGGTGAGAGCTCATTCCACCAGGGGCATGGCAACCTCATGGGCTCTTTTTAAAGGGGTGCCTGTAGCTGATATTTGTGCGGCAGCTAGTTGGGCATCAACGCACACTTTTGTGCGGTTTTATCGGTTGGACGTTACAGCCCTTTCGGTCGCTCATGCTGTCCTTTCTGCTGGGTCTACCACTCACTAAGGATGTGGTGGTCCGATTCTGGTTCGGTGGTTGCTCTGTGGGGCGTGTATATATGTCCCATACTTATGTGTTGTACCGAGTGAATCGACTGAAAGGGAACGAATAGTTATGTCTATAACTTCTGTTCCCTGAAGGAGAGGAACAAGGTACAACACAAGGTGGCCCCACTGAGCAGTTTGGCTCTGTGAAGAGCAGCTATCGAACTGAGGGATGACTGTGTCATCACACGTCATCTGCCTTAAAGGCGTGATTAAAGGTTTCTTCAGCCCGACACGCAGGGCGTGATATCCCATACTTATGTGTTGTACCTCGTTCCTCTCCTTCAGGGAACAGAAGTTATAGACATAACTATTCGTTTTAGTGCGCAGGAAGATGGTAGTGAATGACTGACTTTTCTTCTTGTTAAAGCCGTTTCACTGCACCTGAGCCTAAAAGGTAGGCCGAATCTATTTTTCTGGTGTGCTGTAGGCTATTGTTATGTACTATATTTGTTACTCGTAACACAGTAGGGTTAGGGTTAACCCTAACCCTAACCCTAACACAGTACATGTTTCGTACTTGTAATTACCGCTACTTGTACATATTAGAGATGGACCGATCCGATATTACGTATCGGTATCGGTCTGATACTGACCCAAATTACTGGATTGGATATCGGCGAGAAATAAAAAATGTAATCCGATCCATTAAATATCAAAAAAGCACCTCACAAAACTTGCTACACGGCGTAACTCGGCTCATAACCGTAGCACGTAGGAGCAGTATGCATCACGTGATAGAGCAGCTGTGTGTATTTGTAGCCTCGCTAGCAAACCAGCATTTCATCTCCGAGGAAGTTTTCCCAGAGAGAAGTAAAGCAAGTGTGTAAGTTCATCTCTGAATGTCTGTAAAGCATTCCCACATTAAGCTTAACAACAAATATATGGAGCGACTGCCTCTTCTCTCTCTCTCCTGCTGCTACTTCAATCGTGAAACTGCTTAATGATCAGCTGATCGGCTTTTCTGTCGGGAGTCCGTCTCTCTTCTTAGTTTTTGGCCCACTTCTCACCAGAAAGAGGAAACCAGCGGCTGAACAACAGCAGCACTATTAAGCTTGATAAGCTGTTATTAGAATTTATTTAATATTACTTTCTACACCAGGATCTTTTTCTACGTAGCTGACGGCTGGTAACTGTGCAGGGGCAGATCTAGCAAAGTTTAGCCAGGGGGGCCGATAGGGCATGAACAGGGAAAAGGGGGCACAAAGACATACTTCTCTTTCTTATTCTCATTTAAAATGTCGAGCTTTTAATAAATAATTATCTGAATCTTACACCCAAAGTTTTAATCTGATGTAAAATGTATAGAAGTCCATTACTGTATATAATAACTGTTAAGTCTAATATACCCTAGTAAGCTGTAGTACTTTTTCCTTTGGGAAGATACCATCTGTGCAGTCTGCAGTTCTGTTGAAGAAAGATGTTGAATCTATTTATTTATTCTTGAAAAATAATTTATTTCTGTGCATTTTTCCCCCTGCATCAAATTAAATTTGATTACATCGATTAAGCATCATGAGGTGGAGGGTGGTTCCCTATTTTTTTTTTTTGCTGGGAGTTTGCAACCCTATTAGTTAGGTTGCTTAATATTTAAAAAAGTACTCTTTGATTATTCAAGACTCTGTATGTGAGGAGAAGGACTTTAAATTTAATTCTGAATTTGATGGGAAACCAATGAAGAGAAGCTAATGAGGGAGAAATACGGCCTCTCTTTCTACATGCTTGCTGGGGCATGTGGGGCGAAAACAGAGAGGAGAGCCTGAGCAGCCAGTCAAGGACTCTTCCCTTCACTAGTTAACAGGCTAAGTTAACACCTCCCCTTATATTCCATATAAGGGGAGGTGTAGAGTATGATAGGCCAGTCAACAGATCCCATTGAGCACTGATCAGCTTTGCATCACACCGTGCCTGGACTCACCATTTCCAGTGGCTTATGTAAGAGGTTCAGAGATTGTTACATGGGTGTGCAGGTAAAGACCAAATGGCCGCACTAATGAATGTGTTGGGCCATCAGTGAAAAGCCTGTGAAAGGTTTTAGCCGGGAGAAGAGAGTGAAAATCTTCTTGGCCACAAAAACATGACAGCAAGGCGGAAATATCACAACAGCCAGAGGATCTTTTTAGTTTGTGTAGCAGCTACCGGGATCTTGGACTGGTTCTTATATAGCGCTTTTCTACTCATCTGAGCACTCAAAGCGCTTTACACAACTTGTGCATTCACCCATTCACACCCATTCGCACAAGCACATCTCTCTAAGTGCTTTATAGCTAACATTCACACACATTCATACTCCGATGGATGCATCGGAGAGCAATTTGGGGTTAGTATCTTTCCCAAGGATATTTGGCATGCAGACTAGGCGAAGCCAGGAATCAAACCACCAACCTTCCGATCAGTAGATGACCTGCTCTACCACCTGAGCTACAGTCACCTTAAAGTGGTGAGCATATAATAAAGAACTATGTGACACTGAGCCAACGTCACATTTACCTCATGCTCCCGTGGAAACGCAGTCCAAGCTATGAGTCATTGTTATGGAGTCAAAATGATCTCTTTACAAAAATACAGCATCCAAAGCAATATCCAGTCCTCACCTCAATAAAAAACAACCATATATTTGCTGGACAAGGGTTCTAGTTCCTTAATCTACCACCCGCTGTTGGTAGGATTAAGGGGTCACCCATGGGGTCAGAAAAGGGTTGTGACCAGCAGCTGAAGTAATCTCTGGCTGAGAAAAGTCCTTGGTAATGAAAATGGTAATAGAGACAAGCGTGGCAAAATTGCCCGATGTGAGGGCCTAAGCCAAGTGTACCTGTATGTATCTACTTGTACATATACCTAAAAAGTTATGCAAATATGTACGCATAACTTGTTTTTCAAAATATTAATAAAAGGGGTGTGTCTCCAAACAGCCATCTCTTTCCTGACAATTCCCTTTGTGCATATTCTCTTACATATGATAAGTCAACATTGAAACACCTGCGGCTTTTAGTCAGGTGCGGCTAATGTATGTACAAAACAGGATTTTCCCCTGATTTTAGCTTGTGCGGCTAATATTCAGGTGCGCTTTGTAGTCCGGGAAATACGGTATATAAACTTTTCTCAATCTAAATAGTGTACTTTGGTAGAATTAAAAAAATAAGTGTAGTGCAGGTCTATGATGAGTTTTAGTGTTACTATCATCTAGTTCTGGTTCTGTTTTGGTTAAGTCCTAAGTAGTCCTGATTTTGAACTCTTGTAGTCCTGTTTTAATTCCGGATCAGGTCTGGTTGAATTGGGGTTTAGTCCTCGTGTCTTGATACAGCCCTGATTTTGTTCTGCCTTGCTGCTTAATTAAAAACCTAGTTTAAGGTGTCCTGCATATGTGATATATTTTTTTCCTATATGAAATAATTCTTTTTTTGAACAAAACTCAAAACAGAGCCTATTGATCCCCCCCCCCCCCCCCCCCCCCAAAAAAAAAAAAATAAATAAATAAAATAAAATAAAAATCCCACATGCATACTGCCCTTTAGGGCTAAGCCCCGGGTGTTTCAAATGTCTGGCTCCGCCTCTGGGTATGAGGACCACTGTGGGTTAATCTTTGTAGTGATACTCACTCCTTTTTTTTATTTAGACCTGGTTTAATTCTGGTATAGTTGAATATTTGTATATAATCCCCGCAGCTGTCAGACTCTATAACAGGGGTCACCAGCCTTTCTTAAAACTGAGAGTTAGATAAAATTGTGAACAGTTTGGTTCATCTTTAGTTATATGGTTCTATCCAGCATATTCTATCTTGATATGCTGTCTTATCACAGGTTAATTTTTCAAAAATATTAACAATGATTTATACAAGGAAAGGGCTACATACAACTCTTTATTTCTATTAATGTCTTACTTCATTCCTACCTGATTGACATGTTTAGGAATTATGAGTGATTGGCTCACTGTAGTGGTAAAAGTTGCTACCAATCAAATTATGATATGTTAAAGTTAAAACAAAACACAGCTGACTGTTTTATATTATATCTAATATATATTATGTAATTATCCTTATAATTACAAAATGTTTTATGTAAGATTTATGTTTTGTAATTTAAATCTGACATCACAAAAGTATTTTGGAGTTTGAATATTTGGTAATTTTTTGTAATTTTGTAACTGCAGTACACATAATATTAATTTCGAACAATTTTGTCCAGGTTCCTTGACACCAGGGACTCCTCCAGGACCATCGCGTTCAGTTACAGAGTCGGTGTGTCCACGGTGTGCCAGATCATCCCCCAGGTAGCGACGGCCATCTGGGACTGTCTAGTGGACGACTTCATGGCTGTGCCTTCACCTGGAGACTCATAGAGAAAGTATATACAGTGGTCCCTCATTTATTGCAGCAGGGTTTCTCAGAATAACTAGCCCCTCGCCACACACTTTATACACTTGATTTATTTTTTTTTTACACACACACTAGGGATGCAGCGATACCGATGCTGGTATCGGGTATCGGGGCCGATGCCATAAAATGTGCGTGTACTCATACTCGCAAAAGTTAACCGATACCATGAATCGATACTAATTTACTTCATGAATCAGAAGGTGGCCTGTACTTTCTGTTGTAATTTTTTAGATTGGCCGCTAGGGGGACATGTCACTAGGGGGTTAGGGAATTGAGACTGGCGGCTCCTGCAGCTACGCAAAACAAAATGTCAGCAGTGTGGACTTACTTCAAAATTTGTGTAGATGACAAAAGCAAGGCAGAGTGCAAACTGTAAGGTGTCCAGGGGTGGGAACGAGAGTACATCGTTCAATACAACCAATTTAATAAAACACCTGAGGACACATCATGCTCTGGAGTACACAGAGTTTGCTAAGGCTAACGCAAGACCAGAACAGCCCACTTTAACACAGGTTTTGGAAAAGCGACAAAAAATGTCTATAGAAAATCCACGAGCAGTTAAAATAATAGAGGCTCTATCTCATTTTATCGCTCTGGATGACCAGCCACTGTCGGTCGTGGAAAACGTAGGATTTCGCCGTCTTCTCAGCGTACTCGAGCCGCGTTATGAGATTCCCAGCCTCCCATACATCACGGACGTAATGCTGCCAAAACTTTTTGAAGATGTAAAAAAACACGTGCATAACCTCTTGCAGGAGGTTTCAGCCTTAAACTTCACTACAGACATTTGGACAAGCAGTGTGTCCCCGATGTCGCTCCTCAGTTTAACGGCGCAGTGGATTGATGAGGAGTTTGTTCGTCATCAAGTAACACTGCATGCAAAGTCGTTCAGGGGCTCGCAGACCAGCCAAACCATCGCAACTGCTTTCGATAGCATGCTTCAAACCTGGGATATACCAAAGACGTCCGTCCACGTAGTGCTCCGGGACAACGCAAGAAATATGATAAAGGCCATGAGTGGTGCTGAGTTGCCCAGCCTGCCTTGTACTGCTCACACTCTCCAGTTGGTTGTTCATGAGGGCCTTCTGTCACAGAAGAGTGTTGCTGATGTGGTGGCAGTTGGCCGCAAAATAGTTCGACATTTTAAACATTCTGCTCTGGCCAGTTCCCGTCTGGAGGACATTCAATTGCAGATCAACCAGCCGGTCACTGTGCTCCACAGATTTCTAACAAGGGAGACTGACGAGGACCATGGGATCAAAGCAATGAAGGGAACCTTGGCTGCAGCTGTCAGGACATGGTTCTCTGAGGTGGAGGACAACCCACTCTATAGCATCGCCACGTTACTCGATTCCAGGTGAGTGTTGTGCCTGTGTGTGTGTAACTGTTTGACTGTATGTGAATGTGACTGTGTATGTAACTGTGTTACTGCAAAAAAAAAGGTAAGCAAAACAATTGTCAGCTAACTTTTTTCTTTCTCTGTTTTAGATATAAAAATTGTTTTTTCTCCAGCACCACAACTGCTGCAAATGCTAAGGAGATGCAAAAACTTGAGCTGCTCAGGTTGCCTGGAGAGGAGGATCATGACCTGAATGAACCACCTTCAAGAAAAGCACGCAGTGACCAGCCCACAACTAGTTTGGACAGCATGTTTGATGAAATTGCAGATGAGCAGGCATCAGCATCGGTGGGCAGAGCTGCGGTAGGTTCTAGTGTAGAGTTAGAGACATATCTTGGAGAGGCCGCAATTTTACGAGAAGACAAACCTCTACAATATTGGATGGTTAATAAAGTGCGGTTCCCAAACCTGGCTAAAGTGGCGGGCAGATACCTTTCAGCACCATGCACAAGTGTAGATAGTGAAAGGCTGTTCAGCTCAGTGTCACACATTGTGAAACAGGCTCACAGCTGATCATGCAGAGATGATTCTTTTCATCAAAAAGAACCTGCCTCTCACTTTCCCAAAAACAGTTTAGTTCGGAGGTCACACCACTGCTTGCTGGCTGAAGTTTTTTTGTTTGATTTAAATGTGGACACTCTGCAATAGGTGGTTCATTAATGTTATGTAAATCTGAAAGCTGTAGACAGTGCCACATAGTTCACTGTTATTTTGTTTGGATATAATATGGACATTGTGCAATAATTTAACAAAAGTGTTTATTTTATTCTGAAACCTAAGTTTTATTTGTTTTATTCTGAACAGAAGTGTTTATTTTTTCAATCTGAAAGCGGGAAAGAGACCCAAAGAGTTCAGTTATTTATTTGTTTTTACAATGTGGATACTCTGCAATAGGTTCATTAATGTTATGTCTGAAAGCTGGAGACTCTAAAATACTTGAGTTATTTTGTTTGTTTGTTTGTTTGTTTACAATGTGGACACTGGACAATTTAAGAGAAGTGTTTTATTTTTTACTTGAAATTTAATTTTTGTGGTCTTTGTCAATGACTGGGATAACAGAAGACGCTGATGTTGAGCGTACACTTTCAACGACTGGATAGCGAGAATACTCGTCTGTGATAACGAGCAGGTATTCCCCCGTAGGGAGTGGTCCATAAAAGTCTGCACTGACACTGTGCCAGGGCGTTTCGGGTAATGGTGACATCTGCAGAGGGTCAGTGTGTCTGACAGGTGTGCTAGCTTGGCATGGCAGACAGTTTTGAACTGCAGATTCTGCTTTCCAATCGATCTCTGGGAACCATACTTTGGTACGTAGCAGCGCTTTGGTCTTGACGATACCCTGGTGCCCTTCGTGTGCCAGTTGTATTGCTCTTTCTTGTAGGACAGTTTGAATAACTATCCTCGTGCCTCTGAGTATGAAGTCAGATGAGTCAGCTACTGTTAGTTCACTTTGAACATGTTTGAATGATTTCAAAGTGTCAGCATGCTGGGATTTATCTGTTAGATGCCACGTGTTGTTCCTGATGTGACCGATGACTTCCTGCAGAACCTGGTCTTTCAGAGTCTCTGTTTTTATCTCGTGAAGTGTCATGGCTTTTGGAGTGATAAGAGAAGAAATTGACATACTCTTCTGCAACCTTACATGCACGAGCACTTTCATTCTCCTGTGTTGGCACTGGATGACGTGACATAAAGTCAGCTGGATTATCAGCACCTTTTCTGTATTCCACTCTGAAGTTATATGGCTGAAGTCTCAGTCCCCATCTTTCTATTCTGGCAGGTGGTTTTGATCTTGGATTATTCCAGATGATTTTGAGTGCCTTGTGATCGGTCACCAGTGTGAATGGATGTCCATAAACATACAAATGGAAATGTTCGCAACTGCACACAATGGCGAGTGCTTCTTTCTCAGTCTGCGAGTATCTCGTTTCCACATCACTCAGTGCTCTGCTTGCATATGCAATAATGTGCTTCATCCCCTTTTCATCTTTTTGACAGAGGATGGCGCCCAGTCCTACTGGACTAGCATCAACAATCAGTTCAGTCTGTCTGCTGGGATAGAAGTAGGACATCGTCGTGTCGCTTGTGAGACTGACCTTGAGTGCCTGCAACGCAGTTTCTTGGTCTTGACCCCATGTCCAAGGGGTGGCCTTGTGTGTGAGCCTGCGCAGTGGCTCAGAGATCGATGAGAAGTCTCTGATGAACCTTGAGCAGTAATTGGCCATGCCAAGGAGACTTTTGATGTCAGCAGGTGTTTTTGGGTTGGGAGCGTGTTGAACTGCTGCAACCTTTTTAGGATCTGCTGAAACGCCACCTGCAGAGAGGATGAAACCAAAAAACTCAAGTTTCGTTTTATTAAATTCACACTTCTCTCGATTCAGAGTAAGACCTGACTCTGATAGTCACTTAAAGAGAGCTGTAAGATTGCTGTCATGATCAGCCTGGTCCCTGCCAAAGACTATAATCACTGAGATCTTTGACTCCGTTCAGTCCTTGCAGCGTCTGATAAATAACATTTTGGAAGACTTCAGCTGCAGAAGAGACTCCAAAGCTCAGTCTTTTATAGCGCCGAAGTCCCAGATGAGTAGTGAACGTCGTAATGTAGCGGCTGTCAGGGTGTAATTCAAATTGGTGGTATCCTGCCCAGAGATCAAGTTTTGAGAACACTGTAGATCCATTCAGCTCATGGATTACATCATCAATCGTGGGCGTGACGTGTCGTTCTCGTTCGATTGCAGTGTTTGCTTGTCTCATGTCCACACATATCCGTACGTCGTCCGGATTCTTTGGTTTTGGCATTGTTACAATGGGTGAAACCCACGGTGTTGGTCCCGTAACCTTTTCAATCATGTCATCAGCTTTTAGTTTCTGAAGTTCGTCCTCCACTTTTTGACGTAAATGAAAAGTAACACGTCTGTGTGGTTGACAGGTTGATTTTACATCTGTGTTTATGTGCAGTTTCACTTGAAAATCTTTGAGTTTTCCAATTCCCTTGAAAAGTTCCGGGTGTTGTTCTACTAGCTTGTCTGCAACAGAACGTTGAGACTGAGAAGAGACCGCAGTGACAATATGGAGGAGTCCCAAGGCTTTTGAGGTTTCAAAACTCAAAAATATTGAAACCTCCTCCTTTAATGACAAAGAAGGAACACCTAACTGTTTTGTCTTGTTTTTCCATACTGCACCTGAATGCACCACACACAGGGAGAGACGTAGATGAGTGGTATGGGTAAATCTTGATGTCTGTAGAAGTCAACGTAGGACGTGGTGTCAGTTTGTTGTAGGTAGCTTCAGTTAAGCAGTTAGCAGTGGCCCCAGAATCGATTAGCACCGGTATCTGGGTGCCCATTACTCTGACTTCAGTATGTGGGAGTTTAGGATGTTGAGCTGTGTTCACCACATATACATAAGCGTCATCACTGCTGGATGTGTGCCCTGTCTCCACGTGTGCAGCGCTATCTGTTACTTGATGAACAGTTTGCGGTGGCAGATTTTTCTTCTACTTCTTTCCACAATGTGTCTCTTTTCTCTTTGAGCGACATTGCTTTGCAAAATGATTGTATTTGCCACAAGAATTACAGATTTTGTCTTTGGCTGGGCAGCCTTGCTCATGAGGATATCTGCCTCCACAGTTTCGACAGCGGTTATTCGGCTGCCATGAGGGTGTCCATTTGTTTCTAGCCGTGGTGTCACGTCCTGTTTTGTGCTGTACTTTATTAACTGCAGCTGTCTTGTCAGCTTCCATCCCTGTAGCTTGCAATTCAGACAACTCACATGCACGCCCATGATTTAATAGATCATCCAATGTTAAATCAGGTTCTCTGAGTGCTTTTCTACGCAGCTGTGATGATGTACAGCTTTGGATAATTTGTGTTTTGATTTCTGCAGTCATGTCTGCAAACTCACAGTTTTTGGCTAGAATCCTAAGGTTGGTGTGATAGTTGTCCAACGTTTCACCTGATTCCTGCACCACTTTCCTGAATAGATAAATCTGATACTGCATGTTTTTCTTAGGCGCAAAGTATGCTGACAATTTCTGTTTTGTATCTGCGTACTTGTCGCAAACCGTTGCTAACGTGTCGTAAACGTCATGCACTTTTTCACCAGGCACATGCAGCAATAATGCTCTTAATCTCGCATCTCCAGTAATATTCATTGCCGTGGTGTGGTTTTCAAACCTCTGAAGCCATTTCGTCCAGCGAGGTCCGACGGAACCGAGGTCAGTGTCCGTGTCGAAGGGTGGAAGTGAAGTAGCGTGTGCAGCCATGTTCTTGTCTCCTAAGCTCCGGGTAGGGCAACTTCCTTCGTCTTGCTTTGGTTGTAACCTTTACTCTCGTCGCCAATGTAATGTTTGCATGCCTCAAACATTAATGATGACACCTTCAGTATTTCTCAGTTCCATTCTTTAATTCTCAGGCTTGCAGCGGCAACACAGTCTGCAGCGCTAACTTGTTCATCTACCGTTTTCTGTTGTCTCCTTTTTCTATATCCTCCTTCCGCCTTACATTCATCCTTTCAAAATAAAAGTTCTGTAAACATCACAGGTACCACCGTCTTTCCCTCGCCCAGTTTGAGGGCGAGTAGGGGTGGGCGATATAAACAATATCTGATAGAAACGATATAAATTTGGCCAACAATAGAGATTTTGATTATACCGCTCTATCCGATAGCGCATGTTGATGATGTCATCAAGCTGCGCCTGTTTTGGTCGAAAGCATAGCGGCGGCTAAAACCATTATCATCTGCAAATTATGGCGGGCGACAGTCATAGCAAAGAGATGAAGCACTTTTGAAATATGGGGAAAGCCAAAAACTGCGCTTCCTCCACTTCCGTAACATTGATTCATTAATGTTGAATTCTCTCGCAGCTGTTCTATTCCCATGTTGTTGCAGTATATTAATAACCAACCTCGTATTGTGGATGAATAATCTCAGTTGTTCTCCTGACTGAAGTTTGGCCCGTGTATAGCATCCTGCTATGCAATTGCATTTGTCCCTGACCACCAGAATCCCTCACGTTAACTTTTAATGAGTGGAACAAAAGTTGGCGTTCATCCTCCAGCTTCACTGTGCTAATGTTATGCTAACATAGCTGTGTCGCTAGCAATCACGTAGCACATCATTATATAGCAGGTAATCCAACTTCAGTAACCCTACAAACGCCACTGCCGTTTAGTTTTCTGTCTTCATTTATGTTGGAAGTGTTAGCAGAGCTGTACGTTTTCATTAGTTTCAAAAGTCTCTGTCAGAACATGGTATGAAATGTTTAGGTGGAAACTAGCGAGCTAACTTCCTGTTAACTTCTAACTCCGTTAAATTTAATAAATTCTGTTTTCATGGATGTAAAACGTAATTGTTACACCCGATAAAGCAGCAACGCTGAGGATTTAATTAAAGATGAAAGAATTTAGACCGTTTTTAACTCTTAGTGTTCTTTTGACTTTGGGACCTGAAATGGACGGAGTTTTGGACCCAGATTACTCCGCGAAGCTCCTCACTACGGCAGCCGTAATGCTCTGACAATCCATCAAGCAGTGCGGCTTACCAAAGTTGTGCTAAAAAAATTTTCTTGACGTTTTTTAAACAGCACGCAGAAATCGGTTCGAGGTCACCAGAATTCATACATAAGGCACATTCTCGATTTTTGAGAAAATTAAAGGATTTTTTTTGTGGAAAATACGTTATACAGAAGAAAAGAATATATATCAGTGATTAGAGCTGGGCGATAGAACAATAACGATATGTATTGCGAAATACCTTTTTCTCGATAGAAAAATTAAATTATTGCGATAGACCTCATCTTTCTCTCTCTTCCTCTCTTATAAAAAATGAATAGCCAATACAAATTAAGTAGTGCAGAGCCGAACCAATCACAGCCGCAGCATCACGTCATGTATCTTGTTATGTACAGCTCAAGTGCCAAGCCGCGCATGTGTATTTGTTTGGGAAGCAGCCAGCCGCCGTGAGGCCGGGTAATGGAGAAAATGAGTGTTCCGACTAGAGAAAAGTCTAAGTGACCAAGTTACCGAAGAGAGCACAGATGACGGCTCCAATGCCGGAGAGATTGTCGAAAGGAAAGGCCAGAGAAGTTCCGTAGTGTGGAGGTTTTTCGGCTATTTGAAGTCTGACAAAAAACAGAGTAACGCGCACTGTAAATTGTGCCGAAAGCATGTTTGCACAAAGTCTGGAAATACAACAAACCTTTTTTATCACCTGAAGCAGTACCACCCACGCTCAATCTCTGACTGAAAGCGCTAATTCGTCATCGAAAACAACCAGGGGAATTCCTGTGAAGCAGCAACAGTCAATTGAGTCTGCTTTCTCCAGCGTCTTACCATATGACAAAAAAGCTAAGAGACATAGCAACATAACGAATGCCATAGCTTACTGTCTTGCTAAAGACATGCTACCAGTAAACACGGTCCACAATGAAGGATTCAAGCAGCTAATTAAGGTAATGGATCCTCGTTACCAACTCCTTGAACATAAACATGTCTCTCAGACAGCGCTTCCAAAGCAATATTATAAGTTAGTCAATTTTGTCTCTTCTTCTGTAAAATAAACTAAGATTTATTTTTAGAATTAATATTTTGTTTCTAAGTGGAACCGACAATTTAGTAATCTGTTTTGTTTGTTCTACTTTGAAACTTAAAGGCTTTAGCGGCTACTTTTTGTGTAGTTTGTAATATTTGCCTTTATTTTGCCTAAACTGAAGCCTCATTTTAAGTACATCTGCCCTGTTGAACTTATTGTGGGAAATAAATATTTAAATCAAAACAAGCTGCTGATTATTTCACATTTTACTTGTGAGCAACAGCACATTTAAATCTTACATATATAGTTATTTGGCTTATATCGTGATATATATCGTTACCGCCCATGCTTCAAATTATATTGCGATATGGATTTTAGGCCATATCGCCCAGCCGTACTCAAACGGTCTCATCAAGTCCCGATTTAATTCGATTTATGCCATGTTATCAGTGTTTGCATTGATAGCATGGCTGTGGTGTCATATCAGTGTATGCTCTCGGTGTTTGCTGATATCAAACTGTGGTATGAGGACCACTGTGGGTTGATCTTTGTAGTGATACTCACTCCGTTTTTTGTATTTAGACCTGGTTTAATTCTGGTATAGTTAAATATTTGTATATAATCCCCGCAGCTGTCAGACTCTATAACAGGGGTCACCAGCCTTTCTTAAAACTGAGAGTTAAATGAAATTGTGAACAGTTTGGTTCATCTTTAGTTATATGGTTCTATCCAGCATATTCTATCTTGATATGCTGTCTTATCACAGGTTAATTTTTCAAAAATATTAACAATGATTTATGCAAGGAAAGGGCTACATACAACTCTTTATTTCTATTAATGTCTTACTTCATTCCTACCTGATTGACATGTTTAGGAATTATGAGTGATTGGCTCACTGTAGTGGTAAAAGTTGCTACCAATCAAATTATGATATGTTAAAGTTAAAACAAAACAGAACTGACTGTTTTATATTATATCTAATATATATTATGTAATTATCCTTATAATTACAAAATGTTTTATGTAAGATTTATGTTTTGTAATTTAAATCTGACATCACAAAAGTATTTTAGAGTTTGAATAATGTATTTTACAACTGCAGTACACGTAATATTAATTTTGAACAATTTTGTCCAGGTTCCTTGACACCAGGGACTCCTCCAGGACCATCGCGTTCAGTTACAGAGTCGGTGTGTCCACGGTGTGCCAGATCATCCCCCAGGTAGCGACGGCCATCTGGGACTGTCTAGTGGACGACTTCATGGCTGTGCCTTCACCTGGAGACTCATAGAGAAAGTATATACAGTGGTCCCTCATTTATTGCAGCAGGGTTTCTCAGAATAACTAGCCCCTCACCACACACTTTATACATTTTATTTTTTTATTTTTTTACACACACACATGAAGATTAGTCACAGTTCTCACAAGTTGATTCTCACAGTGCAAACCTTTGTAGATTTCAAAACGTAAAAGTATCATTATGCCGTGTTTTTTCTTCGTCTTCCTGCCACTTTTGTGCTTCTTTTTCCCTCCAGGAGTGATGATGTCATCATCACTCCATAAGCCAATGAGATTATCACATGACATTTATGAACAGGGATATCTCTTTTTAACTGTTTTCAATTTAACGTAATATTTAAGTGTTTCTTAGTTTTAGACTAGTTGGTTAGTCTATTTCAATGTTTTAAACCATATCCCAGGTTTTTACTTCACCATTTATGGAGTTTTAACAAGCAAATAAAAGACAGAGCTTAATTCTGTAAAGATTAGATGAAAAATACTCAAAGGATAAATTCAATTGGTTTATTATTTTGTTACATAAGTTGAAAAAAGTAAAACAAGTAACTACAGAAACAACATAAAAGGAAACTTAAACAATCAAATAAATAAATGAAGGGGGGGGGGAGAAGGGGTAAGGGGGGGAGGGGGGAAGGGAGGAGGAGAGAAAACCCCAACAATCCCCTCTGAGCAAGCACTAGGCGACAGTGGGGAGGAAAAACTGCCTTTTAATGGGCAGAAGCCTCCAGCAGAACCAGGCTCAGGAGGGGGCAGTCAACTGCTGGGACTGGTTGGGGGGGGTGAAAAAAAGAAAAAAGATTAAGAAGGTAGGGAATATGTGTTAGGAGAGAAAGGGAGAGGGGGGACAGGAGAGGTGAAAATTAAGATGGATCACAGGTGGAGGAGGACGAGGCTAAATCATCTGAATAACCAGCAGACGCCTCTTTTCTTCATTTCCAGGTATTTTTCCATGAGCGCTTTTTTCTCCAGGATAAGGGTTCTCAACTGATCGTTTGTTTCTGCATTTTGCTCCTCGAGTTGCTTGCATCTTTGCTCCATTTCTTTTAATCCTGCTTGTTCTTTTCTAGGCTTTTCTTCCCGGTCTTCGTACGTTGCCTCCTCCATTCGATTTGCCTTGCACATGTCTGTATTTCTCTCTTGTTTTTTCTTGTACATCTCTTCTATCAGGTCAATTTTTCTCTTGAATACTTGATGCATAAGCAGCAGGTATTCATATTTTTTCTCTTGTTGTTGCTTTTGTGCCTGCATTTCACTTATTTGGCTCTTCAAGTCACTGACCCTCAACAACATCTCATTCATGAGCTCTGAGTGTTCTTTCCTCATTCCATCGATCGTACACTGCATCTCTGAACATTGTCTTTCCAGTATTTCCTTTTCTCTTTCCAGGTCAGGTGTTTTTTCCCTCATTTCATTATAAAATTCTCGCAGTTCTAGATTCCTTCTCTCAAAGTCCTGGAGAATACGTTTTTCTTCTTCCTGTTTCTCTTTTTCTTCAAGAAGCTCTTTATTTTTGCACTCTGTTTCATCAAACCTGACTTTCAGCTCTACGTACATTTCCCTCATGGCTTTGAGTTTGTCCTCCATTGGTATTTCTTTTTCTCTTTCCAGTTCAGGTGTTTTGTCCCTCATTTCATTACAAAATTCTCGCAGTTCTAGATTCCTTCTCTCAAAATCCTGGAGAATACGTTTTTCTTCTTCCTGTTTCTCTTTTTCTTCAAGAAGCTCTATATTTTTGAACTCTGTTTCACCAAACCTGACTGCCAGATCTACGCACATTTCCCTCATGTCTTTGAGTTTGCGCTGCAATCGTATTGTCTTTTTTCTTTCCAGTTCAGATGTTTTTTCCATCATTTCATTACAAAATTCTCGCAGTTCTAGATTCCTTCTCTCAAAGTCCTGGATAATACGTTTTTCTTCTTCCTGTTGCTTTTTTTCTTCAAGAAGCTCTTTCAGTTTGTGCTCCATTTGTACTTCCTGTTCAGTCTTCTGTTGGCGGATTTTTTCAATTGTTTTCTCAGCTTCATGGAGCTTTCCTTGAAGTATCTGTATCTCCTCAATAGTAGCTTTCTTTCCTTGAAGCTGGGCAGATGTTTCTTTTAATTCGGCACTCTGTGTTCCCGATGAAAAAATACGGGAAAAAAAATTCTTTCGTCCTTGACCAAACTTCATTCCCTCATTGATAATTTTTATATCAGGCTGCCGTTGCTGTTTTCCTTCCAGGTCTTTATTTCGTGCTTCCAATTGTCTGCACTTCTCCTTTAGTTGAAGCTTCTCTTCTTCAATTTGTTTAACTTTGTCATGGAGGTCAGAGTTTTCCTTCTGACTTTCCTGTAATGCCCTTTGGATTGATAAGACAACATCCATGGTTATTTCTCCTGAAGAGATTGGCTGGCCAGACCAAGAAGGAGAGGCAGCATTATTTATTTTTCTTTGTCGGCGTTTTCGTCCCATGTTGGAGCCTGTGCACAGTGACTCTGAAAAGGCTTAGAAATATTTGCAAATGTATCTCGTGTTGAACGTTTGAAGTCTGCGAACAAACTGTTTTAAAATTGCTGCTTCTGATCCCTATTTATAGACTTCAGAACTTCAAAGGATCAAAGGTATTAATGATGTCACATCTTGTGACATCATCATTCCGTAAGCCAATCAGATTGTCACATGACATTTTAAAATGGGGATGTGTTTTTTTTTGTTTTTTTGTTTTTTTTTTTAGTTTTTTTGGAGTTTTCACCATTTGCTCCAGGAGCTGCGCCTGGATGACGGCCGCTTTCAGCGGTACTGTAATGTTTGCATGCCTCAAACATTAATGATGACACCTTCAGTCTTTCTCAGTTCCATTCTTTAATTCTCAGGCTTGCAGCGGCAACACAGTCTGCAGCGCTAACTTGTTCATCTACCGTTTTCTGTTGTCTCCTTTTTCTATATCCTCCTTCTGCCTTACATTCGACCTTTCAAAATAAAAGTTCTGTAAACATCACAATCACCTCCTTTTTTTTTTTCTTTAACAAACTTAGGTACTCAGTGAGGTGAATTATTAATCTGAACCTATGATAACAACACCTAAGAAAATTACTGAACGTTCTTATTACTTGAGTTTCTCCACACCTAAACATCACTTAAACAGCACTGCATTTGCGCAGATCTCTGACTAATCACTATCAACATTCAACACTAGAATACTGGTTACAGTGTTAGATTCAGGAACAACAAACATGTTACACGCAGCGTAACCTTTAACGGGTCACTCAGATATTCAAGTCTTAGATCTGATGTAATCAGACAGATGCATAGGTACGCGTCTGTTTGATCTGACTGGGTATCTGGGCTTGTCTGTTAAGGCGGGGTCGACATGTCGTTCAGGTGGGGCATCTTCAAGTCCATGTCTGATTTTCTTGAAGAATGAGGCATTCCTGACAATTGAGTGTCCATCCCTTGTAGCTGTAATTTCAGAACCCTTAACTTTAGTCACTTTATAGGGTTTTGCATTGTATGGTGTGGATAATTTGTTGTGCTTGGGTTGGCGATGCAGCACTGTGTCACCCAGACTTAGTGAGTGTGGTCTGGCACGACGAGTTGCATCTGCGATCACCTTCATCTTGATCTTTGCACTATCATCCCTTGCTCTCACTTCAGCATCTGAACACTTCCGTGGAGTGGTGTTAACGAAAGGGAGCTTGGTGTATAGCTGGTGTTGAAACAGTATTTCAGCTGGTGAGCTCGCTGTTGTGCAATGAGGTGTAGATCTGTACTCACGAAGAAAGATGTTTAGTTGCTGTCTCCATGGAGAATACGTTGTCAATGACTGGGATAACAGAAGATGCTGATGTTGAGCGTACACTTTCAACGACTGGATAGCGAGAATACTCGTCTGTGATAACGAGCAGGTATTCCCCCGTAGGGAGTGGTCCATAAAAGTCTGCACTGACACTGTGCCAGGGCGTTTCGGGTAATGGTGACATCTGCAGAGGGTCAGTGTGTCTGACAGGTGTGCTAGCTTGGCATGGCAGACAGTTTTGAACTGCAGATTCTGCTTTCCGATCGATCTCTGGGAACCATACTTTGGTACGTAGCAGCGCTTTGGTCTTGACGATACCCTGGTGCCCTTCGTGTGCCAGTTGTATTGCTCTTTCTTGTAGGACAGTTGGAATAACTATCCTCGTGCCTCTGAGTATGAAGTCAGATGAGTCAGCTACTGTTAGTTCACTTTGAACATGTTTGAATGATTTCAAAATGTCAGCATGCTGGGATTTATCTGTTAGATGCCACGTGTTGTTCCTGATGTGACTGATGACTTCCTGCAGAACCTGGTCTTTCAGAGTCTCTGTTTTTATCTCGTGAAGTGTCATGGCTTTTGGGGTGGAGTGATAAGAGAAGAAATTGACATACTCTTCTGCAACCTTACATGCACGAGCACTTTCATTCTCCTGTGTTGGCACTGGATGACGTGACATAAAGTCAGCTGGATTATCAGCACCTTTTCTGTATTCCACTCTGAAGTTATATGGCTGAAGTCTCAGTCCCCATCTTTCTATTCTGGCAGGTGGTTTTGATCTTGGGTTATTCCAGATGATTTTGAGTGCCTTGTGATCGGTCACCAGTGTGAATGGATGTCCATAAACATAGAAATGGAAATGTTCGCAACTCCACACAATGGCGAGTGCTTCTTTCTCAGTCTGCGAGTACCTCAACAGAGCTATCGAGTGGCTTGAAACATGGCCCCTGTGTTTGGCTTGGCCGCTGTTGCTGCTCCGTGTTTTTGTCAACTGCTTCAGTATATTGTTTTTTATCTTGTCATCTCATCTGTGATATATCATGAAGGTCTAATTGCTACTCTGATCTACAGTTCACATACATTGTTGAGTATGAAAATATGTATGGTAAAAAATTTTGACAGCTGGCAGAGCTACCACCAGGCTTCCCCTCCGCCGTTTGTCTGCCCTCCTCCCTCTCCCGACTACCAGTACCTGTTCTTAGCTCCAAACAATAACCCAGGAGCAAAAACAAGGTTAAGGAGGTCGTCTAGAAGGGGCTGTAGGTCTGGTGTCCAGGCTAAAAGGAAACGCGCCCGACAGAGGGGATTTCTTCCGCTCCATGGTAGAGAACGTCTCCGGTATTTGGTACCGGTTCCCCTCCAGGACGCGGATAAGGCCGATCGCTTACCACCTACCAGGCTTTTCATCACGGGCGAACAGAACGATTACCTGGATCGGCGTCTTGTCTGGAGATGCGGGATGTTTTCACTTTGGCCTATCATTCTACAAGACCACAATTCCACAGCTAGAGGTACCGGGAGACTACGTCCTCATTCCAGGTGTCTGCTGTCAATTCCCCGTCAATCAGCTGTTGATGACGTCAGCCTGTCACCTCCGCTTCAGATCGCTCTCCTGAACGCTCGCTCTATAGCCAACAAATCATTTGTACTGAATGACTTTTTTAGCAGTAATAGTCTGGACTTCATGTTTCTCATGGAATCTTGGCAGCGGGAGAATGAATTTATCCACCTTAATGAGCTCTGCCCGGGCGGCTGTCGCTTCATCGGGACTCTGCGTTTGGACCGTCGTGGTGGTGGTCTGGTCACTATTCACCGAGACAATTTCGCTTGCAGGACTGTGGACTCTGAGTTTTCCCTTCCTTTGAGTCACAACTTCTTAAGGTTGGTTCTTCAGATATATTTTATCGTGTTTTAATTTACCGCCCTCCCCGGCCCCGCTGGTGTTTTTATTAAAGATTTTACGGACTTTTTATCTTCCATTATTAAACTGGAGAAAGTCTTAATGATTGGGGATTTCAACCTCCACGTGGATGATCTTAGCTGTAGCATGGCCTCTGACTTTTTATCTATTAAAGACTCTTTTAGTTTTATTCAGCATGTCTCTGGGCCCACCCATGTTAAAGGCCACACCTTGGACCTTGTGTTTTCTCTTGGCTTAGACATAACTAATGTCTGTGTTAAAGACGTATAAGGGAGTGACCATTCCTGTGTTTCTTTTAGTCTTAGCTTCCCACTGTACGCACCACCTTCTAATCTCATGTTCCATAAGCGGTTCATAAATCAGGATGTTGCTTTGAAGTTTTCTAATATGTTGGACCCTCATGTGATTAGTGGCTGCACTGATGCTGATGTTGCTACACAGTGCTTTAATAATCACTGCTTGGAGATTTTAAATTCAGTGGCACCTATGAAATCTGTCATTGCTGCCCCAAAAAGAGCTCATCCATGGATAAATAATGATGTAAGGAAGGTCAAAAGAATCTGTAGAAAAGTAGAACGTCTTTGGAAATCAACCAAACTCGAAGTTCACAGGCTCCACCTTAGGGAACTTTGGGTTTCCTTACATGAAACCATAAAAGCAGCCAGATCAGCATATTTTTCTCAGTTAATATCATCAAGCAAGAGAAATTCCAAGGTACTGTTTGACTCCATAAACTCTATTGTTTCCCCCGTGGTCCACCGAGTACCTGTGACATCTATATCTGAGAGTGATGAGTTTCTGAATTTCTTTGTGGATAAAGTTGATCATGTCCGTATGAGCATTGGTTCTTCAATACCATCTGTTTGTGTCTCTAGATCACCTCCCCCTCATTTACTGTCAGTGTTTAACCCAATGACCATACATGACCTTTCACTCCTGCTGGATAAAATGAAAATTACCACTTGTGCAAATGACATTCTACCTGCTGGGCTGCTTAAAAATGCTCTCTCTGTCATTGGCCCCTCTATTGTAGAGATATGCAATGCCTCTCTTTTAACAGGTGTGGTCCCTACATTCTGTAAACATGCTGTTGTTGAGCCAATATTAAAAAAGAGCAGTTTGGATCCAACTCGGCTTAAGAATTATAGGCCTATCTCTAAGCTTCCATTATTATCGAAAATTCTGGAAAAAGTAGTTGCAGATCAACTTACCACTTTTTTAGAAAAACATGAAATTTATGACAAATTTCAGTCAGGTTTCCGTAAAAGTCACTCAACAGAAACCGCATTACTTAAAGTCTCTAGTGACATTATGATGTCAGCTGACTCCGGAGCATCCTCAGTCATGGTTTTGTTGGACTTGACATCTGCCTTTGACACCATTGATCATACCATCCTGATTAACAGGCTCCGGGACGTAGTTGGTGTGTCTGGTCTGGCTTTGAAGTGGTTTCAGTCGTACCTCTCCAACAGATCTTTTAGTGTTTTTGCAAATCGGTTTATGTCACATTCTAAAGATCTGAGATGTGGGGGTACCGCAGGGTTCAGTTCTGGGTCCTATTCATTTTCTTTTGTACATGTTACCTCTAGGACTTATAATTAGGCAGTTCCCTGAGGTGTCTTATCACTTCTATGCTGATGATATTCAGCTCTATTGTTCTTTTAAGCCGATGGAAGTCCATAAACTGTCCTCTTTAATTAAATGTTTAGCTTCCATTGAACAGTGGCTTGGTGACAACTACTTACAGTTGAACTCTGAGAAGTCAGAAACATTAATTATTGCCCCTGACAACCAGATATCTCTAATCAAACAGCATCTTGGTTCTCTTGGCTCATCGGTTCACCTGAGCCTCGGGTACCTTGGTGTGATGTTTGATTCTGCCATGTCCCTAGAACAACACTCTCGCCAGTTAATTAGGAACTGCCTTTTTCAGCTAAGAAACATCTCCAAACTGCAAACTTTGCTGTCTAAGACTGAGTTAGAAATGGTTATTCATGCTTTTATTTCTTCTCGCTTAGATTATTGTAACAGCCTTTTTCTTTGTTTGAGCAAAAGGAATCTTGACCTCCTCCAGTCAGTCCAGAATGCTGCTGCAAGGCTTTTAACTAAGACACGAAAAAGAGAGCACATTACACCAGTGTTACGTTCATTACACTGGCTTCCAGTACATTTCAGAATTCAATTTAAAATCTTGGTACTGACTTTTAAAGCTTTGAATTGTGATGCCCCTTCTTACATTTCTGATCTTTTAGAACCAAACGCTCCCTCTCACAGCCTGAGATCTTCTAATCTCAAAGGCTGTTGGTAGTCCCACGAACTCGTTTTAAGACCAGAGGAGAGAGATCTTTTAGAGCGGTGGCCCCCAGGTTGTGGAATGCTCTCCCTACATCATTACGTTGCCTTGATTGTATTTATTCTTTTAAAAAGCAACTTAAGACTCATTTATTTAGATTGGCTTTTAATTAGATTTGTGCTGTGTTTTATTATTAATGTATTTTATGTATTTCTGTTTTATATTACTGTGAAGCACTTTGTGGTTTTTATCCTGTGAAAAGTGCTATATAAATAAATTGATTTGATTTGATCTCGTTTCCACATCACTCAGTGCTCTGCTTGCATATGCAATAATGTGCTTCATCCCCTTTTCATCTTTTTGACAGAGGATGGCGCCCAGTCCTACTGGACTAGCATCAACAATCAGTTCAGTCTGTCTGCTGGGATAGAAGTAGGACATCGTCGTGTCGCTTGTGAGACTGACCTTGAGTGCCTGCAACGCAGTTTCTTGGTCTTGACCCCATGTCCAAGGGGTGGCCTTGT
This sequence comes from Neolamprologus brichardi, assembly GCF_056152115.1. NCBI lineage: Eukaryota > Metazoa > Chordata > Actinopteri > Cichliformes > Cichlidae > Neolamprologus > Neolamprologus brichardi. Next base: position 4,121,789 of record NC_142113.1, read on the forward strand.
GTGTGAGCCTGCGCAGTGGCTCAGAGATCGATGAGAAGTCTCTGATGAACCTTGAGCAGTAATTGGCCATGCCAAGGAGACTTTTGATGTCAGCAGGTGTTTTTGGGTTGGGAGCGTGTTGAACTGCTGCAACCTTTTTAGGATCTGCTGAAACGCCACCTGCAGAGAGGATGAAACCAAAAAACTCAAGTTTTGTTTTATTAAATTCACACTTCTCTCAATTCAGAGTAAGACCTGACTCTGATAGTCGCTTAAAGAGAGCTGTAAGATTGCTGTCATGATCAGCCTGGTCCCTGCCAAAGACTATAATGTCATCACTGAGATTTTTGACTCCGTTCAGTCCTTGCAGCGTCTGATAAATAGCATTTTGGAACACTTCAGCTGCAGAAGAGACTCCAAAGCTCAGTCTTTTATAGCGCCGAAATCCCAGATGAGTAGTGAACGTCGTAATGTAGCGGCTGTCAGGGTGTAATTCAAATTGGTGGTATCCTGCCTTGAGATCAAGTTTTGAGAACACCGTAGATCCATTCAGCTCATGGATTACATCAGACGTTCCCAAAGTGTGGGGCCCGCCCCCTAGGGGGGGCGCAGAGCCATTGCAGGGGGGGCGCGGCATGAAAAGGGAAAAAAAAAAACAACAACAACGCTTGGACACTTCTAGCACGGGCGCCCACACAAACGCAAAGCAGGAGATGAAGCATAGCTGAATATGTTTCCAAACCAACTTCATTCTAAGCCAAAGACTAGAAAATATGGTGAAGCATATCTGCCCTTTGGTTTCACCTGCACAAGTGCAGAGGTTGGTCTCTCCTGCAGAATTGGTTTTCCCTTTGTTGGGAGCAGCGCTAGGCTGTATAAATCACAGACAAACAGGATCCCACATTCTTGATTTGTAGTTCACAAACACTTGTTGTAATGACTAACTACTCCTGACATTTTGGAGATGTTAGCTCTTTATACAGTAAAGTTACAGCGGGATACAAATAACATCAGGCTGATCCTGCCACAATTTGTTCCCCCGGTTCAAATCACGGACAAACAGCATCCAACAGTTATTTATGTTTTTGAACCCATTTTGCAGAGTGATTCGAAACGCCGTTTACGTGTGGATGAAACAGCTGCATTTTCAAAAATACCCGTGTAGGTGTGGACGTAGCGTAAAAGACTTAGTAGTTTATTTTCTTACTACCTGTAATTTATTGCAGATTACTTGTATTTGCTTAATTGTTTACTAAATGTTTGAGGTGTGAAATAAACCGCAATGGAGCAAAATATGGGTGTGTGTGGTTGGAGGATGTGTTCGTGCGTGCGCGTGAGGGGGGCGCAAACATTTTTCTTGTAAAACAAGGGGGGCCCAGCAAAAAAGGTTTGGGAACCACTGGATTACATCATCAATCGTGGGCGTGACGTGTCGTTCTCGTTCGATTGCAGTGTTTGCTTGTCTCATGTCCACACATATCCGTACGTCGTCCGGATCCTTTGGTTTTGAAGTGTTACAATGGGTGAAACCCACGGTGTTGGTCACGTAACCTTTTCAATAATGTCATCAGCTTCTAATTTCTGAAGTTCGTCCTCCACTTTTTGACGTAAATGAAAAGGAACACTTCTGTGTGGTTGACAGGTTTATTTTACATCTGTGTTTATGTGCAGTTTCACTTGAAAGTCTCTGAGTTTTCCAATTCCCTTGAAAAGTTCCGGGTGTTGTTCTACTAGCTTGTCTGCAACAGAACGTTGAGACTGAGAAGAGACCGCAGTGACAATATGGAGGAGTCCCAAGGCTTTTGAGGTTTCAAAACTCAAAAATATTGAAACCTCCTCCTTTAATGACAAAGAAGGAACACCTAACTGTTTTGTCTTGTTTTTCCACACTGCACCTGAATGCACCACACACAGGGAGAGACGTAGATGAGTGGTATGGGTAAATCTTGATGTCTGTAGAAGTCAACGTAGGACGTGGTGTCAGTTTGTTGTAGGTAGCTTCAGTTAAGCAGTTAGCAGTGGCCCCAGAATCGATTAGCACCGGTATCTGGGTGCCCATTACTCTGACTTCAGTATGTGGGAGTTTAGGATGTTGAGCTGTGTTCACCACATATACATAAGCATCATCACTGCTGGATGTGTGCCCTGTCTCCACGTGTGCAGCGCTATCTGTTACTTGATGAACAGTTTGCGGTGGCAGATTTTTCTTCTACTTCTTTCCACAATGTGTCTCTTTTCTCTTTGAGCGACATTGCTTTGCAAAATGATTGATGACAGATTTTGTCTTTGGCTGGGCAGCCTTGCTCATGAGGATATCTGCCTCCACAGTTTCAACAGCGGTTATTCGGCTGCCATGAGGGTGTCCATTTGTTTCTAGCCGTGGTGTCACGTCCTGTTTTGTGCTGTACTTTATTAACTGCAGCTGTCTTGTCAGCTTCCATCCCTGTAGCTTGCAATTCAGACAACTCACATGCACGCCCATGATTTAATAGATCATCCAACATTAAATCAGGTTCTCTGAGTGCTTTTCTACGCAGCTGTGATGATGTACAGCTTAATAATTTGTGTTTTGATTTCTGCAGTCATGTCTGCAAACTCAGTTTTTGGCTAGAATCCTAAGCCTGGTGTGATAGTTGTCCAATGTTTCACCTGATTCCTGCACCGCTTTCCTGAATAGATAAATCTGATACTGCATGTTTTTCTTAGGCGCAAAGTATGCTGACAATTACTGTTTTGTATCTGCGTACTTGTCGCCAACCGTTGCTAACGTGTCGTAAACGTCATGTACTTTTTCACCAGCCACATGCAGCAATAATGCTCTTAATCTCGCATCTCCAGTAATATTCATTGCCGTGGTGTAGTTTTCAAACCTCTGAAGCTATTTCGTCCAGCGAAGTCCGACGGAACTGAGGTCGGTGTCCGTGTCGAAGGGTGGAAGTGGAGTAGCGTGTGCAGCCATGTTCTTGCCTCCTAAGCTCCGGGTAGGGCAACTTCCTTCGTCTTGCTTTGGTTGTAACCTTTACTCTCGTCGCCAATGTAATGTTTGCATGCCTCAAACATTAATGATGACACCTTCAGTATTTCTCAGTTCCATTCTTTAATTCTCAGGCTTGCAGCGGCAACACAGTCTGCAGCGCTAACATCTACTGTTTTCTGTTGTCTCCTTTTTCTATATCCTCCTTCCGCCTTACATTCGACCTTTCGAAATAAAAGTTCTGTAAACATCACAGGTATCACCGTCTTTCCCTCGCCCAGTTTGAGGACCTGCTGTCCCGCGTTGGTCCAAGCATCGCCCGCTTAGACACCAACTACAGGCGCTCAATCCCTGTCGCCTGTGCTAATGTATGCTAAACTATCGTTTATACACTGCTAACATGGATGAGGTATGCTAACAGTAAATGCTGTGGGTGTTTACTGATAGCAAACTGTGGTATGGAGACGACTGTTTATAACATTTCTAGTGATACTCAAAAGTAGGGGTGGGTGATATAAACGATATACGATAGAAACGATATAAATTTGGCCAACGATAGAGATTTTGACTATACCGCTCTATCCGATAGCGCATGTTGATGATGTCATCAAGCTGCGCCTGTTTTGGTCAAAAGCATAGCGGCGGGTAAAACCATTATCATCTGCAAATTATGGCGGGCGACAGTCATAGCAAAGAGATGAAGCACTTTTGAAATATGGGGAAAGCCAAAAACTGCGCTTCCTCCACTTCTGTAACATTGATTCATTAATGTTGAATTCTCTCGCAGCTGTTCTATTCCCATGTTGTTGCAATATATTAATAACTAACCTCGTATTGTGGATGAATAATCTCAGTTGTTCTCCTGACTGAAGTTTGGCCCGTGTATAGCATCCTGCTATGCGATTGCATTTGTCCCTGACCACCAGAATCCCTCACGTTAACTTTTATCGAGTGGGAAAAAAAGTTGGCGTTCATCCTCTAGCTTCACTGTGCTAATGTTATGCTAACACAGTGTTTGTTTGACTTTGGGACCTGAAACGGACGGAGTTTTGGACCCAGATTACTCCGCGAAGCTCCTCACTATGGCAGCCGTAATGCTCTGACAATCCATCAAGCAGTGCAGTTTACCAAAGGTGTACTAAAACATTTTTTAACAGATTTCTGTACGCCAAAATCGGTTCGAGGTCAGTAAGCACAACCAAAACTCATACATAAGGCACACTCTTGATTTTTGAGAAAATTAAAGGATTTTAAGTGTGCCTTATAGTGTGGAAAATACATTATACAGAAGAAAAGAATATATCGCGATATATATTGTTACCGCACGTGCTTCAAATTATATCGCGATATGAATTTTAGGCCATATCGCCCAGCCCTACACCGCTCCTCTCTAAAACAGCAATAAGGATAATTATTAGGCCATATGTAAATAACTTTATAACTTAAAGCAAAATTGGGAAACGTAAAGTCTGAAACAAGTCTTTATATTAAGGGCCATCAGTCAAACGATACTGTTTGGTCTGGGTCTAAACAGAGCACACGCATGCGGCCGCTTTGAGCGTTCACACTAGAGCGCGTTTGTTGTCACATTTTATTTGTAGCGTGAACGAGCAGACAAAAAAATCGGATTTGATCAAAAAATCTGAACTGAGCATTAAGACCTGCAGTGTGAACGTAGCCTAAGATGGCACAATAAATGCTGAATGTTGGGTGCTCGTGAGTAATTGTCTTGTCATGTTCTTAAAACAAACTTTCTGCATGAAATGATCAGATACACTTTAATGGAATCTGTGGGTTTGAATTTTTTTCTGTAAACAACAAAAAATTAATTTAAAGAATGTAGATATTTAAACCTGAGATCTAAGGTAAACCTAACAGGTAACAGGATGATGTTCAATACACATTTTTCTTTACATCCAGTCAATCAACTCTGATAATTAAAATGAAACTGATTTAGGAGTTCACAAAGCTACCTTAAGGAGCTCAGTTAATTAATAAACTTCTATCAACTTAGCTAACAGATTATAGTTAAGCTAAAACAGATTCCTAAATTAAAAGAACTACTACAGTATTTGAATTAACTAAAAAACCTAAGTCAACTGAACTAGGACAAGAGTTTAAACAATACTCTTTCATGTGATTCTTGTGTAGGTGGTTAAAGAGGTTTGTCATGTTTGAGTGGTGGTGGGGACCGTTTTGTGCTATAATTTGCATAGTACAGTTTTGTGGGGGGTGTCAGACTTTTCATAACCAAACCATGTCCATGCTACAGAGGTAGCCCCTCGTTTAGCAATAACTCGACTTGTTTTGACTGGTCCTTCTGTTTGGAGCTACCTGGTTCTGCCTCATCCTCGCTGGCCATGCTGGTATTCTCTGTGCCTTCATCCGCATGGTGACTATAAGCGCCAATTTATAGTTACTTCATGTTTTAATTTGAGGTCATTTGTTTGATGCATATTCTGAAATTTGATGTTTGAGAATAATGTATATCATTTCAGTTTACTTTGAAAAGTCTCAGCAGGATCTTGAGCTTTCTTGTGAAAGGTTTATGTGGAAAATAAACAAGCGGACGGCGGAGCCACACGATGCTTTTACCGTCATTGTTGGTAACAAAAGTACGAAACAGTCGCTTGTCCGTCCATAGTGTGGTTTTTTTAAGTATAAGAGAGAGAGAGAAGTTTAAGAAATTAATATAGCCGCTACAGTGACCATCAAAACCATGAAAAATATTGCCGTAAACAGTTTATTTTGCAACATCACGAAACAAACGATAGGGTATATAATATGAAACAATGCACATTTTTATATCATCATCCGATATATATATCGTCATATCGCACAGCCATAATCCTTTGTTTTTTGTTGCTGTTGTTTATGTTCAAGGTAAAAAAAAAAAAAAGAATAAAAATATAAACTTTTTAAAATATCTTTTTGTGTCTCTTGTTTTCCTCAGAATAAATTGCGACTAGTCTCAATGGCTGAGATGGAGGAGCAACACAGCGACACGTTAACCCCGACTGCTGCAGTTCCTGTATGAACTGAGCAACTCTGAAAATCCAAGGAAAAGCTGAGTGTATTTTATTTAAAGCTCAGATGGAACTTGATGGACTAGCATGCAGGCTGCATTCAGGACTTTGTCACACTGGTATGTGAAGAGTGGTACCAAGAGAACTTGTGCGCACACAACGTGTCACTTTATGCTTGCTCTTCTCCAGCCTCTGGTGTCACTTTGTAGTCATTTGTCTTATTATTGTCTTATTTGATGCAATTTAGGTTCTGTGAGCACAAGCAGAGGTTTTTGCTCCGGAAGTAACCATGACCTCGTTTTCAGAGCCGTGTTTAACGTTTAATGGCCGTGAAATATGTCAGACTTTTTCCTCTACTTAAACAGTTAAGAGCATTTGAACACAGTGGAGAAAAAGGTGTGCATTAAGGATTTTGAAACTATGTTTAACTAGGGCTGGGCGATATGACCCAAAATTCATATCTCAATATTTTTTAGCTGGATGCCGATATAAGATATGTATCTCGATATTTTTTTAAAGCCATAAGGTAAGAACAAAAAGAGAGTTCTTAGTCAAAGCTGTGTCCCAGATGTCACACGGGCACTTTTATTAACATACAGCGTAGATGTACATGAAAAAAAATTACTCAAAAATAAATTATGAGCATTTATTAAATAAAAATGCTCCATAAATAAAAGAAAACTATGTTGTTTTTGTGCATAACAAAGAGCTCACAATTGTGCAGTCAAAATCTAAACTAAAAGACGCTGAGCATAGTAACAAGGGCAGATTTCACAGCTGCTCTGTTCCCAAGTTTGTGACTGACAGCCTGGAGTTTGAAATCCGCTTCATAACCGTGTCTCTTAACAGGTGCCATTTATGGTCCTTATGCACACGTAAGGTAATCCAACTTCAGTAACCCTGCAAACGCCACTGCTGTTTAGTTTTCTGTCTTCATTTATGTTGGAAGTGGTAGCAGAGCTGTACGTTTGAATTAGTTTCAAAAGTCTCTGTCAGAACATGGTATGAAATGTTTAGGTGGAAAGTAGCGAGCTAACTTCCTGTTACCTTCTAACTCTGTTAAATTTAATAAATTCTGTTTTCATGGATGTAAAACTTAATTGTTACACCCGATAAAGCAGCAACGCTGATGATTTAATTAAAGATGAAAGAATTTAGACCGTTTTTAACTCTTAGTGTTCGTTTGACTTTGGGACCTTAAATGGACGGAGTTTTGGACCCAGATTATTCAGTGAAGCTCCTCACCACGGCAGCCGTAATGCTCTGACAATCCATCAAGCAGTGCGGCTTACCAAAGTTGTACTAGAACATTTTTAACAGATTTCTGCACGCAGAAATCGGTTCGAGGTCAGTAAGCACAACCAGAATTCATACATAAGGCACACTCTCGATTTTTGAGAAAATTAAAGGATTTTTTGTGTGGAAAATGCGTTATACAGAAGAAAAGAATATATATCAGTGATATATATCGTTACCGCACATGCTTCAAATTATATTGCGATATGGATTTTAGGCCATATCGCCCAGCCCTACTCAAAAGGTCTCATCAAGTCCCGATTTAATTCGATTTATGCCGTGTTATCAGTGTTTGCATTGATAGCATGGCTGTGGTGTCATATCAGTGTATGCTCTCGGTGTTTGCTGATATCAAACTGTGGTATGAGGACCACTGTGGGTTAATCTTTGTAGTGATACTCACTCCGTTTTTTTTATTTAGACCTGGTTTATTTCTGGTATAGTTGAATATTTGTATATAATCCCCGCAGCTGTCAGACTCTATAACAGGGGTCACCAGCCTTTCTTAAAACTGAGAGTTAGATAAAACTGTGAACAGTTTGGTTCATCTTTAGTCAAGATTTATGTTTTGTAATTTAAATCTGACATCTGATGATGTCATCATCACTCCATAAGCCAATGAGATTATCACATGACATTTATGAACAGGGATATTTCTTTTTAACGGTTTTCAATTTAACGTAATATTTAAGTGTTTCTTAGTTTTAGACTAGTTGGTTAGTCTTTTTCAATGTTTTAAACCATATCCCAGGTTTTTACTTCACCATTTATGGAGTTTTAACAAGCAAATAAAAGACAGAGCTTAATTCTGTAAAGATTAGATGAAAAATACTCAAAGGATAAATTCAATTGGTTTATTATTTTGTTACATAAGTTGAAAAAAGTAAAACAAGTAACTACAGAAACAACATAAAAGGAAACTTAAACAATCAAATAAATAAATGAAGGGGGGGGAGGGGGGAAGGGGAGGGGGGAAGGGGAGAAAACCCCAACAATCCCCTCTGAGCAAGCACTAGGCGACAGTGGGGAGGAAAAACTGCCTTTTAACGGGCAGAAGCCTCCAGCAGAACCAGGCTCAGGAGGGGGCAGTCAACTGCTGGGACTGGTTGGGGGGGAAGGGGGGGTGGGGGGTGAGGGTGAAAAAAAGAAAAAAGATTAAGAAGGTAGGGAATATGTGTTAGGAGAGAAAGGGAGAGGGGGGACAGGAGAGGTGAAAATTAAGATGGATCACAGGTGGAGGAGGACGAGGCTAAATCATCTGAATAACCAGCAGACGCCTCTTTTCTTCATTTCCAGGTATTTTTCCATGAGCGCTTTTTTCTCCAGGATAAGGGTTCTCAACTGATCGTTTGTTTCTGCATTTTGCTCCTCGAGTTGCTTGCATCTTTGCTCCATTTCTTTTAACCCTGCTTGTTCTTTTCTAGGCTTTTCTTTCGGGTCTTCGTATGTTGCCTCCTCCATTCCATTTGCCTTGCACATGTCTGTATTTCTCTCTTGTTTTTTCTTGTACATCTCTTCTATCAGGTCAATTTTTCTCTTGAATACTTGATGCATAAGCAGCAGGTATTCATATTTTTTCTCTTGTTGTTGCTTTTGTGCCTGCATTTCACTTATTTGGCTCTTCAAGTCACTGACCCTCAACAACATCTCATTCATGAGCTCTGAGTGTTCTTTCCTCATTCCATCGATCGTACACTGCATCTCTGAACATTGTCTTTCCAGTATTTCCTTTTCTCTTTCCAGGTCAGGTGTTTTTTCCCTCATTTCATTACAAAATTCTCGCAGTTCTAGATTCCTTCTCTCAAAGTCCTGGAGAATACGTTTTTCTTCTTCCTGTTTCTCTTTTTCTTCAAGAAGCTCTTTATTTTTGCACTCTGTTTCATCAAACCTGACTTTCAGCTCTACGTACATTTCCCTCATGTCTTTGAGTTTGTCCTCCATTGGTATTTCTTTTTCTCTTTCCAGTTCAGGTGTTTTGTCCTTCATTTCATTACAAAATTCTCGCAGTTCTAGATTCCTTCTCTCAAAGTCCTGGAGAATACGTTTTTCTTCTTCCTGTTTCTCTTTTTCTTCAAGAAGCTCTATATTTTTGAACTCTGTTTCACCAAACCTGACTGCCAGATCAACGCACATTTCCCTCATGTCTTTGAGTTTGCGCTGCAATCGTATTGTCTTTTTTCTTTCCAGTTCAGATGTTTTTTCCTTCATTTCATTACAAAATTCTCGCAGTTCTAGATTCCTTCTCTCAAAGTCCTGGAGAATACGTTTTTCTTCCTCCTGTTGCTTTTTTTCTTCAAGAAGCTCTTTCAGTTTGTGCTCCATTTGTATTTCCTGTTCAGTCTTCTGTTGGCGGATTTTTTCAATTGTTTTCTCAGCTTCATCGAGCTTTCCTTGAAGTATCTGTATCTCCTCAATAGTAGCTTTCTTTCCTTGAAGCTGGGCAGATGTTTCTTTTAATTCGGCACTCTGTGTTCCCGATGAAAAAATACGGGAAAAAAAATTCTTTCGTCCTTGACCAAACTTCATTCCCTCATTGATAATTTTTATATCAGGCTGCCGTTGCTGTTTTCCTTCCAGGTCTTTATTTCGTGCTTCCAATTGTCTGCACTTCTCCTCTAGTTGAAGCTTCTCTTCTTCAATTTGTTTAACTTTGTCATGGAGGTCAGAGTTTTCCTTCTGACTTTCCTGTAATGCCCTTTGGATTGATAAGACAACATCCATGGTTATTTCTCCTGAAGAGATTGGCTGGCCAGACCACGAAGGAGAGGCAGCATTATTTATTTTTCTTTGTCGGCGTTTTCGTCCCATGTTGGAGCCTGTGCACAGTGACTCTGAAAAGGCTTAGAAATATTTGCAAATGTATCTCGTGTTGAACGTTTGAAGTCTGCGAACAAACTGCTTTAAAATTGCTGCTTCTGATCCCTATTTATAGACTTCAGAACTTCAAAGGATCAAAGGTATTAATGATGTCACATCTTGTGACATCATCATTCCGTAAGCCAATCAGATTGTCACATGACATTTTAAAATGGGGATGTGTGTTTTTTTTTTTTTTTTTTTTTTTTAAAGTTTTTTTGAGTTTTCCCCATTTGCTCCAGGAGCTGCGCCTGGATGACGGCCGCTTTCAGCGGTACTGTTATGTTTGCATGCCTCAAACATTAATGATGACACCTTCAGTATTTCTCAGTTCCATTCTTTAATTCTCAGGCTTGCAGCGGCGACACAGTCTGCAGCGCTAACTTGTTCATTTACCGTTTTCTGTTGTCTCCTTTTTCTATATCCTCCTTCTGCCTTACATTCGACCTTTCAAAATAAAAGTTCTGTAAACATCACCTCCTTTCTTTTTTTCTTTAACAAACTTAGGTACTCAGTGAGGTGAATTATTAATCGGAACCTATGATAACAACACCTAATAAAATTACTGAACGTTCTTATTACTTGAGTTTCTCCACACCTAAACATCACTTAAACAGCACTGCATTTGCGCAGATCTCTGACTAATCACTATCAACATTCAACACTAGAATACTGGTTACAGTGTTAGATTCAGGAACAACAAACATGTTACACGCAGCGTAACCTTTAACGGGTCACTCAGATATTCAAGTCTTAGATCTGATGTAATCAGACAGATGCATAGGTACGCGTCTGTTTGATCTGACTTGGTATCTGGGCTTGTCTGTTAAGGCGGGGTCGACATGCCGTCCAGGTGGGGCATCTTCAAGTCCATGTCTGATTTTCTTGAAGAATGAGGCATTGCTGACAATTGAGTGTCCATCCCTCGTAGCTGTAATTTCAGAACCCTTAACTTTAGTCACTTTATAGGGTTTTGCATTGTATGGTGTGGATAATTTGTTGTGCTTGGGTTGGCGATGCAGCACTGTGTCACCCAGACTTGGTGAGTGTGGTCTGACGCGACGAGTTGCATCTGCGATCACCTTCATCTTGATCTTTGCACTATCATCCCTTGCTCTCACTTCAGCATCTGAACACTTCCGTGGAGTGGTGTTAACGAAAGGGAGCTTGGTGTATAGCTGGCGTTGAAACAGTATTTCAGCTGGTGAGCTCGCTGTTGTGCAATGAGGTGTAGATCTGTACTCACGAAGAAAGATGTTTAGTTGCTGTCTCCATGGTGTGTCAGTTTTTACTGTCCTTGGGATTCCAAACATGGAGAACACTTTGTCAATGAGTGGGATAACAGAAGATGCTGATGTTGAGCGTACACTTTCAACGACTGGATAGCGAGAATACTCGTCTGTGATAACGAGCAGGTATTCCCCCGTAGGGAGTGGTCCATAAAAGTCTGCACTGACACTGTGCCAGGGCGTTTCGGGTAATGGTGACATCTGCAGAGGGTGAGTGTGTCTGACAGGTGTGCTAGCTTGGCATGGCAGACAGTTTTGAACTGCAGATTCTGCTTTCCAATCGATCTCTGGGAACCATACTTTGGTACGTAGCAGCGCTTTGGTCTTGACGATACCCTGGTGCCCTTCGTGTGCCAGTTGTATTGCTCTTTCTTGTAGGACAGTTTGAATAACTATCCTCGTGCCTCTGAGTATGAAGTCAGATGAGTCAGCTACTGTTAGTTCACTTTGAACATGTTTGAACGATTTCAAAATGTCAGCATGCTGGGATTTATCTGTTAGATGCCACGTGTTGTTCCTGATGTGACTGATGACTTCCTGCAGAACCTGGTCTTTCAGAGTCTCTGTTTTTATCTCGTGAAGTGTCATGGCTTTTGGGGTGGAGTGATAAGAGAAGAAATTGACATACTCTTCTGCAACCTTACATGCACGAGCACTTTCATTCTCCTGTGTTGGCACTGGATGACGTGACATAAAGTCAGCTGGATTATCAGCACCTTTTCTGTATTCCACTCTGAAGTTATATGGCTGAAGTCTCAGTCCCCATCTTTCTATTCTGGCAGGTGGTTTTGATCTTGGGTTATTCCAGATGATTTTGAGTGCCTTGTAATCGGTCACCAGTGTGAATGGATGTCCATAAACATACAAATGGAAATGTTCGCAACTCCTCACAATGGCGAGTGCTTCTTTCTCAGTCTGCGAGTATCTCGTTTCCACATCACTCAGTGCTCTGCTTGCATATGCAATAATGTGCTTCATCCCCTTTTCATCTTTTTGACAGAGGATGGCGCCCAGTCCTACTGGACTAGCATCAACAATCAGTTCAGTCTGTCTGCTGGGATAGAAGTAGGACATTGTCGTGTCGCTTGTGAGACTGACCTTGAGTGCCTGCAACGCAGTTTCTTGGTCTTGACCCCATGTCCAAGGGGTGGCCTTGTGTGTGAGCCTGCGCAGTGGCTCAGAGATCGATGAGAAGTCTCTGATGAACCTTGAGCAGTAATTGGCCATGCCAAGGAGACTTTTGATGTCAGCAGGTGTTTTTGGGTTGGGAGCGTGTTGAACTGCTGCAACCTTTTTAGGATCTGCTGAAACGCCACCTGCAGAGAAGATGAAACCAAAAAACTCAAGTTTCGTTTTATTAAATTCACACTTCTCTCGATTCAGAGTAAGACCTGACTCTGATAGTCACTTAAAGAGAGCTGTAAGACTGCTGTCATGATCAGCCTGGTCCCTGCCAAAGACTATAATGTCATCACTGAGATTTTTGACTCCGTTCAGTCCTTGCAGCGTCTGATAAATAGCATTTTGGAACACTTCAGCTGCAGAAGAGACTCCAAAGCTCAGTCTTTTATAGCGCCGAAGTCCCAGATGAGTAGTGAACGTCGTAATGTAGCGGCTGTCAGGGTGTAATTCAAATTGGTGGTATCCTGCCCTGAGATCAAGTTTTGAGAACACCGTAGATCCATTCAGCTCATGGATTACATCATCAATCGTGGGCGTGACGTGTCGTTCTCGTTCGATTGCAGTGTTTGCTTGTCTCATGTCCACACATATCCGTACGTCGTCCGGATTCTTTGGTTTTGGCAGTGTTACAATGGGTGAAACCCACGGTGTTGGTCCCGTAACCTTTTCAATCATGTCATCAGCTTCTAATTTCTGAAGTTCGTCCTCCACTTTTTGACGTAAATGAAAAGGAACACGTCTGTGTGGTTGACAGGTTGATTTTACATCTGCGTTTATGTGCAGTTTCACTTGAAAATCTTTGAGTTTTCCAATTCCCTGGAAAAGTTCTGGGTGTTGTTCTACTAGCTTGTATGCAACAGAACGTTGAGACTGAGAAGAGACCGCAATGACAATATGGAGGAGTCCCAAGGCTTTTGAGGTTTCAAAACTCAAAAATATTGAAACCTCCTCCTTTAATGACAAAGAAGGAACACCTAACTGTTTTGTCTTGTTTTTCCACACTGCACCTGAATGCACCACACACAGGGAGAGACGTAGATGAGTGGTATGGGTAAATCTTGATGTCTGTAGAAGTCAACGTAGGACGTGGTGTCAGTTTGTTGTAGGTAGCTTCAGTTAAGCAGTTAGCAGTGGCCCCAGAATCGATTAGCACCGGTATCTGGGTGCCCATTACTCTGACTTCAGTATGTGGGAGTTTAGGATGTTGAGCTGTGTTCACCACATATACATAAGCGTCATCACTGCTGGATGTGTGCCCTGTCTCCACGTGTGCAGCGCTATCTGTTAGTTGATGAACAGTTTGCGGTGGCAGGTTTTTCTTCTACTTCTTTCCACAATGTGTCTCTTTTCTCTTTGAGCGACATTGCTTTGCAAAATGATTGTATTTGCCACAAGAATTACAGATTTTGTCTTTGGCTGGGCAGCCTTGCTCATGAGGATATCTGCCTCCACAGTTTCGACAGCGGTTATTCGGCTGCCATGAGGGTGTCCATTTGTTTCTAGCCGTGGTGTCACGTCCTGTTTTGTGCTGTACTTTATTAACTGCAGCTGTCTTGTCAGCTTCCATCCCTGTAGCTTGCAATTCAGACAACTCACATGCACGCCCATGATTTAATAGATCATCCAATGTTAAATCAGGTTCTCTGAGTGCTTTTCTACGCAGCTGTGATGATGTACAGCTTTGGATAATTTGTGTTTTGATTTCTGCAGTCATGTCTGCAAACTCACAGTTTTTGGCTAGAATCCTAAGCCTGGTGTGATAGTTGTCCAACGTTTCACCTGATTCCTGCACCACTTTCCTGAATAGATAAATCTGATACTGCATGTTTTTCTTAGGCGCAAAGTATGCTGACAATTTCTGTTTTGTATCTGCGTACTTGTCGCCAACCGTTGCTAACGTGTCGTAAACGTCATGCACTTTTTCAGCAGCCACATGCAGCAATAATGCTCTTAATCTCGCATCTCCAGTAATATTCATTGCCGTGGTGTGGTTTTCAAACCTCTGAAGCCATTTCGTCCAGCGAATTCCGACGGAACCGAGGTCGGTGTCCGTGTCGAAGGGTGGAAGTGAAGTAGCGTGTGCAGCCATGTTCTTGCCTCCTAAGCTCCGGGTAGGGCAACTTCCTTCGTCTTGCTTTGGTTGTAACCTTTACTCTCGTCGCCAATGTAATGTTTGCATGCCTCAAACATTAATGATGACACCTTCAGTATTTCTCAGTTCCATTCTTTAATTCTCAGGCTTGCAGCGGCAACACAGTCTGCAGTGCTAACATCTACTGTTTTCTGTTGTCTCCTTTTTCTATATCCTCCTTCCGCCTTACATTCGACCTTTCGAAATAAAAGTTCTGTAAACATCACAGGTATCACCGTCTTTCCCTCGCCCAGTTTGAGGACCTGCTGTCCCGCGTTGGTCCAAGCATCGCCTCCATCCTCCACTTCCGTAACATTGATTCATTAATGTTGAATTCTCTCGCAGCTGTTCTATTCCCATGTTGTTGCAATATATTAATAACTAACCTCGTATTGTGGATGAATAATCTCAGTTGTTCTCCTGACTGAAGTTTGGCCCGTGTATAGCATCATGCTATGCAATTGCATTTGTCCCTGACCACCAGAATCCCTCACGTTAACTTTTATCGAGTGGGAAAAAAAGTTGGCGTTCATCCTCCAGCTTCACTGTGCTAATGTTATGCTAACACAGTGTTTGTTTGACTTTGGGACCTGAAACGGACGGAGTTTTGGACCCAGATTACTCCGCGAAGCTCCTCACTATGGCAGCCGTAATGCTCTGACAATCCATCAAGCAGTGCAGTTTACCAAAGGTGTACTAAAACATTTTTTAACAGATTTCTGTACGCCAAAATCGGTTCGAGGTCAGTAAGCACAACCAAAACTCATACATAAGGCACACTCTTGATTTTTGAGAAAATTAAAGGATTTTAAGTGTGCCTTATAGTGTGGAAAATACATTATACAGAAGAAAAGAATATATCGCGATATATATTGTTACCGCACGTGCTTCAAATTATATCGCGATATGAATTTTAGGCCATATCGCCCAGCCCTACACCGCTCCTCTCTAAAACAGCAATAAGGATAATTATTAGGCCATATGTAAATAACTTTATAACTTAAAGCAAAATTGGGAAACGTAAAGTCTGAAACAAGTCTTTATATTAAGGGCCATCAGTCAAACGATACTGTTTGGTCTGGGTCTAAACAGAGCACACGCATGCGGCCGCTTTGAGCGTTCACACTAGAGCGCGTTTGTTGTCACATTTTATTTGTAGCGTGAACGAGCAGACAAAAAAATCGGATTTGATCAAAAAATCTGAACTGAGCATTAAGACCTGCAGTGTGAACGTAGCCTAAGATGGCACAATAAATGCTGAATGTTGGGTGCTCGTGAGTAATTGTCTTGTCATGTTCTTAAAACAAACTTTCTGCATGAAATGATCAGATACACTTTAATGGAATCTTTGGGTTTTTATTTTTTTCTGTAAACAACAAAAAATTAATTTAAAGAATATAGATATTTAAACCTGAGATCTAAGGTAAACCTAACAGGTAACAGGATGATGTTCAATACACATTTTTCTTTACATCCAGTCAATCAACTCTGATAATTAAAATGAAACTGATTTAGGAGTTCACAAAGCTACCTTAAGGAGCTCAGTTAATTAATAAACTTCTATCAACTTAGCTAACAGATTATAGTTAAGCTAAAACAGATTCCTAAATTAAAAGAACTACTACAGTATTTGAATTAACTAAAAAACCTAAGTCAACTGAACTAGGACAAGAGTTTAAACAATACTCTTTCATGTGATTCTTGTGTAAATGGTTAAAGAGGTTTGTCATGTTTGAGTGGTGGTGGGGACCGTTTTGTGCTATAATTTGCATAGTACAGTTTTCTGGGGCGTGTCAGACTTTTCATAACCAAACCATGTCCATGCTACAGAGGTAGCCCCTCGTTTAGCAATAAGGTCCTCGACTTTTTTTGACTGGTCCTTCTGTTTGGAGCTACCTGGTTCTGCCTCATCCTCGCTGGCCATGCTGGTATTCTCTGTGCCTTCATCCGCATGGTGACTATAAGCGCCAATTTATAGTTACTTCATGTTTTAATTCGAGGTCATTTGTTTGATGCATATTCTGAAATTTGATGTTTGAGAATAATGTATATCATTTCAGTTTACTTTGAAAAGTCTCAGCAGGATCTTGAGCTTTCTTGTGAAAGGTTTATGTGGAAAATAAACAAGCGGACGGCGGAGCCACACGATGCTTTTACCGTCATTGTTGGTAACAAAAGTACGAAACAGTCGCTTGTCCGTCCATAGTGTGGTTTTTTTAAGTATAAGAGAGAGAGAGAAGTTTAAGAAATTAATATAGCCGCTACAGTGACCATCAAAACCATGAAAAATATTGCCGTAAACAGTTTATTTTGCAACATCACGAAACAAACGATAGGGTATATAATATGAAACAATGCACATTTTTATATCATCATCCGATATATATATCGTCATATCGCACAGCCATAATCCTTTGTTTTTTGTTGCTGTTGTTTATGTTCAAGGTAAAAAAAAAAAAAAGAATAAAAATATAAACTTTTTAAAATATCTTTTTGTGTCTCTTGTTTTCCTCAGAATAAATTGCGACTAGTCTCAATGGCTGAGATGGAGGAGCAACACAGCGACACGTTAACCCCGACTGCTGCAGTTCCTGTATGAACTGAGCAACTCTGAAAATCCAAGGAAAAGCTGAGTGTATTTTATTTAAAGCTCAGATGGAACTTGATGGACTAGCATGCAGGCTGCATTCAGGACTTTGTCACACTGGTATGTGAAGAGTGGTACCAAGAGAACTTGTGCGCACACAACGTGTCACTTTATGCTTGCTCTTCTCCAGCCTCTGGTGTCACTTTGTAGTCATTTGTCTTATTATTGTCTTATTTGATGCAATTTAGGTTCTGTGAGCACAAGCAGAGGTTTTTGCTCCGGAAGTAACCATGACCTCGTTTTCAGAGCCGTGTTTAACGTTTAATGGCCGTGAAATATGTCAGACTTTTTCCTCTACTTAAACAGTTAAGAGCATTTGAACACAGTGGAGAAAAAGGTGTGCATTAAGGATTTTGAAACTATGTTTAACTAGGGCTGGGCGATATGACCCAAAATTCATATCTCAATATTTTTTAGCTGGATGCCGATATAAGATATGTATCTCGATATTTTTTTAAAGCCATAAGGTAAGAACAAAAAGAGAGTTCT
Source organism: Neolamprologus brichardi (assembly GCF_056152115.1). Lineage (NCBI taxonomy): Eukaryota > Metazoa > Chordata > Actinopteri > Cichliformes > Cichlidae > Neolamprologus > Neolamprologus brichardi. The sequence continues at coordinate 4,139,658 of NC_142113.1, forward strand.
TAGTCAAAGCTGTGTCCCAGATGTCACACGGGCACTTTTATTAACATACAGCGTAGATGTACATGAAAAAAAATTACTCAAAAATAAATTATGAGCATTTATTAAATAAAAATGCTCCATAAATAAAAGAAAACTATGTTGTTTTTGTGCATAACAAAGAGCTCACAATTGTGCAGTCAAAATCTAAACTAAAAGACGCTGAGCATAGTAACAAGGGCAGATTTCACAGCTGCTCTGTTCCCAAGTTTGTGACTGACAGCCTGGAGTTTGAAATCCGCTTCATAACCGTGTCTCTTAACAGGTGCCATTTATGGTCCTTATGCACACGTAAGGTAATCCAACTTCAGTAACCCTGCAAACGCCACTGCTGTTTAGTTTTCTGTCTTCATTTATGTTGGAAGTGGTAGCAGAGCTGTACGTTTGAATTAGTTTCAAAAGTCTCTGTCAGAACATGGTATGAAATGTTTAGGTGGAAACTAGCGAGCTAACTTCCTGTTACCTTCTAACTCTGTTAAATTTAATAAATTCTGTTTTCATGGATGTAAAACTTAATTGTTACACCCGATAAAGCAGCAACGCTGATGATTTAATTAAAGATGAAAGAATTTAGACCGTTTTTAACTCTTAGTGTTCGTTTGACTTTGGGACCTTAAATGGACGGAGTTTTGGACCCAGATTATTCAGTGAAGCTCCTCACCACGGCAGCCGTAATGCTCTGACAATCCATCAAGCAGTGCGGCTTACCAAAGTTGTACTAGAACATTTTTAACAGATTTCTGCACGCAGAAATCGGTTCGAGGTCAGTAAGCACAACCAGAATTCATACATAAGGCACACTCTCGATTTTTGAGAAAATTAAAGGATTTTTTGTGTGGAAAATGCGTTATACAGAAGAAAAGAATATATATCAGTGATATATATCGTTACCGCACATGCTTCAAATTATATTGCGATATGGATTTTAGGCCATATCGCCCAGCCCTACTCAAAAGGTCTCATCAAGTCCCGATTTAATTCGATTTATGCCGTGTTATCAGTGTTTGCATTGATAGCATGGCTGTGGTGTCATATCAGTGTATGCTCTCGGTGTTTGCTGATATCAAACTGTGGTATGAGGACCACTGTGGGTTAATCTTTGTAGTGATACTCACTCCGTTTTTTTTATTTAGACCTGGTTTATTTCTGGTATAGTTGAATATTTGTATATAATCCCCGCAGCTGTCAGACTCTATAACAGGGGTCACCAGCCTTTCTTAAAACTGAGAGTTAGATAAAACTGTGAACAGTTTGGTTCATCTTTAGTCAAGATTTATGTTTTGTAATTTAAATCTGACATCTGATGATGTCATCATCACTCCATAAGCCAATGAGATTATCACATGACATTTATGAACAGGGATATTTCTTTTTAACGGTTTTCAATTTAACGTAATATTTAAGTGTTTCTTAGTTTTAGACTAGTTGGTTAGTCTTTTTCAATGTTTTAAACCATATCCCAGGTTTTTACTTCACCATTTATGGAGTTTTAACAAGCAAATAAAAGACAGAGCTTAATTCTGTAAAGATTAGATGAAAAATACTCAAAGGATAAATTCAATTGGTTTATTATTTTGTTACATAAGTTGAAAAAAGTAAAACAAGTAACTACAGAAACAACATAAAAGGAAACTTAAACAATCAAATAAATAAATGAAGGGGGGGGAGGGGGGAAGGGGAGGGGGGAAGGGGAGAAAACCCCAACAATCCCCTCTGAGCAAGCACTAGGCGACAGTGGGGAGGAAAAACTGCCTTTTAACGGGCAGAAGCCTCCAGCAGAACCAGGCTCAGGAGGGGGCAGTCAACTGCTGGGACTGGTTGGGGGGGAAGGGGGGGTGGGGGGTGAGGGTGAAAAAAAGAAAAAAGATTAAGAAGGTAGGGAATATGTGTTAGGAGAGAAAGGGAGAGGGGGGACAGGAGAGGTGAAAATTAAGATGCATCACAGGTGGAGGAGGACGAGGCTAAATCATCTGAATAACCAGCAGACGCCTCTTTTCTTCATTTCCAGGTATTTTTCCATGAGCGCTTTTTTCTCCAGGATAAGGGTTCTCAACTGATCGTTTGTTTCTGCATTTTGCTCCTCGAGTTGCTTGCATCTTTGCTCCATTTCTTTTAACCCTGCTTGTTCTTTTCTAGGCTTTTCTTTCGGGTCTTCGTACGTTTCCTCCTCCATTCCATTTGCCTTGCACATGTCTGTATTTCTCTCTTGTTTTTTCTTGTACATCTCTTCTATCAGGTCAATTTTTCTCTTGAATACTTGATGCATAAGCAGCAGGTATTCATATTTTTTCTCTTGTTGTTGCTTTTGTGCCTGCATTTCACTTATTTGGCTCTTCAAGTCACTGACCCTCAACAACATCTCATTCATGAGCTCTGAGTGTTCTTTCCTCATTCCATCGATCGTACACTGCATCTCTGAACATTGTCTTTCCAGTATTTCCTTTTCTCTTTCCAGGTCAGGTGTTTTCTCCCTCATTTCATTACAAAATTCTCGCAGTTCTATATTCCTTCTCTCAAAGTCCTGGAGAATACGTTTTTCTTCTTCCTGTTTCTCTTTTTCTTCAAGAAGCTCTTTATTTTTGCACTCTGTTTCATCAAACCTGACTTTCAGCTCTACGTACATTTCCCTCATGTCTTTGAGTTTGTCCTCCATTGGTATTTCTTTTTCTCTTTCCAGTTCAGGTGTTTTGTCCTTCATTTCATTACAAAATTCTCGCAGTTCTAGGTTCCTTCTCTCAAAGTCCTGGAGAATACGTTTTTCTTCTTCCTGTTTCTCTTTTTCTTCAAGAAGCTCTATATTTTTGAACTCTGTTTCACCAAACCTGACTGCCAGATCTACGCACATTTCCCTCATGTCTTTGAGTTTGCGCTGCAATCGTATTGTCTTTTTTCTTTCCAGTTCAGATGTTTTTTCCTTCATTTCATTACAAAATTCTCGCAGTTCTAGATTCCTTCTCTCAAAGTCCTGGATAATACGTTTTTCTTCCTCCTGTTGCTTTTTTTCTTCAAGAAGCTCTTTCAGTTTGTGCTCCATTTGTACTTCCTGTTCAGTCTTCTGTTGGCGGATTTTTTCAATTGTTTTCTCAGCTTCATCGAGCTTTCCTTTAAGTATCTGTATCTCCTCAATAGTAGCTTTCTTTCCTTGAAGCTGGGCAGATGTTTCTTTTAATTCGGCACTCTGTGTTCCCGATGAAAAAATACGGGGAAAAAAATTCTTTCGTCCTTGACCAAACTTCATTCCCTCATTGATAATTTTTATATCAGGCTGCCGTTGCTGTTTTCCTTCCAGGTCTTTATTTCGTGCTTCCAATTGTCTGCACTTCTCCTCTAGTTGAAGCTTCTCTTCTTCAATTTGTTTAACTTTGTCATGGAGGTCAGAGTTTTCCTTCTGACTTTCCTGTAATGCCCTTTGGATTGATAAGACAACATCCATGGTTATTTCTCCTGAAGAGATTGGCTGGCCAGACCACGAAGGAGAGGCAGCATTATTTATTTTTCTTTGTCGGCGTTTTCGTCCCATGTTGGAGCCTGTGCACAGTGACTCTGAAAAGGCTTAGAAATATTTCCAAATGTATCTCGTGTTGAACGTTTGAAGTCTGCGAACAAACTGTTTTAAAATTGCTGCTTCTGATCCCTATTTATAGACTTCAGAACTTCAAAGGATCAAAGGTATTAATGATGTCACATCTTGTGACATCATCATTCCGTAAGCCAATCAGATTGTCACATGACATTTTAAAATGGGGATGTGTTTTTTTTTGTTTTTTTGTTTTTTTTTAAAGTTTTTTTGGAGTTTTCACCATTTGCTCCAGGAGCTGCGCCTGGATGACGGCCGCTTTCAGCGGTACTGTTATGTTTGCATGCCTCAAACATTAATGATGACACCTTCAGTCTTTCTCAGTTCCATTCTTTAATTCTCAGGCTTGCAGCGGCAACACAGTCTGCAGCGCTAACTTGTTCATCTACCGTTTTCTGTTGTCTCCTTTTTCTATATCCTCCTTCTGCCTTACATTCGACCTTTCAAAATAAAAGTTCTGTAAACATCACAATCACCTCCTTTTTTTTTTCTTTAACAAACTTAGGTACTCAGTGAGGTGAATTATTAATCTGAACCTATGATAACAACACCTAATAAAATTACTGAACGTTCTTATTACTTGAGTTTCTCCACACCTAAACATCACTTAAACAGCACTGCATTTGCGCAGATCTCTGACTAATCACTATCAACATTCAACACTAGAATACTGGTTACAGTGTTAGATTCAGGAACAACAAACATGTTACACACAGCGTAACCTTTAACGGGTCACTCAGATATTCAAGTCTTAGATCTGATGTAATCAGACAGATGCATAGGTACGCGTCTGTTTGATCTGACTGGGTATCTGGGCTTGTCTGTTAAGGCGGGGTCGACATGTCGTCCAGGTGGGGCATCTTCAAGTCCATGTCTGATTTTCTTGAAGCATGAGGCATTCCTGACAATTGAGTGTCCATCCCTTGTAGCTGTAATTTCAGAACCCTTAACTTTAGTCACTTTATAGGGTTTTGCATTGTATGGTGTGGATAATTTGTTGTGCTTGGGTTGGCGATGCAGCACTGTGTCACCCAGACTTAGTGAGTGTGGTCTGGCGCGACGAGTTGCATCTGCGATCACCTTCATCTTGATCTTTGCACTATCATCCCTTGCTCTCACTTCAGCATCTGAACACTTCCGTGGAGTGGTGTTAACGAAAGGGAGCTTGGTGTATAGCTGGCGTTGAAACAGTATTTCAGCTGGTGAGCTCGCTGTTGTGCAATGAGGTGTAGATCTGTACTCACGAAGAAAGATGTTTAGTTGCTGTCTCCATGGTGTGCCCTGCATCTCGGCAACTCTCAGTGCTTTGCATAGGGTTCTCGTAAATCTCTCAGCAATGGCATTCGCCTGAGGCCAACAAGGTGTGATTTTTGCGATGATGAAATCCTAGGTAGTCAGTTTTTACTGTCCTTGGGATTCCAAACATGGAGAACACTTTGTCAATGACTGGGATAACAGAAGATGCTGATGTTGAGCGTACACTTTCAACGACTGGATAGCGAGAATACTCGTCTGTGATAACGAGCAGGTATTCCCCCGTAGGGAGCGGTCCATAAAAGTCTGCACGGACACTGTGCCAGGGCGTTTCGGGTAATGGTGACGTCTGCAGAGGGTCAGTGTGTGTGACAGGTGTGCTAGCTTGGCATGGCAGACAGTTTTGAACTGCAGATTCTGCTTTCCGATCGATCTCTGGGAACCATACTTTGGTACGTGGCAGCGCTTTGGTCTTGACGATACCCTGGTGCCCTTCGTGTGCCAGTTGTATTGCTCTTTCTTGTAGGACAGTTGGAATAACTATCCTCGTGCCTCTGAGTATGAAGTCAGATGAGTCAGCTACTGTTAGTTCACTTTGAACATGTTTAAATGATTTCAAAATGTCAGCATGCTGGGATTTATCTGTTAGATGCCACGTGTTGTTCCTGATGTGACCGATGATTTCCTGCAGAACCTGGTCTTTCAGAGTCTCTGTTTTTATCTCGTGAAGTGTCATGGCTTTTGGAGTGATAAGAGAAGAACTTGACATACTCTTCTGCAACCTTACATGCACGAGCACTTTCATTCTCCTGTGTTGGCACTGGATGACGTGACATAAAGTCAGCTGGATTATCAGCACCTTTTCTGTATTCCACTCTGAAGTTATATGGCTGAAGTCTCAGTCCCCATCTTTCTATTCTGGCAGGTGGTTTTGATCTTGGGTTATTCCAGATGATTTTGAGTGCCTTGTGATCGGTCACCAGTGTGAATGGATGTCCATAAACATAGAAATGGAAATGTTCGCAACTGCACACAATGGCGAGTGCTTCTTTCTCAGTCTGCGAGTATCTCGTTTCCACATCACTCAGTGCTCTGCTTGCATATGCAATAATGTGCTTCATCCCCTTTTCATCTTTTTGACAGAGGATGGCGCCCAGTCCTACTGGACTAGCATCAACAATCAGTTCAGTCTGTCTGCTGGGATAGAAGTAGGACATCGTCGTGTCGCTTGTGAGACTGACCTTGAGTGCCTGCAACGCAGTTTCTTGGTCTTGACCCCATGTCCAAGGGGTGGCCTTGTGTGTGAGCCTGCGCAGTGGCTCAGAGATCGATGAGAGGTCTCTGATGAACCTTGAGCAGTAATTGGCCATGCCAAGGAGACTTTTGATGTCAGCAGGTGTTTTTGGGTTGGGAGCGTGTTGAACTGCTGCAACCTTTTTAGGATCTGCTGAAACGCCACCTGCAGAGAAGATGAAACCAAAAAACTCAAGTTTTGTTTTATTAAATTCACACTTTTCTCGATTCAGAGTAAGACCTGACTCTGATAGTCACTTAAAGAGAAAGATTGCTGTCATGATCAGCCTGGTCCCTGCCAAAGACTATAATGTCATCACTGAGATTTTTGACTCCGTTCAGTCCTTGCAGCGTCTGATAAATAGCATTTTGGAAGACTTCAGCTGCAGAAGAGACTCCAAAGCTCAGTCTTTTATTGCGCCGAAATCACAGATGAGTAGTGAACATCGTAATGTAGCGGCTGTCAGGGTGTAATTCAAATTGGTGGTATCCTGCCCCGAGATCAAATTTTGAGAACACCGTAGATCCATTCAGCTCATGGATTACATCATCAATCGTGGTCGTGACGTTCTTGTTCGATTGCAGTGTTTGCTTGTCTCATGTCCACACATATCCGTACGTCGTCCGGATTCTTTGGTTTTGGCAGTGTTACAATGGGTGAAACCCACGGTGTTGGTCCCGTAACCTTTTCAATCATGTCATCAGCTTCTAATTTCTGAAGTTCGTTCTCCACTTTTTGACGTAAATAAAAAGGAACACGTCTCAGGGCTCGCAAAATTTCAAAATCCCTGGTAGCCCTTCAGGCAGGGACTCTTCAGTTTTTGGTAGCCCAAAATAAATTTAAGTAGCCCGAATAAAAAAGAGAGCAATTTTTTGATTGATGTTTTGTTTCCTTTACAATATTATACATTAAAGTATAATATTGTATAAAAAATACAATCATCAATTCAAATACTTGGTTCTAATTGAACAGAAATTTCTATGAACTTGTAAGAACTGTGTAGGACATGAATCAGTCTGTGTCAGATCCTGAATTTGAAATTTCCACTGAAGTCACGGGTAAGAGGCAAGTGGAACCAAGATCTAGGCCATTTGCTTTTTGAAGTTTGCAAAGACTGCTAAATTGTGCCAGTGGTAGTTCACTCTTTCCAACATAGTACGCTGTTCTAAACAGATTTTTCAGGTTTATTTTTAGTATGTTATTTGCAATTGGTGTTTGTTCTGGGAAAGGTATTGCAGACTGAGCAATAATGCATTTCTTGCATTTCTCATGGGTTCTAATGGGGGCCTTTCTTAAAATGACTGGTCCCAGTAACAAAGGCGCTTGTCGACTCAGAAATCGAGGGAAAACCAACAACACACCCGGCAGAACATTATGTTATTTACACGGGTGCACATAAGTGGTCCGCATGTGCGCATTTGCTGTCAAAATAAAAGACACACACCAGATAAGAAGTTGCAACGCGCGTTTGCTTCCATATATAAGGCAGTGTTGTTGTCCGCTAGAGTGGGATTTTCACGGCGCATTCTACACCACATCTCTGTGCGTTCATTTGTTTGAAGCCAGCTCACCTCCTGCAACCACTTTTCCGAGAATACGTGCTTTTTTTGTGGTTCGGACTCCTTCTGAAATTTCTTTGGAGGTGGAGGAACACCAAAGTAACTGCTTAAAGGAGCTTCTTCGACATCTTTAAGAGTTCTAAACAAATGTCTGTCCTCCTCCAGAAAATCTTATGTACGCAAACACGCGTTGCAACTTCTTATCTTGTGCACGTTTTTTATTTTGACAGCGAATGCGCACCTGCGGACCACTTATGTGCAGCCCTGGTTATTTAGCTCGTCATATTGCAGCCACAGAAATTCTTTTGTCCATGAAACCATAAAGCTGCACTTTCTTTTTGCCTTATAGTCTGATTTGTCATAACTTTTCCGTTTTGTAGTAAGCTTTTCTTTGGCTGTCACTTCTTCACCCTGACCTGTCTTATTTGGCTCAGCAGAACCAAAATATATATCCTGCTGCTTTTACACACGCACTCACATAACGCTCAGCGATTCTCTGGGCAATCAACCTCTCACATGTTTAAGCTTGTTGCGGGAGATATCACTTGTCATGTTTGCATAGTAAGGTAATGATTGATAAGACGATGTCAGAGGAATTGGTGCGCAAATTATCGTCACTCACCAATCAGTACTGTCGCTCTCTATACACAGTTCGCGCGATTGCAAAGTGAAAGCAAAAAACAAGCGCAAATTCTGGCTCACCGATGCCAATGGCATAATTACACAGCTACATTTCCAAAATAATGCAAAAGCATTGATATATATTTTTCCTTCCTATGATAGCCCGACGGGCAGGGCAGAGATAGATTTTGGTAGCCCAACTGGAAAAATCACTAGCCCCGGGACGTCGGGCTAGTGATTTTGCGAGCCCTGCGTCTGTGTGGTTGACAGGTTGATTTTACATCTGTGTTTATGTGCAGTTTCACTTGAAAATCTCTGAGTTTTCCAATTCCCTTGAAAAGTTCTGGGTGTTGTTCTACTAGCTTGTCTGCAACAGAACGTTGAGACTGAGAAGAGACCGCAATGACAATATGGAGGAGTTCCAAGGCTTTTGAGGTTTCAAAACTCAAAATATTGAAACCACCTCCTTTAATGACAAAGAAGGAACACCTAACTGTTTTGTCTTGTTTTTCCACACTGCACCTGAATGCACCACACACAGGGAGAGACGTAGATGAGTGGTATGGGTAAATCTTGATGTTTGTAGAAGTCAACGTAGGACGTGGTGTCAGTTTGTTGTAGGTAGCTTCAGTTAAGCAGTTAGCAGTGGCCCCAGAATCGATTAGCACCGGTATCTGGGTGCCCATTACTCTGACTTCAGTATGTGGGAGTTTAGGATGTTGAGCTGTGTTCACCACATATACATAAGCGTCATCACTGCTGGATGTGTGCCCTGTCTCCACGTGTGCAGCGCTATCTGTTACTTGATGAACAGTTTGCGGTGGCAGATTTTTCTTCTACTTCTTTCCACAATGTGTCTCTTTTCTCTTTGAGCGACATTGCTTTGCAAAATGATTGTATTTGCCACAAGAATGACAGATTTTGTCTTTGGCTGGGCAGCCTTGCTCATGAGGATATCTGCCTCCACAGTTTCCACAGCGGTTATTCGGCTGCCATGAGGGTGTCCATTTGTTTCTAGCCGTGGTGTCACGTCCTGTTTTGTGCTGTACTTTATTAACTGCAGCTGTCTTGTCAGCTTCCATCCCTGTAGCTTGCAATTCAGACAGCTCACATGCACGCCCATGATTTAATAGATCATCCAACGTTAAATCGGGTTCTCTGAGTGCTTTTCTACGCAGCTGTGATGATGTACAGCTTTGGATAATTTGTGTTTTGATTTCTGCAGTCATGTCTGCAAACTCACAGTTTTTGGCTAGAATCCTAAGCCTGGTGTGATAGTTGTCCAACGTTTCACCTGATTCCTGCACCGCTTTCCTGAATAGATAAATCTGATACTGCACGTTTTTCTTAGGCGCAAAGTATGCTGACAATTTCTGTTTTGTATCTGCGTACTTGTCGCCAACCGTTGCTAACGTGTCGTAAACGTAATGCACTTTTTCACCAGCCACATGCAGCAATAATGCTCTTAATCTCGCATCTCCAGTAATATTCATTGCCGTGGTGTAGTTTTCAAACCTCTGAAGCCATTTCGTCCAGCGAGGTCCGACGGAACCGAGGTCGATGTCCGTGTCGAAGGGTGGAAGTGGAGTAGCGTGTGCAGCCATGTTCTTGTCTCCTAAGCTCCGGGTAGGGCAACTTCCTTCGTCTTGCTTTGGTTGTAACCTTTACTCTCGTCGCCAATGTAATGTTTGCATGCCTCAAACATTAATGATGACACCTTCAGTATTTCTCAGTTCCATTCTTTAATTCTCAGGCTTGCAGTGGCAACACAGTCTGCAGCGCTAATTTGTTCATCTACCGTTTTCTGTTGTCTCCTTTTTCTATATCCTCCTTCCGCCTTACATTCGACCTTTCAAAATAAAAGTTCTGTAAACATCACAGGTACCACCGTCTTTCCCTCGCCCAGTTTGAGGGCGAGTAGGGGTGGGCGATATAAATGATATACGACAGAAACGATATAAATTTGGCCAACGATAGAGATTTTGACTATACCGCTCTATCCGATAGCGCATGTTGATGATGTCATCAAGCTGCGCCTGTTTTGGTCGAAAGCATAGCGGCGGCTAAAACCATTAAAATCTGCAAATTATGGCGGGCGACAGTCATAGCAAAGAGATGAAGCACTTTTGAAATATGGGGAAATATCAAACTTTCAACTTGCTCTCCTCTGATACTTGCTCCTCTTTTACTCCTGTTACATTACAAGACATCAGAGGCCTGCTTTGTCATATAAAACAGACTTCAAGCCCCCTTGATGTCCTTCCATCTTCATTTTTCACTAGTGTGTTTGATTCAATTGGCCCCTGTATTGTGGAAATGATAAATACTTCTCTTCATACTGGCTCAGTCCCCAGCTTCTTTAAACAAGCTATTGTTGAGCCAATATTAAAGAAACCTCAGCTGGATCCATCTCTTCCTAACAGTTATAGGCCAATATCCAAATTGCCCTTTATATCGAAAAATTTTAGAAAAAGTAGTACTAGAACAACTTAACTATTTCCTGGATAAAAATGCTGTTATGGACACTTTCCAGTCTGGTTTTCGTAAATTGCATTCCACTGAAACGGCCTTACTTAGAGTATCTAGTGATATCTTGATGGCAGCAGACTCTGGAGAGTACACAGTGCTCGTGCTAGTCCTGTTGGATCTCAGCTCTGCTTTTGACACTGTAGATCACAGTATCATGATAAACAGACTCGAGAACTTGTTTGGGATTACTGGTGTTGTTTTAAAATGGTTTATATCATATCTGTCTGAGAGATCTTTTACTGTTTGCATGAATCATGTCACATCACAATCAACAGTTTTGCCGTGTGGGGTACCTCAGGGATCTGTCCTGGGTCCAATTCTCTTTTTACTTTATGTATTTCCCCTAGGCCAAATTATTAAGCGCTATAAATATATCTCCTATCATCTCTATGCTGACGACATCCAACTATACTGTTCCTTCAAAATGTCTGAGTTTTATAAATTGTCTAATTTAAGTAATTGCCTGACAGAAATCAACAAATGGTTATATGACAATTTTCTCCAACTAAACTCTGATAAAACAGAAACTCTAATTATTGCTCCAGACCACATGGTCCCAGAAATTAGACAGCATATCAGCTTCTTAGACCCTTCTGTAAAATCAAGCCTTAGAAATCTCGGTGTCATATTTGACAGCTCCATGTTGCTCGAGCAGCACTCTGAGCAGCTGGTCCGAAACTGTTTTTATCATTTACGGAATATCTCTAAACTCAGACTAATGGTATCAAAGCTTGAACCTGAGATGATTATTCATGCTTTTATTTCTTCTCGTTTAGACTATTGTAATGGCCTTTTTACTTGTTTTAACAAATCAGCCTTAAATCATCTTCAGACTGTGCAGATTGCTGCAGCACGTCTCTTAACAGGCACAAAGAGAAGATCACATATCACTCCAGTCTTGGCCTCCCTTCACTGGTTGCCTGTAAATTTTAGGTTTCATTTTAAAATTTTACTTCTAACCTTTAGGGCCCTACATGGTCAGGCTCCTCAATATTTATCTGACCGGCTGAAACCACATACATCTTCTCGGGCTTTAAGGTCATTAGATCAGAGACTGCTGGTGGTACCGCGCACTCGTTTTAAAACTCGTGGTGATCGGGCCTTTCAGACTGCGGCACCACGGTTGTGGAATTCTCTCCCACTGTCTCTTCGCTGCACGGACTCCATTGATTCTTTTAAGAAAAAGCTGAAGACATTTTTATTTAGAAAAGCATTTGATTAATTTCTTCTTATGCTGTTTTTATAGTTTTATTGTTTTTCATTCTTTTATTTACTGTTATATTGTTTTTATATTCCCATTTCCTGTGTTGTAAAGCACTTTGTGATTTTTATCTGTGAAAAGCGCTATATAAATAAATTTTACTTACTTTACTTACTTACTCTCAGTATATTAATAACTAACCTCGTATTGTGGATGAATAATCTCAGTTGTTATCCTGACTGAAGTTTGGCCCGTGTATAGCATCCTGCTATGCAATTGCATTTGTCCCTGACCACCAGAATCAGTCACGTTAACTTTTATTGAGTGGAAAAAAGTTGGCGTTCATCCTTCAGCTTCACTGTGCTAATGTTATGCTAACATAGCTGTGTCGCTAGCAATCACGTAGCACATCATTATATACCAGGTAATCCAACTTCAGTAACCCTGCAAACACCACTGCTGTTTAGTTTTCTGTCTTCATTTATGTTGGAAGTGGTAGCAGAGCTGTACGTTTTAATTAGTTTCAAAAGTCTCTGTCAGAACATGGTATGAAAGGTGGAAACTAGCGAGCTAACTTCTTGTTAACTTCTAACTCCGTTAAATTTAATAAATTCTGTTTTCATGGATGTAAAATGTAATTGTTACACCAGATAAAGCAGCAACGCTGATGATTTAATTAAAGATGAAAGAATTTAGACCGTTTTTAACTCTTAGTGTTCGTTTGACTTTGGGACCTGAAATGGACGGAGTTTTGGACCTAGATTACTCCGCGAAGCTCCTCACTACAGCAGCCGTAATGCTCTGACAATCCATCAAGCAGTGCGGCTTACCAAAGTTGTGCTAAAACATTTTTTTAACGTTTTTTAAACAATTTTTGCACGCAGAAATCGGTTCGAGGTCACCAGAATTCATACATAAGGCACACTCTCGATTTTTGAGAAAATTAAAGGATTTTTTTGTGTGGAAAATACGTTATACAGAAGAAAAGAATATATATCAGTGATTAGAGCTGGGCGATAGAACAATAACGATATGTATTGCGAAATACCTTTTTCTCGATAGAAAAATTAAACTATCGCGATAGACCTCATCTCTCTCTCTCTTCCTCTCTTATAAAAACGAATAGCCAATACAAATTAAGTAGTGCAGAGCTTAACCAATCACAGCCGCAGCGTCACGTCACGTAACTTGTTACGTACAGCTCAAGTGCCAAGCCGCGCATGTGTATTTGTTTGGGAAGCAGCCCGCCGCCGTGCGGCCGGGTAATGGAGAAAATGAGTGTTCCGACTAGAGAAAAGTCTAGGTGACCAAGTTACCGAAGAGAGCACAGATGACGGCTCCAATGCCAGAGAGATTGTCGAAAGGAAAGACCAGAGAAGTTCCGTAGTGTGGAGGTTTTTCGGCTATTTGAAGTCTGACAAAAAACAGAGTAACGCGCACTGTAAATTGTCGTCGAAAACAACCAGGGGAATCCCTGTGAAGCAGCAACAGTCAATTGAGTCTGCTTTCTCCAGCGTCTTACCATATGACAAAAAAGCTAAGAGACATAGCAACATAACGAATGCCATAGCTTACTGTCTTGCTAAAGACATGCTACCAATAAACACGGTCCACAATGAAGGATTCAAGCAGCTAATTAAGGTAATGGATCCTCGTTACCAACTCCTTGAACATAAACATGTCTCTCAGACAGCGCTTCCAAAGCAACATTATAAGTTAGTCAATTTTGTCTCTTCTTCTGTAAAATAAACTAAGATTTATTTTTAGAATTAATATTTTGTTTCTAAGTGGAACTGACAATTTAGTAGTCTGTTTTGTTTGTTCTATTTTGAAACTTAAAGGCTTTAGCGGCTACTTTTTGTGTAGTTTGTAATATTTGCCTTTATTTTGCCTAAACTGAAGCCTCATTTTAAGTACATCTGCCCTGTTGAACTTATTATGGGAAATAAATATTTAAATCAAAACAAGCTGCTGATTATTTCACATTTTACTTGTGAGCAACAGCACATTTAAATCTTACATATATAGTTATTTGGCTTATATCGTGATGTATATCGTTACCGCACATACTTCAAATTATATTGCGATATGGATTTTAGGCCATATCGCCCAGCCCTACTCAAAAGGTCTCATCAAGTCCCGATTTAATTCGATTTATGCCGTGTTATCAGTGTTTGCATTGATAGCATGGCTGTGGTGTCATATCAGTGTATGCTCTCGGTGTTTGCTGATATCAAACTGTGGTATGAGGACCACTGTGGGTTAATCTTTGTAGTGATACTCACTCCTTTTTTTTATTTAGACCTGGTTTATTTCTGGTATAGTTGAATATTTGTATATAATCCCAGCAGCTGTCAGACTCTATAACAGGGGTCACCAGCCTTTCTTAAAACTGAGAGTTAGATAAAACTGTGAACAGTTTGGTTCATCTTTAGTTATATGGTTCTATCCAGCATATTCTATCTTGATATGCTGTCTTATCACAGGCTAATTTTTCAAAAATATTAACAATGATTTATGCAAGGAAAGGGCTACATACAACTCTTTATTTCTATTAATGTCTTACTTCATTCCTACCTGATTGACATGTTTAGGAATTATGAGTGATTGGCTCACTGTAGTGGTAAAAGTTGCTACCAATCAAATTATGATATGTTAAAGTTAAAACAAAACAGAACTGACTGTTTTATATTATATCTAATTTATATTATGTAATTATCCTTATAATTACAAAATGTTTTATGTAAGATTTATGTTTTGTAATTTAAATCTGACATCACAAAAGTATTTTGGAGTTTGAATATTTTGTAATTTTTTGTAATTTTGTAACTGCAGTACACATAATACTAATTTTGAACAATTTTGTCCAGGTTCCTTGACACCAGGGACTCCTCTAGGACCATCGCGTTCAGTTACAGAGTCGGTGTGTCCACGGTGTGCCAGATCATCCCCCAGGTAGCGACGGCCATCTGGGACTTTTCAATTTAATGTAATATTTAAGTGTTTCTTAGTTTTAGACTAGTTGGTTAGTCTTTTTCAATGTTTTAAACCATATCCCAGGTTTTTACTTCACCATTTATGGAGTTTTAACAAGCACATAAAAGACAGAGCTTAATTCTGTAAAGATTAGATGAAAAATACTCAAAGGATAAATTCAATTGGTTTATTATTTTGTTACATAAGTTGAAAAAAGTAAAACAAGTAACTACAGAAACAACATAAAAGGAAACTTAAACAATCAAAAAAATAAAATAAGGGGGGGGGGGGAGAAGGGGTAAGGGGGGGAGGGGGGAAGGGAGGAGGAGAGAAAACCCCAACAATCCCCTCTGAGCAAGCACTAGGCGACAGTGGGGAGGAAAAACTGCCTTTTAACGGGCAGAAGCCTCCAGCAGAACCAGGCTCAGGAGGGGGCAGTCAACTGCTGGGACTGGTTGGGGGAGAGGGTGAGGGTGGAAAAAAAGAAAAAAGATTAAGAAGGTAGGGAATATGTGTTAGGAGAGAAAGGGAGAGGGGGGACAAGGTTAGGTGAAAATTAAGATGGATTACAGGTGGAGGAGGACGAGGCTAAATCATCTGAATAACCAGCAGACGCCTCTTTTCTTCATTTCCAGGTATTTTTCCATGAGCGCTTTTTTCTCCAGGATAAGGGTTCTCAACTGATCGTTTGTTTCTGCATTTTGCTCCTCGAGTTGCTTGCATCTTTGCTCCATTTCTTTTAATCCTGCTTGTTCTTTTCTAGGCTTTTCTTCCGGGTCTTTGTATGTTGCCTCCTCCATTGGATTTGCCTTGCACATGTCTGTATTTCTCTCTTGTTTTTTCTTGTACATCTCTTCTATCAGGTCAATTTTTCTCTTGAATACTTGATGCATAAGCAGCAGGTATTCATATTTTTTCTCTTGTTGTTGCTTTTGTGCCTGCATTTCACTTATTTGGCCCTTCAAGTCACTGACCCTCAACAACATCTCATTCATGAGCTCTGAGTGTTCTTTCCTCATTCCATCGATCGTACACTGCATCTCTGAACATTGTCTTTCCAGTATTTCCTTTTCTCTTTCCAGGTCAGGTGTTTTCTCCCTCATTTCATTACAAAATTCTCGCAGTTCTAGATTCCTTCTCTCAAAGTCCTGGAGAATACGTTTTTCTTCTTCCTGTTTCTCTTTTTCTTCAAGAAGCTCTTTATTTTTGCACTCTGTTTCATCAAACCTGACTTTCAGCTCTACGTACATTTCCCTCATGGCTTTGAGTTTGTCCTCCATTGGTATTTCTGTTTCTCTTTCCAGTTCAGGTGTTTTTTCCCTCATTTCATTACAAAATTCTCGCAGTTCTAGATTCCTTCTCTCAAAATCCTGGAGAATACGTTTTTCTTCTTCCTGTTTCTCTTTTTCTTCAAGAAGCTCTATATTTTTGAACTCTGTTTCACCAAACCTGACTGCCAGATCTACGCACATTTCCCTCATGTCTTTGAGTTTGCGCTGCAGTCGCATTGTCTTTTTTCTTTCCAGTTCAGATGTTTTTTCCATCATTTCATTACAAAATTCTCGCAGTTCTAGATTCCTTCTCTCAAAGTCCTGGATAATACGTTTTTCTTCTTCCTGTTGCTTTTTTTCTTCAAGAAGCTCTTTCAGTTTGTGCTCCATTTGTACTTCCTGTTCAGTCTTCTGTTGGCGGATTTTTTCAATTGTTTTCTCAGCTTCATCGAGCTTTCCTTGAAGTATCTGTATCTCCTCAATAGTAGCTTTCTTTCCTTGAAGCTGGGCAGATGTTTCTTTTAATTCAGCACTCTGTGTTCCCGATGAAAAAATACGGGAAAAAAAATTCTTTCGTCCTTGACCAAACTTCATTCCCTCATTGATAATTTTTATATCAGGCTGCCGTTGCTGTTTTCCTTCCAGGTCTTTATTTCGTGCTTCCAATTGTCTGCACTTCTCCTCTAGTTGAAGCTTCTCTTCTTCAATTTGTTTAACTTTGTCATGGAGGTCAGAGTTTTCCTTCTGACTTTCCTGTAATGCCCTTTGGATTGATAAGACAACATCCATGGTTATTTCTCCTGAAGAGATTGGCTGGCCAGACCACGAAGGAGAGGCAGCATTATTTATTTTTCTTTGTCGGCGTTTTCGTCCCATGTTGGAGCCTGTGCACAGTGACTCTGAAAAGGCTTAGAAATATTTGCAAATGTATCTCGTGTTGAACGTGTGAAGTCTGCGAACAAACTGTTTTAAAATTGCTGCTTCTGATCCCTATTTATAGACTTCAGAACTTCAAAGGATCAAAGGTATTAATGATGTCACATCTTGTGACATCATCATTCCGTAAGCCAATCAGATTGTCACATGACATTTTAAAATGGGGATGTGTTTTTTTTTGTTTTTTTGTTTTTTTTTAAAGTTTTTTTGGAGTTTTCACCATTTGCTCCAGGAGCTGCGCCTGGATGACGGCCGCTTTCAGCGGTACTGTTATGTTTGCATGCCTCAAACATTAATGATGACACCTTCAGTCTTTCTCAGTTCCATTCTTTAATTCTCAGGCTTGCAGCGGCAACACAGTCTGCAGCGCTAACTTGTTCATCTACCGTTTTCTGTTGTCTCCTTTTTCTATATCCTCCTTCTGCCTTACATTCGACCTTTCAAAATAAAAGTTCTGTAAACATCACAATCACCTCCTTTTTTTTTTCTTTAACAAACGTAGGTACTCAGTGAGGTGAATTATTAATCTGAACCTATGATAACAACACCTAATAAAATTACTGAACGTTCTTATTACTTGAGTTTCTCCACACCTAAACATCACTTAAACAGCACTGCATTTGCGCAGATCTCTGACTAATCACTATCAACATTCAACACTAGAATACTGGTTACAGTGTTAGATTCAGGAACAACAAACATGTTACACGCAGCGTAACCTTTAACGGGTCACTCAGATATTCAAGTCTTAGATCTGATGTAATCAGACAGATGCATAGGTACGCGTCTGTTTGATCTGACTGGGTATCTGGGCTTGTCTGTCAAGGCGGGGTCGACATGTTGTCCAGGTGGGGCATCTTCAAGTCCATGTCTGATTTTCTTGAAGAATGAGGCATTGCTGACAATTGAGTGTCCATCCCTTGTAGCTGTAATTTCAGAACCCTTAACTTTAGTCACTTTATAGGGTTTTGCATTGTATGGTGTGGATAATTTGTTGTGCTTGGGTTGGCGATGCAGCACTGTGTCACCCAGTCTGACGCGACGAGTTGCATCTGCGATCACCTTCATCTTGATCTTTGCACTATCATCCCTTGCTCTCACTTCAGCGTCTGAACACTTCCGTGGAGTGGTGTTAACGAAAGGGAGCTTGGTGTATAGCTGGCGTTGAAACAGTATTTCAGCTGGTGAGCTCGCTGTTGTGCAATGAGATGTAGATCTGTACTCACGAAGAAAGATGTTTAGTTGCTGTCTCCATGGTGTGCCCTGCATCTCGGCAACTCTCAGTGCTTTGCATAGGGTTCTTGTAAATCTCTCAGCAATGGCGTTCGCCTGAGGCCAACAAGGTGTGATTTTTGCGATGATGAAATCCTAGGTAGTCTGCAAACTGTGAGAAAGCCTCACTGTTAAAAGGAGGACCATTGTCAGTTTTTACTGTCCTTGGGATTCCAAACATGGAGAACACTTTGTCAATGACTGGGATAACAGAAGATGCTGATGTTGAGCGTACACTTTCAACGACTGGATAGCGAGAATACTCGTCTGTGATAACGAGCAGGTATTCCCCCGTAGGGAGCGGTCCATAAACGTCTGCACTGACACTGTGCCAGGGCGTTTCGGGTAATGGTGACGTCTGCAGAGGGTCAGTGTGTGTGACAGGTGTGCTAGCTTGGCATGGCAGACAGTTTTGAACTGCAGATTCTGCTTTCCGATCAATCTCTGGGAACTATACTTTGGTACGTAGCAGCGCTTTGGTCTTGACGATACCCTGGTGCCCTTCGTGTGCCAGTTGTATTGCTCTTTCTTGTAGGACAGTTGGAATAACTATCCTCGTGCCTCTGAGTATGAAGTCAGATGAGTCAGCTACTGTTAGTTCACTTTGAACATGTTTGAATGATTTCAAAATGTCAGCATGCTGGGATTTATCTGTTAGATGCCACGTGTTGTTCCTGATGTGACCGATGACTTCCTGCAGAACCTGGTCTTTCAGAGTCTCTGTTTTTATCTCGTGAAGTGTCATGGCTTTTGGAGTGATAAGAGAAGAACTTGACATACTCTTCTGCAACCTTACATGCACGAGCACTTTCATTCTCCTGTGTTGGCACTGGATGACGTGACATAAAGTCAGCTGGATTATCAGCACCTTTTCTGTATTCCACTCTGAAGTTATATGGCTGAAGTCTCAGTCCCCATCTTTCTATTCTGGCAGGTGGTTTTGATCTTGGGTTATTCCAGATGATTTTGAGTGCCTTGTGATCGGTCACCAGTGTGAATGGATGTCCATAAACATACAAATGGAATTGTTCGCAACTGCACACAATGGCGAGTGCTTCTTTCTCAGTCTGCGAGTATCTCGTTTCCACATCACTCAGTGCTCTGCTTGCATATGCAATAATGTGCTTCATCCCCTTTTCATCTTTTTGACAGAGGATGGCGCCCAGTCCTACTGGACTAGCATCAACAATCAGTTCAGTCTGTCTGCTGGGATAGAAGTAGGACATCGTCGTGTCGCTTGTGAGACTGACCTTGAGTGCCTGCAACGCAGTTTCTTGGTCTTGACCCCATGTCCAAGGGGTGGCCTTGTGTGTGAGCCTGCGCAGTGGCTCAGAGATCGATGAGAAGTCTCTGATGAACCTTGAGCAGTAATTGGCCATGCCAAGGAGACTTTTGATGTCAGCAGGTGTTTTTGGGTTGGGAGCGTGTTGAACTGCTGCAACCTTTTTAGGATCTGCTGAAACGCCACCTGCAGAGAGGATGAAACCAAAAAACTCAAGTTTTGTTTTATTAAATTCACACTTTTCTCGATTCAGAGTAAGACCTGACTCTGATAGTCACTTAAAGAGAAAGATTGCTGTCATGATCAGCCTGGTCCCTGCCAAAGACTATAATGTCATCACTGAGATTTTTGACTCCGTTCAGTCTGCAGCGTCTGATAAATAGCATTTTGGAAGACTTCAGCTGCAGAAGAGACTCCAAAGCTCAGTCTTTTATTGCGCCGAAATCACAGATGAGTAGTGAACGTCGTAATGTAGCGGCTGTCAGGGTGTAATTCAAATTGGTGGTATCCTGCCCCGAGATCAAATTTTGAGAACACCGTAGATCCATTCAGCTCATGGATTACATCATCAATCGTGGTCGTGACGTTCTCGTTCGATTGCAGTGTTTGCTTGTCTCATGTCCACACATATCCGTACGTCGTCCGGATTCTTTGGTTTTGGCAGTGTTACAATGGGTGAAACCCACGGTGTTGGTCCCGTAACCTTTTCAATCATGTCATCAGCTTCTAATTTCTGAAGTTCGTCCTCCACTTTTTGACGTAAATGAAAAGGAACACGTCTGTGTGGTTGACAGGTTGATTTTACATCTGTGTTTATGTGCAGTTTCACTTGAAAATCTTTGAGTTTTCCAATTCCCTGGAAAAGTTCTGGGTGTTGTTCTACTAGCTTGTCTGCAACAGAACGTTGAGACTGAGAAGAGACTGCAGTGACAATATGGAGGAGTCCCAAGGCTTTTGAGGTTTCAAAACTCAAAAATATTGAAACCTCCTCCTTTAATGACGAAGAAGGAACACCTAACTGTTTTGTCTTGTTTTTCCACACTGCACCTGAATGCACCACACACAGGGAGAGACGTAGATGAGTGGTATGGGTAAATCTTGATGTCTGTAGAAGTCAACGTAGGACGTGGTGTCAGTTTGTTGTAGGTAGCTTCAGTTAAGCAGTTAGCAGTGGCCCCAGAATGGATTAGCACCGGTATCTGGGTGCCCATTACTCTGACTTCAGTATGTGGGAGTTTAGGATGTTGAGCTGTGTTCACCACATATACATAAGCGTCATCACTGCTGGATGTGTGCCCTGTCTCCACGTGTGCAGCGCTATCTGTTACTTGATGAACAGTTTGCGGTGGCAGGTTTTTCTTCTACTTCTTTCCACAATGTGTCTCTTTTCTCTTTGAGCGACATTGCTTTGCAAAATGATTGTATTTGCCACAAGAATTACAGATTTTGTCTTTGGCTGGGCAGCCTTGCTCATGAGGATATCTGCCTCCACAGTTTCGACAGCGGTTATTCGGCTGCCATGAGGGTGTCCATTTGTTTCTAGCCGTGGTGTCACGTCCTGTTTTGTGCTGTACTTTATTAACTGCAGCTGTCTTGTCAGCTTCCATCCCTGTAGCTTGCAATTCAGACAACTCACATGCACGCCCATGATTTAATAGATCATCCAATGTTAAATCAGGTTCTCTGAGTGCTTTTCTACGCAGCTGTGATGATGTACAGCTTTGGATAATTTGTGTTTTGATTTCTGCAGTCATGTCTGCAAACTCACAGTTTTTGGCTAGAATCCTAAGGTTGGTGTGATAGTTGTCCAACGTTTCACCTGATTCCTGCACCACTTTCCTGAATAGATAAATCTGATACTGCATGTTTTTCTTAGGCGCAAAGTATGCTGACAATTTCTGTTTTGTATCTGCGTACTTGTCGCAAACCGTTGCTAACGTGTCGTAAACGTCATGCACTTTTTCACCAGGCACATGCAGCAATAATGCTCTTAATCTCGCATCTCCAGTAATATTCATTGCCGTGGTGTGGTTTTCAAACCTCTGAAGCCATTTCGTCCAGCGAGGTCCGACGGAACCGAGGTCGGTGTCCGTGTCGAAGGGTGGAAGTGAAGTAGCGTGTGCAGCCATGTTCTTGTCTCCTAAGCTCCGGGTAGGGCAACTTCCTTCGTCTTGCTTTGGTTGTAACCTTTACTCTCGTCGCCAATGTAATGTTTGCATGCCTCAAACATTAATGATGACACCTTCAGTATTTCTCAGTTCCATTCTTTAATTCTCAGGCTTGCAGCGGCAACACAGTCTGCAGCGCTAACTTGTTCATCTACCGTTTTCTGTTGTCTCCTTTTTCTATATCCTCCTTCCGCCTTACATTCATCCTTTCAAAATAAAAGTTCTGTAAACATCACAGGTACCACCGTCTTTCCCTCGCCCAGTTTGAGGGCGAGTAGGGGTGGGCGATATAAACAATATCTGATAGAAACGATATAAATTTGGCCAACAATAGAGATTTTGATTATACCGCTCTATCCGATAGCGCATGTTGATGATGTCATCAAGCTGCGCCTGTTTTGGTCGAAAGCATAGCGGCGGCTAAAACCATTATCATCTGCAAATTATGGCGGGCGACAGTCATAGCAAAGAGATGAAGCACTTTTGAAATATGGGGAAAGCCAAAAACTGCGCTTCCTCCACTTCCGTAACATTGATTCATTAATGTTGAATTCTCTCGCAGCTGTTCTATTCCCATGTTGTTGCAGTATATTAATAACCAACCTCGTATTGTGGATGAATAATCTCAGTTGTTCTCCTGACTGAAGTTTGGCCCGTGTATAGCATCCTGCTATGCAATTGCATTTGTCCCTGACCACCAGAATCCCTCACGTTAACTTTTAATGAGTGGAAAAAAAGTTGGCGTTCATCCTCCAGCTTCACTGTGCTAATGTTATGCTAACATAGCTGTGTCGCTAGCAATCACGTAGCACATCATTATATAGCAGGTAATCCAACTTCAGTAACCTTACAAACGCCACTGCCGTTTAGTTTTCTGTCTTCATTTATGTTGGAAGTGTTAGCAGAGCTGTACGTTTTCATTAGTTTCAAAAGTCTCTGTCAGAACATGGTATGAAATGTTTAGGTGGAAACTAGCGAGCTAACTTCCTGTTAACTTCTAACTCCGTTAAATTTAATAAATTCTGTTTTCATGGATGTAAAACGTAATTGTTACACCCGATAAAGCAGCAACGCTGAGGATTTAATTAAAGATGAAAGAATTTAGACCGTTTTTAACTCTTAGTGTTCGTTTGACTTTGGGACCTGAAATGGACGGAGTTTTGGACCCAGATTACTCCGCGAAGCTCCTCACTACGGCAGCCGTAATGCTCTGACAATCCATCAAGCAGTGCGGCTTACCAAAGTTGTGCTAAAAAAATTTTCTTGACGTTTTTTAAACAGCACGCAGAAATCGGTTCGAGGTCACCAGAATTCATACATAAGGCACATTCTCGATTTTTGAGAAAATTAAAGGATTTTTTTTGTGGAAAATACGTTATACAGAAGAAAAGAATATATATCAGTGATTAGAGCTGGGCGATAGAACAATAACGATATGTATTGCGAAATACCTTTTTCTCGATAGAAAAATTAAATTATTGCGATAGACCTCATCTTTCTCTCTCTTCCTCTCTTATAAAAAATGAATAGCCAATACAAATTAAGTAGTGCAGAGCCGAACCAATCACAGCCGCAGCATCACGTCATGTATCTTGTTATGTACAGCTCAAGTGCCAAGCCGCGCATGTGTATTTGTTTGGGAAGCAGCCAGCCGCCGTGAGGCCGGGTAATGGAGAAAATGAGTGTTCCGACTAGAGAAAAGTCTAAGTGACCAAGTTACCGAAGAGAGCACAGATGACGGTTCCAATGCCGGAGAGATTGTCGAAAGGAAAGGCCAGAGAAGTTCCGTAGTGTGGAGGTTTTTCGGCTATTTGAATTCTGACAAAAAACAGAGTAACGCGCACTGTAAATTGTGCCGAAAGCATGTTTGCACAAAGTCTGGAAATACAACAAACCTTTTTTATCACCTGAAGCAGTACCACCCACGCTCAATCTCTGACTGAAAGCGCTAATTCGTCATCGAAAACAACCAGGGGAATTCCTGTGAAGCAGCAACAGTCAATTGAGTCTGCTTTCTCCAGCGTCTTACCATATGACAAAAAAGCTAAGAGACATAGCAACATAACGAATGCCATAGCTTACTGTCTTGCTAAAGACATGCTACCAGTAAACACGGTCCACAATGAAGGATTCAAGCAGCTAATTAAGGTAATGGATCCTCGTTACCAACTCCTTGAACATAAACATGTCTCTCAGACAGCGCTTCCAAAGCAATATTATAAGTTAGTCAATTTTGTCTCTTCTTCTGTAAAATAAACTAAGATTTATTTTTAGAATTAATATTTTGTTTCTAAGTGGAACCGACAATTTAGTAATCTGTTTTGTTTGTTCTACTTTGAAACTTAAAGGCTTTAGCGGCTACTTTTTGTGTAGTTTGTAATATTTGCCTTTATTTTGCCTAAACTGAAGCCTCATTTTAAGTACATCTGCCCTGTTGAACTTATTGTGGGAAATAAATATTTAAATCAAAACAAGCTGCTGATTATTTCACATTTTACTTGTGAGCAACAGCACATTTAAATCTTACATATATAGTTATTTGGCTTATATCGTGATATATATTGTTACCGCCCATGCTTCAAATTATATTGCGATATGGATTTTAGGCCATATCGCCCAGCCGTACTCAAACGGTCTCATCAAGTCCCGATTTAATTCGATTTATGCCATGTTATCAGTGTTTGCATTGATAGCATGGCTGTGGTGTCATATCAGTGTATGCTCTCGGTGTTTGCTGATATCAAACTGTGGTATGAGGACCACTGTGGGTTGATCTTTGTAGTGATACTCACTCCGTTTTTTGTATTTAGACCTGGTTTATTTCTGGTATAGTTAAATATTTGTATATAATCCCCGCAGCTGTCAGACTCTATAACAGGGGTCACCAGCCTTTCTTAAAACTGAGAGTTAAATGAAATTGTGAACAGTTTGGTTCATCTTTAGTTATATGGTTCTATCCAGCATATTCTATCTTGATATGCTGTCTTATCACAGGTTAATTTTTCAAAAATATTAACAATGATTTATGCAAGGAAAGGGCTACATACAACTCTTTATTTCTATTAATGTCTTACTTCATTCCTACCTGATTGACATGTTTAGGAATTATGAGTGATTGGCTCACTGTAGTGGTAAAAGTTGCTACCAATCAAATTATGATATGTTAAAGTTAAAACAAAACAGAACTGACTGTTTTATATTATATCTAATATATATTATGTAATTATCCTTATAATTACAAAATGTTTTATGTAAGATTTATGTTTTGTAATTTAAATCTGACATCACAAAAGTATTTTAGAGTTTGAATAATGTATTTTACAACTGCAGTACACGTAATATTAATTTTGAACAATTTTGTCCAGGTTCCTTGACACCAGGGACTCCTCCAGGACCATCGCGTTCAGTTACAGAGTCGGTGTGTCCACGGTGTGCCAGATCATCCCCCAGGTAGCGACGGCCATCTGGGACTGTCTAGTGGACGACTTCATGGCTGTGCCTTCACCTGGAGACTCATAGAGAAAGTATATACAGTGGTCCCTCATTTATTGCAGCAGGGTTTCTCAGAATAACTAGCCCCTCGCCACACACTTTATACATTTTATTTTTTTATTTTTTTACACACACACATGAAGATTAGTCACAGTTCTCACAAGTTGATTCTCACAGTGCAAACCTTTGTAGATTTCAAAACGTAAAAGTATCATTATGCCGTGTTTTTTCTTCGTCTTCCTGCCACTTTTGTGCTTCTTTTTCCCTCCAGGAGTGATGATGTCATCATCACTCCATAAGCCAATGAGATTATCACATGACATTTATGAACAGGGATATCTCTTTTTAACTGTTTTCAATTTAACGTAATATTTAAGTGTTTCTTAGTTTTAGACTAGTTGGTTAGTCTTTTTCAATGTTTTAAACCATATCCCAGGTTTTTACTTCACCATTTATGGAGTTTTAACAAGCAAATAAAAGACAGAGCTTAATTCTGTAAAGATTAGATGAAAAATACTCAAAGGATAAATTCAATTGGTTTATTATTTTGTTACATAAGTTGAAAAAAGTAAAACAAGTAACTACAGAAACAACATAAAAGGAAACTTAAACAATCAAATAAATAAATGAAGGGGGGGGGGAGAAGGGGTAAGGGGGGGAGGGGGGAAGGGAGGAGGAGAGAAAACCCCAACAATCCCCTCTGAGCAAGCACTAGGCGACAGTGGGGAGGAAAAACTGCCTTTTAATGGGCAGAAGCCTCCAGCAGAACCAGGCTCAGGAGGGGGCAGTCAACTGCTGGGACTGGTTGGGGGGGGTGAAAAAAAGAAAAAAGATTAAGAAGGTAGGGAATATGTGTTAGGAGAGAAAGGGAGAGGGGGGACAGGAGAGGTGAAAATTAAGATGGATCACAGGTGGAGGAGGACGAGGCTAAATCATCTGAATAACCAGCAGACGCCTCTTTTCTTCATTTCCAGGTATTTTTCCATGAGCGCTTTTTTCTCCAGGATAAGGGTTCTCAACTGATCGTTTGTTTCTGCATTTTGCTCCTCGAGTTGCTTGCATCTTTGCTCCATTTCTTTTAATCCTGCTTGTTCTTTTCTAGGCTTTTCTTTCGGGTCTTCGTACGTTTCCTCCTCCATTCGATTTGCCTTGCACATGTCTGTATTTCTCTCTTGTTTTTTCTTGTACATCTCTTCTATCAGGTCAATTTTTCTCTTGAATACTTGATGCATAAGCAGCAGGTATTCATATTTTTTCTCTTGTTGTTGCTTTTGTGCCTGCATTTCACTTATTTGGCTCTTCAAGTCACTGACCCTCAACAACATCTCATTCATGAGCGCTGAGTGTTCTTTCCTCATTCCATCGATCGTACACTGCATCTCTGAACATTGTCTTTCCAGTATTTCCTTTTCTCTTTCCAGGTCAGGTGTTTTCTCCCTCATTTCATTACAAAATTCTCGCAGTTCTAGATTCCTTCTCTCAAAGTCCTGGAGAATACGTTTTTCTTCTTCCTGTTTCTCTTTTTCTTCAAGAAGCTCTTTATTTTTGCACTCTGTTTCATCAAACCTGACTTTCAGCTCTACGTACATTTCCCTCATGGCTTTGAGTTTGTCCTCCATTGGTATTTCTTTTTCTCTTTCCAGTTCAGGTGTTTTGTCCTTCATTTCATTACAAAATTCTCGCAGTTCTAGATTCCTTCTCTCAAAATCCTGGAGAATACGTTTTTCTTCTTCCTGTTTCTCTTTTTCTTCAAGAAGCTCTATATTTTTGAACTCTGTTTCACCAAACTTGACTGCCAGATCTACGCACATTTCCCTCATGTCTTTGAGTTTACGCTGCAATCGTATTGTCTTTTTTCTTTCCAGTTCAGATGTTTTTTCCTTCATTTCATTACAAAATTCTCGCAGTTCTAGATTCCTTCTCTCAAAGTCCTGGAGAATACGTTTTTCTTCTTCCTGTTGCTTTTTTTCTTCAAGAAGCTCTTTCAGTTTGTGCTCCATTTGTACTTCCTGTTCAGTCTTCTGTTGGCGGATTTTTTCAATTGTTTTCTCAGCTTCATCGAGCTTTCCTTGAAGTATCTGTATCTCCTCAATAGTAGCTTTCTTTCCTTGAAGCTGGGCAGATGTTTCTTTTAATTCGGCACTCTGTGTTCCTGATGAAAAAATACGGGAAAAAAAATTCTTTCGTCCTTGACCAAACTTCATTCCCTCATTGATAATTTTTATATCAGGCTGCCGTTGCTGTTTTCCTTCCAGGTCTTTATTTCGTGCTTCCAATTGTCTGCACTTCTCCTCTAGTTGAAGCTTCTCTTCTTCAATTTGTTTAACTTTGTCATGGAGGTCAGAGTTTTCCTTCTGACTTTCCTGTAATGCCCTTTGGATTGATAAGACAACATCCATGGTTATTTCTCCTGAAGAGATTGGCTGGCCAGACCACGAAGGAGAGGCAGCATTATTTATTTTTCTTTGTCGGCGTTTTCGTCCCATGTTGGAGCCTGTGCACAGTGACTCTGAAAAGGCTTAGAAATATTTGCAAATGTATCTCGTGTTGAACGTTTGAAGTCTGCGAACAAACTGTTTTAAAATTGCTGCTTCTGATCCCTATTTATAGACTTCAGAACTTCAAAGGATCAAAGGTATTAATGATGTCACATCTTGTGACATCATCATTCCGTAAGCCAATCAGATTGTCACATGACATTTTAAAATGGGGATGTGTTTTTTTTTGTTTTTTTGTTTTTTTTTAAAGTTTTTTTGGAGTTTTCACCATTTGCTCCAGGAGCTGCGCCTGGATGACGGCCGCTTTCAGCGGTACTGTAATGTTTGCATGCCTCAAACATTAATGATGACACCTTCAGTCTTTCTCAGTTCCATTCTTTAATTCTCAGGCTTGCAGCGGCAACACAGTCTTCAGCGCTAACTTGTTCATCTACCGTTTTCTGTTGTCTCCTTTTTCTATATCCTCCTTCTGCCTTACATTCGACCTTTCAAAATAAAAGTTCTGTAAACATCACAATCACCTCCTTTTTTTTTTCTTTAACAAACTTAGGTACTCAGTGAGGTGAATTATTAATCTGAACCTATGATAACAACACCTAATAAAATTACTGAACGTTCTTATTACTTGAGTTTCTCCACACCTAAACATCACTTAAACAGCACTGCATTTGCGCAGATCTCTGACTAATCACTATCAACATTCAACACTAGAATACTGGTTACAGTGTTAGATTCAGGAACAACAAACATGTTACACACAGCGTAACCTTTAACGGGTCACTCAGATATTCAAGTCTTAGATCTGATGTAATCAGACAGATGCATAGGTACGCGTCTGTTTGATCTGACTGGGTATCTGGGCTTGTCTGTTAAGGCGGGCTCGACATGTCGTCCAGGTGGGGCATCTTCAAGTCCATGTCTGATTTTCTTGAAGCATTAGGCATTCCTGACAATTGAGTGTCCATCCCTTGTAGCTGTAATTTCAGAACCCTTAACTTTAGTCACTTTATAGGGTTTTGCATTGTATGGTGTGGATAATTTGTTGTGCTTGGGTTGGCGATGCAGCACTGTGTCACCCAGACTTAGTGAGTGTGGTCTGGCGCGACGAGTTGCATCTGCGATCACCTTCATCTTGATCTTTGCACTATCATCCCTTGCTCTCACTTCAGCATCTGAACACTTCCGTGGAGTGGTGTTAACGAAAGGGAGCTTGGTGTATAGCTCGTGTTGAAACAGTATTTCAGCTGGTGAGCTCGCTGTTGTGCAATGAGGTGTAGATCTGTACTCACGAAGAAAGATGTTTAGTTGCTGTCTCCATGGAGAATACGTTGTCAATGACTGGGATAACAGAAGATGCTGATGTTGAGCGTACACTTTCAACGACTGGATAGCGAGAATACTCGTCTGTGATAACGAGCAGGTATTCCCCCGTAGGGAGTGGTCCATAAAGGTCTGCACTGACACTGTGCCAGGGCGTTTCGGGTAATGGTGACATCTGCAGAGGGTCAGTGTGTCTGACAGGTGTGCTAGCTTGGCATGGCAGACAGTTTTGAACTGCAGATTCTGCTTTCCGATCGATCTCTGGGAACCATACTTTGGTACGTGGCAGCGCTTTGGTCTTGACGATACCCTGGTGCCCTTCGTGTGCCAGTTGTATTGCTCTTTCTTGTAGGACAGTTGGAATAACTATCCTCGTGCCTCTGAGTATGAAGTCAGATGAGTCAGCTACTGTTAGTTCACTTTGAACATGTTTGAATGATTTCAAAATGTCAGCATGCTGGGATTTATCTGTTAGATGCCACGTGTTGTTCCTGATGTGACCGATGACTTCCTGCAGAACCTGGTCTTTCAGAGTCTCTGTTTTTATCTCGTGAAGTGTCATGGCTTTTGGAGTGATAAGAGAAGAAATTGACATACTCTTCTGCAACCTTACATGCACGAGCACTTTCATTCTCCTGTGTTGGCACTGGATGACGTGACATAAAGTCAGCTGGATTATCAGCACCTTTTCTGTATTCCACTCTGAAGTTATATGGCTGAAGTCTCAGTCCCCATCTTTCTATTCTGGCAGGTGGTTTTGATCTTGGGTTATTCCAGATGATTTTGAGTGCCTTGTGATCGGTCACCAGTGTGAATGGATGTCCATAAACATACAAATGGAAATGTTCGCAACTCCACACAATGGCGAGTGCTTCTTTCTCAGTCTGCGAGTATCTCAACAGAGCTATCGAGGAGCTTGAAACATGGCGCCTGTGTTTGGCTTGGCCGCTGTTGCTGCTCCGTGTTTTTGTCGACTGCTTCAGTATATTGTTTTTTATCTTGTCATCTCATCTGTGATATATCATGAAGGTCTAATTGCTACTCTGATCTACAGTTCACATACATTGTTGAGTATGAAAATATGTATGGTAAAAAATTTTGACAGCTGGCAGAGCTACCACCTGGCTTCCCCTCCGCCGTTTGTCTGCCCTCCTCCCTCTCCCGACTACCAGTACCTGTTCTTAGCTCCAAACAATAACCCAGGAGCAAAAACAAGGTTAAGGAGGTCGTCTAGAAGGGGCTGTAGGTCTGGTGTCCAGGCTAAAAGGAAACGCGCCCGACAGAGGGGATTTCTTCCGCTCCATGGTAGAGAACGTCTCCGGTATTTGGTACCGGTTCCCCTCCAGGACGCGGATAAGGCCGATCGCTTACCACCTACCAGGCTTTTCATCACGGGCGAACAGAACGATTACCTGGATCGGCGTCTTGTCTGGAGATGCGGGATGTTTTCACTTTGGCCTATCATTCTACAAGACCACAATTCCACAGCTAGAGGTACCGGGAGACTACGTCTTCATTCCAGGTGTCTGCTGTCAATTCCCCGTCAATCAGCTGTTGATGACGTCAGCCTGTCACCTCCGCTTCAGATCGCTCTCCTGAACGCTCGCTCCATAGCCAACAAATCATTTGTACTGAATGACTTTTTTAGCAGTAATAGTCTGGACTTCATGTTTCTCATGGAATCTTGGCAGCGGGAGAATGAATTTATCCACCTTAATGAGCTCTGCCCGGGCGGCTGTCGCTTCATCGGGACTCCGCGTTTGGACCGTCGTGGTGGTGGTCTGGTCACTATTCACCGAGACAATTTCGCTTGCAGGACTGTGGACTCTGAGTTTTCCCTTCCTTTGAGTCACAACTTCTTAAGGTTGGTTCTTCAGATATATTTTATTGTGTTTTAATTTACCGCCCTCCCGGCCCCGCTGGTGTTTTTATTAAAGATTTTACGGACATTTTATCTTCCATTATTAAACTGGAGAAAGTCTTAATGATTGGGGATTTCAACCTCCACGTGGATGATCTTAGCTGTAGCATGGCCTCTGACTTTTTATCTATTAAAGACTCTTTTAGTTTTATTCAGCATGTCTCTGGGCCCACCCATGTTAAAGGCCACACCTTGAACCTTGTGTTTTCTCTTGGCTTAGACATAACTAATGTCTGTGTTAAAGACGTATAAGGGAGTGACCATTCCTGTGTTTCTTTTAGTCTTAGCTTCCCACTGTACGCACCACCTTCTAATCTCATGTTCCATAAGCGGTTCATAAATCAGGATGTTGCTTTGAAGTTTTCTAATATGTTGGACCCTCATGTGATTAGTGGCTGCACTGATGCTGATGTTGCTACACAGTGCTTTAATAATCACTGCTTGGAGATTTTAAATTCAGTGGCACCTATGAAATCTGTCATTGCTGCCCCAAAAAGAGCTCATCCATGGATAAATAATGATGTAAGGAAGGTCAAAAGAATCTGTAGAAAAGTAGAACGTCTTTGGAAATCAACCAAACTCGAAGTTCACAGGCTTCACCTTAGGGAACTTTGGGTTTCCTTACATGAAACCATAAAAACAGCCAGATCAGCATATTTTTCTCAGTTAATATCATCAAGCAAGAGAAATTCCAAGGTACTGTTTGACTCCATAAACTCTATTGTTTCCCCCGTGGTCCACCGAGTACCTGTGACATCTATATCTGAGAGTGATGAGTTTCTGAATTTCTTTGTGGATAAAGTTGATCATGTCCGTATGAGCATTGGTTCTTCAATACCATCTGTTTGTGTCTCTAGATCACCTCCCCCTCATTTACTGTCAGTGTTTAACCCAATGACCATACATGACCTTTCACTCCTGCTGGATAAAATGAAAATTACCACTTGTGCAAATGACATTCTACCTGCTGGGCTGCTTAAAAATGCTCTCTCTGTCATTGGCCCCTCTATTGTAGAGATATGCAATGCCTCTCTTTTAACAGGTGTGGTCCCTACATTCTGTAAACATGCTGTTGTTGAGCCAATATTAAAAAAGAGCAGTTTGGATCCAACTCAGCTTAAGAATTATAGGCCTATCTCTAAGCTTCCATTATTATCGAAAATTCTGGAAAAAGTAGTTGCAGATCAACTTACCACTTTTTTTAGAAAAACATGAAATTTATGACAAATTTCAGTCAGGTTTCCGTAGAAGTCACTCAACAGAAACCGCATTACTTAAAGTCTCTAGTGACATTATGATGTCAGCTGACTCCGGAGCATCCTCAGTCATGGTTTTGTTGGACTTGACATCTGCCTTTGACACCATTGATCATACCATCCTGATTAACAGGCTCCGGGACGTAGTTGATGTGTCTGGTCTGGCTTTGAAGTGGTTTCAGTCGTACCTCTCCAACAGATCTTTTAGTGTTTTTGCAAATCGGTTTATGTCACATTCTAAAGATCTGAGATGTGGGGTACCGCAGGGTTCAGTTCTGGGTCCTATTCTTTTTCTTTTGTACATGTTACCTCTAGGACTTATAATTAGGCAGTTCCCTGAGGTGTCTTATCACTTCTATGCTGATGATATTCAGCTCTATTGTTCTTTTAAGCCGATGGAAGTCCATAAACTGTCCTCTTTAATTAAATGTTTAGCTTCCATTGAACAGTGGCTTGGTGACAACTACTTACAGTTGAACTCTGAGAAGTCAGAAACATTAATTATTGCCCCTGACAACCAGATATCTCTAATCAAACAGCATCTTGGTTCTCTTGGCTCATCGGTTCACCTGAGCCTCGGGTACCTTGGTGTGATGTTTGATTCTGCCATGTCCCTAGAACAACACTCTCGCCAGTTAATTAGGAACTGCCTTTTTCAGCTAAGAAACATCTCCAAACTGCAAACTTTGCTGTCTAAGACTGAGTTACAAATGGTTATTCATGCTTTTATTTCTTCTCGCTTAGATTATTGTAACAGCCTTTTTCTTTGTTTGAGCAAAAGGAATCTTGACCTCCTCCAGTCAGTCCAGAATGCTGCTGCAAGGCTTTTAACTAAGACACGAAAAAGAGAGCACATTACACCAGTGTTACGTTCATTACACTGGCTTCCAGTACATTTCAGAATTCATTTTAAAATCTTGGTACTGACTTTTAAAGCTTTGAATTGTGATGCCCCTTCTTACATTTCTGATCTTTTAGAACCAAACGCTCCCTCTCACAGCCTGAGATCTTCTAATCAAAGGCTGTTGGTAGTCCCACGAACTCGTTTTAAGACCAGAGGAGAGAGATCTTTTAGAGCGGTGGCCCCCAGGTTGTGGAATGCTCTCCCTACATCATTACGTTGCCTTGATTGTATTTATTCTTTTAAAAAGCAACTTAAGACTCATTTATTTAGATTGGCTTTTAATTAGATTTGTGCTGTGTTTTATTATTAATGTATTTTATGTATTTCTGTTTTATATTACTGTGAAGCACTTTGTGGTTTTTATCCTGTGAAAAGTGCTATATAAATAAATTGATTTGATTTGATCTCGTTTCCACATCACTCAGTGCTCTGCTTGCATATGCAATAATGTGCTTCATCCCCTTCTCATCTTTTTGACAGAGGATGGCGCCCAGTCCTACTGGACTAGCATCAACAATCAGTTCAGTCTGTCTGCTGGGATAGAAGTAGGACATCGTCGTGTCGCTTGTGAGACTGACCTTGAGTGCCTGCAACGCAGTTTCTTGGTCTTGACCCCATGTCCAAGGGGTGGCCTTGTGTGTGTGAGCCTGCGCAGTGGCTCAGAGATCGATGAGAAGTCTCTGATGAACCTTGAGCAGTAATTGGCCATGCCAAGGAGACTTTTGATGTCAGCAGGTGTTTTTGGGTTGGGAGCGTGTTGAACTGCTACAACCTTTTTAGGATCTGCTGAAACGCCACCTGCAGAGAAGATGAAACCAAAAAACTCAAGTTTTGTTTTATTAAATTCACACTTCTCTCGATTCAGAGTAAGACCTGACTCTGATAGTCACTTAAAGAGAGCTGTAAGACTGCTGTCATGATCAGCCTGGTCCCTGCCAAAGACTATAATGTCATCACTGAGATTTTTGACTCCGTTCAGTCCTTGCAGCATCTGATAAATAGCATTTTGGAACACTTCAGCTGCAGAAGAGACTCCAAAGCTCAGTCTTTTATAGCGCCGAAGTCCCAGATGAGTAGTGAACGTCGTAATGTAGAGGCTGTCAGGGTGTAATTCAAATTGGTGGTATCCTGCCCTGAGATCAAGTTTTGAGAACACCGTAGATCCATTCAGCTCATAGATTACATCATCAATCGTGGGCGTGACGTGTCGTTCTCGTTCGATTGCAGTGTTTGCTTGTCTCATGTCCACACATATCCATACGTCGTCCGGATCCTTTGGTTTTGAAGTGTTACAATGGGTGAAACCCACGGTGTTGGTCCCGTAAACCTTTTCAATAATGTCATCAGCTTCTAATTTCTGAAGTTCGTCCTCCACTTTTTGACGTAAATGAAAAGGAACACGTCTGTGTGGTTGACAGGTTGATTTTACATCTGTGTTTATATGCAGTTTCACTTGAAAATCTCTGAGTTTTCCAATTCCCTTGAAAAGTTCCGGGTGTTGTTCTACTAGCTTGTCTGCAACAGAACGTTGAGACTGAGAAGAGACCGCAGTGACAATATGGAGGAGTCCCAAGGCTTTTGAGGTTTCAAAACTCAAAAATATTGAAACCTCCTCCTTTAATGACGAAGAAGGAACACCTAACTGTTTTGTCTTGTTTTTCCACACTGCACCTGAATGCACCACACACAGGGAGAGACGTAGATGAGTGGTATGGGTAAATCTTGATGTCTGTAGAGGTCAACGTAGGACGTGTTGTCAGTTTGTTGTAGGTAGCTTCAGTTAAGCAGTTAGCAGTGGCCCCAGAATCGATTAGCACCGGTATCTGGGTGCCTCTGCTGCCCTCAGGTGAATGTATGGCTATTCACCCTATGCAGCGAGCTTAACATAAGAGGAGATGGTTCCAGGAACGACAGGACACATCGCTTTGTCTTTGTGTCTTTAACTGAAGACCATTTTTTTCCTCTTTTAATTTGTAAATGGTAATGGACTGATTCTTATATAGCGCTTTTCTACTCTCACGGAGTACTCAAAGCGCTCTATACAACATGCCTCACTCACCCAATCATACCCATTCTCACAAGCACTTTATCTACACTTAGTGCTTTCTAACGACATTCATACACATTCATACTCCGATGGATGCATCGGAGAGCAAGTTGGGGTTAGTATCTTGCCCAAGGATACTTGACATGCAGACTGGAGGAGCCTGGGATTGAACCACCAACCTTCCGATCAGTAGGTGACCTGCTCTACCTCCTGAGCTACAGCCATTGTAAGACTGTGAACATACAGTAAAATAATACGTAAGCATCAGTATCAACATATTTTGTAAACAAAACAGAAGTTAGCAACATAGCTTTCCTTACGCTTTACATTCACCATAAACATCTTTCCTTATACGTTCAAATAACCTTTTAAGTAACATGAAAGTAACAAATCTTACAGAAAATGAAGTTAGACATTGCTTACTTACAGATTATGGCTCAACAAACTCCCCAACAATGTACACTGGGCTTAAAGTTTCGCAGCTTGTTCTCTGCTCCATGCATTCTCTCCCACTGCCTGCGTGAACTTTGCCTGCTGCTTACAACCCATCACGGGGGCAGTGTAGTGCACACCAAATAACCAAAGAAGAAGCCACAAACTGAAGGGGTAATACTGCCCACTATTGGGAAACCTGAGAAATGCGCCAGCCAAAGAAACCCAACAAAGTAACAACCGAGGGGCAGAATACTCCCCGCCTGACATCCATGGAATGTCACCCTCAACTAACATGTAAAAGGCAAGTGACATACAAGGAAACAAACTTTCTGCTTCTAAGTACAATCCTTAGACACCAATAGCACAACCTCACTTATAGGCCTTATGTAGCACTTGTGTTCACCCTTGCGGAAAATCCTCACCTCTATCTTCCTTACAAGCCCATCCTCACTGGGAAAGGTTTTGGTGATAAGTCCAAGTGGCCAGTTGTTCCTATGTTCGAGTGTCTCTCTTAAAAGAACAACATCTCCTGTTTGTAGGTTAGGCTTTACTGTTTTCCATTTGCGGCGGTCCTGAAGTCCTGAGATGTATTCTTTTTTCTATCGTCTCCAGAAGACATCAGCGAAGTATTGTACGCGCCTCCATTGAGCTTTGAACAGATCACTGTTTCCAAACTGACCTGGTGGGATTGGTGGGGTCGTAACCTTTTGCGTGAGCAGCATGGCTGGGGTAAGGATGACTGGGTTATCTGGATCTGCAGAAACTGCTGTTAACGGACGAGCATTCACTATTGCAGTGACTTCAGCCATTAAGGTCACTAGTATTTCATGGGTAAGCTTTGCATTCCTGTGTTCTAGGAGCATTGCATCAAGGATTTTGCGCGTGACCCCAATCATTCGCTCCCAGGAGCCAGCCATATGCGATGCATGTGGGGGGTTGAATAGCCATTTGCAGCCAGAGTCTTCAAGAAAGCTGTTTAGTTTGCTGTTGTAGCAGCCCTGTTTGTCTATTTGCAGCTCTTTGCAGGCACCCACAAAATTTGTCCCACAATCGGACCTAAGAAGTTTGACTGCACCTCTGATGGCAAAAAAACGACGCAGGGCATTGATGAATGATGACGTGTCCATTGATTCTATAACTTCAATGTGAATGGCCCGTGTACTCATGCACGTAAATATGACTGCCCATCGCTTTGCATCCGCTTGCCCACCACGCGTTTTTCTGACAGTGACAGACCAGGGCCCGAACACATCAAGCCCTACATGTGTGAACGGAGGGTCAGTGGACAGCCTATCCTCTGGTAGCTCAGCCATAATCTGTTCCTGCTGTCTGCCTCTTAGTTTTCGACATGTCACGCAGCTGAATATCATTTTGCTTATTGCTCTTTTTCCTCCCACAATCCAAAAGCCTGCAGCTCTGACTGCCCCTTCAGTAAAATGTCTGCCCTGATGGCATACTTTCACATGGAAGTGTCTTATAATGAGCTGGGCAAGGTGGTGTTTGGCAGGGATGAGGATAGGATTTGTTTCATCCGAAGTCATCTGTGCTCGTCTTAGTCTCCCACCCACTCTGAGGATTCCATTTGTATCAAGAAATGGGTTCAGTTTGCTAAGTGGGCTTGAACTTTTGAGGGGCATACTCTTTTCAAGCTGTCTTATGTCTTCTGCATAGACTTCTCTTTGGACAGTGCGAATGATAATGATCTTAGCTTGATCGAGCTGCTTTTCGGTTAAATGCTCACTACAGCTGTGCCAGCCCTGACAGGTGCCTTCTATGTTCTGCTTAAAGGACTGAACAATGTGTCGGAGTTTAGATATAGTCTTCAGTAGTACATTCCAACTAGAAAACCTTTCGAATCTGGCACTACTGAGAACATCCTTTGCAAGAGTGGTAACACAAGTAGTTACCTCATGACGCAGTTCGTTGTCAGTCTCTGGGTCTACAAGATTAAACGACTCTGCCTGAGATTGACCTATTTCTGACTTGGTAAGAAAAGCAGGTCCACTGAGCCATGTGGAGGTAGAAAGCTGCTCAGCAGGTAATGCGCGCGTGGCATGATCAGCAGGATTTAAGTGAGTGGGCACATAATGCCACTGGTGAGCTTGTGTGGATCGCCTGATGCGTTCCACTCTGTTGTGCACATAGATGTAAAAACGCCTCTTTGTGTTGAAGATGTAACCGAGGACTACTTTGGAGTCTGAATAGAAGCTCACCTGATCAACTGCGATGTCCAGCGACTAACTCTGCCACCTCGACAGCCAGGACCGCTGCACAGAGCTCAAGTCTGGGTATGGTGATGTCTGGTCTTGGGGCAAGCCGTGCCTTGCCGAGAAGGAAGCCCACTTCATTATGACCATCTCTGTCTGTGAGTTTAAGGTAGGCAACAGCGGCCACTGCCTTGGTAGAGGCATCGCAGAAAACATGGATTTCCTTAGTTACTGCTGCAGAGAGTGGTATTGAGGTGAACATTCTGGGAATCTCAAGTTGTTGTAGATGTTTGAGGGAGTGTTTCCACTGTTGCCACTGTTGTAATTTGTCTTTAGAGAGTTCAGTGTCCCATTCACAAATGTCAGTGGAAATGTCTCTGAGTATGACCCTGCCCTCTACAATGACAGGGACAGCAAAGCCGAGTGGGTCATACACACTATTAACGACTGACAATACTCCACGCTTGGTAAAGGGCTTCTCATTGACGGTTGTTTGGAACCTGAACAAGTCTGTAGACAGGTCCCAGCCCAAGCCCAAGCTTCGCTGCATGGGTGTCTGCCCAAGGTCAAGGCCCTGCATGTCAGCTGCAAGGTCCTCACTTGGAAAAGCATTTGTGATGGTAGGACAGTTGGATGAGATTTTATGCAGGCGTATGTTACACTGAGCCAGCATCTTCTGAGCCCCACAGAGAATGTTGATGGCCTCATCAGTGGAAGGAAATGATTTTAGTCCATCATCCACATAAAAGTGGCGTTCAATGAACTCTCTTACATCATTGCCGTGTTCTTTTTCTCCCTCCATCGCTGTTCGTTTCAGTCCATAAATGGCCACTGATGGGGAGGGGCAGTTCCCGAACACGTGGACTCTCATCCTGAATTCCTGTACTTCTCCATCCAGATCATGGTTTTTGAACCACAAGAAGCGAAGGTAGTTGCGGTGGTCTTCTCTGACAACAAAATTGTAAAACATTTGCTCCACGTCGGCCATGACTGCGTATGGGTCGGACCTGAAACGCATCAGAACTCCCACAAGAGTATTATTGAGATCTGGCCCTTTTAGTAGCACATCATTGAGAGAAACATTGTTGTATTGCGCACTTGAATCAAAAACCACCCTAATTTTTCCTGGCTTCTGAGGGTGATAAATGCCAAAACTAGGGAGATACCAGCATTCTTGTTCTGGAGCTAAAGCTGGAGCTGGTTCAGCGTGGCCCTTACTGAAAGTTTTGTCTAAAAACTCAAAGTAATGTTCTTTCATTTCATGTTTCTTTTTCAGTGTTTTGCGGAGCGTCATTAAGCGACTGAGGGCTTGGTCCCTATTGTTGGGTAAACGCTGTCTGGGGGAGCGGAATGGGAGTGGAGCTACCCAATTGTTCGCCTCATCTTTAGTAAAGTCTCTGTGCATAATTTCCAGGAATAATGCATCTTCTACTGAAAGAGCAGTTTTGTCATCATCTGCTGTTTGCTGGAAAATGTGTCTGCCTACTTCTGCTTGTGTCTTCTCGAATTTAGGACAGCTTTCTGTGTATTTGTCTTTTATATAGATTTTGCTTGCACAGGGGCTAAGGGAGGTAGGGCGCCCGTTATTCAGAATGTCTGTCTTGAAAGAGTTTACTGTGGGTTTGTGGGCACCTGAGAGGCAGACATCGCCTACAACCACCCATCCCAGATCGAGGCGTTGGGCATAAGGTGCACTGTTTGGACCATTTACCTGACTGCGAACCTTGTGAGCTTGGATGATGTCCCGGCCCAAGAGGAGGAGAATGTCCGCGGCTGGGTCCAGAGGAGGGATCTGTGAAGCGAGTGCGTGTAGATGAGGGTGAGCTGACACAGCCTCCTTGGTGGGTATCTCATCTCTATTATCTGGAATGTGATCACATTCTGTCAGTGTGGGCAGCACCATGGACACTTCCCCATTTACATCCTGAATAACGAAATTAGTTGCTCTGCGTCCTCCAGCCTCTGACAAACCTGCACATGTTTTCATGGTGTATGGGAGCATAGTGCCTTTCACAATAAACATGTCGAAGAAAGCAGACCTGGCTAAGGATGAGTTGCTTTGATCATCCAACATGGCGTACATCCTCTTTTTCTCTTCAGGATTTGTGCGGGGATACACGTCGACTAAACAAATCTTAGAGCAGGATTTGCCTTTAAGACGTGGGCCACACACCTCTGTGCAAGCAGTTGTGGTTACAGGGCTTGAAGGATCAGACTCCCCGCCGTGGCTTTGAGGCCGGAGGTTAGAGTCCTTGGTTACCCACAGAGGTGGGCCAGCATGCATGGCAGACACGTGAGCGTCACTATTACATTCCGAGCATTGGATAATGGCTTTGCAATCGTTAGCTCGGTGACCTGTGGAAGAACAACACTTATAACAAATAGCATGTTCTTTGAGGATGCTTTTCCTTTCATCTAGTGTTTTTGACCTAAAACCCCTGCATTTGGCAAGTGAATGAGGCTTGTGGTGAATAGGACATTGTCTGTCTGGGTTGAGAACTGACATTCGAGCTGTGCCATTTGTTTGACTAATATCTGTTCTGTTCACTGCAACCGCACCTCTGTATTTAGTTGGTTTCAACAATGGCTTATCAGGTTTTGGAGCTACTATGTTTGAACTTTGTAACATAAAGCTAGGATCTGTTTTCATTTCTGCATAATCATTTATAAACTGAACAAAATATGAGAAAGGGGGGTAAACTGCACCGTTGTCCCTTTTGTATTTTGTACCCTGTTTCACCCAGGACTCCTGGAGTCCGTAGGGGAGCTTTTCCACTATCGGGTTTATCCCTCTTGGGGTGTCCAGAAAGCTAAGGCCGGGTAGATAATTTTCACTTTGTGCATACTCTAACTCCAACAGGAGATCTGCAAGCTCCTGCAATAAGTGAGTGTCCTTATTAGATATTTTTGGAAAAGACTGTAAGCGTTGGAAAAGTGACGCTTCGACTACCTCTGGAGAACCAAAACTTTTGTCAAGACGTTGCCACAAACGTTGAAGACCTGCGTGTGGGTTGTTCACATGGACCGCTCTGATCCTCAGCGCATGTTGTAGTGACTCCCCGCTGAGCCACTTGGTGAGGAGGTCAAGCTCTTCGCTGAACTTGAGGTTGAGGCCTTCTATGGCG
Source organism: Neolamprologus brichardi (assembly GCF_056152115.1). NCBI lineage: Eukaryota > Metazoa > Chordata > Actinopteri > Cichliformes > Cichlidae > Neolamprologus > Neolamprologus brichardi. The sequence continues at coordinate 4,180,839 of NC_142113.1, forward strand.
TTGCGGAAAATGGACTTCCAGGACAAGTAAGACTCAGGACGGTTGTCAAAAACCTTGAATCCCGCTGTCAGCAGATCACGGCGCGCTAGATAGGCTGTGAAATCTGAGAGTTCAGTCTGTGGAGGCAATGAAGGTTTAGGCTGGGTTGAAATGTCAGTTTTTCTGTTTATAGGAGGGGACTTTGGTTGCTTCTGATTTACAAAATCAGTGAGATGTTCACCTGGAGAGGAGGCAACTGGTGGTTGACTCTGTCGTAGATGCTGAGCGTCGTTATTACCAACCAGTTGTCCTGTATCAGGCTTTCCGTCTTCATTAACTACCAAGCTGCGGTTAGTGAAGTGAGCGTTCACATAATCTTGAGCGCGTCTGATGGAAGGAGGTGTCTTAGAGGAGACTCCTTGTTCTGTGAGGTCAACGGCGTCATGCTCCTCGTCGGCTGCCGCTTCCAGGACATGAGCTGCGGCGAGCGCTGCTTCAGCCTCACCCTCCTTCTTTAGAGCGTTTAGTGTTGCCTCGATGCGTGCCTTCTCAACCTCCATGTCGATCTGGCGTTTGGCGTACTGTGCTCTAGTGCGGGCGGCTTCTGCTTCTGCTCTGGCTCGGGCTGCAGCTTGACTGGTGGATGAACGACGTGAAGAACGTAAAGAGCGTGAGTGGCACTCTGACCGGACCACCATCTGGGAGAGAGGCGGTGACGCTTCAGGCTGAGACATCTTGGGTGCTTGATAGGTAGATAATCTTCTTACTCTGCTGCCCTCAGGTGAATGTATGGCTATTCACCCTATGCAGCGAGCTTAACATAAGAGGAGATGGTTCCAGGAACGACAGGACACATCGCTTTGTCTTTGTGTCTTTAACTGAAGACCATTTTTTTCCTCTTTTAATTTGTAAGACTGTGAACATACAGTAAAATAATACGTAAGCATCAGTATCAACATATTTTGTAAACAAAACAGAAGTTAGCAACATAGCTTTCCTTACGCTTTACATTCACCATAAACATCTTTCCTTATACGTTCAAATAACCTTTTAAGTAACATGAAAGTAACAAATCTTACAGAAAATGAAGTTAGACATTGCTTACTTACAGATTATGGCTCAACAAACTCCCCAACAATGTACACTGGGCTTAAAGTTTCGCAGCTTGTTCTCTGCTCCATGCATTCTCTCCCACTGCCTGCGTGAACTTTGCCTGCTGCTTACAACCCATCACCAAAGGGGGCAGTGTAGTGCACACCAAATAACCAAAGAAGAAGCCACAAACTGAAGGGGTAATACTGCCCACTATTGGGAAACCTGAGAAATGCGCCAGCCAAATAAACCCAACAAAGTAACAACCGAGGGGCAGAATAGTGCCCATTACTCTGACTTCAGTATGTGGGAGTTTAGGATGTTGAGCTGTGTTCACCACATATACATAAGCGTCATCACTGCTGGATGTGTGCCCTGTCTCCACGTGTGCAGCGCTATCTGTTACTTGATGAACAGTTTGCGGTGGCAGATTTTTCTTCTTCTTCTTTCCACAATGTGTCTCTTTTCTCTTTGAGCGACATTGCTTTGCAAAATGATTGTATTTGCCACAAGAATGACAGATTTTGTCTTTGGCTGGGCAGCCTTGCTCATGAGGATATCTGCCTCCACAGTTTCGACAGCGGTTATTCGGCCGCCATGAGGGTGTCCATTTGTTTCTAGCCGTGGTGTCACGTCCTGTTTTGTGCTGTACTTTATTAACTGCAGCTGTCTTGTCAGCTTCCATCCCTGTAGCTTGCAATTCAGACAGCTCACATGCACGCCCATGATTTAATAGATCATCCAACGTTAAATCAGGTTCTCTGAGTGCTTTTCTACGCAGCTGTGATGATGTACAGCTTTAGATAATTTGTGTTTTGATTCCTGCAGTCATGTCTGCAAACTCACAGTTTTTGGCTAGAATCCTAAGCCTGGTGTGATAGTTGTCCAACGTTTCACCTGATTCCTGCACCGCTTTCCTGAATAGATAAATCTGATACTGCACGTTTTTCTTAGGCACAAAGTATGCTGACAATTTCTGTTTTGTATCTGCGTATTTGTCGCCAACCGTTGCTAACGTGTCGTAAACGTCATGGACTTTTTCACCAGGCACATGCAGCAATAATGCTCTTAATCTCGCATCTCCAGTAATATTCATTGCCGTGGTGTAGTTCTCAAACCTCTGAAGCCATTTCGTCCAGCGAGGTCCGACGGAATAGAGGTCGGTGTCCGCGTCGAAGGGTGGAAGTGGAGTAGCGTGTGCAGCCATGTTCTTGTCTCCTAAGCTCCGGGTAGGGCAACTTCCTTCGTCTTGCTTTGGTTGTAACCTTTACTCTCGTCGCCAATGTAATGTTTGCATGCCTCAAACATTAATGATGACACCTTCAGTATTTCTCAGTTCCATTCTTTAATTCTCAGGCTTGCAGCAGCAACACAGTCTGCAGCGCTAACTTGTTCATCTACCGTTTTGTGTTGTCTCCTTTTTCTATATCCTCCTTCCGCCTTACATTCGACCTTTCAAAATAAAGGTTCTGTAAACATCACAGGTACCACCGTCTTTCCCTCGCCCAGTTTGAGGGCGAGTAGGGGTGGGCGATATAAACGATATCTGATAGAAACATTATAAATTTGGCCAACGATAGAGATTTTGACTATACCGCTCTATCCGATAGCGCATGTTGATGATGTCATCAAGCTGCGCCTGTTTTGGTCGAAAGCATAGCGGCGGCTAAAACCATTAAAATCTGCAAATTATGGCGGGCGACAGTCATAGCAAAGAGATGAAGCACTTTTGAAATATGGGGAAATATCAAACTTTCAACTTGCTCTCCTCTGATACTTGCTCCTCTTTTTCTCCTGTTACATTACAAGACATCAGAGGCCTGCTTTGTCATATAAAACAGACTTCAAGCCCCCTTGATGTCCTTCCATCTTTATTTTTCACTAGTGTGTTTGATTCAATTGGCCCCTGTATTGTGGAAATGATAAATACTTCTCTTCATACTGGCTCAGTCCCCAGCTTCTTTAAACAAGCTATTGTTGAGCCAATATTAAAGAAACCTCAGCTGGATCCATCTCTTCCTAACAGTTATAGGCCAATATCCAAATTGCCCTTTATATCGAAAAATTTTAGAAAAAGTAGTACTAGAACAACTTAACTATTTCCTGGATAAAAATGCTGTTATGGACACTTTCCAGTCTGGTTTTCGTAAATTGCATTCCACTGAAACGGCCTTACTTAGAGTATCTAGTGATATCTTGATGGCAGCAGACTCTGGAGAGTACACAGTGCTAGTCCTGTTGGATCTCAGCTCTACTTATGACACTGTAGATCACAGTATCATGATAAACAGACTCGAGAACTTGTTTGGGATTACTGGTGTTGTTTTAAAATGGTTTATATCATATCTGTCTGAGAGATCTTTTACTGTTTGCATGAATCATGTCACATCAGAATCAACAGTTTTGCCGTGTGGGGTACCTCAGGGATCTGTCCTTGGTCCAATTCTCTTTTTACTTTATGTATTTCCCCTAGGCCAAATTATTAAGCGCTATAAATATATCTCCTATCATCTCTATGCTGACGACATCCAACTATACTGTTCCTTCAAAATGTCTGAGTTTTATAAATTGTCTAATTTAAGTAATTGCCTGACAGAAATCAACAAATGGTTATATGACAATTTTCTCCAACTAAACTCTGATAAAACAGAAACTCTAATTATTGCTCCAGACCACATGGTCCCAGAAATTAGACAGCATATCAGCTTCTTAGACCCTTCTGTAAAATCAAGGCTTAGAAATCTCGGTGTCATATTTGACAGCTCGATGTTGCTCGAGCAGCATTCTAAGCAGCTGGTCCGAAACTGTTTTTATCATTTACGGAATATCTCTAAACTTCAAAGCTTGAACCTGAGATGATTATTCATGCTTTTATTTCTTCTCGTTTAGACTATTATAATGGCCTTTTTACTTGTTTTAACAAATCAGCCTTAAATCATCTTCAGACTGTGCAGATTGCTGCAGCACGTCTCTTAACAGGCACAAAGAGAAGATCACATATCACTCCAGTCTTGGCCTCCCTTCACTGGTTGCCTGTAAATTTTAGGTTTCATTTTAAAATTTTACTTCTAACCTTTAGGGCCCTACATGGTCAGGCTCCTCAATATTTATCTGACCGGCTGAAACCACATACATCTTCTCGGGCTTTAAGGTCATTAGATCAGAGACTGCTGGTGGTACCGCGCACTCGTTTTAAAACTCGTGGTGGAAAAAAGTTGGCGTTCATCCTCCAGCTTCACTGTGCTAATGTTATGCTAACATAGCTGTGTCGCTAGCAATCACGTAGCACATCATTATATACCAGGTAATCCAACTTCAGTAACCCTGCAAACGCCACTGCGGTTTAGTTTTCTGTCTTCATTTATGTTGGAAGTGGTAGCAGAGCTGTACGTTTTAATTAGTTTCAAAAGTCTCTGTCAGAACATGGTATGAAATGTTTAGGTGGAAACTAGCGAGCTAACTTCCTGTTAACTTCTAACTCCGTTAAATTTAATAAATTCTGTTTTCATGGATGTAAAATGTAATTGTTACACCAGATAAAGCAGCAACGCTGATGATTTAATTAAAGATGAAAGAATTTAGACCGTTTTTAACTCTTAGTGTTCGTTTGACTTTGGGACCTGAAATGGACGGAGTTTTGGACCCAGATTTCTCCGCGAAGCTCCTCACTACAGCAGCCGTAATGCTCTGACAATCCATCAAGCAGTGCGGCTTACCAAAGTTGTGCTAAAACATTTTTTTAACGTTTTTTAAACAATTTTTGCACGCAGAAATCGGTTCGAGGTCACCAGAATTCATACATAAGGCACACTCTCGATTTTTGAGAAAATTAAAGGATTTTTTTGTGTGGAAAATACGTTATACAGAAGAAAAGAATATATATCAGTGATTAGAGCTGGGCGATAGAACAATAACGATATGTATTGCGAAATACCTTTTTCTCGATAGAAAAATTAAACTATCGCGATAGACCTCATCTCTCTCTCTCTTCCTCTCTTATAAAAACGAATAGCCAATACAAATTAAGTAGTGCAGAGCTTAACCAATCACAGCCGCAGCGTCACGTCACGTAACTTGTTACGTACAGCTCAAGTGCCAAGCCGCGCATGTGTATTTGTTTGGGAAGCAGCCCGCCGCCGTGCGGCCGGGTAATGGAGAAAATGAGTGTTCCGACTAGAGAAAAGTCTAGGTGACCAAGTTACCGAAGAGAGCACAGATGACGGCTCCAATGCCAGAGAGATTGTCGAAAGGAAAGACCAGAGAAGTTCCGTAGTGTGGAGGTTTTTCGGCTATTTGAAGTCTGACAAAAAACAGAGTAACGCGCACTGTAAATTGTCGTCGAAAACAACCAGGGGAATCCCTGTGAAGCAGCAACAGTCAATTGAGTCTGCTTTCTCCAGCGTCTTACCATATGAGAAAAAAGCTAAGAGACATAGCAACATAACGAATGCCATAGCTTACTGTCTTGCTAAAGACATGCTACCAATAAACACGGTCCACAATGAAGGATTCAAGCAGCTAATTAAGGTAATGGATCCTCGTTACCAACTCCTTGAACATAAACATGTCTCTCAGACAGCGCTTCCAAAGCAACATTATAAGTTAGTCAATTTTGTCTCTTCTTCTGTAAAATAAACTAAGATTTATTTTTAGAATTAATATTTTGTTTCTAAGTGGAACTGACAATTTAGTAGTCTGTTTTGTTTGTTCTATTTTGAAACTTAAAGGCTTTAGCGGCTACTTTTTGTGTAGTTTGTAATATTTGCCTTTATTTTGCCTAAACTGAAGCCTCATTTTAAGTACATCTGCCCTGTTGAACTTATTATGGGAAATAAATATTTAAATCAAAACAAGCTGCTGATTATTTCACATTTTACTTGTGAGCAACAGCACATTTAAATCTTACATATATAGTTATTTGGCTTATATCGTGATATATATCGTTACCGCACATGCTTCAAATTATATTGCGATATGGATTTTAGGCCATATCGCCCAGCCCTACTCAAAAGGTCTCATCAAGTCCCGATTTAATTCGTTTATGCCATGTTATCAGTGTTTGCATTGATAGCATGGCTTTGGTGTCATATCAGTGTATGCTCTCGGTGTTTGCTGATATCAAACTGTGGTATGAGGACCACTGTGGGTTAATCTTTGTAGTGATACTCACTCCTTTTTTTTTATTTAGACCTGGTTTATTTCTGGTATAGTTGAATATTTGTATATAATCCCAGCAGCTGTCAGACTGTATAACAGGGGTCACCAGCCTTTCTGTGAACAGTTTGGTTCATCTTTAGTCAAGATTTATGTTTTGTAATTTAAATCTGACATCGCAAAAGTATTTTAGAGTTTGAATAATGTATTTTACAACTGCAGTACACGTAATACTAATTTTGAACAATTTTGTCCAGGTTCCTTGACACCAGGGTCTCCTCCAGGACCATCACGTTCAGTTACAGAGTCGGTGTGTCCACGGTGTGCCAGATCATCCCCCAGGTAGCGACGGCCATCTGGGACTGTCTAGTGGACGACTTCATGGCTGTGCCTTCACCTGGAGACTCATAGAGAAAGTATATACAGTGGTCCCTCATTTATTGCAGCAGGGTTTCTCAGAATAACTAGCCCCTCGCCACACACTTTATACACTTTATTTTTTTATTTTTTTTACACACACACATGAAGATTAGTCACAGTTCTCACAAGTTGATTCTCACAGTGCAAACCTTTGTAGATTTCAAAACGTAAAAGTATCATTATGCCGTGTTTTTTCTTCGTCTTCCTGCCACTTTTGTGCGCCTTTTTCCCTCCAGGAGTGATGATGTCATCATCACTCCATAAGCCAATGAGATTATCACATGACATTTATGAACAGGGATATCTCTTTTTAACTGTTTTCAATTTAATGTAATATTTAAGTGTTTCTTAGTTTTAGACTAGTTGGTTAGTCTTTTTCAATGTTTTAAACCATATCCCAGGTTTTTACTTCACCATTTATGGAGTTTTAACAAGCAAATAAAAGACAGAGCTTAATTCTGTAAAGATTAGATGAAAAATACTCAAAGGATAAATTCAATTGGTTTATTATTTTGTTACATAAGTTGAAAAAAGTAAAACAAGTAACTACAGAAACAACATAAAAGGAAACTTAAACAATCAAATAAATAAATGAAGGGGGGGGGGGGGGAGGGGGAAGGGGAGAAAACCCCAACAATCCCCTCTGAGCAAGCACTAGGCGACAGTGGGGAGGAAAAACTGCCTTTTAACGGGCAGAAGCCTCCAGCAGAACCAGGCTCAGGAGGGGGCAGTCAACTGCTGGGACTGGTTGGGGGAGAGGGTGAGGGTGGAAAAAAAGAAAAAAGATTAAGAAGGTAGGGAATATGTGTTAGGAGAGAAAGGGAGAGGGGGGACATGAGAGGTGAAAATTAAGATGGATCACAGGTGGAGGAGGACGAGGCTAAATCATCTGAATAACCAGCAGACGCCTCTTTTCTTCATTTCCAGGTATTTTTCCATGAGCGCTTTTTTCTCCAGGATAAGGGTTCTCAACTGATCGTTTGTTTCTGCATTTTGCTCCTCGAGTTGCTTGCATCTTTGCTCCATTTCTTTTAATCCTGCTTGTTCTTTTCTAGGCTTTTCTTCCGGGTCTTTGTATGTTGCCTCCTCCATTTGATTTGCCTTGCACATGTCTGTATTTCTCTCTTGTTTTTTCTTGTACATCTCTTCTATCAGGTCAATTTTTCTCTTGAATACTTGATGCATAAGCAGCAGGTATTCATATTTTTTCTCTTGTTGTTGCTTTTGTGCCTGCATTTCAGTTATTTGGCTCTTCAAGTCACTGACCCTCAACAACATCTCATTCATGAGCTCTGAGTGTTTTTTCCTCATTCCATCGATCGTACACTGCATCTCTGAACATTGTCTTTCCAGTATTTCATTTTCTCTTTCCAGGTCAGGTGTTTTCTCCCTCATTTCATTACAAAATTCTCGCAGTTCTAGATTCCTTCTCTCAAAGTCCTGGAGAATACGTTTTTCTTCTTCCTGTTTCTCTTTTTCTTCAAGAAGCTCTTTATTTTTGCACTCTGTTTCATCAAACCTGACTTTCAGCTCTACGTACATTTCCCTCATGGCTTTGAGTTTGTCCTCCATTGGTATTTCTGTTTCTCTTTCCAGTTCAGGTGTTTTGTCCTTCATTTCATTACAAAATTCTCGCAGTTCTAGATTCCTTCTCTCAAAGTCCTGGAGAATACGTTTTCTTCTTCCTGTTTCTCTTTTTCTTCAAGAAGCTCTATATTTTTGAACTCTGTTTCACCAAACCTGACTGCCAGATCAACGCACATTTCCCTCATGTCTTTGAGTTTGCGCTGCAATCGTATTGTCTTTTTTCTTTCCAGTTCAGATGTTTTTTCCTTCATTTCATTACAAAATTCTCGCAGTTCTAGATTCCTTCTCTCAAAGTCCTGGAGAATACGTTTTTCTTCTTCCTGTTTCTCTTTTTCTTCAAGAAGCTCTTTCAGTTTTTGCTCCATTTGTATTTCCTGTTCAGTCTTCTGTTGGCGGATTTTTTCAATTGTTTTCTCAGCTTCATCGAGCTTTCCTTGAAGTATCTGTATCTCCTCAATAGTGGCTTTCTTTCCTTGAAGCTGGGCAGATGTTTCTTTTAATTCAGCACCCTGTGTTCCCGATGAAAAAATACGGGAAAAAAAATTCTTTCGTCCTTGACCAAACTTCATTCCCTCATTGATAATTTTTATATCAGGCTGCCGTTGCTGTTTTCCTTCCAGGTCTTTATTTCGTGCTTCCAATTGTCTGCACTTCTCCTCTAGTTGAAGCTTCTCTTCTTCAATTTGTTTAACTTTGTCATGGAGGTCAGAGTTTTCCTTCTGACTTTCCTGTAATGCCCTTTGGATTGATAAGACAACATCCATGGTTATTTCTCCTGAAGAGATTGGCTGGCCAGACCACGAAGGAGAGGCAGCATTATTTATTTTTCTTTGTCGGCGTTTTCGTCCCATGTTGGAGCCTGTGCACAGTGACTCTGAAAAGGCTTAGAAATATTTGCAAATGTATCTCGTGTTGAACGTTTGAAGTCTGCGAACAAACTGCTTTAAAATTGCTGCTTCTGATCCCTATTTATAGACTTCAGAACTTCAAAGGATCAAAGGTATTAATGATGTCACATCTTGTGACATCATCATTCCGTAAGCCAATCAGATTGTCACATGACATTTTAAAATGGGGATGTTTTTTTTTTGTTTTTCTGTTTTTTTTTAAAGTTTTTTTGGAGTTTTCACCATTTGCTCCAGGAGCTGCGTCTGGATGACGGCCGCTTTCAGCGGTACTGTAATGTTTGCATGCCTCAAACATTAATGATGACACCTTCAGTCTTTCTCAGTTCCATTCTTTAATTCTCAGGCTTGCAGCGGCAACACAGTCTGCAGCGCTAACTTGTTCATCTACCGTTTTCTGTTGTCTCCTTTTTCTATATCCTCCTTCTGCCTTACATTCGACCTTTCAAAATAAAAGTTCTGTAAACATCACAATCACCTCCTTTTTTTTTTCTTTAACAAACTTAGGTACTCAGTGAGGTGAATTATTAATCTGAACCTATGATAACAACACCTAATAAAATTACTGAACGTTCTTATTACTTGAGTTTCTCCACACCTAAACATCACTTAAACAGCACTGCATTTGCGCAGATCTCTGACTAATCACTATCAACATTCAACACTAGAATACTGGTTACAGTGTTAGATTCAGGAACAACAAACATGTTACACGCAGCGTAACCTTTAACGGGTCACTCAGATATTCAAGTCTTAGATCTGATGTAATCAGACAGATGCATAGGTACGCGTCTGTTTGATCTGACTGGGTATCTGGGCTTGTCTGTCAAGGCGGGGTCGACATGTCGTCCAGGTGGGGCATCTTCAAGTCCATGTCTGATTTTCTTGAAGCATGAGGCATTGCTGACAATTGAGTGTCCATCCCTTGTAGCTTTAATTTCAGAACCCTTAACTTTAGTCACTTTATAGGGTTTTGCATTGTATGGTGTGGATAATTTGTTGTGCTTGGGTTGGCGATGCAGCACTGTGTCACCCAGTCTGACGCGACGAGTTGCATCTGCGATCACCTTCATCTTGATCTTTGCACTATCATCCCTTGCTCTCACTTCAGCGTCTGAACACTTCCGTGGAGTGGTGTTAACGAAAGGGAGCTTGGTGTATAGCTGGCGTTGAAACAGTATTTCAGCTGGTGAGCTTGCTGTTGTGCAATGAGATGTAGATCTGTACTCACGAAGAAAGATGTTTAGTTGCTGTCTCCATGGTGTGCCCTGCATCTCGGCAACTCTCAGTGCTTTGCATAGGGTTCTCGTAAATCTCTCAGCAATGGCGTTCGCCTGAGGCCAACAAGGTGTGATTTTGGCGATGATGAAATCCTAGGTAGTCGGCAAACTGTGAGAAAGCCTCACTGTTAAAAGGAGGACCATTGTCAGTTTTTACTGTCCTTGGGATTCCAAACATGGAGAACACTTTGTCAATGACTGGGATAACAGAAGATGCTGATGTTGAGCGTACACTTTCAACGACTGGATAGCGAGAATACTCGTCTGTGATAACGAGCAGGTATTTCCCCCGTAGGGAGCGGTCCATAAACGTCTGCACTGACACTGTGCCAGGGCGTTTCGGGTAATGGTGACGTCTGCAGAGGGTCAGTGTGTGTGACAGGTGTGCTAGCTTGGCATGGCAGACAGTTTTGAACTGCAGATTCTGCTTTCCGATCAATCTCTGGGAACCATACTTTGGTACGTAGCAGCGCTTTGGTCTTGACGATACCCTGGTGCCCTTCGTGTGCCAGTTGTATTGCTCTTTCTTGTAGGACAGTTTGAATAACTATCCTCGTGCCTCTGAGTATGAAGTCAGATGAGTCAGCTACTGTTAGTTCACTTTGAACATGTTTGAATGATTTCAAAATGTCAGCATGCTGGGATTTATCTGTTAGATGCCACGTGTTGTTCCTGATGTGACCGATGACTTCCTGCAGAACCTGGTCTTTCAGAGTCTCTGTTTTTATCTCGTGAAGTGTCATGGCTTTTGGAGTGATAAGAGAAGAAATTGACATACTCTTCTGCAACCTTACATGCACGAGCACTTTCATTCTCCTGTGTTGGCACTGGATGACGTGACATAAAGTCAGCTGGATTATCAGCACCTTTTCTGTATTCCACTCTGAAGTTATATGGCTGAAGTCTCAGTCCCCATCTTTCTATTCTGGCAGGTGGTTTTGATCTTGGGTTATTCCAGATGATTTTGAGTGCCTTGTGATCGGTCACCAGTGTGAATGGATGTCCATAAACATACAAATGGAAATGTTCGCAACTCCACACAATGGCGAGTGCTTCTTTCTCAGTCTGCGAGTATCTCAACAGAGCTATCGAGGGGCTTGAAACATGGTGCCTGTGTTTGGCTTGGCCGCTGTTGCTGCTCCGTGTTTTTGTCGACTGCTTCAGTATATATTTTTTTATCTTGTCATCTCATCTGTGATATATCATGAAGGTCTAATTGCTACTCTGATCTACAGTTCACATACATTGTTGAGTATCAAAATATGTATGGTAAAATTTTGACAGCTGGCAGAGCTACCACCAGGCTTTCCCTCCGCCGTTTGTCTGCCCTCCTCCCTCTCCCGACTACCAGTACCTGTTCTTAGCTCCAAACAATAACCCAGGAGCAAAAACAAGGTTAAGGAGGTCGTCTAGAAGGGGCTGCAGGTCTGGTGTCCAGGCTAAAAGGAAACGCGCCCGACAGAGGGGATTTCTTCCGCTCCATGGTAGAGAACGTCTCCGGTATTTGGTACCGGTTCAATTCAATTCAATTCAATTTTATTTATATAGCGCCAAATCACAACAAAAGTCGATACAGAGAAAAACCCAACAATCATATGACCCCCTATGAGCAGCACTTTGGCGACAGTGGGAAGGAAAAACTCCCTTTTAACACGAAGAAACCTCCGGCAGAACCAGGCTCAGGGAGGGGCGGGGCCATCTGCTGCGACCGGTTGGGGTGAGAGAAGGAAGACAGGATAAAAGACATGCTGTGGAAGAGAGACAGAGGTTAATAACAGATATGATTCAACACAGAGAGGTCTGTTAATACATAGAGAGCGAGAAAGGTGACTGGAAAGGAAAAACTCAATGCATCATGGGAATCCCCCGGCAGCCTACATCTATTGCAGGATAACTAAGGGAGGATTCAGGGTCACCTGGTCCAGCCCTAACAATATGCTTTAGCAAAAAGGAAAGTTTTAAGCCTAATCTTAAAAGTAGAGATAGTGTCTGTCTCCCGAATCCAAACTGGGAGGTTCCCCTCCAGGACGCGGATAAGGCCGATCGGTTACCACCTACCCGGCTTTTCATCACGGGCGAACAGAACGATTACCTGGATCGGCGTCTTGTCTGGAGATGCGGGATGCTTTCACTTTGGCCTATCATTCTACAAGACCACAATTCCACAGCTAGAGGTACCGGGAGACTACGTCTTCATTCCAGGTGTCTGCTGTCAATTCCCCGTCAATCAGCTGTTGATGACGTCAGCCTGTCACCTCCGCTTCAGATCGCTCTCCTGAACGCTCGCTCCATAGCCAACAAATCATTTGTATTGAATGACTTTTTTTAGCAGTAATAGTCTGGACTTCATGTTTCTCATGGAATCTTGGCAGCGGGAGAATGAATTTATCCACCTTAATGAGCTCTGCCCGGGCGGCTGTCGCTTCATCGGGACTCCGCGTTTGGACCGTCGTGGTGGTGGTCTGGTCACTATTCACCGAGACAATTTCGCTTGCAGGACTGTGGACTCTGAGTTTTCCCTTCCTTTGAGTCACAATTTCTTAAGGTTGGTTCTTCAGATATATTTTATTGTGTTTTAATTTACCGCCCTCCCGGCCCCGCTGGTGTTTTTATTAAAGATTTTACGGACTTTTTATCTTCCATTATTAAACTGGAGAAAGTCTTAATGATTGGGGATTTCAACCTCCACGTGGATGATCTTAGCTGTAGCATGGCCTCTGACTTTTTATCTATTACAGACTCTTTTAGTTTTATTCAGCATGCCTCTGGGCCCACCCATGTTAAAGGCCACACCTTGGACCTTGTGTTTTCTCTTGGCTTAGACATAACTAATGTCTGTGTTAAAGACGTACAAGTGAGTGACCATTCCTGTGTTACTTTTAGTCTTAGCTTCCCACTGTACGCACCACCTTCTAATCTCATGTTCCATAAGCGGTTCATAAATCAGGATGTTGCTTTGAAGTTTTCTAATATGTTGGACCCTCATGTGATTAGTGGCTGCACTGATGCTGATGTTGCTACACAGTGCTTTAATAATCACTGCTTGGAGATTTTAAATTCAGTGGCACCTATGAAATCTGTCATTGCTGCCCCAAAAAGAGCTCATCCATGGATAAATAATGATGTAAGGAAGGTCAAAAGAATCTGTAGAAAAGTAGAACGTCTTTGGAAATCAACCAAACTCGAAGTTCACAGGCTCCACCTTAGGGAACTTTGGGTTTCCTTACATGAAACCATAAAAACAGCCAGATCAGCATATTTTTCTCAGTTAATATCATCAAGCAAGAGAAATTCCAAGGTACTGTTTGACTCCATAAACTCTATTGTTTATGGAGTCAGCTGACTCCGGAGCATCCTCACTCATGGTTTTGTTGGACTTGACATCTGCCTTTGACACCATTGATCATACCATCCTGATTAACAGGCTCCGGGACGTAGTTGGTGTGTCTGGACTGGCTTTGAAGTGGTTTCAGTCGTACCTCTCCAACAGATCTTTTAGTGTTTTTGCAAATCGGTTTATGTCACATTCTAAAGATCTGAGATGTGGGGGTACCGCAGGGTTTAGTTCTGGGTCCTATTCATTTTCTTTTGTACATGTTACCTCTAGGACTTATAATTAGGCAGTTCCCTGAGGTGTCTTATCACTTCTATGCTGATGATATTCAGCTCTATTGTTCTTTTAAGCCGATGGAAGTCCATAAACTGTCCTCTTTAATTAAATGTTTAGCTTCCATTGAACAGTGGCTTGGTGACAACTACTTACAGTTGAACTCTGAGAAGTCAGAAACATTAATTATTGCCCCTGACAACCAGATATCTCTAATCAAACAGCATCTTGGTTCTCTTGGCTCATCGGTTCACCTGAGCCTCGGGTACCTTGGTGTGATGTTTGATTCTGCCATGTCCCTAGAACAACACTCTCGCCAGTTAATTAGGAACTGCCTTTTTCAGCTAAGAAACATCTCCAAACTGCAAACTTTGCTGTCTAAGACTGAGTTACAAATGGTTATTCATGCTTTTATTTCTTCTCGCTTAGATTATTGTAACAGCCTTTTTCTTTGTTTGAGCAAAAGGAATCTTGACCTCCTCCAGTCAGTCCAGAATGCTGCTGCAAGGCTTTTAACTAAGACACGAAAAAGAGAGCACATTACACCAGTGTTACGTTCATTACACTGGCTTCCAGTACATTTCAGAATTCATTTTAAAATCTTGGTACTGACTTTTAAAGCTTTGAATTGTGATGCCCCTTCTTACATTTCTGATCTTTTAGAACCAAACGCTCCCTCTCACAGCCTGAGATCTTCTAATCAAAGGCTGTTGGTAGTTCCACGAACTCGTTTTAAGACCAGAGGAGAGAGATCTTTTAGAGCGGTGGCCCCCAGGTTGTGGAATGCTCTCCCTACATCATTACGTTGCCTTGATTGTATTTATTCTTTTAAAAAGCAACTTAAGACTCATTTATTTAGATTGGCTTTTAATTAGATTTGTGCTGTGTTTTATTATTAATGTATTTTATGTATTTCTGTTTTATATTACTGTGAAGCACTTTGTGGTTTTTATCCTGTGAAAAGTGCTATATAAATAAATTGATTTGATTTGATCTCGTTTCCACATCACTCAGTGCTCTGCTTGCATATGCAATAATGTGCTTCATCCCCTTTTCATCTTTTTGACAGAGGATGGCGCCCAGTCCTACTGGACTAGCATCAACAATCAGTTCAGTCTGTCTGCTGGGATAGAAGTAGGACATCGTCGTGTCGCTTGTGAGACTGACCTTGAGTGCCTGCAACGCAGTTTCTTGGTCTTGACCCCATGTCCAAGGGGTGGCCTTGTGTGTGAGCCTGCGCAGTGGCTCAGAGATCGATGAGAAGTCTCTGATGAACCTTGAGCAGTAATTGGCCATGCCAAGGAGACTTTTGATGTCAGCAGGTGTTTTTGGGTTGGGAGCGTGTTGAACTGCTACAACCTTTTTAGGATCTGCTGAAACGCCACCTGCAGAGAAGATGAAACCAAAAAACTCAAGTTTTGTTTTATTAAATTCACACTTCTCTCGATTCAGAGTAAGACCTGACTCTGATAGTCACTTAAAGAGAGCTGTAAGACTGCTGTCATGATCAGCCTGGTCCCTGCCAAAGACTATAATGTCATCACTGAGATTTTTGACACCGTTCAGTCCTTGCAGCGTCTGATAAATAGCATTTTGGAACACTTCAGCTGCAGAAGAGACTCCAAAGCTCAGTCTTTTATAGCGCCGAAATCCCAGATGAGTAGTGAACGTCGTAATGTAGCGGCTGTCAGGGTGTAATTCAAATTGGTGGTATCCTGCCCCGAGATCAAGTTTTGAGAACACCGTAGATCCAATCAGCTCATGGATTACATCATCAATCGTGGGCGTGATGTGTCGTTCTCGTTCGATTGCAGTGTTTGCTTGTCTCATGTCCACACATATCCGTACGTCGTCCGGATTCTTTGGTTTTGGCAGTGTTACTATGGGTGAAACCCACGGTGTTGGTCCCGTAACCTTTTCAATCATGTCATCAGATTCTAATTTCTGAAGTTCGTCCTCCACTTTTTGACGTAAATGAAAAGGAACACGTCTGTGTGGTTGACAGGTTGATTTTACATCTGTGTTTATGTGCAGTTTTCCAATTCCCTGGAAAAGTTCTGGGTGTTGTTCTACTAGCTTGTCTGCAACAGAACGTTGAGACTGAGAAGAGACCGCAATGACAATATGGAGGAGTCCCAAGGCTTTTGAGGTTTCAAAACTCAAAAATATTGAAACCTCCTCCTTTAATGACGAAGAAGGAACACCTAACTGTTTTGTCTTGTTTTTCCACACTGCACCTGAATGCACCACACACAGGGAGAGACGTAGATGAGTGGTATGGGTAAATCTTGATGTCTGTAGAAGTCAACGTAGGACGTGGTGTCAGTTTGTTGTAGGTAGCTTCAGTTAAGCAGTTAGCAGTGGCCCCAGAATCGATTAGCACCGGTATCTGGGTGCCCATTACTCTGACTTCAGTATGTGGGAGTTTAGGATGTTGAGCTGTGTTCACCACATATACATAAGCGTCATCACTGCTGGATGTGTGCCCTGTCTCCACGTGTGCAGCGCTATCTGTTACTTGATGAACAGTTTGCGGTGGCAGATTTTTCTTATACTAGTTTTCTTATACTAGTTTTCTTTTCTTATGCTAGTGCCGTACAAGTAGCGCGAAAAACAAACTTCAAAGTAGCGCTACGCGTTCAGCGGGAGGCGTGGATGGCGAGCGGCAATAAACTTGCGAAAAGCAAGTTATGCTCAACTCCACCGGTGGAATCTGACAGCGTGGAAAAGTGTGAAAACATCCATGATCACCAACGGATTTCAAAGGGGTGGACTGCCGCATGGTGGAGAGGAGGACACCGCCACGGCCCTTCTGAGGGTGTTCGACTCTGACACTGTCAACGAGGATTTGTTTGGTTTTAAAAGTGACAACGAAGGAGAGAAGCGGAGAGTGGATGACGTAGCCATCCTGAGCCTTTTCGTATCCAACACTGGAGAAGAGGACTTTGGTGGTTCCCTTTCAGTCGATTCACTCGGTACAACACATAAGTATGGGATATCACGCCCTCGCGTGTCCTGGCTGAAGAAACCTTTAATCACGCCTTTAAGGCAGATGACGTGTGATGACACATGCACGGCCCCGCCTGCACATATAGCCGCTGTCATCACAGTCATCCCTCAGTTCTTACGCTCTTCACCTCGCTGAGAACACCTCTGCTGAGTTGGGCTGGCTAGCTGCTGCTAGTTAGCTCCGTTGTCTGCCGACTTGAACTTAGCCTAACTGCCCCTGTTGGTGTTAGCCTCCACCGCGCAGTTGGTGTGTAGGCTGCCCGCGGTGCGCTAATTTCAAGTTTTCCCGTGCAGCGTTTTGCTTTGTGTTTTGGAATGTACTCCAAACCGAAGTGAGCAAAGCAGAAATCTTCTGTTTGCCCCTGTCCTCAGGGATGCGGTTTCTCTTTGCACAACAGCGACCAGCACGATGCCTGCCCTGTCTGCCTGGGGATCGTCCACTCTAGGAGAGCGTTGACGGAGCCCGAAGCCTGTGCGTTTTGTCGCCAGGTCCGGCGCTCGACCCTGGAAAGACGGGTGACGTTTGTGGAAAAAGTGCTGGGACGCTCGGCTGTCGCACGGCATGACCCTCTCCTTTCCGAGTCTGGAGCCCCGGCTTCGTCCGAGTCCGAAGACGAGGATTTTCCGGTTGATGTCCCCACAATTAGCTGGGCTGACCACATGGAATATGTTGCCGGCTAGCCGATGATGAGCCGGAACCATGCAGGAGCGCTCCCCAGGACGATGATGACGTGCTGGACATCGGCCTGGACATCCATGGTTTGTCGGAGGATGAGCAGGAGAGCTCATTGTCGGCCCAATGTACCGCCGCTGCTGCGCCGGTCGGCAACGATGACACCTCTCTTTTCTCCTTGTTTCTCCGTGCTGCTGAGAAGCTGCAGGTGGACTGGCCCTCTCCTCCGCCAGCTCAGAAGCCGTCGCGGTTCGCGGGGTTTTTCCTCCCACAGGAGCCCGCAACGGCCAAAAACTGCCTTCCCATGTCCCCAGACTTTCTCTGCGAGCTAACAGCATCATGGGACAAACCTCTGTCTACCCGCGTCACTGTGCCCGGCTATGGACAGTACATGGAATTGGACGGCGCCAAGGGGGCTGGCTTAGCTAACCCACCCCCTATGGAGCGGTCTCTGGCTGCTTATCTGGCCCTGTCCCATAACCATGGTGTCGGCGGCCCCGCAACTCTGCCGTCCAAGTACTGCAGATTCTCTGCTTCGCAGCTGGAGAACATTTATCGAGCTCAGGCCGGGCCTGCTCGCGCCATGAGCTCTGTCACCATGCTCCAGATGTACCAGGCAATGTGCCTGACGGAGCTCGGATCGCTGGTTCCTGATGACAGCCCGCTGGCACCTCTTCTTAACGAGGTCAGAGTCGCCACAGATTATATCCTCCGTGCGTCTCGCTGTGCAGCGCTCTCCCTGGGCAGAGGGATGGCTTCGACAGTAGTGGCGCAGAGGCACCTGTGGCTGACCCTCTCGGACGTCCCGGATAGGGACAGGGCTGTATATCTGGACGCACCAGTGTCTGCGGCTGGGTTATTCGGACATTCACTTGAAGCCAATCAGGCTAGATTCGATCTGAGGAAGAAGCAGATGAAAGCTCTGCGCGACATCATCCCTAGACGTCAGCCCAAGCCCAAGCCCACAGCTAGCTCTCACAGGCCCGCTGCTCCTCTGCCGTCTGGCAAGAGACCGGCGCCCACTGTTGAAGTGGGTGTGCCGCCAGCGAGAGCACATCCTCCGGCCTGAGCTCCACGCCAGTCGGCCTGGAGCAAAGGCCCACCCTCGGGCCCCCGGCGGGACCCGACGCCCAGGAGGAAGAAGCCTCAGCCCTCTTAGCTGTGGTTTCGAGTGGAGAGGGGGTCCAGCAGCAGGGAGACGCTGTTTTTACCCCTCTGTTGCCGCACAAGAGGTGCCGCTTAAGTTATGTTCAGGTTGTCAGCCCCAGAAGGCGCTGCACTTTCCTAACACTGTCTCCCAAGCACAAAACCCCTGCACACAAAATGCCTCAGGTAACTCCCTGTTCAGGTGTGTTAAATGTTCAGGTGACCACATCGAGTGTTCCCGCTGTTTTTCATTGTTGTGCCCCAGAAAAGGTGCCTCCAACAAAATGTATAAATGTACATGTTTCCATGTTACAATCAATAAAGAGTGTTGTTTATTCTCAAACAATCAAATACTCAGCCTGCAGGCAGAATGAGCCAGGTCAGGCAGGTGATGCAGTCCCCTGCAGACACACTGGGGGGCGACAACGTCCCGTCGACGGTGCTGCAGGTCAGCCGGCTGGCTGCTCACTTCCCTCAGTGGCGCGCTTGCGCCCCCTCTCCGTGGGTGCTGTCGCTACCCGATCCGTACCGGAAACCCGATCTGTACCCCGCATGCGCAAATCTTACGTCACTTCCTCTCTTTGCCAACATTGCGACATTCAATATATTTGAATGACACGGTTAGCGCCCAGTTAGCTCCTAGCATTTCTCAACAGCTCTGCCTCCTTTTCGACTACCGGGACATTTAAACAATGGATAATCCGTATCCGCAACAAATTCACGCTTTTCTCCTCAACAGAGAGCGTTCCCCGATTGAACAACAGCGCCGTAAAATAAGAAGAATGGTGCCTAATTACAGAGTTAATAATACAGACTTTGTAATATGTCACGTGAAGATTCAGCAGCCAGATGAAGTGTTTACTGGCAATTGACAGTGATAGTGGACATCATCATCACTATTTCAACAATCCTCTCCACACAGACAAGCATAAACACACTCGATTATCACTAAATCAAATTTAACACACGTTTGTAATGATGCTAATTCAGTTTACAATAGGGTTCATTCGCTCAGTCAGCAGGTGGCGGTATCCTCGTACACTGGGGAGTACACTGCCATTAAACGAACAGAAGAAGAAGAAAACCCCTGCACATGCGCGGTACGGATCGGGTAGACCCGATTTGTACGGTCCGACTTTGCACATGCTCAGCAAGGATCGGGAGTCCCGATCTGTCATTATCTTTTTATTTTTTTTGTTTTTGTCTACATTATATTAAATGTTTCATTATCGGAAACATTTTAAGAGATACTTATTATTCTTAACATCTTAACAGATACTCTGACCTGTAACTATCGTAAAACGCTTCGACCGCAAGTAGACACCTTTCGTGCATGCGGGGTACCGATCGGGTTTCCGGTACGGATCGGGTAGTGACAGGTGCTGCGAACCGTTGCCATGGGTTACCGGTTGCAGTTCCGGGTCAAGCCGCCTCGTTTCCAAAGAGTCGTAAACACGACTGTCAACACCGAGGCGGCCATGATACTCAGAGAGGAAATAAAGGCGCTATTGCAGAAAAGAGCAATACGAGTGGTCCCCGCTTCGGAGACAGACAAAGGTTGGTACAGCTGTTATTTTGTTGTTCCGAAAAAAGGGGGAACGCTTCGTCCCATCCTCGACCTGCGAGTCTTGAACACGTATCTACGAACGTACAGGTTCAAGATGCTAACACTCAGACAGCTCTTGAATGCGGTCGGCCCGGGAGATTGGTTTGCAACAATCGATCTAACAGATGCTTATTTTCATGTGGTTATACACCTGAAACACAGGCAGTTTCTGAGGTTTGCATTCGAGGGCGTAGCCTACGAATACCTAGTGCTGCCGTTCGGGCTCTTGCTCGCTCCTCGCACCTTTACGAAATGTGCCGAGGCAGCGCTAGCGTCCCTCAGAGAGAGAGGAATCCGCATCTTAGCCTACCTAGACAACTGGGCTCTCGTAGCTTGCTCCAGAGAGCAGGTGGAGACACAGCTGTCGCTGGTTCTGTCACACATTCAGACACTGGGGTTCTCTGTGAACTTTCAAAAGAGCTCGCTAATCCCGAGTCAGCAGATTACTTTTCTCGGTTTGAAAATATGCTCGCTTACCAGCCGCGCACGTTTGTTGGAGCACAGAGTGGCCGCGTTTCATCGCTGCCTTGCTCAGTTTCAGTTGGGACGCAGACTGCGTTTCCAGACAATATTAAGCTTGTTGGGCATGATGGCATCTATGATCGCCATAGTGCCACTTGGACTGTTAAAAATGAGAGCGTTTCAACGCTGGACTCTCTCTCACCGTTTGTGTGCATCGCGTCACCTCCGGAGGAGGCTGCCAGTAACTGCGTCTTGCATGCTAGCTCTCCGTCCTTGGAGGGAGCCCGGGCTGCTCCTGTCTCGCTCTCTGCTGTTGTGGTGCAGTGTTCATTTTCTGTCTCTAAGAGCCACCCATGTCCCGGGCCACCTGAACCTGGGGCCGGACCTTCTCTCCAGGGGGAGTCCTCTGGTGAGAGAATGGAGGTTACACCCTTTAATAGTGGCTCAGATTTGGGACCTATTTGGCAAGGCGCAAATAGATCTTTTTGCTTCCAGGGTAAATACTCACTGCCCCCTGTTCTTCTCCATAATCGACCACGATGCACCCTTAGGCTTGGACGCGCTAGCGCACCAATGGCCAGACGTGCTCCTGTATGCATTTCCCCCAGTGGAAATGATATCTCCAGTTCTAGAGAGAGTGCATCGGCATTCCCCCTCTCTCTGATTCTAGTGGCCCCTTGGTGGCCCACAAGGTCGTGGTATGCAGAGATAATCAGCCTGCTAGCAGCGAGTCCTTGGCAGCTTCCTCTCCGCAGGGATCTCCTCTCTCAGGCGGGAGGAGAAGTGTTTCATCCGCGCCCAGATCTGTGGCGCCTTCATGCTTACCTGCTGAGAGGTTAAACGTGATTGCTAAGGGTTTGCCACCTAGTGTGATAGCGACAATTCAGAGCGCTAGGGCCTCATCTACTAGAGGCTTGTACGCTTACAAATGGCGCGCCTTCGAGCAATGGTGCCAGGACCGCCACACTCTCCCATTTCAGTGCTCTATTGTGGATGTTTTGACATTCCTGCAGGAGCTGCTGGATAAGGGCCTTTCATTTTCGATAATTAAGGTTTATTTAGCAGCTATATCTGCTTGTCATATTGGCTTTGACGGGGTGACACTAGGTGCACCCTCGCCATACGTTTTCTGAAAGGAGTTCGCCGGCTGAGGCCCGTGCTTAAGTCCAGTGTCCCTGCTTGGGACTTGTCTTTGGTGCTGGAGGCCCTTTGCAGCCCCCCGTTTGAACCCATTGAGTCTGTGGATATGAAATTTCTTTCATATAAGACTGCATTACTTCTCGCTTTGGCTTCGGCAAAGCGAGTGGGTGACCTTCATGCGCTCTCTGTGCATCCCTCCTGCACACAGTTCTCTTCTGATGGCCACAAAGTCGTATTGCGTCCAAATGCTGCCTATTTTCCCAAGATCATGCCTGCATCTTCTAGCTCAATGGAGTTTGAGTTGCTGAGCTTTTGCTCCCCTCCTTTTGCATCTGAGGAGCAGAGGAGGACGCATTCTCTTTGTCCAGTGCGTGTGCTACGCACCTACATTGAGCGCACTCAGAATGTGCGTTTATGTGACCTGCTGTTTGTCTGCTTCGCTAATCCAAATAGAGGTAGAGCTCTGTCCAAACGGAGGCTGTCCCACTGGATTATAGAAGCTATCTCACTGGCATACGGCACCGGTGGTCTTGCTTTGCCCCACGGGGTGAGAGCTCATTCCACCAGGGGCATGGCAACCTCATGGGCTCTTTTTAAAGGGGTGCCTGTAGCTGATATTTGTGCGGCAGCTAGTTGGGCATCAACGCACACTTTTGTGCGGTTTTATCGGTTGGACGTTACAGCCCTTTCGGTCGCTCATGCTGTCCTTTCTGCTGGGTCTACCACTCACTAAGGATGTGGTGGTCCGATTCTGGTTCGGTGGTTGCTCTGTGGGGCGTGTATATATGTCCCATACTTATGTGTTGTACCGAGTGAATCGACTGAAAGGGAACGAATAGTTATGTCTATAACTTCTGTTCCCTGAAGGAGAGGAACAAGGTACAACACAAGGTGGCCCCACTGAGCAGTTTGGCTCTGTGAAGAGCAGCTATCGAACTGAGGGATGACTGTGATGACAGCGGCTATATGTGCAGGCGGGGCCGTGCGCGTGTCATCACACGTCATCTGCCTTAAAGGCGTGATTAAAGGTTTCTTCAGCCCGACACGCAGGGCGTGATATCCCATACTTATGTGTTGTACCTCGTTCCTCTCCTTCAGGGAACAGAAGTTATAGACATAACTATTCGTTTTAGTGCGCAGGAAGATGGTAGTGAATGACTGACTTTTCTTCTTGTTAAAGCCGTTTCACTGCACCTGAGCCTAAAAGGTAGGCCGAATCTATTTTTCTGGTGTGCTGTAGGCTATTGTTATGTACTATATTTGTTACTCGTAACACAGTAGGGTTAGGGTTAACCCTAACCCTAACCCTAACACAGTACATGTTTCGTACTTGTAATTACCGCTACTTGTACATATTAGAGATGGACCGATCCGATATT
Source organism: Neolamprologus brichardi (assembly GCF_056152115.1). Lineage (NCBI taxonomy): Eukaryota > Metazoa > Chordata > Actinopteri > Cichliformes > Cichlidae > Neolamprologus > Neolamprologus brichardi. The sequence continues at coordinate 4,204,278 of NC_142113.1, forward strand.
ACGTATCGGTATCGGTCTGATACTGACCCAAATTACTGGATCGGATATCGGCGAGAAATAAAAAATGTAATCCGATCCATTAAATATCAAAAAAGCACCTCACAAAACTTGCTACACGGCGTAACTCGGCTCATAACCGTAGCACGTAGGAGCAGTATGCATCACGTGATAGAGCGGCTGTGTGTATTTGTAGCCTCGCTAGCAAACCAGCATTTCATCTCCGAGGAAGTTTTCCCAGAGAGAAGTAAAGCAAGTGTGTAAGTTCATCTCTGAATGTCTGTAAAGCATTCCCACATTAAGCTTAACAACAAATATATGGAGCGACTGCCTCTTCTCTCTCTCTCCTGCTGCTACTTCAATCGTGAAACTGCTTAATGATCAGCTGATCGGCTTTTCTGTCGGGAGTCCGTCTCTCTTCTTAGTTTTTGGCCCACTTCTCACCAGAAAGAGGAAACCAGCGGCTGAACAACAGCAGCACTATTAAGCTTGATAAGCTGTTATTAGAATTTATTTAATATTACTTTCTACACCAGGATCTTTTTCTACGTAGCTGACGGCTGGTAACTGTGCAGGGGCAGATCTAGCAAAGTTTAGCCAGGGGGGCCGATAGGGCATGAACAGGGAAAAGGGGGCACAAAGACATACTTCTCTTTCTTATTCTCATTTAAAATGTCGAGCTTTTAATAAATAATTATCTGAATCTTACACCCAAAGTTTTAATCTGATGTAAAATGTATAGAAGTCCATTACTGTATATAATAACTGTTAAGTCTAATATACCCTAGTAAGCTGTAGTACTTTTTCCTTTGGGAAGATACCATCTGTGCAGTCTGCAGTTCTGTTGAAGAAAGATGTTGAATCTATTTATTTATTCTTGAAAAATAATTTATTTCTGTGCATTTTTCCCCCTGCATCAAATTAAATTTGATTACATCGATTAAGCATCATGAGGTGGAGGGTGGTTCCCTATTTTTTTTTTTTGCTGGGAGTTTGCAACCCTATTAGTTAGGTTGCTTAATATTTCTGCTAAGTACTCTTTGATTATTCAAGACTCTGTATGTGAGGAGAAGGACTTTAAATTTAATTCTGAATTTGATGGGAAACCAATGAAGAGAAGCTAATGAGGGAGAAATACGGCCTCTCTTTCTACATGCTTGCTGGGGCATGTGGGGCGAAAACAGAGAGGAGAGCCTGAGCAGCCAGTCAAGGACTCTTCCCTTCACTAGTTAACAGGCTAAGTTAACACCTCCCCTTATATTCCATATAAGGGGAGGTGTAGAGTATGATAGGCCAGTCAACAGATCCCATTGAGCACTGATCAGCTTTGCATCACACCGTGCCTGGACTCACCATTTCCAGTGGCTTATGTAAGAGGTTCAGAGATTGTTACATGGGTGTGCAGGTAAAGACCAAATGGCCGCACTAATGAATGTGTTGGGCCATCAGTGAAAAGCCTGTGAAAGGTTTTAGCCGGGAGAAGAGAGTGAAAATCTTCTTGGCCACAAAAACATGACAGCAAGGCGGAAATATCACAACAGCCAGAGGATCTTTTTAGTTTGTGTAGCAGCTACCGGGATCTTGGACTGGTTCTTATATAGCGCTTTTCTACTCATCTGAGCACTCAAAGCGCTTTACACAACTTGTGCATTCACCCATTCACACCCATTCGCACAAGCACATCTCTCTAAGTGCTTTATAGCTAACATTCACACACATTCATACTCCGATGGATGCATCGGAGAGCAATTTGGGGTTAGTATCTTTCCCAAGGATATTTGGCATGCAGACTAGGCGAAGCCAGGAATCAAACCACCAACCTTCCGATCAGTAGATGACCTGCTCTACCACCTGAGCTACAGTCACCTTAAAGTGGTGAGCATATAATAAAGAACTATGTGACACTGAGCCAACGTCACATTTACCTCATGCTCCCGTGGAAACGCAGTCCAAGCTATGAGTCATTGTTATGGAGTCAAAATGATCTCTTTACAAAAATACAGCATCCAAAGCAATATCCAGTCCTCACCTCAATAAAAAACAACCATATATTTGCTGGACAAGGGTTCTAGTTCCTTAATCTACCACCCGCTGTTGGTAGGATTAAGGGGTCACCCATGGGGTCAGAAAAGGGTTGTGACCAGCAGCTGAAGTAATCTCTGGCTGAGAAAAGTCCTTGGTAATGAAAATGGTAATAGAGACAAGCGTGGCAAAATTGCCCGATGTGAGGGCCTAAGCCAAGTGTACCTGTATGTATCTACTTGTACATATACCTAAAAAGTTATGCAAATATGTACGCATAACTTGTTTTTCAAAATATTAATAAAAGGGGTGTGTCTCCAAACAGCCATCTCTTTCCTGACAATTCCCTTTGTGCATATTCTCTTACATATGATAAGTCAACATTGAAACACCTGCGGCTTTTAGTCAGGTGCGGCTAATGTATGTACAAAACAGGATTTTCCCCTGATTTTAGCTTGTGCGGCTAATATTCAGGTGCGCTTTGTAGTCCGGGAAATACGGTATATAAACTTTTCTCAATCTAAATAGTGTACTTTGGTAGAATTAAAAAAATAAGTGTAGTGCAGGTCTATGATGAGTTTTAGTGTTACTATCATCTAGTTCTGGTTCTGTTTTGGTTAAGTCCTAAGTAGTCCTGATTTTGAACTCTTGTAGTCCTGTTTTAATTCCGGATCAGGTCTGGTTGAATTGGGGTTTAGTCCTCGTGTCTTGATACAGCCCTGATTTTGTTCTGCCTTGCTGCTTAATTAAAAACCTAGTTTAAGGTGTCCTGCATATGTGATATATTTTTTTCCTATATGAAATAATTCTTTTTTTGAACAAAACTCAAAACAGAGCCTATTGATCCCCCCCCCCCCCCCCCCCCCAAAAAAAAAAATAAATAAATAAATAAAATAAAATAAAAATCCCACATGCATACTGCCCTTTAGGGCTAAGCCCCGGGTGTTTCAAATGTCTGGCTCCGCCTCTGGGTATGAGGACCACTGTGGGTTAATCTTTGTAGTGATACTCACTCCTTTTTTTTATTTAGACCTGGTTTAATTCTGGTATAGTTGAATATTTGTATATAATCCCCGCAGCTGTCAGACTCTATAACAGGGGTCACCAGCCTTTCTTAAAACTGAGAGTTAGATAAAATTGTGAACAGTTTGGTTCATCTTTAGTTATATGGTTCTATCCAGCATATTCTATCTTGATATGCTGTCTTATCACAGGTTAATTTTTCAAAAATATTAACAATGATTTATACAAGGAAAGGGCTACATACAACTCTTTATTTCTATTAATGTCTTACTTCATTCCTACCTGATTGACATGTTTAGGAATTATGAGTGATTGGCTCACTGTAGTGGTAAAAGTTGCTACCAATCAAATTATGATATGTTAAAGTTAAAACAAAACACAGCTGACTGTTTTATATTATATCTAATATATATTATGTAATTATCCTTATAATTACAAAATGTTTTATGTAAGATTTATGTTTTGTAATTTAAATCTGACATCACAAAAGTATTTTGGAGTTTGAATATTTGGTAATTTTTTGTAATTTTGTAACTGCAGTACACATAATATTAATTTCGAACAATTTTGTCCAGGTTCCTTGACACCAGGGACTCCTCCAGGACCATCGCGTTCAGTTACAGAGTCGGTGTGTCCACGGTGTGCCAGATCATCCCCCAGGTAGCGACGGCCATCTGGGACTGTCTAGTGGACGACTTCATGGCTGTGCCTTCACCTGGAGACTCATAGAGAAAGTATATACAGTGGTCCCTCATTTATTGCAGCAGGGTTTCTCAGAATAACTAGCCCCTCGCCACACACTTTATACACTTGATTTATTTTTTTTTTACACACACACTAGGGATGCAGCGATACCGATGCTGGTATCGGGTATCGGGGCCGATGCCATAAAATGTGCGTGTACTCATACTCGCAAAAGTTAACCGATACCATGAATCGATACTAATTTACTTCATGAATCAGAAGGTGGCCTGTACTTTCTGTTGTAATTTTTTAGATTGGCCGCTAGGGGGACATGTCACTAGGGGGTTAGGGAATTGAGACTGGCGGCTCCTGCAGCTACGCAAAACAAAATGTCAGCAGTGTGGACTTACTTCAAAATTTGTGTAGATGACAAAAGCAAGGCAGAGTGCAAACTGTAAGGTGTCCAGGGGTGGGAACGAGAGTACATCGTTCAATACAACCAATTTAATAAAACACCTGAGGACACATCATGCTCTGGAGTACACAGAGTTTGCTAAGGCTAACGCAAGACCAGAACAGCCCACTTTAACACAGGTTTTGGAAAAGCGACAAAAAATGTCTATAGAAAATCCACGAGCAGTTAAAATAATAGAGGCTCTATCTCATTTTATCGCTCTGGATGACCAGCCACTGTCGGTCGTGGAAAACGTAGGATTTCGCCGTCTTCTCAGCGTACTCGAGCCGCGTTATGAGATTCCCAGCCTCCCATACATCACGGACGTAATGCTGCCAAAACTTTTTGAAGATGTAAAAAAACACGTGCATAACCTCTTGCAGGAGGTTTCAGCCTTAAACTTCACTACAGACATTTGGACAAGCAGTGTGTCCCCGATGTCGCTCCTCAGTTTAACGGCGCAGTGGATTGATGAGGAGTTTGTTCGTCATCAAGTAACACTGCATGCAAAGTCGTTCAGGGGCTCGCAGACCAGCCAAACCATCGCAACTGCTTTCGATAGCATGCTTCAAACCTGGGATATACCAAAGACGTCCGTCCACGTAGTGCTCCGGGACAACGCAAGAAATATGATAAAGGCCATGAGTGGTGCTGAGCTGCCCAGCCTGCCTTGTACTGCTCACACTCTCCAGTTGGTTGTTCATGAGGGCCTTCTGTCACAGAAGAGTGTTGCTGATGTGGTGGCAGTTGGCCGCAAAATAGTTCGACATTTTAAACATTCTGCTCTGGCCAGTTCCCGTCTGGAGGACATTCAATTGCAGATCAACCAGCCGGTCACTGTGCTCCACAGATTTCTAACAAGGGAGACTGACGAGGACCATGGGATCAAAGCAATGAAGGGAACCTTGGCTGCAGCTGTCAGGACATGGTTCTCTGAGGTGGAGGACAACCCACTCTATAGCATCGCCACGTTACTCGATTCCAGGTGAGTGTTGTGCCTGTGTGTGTGTAACTGTTTGACTGTATGTGAATGTGACTGTGTATGTAACTGTGTTACTGCAAAAAAAAAGGTAAGCAAAACAATTGTCAGCTAACTTTTTTCTTTCTCTGTTTTAGATATAAAAATTGTTTTTTCTCCAGCACCACAACTGCTGCAAATGCTAAGGAGATGCAAAAACTTGAGCTGCTCAGGTTGCCTGGAGAGGAGGATCATGACCTGAATGAACCACCTTCAAGAAAAGCACGCAGTGACCAGCCCACAACTAGTTTGGACAGCATGTTTGATGAAATTGCAGATGAGCAGGCATCAGCATCGGTGGGCAGAGCTGCGGTAGGTTCTAGTGTAGAGTTAGAGACATATCTTGGAGAGGCCGCAATTTTACGAGAAGACAAACCTCTACAATATTGGATGGTTAATAAAGTGCGGTTCCCAAACCTGGCTAAAGTGGCGGGCAGATACCTTTCAGCACCATGCACAAGTGTAGATAGTGAAAGGCTGTTCAGCTCAGTGTCACACATTGTGAAACAGGCTCACAGCTGATCATGCAGAGATGATTCTTTTCATCAAAAAGAACCTGCCTCTCACTTTCCCAAAAACAGTTTAGTTCGGAGGTCACACCACTGCTTGCTGGCTGAAGTTTTTTTGTTTGATTTAAATGTGGACACTCTGCAATAGGTGGTTCATTAATGTTATGTAAATCTGAAAGCTGTAGACAGTGCCACATAGTTCACTGTTATTTTGTTTGGATATAATATGGACATTGTGCAATAATTTAACAAAAGTGTTTATTTTATTCTGAAACCTAAGTTTTATTTGTTTTATTCTGAACAGAAGTGTTTATTTTTTCAATCTGAAAGCGGGAAAGAGACCCAAAGAGTTCAGTTATTTATTTGTTTTTACAATGTGGATACTCTGCAATAGGTTCATTAATGTTATGTCTGAAAGCTGGAGACTCTAAAATACTTGAGTTATTTTGTTTGTTTGTTTGTTTGTTTACAATGTGGACACTGGACAATTTAGAAGAAGTGTTTTATTTTTTACTTGAAATTTAATTTTTGTGGTCTTTGTCAATGACTGGGATAACAGAAGACGCTGATGTCGAGCGTACACTTTCAACGACTGGATAGCGAGAATACTCGTCTGTGATAACGAGCAGGTATTCCCCCGTAGGGAGTGGTCCATAAAAGTCTGCACTGACACTGTGCCAGGGCGTTTCGGGTAATGGTGACATCTGCAGAGGGTGAGTGTGTCTGACAGGTGTGCTAGCTTGGCATGGCAGACAGTTTTGAACTGCAGATTCTGCTTTCCAATCGATCTCTGGGAACCATACTTTGGTACGTAGCAGCGCTTTGGTCTTGACGATACCCTGGTGCCCTTCGTGTGCCAGTTGTATTGCTCTTTCTTGTAGGACAGTTTGAATAACTATCCTCGTGCCTCTGAGTATGAAGTCAGATGAGTCAGCTACTGTTAGTTCACTTTGAACATGTTTGAATGATTTCAAAGTGTCAGCATGCTGGGATTTATCTGTTAGATGCCACGTGTTGTTCCTGATGTGACCGATGACTTCCTGCAGAACCTGGTCTTTCAGAGTCTCTGTTTTTATCTCGTGAAGTGTCATGGCTTTTGGAGTGATAAGAGAAGAAATTGACATACTCTTCTGCAACCTTACATGCACGAGCACTTTCATTCTCCTGTGTTGGCACTGGATGACGTGACATAAAGTCAGCTGGATTATCAGCACCTTTTCTGTATTCCACTCTGAAGTTATATGGCTGAAGTCTCAGTCCCCATCTTTCTATTCTGGCAGGTGGTTTTGATCTTGGATTATTCCAGATGATTTTGAGTGCCTTGTGATCGGTCACCAGTGTGAATGGATGTCCATAAACATACAAATGGAAATGTTCGCAACTGCACACAATGGCGAGTGCTTCTTTCTCAGTCTGCGAGTATCTCGTTTCCACATCACTCAGTGCTCTGCTTGCATATGCAATAATGTGCTTCATCCCCTTTTCATCTTTTTGACAGAGGATGGCGCCCAGTCCTACTGGACTAGCATCAACAATCAGTTCAGTCTGTCTGCTGGGATAGAAGTAGGACATCGTCGTGTCGCTTGTGAGACTGACCTTGAGTGCCTGCAACGCAGTTTCTTGGTCTTGACCCCATGTCCAAGGGGTGGCCTTGTGTGTGAGCCTGCGCAGTGGCTCAGAGATCGATGAGAAGTCTCTGATGAACCTTGAGCAGTAATTGGCCATGCCAAGGAGACTTTTGATGTCAGCAGGTGTTTTTGGGTTGGGAGCGTGTTGAACTGCTGCAACCTTTTTAGGATCTGCTGAAACGCCACCTGCAGAGAGGATGAAACCAAAAAACTCAAGTTTCGTTTTATTAAATTCACACTTCTCTCGATTCAGAGTAAGACCTGACTCTGATAGTCACTTAAAGAGAGCTGTAAGATTGCTGTCATGATCAGCCTGGTCCCTGCCAAAGACTATAATCACTGAGATCTTTGACTCCGTTCAGTCCTTGCAGCGTCTGATAAATAGCATTTTGGAACACTTCAGCTGCAGAAGAGACTCCAAAGCTCAGTCTTTTATAGCGCCGAAGTCCCAGATGAGTAGTGAACGTCGTAATGTAGCGGCTGTCAGGGTGTAATTCAAATTGGTGGTATCCTGCCCTGAGATCAAGTTTTGAGAACACCGTAGATCCATTCAGCTCATGGATTACATCATCAATCGTGGGCGTGACGTGTCGTTCTCGTTCGATTGCAGTGTTTGCTTGTCTCATGTCCACACATATCCGTACGTCGTCCGGATTCTTTGGTTTTGGCAGTGTTACAATGGGTGAAACCCACGGTGTTGGTCCCGTAACCTTTTCAATCATGTCATCAGCTTCTAGTTTCTGAAGTTCGTCCTCCACTTTTTGACGTAAATGAAAAGTAACACGTCTGTGTGGTTGACAGGTTGATTTTACATCTGTGTTTATGTGCAGTTTCACTTGAAAATCTTTGAGTTTTCCAATTCCCTTGAAAAGTTCTGGGTGTTGTTCTACTAGCTTGTCTGCAACAGAACGTTGAGACTGAGAAGAGACCGCAATGACAATATGGAGGAGTCCCAAGGCTTTTGAGGTTTCAAAACTCAAAAATATTGAAACCTCCTCCTTTAATGACGAAGAAGGAACACCTAACTGTTTTGTCTTTTTTTTCCACACTGCACCTGAATGCACCACACACAGGGAGAGACGTAGATGAGTGGTATGGGTAAATCTTGATGTCTGTAGAAGTCAACGTAGGACGTGGTGTCAGTTTGTTGTAGGTAGCTTCAGTTAAGCAGTTAGCAGTGGCCCCAGAATCGATTAGCACCGGTATCTGGGTGCCCATTACTCTGACTTCAGTATGTGGGAGTTTAGGATGTTGAGCTGTGTTCACCACATATACATAAGCGTCATCACTGCTGGATGTGTGCCCTGTCTCCACGTGTGCAGCGCTATCTGTTACTTGATGAACAGTTTGCGGTGGCAGATTTTTCTTATACTAGTTTTCTTATACTAGTTTTCTTTTCTTATGCTAGTGCCATACAAGTAGCGCGAAAAACAAACTTCAAAGTAGCGCTACACGTTCAGCGGGAGGCGTGGATGGCGAGCGGCAATAAACTTGCGAAAAGCAAGTTATGCTCAACTCCACCGGTGGAATCTGACAGCGTGGAAAAGTGTGAAAACTTCCATGATCACCAACGGATTTCAAAGGGCTGGACTGCTGCATGATGGAGAGGAGGACACCGCCATGGCCCTTCTGAGGGTGTTCGACTCTGACACTGCCAACGAGGATTTGTTTGGTTTTAAAAGTGACAACGAAGGAGAGAAGCGGAGAGTGGATGACGTAGCCATCCTGAGCCTTTTCGTATCCAACACTGGAGAAGAGGACTTTGGTGGTTCCCTTTCAGTCGATTCACTCGGTACAACACATAAGTATGGGATATCACGCCCTCGCGTGTCCTGGCTGAAGAAACCTTTAATCACGCCTTTAAGGCAGATGACGTGTGATGACGCACGCATGGCCCCGCCTGCACATATAGCCGCTGTCATCACAGTCATCCCTCAGTTCTTACGCTCTTCACCTCGCTGAGAACACCTCTGCTGAGTTGGGCTGGCTAGCTGCTGCTAGTTAGCTCCGTTGTCTGCCGACTTGAACTTAGCCTAACTGCCCCTGTTGGTGTTAGCCTCCACCGCGCAGTTGGTGTGTAGGCTGCCCGCGGTGCGCTAATTTCAAGTTTTCCCGTGCAGCGTTTTGCTTTGTGTTTTGGAATGTACTCCAAACCGAAGTGAGCAAAGCAGAAATCTTCTTTTTGCCCCTGTCCTCAGGGATGCGGTTTCTCTTTGCACAACAGCGACCAGCACGATGCCTGCCCTGTCTGCCTGGGGATCATCCACTCTAGGAGAGCGTTGACGGAGCCCGAAGCCTGTGCGTTTTGTCGCCAGCTCCGGCGCTCGACCCTGGAAAGACGGGTGACGTTTGTGGAAAAAGTGCTGGGACGCTCGGCTGTCGCACGGCATGACCCTCTCCTTTCCGAGTCTGGAGCCCCGGCTTCGTCCGAGTCCGAAGACGAGGATTTTCCGGTTGATGTCCCCACAATTAGCTGGGCTGACCACATGGAATATGTTGACGGGTTAGCCGATGATGAGCCGGAACCATGCAGGAGCGCTCCCCAGGACGATGATGACGTGCTGGACATCGGCCTGGACATCCATGGTTTGTCGGAGGATGAGCAGGAGAGCTCATTGTCGGCCCAATGTACCGCCGCTGCTGCGCCGGTCGGCAACGATGACACCTCTCTTTTCTCCCTGTTTCACCGTGCTGCTGAGAAGCTGCAGGTGGACTGGCCCTCTCCTCCGCCAGCTCAGAAGCCGTCGCGGTTCGCGGGGTTTTTCCTCCCACAGGAGCCCGCAACGGCCAAAAACTGCCTTCCCATGTCCCCAGACTTTCTCTGCGAGCTAACAGCATCATGGGACAAACCTCTGTCTACCCGCGTCACTGTGCCCGGCTATGGACAGTACATGGAATTGGACGGCGCCAAGGGGGCTGGCTTAGCTAACCCACCCCCTATGGAGCGGTCTCTGGCTGCTTATCTGGCCCTGTCCCATAACCATGGTGTCGGCGGCCCCGCAACTCTGCCGTCCAAGCACTGCAGATTCTCTGCTTCGCAGCTGGAGAAGATTTATCGAGCTCAGGCCGGGCCTGCTCGCGCCATGAGCTCTGTCACCATGCTCCAGACGTACCAGGCAATGTGCCTGACGGAGCTCGGATCGCTGGTTCCTGATGACAGCCCGCTGGCACCTCTTCTTAACGAGGTCAGAGTCGCCACAGATTATATCCTCCGTGCGTCTCGCTGTGCAGCGCTCTCCCTGGGCAGAGGGATGGCTTCGACAGTAGTGGCGCAGAGGCACCTGTGGCTGACCCTCTCGGACGTCCCGGATAGGGACAGGGCTGTATATCTGGACGCACCAGTGTCTGCGGCTGGGTTATTCGGACATTCACTTGAAGCCAATCAGGCTAGATTCGATCTGAGGAAGAAGCAGACGGAAGCTCTGCGCGACATCATCCCTAGACGTCAGCCCAAGCCCAAGCCCACAGCTAGCTCTCACAGGCCCGCCGCTCCTCTGCCGTCTGGCAAGAGACCGGCGCCCACTGTTGAAGTGGGTGTGCCGCCAGCGAGAGCACATCCTCCGGCCTGAGCTCCACGCCAGTCGGCCTGGAGCAAAGGCCCACCCTCGGGCCCCCGGCGGGACCCGACGCCCAGGAGGAAGAAGCCTCAGCCCTCTTAGCTGTGGTTTCAAGTGGAGAGGGGGTCCAGCAGCAGGGAGACGCTGTTTTTACCCCTTTGTTGCCGCACAAGAGGTGCCGCTTAAGTTATGTTCAGGTTGTCAGCCCCAGAAGGCGCTGCACTTTCCTAACACTGTCTCCCAAGCACAAAACCCCTGCACACAAAATGCCTCAGGTAACTCCCTGTTCAGGTGTGTTAAATGTTCAGGTGGCCACATCGAGTGTTCCCGCTGTTTTTCATTGTTGTGCCCCAGAAAAGGTGCCTCCAACAAAATGTATAAATGTACATGTTTCCATGTTACAATCAATAAAGAGTGTTGTTTATTCTCAAACAATCAAATACTCAGCCTGCAGGCAGAATGAGCCAGGTCAGGCAGGTGATGCAGTCCCCTGCAGACACACTGGGGGGCGACAACGTCCCGCCGACGGTGCTGCAGGTCAGCCGGCTGGCTGCTCACTTCCCTCAGTGGCGCGCTTGCGCCCCCTCTCCGTGGGTGCTGTCGCTACCCGATCCGTACCGGAAACCCGATCGGTACCCCGCATGCGCAAATCTTACGTCACTTCCTCTCTTTGCCAACATTGCGACATTCAATATATTTGAATGACACGGTTAGCGCCCAGTTAGCTCCTAGCATTTCTCAACAGCTCTGCCTCCTTTTCGACTACCGGGACATTTAAACAATGGATAATCCGTATCCGCAACAAATTCACGCTTTTCTCCTCAACAGAGAGCGTTCCCCGATTGAACAACAGCGCCGTAAAATAAGAAGAATGGTGCCTAATTACAGAGTTAATAATACAGACTTTGTAATATGTCACGTGAAGATTCAGCAGCCAGATGAAGTGTTTACTGGCAATTGACAGTGATAGTGGACATCATCATCACTATTTCAACAATCCTCTCCACACAGACAAGCATAAACACACTCGATTATCACTAAATCAAATTTAACACACGTTTGTAATGATGCTAATTCAGTTTACAATAGGGTTCATTCGCTCAGTCAGCAGGTGGCGGTATCCTCGTACACTGGGGAGTACACTGCCATTAAACGAACAGAAGAAGAAGAAAACCCCTGCACATGCGCGGTACGGATCGGGTAGACCCGATTTGTACGGTCCGACTTTGCACATGCTCAGCAAGGATCGGGAGTCCCGATCTGTCATTATCTTTTTATTTTTTTTTGTTTTTGTCTACATTATATTAAATGTTTCATTATCGGAAACATTTTAAGAGATACTTATTATTCTTAACATCTTAACAGATACTCTGACCTGTAACTATCGTAAAACGCTTCGACCGGAAGTAGACACCTTTCGCGCATGCGGGGTACCGATCGGGTTTCCGGTACGGATCGGGTAGTGACAGGTGCTGCGAACCGTTGCCATGGGTTACCGGTTGCAGTTCCGGGTCAAGCCGCCTCGTTTCCAAAGAGTCGTAAACACGACTGTCAACACCGAGGCGGCCATGATACTCAGAGAGGAAATAAAGGCGCTATTGCAGAAAAGAGCAATACGAGTGGTCCCCGCTTCGGAGACAGACAAAGGTTGGTACAGCTGTTATTTTGTTGTTCCGAAAAAAGGGGGAACGCTTCGTCCCATCCTCGACCTGCGAGTCTTGAACACGTATCTACGAACGTACAGGTTCAAGATGCTAACACTCAGACAGCTCTTGAATGCGGTCGGCCCGGGAGATTGGTTTGCAACAATCGATCTAACAGATGCTTATTTTCATGTGGTTATACACCCGAAACACAGGCAGTTTCTGAGGTTTGCATTCGAGGGCGTAGCCTACGAATACCTAGTGCTGCCGTTCGGGCTCTTGCTCGCTCCTCGCACCTTTACGAAATGTGCCGAGGCAGCGCTAGCGTCCCTCAGAGAGAGAGGAATCCGCATCTTAGCCTACCTAGACAACTGGGCTCTCGTAGCTTGCTCCAGAGAGCAGGTGGAGACACAGCTGTCGCTGGTTCTGTCACACATTCAGACACTGGGGTTCTCTGTGAACTTTCAAAAGAGCTCGCTAATCCCGAGTCAGCAGATTACTTTTCTCGGTTTGAAAATATGCTCGCTTACCAGCCGCGCACGTTTGTTGGAGCACAGAGTGGCCGCGTTTCATCGCTGCCTTGCTCAGTTTCAGTTGGGACGCAGACTGCGTTTCCAGACAATATTAAGCTTGTTGGGCATGATGGCATCTATGATCGCCGTAGTGCCACTTGGACTGTTAAAAATGAGAGCGTTTCAACGCTGGACTCTCTCTCACCGTTTGTGTGCATCGCGTCACCTCCGGAGGAGGCTGCCAGTAACTGCGTCTTGCATGCTAGCTCTCCGTCCTTGGAGGGAGCCCGGGCTGCTCCTGTCTCGCTCTCTGCTGTTGTGGTGCAGTGTTCATTTTCTGTCTCTAAGAGCCACCCATGTCCCGGGCCACCTGAACCTGGGGCCGGACCTTCTCTCCAGGGGGAGTCCTCTGGTGAGAGAATGGAGGTTACACCCTTTAATAGTGGCTCAGATTTGGGACCTATTTGGCAAGGCGCAAATAGATCTTTTTGCTTCCAGGTTAAATACTCACTGCCCCCTGTTCTTCTCCATAATCGACCACGATGCACCCTTGGGCTTGGACGCGCTAGCGCACCAATGGCCAGACGTGCTCCTGTATGCATTTCCCCCAGTGGAAATGATATCTCCAGTTCTAGAGAGAGTGCATCGGCATTCCCCCTCTCTCTGATTCTAGTGGCCCCTTGGTGGCCCACAAGGTCGTGGTATGCAGAGATAATCAGCCTGCTAGCAGCGAGTCCTTGGCAGCTTCCTCTCCGCAGGGATCTCCTCTCTCAGGCGGGAGGAGAAGTGTTTCATCCGCGCCCAGATCTGTGGCGCCTTCATGCTTACCTGCTGAGAGGTTAAACGTGATTGCTAAGGGTTTGCCACCTAGTGTGATAGCGACAATTCAGAGCGCTAGGGCCTCATCTACTAGAGGCTTGTACGCTTACAAATGGCGCGCCTTCGAGCAATGGTGCCAGGACCGCCACACTCTCCCATTTCAGTGCTCTATTGTGGATGTTTTGACATTCCTGCAGGAGCTGCTGGATAAGGGCCTTTCATTTTCGATAATTAAGGTTTATTTAGCAGCTATATCTGCTTGTCATATTGGCTTTGACGGGGTGACACTAGGTGCACATCCCCTCGCCATACGTTTTCTGAAAGGAGTTCGCCGGCTGAGGCCCGTGCTTAAGTCCAGTGTCCCTGCTTGGGACTTGTCTTTGGTGCTGGAGGCCCTTTGCAGCCCCCCGTTTGAACGCATTGAGTCTGTGGATATGAAATTTCTTTCATATAAGACTGCATTACTTCTCGCTTTGCCGAAGCCAAAGCGAGTGGGTGACCTTCATGCGCTCTCTGTGCATCCCTCCTGCACACAGTTCTCTTCTGATGGCCACAAGGTCGTATTGCGTCCAAATGCTGCATATTTTCCCAAGATCATGCCTGCATCTTCTAGCTCAATGGAGTTTGAGTTGCTGAGCTTTTGCTCCCCTCCTTTTGCATCTGAGGAGCAGAGGAGGATGCATTCTCTTTGTCCAGTGCGTGTGCTACGCACCTACATTGAGCGCACTCAGAATGTGCGTTTATGTGACCAGCTGTTTGTCTGCTTCGCTAATCCAAATAGAGGTAGAGCTCTGTCCAAACGGAGGCTGTCCCACTGGATTATAGAAGCTATCTCACTGGCATACGGCACCAGTGGTCTTGCTTTGCCCCACGGGGTGAGAGCTCATTCCACCAGGGGCATGGCAACCTCATGGGCTCTTTTTAAAGGGGTGCCTGTAGCTGATATTTGTGCGGCAGCTAGTTGGGCATCAACGCACACTTTTGTGCGGTTTTATCGGTTGGACGTTACAGCCCTTTCGGTCGCTCATGCTGTCCTTTCTGCTGGGTCTACCACTCACTAAGGATGTGGTGGTCCGATTCCAGTTCGGTGGCTGCTCTGTGGGGCGTGTATATATGTCCCATACTTATGTGTTGTACCGAGTGAATCGACTGAAAGGGAACGAATAGTTATGTCTATAACTTCTGTTCCCTGAAGGAGAGGAACGAGGTACAACACAAGGTGGCCCCACTGAGCAGTTTGGCTCTGTGAAGAGCAGCTATCGAACTGAGGGATGATTGTGATGACAGCGGCTATATGTGCAGGCGGGGCCGTGCGCGTGTCATCACACGTCATCTGCCTTAAAGGCGTGATTAAAGGTTTCTTCAGCCAGGACACGCAGGGCGTGATATCCCATACTTATGTGTTGTACCTCGTTCCTCTCCTTCAGGGAACAGAAGTTATAGACATAACTATTCGTTTTAGTGCGCAGGAAGATGGTAGTGAATGACTGACTTTTCTTCTTGTTAAAGCCGTTTCACTGCACCTGAGCCTAAAAGGTAGTCCGAATCTATTTTTCTGGTGTGCTGTAGGCTATTGTTATGTACTATATTTGTTACTCGTAACACAGTAGGGTTAGGGTTAACCCTAACCCTAACCCTAACACAGTACATGTTTCGTACTTGTAATTACCGCTACTACATATTAGAGATGGACCGATCCGATATTACGTATCGGTATCGGTCTGATACTGACCCAAATTACTGGATCGGATATCGGCGAGAAATAAAAAATGTAATCCGATCCATTAAATATCAAAAAAGCACCTCACAAAACTTGCTACACGGCGTAACTCGGCTCATAACCGTAGCACGTAGGAGCAGTATGCATCACGTGATAGAGCGGCTGTGTGTATTTGTAGCCTTGCTACCAAACCAGCATTTCATCTCCGAGGAAGTTTTCCCAGAGAGAAGTAAAGCAAGTGTGTAAGTTCATCTCTGAATGTCTGTAAAGCATTCCCACATTAAGCTTAACAACAAATATATGGAGCGACTGCCTCTTCTCTCTCTCTCCTGCTGCTACTTCAATCGTGAAACTGCTTAATGATCAGCTGATCGGCTTTTCTGTCGGGAGTCCGTCTCTCTTCTTAGTTTTTGGCCCACTTCTCACCAGAAAGAGGAAACCAGCGGCTGAACAACAGCAGCACTATTAAGCTTGATAAGCTGTTATTAGAATTTATTTAATATTACTTTCTACACCAGGATCTTTTTTTACGTAGCTGACGGCTGGTAACTGTGCAGGGGCGGATCTAGCAAAGTTTAGCCAGGGGGGCCGATAGGGCATGAACAGGGAAAAGGGGGCACAAAGACATACTTCTCTTTCTTATTCTCATTTAAAATGTCGAGCTTTTAATAAATAATTATCTGAATCTTACACCCAAAGTTTTAATCTGATGTAAAATGTATAGAAGTCCATTACTGTATATAATAACTGTTAAGTCTAATATACCCTAGTAAGCTGTAGTACTTTTTCCTTTGGGAAGATACCATCTGTGCAGTCTGCAGTTCTGTTGAAGAAAGATGTTGAATCTATTTATTTATTCTTGAAAAATAATTTATTTCTGTGCATTTTTCCCCCTGCATCAAATTAAATTTGATTACATCGATTAAGCATCATGAGGTGGAGGGTGGTTCCCTATTTTTTTTTTTTGCTGGGAGTTTGCAACCCTATTAGTTAGGTTGCTTAATATTTCTGCTAAGTACTCTTTGATTATTCAAGACTCTGTATGTGAGGAGAAGGACTTTAAATTTAATTCTGAATTTGATGGGAAACCAATGAAGAGAAGCTAATGAGGGAGAAATACGGCCTCTCTTTCTACATGCTTGCTGGGGCATGTGGGGCGAAAACAGAGAGGAGAGCCTGAGCAGCCAGTCAAGGACTCTTCCCTTCACTAGTTAACAGGCTAAGTTAACACCTCCCCTTATATTCCATATAAGGGGAGGTGTAGAGTATGATAGGCCAGTCAACAGATCCCATTGAGCACTGATCAGCTTTGCATCACACCGTGCCTGGACTCACCATTTCCAGTGGCTTATGTAAGAGGTTCAGAGATTGTTACATGGGTGTGCAGGTAAAGACCAAATGGCCGCACTAATGAATGTGTTGGGCCATCAGTGAAAAGCCTGTGAAAGGTTTTAGCCGGGAGAAGAGAGTGAAAATCTTCTTGGCCACAAAAACATGACAGCAAGGCGGAAATATCACAACAGCCAGAGGATCTTTTTAGTTTGTGTAGCAGCTACCGGGATCTTGGACTGGTTCTTATATAGCGCTTTTCTACTCATCTGAGCACTCAAAGCGCTTTACACAACTTGTGCATTCACCCATTCACACCCATTCGCACAAGCACATCTCTCTAAGTGCTTTATAGCTAACATTCACACACATTCATACTCCGATGGATGCATCGGAGAGCAATTTGGGGTTAGTATCTTTCCCAAGGATATTTGGCATGCAGACTAGGCGAAGCCAGGAATCAAACCACCAACCTTCCGATCAGTAGATGACCTGCTCTACCACCTGAGCTACAGTCACCTTAAAGTGGTGAGCATATAATAAAGAACTATGTGACACTGAGCCAACGTCACATTTACCTCATGCTCCCGTGGAAACGCAGTCCAAGCTATGAGTCATTGTTATGGAGTCAAAATGATCTCTTTACAAAAATACAGCATCCAAAGCAATATCCAGTCCTCACCTCAATAAAAAACAACCATATATTTGCTGGACAAGGGTTCTAGTTCCTTAATCTACCACCCGCTGTTGGTAGGATTAAGGGGTCACCCATGGGGTCAGAAAAGGGTTGTGACCAGCAGCTGAAGTAATCTCTGGCTGAGAAAAGTCCTTGGTAATGAAAATGGTAATAGAGACAAGCGTGGCAAAATTGCCCGATGTGAGGGCCTAAGCCAAGTGTACCTGTATGTATCTACTTGTACATATACCTAAAAAGTTATGCAAATATGTACGCATAACTTGTTTTTCAAAATATTAATAAAAGGGGTGTGTCTCCAAACAGCCATCTCTTTCCTGACAATTCCCTTTGTGCATATTCTCTTACATATGATAAGTCAACATTGAAACACCTGCGGCTTTTAGTCAGGTGCGGCTAATGTATGTACAAAACAGGATTTTCCCCTGATTTTAGCTTGTGCGGCTAATATTCAGGTGCGCTTTGTAGTCCGGGAAATACGGTATATAAACTTTTCTCAATCTAAATAGTGTACTTTGGTAGAATTAAAAAAATAAGTGTAGTGCAGGTCTATGATGAGTTTTAGTGTTACTATCATCTAGTTCTGGTTCTGTTTTGGTTAAGTCCTAAGTAGTCCTGATTTTGAACTCTTGTAGTCCTGTTTTAATTCCGGATCAGGTCTGGTTGAATTGGGGTTTAGTCCTCGTGTCTTGATACAGCCCTGATTTTGTTCTGCCTTGCTGCTTAATTAAAAACCTAGTTTAAGGTGTCCTGCATATGTGATATATTTTTTTCCTATATGAAATAATTCTTTTTTTGAACAAAACTCAAAACAGAGCCTATTGATCCCCCCCCCCCCCCCCCCCCCCCCCAAAAAAAAAAATAAATAAATAAAATAAAATAAAAATCCCACATGCATACTGCCCTTTAGGGCTAAGCCCCGGGTGTTTCAAATGTCTGGCTCCGCCTCTGGGTATGAGGACCACTGTGGGTTAATCTTTGTAGTGATACTCACTCCTTTTTTTTATTTAGACCTGGTTTAATTCTGGTATAGTTGAATATTTGTATATAATCCCCGCAGCTGTCAGACTCTATAACAGGGGTCACCAGCCTTTCTTAAAACTGAGAGTTAGATAAAATTGTGAACAG
Organism: Neolamprologus brichardi; assembly: GCF_056152115.1. NCBI lineage: Eukaryota > Metazoa > Chordata > Actinopteri > Cichliformes > Cichlidae > Neolamprologus > Neolamprologus brichardi. The sequence goes on from NC_142113.1 coordinate 4,223,015, forward strand.
TTTGGTTCATCTTTAGTTATATGGTTCTATCCAGCATATTCTATCTTGATATGCTGTCTTATCACAGGTTAATTTTTCAAAAATATTAACAATGATTTATACAAGGAAAGGGCTACATACAACTCTTTATTTCTATTAATGTCTTACTTCATTCCTACCTGATTGACATGTTTAGGAATTATGAGTGATTGGCTCACTGTAGTGGTAAAAGTTGCTACCAATCAAATTATGATATGTTAAAGTTAAAACAAAACACAGCTGACTGTTTTATATTATATCTAATATATATTATGTAATTATCCTTATAATTACAAAATGTTTTATGTAAGATTTATGTTTTGTAATTTAAATCTGACATCACAAAAGTATTTTGGAGTTTGAATATTTGGTAATTTTTTGTAATTTTGTAACTGCAGTACACATAATATTAATTTCGAACAATTTTGTCCAGGTTCCTTGACACCAGGGACTCCTCCAGGACCATCGCGTTCAGTTACAGAGTCGGTGTGTCCACGGTGTGCCAGATCATCCCCCAGGTAGCGACGGCCATCTGGGACTGTCTAGTGGACGACTTCATGGCTGTGCCTTCACCTGGAGACTCATAGAGAAAGTATATACAGTGGTCCCTCATTTATTGCAGCAGGGTTTCTCAGAATAACTAGCCCCTCGCCACACACTTTATACACTTGATTTATTTTTTTTTTACACACACACTAGGGATGCAGCGATACCGATGCTGGTATCGGGTATCGGGGCCGATGCCATAAAATGTGCGTGTACTCATACTCGCAAAAGTTAACCGATACCATGAATCGATACTAATTTACTTCATGAATCAGAAGGTGGCCTGTACTTTCTGTTGTAATTTTTTAGATTGGCCGCTAGGGGGACATGTCACTAGGGGGTTAGGGAATTGAGACTGGCGGCTCCTGCAGCTACGCAAAACAAAATGTCAGCAGTGTGGACTTACTTCAAAATTTGTGTAGATGACAAAAGCAAGGCAGAGTGCAAACTGTAAGGTGTCCAGGGGTGGGAACGAGAGTACATCGTTCAATACAACCAATTTAATAAAACACCTGAGGACACATCATGCTCTGGAGTACACAGAGTTTGCTAAGGCTAACGCAAGACCAGAACAGCCCACTTTAACACAGGTTTTGGAAAAGCGACAAAAAATGTCTATAGAAAATCCACGAGCAGTTAAAATAATAGAGGCTCTATCTCATTTTATCGCTCTGGATGACCAGCCACTGTCGGTCGTGGAAAACGTAGGATTTCGCCGTCTTCTCAGCGTACTCGAGCCGCGTTATGAGATTCCCAGCCTCCCATACATCACGGACGTAATGCTGCCAAAACTTTTTGAAGATGTAAAAAAACACGTGCATAACCTCTTGCAGGAGGTTTCAGCCTTAAACTTCACTACAGACATTTGGACAAGCAGTGTGTCCCCGATGTCGCTCCTCAGTTTAACGGCGCAGTGGATTGATGAGGAGTTTGTTCGTCATCAAGTAACACTGCATGCAAAGTCGTTCAGGGGCTCGCAGACCAGCCAAACCATCGCAACTGCTTTCGATAGCATGCTTCAAACCTGGGATATACCAAAGACGTCCGTCCACGTAGTGCTCCGGGACAACGCAAGAAATATGATAAAGGCCATGAGTGGTGCTGAGCTGCCCAGCCTGCCTTGTACTGCTCACACTCTCCAGTTGGTTGTTCATGAGGGCCTTCTGTCACAGAAGAGTGTTGCTGATGTGGTGGCAGTTGGCCGCAAAATAGTTCGACATTTTAAACATTCTGCTCTGGCCAGTTCCCGTCTGGAGGACATTCAATTGCAGATCAACCAGCCGGTCACTGTGCTCCACAGATTTCTAACAAGGGAGACTGACGAGGACCATGGGATCAAAGCAATGAAGGGAACCTTGGCTGCAGCTGTCAGGACATGGTTCTCTGAGGTGGAGGACAACCCACTCTATAGCATCGCCACGTTACTCGATTCCAGGTGAGTGTTGTGCCTGTGTGTGTGTAACTGTTTGACTGTATGTGAATGTGACTGTGTATGTAACTGTGTTACTGCAAAAAAAAAGGTAAGCAAAACAATTGTCAGCTAACTTTTTTCTTTCTCTGTTTTAGATATAAAAATTGTTTTTTCTCCAGCACCACAACTGCTGCAAATGCTAAGGAGATGCAAAAACTTGAGCTGCTCAGGTTGCCTGGAGAGGAGGATCATGACCTGAATGAACCACCTTCAAGAAAAGCACGCAGTGACCAGCCCACAACTAGTTTGGACAGCATGTTTGATGAAATTGCAGATGAGCAGGCATCAGCATCGGTGGGCAGAGCTGCGGTAGGTTCTAGTGTAGAGTTAGAGACATATCTTGGAGAGGCCGCAATTTTACGAGAAGACAAACCTCTACAATATTGGATGGTTAATAAAGTGCGGTTCCCAAACCTGGCTAAAGTGGCGGGCAGATACCTTTCAGCACCATGCACAAGTGTAGATAGTGAAAGGCTGTTCAGCTCAGTGTCACACATTGTGAAACAGGCTCACAGCTGATCATGCAGAGATGATTCTTTTCATCAAAAAGAACCTGCCTCTCACTTTCCCAAAAACAGTTTAGTTCGGAGGTCACACCACTGCTTGCTGGCTGAAGTTTTTTTGTTTGATTTAAATGTGGACACTCTGCAATAGGTGGTTCATTAATGTTATGTAAATCTGAAAGCTGTAGACAGTGCCACATAGTTCACTGTTATTTTGTTTGGATATAATATGGACATTGTGCAATAATTTAACAAAAGTGTTTATTTTATTCTGAAACCTAAGTTTTATTTGTTTTATTCTGAACAGAAGTGTTTATTTTTTCAATCTGAAAGCGGGAAAGAGACCCAAAGAGTTCAGTTATTTATTTGTTTTTACAATGTGGATACTCTGCAATAGGTTCATTAATGTTATGTCTGAAAGCTGGAGACTCTAAAATACTTGAGTTATTTTGTTTGTTTGTTTGTTTGTTTACAATGTGGACACTGGACAATTTAGAAGAAGTGTTTTATTTTTTACTTGAAATTTAATTTTTGTGGTCTTTGTCAATGACTGGGATAACAGAAGACGCTGATGTCGAGCGTACACTTTCAACGACTGGATAGCGAGAATACTCGTCTGTGATAACGAGCAGGTATTCCCCCGTAGGGAGTGGTCCATAAAAGTCTGCACTGACACTGTGCCAGGGCGTTTCGGGTAATGGTGACATCTGCAGAGGGTGAGTGTGTCTGACAGGTGTGCTAGCTTGGCATGGCAGACAGTTTTGAACTGCAGATTCTGCTTTCCAATCGATCTCTGGGAACCATACTTTGGTACGTAGCAGCGCTTTGGTCTTGACGATACCCTGGTGCCCTTCGTGTGCCAGTTGTATTGCTCTTTCTTGTAGGACAGTTTGAATAACTATCCTCGTGCCTCTGAGTATGAAGTCAGATGAGTCAGCTACTGTTAGTTCACTTTGAACATGTTTGAATGATTTCAAAGTGTCAGCATGCTGGGATTTATCTGTTAGATGCCACGTGTTGTTCCTGATGTGACCGATGACTTCCTGCAGAACCTGGTCTTTCAGAGTCTCTGTTTTTATCTCGTGAAGTGTCATGGCTTTTGGAGTGATAAGAGAAGAAATTGACATACTCTTCTGCAACCTTACATGCACGAGCACTTTCATTCTCCTGTGTTGGCACTGGATGACGTGACATAAAGTCAGCTGGATTATCAGCACCTTTTCTGTATTCCACTCTGAAGTTATATGGCTGAAGTCTCAGTCCCCATCTTTCTATTCTGGCAGGTGGTTTTGATCTTGGATTATTCCAGATGATTTTGAGTGCCTTGTGATCGGTCACCAGTGTGAATGGATGTCCATAAACATACAAATGGAAATGTTCGCAACTGCACACAATGGCGAGTGCTTCTTTCTCAGTCTGCGAGTATCTCGTTTCCACATCACTCAGTGCTCTGCTTGCATATGCAATAATGTGCTTCATCCCCTTTTCATCTTTTTGACAGAGGATGGCGCCCAGTCCTACTGGACTAGCATCAACAATCAGTTCAGTCTGTCTGCTGGGATAGAAGTAGGACATCGTCGTGTCGCTTGTGAGACTGACCTTGAGTGCCTGCAACGCAGTTTCTTGGTCTTGACCCCATGTCCAAGGGGTGGCCTTGTGTGTGAGCCTGCGCAGTGGCTCAGAGATCGATGAGAAGTCTCTGATGAACCTTGAGCAGTAATTGGCCATGCCAAGGAGACTTTTGATGTCAGCAGGTGTTTTTGGGTTGGGAGCGTGTTGAACTGCTGCAACCTTTTTAGGATCTGCTGAAACGCCACCTGCAGAGAGGATGAAACCAAAAAACTCAAGTTTCGTTTTATTAAATTCACACTTCTCTCGATTCAGAGTAAGACCTGACTCTGATAGTCACTTAAAGAGAGCTGTAAGATTGCTGTCATGATCAGCCTGGTCCCTGCCAAAGACTATAATCACTGAGATCTTTGACTCCGTTCAGTCCTTGCAGCGTCTGATAAATAGCATTTTGGAACACTTCAGCTGCAGAAGAGACTCCAAAGCTCAGTCTTTTATAGCGCCGAAGTCCCAGATGAGTAGTGAACGTCGTAATGTAGCGGCTGTCAGGGTGTAATTCAAATTGGTGGTATCCTGCCCTGAGATCAAGTTTTGAGAACACCGTAGATCCATTCAGCTCATGGATTACATCATCAATCGTGGGCGTGACGTGTCGTTCTCGTTCGATTGCAGTGTTTGCTTGTCTCATGTCCACACATATCCGTACGTCGTCCGGATTCTTTGGTTTTGGCAGTGTTACAATGGGTGAAACCCACGGTGTTGGTCCCGTAACCTTTTCAATCATGTCATCAGCTTCTAGTTTCTGAAGTTCGTCCTCCACTTTTTGACGTAAATGAAAAGTAACACGTCTGTGTGGTTGACAGGTTGATTTTACATCTGTGTTTATGTGCAGTTTCACTTGAAAATCTTTGAGTTTTCCAATTCCCTGGAAAAGTTCTGGGTGTTGTTCTACTAGCTTGTCTGCAACAGAACGTTGAGACTGAGAAGAGACCGCAGTGACAATATGGAGGAGTCCCAAGGCTTTTGAGGTTTCAAAACTCAAAAATATTGAAACCTCCTCCTTTAATGACAAAGAAGGAACACCTAACTGTTTTGTCTTGTTTTTCCATACTGCACCTGAATGCACCACACACAGGGAGAGACGTAGATGAGTGGTATGGGTAAATCTTGATGTCTGTAGAAGTCAACGTAGGACGTGGTGTCAGTTTGTTGTAGGTAGCTTCAGTTAAGCAGTTAGCAGTGGCCCCAGAATCGATTAGCACCGGTATCTGGGTGCCCATTACTCTGACTTCAGTATGTGGGAGTTTAGGATGTTGAGCTGTGTTCACCACATATACATAAGCGTCATCACTGCTGGATGTGTGCCCTGTCTCCACGTGTGCAGCGCTATCTGTTACTTGATGAACAGTTTGCGGTGGCAGATTTTTCTTCTACTTCTTTCCACAATGTGTCTCTTTTCTCTTTGAGCGACATTGCTTTGCAAAATGATTGTATTTGCCACAAGAATTACAGATTTTGTCTTTGGCTGGGCAGCCTTGCTCATGAGGATATCTGCCTCCACAGTTTCGACAGCGGTTATTCGGCTGCCATGAGGGTGTCCATTTGTTTCTAGCCGTGGTGTCACGTCCTGTTTTGTGCTGTACTTTATTAACTGCAGCTGTCTTGTCAGCTTCCATCCCTGTAGCTTGCAATTCAGACAACTCACATGCACGCCCATGATTTAATAGATCATCCAATGTTAAATCAGGTTCTCTGAGTGCTTTTCTACGCAGCTGTGATGATGTACAGCTTTGGATAATTTGTGTTTTGATTTCTGCAGTCATGTCTGCAAACTCACAGTTTTTGGCTAGAATCCTAAGGTTGGTGTGATAGTTGTCCAACGTTTCACCTGATTCCTGCACCACTTTCCTGAATAGATAAATCTGATACTGCATGTTTTTCTTAGGCGCAAAGTATGCTGACAATTTCTGTTTTGTATCTGCGTACTTGTCGCAAACCGTTGCTAACGTGTCGTAAACGTCATGCACTTTTTCACCAGGCACATGCAGCAATAATGCTCTTAATCTCGCATCTCCAGTAATATTCATTGCCGTGGTGTGGTTTTCAAACCTCTGAAGCCATTTCGTCCAGCGAGGTCCGACGGAACCGAGGTCGGTCTCCTAAGCTCCGGGTAGGGCAACTTCCTTCGTCTTGCTTTGGTTGTAACCTTTACTCTCGTCGCCAATGTAATGTTTGCATGCCTCAAACATTAATGATGACACCTTCAGTATTTCTCAGTTCCATTCTTTAATTCTCAGGCTTGCAGCGGCAACACAGTCTGCAGCGCTAACTTGTTCATCTACCGTTTTCTGTTGTCTCCTTTTTCTATATCCTCCTTCCGCCTTACATTCATCCTTTCAAAATAAAAGTTCTGTAAACATCACAGGTACCACCGTCTTTCCCTCGCCCAGTTTGAGGGCGAGTAGGGGTGGGCGATATAAACAATATCTGATAGAAACGATATAAATTTGGCCAACAATAGAGATTTTGATTATACCGCTCTATCCGATAGCGCATGTTGATGATGTCATCAAGCTGCGCCTGTTTTGGTCGAAAGCATAGCGGCGGCTAAAACCATTATCATCTGCAAATTATGGCGGGCGACAGTCATAGCAAAGAGATGAAGCACTTTTGAAATATGGGGAAAGCCAAAAACTGCGCTTCCTCCACTTCCGTAACATTGATTCATTAATGTTGAATTCTCTCGCAGCTGTTCTATTCCCATGTTGTTGCAGTATATTAATAACCAACCTCGTATTGTGGATGAATAATCTCAGTTGTTCTCCTGACTGAAGTTTGGCCCGTGTATAGCATCCTGCTATGCAATTGCATTTGTCCCTGACCACCAGAATCCCTCACGTTAACTTTTAATGAGTGGAACAAAAGTTGGCGTTCATCCTCCAGCTTCACTGTGCTAATGTTATGCTAACATAGCTGTGTCGCTAGCAATCACGTAGCACATCATTATATAGCAGGTAATCCAACTTCAGTAACCCTACAAACGCCACTGCCGTTTAGTTTTCTGTCTTCATTTATGTTGGAAGTGTTAGCAGAGCTGTACGTTTTCATTAGTTTCAAAAGTCTCTGTCAGAACATGGTATGAAATGTTTAGGTGGAAACTAGCGAGCTAACTTCCTGTTAACTTCTAACTCCGTTAAATTTAATAAATTCTGTTTTCATGGATGTAAAACGTAATTGTTACACCCGATAAAGCAGCAACGCTGAGGATTTAATTAAAGATGAAAGAATTTAGACCGTTTTTAACTCTTAGTGTTCGTTTGACTTTGGGACCTGAAATGGACGGAGTTTTGGACCCAGATTACTCCGCGAAGCTCCTCACTACGGCAGCCGTAATGCTCTGACAATCCATCAAGCAGTGCGGCTTACCAAAGTTGTGCTAAAAAAATTTTCTTGACGTTTTTTAAACAGCACGCAGAAATCGGTTCGAGGTCACCAGAATTCATACATAAGGCACATTCTCGATTTTTGAGAAAATTAAAGGATTTTTTTTGTGGAAAATACGTTATACAGAAGAAAAGAATATATATCAGTGATTAGAGCTGGGCGATAGAACAATAACGATATGTATTGCGAAATACCTTTTTCTCGATAGAAAAATTAAATTATTGCGATAGACCTCATCTTTCTCTCTCTTCCTCTCTTATAAAAAATGAATAGCCAATACAAATTAAGTAGTGCAGAGCCGAACCAATCACAGCCGCAGCATCACGTCATGTATCTTGTTATGTACAGCTCAAGTGCCAAGCCGCGCATGTGTATTTGTTTGGGAAGCAGCCAGCCGCCGTGAGGCCGGGTAATGGAGAAAATGAGTGTTCCGACTAGAGAAAAGTCTAAGTGACCAAGTTACCGAAGAGAGCACAGATGACGGCTCCAATGCCGGAGAGATTGTCGAAAGGAAAGGCCAGAGAAGTTCCGTAGTGTGGAGGTTTTTCGGCTATTTGAAGTCTGACAAAAAACAGAGTAACGCGCACTGTAAATTGTGCCGAAAGCATGTTTGCACAAAGTCTGGAAATACAACAAACCTTTTTTATCACCTGAAGCAGTACCACCCACGCTCAATCTCTGACTGAAAGCGCTAATTCGTCATCGAAAACAACCAGGGGAATTCCTGTGAAGCAGCAACAGTCAATTGAGTCTGCTTTCTCCAGCGTCTTACCATATGACAAAAAAGCTAAGAGACATAGCAACATAACGAATGCCATAGCTTACTGTCTTGCTAAAGACATGCTACCAGTAAACACGGTCCACAATGAAGGATTCAAGCAGCTAATTAAGGTAATGGATCCTCGTTACCAACTCCTTGAACATAAACATGTCTCTCAGACAGCGCTTCCAAAGCAATATTATAAGTTAGTCAATTTTGTCTCTTCTTCTGTAAAATAAACTAAGATTTATTTTTAGAATTAATATTTTGTTTCTAAGTGGAACCGACAATTTAGTAATCTGTTTTGTTTGTTCTACTTTGAAACTTAAAGGCTTTAGCGGCTACTTTTTGTGTAGTTTGTAATATTTGCCTTTATTTTGCCTAAACTGAAGCCTCATTTTAAGTACATCTGCCCTGTTGAACTTATTGTGGGAAATAAATATTTAAATCAAAACAAGCTGCTGATTATTTCACATTTTACTTGTGAGCAACAGCACATTTAAATCTTACATATATAGTTATTTGGCTTATATCGTGATATATATCGTTACCGCCCATGCTTCAAATTATATTGCGATATGGATTTTAGGCCATATCGCCCAGCCGTACTCAAACGGTCTCATCAAGTCCCGATTTAATTCGATTTATGCCATGTTATCAGTGTTTGCATTGATAGCATGGCTGTGGTGTCATATCAGTGTATGCTCTCGGTGTTTGCTGATATCAAACTGTGGTATGAGGACCACTGTGGGTTGATCTTTGTAGTGATACTCACTCCGTTTTTTGTATTTAGACCTGGTTTAATTCTGGTATAGTTAAATATTTGTATATAATCCCCGCAGCTGTCAGACTCTATAACAGGGGTCACCAGCCTTTCTTAAAACTGAGAGTTAAATGAAATTGTGAACAGTTTGGTTCATCTTTAGTTATATGGTTCTATCCAGCATATTCTATCTTGATATGCTGTCTTATCACAGGTTAATTTTTCAAAAATATTAACAATGATTTATGCAAGGAAAGGGCTACATACAACTCTTTATTTCTATTAATGTCTTACTTCATTCCTACCTGATTGACATGTTTAGGAATTATGAGTGATTGGCTCACTGTAGTGGTAAAAGTTGCTACCAATCAAATTATGATATGTTAAAGTTAAAACAAAACAGAACTGACTGTTTTATATTATATCTAATATATATTATGTAATTATCCTTATAATTACAAAATGTTTTATGTAAGATTTATGTTTTGTAATTTAAATCTGACATCACAAAAGTATTTTAGAGTTTGAATAATGTATTTTACAACTGCAGTACACGTAATATTAATTTTGAACAATTTTGTCCAGGTTCCTTGACACCAGGGACTCCTCCAGGACCATCGCGTTCAGTTACAGAGTCGGTGTGTCCACGGTGTGCCAGATCATCCCCCAGGTAGCGACGGCCATCTGGGACTGTCTAGTGGACGACTTCATGGCTGTGCCTTCACCTGGAGACTCATAGAGAAAGTATATACAGTGGTCCCTCATTTATTGCAGCAGGGTTTCTCAGAATAACTAGCCCCTCACCACACACTTTATACATTTTATTTTTTTATTTTTTTACACACACACATGAAGATTAGTCACAGTTCTCACAAGTTGATTCTCACAGTGCAAACCTTTGTAGATTTCAAAACGTAAAAGTATCATTATGCCGTGTTTTTTCTTCGTCTTCCTGCCACTTTTGTGCTTCTTTTTCCCTCCAGGAGTGATGATGTCATCATCACTCCATAAGCCAATGAGATTATCACATGACATTTATGAACAGGGATATCTCTTTTTAACTGTTTTCAATTTAACGTAATATTTAAGTGTTTCTTAGTTTTAGACTAGTTGGTTAGTCTATTTCAATGTTTTAAACCATATCCCAGGTTTTTACTTCACCATTTATGGAGTTTTAACAAGCAAATAAAAGACAGAGCTTAATTCTGTAAAGATTAGATGAAAAATACTCAAAGGATAAATTCAATTGGTTTATTATTTTGTTACATAAGTTGAAAAAAGTAAAACAAGTAACTACAGAAACAACATAAAAGGAAACTTAAACAATCAAATAAATAAATGAAGGGGGGGGGGGAGAAGGGGTAAGGGGGGGAGGGGGGAAGGGAGGAGGAGAGAAAACCCCAACAATCCCCTCTGAGCAAGCACTAGGCGACAGTGGGGAGGAAAAACTGCCTTTTAATGGGCAGAAGCCTCCAGCAGAACCAGGCTCAGGAGGGGGCAGTCAACTGCTGGGACTGGTTGGGGGGGGTGAAAAAAAGAAAAAAGATTAAGAAGGTAGGGAATATGTGTTAGGAGAGAAAGGGAGAGGGGGGACAGGAGAGGTGAAAATTAAGATGGATCACAGGTGGAGGAGGACGAGGCTAAATCATCTGAATAACCAGCAGACGCCTCTTTTCTTCATTTCCAGGTATTTTTCCATGAGCGCTTTTTTCTCCAGGATAAGGGTTCTCAACTGATCGTTTGTTTCTGCATTTTGCTCCTCGAGTTGCTTGCATCTTTGCTCCATTTCTTTTAATCCTGCTTGTTCTTTTCTAGGCTTTTCTTTCGGGTCTTCGTACGTTTCCTCCTCCATTGGATTTGCCTTGCATATGTCTGTATTTCTCTCTTGTTTTTTCTTGTACATCTCTTCTATCAGGTCAATTTTTCTCTTGAATACTTGATGCATAAGCAGCAGGTATTCATATTTTTTCTCTTGTTGTTGCTTTTGTGCCTGCATTTCACTTATTTGGCTCTTCAAGTCACTGACCCTCAACAACATCTCATTCATGAGCGCTGAGTGTTCTTTCCTCATTCCATCGATCGTACACTGCATCTCTGAACATTGTCTTTCCAGTATTTCCTTTTCTCTTTCCAGGTCAGGTGTTTTCTCCCTCATTTCATTACAAAATTCTCGCAGTTCTAGATTCCTTCTCTCAAAGTCCTGGAGAATACGTTTTTCTTCTTCCTGTTTCTCTTTTTCTTCAAGAAGCTCTTTATTTTTGCACTCTGTTTCATCAAACCTGACTTTCAGCTCTACGTACATTTCCCTCATGGCTTTGAGTTTGTCCTCCATTGGTATTTCTTTTTCTCTTTCCAGTTCAGGTGTTTTGTCCTTCATTTCATTACAAAATTCTCGCAGTTCTAGATTCCTTCTCTCAAAATCCTGGAGAATACGTTTTTCTTCTTCCTGTTTCTCTTTTTCTTCAAGAAGCTCTATATTTTTGAACTCTGTTTCACCAAACCTGACTGCCAGATCTACGCACATTTCCCTCATGTCTTTGAGTTTGCGCTGCAATCGTATTGTCTTTTTTCTTTCCAGTTCAGATGTTTTTTCCTTCATTTCATTACAAAATTCTCGCAGTTCTAGATTCCTTCTCTCAAAGTCCTGGAGAATACGTTTTTCTTCTTCCTGTTGCTTTTTTTCTTCAAGAAGCTCTTTCAGTTTGTGCTCCATTTGTATTTCCTGTTCAGTCTTCTGTTGGCGGATTTTTTCAATTGTTTTCTCAGCTTCATCGAGCTTTCCTTGAAGTATCTGTATCTCCTCAATAGTAGCTTTCTTTCCTTGAAGCTGGGCAGATGTTTCTTTTAATTCGGCACTCTGTGTTCCCGATGAAAAAATACGGGAAAAAAAATTCTTTCGTCCTTGACCAAACTTCATTCCCTCATTGATAATTTTTATATCAGGCTGCCGTTGCTGTTTTCCTTCCAGGTCTTTATTTCGTGCTTCCAATTGTCTGCACTTCTCCTCTAGTTGAAGCTTCTCTTCTTCAATTTGTTTAACTTTGTCATGGAGGTCAGAGTTTTCCTTCTGACTTTCCTGTAATGCCCTTTGGATTGATAAGACAACATCCATGGTTATTTCTCCTGAAGAGATTGGCTGGCCAGACCACGAAGGAGAGGCAGCATTATTTATTTTTCTTTGTCGGCGTTTTCGTCCCATGTTGGAGCCTGTGCACAGTGACTCTGAAAAGGCTTAGAAATATTTGCAAATGTATCTCGTGTTGAACGTTTGAAGTCTGCGAACAAACTGCTTTAAAATTGCTGCTTCTGATCCCTATTTATAGACTTCAGAACTTCAAAGGATCAAAGGTATTAATGATGTCACATCTTGTGACATCATCATTCCGTAAGCCAATCAGATTGTCACATGACATTTTAAAATGGGGATGTGTGTTTTTTTTTGTTTTTCTGTTTTTTTTTAAAGTTTTTTTGGAGTTTTCACCATTTGCTCCAGGAGCTGCGCCTGGATGACGGCCGCTTTCAGCGGTACTGTAATGTTTGCATGCCTCAAACATTAATGATGACACCTTCAGTCTTTCTCAGTTCCATTCTTTAATTCTCAGGCTTGCAGCGGCAACACAGTCTGCAGCGCTAACTTGTTCATCTACCGTTTTCTGTTGTCTCCTTTTTCTATATCCTCCTTCTGCCTTACATTCGACCTTTCAAAATAAAAGTTCTGTAAACATCACAATCACCTCCTTTTTTTTTTCTTTAACAAACTTAGGTACTCAGTGAGGTGAATTATTAATCTGAACCTATGATAACAACACCTAATAAAATTACTGAACGTTCTTATTACTTGAGTTTCTCCACACCTAAACATCACTTAAACAGCACTGCATTTGCGCAGATCTCTGACTAATCACTATCAACATTCAACACTAGAATACTGGTTACAGTGTTAGATTCAGGAACAACAAACATGTTACACGCAGCGTAACCTTTAACGGGTCACTCAGATATTCAAGTCTTAGATCTGATGTAATCAGACAGATGCATAGGTACGCGTCTGTTTGATCTGACTGGGTATCTGGGCTTGTCTGTCAAGGCGGGGTCGACATGTCGTCCAGGTGGGGCATCTTCAAGTCCATGTCTGATTTTCTTGAAGCATGAGGCATTGCTGACAATTGAGTGTCCATCCCTTGTAGCTGTAATTTCAGAACCCTTAACTTTAGTCACTTTATAGGGTTTTGCATTGTATGGTGTGGATAATTTGTTGTGCTTGGGTTGGCGATGCAGCACTGTGTCACCCAGTCTGACGCGACGAGTTGCATCTGCGATCACCTTCATCTTGATCTTTGCACTATCATCCCTTGCTCTCACTTCAGCGTCTGAACACTTCCGTGGAGTGGTGTTAACGAAAGGGAGCTTGGTGTATAGCTGGCGTTGAAACAGTATTTCAGCTGGTGAGCTCGCTGTTGTGCAATGAGATGTAGATCTGTACTCACGAAGAAAGATGTTTAGTTGCTGTCTCCATGGTGTGCCCTGCATCTCGGCAACTCTCAGTGCTTTGCATAGGGTTCTCGTAAATCTCTCAGCAATGGCGTTCGCCTGAGGCCAACAAGGTGTGATTTTTGCGATGATGAAATCCTAGGTAGTCTGCAAACTGTGAGAAAGCCTCACTGTTAAAAGGAGGACCATTGTCAGTTTTTACTGTCCTTGGGATTCCAAACATGGAGAACACTTTGTCAATGACTGGGATAACAGAAGATGCTGATGTTGAGCGTACACTTTCAACGACTGGATAGCGAGAATACTCGTCTGTGATAACGAGCAGGTATTTCCCCCGTAGGGAGCGGTCCATAAACGTCTGCACTGACACTGTGCCAGGGCGTTTCGGGTAATGGTGACATCTGCAGAGGGTCAGTGTGTCTGACAGGTGTGCTAGCTTGGCATGGCAGACAGTTTTGAACTGCAGATTCTGCTTTCCGATCAATCTCTGGGAACCATACTTTGGTACGTAGCAGCGCTTTGGTCTTGACGATACCCTGGTGCCCTTCGTGTGCCAGTTGTATTGCTCTTTCTTGTAGGACAGTTGGAATAACTATCCTCGTGCCTCTGAGTATGAAGTCAGATGAGTCAGCTACTGTTAGTTCACTTTGAACATGTTTGAATGATTTCAAAATGTCAGCATGCTGGGATTTATCTGTTAGATGCCACGTGTTGTTCCTGATGTGACCGATGACTTCCTGCAGAACCTGGTCTTTCAGAGTCTCTGTTTTTATCTCGTGAAGTGTCATGGCTTTTGGAGTGATAAGAGAAGAACTTGACATACTCTTCTGCAACCTTACATGCACGAGCACTTTCATTCTCCTGTGTTGGCACTGGATGACGTGACATAAAGTCAGCTGGATTATCAGCACCTTTTCTGTATTCCACTCTGAAGTTATATGGCTGAAGTCTCAGTCCCCATCTTTCTATTCTGGCAGGTGGTTTTGATCTTGGGTTATTCCAGATGATTTTGAGTGCCTTGTGATCGGTCACCAGTGTGAATGGATGTCCATAAACATAGAAATGGAAATGTTCGCAACTGCACACAATGGCGAGTGCTTCTTTCTCAGTCTGCGAGTATCTCGTTTCCACATCACTCAGTGCTCTGCTTGCATATGCAATAATGTGCTTCATCCCCTTTTCATCTTTTTGACAGAGGATGGCGCCCAGTCCTACTGGACTAGCATCAACAATCAGTTCAGTCTGTCTGCTGGGATAGAAGTAGGACATCGTCGTGTCGCTTGTGAGACTGACCTTGAGTGCCTGCAACGCAGTTTCTTGGTCTTGACCCCATGTCCAAGGGGTGGCCTTGTGTGTGAGCCTGCGCAGTGGCTCAGAGATCGATGAGAAGTCTCTGATGAACCTTGAGCAGTAATTGGCCATGCCAAGGAGACTTTTGATGTCAGCAGGTGTTTTTGGGTTGGGAGCGTTTTGAACTGCTGCAACCTTTTTAGGATCTGCTGAAACGCCACCTGCAGAGAAGATGAAACCAAAAAACTCAAGTTTCGTTTTATTAAATTCACACTTCTCTCGATTCAGAGTAAGACCTGACTCTGATAGTCGCTTAAAGAGAGCTGTAAGATTGCTGTCATGATCAGCCTGGTCCCTGCCAAAGACTATAATGTCATCACTGAGATTTTTGACTCCGTTCAGTCCTTGCAGCATCTGATAAATAGCATTTTGGAACACTTCAGCTGCAGAAGAGACTCCAAAGCTCAGTCTTTTATAGCGCCGAAGTCCCAGATGAGTAGTGAACGTCGTAATGTAGCGGCTGTCAGGGTGTAATTCAAATTGGTGGTATCCTGCCCTGAGATCAAGTTTTGAGAACACCGTAGATCCATTCAGCTCATGGATTACATCATCAATCGTGGGCGTGACGTGTCGTTCTCGTTCGATTGCAGTATTTGCTTGTCTCATGTCCACACATATCCGTACGTCGTCCGGATTCTTTGGTTTTGGCAGTGTTACAATGGGTGAAACCCACGGTGTTGGTCCCATAACCTTTTCAATCATGTCATCAGCTTCTAATTTCTGAAGTTCGTCCTCCACTTTTTGACGTAAATGAAAAGGAACACTTCTGTGTGGTTGAGAGGTTGATTTTACATCTGCGTTTATGTGCAGTTTCACTTGAAAATCTTTGAGTTTTCCAATTCCCTGGAAAAGTTCTGGGTGTTGTTCTACTAGCTTGTATGCAACAGAACGTTGAGACTGAGAAGAGACCGCAATGACAATATGGAGGAGTCCCAAGGCTTTTGAGGTTTCAAAACTCAAAAATATTGAAACCTCCTCCTTTAATGACAAAGAAGGAACACCTAACTGTTTTGTCTTGTTTTTCCACACTGCACCTGAATGCACCACACACAGGGAGAGACGTAGATGAGTGGTATGGGTAAATCTTGATGTCTGTAGAAGTCAACATAGGACGTGGTGTCAGTTTGTTGTAGGTAGCTTCAGTTAAGCAGTTAGCAGTGGCCCCAGAATCGATTAGCACCGGTATCTGGGTGCCCATTACTCTGACTTCAGTATGTGGGAGTTTAGGATGTTGAGCTGTGTTCACCACATATACATAAGCGTCATCACTGCTGGATGTGTGCCCTGTCTCCACGTGTGCAGCGCTATCTGTTAGTTGATGAACAGTTTGCGGTGGCAGGTTTTTCTTCTACTTCTTTCCACAATGTGTCTCTTTTCTCTTTGAGCGACATTGCTTTGCAAAATGATTGTATTTGCCACAAGAATTACAGATTTTGTCTTTGGCTGGGCAGCCTTGCTCATGAGGATATCTGCCTCCACAGTTTCGACAGCGGTTATTCGGCTGCCATGAGGGTGTCCATTTGTTTCTAGCCGTGGTGTCACGTCCTGTTTTGTGCTGTACTTTATTAACTGCAGCTGTCTTGTCAGCTTCCATCCCTGTAGCTTGCAATTCAGACAACTCACATGCACGCCCATGATTTAATAGATCATCCAACGTTAAATCAGGTTCTCTGAGTCCTTTTCTACGCAGCTGTGATGATGTACAGCTTTGGATAATTTGTGTTTTGATTTCTGCAGTCATGTCTGCAAACTCACAGTTTTTGGCTAGAATCCTAAGCCTGGTGTGATAGTTGTCCAACGTTTCACCTGATTCCTGCACCACTTTCCTGAATAGATAAATCTGATACTGCGCGTTTTTCTTACGCACAAAGTATGCTGACAATTTCTGTTTTGTATCTGCGTACTTGTCGCCAACCGTTGCTAACGTGTCGTAAACGTCATGCACTTTTTCACCAGCCACATGCAGCAATAATGCTCTTAATCTTGCATCTCCAGTAATATTCATTGCCGTGGTGTGGTTTTCAAACCTCTGAAGCCATTTCGTCCAGCGAGGTCCGACGGAACCGAGGTCGGTGTCCGTGTCGAAGGGTGGAAGTGGAGTAGCATGTGCAGCCATGTTCTTGTCTCCTAAGCTCCGGGTAGGGCAACTTCCTTCGTCTTGCTTTGGTTGTAACCTTTACTCTCGTCGCCAATGTAATGTTTGCATGCCTCAAACATTAATGATGACACCTTCAGTATTTCTCAGTTCCATTCTTTAATTCTCAGGCTTGCAGCGGCAACACAGTCTGCAGCGCTAACTTGTTCATCTACCGTTTTCTGTTGACTCCTTTTTCTATATCCTCCTTCCGCCTTACATTCGACCATTCAAAATAAAAGTTCTGTAAACATCACAGGTACCACCGTCTTTCCCTCGCCCAGTTTGAGGGCGAGTAGGGGTGGGCGATATAAACGATATCTGATAGAAACAATATAAATTTGGCCAACGATAGAGATTTTGACTATACCGCTCTATCCGATAGCGCATGTTGATGATGTCATCAAGCTGCGCCTGTTTTGGTCGAAAGCATAGCGGCGGCTAAAACCATTGTCATCTGCAAATTATGGCGGGCGACAGTCATAGCAAAGAGATGAAGCACTTTTGAAATATGGGGCAAGCCAAAAACTGGGCTTCCTCCACTTCCGTAACATTGATTCATTAATGTTGAATTCTGTCGCAGCTGTTCTATTCCCATGTTGTTGCAGTATATTAATAACTAACCTCGTATTGTGGATGAATAATCTCAGTTGTTCTCCTGACTGAAGTTTGGCCCGTGTATATATATATCCTGCTTTGCAATTGCATTTGTCCCTGACCACCAGAATCCCTCACGTTAACTTTTAATGAGTGGAGCAAAAGTTGGCGTTCATCCTCCAGCTTCACTGTGCTAATGTTATGCTAACATAGCTGTGTCGCTAGCAATCACGTAGCACAACATTATATACCAGGTAATCCAACTTCAGTAACCCTACAAACGCCTCTGCCGTTTAGTTTTCTGTCTTCATTTATGTTGGAAGTGTTAGCAGAGCTGTACGTTTTAATTAGTTTCAAAAGTCTCTGTCAGAACATGGTATGAAATGTTTAGGTGTAAACTAGCGAGCTAACTTCCTGTTAACTTCTAACTCCGTTAAATTTAATAAATTCTGTTTTCATGGATGTAAAACGTAATTGTTACACCCGATAAAGCAGCAACGCTGAGGATTCAATTAAAGATGAAAGAATTTAGACCGTTTTTAACTCTTAGTGTTCGTTTGACTTTGGGACCTGAAATGGACGGAGTTTTGGACCCAGATTACTCCGCGAAGCTCCTCACTACGGCAGCCGTAATGCTCTGACAATCCATCAAACAGTGCGGCTTACCAAAGTTGTGCTAAAAAAATTTTCTTGACGTTTTTTAAACAATTTTTGCACGCAGAAATCGGTTCGAGGTCACCAGAATTCATACATAAGGCACATTCTCGATTTTTGAGAAAATTAAAGGATTTTTTTTGTGGAAAATACGTTATACAGAAGAAAAGAATATATATCAGTGATTAGAGCTGGGCGATAGAACAATAACGATATGTATTGCGAAATACCTTTTTCTCGATAGAAAAATTAAATTATTGCGATAGACCTCCTCTCTCTCTCTCTTCCTCTCTTATAAAAAATGAATAGCCAATACAAATTAAGTAGTGCAGAGCCGAACCAATCACAGCCGCAGCATCACGTCATGTATCTTGTTATGTACAGCTCAAGTGCCAAGCCGCGCATGTGTATTTGTTTGGGAAGCAGCCAGCCGCCGTGAGGCCGGGTAATGGAGAAAATGAGTGTTCCGACTAGAGAAAAGTCTAGGTGACCAAGTTACCGAAGAGAGCACAGATGACGGTTCCAATGCCGGAGAGATTGTCGAAAGGAAAGGCCAGAGAAGTTCCGTAGTGTGGAGGTTTTTCGGCTATTTGAAGTCTGACAAAAAACAGAGTAACGCGCACTGTAAATTGTGCCGAAAGCATGTTTGCACAAAGTCTGGAAATACAACAAACCTTTTTTATCACCTGAAGCAGTACCACCCACGCTCAATCTCTGACTGAAAGCGCTAATTCGTCATCGAAAACAACCAGGGGAATCCCTGTGAAGCAGCAACAGTCAATTGAGTCTGCTTTCTCCAGCGTCTTACCATATGACAAAAAAGCTAAGAGACATAGCAACATAAAGAATGCCATAGCTTACTGTCTTGCTAAAGACATGCTACCAATAAACACGGTCCACAATGAAGGATTCAAGCAGCTAATTAAGGTAATGGATCCTCGTTACCAACTCCTTGAACATAAACATGTCTCTCAGACAGTGCTTCCAAAGCAATATTATATAAGTTAGTCAATTTTGTCTCTTCTTCTGTAAAATAAACTAAGATTTATTTTTAGAATTAATATTTTGTTTCTAAGTGGAACTGACAATTTAGTAGTCTGTTTTGTTTGTTCTATTTTGAAACTTAAAGGCTTTAGCGGCTACTTTTTGTGTAGTTTGTAATATTTGCCTTTATTTTGCCTAAACTGAAGCCTCATTTTAAGTACATCTGCCCTGTTGAACTTATTATGGGAAATAAATATTGAAATCAAAACAAGCTGCTGATTATTTCACATTTTACTTGTGAGCAAAAGCACATTTAAATCTTACATATATAGTTATTTGGCTTATATCGTGATGTATATCATTACCGCACATGCTTCAAATTATATTGCGATATGGATTTTAGGCCATGTTGCCCAGCCCTACTCAAAAGGTCTCATCAAGTCCCGATTTAATTTGGTTTATGCCATGTTATCAGTGTTTGCATTGATAGCATGGCTGTGGTGTCATATCAGTGTATGCTCTCGGTGTTTGCTGATATCAAACTGTGGTATGAGGACCACTGTGGGTTAATCTTTGTAGTGATACTCACTCCGTTTTTTGTATTTAGACCTGGTTTATTTCTGGTATAGTTAAATATTTGTATATAATCCCCGCAGCTGTCAGACTCTATAACAGGGGTCACCAGCCTTTCTTAAAACTGAGAGTTAAATGAAATTGTGAACAGTTTGGTTCATCTTTAGTTATATGGTTCTATCCAGCATATTCTATCTTGATATGCTGTCTTATCACAGGTTAATTTTTCAAAAATATTAACAATGATTTATGCAAGGAAAGGGCTACATACAACTCTTTATTTCTATTAATGTCTTACTTCATTCCTACCTGATTGACATGTTTAGGAATTATGAGTGATTGGCTCACTGTAGTAGTAAAAATTGCCACCAATCAAATTATGATATGTTAAAGTTAAAACAAAACACAACTGACTGTTTTATATTATATCTAATATATATTATTTAATTATCCTTATAATTACAAAATGTTTTATGTAAGATTTATGTTTTGTAATTTAAATCTGACATCACAAAAGTATTTTGGAGTTTGAATATTTTGTAATTTTTTGCAATTTTGTAACTGCAGTACACATAATTTTAATTTTGAACAATTTTGTCCAGGTTCCTCGACACCAGGGACTCCTCCAGGACCATCTC
Source organism: Neolamprologus brichardi (assembly GCF_056152115.1). NCBI lineage: Eukaryota > Metazoa > Chordata > Actinopteri > Cichliformes > Cichlidae > Neolamprologus > Neolamprologus brichardi. Next base: position 4,243,510 of record NC_142113.1, read on the forward strand.
GTTGAGTTACAGAGTCGGTGTGTCCACGGTGTGCCAGATCATCCCCCAGGTAGCGACGGCCGTCTGGGACTGTCTAGTGGACGACTTCATGGCTGTGCCTTCACCTGGAGACTCATAGAGAAAGTATATACAGTGGTCCCTCATTTATTGCAGCAGGGTTTCTCAGAATAACTAGCCCCTCGCCACACACTTTATACACTTTATTTATTTATTTTTTTTACACACACACATGAAGATTAGTCACAGTTCTCACAAGTTGATTCTCACAGTGCAAACCTTTGTAGATTTCAAAACGTAAAAGTATCATTATGCCGTGTTTTTTCTTCGTCTTCCTGCCACTTTTGTGCGACTTTTTCCCTCCAGGAGTGATGATGTCATCATCACTCCATAAGCCAATGAGATTATCACATGACATTTATGAACAGGGATATCTCTTTTTAACTGTTTTCAATTTAACGTAATATTTAAGTGTTTCTTAGTTTTAGACTAGTTGGTTAGTCTATTTCAATGTTTTAAACCATATCCCAGGTTTTTACTTCACCATTTATGGAGTTTTAACAAGCAAATAAAAGACAGAGCTTAATTCTGTAAAGATTAGATGAAAAATACTCAAAGGATAAATTCAATTGGTTTATTATTTGTTACATAAGTTGAAAAAAGTAAAACAAGTAACTACAGAAACAACATAAAAGGAAACTTAGGGGGAGGGGGGAGGAGAGAAAACCCCAACAATCCCCTCTGAGCAAGCATTAGGCGACAGTGGGGAGGAAAAACTGCCTTTTAACGGGCAGAAGCCTCCAGCAGAACCAGGCTCAGGAGGGGGCAGTCAACTGCTGGGACTGGTTGGGGGGGTGGGGGTGAAAAAAAGAAAAAAGATTAAGAAGGTAGGGAATATGTGTTAGGAGAGAAAGGGAGAGGGGGGACAGGAGAGGTGAAAATTAAGAAGGATCACAGGTGGAGGAGGACGAGGCTAAATCATCTGAATAACCAGCAGACGCCTCTTTTCTTCATTTCCAGGTATTTTTCCATGAGCGCTTTTTTCTCCAGGATAAGGGTTCTCAACTGATCGTTTGTTTCTGCATTTTGCTCCTCGAGTTGCTTGCATCTTTGCTCCATTTCTTTTAATCCTGCTTGTTCTTTTCTAGGCTTTTCTTCCGGGTCTTTGTACGTTTCCTCCTCCATTTGATTTGCCTTGCACATGTCTGTATTTCTCTCTTGTTTTTTCTTGTGCATCTCTTCTATCAGGTCAATTTTTCTCTTGAATACTTGATGCATAAGCAGCAGGTATTCATATTTTTTCTCTTGTTGTTGCTTTTGTGCCTGCATTTCACTTATTTGGCTCTTCAAGTCACTGACCCTCAACAACATCTCATTCATGAGCTCTGAGTGTTCTTTCCTCATTCCATCGATCGTACACTGCATCTCTGAACATTGTCTTTCCAGTATTTCCTTTTCTCTTTCCAGGTCAGGTGTTTTTTCCCTCATTTCATTACAAAATTCTCGCAGTTCTAGATTCCTTCTCTCAAAGTCCTGGAGAATACGTTTTTCTTCTTCCTGTTTCTCTTTTTCTTCAAGAAGCTCTTTATTTTTGCACTCTGTTTCATCAAACCTGACTTTCAGCTCTACGTACATTTCCCTCATGGCTTTGAGTTTGTCCTCCATTGGTATTTCTGTTTCTCTTTCCAGTTCAGGTGTTTTTTCCCTCATTTCATTACAAAATTCTCGCAGTTCTAGATTCCTTCTCTCAAAATCCTGGAGAATACGTTTTTCTTCTTCCTGTTTCTCTTTTTCTTCAAGAAGCTCTATATTTTTGAACTCTGTTTCACCAAACCTGACTGCCAGATCTACGCACATTTCCCTCATGTCTTTGAGTTTGCGCTGCAGTCGCATTGTCTTTTTTCTTTCCAGTTCAGATGTTTTTTCCATCATTTCATTACAAAATTCTCGCAGTTCTAGATTCCTTCTCTCAAAGTCCTGGATAATACGTTTTTCTTCTTCCTGTTGCTTTTTTTCTTCAAGAAGCTCTTTCAGTTTGTGCTCCATTTGTATTTCCTGTTCAGTCTTCTGTTGGCGGATTTTTTCAATTGTTTTCTCAGCTTCATCGAGCTTTCCTTGAAGTATCTGTATCTCCTCAATAGTAGCTTTCTTTCCTTGAAGCTGGGCAGATGTTTCTTTTAATTCGGCACTCTGTTTTCCCGATGAAAAAATACGGGAAAAAAAATTCTTTCGTCCTTGACCAAACTTCATTCCCTCATTGATAATTTTTATATCAGGCTGCCGTTGCTGTTTTCCTTCCAGGTCTTTATTTCGTGCTTCCAATTGTCTGCACTTCTCCTCTAGTTGAAGCTTCTCTTCTTCAATTTGTTTAACTTTGTCATGGAGGTCAGAGTTTTCCTTCTGACTTTCCTGTAATGCCCTTTGGATTGATAAGACAACATCCATGGTTATTTCTCCTGAAGAGATTGGCTGGCCAGACCACGAAGGAGAGGCAGCATTATTTATTTTTCTTTGTCGGCGTTTTCGTCCCATGTTGGAGCCTGTGCACAGTGACTCTGAAAAGGCTTAGAAATATTTGCAAATGTATCTCGTGTTGAACGTTTGAAGTCTGCGAACAAACTGTTTTAAAATTGCTGCTTCTGATCCCTATTTATAGACTTCAGAACTTCAAAGGATCAAAGGTATTAATGATGTCACATCTTGTGACATCATCATTCCGTAAGCCAATCAGATTGTCACATGACATTTTAAAATGGGGATGTGTTTTTTTTTGTTTTTTTGTTGTTTTTTTTTTTAAGTTTTAAAAAAAACTTTAAAACTTTTTTTGAGTTTTCACCATTTGCTCCAGGAGCTGCGCCTGGATGACGGCCGCTTTCAGCGGTACTGTTATGTTTGCATGCCTCAAACATTAATGATGACACCTTCAGTATTTCTCAGTTCCATTCTTTAATTCTCAGGCTTGCAGCGGCAACACAGTCTGCAGCGCTAACTTGTTCATCTACCATTTTCTGTTGTCTCCTTTTTCTATATCCTCCTTCTGCCTTACATTCGACCTTTCAAAATAAAAGTTCTGTAAGCATCACAATCACCTCCTTTCTTTTTTTCTTTAACAAACTTAGGTACTCAGTGAGGTGAATTATTAATCTGAACCTATGATAACAACACCTAATAAAATTACTGAACGTTCTTATTACTTGAGTTTCTCCACACCTAAACATCACTTAAACAGCACTGCATTTGCGCAGATCTCTGACTAATCACTATCAACATTCAACACTAGAATACTGGTTACAGTGTTAGATTCAGGAACAACAAACATGTTACACGCAGCGTGTAACATGTTAACGGGTCACTCAGATATTCAAGTCTTTGATCTGATGTAATCAGACAGATGCATAGGTACGCGTCTGTTTGATCTGACTGGGTATCTGGGCTTGTCTGTTAAGGCGGGGTCGACATGCCGTCCAGGTGGGGCATCTTCAAGTCCATGTCTGATTTTCTTGAAGAATGAGGCATTCCTGACAATTGAGTGTCCATCCCTTGTAGCTGTAATTTCAGAACCCTTAACTTTAGTCACTTTATAGGGTTTTGCATTGTATGGTGTGGATAATTTGTTGTGCTTGGGTTGGCGATGCAGCACTGTGTCACCCAGACTTAGTGAGTGTGGTCTGGCGCGACGAGTTGCATCTGCGATCACCTTCATCTTGATCTTTGCACTATCATCCCTTGCTCTCACTTCATGGTTTTATGGTTTGCTTGTTTTTTTTTTGAGTTTTCACCATTTGCTCCAGGAGCTGCGCCTGGATGACGGCCGCTTTCAGCCGTACCACCGTTTTTCCCTCGCCCAGTTTGAGGACCTGCTGTCCCGCGTTGGTCCAAGCATCGCCCGCTTAGACACCAACTACAGGCGCTCAATCCCTGTCGCCTTTCCATCTGCCTGCGGTTAGTAAAAGTGTTTATTACGGTAGTCCTTTATTGATGCCTGTGCTAATGTATGCTAAACTATTGTTTATACACTGCTAACATGGATGTGGTATGCTAACAGTGAATGCTGTGGGTGTTTACTGATAGCAAACTGTGGTATGGAGACGACTGTTTATAATATTTCTAGTGATACTCAAAAGTAGGGGTGGGCGATACAAACAATATACGATAGAAACGATATAAATTTGGCCAACAATAGAGATTTTGACTATACCGCTGTATCCGATAGCGCATGTTGATGATGTCATCAAGCTGCGCCTGTTTTGGTCAAAAGCATAGCGGCGGCTACAACCATTATCATCTGCAAATTATGGCGGGCGGCAGTCATAGCAAAGAGATGAAGCACTTTTGAAATATGGGGAAAGCCAAAAACTGCGCTTCCTCCACTTCCGTAACATTGATTCATTAATGTTGAATTCTCTCGCAGCTGCTCTATTCCCATGTTGTTGCAGTATATTAATAACTAACCTCGTATTGTGGATGAATAATCTCAGTTGTTCTCCTGACTGAAGTTTGGCCCGTGTATAGCATCCTGCTATGCGATTGCATTTGTCCCTGACCACCAGAATCCCTCACGTTAACTTTTAATGAGTTGAAAAAAAGTTGGCGTTCATCCTCCAGCTTCACTGTGCTAATGTTATGCTAACATAGCTGTGTCGCTAGCAATCACGTAGCACATCATTATATACCAGGTAATCCAACTTCAGTAACCCTACAAACGCTACTGCCGTTTAGTTTCCTGTCTTCATTTATGTTGGAAGTGGTAGCAGAGCTGTACGTTTTAATTAGTTTCAAAAGTCTCTGTCAGAACATGGTATGAAATGTTTAGGTGTAAACTAGCGAGCTAACTTCCTGTTAACTTCTAACTCCGTTAAATTTAATAAATTCTGTTTTCATGGATGTAAAACTTCATTGTTTCACCCGATAAAGCAGCAACGCTGATGATTTAATTAAAGATGAAAGAATTTAGACCGTTTTTAACTCTTAGTGTTCGTTTGACTTTGGGACCTGAAATGGACGGAGTTTTGGACCCAGATTACTCCGCGAAGCTCCTCACTACAGCAGCCGTAATGCTCTGACAATCCATCAAGCAGTGCGGCTTACCAAAGTTGTACTAAAACATTTTTTAACAGATTCCTGCACACAGAAATCGGTTCGAGGTCAGTAAGCCCAACCAGAATTCATACATAAGGCACACTCTCAATTTTTGAGAAAATTAAAGGATTTTTTGTTCAATTCAATTCAATTCAATTCAATTTTATTTATATAGCGCCAAATCACAACAAAAGTCGCCTCAAGGCGCTTCATAGATACAGAGAAAAACCCAACAATCATATGACCCCCTATGAGCAAGCACTTTGGCGACAGTGGGAAGGAAAAACTCCCTTTTAACAGGAAGAAACCTCCGGCAGAACCAGGCTCAGGGAGGGGCGGCCATCTGCTGCGACCGGTTGGGGTGAGAGAAGGAAGACAGGATGAAAGACATGCTGTGGAAGAGAGACAGAGATTAATAACAGATACGATTCAATACAGAGAGGTCTATTAACACATAGTGAGTGAGAAAGGTGACTGGAAAGGAAAAACTCAATGCATCATGGGAATCCCCCGGCAGCCTACATCTATTGCAGCATAACTAAGGGAGGATTCAGGGTCACCTGGTCCAGCCCTAACTATATGCCTTAGCAAAAAGGAAAGTTTTAAGCCTAATCTTAAAAGTAGAGATTGTGTCTGTCTCCCGAATCCAAACTGGAAGCTGGTTCCACAGAAGAGGGGCCTGAAAACTGAAGGCTCTCCCTCCCATTCTACTTTTAAATACTCTAGGAACAACAAGTAGGCCTGCAGAGCGGGAGCGAAGTGCTCTAATAGGGTGATATGGTACTACAAGGTCATTAAGATAAGATGGGGCCTGATTATTTAAGACCTTGTATGTGAGGAGCAGGATTTTGAATTCAATTCTGGATTTAACAGGAAGCCAATGAAGGGAAGCCAAAACAGGAGAAATATGCTCTCTCTTTCTAGTCCCTGTCAGTACTCTTGCTGCAGCATTTTGGATTAACTGAAGGTTTTTCAGTGAGTTTTTTGGACATCCTGATAATAATGAATTGCAGTAGTCCAGCCTGGAAGTAATAAATGCATGAACTAGTTTTTCAGCGTCACTCTGAGACAGGATATTTCTAATTTTAGAGATGTTGCGCAAATGGAAGAACGCAGTCTTACATATTTGTTTAATATGTGCGTTGAAGGACATATCCTGGTCAAAAATGACTCCAAGGTTCCTCACAGTGTTACTGGAGGCCAAGGTAATGCCATCCAGAGTAAGAATCTGGTTAGATACCATATTTCTAAGCTTTTCAGCGCCGAGTACAATGACCTCAGTTTTATCTGAGTTAAGAAGCAGAAAGTTAGTGGCCATCCAAGTCTTTATGTCTTTAAGACATTCCTGCAGTTTAACTAATTGGTGTGTGTTATCTGGCTTCATGGACAGATAGAGCTGGGTGTCATCTGCATAGCAGTGAAAATGTATGCTATGTCTTCTAATGATGCTGCCTAGGGGAAGCATGTATAATGTAAACAGAATTGGTCCTAGCACTGAACCCTGTGGAACTCCATAATTAACCTCAGTGTGTGAAGAGGACTCTCCATTTACATGCACAAACTGGAGTCTATTAGATAGATATGATACAAACCACTGCAGTGCAATACCTGTAATACCCACAGCATGTTCTAATCGCTCTAATAGGATATTATGGTCAACAGTATCGAATGCTGCACTAAGGTCAAGAAGGACAAGCACAGAGATGAGTCCACTGTCAGAGGCCATAAGAAGATCATTTGTAACCTTCACTAAAGCTGTTTCTGTGCTGTGATGAACTCTGAAACCTGACTGAAACTCTTCAAATAAACCATTCCTCTGCAGATGATCTGTTAGCTGTTTGACAACTACTCTTTCAAGGATTTTTGATATGAAAGGAAGGTTGGAGATTGGCCTATAATTAGCTAAGACTGCTGGGTCTAGAGATGGCTTTTTGAGTAAAGGTTTAACTGCAGCCACCTTGAAGGCCTGTGGTACATAGCCGATTATTAGAGATAGGTTGATCATATATAAGATCGAAGAATTAATCAATGGCAGGACTTCTTTGAGCAGTTTTGTAGGAATGGGGTCTAAAAGACACGTTGATGGTTTGGAGGAAGTAATTATTGAAGTTAACTCAGAAAGATCGATTGGAAAAAAAGAGTCTAACTTAACATCAATGGAACTAAGAGTAGCTGTAGATAATATTACATCTGTGGGATGATTATTGGTAATTTTTTCTCTAATGATAAAAATTTTATTTGTGAAGAAGTTCATGAAGTCATCACTAGTTAACGTTAAAGGGATGGTTGGCTCAAAAGAGCTCTGACTTTTTGTCAGCCTGGCTACAGTGCTGAGAGAAACCTGGGGTTGTTCTTATTTTCTTCAATCAGTGATGAGTAGTAAGCTGTTCTGGCTTTGCGGAGGGCTTTCTTATAAAGCAACAAACTATTTCTCCAGGCTAAATGATGATCCTCTAAATTTGTGACACGCCATTTCCTCTCCAGATTACGAGTCATCTGCTTTAGGGTACGTGTTTGAGAATTATACCACGGGGTCAGGTACTTCTGATTAGAGACCTTAGTTTTCACTGGAGCTACAGTATCCAGAGTCGTACGTAGTGAGGAGGTGAAATTATTAACAAGATAATCGACCTCTGTTGGGGTAACGTTCAGATAGCTGCTCTGCTCTGTGTTGGTACAGGGCATTGACGATGATAACAGTGGCTGGATTATATTCTTAAACTTAGTTACAGCGCTTTCAGAAAGACATCTACTTTGATAAAGTCCACTCTCCACTGCTGCGTAATCAATTATTGTAAATGTAAATGTTATCAAGAAATGATCAGACAGGAGAGGGTTTTCAGGAAACACTGTTAAATGTTCAGTTTCTATGCCGTATGTTAAAACAAGATCTAGAGTGTGATTAAAGTGGTGGGTGGGTTCTTTTACATTTTGAGAGAAACCAATTGAGTCTAACAACAGATTAAATGCCATGTTGAGGCTGTCATTTTTAGCATCAACATGGATGTTAAAATCACCCACAATAATTATTTTATCTGAGCTCAGAACTAAATTAGATATAAAGTCTGAGAAATCAGACAGAAACTCTGTGTAAGGCCCAGGTGGACGATAGATGATAACAAGTAAGACTGGTTTCTGAGTTTCACAGCTGGGGTGGACAATGCTAAGCATCAGGCTTTCAAATGAATTAAAAGTCTGTCTTGGTCTTTCATTAATTAATAGACTGGTGTGAAAAATTGCAGCCACACCGCCCCCTCGACCTGTGCTTCGAGATTTCTGGTAGTTAGAATGACTCGGGGGTGTTGATTCATTTAAACTAACATAATCATCCTGCTGCAACCAGGTTTCTGTAAGGCAGAGTAAATCAATTTGTTGATCAATTATTAAGTCATGTACTAACAGAGACTTGGAGGAGAGAGACCTAATATTTAATAATCCACATTTCACTGTTTTACTCTTTGGTTCAGATGTGGATACTGTATTGTTCTTTCTTTGTAAATGTTTAAGTTGTTTGTTGCTGGTTTTTAGTTTGTTTTTTGTCTTTTTGGAAGCAGACACAGTCTCTATGGAGATGGGTTTTTGGGGGGGTAGCAGGAGGAGAGAAGCTGCAGAGAGGCGTGTAAGACTGCAACTCTGCTTCCTGGTCCCAACTCTGGATAGTCATGTTTTGAGGGGTTTAATAAATTTGTCGATATTTCTAGAAATGAGAGCTGCTCCATCCAAAGTGGGATGGATGCCATCTCTCCTAACAAGACCAGGTTTCCTCCAGAAGGTTTGCCAATTATCTATGAAGCCCACATCGTTTCTGGGACACCACTCAGACATTTGTGTGGAAAATACGTTATACAGAAGAAAAGAATATATATCGTGATATATATCGTTACCGCACATGCTTCAAATTATATCGCGATATGGATTTTAGGCCATATCGCCCAGCCCTAGCGTATAGTATAGCTTTTATTTTGGAAAGAGACATTTCTCTGTAATAAACTCTCTTTTCCAAAGATGAGTGATTTCTCGATCAGATAGATTTATTTTTTTATTACTTTGTTGTTTCAGCAACATTAAATTTAAAAACTACTTTTGAGTTAAAATATATATTTAGAATTTTAATAAATGACAAATTAAAAAGGCATGAACATTTTTTTGTATCAAAAAAATATCGATCCGTGACACCAAAGTATCGAACCGAACCGTGAATTTTGTGTATCGTTGCACCCCTAGTTTTTACATGATGTGAATTCCTGACTTTACTGCTCCATCACACAACATCTCAATAACTTAAACAGAGCTTTTTTTCTTTGTGTTCAAGTTGAAGGACCCAGTAAAACAAGATTCAGGGACAAATTTTGAAGAAAAACAAATTGCGGGATTTGAAAGAGTCTAGTGTTTTATTATGATGTTACACTGTATCAACCAAAATGACCTTAAAACTACCTATGCAAGTACTCACCAAAAATGTTCAGTGTACTTTCAGTTGTTTTGTTGTTAAATCTTGTTCAAAATTGAAGTTTGTAGGTTTTCTTTTTGAGGCTCTGATGAATATGTTGTCACACGATGACGTTCAAAGGTGAAGTGCTGTCAGATTCTCTAGGTTGTTACAGTTTAAACTGTGTTTCCATGTAACTGCATCATCCCATTCCACATTCCACACCTGCTTGTTTTAGAGTAGAATAGAATAGAATTCAACTTTATTGTCATTGCACATGCACAGGTACAGGGCAACGAAATGCAGTTTGCATCCATCCAGAAGTGCTTTAGCCATGATATAGATATATTACAATATATATTAGCAATAATATAGATATGTAAGTATATTACAGAAATGGGTCTATTATGGTATGTTATAATGTACACGTATGAAGTATGTTATGAATATTCTATAACTATAAGTATGTACAGGCTATGATCAGGATATAAATATGAAATAAAAAAAAACTATACAGAAATCTGAGATATACAGTTATACAGAAATGTGAACTATGCAAGTTATAAACAGTTGTAGGATTAAAAATTATCGTATGTACAGAATGATTATTTACACAAAACTATACAGTAGTGCAGTTAAGATAAGTGAGATATGTGGATAATTTCTACAGTGGCTATAAAGTGCTAGTGGTTGTGAGTGGTGGCTCAGTCCATGTTGTTATTGTGTGTTTGAGGGTACAGTTGTCCATTGTGTGTGTGTGTGTGTGTGTAGGTGGTTGTGGGTGTGTGGATGTCCAGTCCATGTGTTAACGTGGGTCAGATGTCAGGAGGCAGAGTTCAGGAGTCTGACAGCTGTGGGGAAGAAGCTGTTCCGGTATCTGGTGGTCTTAGTCCGGAGGCTCCTGTAGCGCCTCCCAGAGGGCAGGAGGGTGAAGAGTCCATGTGATGGGTGACTGGTGTCTTTGATGATTTTCAGCATCGTCGGGGCAGAAAGTTGTTCTTGGACCCTCACTGAGCCCACAGTACATATCAGTGTGCTTATTCCTTTAGTAGCCAAATAATAAGCACAGACACAAAACTATCCTCAGAAATATTAATGTTTGTTTTCTGTTTTGAGCAGGTTTTTCTAGTGGTGGGTTGAGTGTAATAAACATTTCTTTCTAAACTAGATTATAACTCAAATCATGGAGTATAAAGTCTGCTTTGTTCACCTGTGGAGCTGGGCCTCCATTCTTTGCCAACTGGATTACAAAAGTGGCTCGCCCTGTACACCAAAATTCAAATATTATTTATAGTTAACTTCATTTGCATATGTCAAATTTAGACATTCAAGTATTTTAGTAAATCCTTAAAATCTTTAAACTCTTGCCATTAAAGTACAATTAACCCCTTAAATTAAGGTTTCAGATCTAATACAACCTTCATTTGGCTCCAGCAACTTCCTTAGGTACTTGTGCTCAACTAATTAAGGCCAATCAAATGACAGCAACTCCATGTATTTAGGCTGCCTAAGTTCAAACTGAGCATGGTAGTTGGTGCTAAAAGGGCTGGTGTGAGAATTTCACTAAGTGTGGGCACCAGAGATGGGCAGTAACGCGTTACTTGTATTTGATATTTTCAAATCCGACTTTTGTATGTGGTTCTGAATCCGATACATATCTGACGTTTTAGAAAGCCACTGCTGTGTGAACGGTCATGTCGCATTAAATCCGTCTTTTACGTCACTGACACAAGACAGACGCTAATTATCGGCGCTGGAGAAGCCACTGCGAACGCTTCCTGGCCATCCAGTGTAGATGTTAGTGAAACTGTTGGGAAGACAACAGAGAAACGTGAACATTTTATTTGTACTGTATAATCTCCAGATTCTGACAGAAATTTCCAACTAACCTTTGAAGCACCGCTCCTCTCTAAAACAGCAATAAGGATAATTATTAGGCCAAATGTAAATAACAAAATAACTTTATAACTTAAAGCAAAATTGGGAAACGTAAAGTCAAGTCTTTATATTAAGGGCCATCAGTCAAACGATACTGTTTGGTCTGGGTCTAAACGGAGCACGCGCATGCGGCCGCTTTGAGGGTTCACACTAGAGCGCATTTGTTGTCACATTTTATTTGTAGCGTGAACAAGCAGACAAAAAAATCGGATTTGATCAAAAAATCTGAACTGAGCATTAAGACCTGCAGTGTGAACGTAGCCTAAGATGGCACAATAAATGCTGAATGTTGGGTGCTCGTGAGTAATTGTCTTGTCATGTTCTTAAAACAAACTTTCTGCATGAAATGATCAGATACACTTTAATGGAATCTGTGGGTTTGAATTTTTTTCTGTAAACAACAAAAAATTAATTTAAATTAGGGATGCACCGATACCGATACTGGTATCGGGTATCGGGGTCGATACTGTAAAATGTGTGTGTACTCATACTCGTAAAAGTTAACCGATACCATGAACGATTACTAACTTATTTGGGTGGCATGTCATTTTTGTTGTAGTTTTTTAGATTGGCCACTAGGGGGACATCCCGCGCTAAACAGGCACAGGGTTAGGCGAGTGAGACTGGCGGCTCCAGATAAAAAAGAGAAACTGGAGGCTGCTGTAGCTAGGCTAAACAAAATGTCAGCAGTGTGGACCGGAACAGCCAACTTTAACTCAGGTTTTGGAAAAGCGATGAAAAATGTCAAGAGAAAATCCACGGGCAGTTAAAATAACAGAGACTCTGACTCATTTTATCGCTCTGGATGACCAGCCAATGCCAGTCGTGGAAAACATAGGATTGCACCGTCTTCTCAGCATACTCGAGCTGCGATATGAAATTCCCAACCGCCCACACATCAGGGAGATAATGGTGCCAAAACTTTCTAAAGAGGTAAAGACAAGCAGTGTGTGCGCGATGTCAGTCCTTGGTTTAACGGCACAGTGGACTGATGATCCACGGGCAGATGAGGAGTTTGTCAATGCCAAATACTTTCGTTATTTTGTTTGTTTGTTTACAATATGGACACTCTGCAACAATTTAAAAGTTTATTTTATTCTCAAACCTAATTTGTATTTATTTTATTCCAAACAGAAGTGTTTATTTATTATTCTGAAAGCTCGAGACAGTGCCAATAGTTCAGTGATATTTTGTTAAATTACAATGTGGAGACTCTGTAATAATTTAACAAAAGTGCTTATTTTTCACTTGAAATTTTTTTGTGGTCACTTTTATTAAGATTTTTTTTTTTTATCGGTAGAGAATAAAATAAAACCTGTCTTCCAATTCATTGCATTTGTGTGTGTGTGTGGTAGAAGTATCGGATTTGTACTCTGTATCGGCAAGTACTCAGATCCAAGTATCGGTTTGAAAAAAATTGGTATCGTTGCATCCCTAATTTAAAGAATGTAGATATTTAAACCTGAGATCTAAGGTAAACCTAACAGGTAGTTTTGCTGAAATGGATGATGGAAAGCTAAAAAAAAAAAATACTTAAGATGTTCAATACACATTTTTCTTTACATCCAGTCAATCAACTCTGATAATTAAAATGAAACTGATTCAGGAGTTCACACAGCTACTTTAAGGAGCTCAGTTAATTAATAAACTTCTATCAACTTAGCTAACAGATTATAGTTAAGCTAAAATAGATTCCTAAATTAAAAGAACTACTACAGTATTAACTAAAAAACCTAAGTCAACTGAACTAGGACAAGAGTTTAAACAATACTCTTTCATGTGATTCTTGTGTAGGTGGTTAAAGAGGTTTGTCATGTTTGAGTGGTGGTGGGGACCGTTTTGTGCTATAATTTGCATAGTACAGTTTTGTGGGGCGTGTCAGACTTTTCATAACCAAACCATGTCCATGGTACAGAGGTAGCCCCTCGTTTAGCAATAAGGTCCTCGCCTTGTTTTGACTGGTCCTTCTGTTTGGAGCTAGCTGGTTCTGCCTCATCCTCGCTGGCCATGCTGGTATTCTCTGTGCCTTCATCCGCATGGTGACTATAAGCGCCAATTTATAGTTACTTCATGTTTTAATTTGAGGTCATTTGTTTGATGCATATTCTGAAATTTGATGTTTGAGAATAATGTATATCATTTCAGTTTACTTTGAAAAGTCTCTGAGCTTTCTTGTGAAAGGTTTATGTGGAAAATAAACAAGCGGACGGCGGAGCCACACGATGGTTTTACCGTCATTGTTGGTAACAACAGTACGAAACAGTCGCTTGTCCGTCCATATTGTGGTTATTTTAAGTATAAGAGAGAGAGAGAAGTTTAAGAAATTAATATAGCCGCTACAGTGACCATCAAAACCATGAAAAAATATTGCCGTAAACAGTTTATTTTGCAACATCACGAAACAAACGATAGGGTATATAATATGAAACAATACACATTTTTATATCGTCATCCGATATATATATCGTCATATCGCACAGCCATAATCCTTTGTTTTTTGTTGCTGTTGTTTATGTTCAAGGTAAAAAAAAAAGAAAAAAAATATAAACTTTTTAAAATATCTTTTTGTGTCTCTTGTTTTCCTCAGAATAAATTGCAACTAGTCTCAATGGCTGAGATGGAGGAGCAACACAGCGACACGTTAACCCCGACTGCTGCAGTTCCTGTATGAACTGAGCAACTCTGAAAATCCAAGGAAAAGCTGAGTGTATTTTATTTAAAGCTCAGATGGAACTTGATGGACTAGCATGCAGGCTGCATTCAGGACTTTGACACACTGGTATGTGAAGAGTGGTACCAAGAGAACTTGTGCGCACACAACGTGTCACTTTATGCTTGCTCTTCTCCAGCCTCTGGTGTCACTTTGTAGTCATTTGTCTTATTATTGTCTTATTTGATGCAATTTAGGTTCTGTGAGCACAAGCAGAGGTTTTTGCTCCGGAAGTAACCATGACCTCGTTTTCAGAGCCGTGTTTAACGTTTAATGGGCGTGAAATATGTCAGACTTTTTCCTCTACTTAAACAGTTAAGAGCATTTGAACACAGTGGAGAAAAAGGTGTGCATTAAGGATTTTGAAACTATGTTTAACTAGGGCTGGGCGATATGACCCAAAATTCATATCTCAATATTTTTTAGCTGGATGACGATATAAGATATGTATCTCGATATTTTTTTAACGCCATAAGGTAAGAACAAAAAGAGAGTTCTTAGTCAAAGCTGTGTCCCAGATGTCACACGGGCACTTTTATTAACATACAGCGTAGATGTACAGTGGGGCAAAAAAGTATTTAGTCAGCCACCGATTGTGCAAGTTCCCCCACTTAAAATGATGACAGAGATCAGTAATTTGCACCAGAGGTACACTTCAACTGTGAGAGACAGAATGTGAAAAAAAAATCCATGAATTCACATGGTAGGATTTGTAAAGAATTTATTCGTAAATGAGGGTGGAAAATAAGTATTTGGTCACCTCAAACAAGGAAAATCCCTGGCTCTCACAGACCTGTAACGTCTTCTGTAAGAAGCTTTTCTGTCCCCCACTCGTTACCTGTATGAATGGCACCTGTTTGACCTCATCATCTGTATAAAAGACACCTGTCCACAGCCTCAACCAGTCAGACTCCAAACTCCGCCATGGCCAAGACCAAAGAGCTTTCGAAGGACACCAGGAAAAGAATTGTAGACCTGCACCAGACTGGGAAGAGTGAATCTACAATAGGCAAGCAGCTTGGTGTGAAAAAATCAACTGTGGGAGCAATCATCAGAAAATGGAAGACATACAAGACCACTGATGATCTCCCTCGATCTGGGGCTCCACGCAAGATCTCATCCCGTGGGGTCAAAATGATCATGAGAACGGTGAGCAAAGATCCCAGAACCACACGGGGGGACCTGGTGAATGACCTGCAGAGAGCTGGGACCAAAGTAACAGGTCACCATCAGTAACACACTACAACGGCAGGGAATCAAATCCCGCAGTGCCAGACGTGTTCCGCTGCTGAAGCCAGTGCATGTCCAGGCCCGTCTGAAGTTTGCCAGAGAGCACATGGATGATACAGCAGAGGATTGGGAGAATGTCATGTGGTCAGATGAAACCAAAGTAGAACTTTTTGGTATAAACTCAACTCGTCGTGTTTGGAGGAAGAAGAATACTGAGTTGCATCCCAAGAACACCATACCTACTGTGAAGCATGGGGGTGGAAACATCATGCTATGGGGCTGTTTTTCTGCCAAAGGGACAGGACGACTGATCCGTGTTAAGGACAGAATGAATGGGGCCAAGTATCGTGAGATTTTGAGCCAAAACCTCCTTCCATCAGTGAGAACTTTGAAGATGAAACGAGGCTGGGTCTTCCAACATGACAATGATCCAAAACACACCGCCCGGGCAACAAAGGAGTGGCTCCGTAAGAAGCATTTGAAAGTCCTGGAGTGGCCTAGCCAGTCTCCAGACCTCAACCCCATAGAAAATCTGTGGCGGGAGTTGAAAGTCCGTGTTGCTCGGCGACAGCCCCAAAACATCACTGCTCTTGAGAAGATCTGCATGGAGGAATGGGCCAAAATACCAGCTACTGTGTGTGCAAACCTGGTAAAGACCTATAGTAAACGTTTGACCTCTGTTATTGCCAACAAAGGTTATGTTACAAAGTATTGAGTTGTATTTTTGTTATTGACCAAATACTTATTTTCCACCCTGATTTACGAATAAATTCTTTACAAATCCTACCATGTGAATTCATGGATTTTTTTTTCACATTCTGTCTCTCACAGTTGAAGTGTACCTCTGGTGCAAATTACTGACCTCTGTCATCATTTTAAGTGGGGGAACTTGCACAATCGGTGGCTGACTAAATACTTTTTTGCCCCACTGTACATGAAAAAAAATTACTCAAAAATAAATTATGAGCATTTATTAAATAAAAATACTCCATAAATAAAAGAAAACTATGTTGTTTTTGTGCATAACAAAGAGCTCACAATTGTGCAGTCAAAATCTAAACTAAAAGACGCTGAGCATAATAACAAGGGCAGATTTCACAGCTGCTCTGTTCCCAAGTTTGTGACTGACAGCCTGGAGTTTGAAATCCGCTTCATAACCGTGTCTCTTAACAGGTGCCATTTATGGTCCTTATGCACACGTAAGGTAATCCAACTTCAGTAACCCTGCAAACGCCACTGCTGTTTAGTTTTCTGTCTTCATTTATGTTGGAAGTGGTAGCAGAGCTGTACGTTTTAATTAGTTTCAAAAGTCTCTGTCAGAACATGGTATGAAATGTTTAGGTGGAAACTAGCGAGCTAACTTCCTGTTAACTTCTAACTCCGTTAAATTTAATAAATTCTGTTTTCATGGATGTAAAATGTAATTGTTACACCCGATAAAGCAGCAACGCTGATGATTTAATTAAAGATGAAAGAATTTAGACTGTTTTTAACTCTTAGTGTTCGTTTGACTTTGAGACCTGAAATGGACGGAGTTTTGGACCCAGATTACTCCGCGAAGCTCCTCACCACGGCAGCTGTAATGCTCTGACAATCCATCAAGCAGTGCAGCTTACCAAAGTTGTACTAAAACATTTTTAACAGATTTCTGCACGCAGAAATCGGTTCGAGGTGAGTAAGCACAACCAGAGTTCATACATAAGGCACACTCTCGATTTTTGAGAAAATTAAAGGATTTTTTGTGTGGAAAATACGTTATACAGAAGAAAAGAATATATATCTTAATATATATCGTTACCGCACATGCTTCAAATTATATTGCGATATGGATTTTAGGCCATATCGCCCAGCCCTACTCAAAAGGTCTCATCAAGTCCCGATTTAATTCAATTTATGCCGTGTTATCAGTGTTTGCATTGATAGCATGGCTGTGGTGTCATATCAGTGTATGCTCTCGGTGTTTGCTGATATCAAACTGTGGTATGAGGACCACTGTGGGTTAATCTTTGTAGTGATACTCACTCCTTTTTTTTATTTAGACCTGGTTTATTTCTGGTATAGTTGAATATTTGTATATAATCCCAGCAGCTGTCAGACTCTATAACAGGGGTCACCAGCCTTTCTTAAAACTGAGAGTTAGATAAAACTGTGAACAGTTTGGTTCATCTTTAGTCAAGATTTATGTTTTGTAATTTAAATCTGACATCGCAAAAGTATTTTAGAGTTTGAATAATGTATTTTACAACTGCAGTACACGTAATACTAATTTTGAACAATTTTGTCCAGGTTCCTTGACACCAGGGACTCCTCCAGGACCATCGCGTTCAGTTACAGAGTCGGTGTGTCCACGGTGTGCCAGATCATCCCCCAGGTAGCGACGGCCATCTGGGACTGTCTAGTGGACGACTTCATGGCTGTGCCTTCACCTGGAGACTCATAGAGAAAGTATATACAGTGGTCCCTCATTTATTGCAGCAGGGTTTCTCAGAA
The DNA here is from genome assembly GCF_056152115.1 of Neolamprologus brichardi. Classification (NCBI taxonomy): domain Eukaryota; kingdom Metazoa; phylum Chordata; class Actinopteri; order Cichliformes; family Cichlidae; genus Neolamprologus; species Neolamprologus brichardi. The sequence goes on from NC_142113.1 coordinate 4,261,383, forward strand.
TAACTAGCCCCTCGCCAAACACTTTATACACTTTATTTATTTATTTTTTTTTTTTTACACACACACATGAAGATTAGTCACAGTTCTCACAAGTTGATTCTCACAGTGCAAACCTTTGTAGATTTCAAAACGTAAAAGTATCATTATGCCGTGTTTTTTCGTCTGCCTGCCACTTTTGTGCGACTTTTTCCCTCCAGGAGTGATGATGTCATCATCACTCCATAAGCCAATGAGATTATCACATGACATTTATGAACAGGGATATCTCTTTTTAACTGTTTTCAATTTAACGTAATATTTAAGTGTTTCTTAGTTTTAGACTAGTTGGTTAGTCTATTTCAATGTTTTAAACCATATCCCAGGTTTTTACTTCACCATTTATGGAGTTTTAACAAGCAAATAAAAGACAGAGCTTAATTCTGTAAAGATTAGATGAAAAATACTCAAAGGATAAATTCAATTGGTTTATTATTTTGTTACATAAGTTGAAAAAAGTAAAACAAGTAACTACAGAAACAACATAAAAGGAAACTTAAACAATCAAATAAATAAATGAAGGGGGGGGGGAGGGGGAAGGGGAGGGGGGAGGAGAGAAAACCCCAACAATCCCCTCTGAGCAAGCACTAGGCGACAGTGGGGAGGAAAAACTGCCTTTTAACGGGCAGAAGCCTCCAGCAGAACCAGGCTCAGGAGGGGGCAGTCAACTGCTGGGACTGGTTGGGGGGGTAGGGGGGAAGGGGGTGAGGGTGAAAAAAAGAAAAAAGATTAAGAAGGTAAGGAATATGTGTTAGGAGAGAAAGGGAGAGGGGGGACAGGAGAGGTGAAAATTAAGATGGATCACAGGTGGAGGAGGACGAGGCTAAATCATCTGAATAACCAGCAGACGCCTCTTTTCTTCATTTCCAGGTATTTTTCCATGAGCGCTTTTTTCTCCAGGATAAGGGTTCTCAACTGATCGTTTGTTTCTGCATTTTGCTCCTCGAGTTGCTTGCATCTTTGCTCCATTTCTTTTAATCCTGCTTGTTCTTTTCTAGGCTTTTCTTTCGGGTCTTCGTACGTTTCCTCCTCCATTGGATTTGCCTTGCACATGTCTGTATTTCTCTCTTGTTTTTTCTTGTACATCTCTTCTATCAGGTCAATTTTTCTCTTGAATACTTGATGCATAAGCAGCAGGTATTCATATTTTTTCTCTTGTTGTTGCTTTTGTGCCTGCATTTCACTTATTTGGGTCTTCAAGTCACTGACCCTCAACAACATCTCATTCATGAGCTCTGAGTGTTCTTTCCTCATTCCATCGATCGTACACTGCATCTCTGAACATTGTCTTTCCAGTATTTCCTTTTCTCTTTCCAGGTCAGGTGTTTTTTCCCTCATTTCATTATAAAATTCTCGCAGTTCTAGATTCCTTCTCTCAAAGTCCTGGAGAATACGTTTTTCTTCTTCCTGTTTCTCTTTTTCTTCAAGAAGCTCTTTATTTTTGCACTCTGTTTCATCAAACCTGACTTTCAGCTCTACGTACATTTCCCTCATGACTTTGAGTTTGTCCTCCATTGGTATTTCTTTTTCTCTTTCCAGTTCAGGTGTTTTGTCCTTCATTTCATTACAAAATTCTCGCAGTTCTAGATTCCTTCTCTCAAAATCCTGGAGAATACGTTTTTCTTCTTCCTGTTTCTCTTTTTCTTCAAGAAGCTCTATATTTTTGAACTCTGTTTCACCAAACCTGACTGCCAGATCTACGCACATTTCCCTCATGTCTTTGAGTTTGCGCTGCAATCGTATTGTCTTTTTTCTTTCCAGTTCAGATGTTTTTTCCTTCATTTCATTACAAAATTCTCGCAGTTCTAGATTCCTTCTCTCAAAGTCCTGGAGAATACGTTTTTCTTCTTCCTGTTGCTTTTTTTCTTCAAGAAGCTCTTTCAGTTTGTGCTCCATTTGTACTTCCTGTTCAGTCTTCTGTTGGCGGATTTTTTCAATTGTTTTCTCAGCTTCATCGAGCTTTCCTTGAAGTATCTGTATCTCCTCAATAGTAGCTTTCTTTCCTTGAAGCTGGGCAGATGTTTCTTTTAATTCGGCACTCTGTGTTCCCGATGAAAAAATACGGGAAAAAAAATTCTTTCGTCCTTGACCAAACTTCATTCCCTCATTGATAATTTTTATATCAGGCTGCCGTTGCTGTTTTCCTTCCAGGTCTTTATTTCGTGCTTCCAATTGTCTGCACTTCTCCTCTAGTTGAAGCTTCTCTTCTTCAATTTGTTTAACTTTGTCATGGAGGTCAGAGTTTTCCTTCTGACTTTCCTGTAATGCCCTTTGGATTGATAAGACAACATCCATGGTTATTTCTCCTGAAGAGATTGGCTGGCCAGACCACGAAGGAGAGGCAGCATTATTTATTTTTCTTTGTCGGCGTTTTCGTCCCATGTTGGAGCCTGTGCACAGTGACTCTGAAAAGGCTTAGAAATATTTCCAAATGTATCTCGTGTTGAACGTTTGAAGTCTGCAAACAAACTGTTTTAAAATTGCTGCTTCTGATCCCTATTTATAGACTTCAGAACTTCAAAGGATCAAAGGTATTAATGATGTCACATCTTGTGACATCATCATTCCGTAAGCCAATCAGATTGTCACATGACATTTTAAAATGGGGATGTGTTTTTTTTTGTTTTTTTTGTTTTTTTTTTTAAGTTTTTTTGGAGTTTTCACCATTTGCTCCAGGAGCTGCGCCTGGATGACGGCTGCTTTCAGCGGTACTGTTATGTTTGAGGTATGCAAACATAACAGTACCGCTTTCAGTGGTACTGTAATGTTTGCATGCCTCAAACATTAATGATGACACCTTCAGTCTTTCTCAGTTCCATTCTTTAATTCTCAGGCTTGCAGCGGCAACACAGTCTGCAGCGCTAACTTGTTCATCTACCGTTTTCTGTTGTCTCCTTTTTCTATATCCTCCTTCTGCCTTACATTCGACCTTTCAAAATAAAAGTTCTGTAAACATCACAATCACCTCCTTTTTTTTTTCTTTAACAAACTTAGGTACTCAGTGAGGTGAATTATTAATCTGAACCTATGATAACAACACCTAATAAAATTACTGAACGTTCTTATTACTTGAGTTTCTCCACACCTAAACATCACTTAAACAGCACTGCATTTGCGCAGATCTCTGACTAATCACTATCAAAATTCAACACTAGAATACTGGTTACAGTGTTAGATTCAGGAACAACAAACATGTTACACACAGCGTAACCTTTAACGGGTCACTCAGATATTCAAGTCTTAGATCTGATGTAATCAGACAGATGCATAGGTACGCGTCTGTTTGATCTGACTGGGTATCTGGGCTTGTCTGTTAAGGCGGGGTCGACATGTCGTCCAGGTGGGGCATCTTCAAGTCCATGTCTGATTTTCTTGAAGCATGAGGCATTGCTGACAATTGAGTGTCCATCCCTTGTAGCTGTAATTTCAGAACCCTTAACTTTAGTCACTTTATAGGGTTTTGCATTGTATGGTGTGGATAATTTGTTGTGCTTGGGTTGGCGATGCAGCACTGTGTCACCCAGACTTAGTGAGTGTGGTCTGGCGCGACGAGTTGCATCTGCGATCACCTTCATCTTGATCTTTGCACTATCATCCCTTGCTCTCACTTCAGCATCTGAACACTTCCGTGGAGTGGTGTTAACGAAAGGGAGCTTGGTGTATAGCTGGTGTTGAAACAGTATTTCAGCTGGTGAGCTCGCTGTTGTGCAATGAGGTGTAGATCTGTACTCACGAAGAAAGATGTTTAGTTGCTGTCTCCATGGAGAATACGTTGTCAATGACTGGGATAACAGAAGATGCTGATGTTGAGCGTACACTTTCAACGACTGGATAGCGAGAATACTCGTCTGTGATAACGAGCAGGTATTCCCCCGTAGGGAGTGGTCCATAAAAGTCTGCACTGACACTGTGCCAGGGCGTTTCGGGTAATGGTGACATCTGCACAGGGTCAGTGTGTCTGACAGGTGTGCTAGCTTGGCATGGCAGACAGTTTTGAACTGCAGATTCTGCTTTCCGATCGATCTCTGGGAACCATACTTTGGTACGTGGCAGCGCTTTGGTCTTGACGATACCCTGGTGCCCTTCGTGTGCCAGTTGTATTGCTCTTTCTTGTAGGACAGTTGGAATAACTATCCTCGTGCCTCTGAGTATGAAGTCAGATGAGTCAGCTACTGTTAGTTCACTTTGAACATGTTTGAATGATTTCAAAATGTCAGCATGCTGGGATTTATCTGTTAGATGCCACGTGTTGTTCCTGATGTGACCGATGACTTCCTGCAGAACCTGGTCTTTCAGAGTCTCTGTTTTTATCTCGTGAAGTGTCATGGCTTTTGGGGTGTAGTGATAAGAGAAGAAATTGACATACTCTTCTGCAACCTTACATGCACGAGCACTTTCATTCTCCTGTGTTGGCACTGGATGACGTGACATAAAGTCAGCTGGATTATCAGCACCTTTTCTGTATTCCACTCTGAAGTTATATGGCTGAAGTCTCAGTCCCCATCTTTCTATTCTGGCAGGTGGTTTTGATCTTGGGTTATTCCAGATGATTTTGAGTGCCTTGTGATCGGTCACCAGTGTGAATGGATGTCCATAAACATACAAATGGAATTGTTCGCACCTCCACACAGTGGCGAGTGCTTCTTTCTCAGTCTGCGAGTATCTCGTTTCCACATCACTCAGTGCTCTGCTTGCATATGCAATAATGTGCTTCATCCCCTTTTCATCTTTTTGACAGAGGATGGCGCCCAGTCCTACTGGACTAGCATCAACAATCAGTTCAGTGTGTCTGCTGGGATAGAAGTAGGACATCGTCGTGTCGCTTGTGAGACTGACCTTGAGTGCCTGCAACGCAGTTTCTTGGTCTTGACCCCATGTCCAAGGGGTGGAGCGCAGCGGCTCAGAGATCGATGAGAAGTCTCTGATGAACCTTGAGCAGTAATTGGCCATGCCAAGGAGACTTTTGATGTCAGCAGGTGTTTTTGGGTTGGGAGCGTGTTGAACTGCTGCAACCTTTTTAGGATCTGCTGAAATGCCACCTGCAGAGAGGATGAAACCAAAAAACTCAAGTTTCGTTTTATTAAATTCACACTTCTCTCGATTCAGAGTAAGACCTGACTCTGATAGTCGCTTAAAGAGAGCTGTAAGATTGCTGTCATGATCAGCCTGGTCCCTGCCAAAGACTATAATGTCATCACTGAGATTTTTGACTCCGTTCAGTCGTTGCAGCGTCTGATAAATAGCATTTTGGAACACTTCAGCTGCAGAAGAGATTCCAAAGCTCAGTCTTTTATAGCGCCGAAGTCCCAGATGAGTAGTGAACGTCGTAATGTAGCGGCTGTCAGGGTGTAATTCAAATTGGTGGTATCCTGCCCTGAGATCAAGTTTTGAGAACACCGTAGATCCATTCAGCTCATGGATTACATCATCAATCGTGGGCGTGACGTGTCGTTCTCGTTTGATTGCAGTATTTGCTTGTCTCATGTCCACACATATCCGTACTAGGGCTGGGCAAAACGATTATTTTCCTAAGCGATGAATCTAGCGATTAATTTTTCGATGCATCGATTAATCTAACGATTCATTTTTTAATCCGATTCGATTTCGATTCGATTCGATTAACGATTTTTTTCCCCATTATTTGACTTGTATAGCAATTTCACATTTACTAATTTATGTATATAAATGAAAAACACAAATTTATTCATTTGAAGACCTTTTAATAAAAAACAAATTGCAAAATAAAGTTGTAGAGGTCGTACAATCAATACAATAGAGATAGCATTTAACAAGAAATGAAATGTGCAAACATATATAAAAGGAAAAGTTAGCAAAACATTTCAAATAAATAGCAACAATGGTGTCTTTAAACAAACAAAATGTAACATTCACTTTGCATTCTGCCAAAAAGTGCTCTCCATTCACAAAACAAAATCCACAATAACATTGTAGTACAATCTTCTGTTTTTAACAAAAAATTAAATGTTGTGCAAACAAATATAACAAAGGAAATCATAGCAAAAAATTAATAATATACAAACAGCAGCAATGGCGTCTTTGAACAAATAATGAAATGACAAGTTACCCCTAAGTAGGACTCTGTGACCAGACTTGCCCAAGCATCAGTGGTAAGGGAGATTTTGGATGTGGCCTCTTTTAGTTCATTCCTTAGTTTCTCCACTGAAGTTTCATACTTTCTCTCCATCATGCTTGTAAAATGACGCCTAGACGGCAGTGTGTAACCTGTTGGAAAGTGGTGAATCCCTCACCCACAGCAAGTGGTCTCTTGTCTTTTAAAATCATAGATAAGACGCTCTCGGTAAGTACAGCCACGTCCTGGGGTGTGCATGGTGTACTTCTTCTCTGACAGTAGTCCTCCAGACTTTTCTGTTTGTTCCTGAAACCATAAATCGCACACAGATGAAGTCGAATAATTACAAAATAATTATATGGAAAGCATATATATATATATATATATATATATATATTAGGGGTGCAACGATACACAAAATTCACGGTTCGGTTCGGTTCGATACTTTGGTGTCACGGTTCGATATTTTTTCGATACACAAAAAAATGTTCATGCCTTTTTATTAATTTGTCATTTATTAAATTTTCACGACACATTCTGCACCACCTCTCTGTGCGTTCATCATTTGTTTGAAGCCAGCTCACCTCCTGCAACCACTTTTCCGAGAATACGCGCTTCTTTTGTGGTTCGGACTCCTGACATTTCTTTGGAGGTGGAGGAACACCAAAGTAATTGCTTAAAGGAGCTTCTTCAAGATCTTTAAGAGTTCTAAACAAATGTCTGTCCTCCTCCTGAAAATCTTATGTATGCAAACACGAGTTGCAACTTCTTATCTTGTGCGCGTTTTTTATTTTGACAGCGAATACGCACCTGCGGACCACTTATGTGCAGACCTGGTTATTTAGCTCGTCATATTGCAGCCACAGAAATTCTTTTGTCCATGAAACCATAAAGCTGCACTTTCTTTTTGCCTTATAGTCTGATTTGTCATAACTTTTCCGTTTTGTGGTAAGCTTTTCTTTGGCTGTCACTTCTTCACCCTGACCTGTCTTATTTGGCTCAGCAGAACTAAAATATATATCCTGCTGCTTTTACACACGCACTCACATAACGCTCAGCGATTCTCTGTGCGATCAACCTCTCACATGTTTAAGCTTGCTGCGGGAGATTTCACTTGTCATGTTTGCATAGTAAGCTAACGATTGATAAGACGATGTCAGAGGAATTAGTGCGCAAATTATCATCACTCACCAATCAGTACTGTCGCTCTCTATACACAGTTCACGCGATTGCAAAGTGAAAGCAAAAAACAAGCGCAAATTCAAACGCGATTTCAATTATGTCACATATTGACAGTGGCTCACCGATGCCAATGACATAATTACCCAGCTACATTTCCGAAAGAATGCAAAAGCATTGACATATATTTTTCCTTCCTACGATAGGCCGACGGGCAGGGCAGCCCGACTGGAAAAATCGCTAGCCCCGGGGCGTCGGGCTAGCGATTTTGCGAGCCCTGTATCTGATTGAGGAATCACTCATCTTTGGAAAAGAGAGTTTATTACAGAGAAATGTCTCTTTCCAAAATAAAAGCTATACTATACGCTTCTTCTGGGCTATATTCTCAGCAGCATATTAAACATATCAGGTCCCCATAAGGAGAATCATGTGCTAACGGCTGTCTAAATGACTCGGGTAAAGTTTGTATGCATGCTTGTTGTTTTTGTCTGCTTCCACTTGTCTTTGCACTAGGATGCTATCGGGTAAATGTGCAGTCATATTCGTTGTGTTCCCACTAGTGCTGTCAGCCTTAATCTGAAATGAGGTTAACGCCACAACACGGCAAATTTCCGTTAACGAGCTACCGCGGATTGCCCCGTGTGTGGGGCTGGACAGCGTCAACACATTAACGAGCTAACTGCGCTAACACACTAGTTCCCACTCATGTAATTGAGCATTGCGTGGCACATCTGACATACTGCTTTACTTTTGTCCATGACACGCTTACCTTCAGGGTCATACGTCACATGAAGACCAAAATAGTTCCAGACGCCAGATCTGAATGAGGGTGGGGAAGGTTCAATTTGCCATGTTGCAACGAGCTTAACTTCTGTCTCGCTAGCTTGCCCTGCGCTCAGTGAATCTGCGTTCGACTACTCCGCCTAGGCTGCACTGTCGAGCGCAGATCCACTGAGCGCTCAACACAGACAGCACCGTCAGAAGGAAAGTTGATAAAATAAATTAAAAATGTTGTATTGTTCGATACATATGCGTACCGAACCGAAAGCACTGTATCGAACGGTTCAATATCGATACGAGTATCGTTGCACCCCTAATATATATATATATATATATATATATATATATACACTCACGCACACACACACTGTTATGCCATGTGCTTTCATAGCATAACAGTAAAAGGTTAATGATAATCCCCAATGTTGAACATATGATATGCAGTAATCGTGATGGCTGCAAAAAATAACGTTTAAACAGCCATAGCTGATGGCACCTTTACTGGTGCACTGCTTTCTAGTCATTAGATGGCATAACTTTGTCCTATAAGATCAAGCTGGAGAAGCATTATGTATAAAAACAGCGTTTAAATAGGATGAAACACATTAAATTTGACAAATCATGAGTTTGTTGTCATTTTGATTTTGCAAGCACTTTAACAATGTTGTAATAGTGTCCACGACGGCTACGTTTAGCAGGTGGTGCGTTATCCTTAACATTTTTCCTGCGGCCAATTCGCTGTCTCACATTTTCGTCTTCCGCCGATTCTGATAATCAGCCTGCGCGCATTCCGACTCATTTTGCATGAATTAACGGGTAAAAACTAGCGTTAGTAAAAAAGTTGAAAACTTACGGTGGTTTGTCCTTTGCAGAAGCTGCTCCTGGATGCCGTCGTGCTTTCATGATAGGCCATTTCCACCTCACAAAGCCGGCAAACGACTGAATCACTTCCTTTTCGGTTAAAATATCCCCATACTGTAAAACTGCGTGTTCGGGTGGAGTGGTTTAAGTCGACTGCAACTGCCTCACTCATGTTGCCGCTACTCGCTGCCGCCATGTCTTTTTTTGAAAGTGGCGACGCATCGACGCAGATTTTTTTACGTCGACGTATTTTACGTGTCGACGTAATCGATTACGTCGACGCGTTGTCCCAGCCCTAATCCGTACGTCGTCCGGATTCTTTGGTTTTGGCAGTGTTACAATGGGTGAAACCCAAGGTGATGGTCCCGTAACCTTTTCAATCATGTCATCAGCTTCTAGTTTCTGAAATTCGTCCTCCACTTTTTGACGTAAATGAAAAGGAACACGTCTGTGTGGTTGACAGGTTGATTTTACATCTGTGTTTATGTGCAGTTTCACTTGAAAAACTTTGAGTTTTCCAATTCCCTTGAAAAGTTCTGGGTGTTGTTCTACTAGCTTGTCTGCAACAGAACGTTGAGACTGAGAAGAGACCGCAGTGACAATATGGAGGAGTCCCAAGGCTTTTGAGGTTTCAAAACTCAAAAATATTGAAGCCTCCTCCTTTAATGACAAAGAAGGAACACCTAACTGTTTTGTCTTGTTTTTCCACACTGCACCTGAATGCACCACACACAGGGAGAGACGTAGATGAGTGGTATGGGTAAATCTTGATGTCTGTAGAAGTCAACGTAGGACGTGGTGTCAGTTTGTTGTAGGTAGCTTCAGTTAAGCAGTTAGCAGTGGCCCCAGAATGGATTAGCACCGGTATCTGGGTGCCCATTACTCTGACTTCAGTATGTGGGAGTTTAGGATGTTGAGCTGTGTTCACCACATATACATAAGCGTCATCACTGCTGGATGTGTGCCCTGTCTCCACGTGTGCAGCGCTATCTGTTAGTTGATGAACAGTTTGCGGTGGCAGATTTTTCTTCTACTTCTTTCCACAATGTGTCTCTTTTCTCTTTGAGCGACATTGCTTTGCAAAATGATTGTATTTGCCACAAGAATGACAGATTTTGTCTTTGGCTGGGCAGCCTTGCTCATGAGGATATCTGCCTCCACAGTTTCCACAGCGGTTATTCGGCTGCCATGAGGGTGTCCATTTGTTTCTAGCCGTGGTGTCACGTCCTGTTTTGTGCTGTACTTTATTAACTGCAGCTGTCTTGTCAGCTTCCATCCCTGTAGCTTGCAATTCAGACAACTCACATGCACGCCCATGATTTAATAGATCATCCAATGTTAAATCAGGTTCTCTGAGTGCTTTTCTACGCAGCTGTGATGATGTACAGCTTTGGATAATTTGTGTTTTGATTTCTGCAGTCATGTCTGCAAACTCACAGTTTTTGGCTAGAATCCTAAGCCTGGTGTGATAGTTGTCCAGCGTTTCACCTGATTCCTGCACCACTTTCCTGAATAGATAAATCTGATACTGCGCGTTTTTCTTAGGCGCAAAGTATGCTGACAATTTCTGTTTTGTATCTGCGTACTTGTCGCCAACCGTTGCTAACGTGTCGTAAACGTCATGCACTTTTTCACCAGCCACATGCAGCAATAATGCTCTTAATCTTGCATCTCCAGTAATATTCATTGCCGTGGTGTGGTTTTCAAACCTCTGAAGCCATTTCGTCCAGCGAGGTCCGACGGAACCGAGGTCGGTGTCCGTGTCGAAGGGTGGAAGTGGAGTAGCGTGTGCAGCCATGTTCTTGTCTCCTAAGCTCCGGGTAGGGCAACTTCCTTCGTCTTGCTTTGGTTGTAACCTTTACTCTCGTCGCCAGTGTAATGTTTGCATGCCTCAAACATTAATGATGACACCTTCAGTATTTCTCAGTTCCATTCTTTAATTCTCAGGCTTGCAGCGGCAACACAGTCTGCAGCGCTAACTTGTTCATCTACCGTTTTCTGTTGTCTCCTTTTTCTATATCCTCCTTCCGCCTTACATTCGACCTTTCAAAATAAAAGTTCTGTAAACATCACAGGTACCACCGTCTTTCCCTCGCCCAGTTTGAGGGCGAGTAGGGGTGGGCGATATAAACGATATCTGATAGAAACAATATAAATTTGGCCAACGATAGAGATTTTGACTATACCGCTCTATCCGATAGCGCATGTTGATGATGTCATCAAGCTGCGCCTGTTTTGGTCGAAAGCATAGCGGCGGCTAAAACCATTATCATCTGCAAATTATGGCGGGCGACAGTCATAGCAAAGAGATGAAGCACTTTTGAAATATGGGGCAAGCCAAAAACTGGGCTTCCTCCACTTCCGTAACATTGATTCATTAATGTTGAATTCTGTCGCAGCTGTTGTATTCCCATGTTGTTGCAGTATATTAATAACTAACCTCGTATTGTGGATGAATAATCTCAGTTGTTCTCCTGACTGAAGTTTGGCCCGTGTATAGCATCCTGCTTTGCGATTGCATTTGTCCCTGACCACCAGAATCCCTCACGTTAACTTTTAATGAGTGGAGCAAAAGTTGGCGTTCATCCTCCAGCTTCACTGTGCTAATGTTATGCTAACATAGCTGTGTCGCTAGCAATCACGTAGCACAACATTATATACCAGGTAATCCAACTTCAGTAACCCTACAAACGCCTCTGCCGTTTAGTTTTCTGTCTTCATTTATGTTGGAAGTGGTAGCAGAGCTGTACGTTTTCATTAGTTTCAAAAGTCTCTGTCAGAACATGGTATGAAATGTTTAGGTGTAAACTAGCGAGCTAACTTCCTGTTAACTTCTAACTCCGTTAAATTTAATAAATTCTGTTTTCATGGATGTAAAACGTAATTGTTACACCCGATAAAGCAGCAACGCTGAGGATTCAATTAAAGATGAAAGAATTTAGACCGTTTTTAACTCTTAGTGTTCGTTTGACTTTGGGACCTGAAATGGACGGAGTTTTGGACCCAGATTACTCCGCGAAGCTCCTCACTACGGCAGCCGTAATGCTCTGACAATCCATCAAGCAGTGCGGCTTACCAAAGTTGTGCTAAAAAAATTTTCTTGACGTTTTTTAAACAATTTTTGCACGCAGAAATCGGTTCGAGGTCACCAGAATTCATACATAAGGCACATTCTCGATTTTTGAGAAAATTAAAGGATTTTTTTTGTGGAAAATACGTTATACAGAAGAAAAGAATATATATCAGTGATTATTCAATTCAATTCAATTCAATTTTATTTATATAGCGCCAAATCACAACAAATGTCGCCTCAAGGCGCTTCATAGATACAGAGAAAAGCCCAACAATCATATGACCCCCTATGAGCAAGCACTTTGGCGACAGTGGGAAGGAAAAACTCCCTTTTAACAGGAAGAAACCTCCGGCAGAACCAGGCTCAGGGAGGGGCGGCCATCTGCTGCGACCGGTTGGGGTGAGAGAAGGAAGACAGGATAAAAGACATGCTCTGGAAGAGAGACAGAGATTAATAACAGACATGATTCAATACAGAGAGGTCTATTAACACATAGTGAGTGAGAAAGGTGACTGGAAAGGAAAAACTCAATGCATCATGGGAATCCCCCGGCAGCCTACATCTATTGCAGCATAACTAAGGGAGGATTCAGGGTCACCTGGTCCAGCCCTAACTATATGCTTTAGCAAAAAGGAAAGTTTTAAGCCTAATCTTAAAAGTAGAGATAGTGTCTGTCTCCCGAATCCAAACTGGAAGCTGGTTCCACAGAAGAGGGGCCTGAAAACTGAAGGCTCTCCCTCCCATTCTACTTTTAAATACTCTAGGAACAACAGGTAGGCCTGCAGAGCGGGAGCGAAGTGCTCTAATAGGGTAATATGGTACTACAAGGTCATTAAGATAAGATGGGGCCTGATTATTTAAGACCTTGTATGTGAGGAGCAGGATTTTGAATTCAATTCTGGATTTAACAGGAAGCCAATGAAGGGAAGCCAAAACAGGAGAAATATGCTCTCTCTTTCTAGTCCCTGTCAGTACTCTTGCTGCAGCATTTTGGATTAACTGAAGGCTTTTCAGTGAGTTTTTTGGACATCCTGATAATAATGAATTGCAGTAGTCCAGCCTGGAAGTAATAAATGCATGAACTAGTTTTTCAGCATCACTCTGAGACAGGATATTTCTAATTTTAGAGATGTTGCGCAAATGGAAGAACGCAGTCTTACATATTTGTTTAATATGTGCGTTGAAGGACATATCCTGATCAAAAATGACTCCAAGGTTCCTCACAGTGTTACTGGAGGCCAAGGTAATGCCATCCAGAGTAAGAATCTGGTTAGATACCATATTTCTAAGCTTTTCAGCGCCGAGTACAATGACCTCAGTTTTATCTGAGTTAAGAAGCAGAAAGTTAGTGGCCATCCAAGTCTTTATGTCTTTAAGACATTCCTGCAGTTTAACTAATTGGTGTGTGTTATCTGGCTTTATGGACAGATAGAGCTGGGTGTCATCTGCATAGCAGTGAAAATGTATGCTATGTCTTCTAATGATGCTGCCTAGGGGAAGCATGTATAATGTAAACAGAATTGGTCCTAGCACTGAACCCTGTGGAACTCCATAATTAACCTCAGTGTGTGAAGAGGACTCTCCATTTACATGCACAAATTGGAGTCTATTAGATAGATATGATACAAACCACTGCAGTGCAATACCTGTAATACCTACAGCATGTTCTAATCGCTCTAACAGGATATTATGGTCAACAGTATCGAACGCTGCACTAAGGTCAAGAAGGACAAGCACAGAGATGAGTCCACTGTCAGAGGCCATAAGAAGATCATTTGTAACCTTCACTAAAGCTGTTTCTGTGCTGTGATGAACTCTGAAACCTGACTGAAACTCTTCAAATAAACCATTCCTCTGCAGATGATCTGTTAGCTGTTTGACAACTACTCTTTCAAGGATTTTTGATATGAAAGGAAGGTTGGAGATTGGCCTATAATTAGCTAAGACTGCTGGGTCTAGAGATGGCTTTTTGAGTAAGGTTTAACTGCAGCCACCTTGAAGGCCTGTGGTACATAGCCGATTATTAGAGATAGGTTGATCATATATAAGATCGAAGAATTAATCAATGGCAGGACGTCTTTGAGCAGTTTTGTAGGAATGGGGTCTAAAAGACACGTTGATGGTTTGGAGGAAGTAATTATTGAAGTTAACTCAGAAAGATCGATTGGAGAAAAAGAGTCTAACTTAACATCAATGGAACTAAGAGTAGCTGTAGATTATATTACATCTGTGGGATGATTATTGGTAATTTTTTCTCTAATGATAAAAATTTTATTTGTGAAGAAGTTCATGAAGTCATCACTAGTTAACGTTAAAGGGGGATGGTTGGCTCAAAAGAGCTCTGACTTTTTGTCAGCCTGGCTACAGTGCTGAAGAGAAACCTGGGGTTGTTCTTATTTTCTTCAATCAGTGATGAGTAGTAAGCTGTTCTGGCTTTGCCGAGGGCTTTCTTATAAAGCAACAAACTATTTCTCCAGGCTAAATGATGATCCTCTAAATTTGTGACACGCCATTTCCTCTCCAGATTACGAGTCATCTGCTTTAGGGTACGTGTTTGAGAATTATACCACGGGGTCAGGTACTTCTGATTAGAGACCTTAGTTTTCACCGGAGCTACAGTATCCAGAGTCGTACGTAGTGAGGAGGTGAAATTATTAACAAGATAATCGACCTCTGTTGGGGTAGCGTTCAGATAGCTGCTCTGCTCTGTGTTGGTACAGGGCATTGACGATGATAACAGTGGCTGGATTATATTCTTAAACTTAGTTACAGCGCTTTCAGAAAGACATCTACTTTGATAAAGTCCACTCTCCACTGCTGCGTAATCAATTATTGTAAATGTAAATGTTATCAAGAAATGATCAGACAGGAGAGGGTTTTCAGGAAACACTGTTAAATGTTCAGTTTCTATGCCATATGTTAAAACAAGATCTAGAGTGTGATTAAAGTGGTGGGTGGGTTCTTTTACATTTTGAGAGAAACCAATTGAGTCTAACAACAGATTAAATGCCATGTTGAGGCTGTCATTTTTAGCATCAACATGGATGTTAAAATCACCCACAATAATTATTTTATCTGAGCTCAGAACTAAATTAGATATAAAGTCTGAGAAATCAGACAGAAACTCTGTGTAAGGCCCAGGTGGACGATAGATGATAACAAGTAAGACTGGTTTCTGAGTTTCACAGCTGGGGTGGACAATGTTAAGCATCAGGCTTTCAAATGAATTAAAAGTCTGTCTTGGTCTTTCATTAATTAATAGACTGGTGTGAAAAATTGCTGCAAAACCGCCCCCTCGACCTGTGCTTCGAGATTTCTGGTAGTTAGAATGACTCGGGGGTGTTGATTCATTTAAACTAACATAATCATCCTGCTGCAACCAGGTTTCTGTAAGGCAGAGTAAATCAATTTGTTGATCAATTATTAAGTCATGTACTAACAGAGACTTGGAGGAGAGAGACCTAATATTTAATAATCCACATTTCACTGTTTTACTCTTTGGTTCAGATGTGGATACTGTATTGTTCTTTCTTTGTAAATGTTTAAGTTGTTTGTTGCTGGTTTTTAGTTTGTTTTTTGTCTTTTTGGAAGCAGACACAGTCTCTATGGAGATGGGTTTTTGGGGGGGTAGCAGGAGGAGAGAAGCTGCAGAGAGGCGTGTAAGACTGCAACTCTGCTTCCTGGTCCCAACTCTGGATAGTCATGTTTTGAGGGGTTTAATAAATTTGTCGATATTTCTAGAAATGAGAGCTGCTCCATCCAAAGTGGGATGGATGCCATCTCTCCTAACAAGACCAGGTTTCCTCCAGAAGGTTTGCCAATTATCTATGAAGCCCACATCATTTCTGGGACACCACTCAGACAGCCAGCAATTTAAGGAGAACATGCGGCTAAACATGTCACTCCTGGTCTGATTGGGGAGGGGACCAGAGAAAACTACAGAGTCCGACATTGTTTTGGCAAAGTTACACACCGATTCAATATTGATTTTAGTGACTTCCGATTGGCGTAACCGGGTGTCATTACTGCCGACGTGAATTATGATTTTACTGAATTTACGTTTACCCTTAGCCAGCAGTTTTAAATTTCCTTCAATGTCGCCTGCTCTGGCCCCTGGAAGACAATTGACTATGGTTGCCGGTGTCTCTAGCTTCACATGTCTGAGAACAGAATCACCAATTACCAGAGTTTGACCCCCAGCGGGTGTGTCACCGAGTGGGGAAAAACGGTTAGACACATGAACGGGTTGGTGGTGTACCTGGGGCTTCTGTTTAGGACTATGCTTCCTCCTCACCGTTACCCAGCCGCCTTCTTTCCGCAGCTGCTTGGGATTTGCCGGGGAACAGCTAGCGGGGCCTACGCTATCTTCGGCTGCACCAGCTAAAGGGGCCTGGCTAGCTAAGGGTGAGAGAAGGGTGCAAAGCCGAGTCTCCAGATCAGTAATCCTGGCCTCCAGAGCTGCAAATATGCTACATTTGTTACAGATATCATTACTGCTAAAGGAGGCCGAGGAGTAACTAAACATCTGACACAATGAGCAAGAAAGTGCAGAAGGGACAGGTGAAGTAGCCATGAAGCTAACGGGTCGGCTACGAGCTAAGCTAGCGAAACAGTACAGAGACAGTGAGTGAATACTTTGGCTATAAATTAGGTAGTGAGTACACAGAAAGTGTGCTTCGGATGAAGCACGTGAAGATTATACTGTGGAAAAAAAAGAATGTATTTAAAAGTTGTTAATTAAACTGCTAAGCAAATAAGCTACTCAGAAACACCACTGTGTTTGAGCAGGAACAGGAAGCGATACTATACCACAGAGCGAGCGAACACCAAGTGACAGCGCCACCGACAGGACAGGAGGAGACAAACCGATTAGAGCTGGGCGATAGAACAATAACGATATGTATTGCGAAATACCTTTTTCTCGATAGAAAAATTAAATTATTGCGATAGACCTCATCTTTCTCTCTCTTCCTCTCTTATAAAAAATGAATAGCCAATACAAATTAAGTAGTGCAGAGCCGAACCAATCACAGCCGCAGCATCACGTCATGTATCTTGTTATGTACAGCTCAAGTGCCAAGCCGCGCATGTGTATTTGTTTGGGAAGCAGACAGCCGCCGTGAGGCCGGGTAATGGAGAAAATGAGTGTTCCGACTAGAGAAAAGTCTAGGTGACCAAGTTACCGAAGAGAGCACAGATGACGGTTCCAATGCCGGAGAGATTGTCGAAAGGAAAGGCCAGAGAAGTTCCGTAGTGTGGAGGTTTTTCGGCTATTTGAAGTCTGACAAAAAACAGAGTAACGGGCACTGTAAATTGTGCCGAAAGCATGTTTGCACAAAGTCTGGAAATACAACAAACCTTTTTTATCAACTGAAGCAGTACCACCCACGCTCAATCTCTGACTGAAAGCGCTAATTCGTCATCGAAAACAACCAGGGGAATCCCTGTGAAGCAGCAACAGTCAATTGAGTCTGCTTTCTCCAGCGTCTTACCATATGACAAAAAAGCTAAGAGACATAGCAACATAACGAATGCCATAGCTTACTGTCTTGCTAAAGACATGCTACCAATAAACACGGTCCACAATGAAGGATTCAAGCAGCTAATTAAGGTAATGGATCCTCGTTACCAACTCCTTGAACATAAACATGTCTCTCAGACAGCGCTTCCAAAGCAATATTATATAAGTTAGTCAATTTTGTCTCTTCTTCTGTAAAATAAACTAAGATTTATTCTTAGAATTAATATTTTGTTTCTAAGTGGAACTGACAATTTAGTAGTCTGTTTTGTTTGTTCTATTTTGAAACTTAAAGGCTTTAGCGGCTACTTTTTGTGTAGTTTGTAATATTTGCCTTTATTTTGCCTAAACTGAAGCCTCATTTTAAGTACATCTGCCCTGTTGAACTTATTATGGGAAATAAATATTTAAATCAAAACAAGCTGCTGATTATTTCACATTTTACTTGTGAGCAACAGCACATTTAAATCTTACATATATAGTTATTTGGCTTATATCGTGATATATATCGTTACCGCACATGCTCAAACGGTCTCATCAAGTCCCGATTTAATTCGATTTATGCTGTGTTATCAGTGTTTGCATTGATAGCATGGCTGTGGTGTCATATCAGTGTATGCTCTCGGTGTTTGCTGATATCAAACTGTGGTATGAGGACCACTGTGGGTTGATCTTTGTAGTGATACTCACTCCTTTTTTTTTATTTAGACCTGGTTTAATTCTGGTATAGTTGAATATTTGTATATAATCCCAGCAGCTGTCAGACTCTATAACAGGGGTCACCAGCCTTTCTTAAAACTGAGAGTTAGATAAAATTGTGAACAGTTTGGTTCATCTTTAGTTATATGGTTCTATCCAGCATATTCTATCTTGATATGCTGTCTTATCACAGGCTAATTTTTCAAAAATATTAACAATGATTTATGCAAGGAAAGGGCTACATACAACTCTTTATTTCTATTAATGTCTTACTTCATTCCTACCTGATTGACATGTTTAGGAATTATGAGTGATTGGCTCACTGTAGTGGTAAAAGTTGCTACCAATCAAATTATGATATGTTAAAGTTAAAACAAAACACAACTGACTGTTTTATATTATATCTAATTTATATTATGTAATTATCCTTATAATTACAAAATGTTTTATGTAAGATTTATGTTTTGTAATTTAAATCTGACATCACAAAAGTATTTTGGAGTTTGAATATTTTGTAATTTTTTGTAATTTTGTAACTGCAGTACACATAATATTAATTTTGAACAATTTTGTCCAGGTTCCTTGACACCAGGGACTCCTCCAGGACCATCGCGTTCAGTTACAGAGTCGGTGTGTCCACGGTGTGCCAGATCATCCCCCAGGTAGCGACGGCCATCTGGGACTGTCTAGTGGACGACTTCATGGCTGTGCCTTCACCTGGAGACTCATAGAGAAAGTATATACAGTGGTCCCTCATTTATTGCAGCAGGGTTTCTCAGAATAACTAGCCCCTCGCCACACACTTTATACACTTTATTTATTTATTTATTTTTTACACACACACACGAAGATTAGTCACAGTTCTCACAAGTTGATTCTCACAGTGCAAACCTTTGTAGATTTCAAAACGTAAAAGTATCATTATGCCGTGTTTTTTCTTCGTCTGCCTGCCACTTTTGTGCACCTTTTTCCCTCCAGGAGTGATGATGTCATCATCACTCCATAATCCATTGAGATTATCACATGACATTTATGAACGAGGATATTTTTTTTTAACTGTTTTCAATTTAATGTAATATTTAAGTGTTTCTTAGTTTTAGACTAGTTGGTTAGTCTTTTTCAATGTTTTAAACCATATCCCAGGTTTTTACTTCACCATTTATGGAGTTTTAACAAGCAAATAAAAGACAGAGCTTAATTCTGTAAAGATTAGATGAAAAATACTCAAAGGATAAATTCAATTGGTTTATTATTTTGTTACATAAGTTGAAAAAAGTAAAACAAGTAACTACAGAAACAACATAAAAGGAAACTTAAACAATCAAATAAATAAATGAAGGGGGGGGGGGGGGAAGGGGTAAGGGGGTAGGGGGGAAGGGAGGAGGAGAGAAAACCCCAACAATCCCCTCTGAGCAAGCACTAGGCGACAGTGGGGAGGAAAAACTGCCTTTTAACGGGCAGAAGCCTCCAGCAGAACCAGGCTCAGGAGGGGGCAGTCAACTGCTGGGACTGGTTGGGGGGGGTGAGGGTGAAAAAAAGAAAAAAGATTAAGAAGGTAGGGAATATGTGTTAGGAGAGAAAGGGAGAGGGGGGACAGGAGAGGTGAAAATTAAGATGCATCACAGGTGGAGGAGGACGAGGCTAAATCATCTGAATAACCAGCAGACGCCTCTTTTCTTCATTTCCAGGTATTTTTCCATGAGCGCTTTTTTCTCCAGGATAAGGGTTCTCAACTGATCGTTTGTTTCTGCATTTTGCTCCTCGAGTTGCTTGCATCTTTGCTCCATTTCTTTTAATCCTGCTTGTTCTTTTCTAGGCTTTTCTTTCGGGTCTTCGTATGTTGTCTCCTCCATTGGATTTGCCTTGCACATGTCTGTATTTCTCTCTTGTTTTTTCTTGTACATCTCTTCTATCAGGTCAGTTTTTCTCTTGAATACTTGATGCATAAGCAGCAGGTATTCATATTTTTTCTCTTGTTGTTGCTTTTGTGCCTGCATTTCACTTATTTGGCTCTTCAAGTCACTGACCCTCAACAACATCTCATTCATGAGCTCTGAGTGTTTTTTCCTCATTCCATCGATCGTACACTGCATCTCTGAACATTGTCTTTCCAGTATTTCCTTTTCTCTTTCCAGGTCAGGTGTTTTTTCCCTCATTTCATTACAAAATTCTCGCAGTTCTAGATTCCTTCTCTCAAAGTCCTGGAGAATACGTTTTTCTTCTTCCTGTTTCTCTTTTTCTTCAAGAAGCTCTTTATTTTTGCACTCTGTTTCATCAAACCTGACTTTCAGCTCTACGTACATTTCCCTCATGGCTTTGAGTTTGTCCTCCATTGGTATTTCTTTTTCTCTTTCCAGTTCAGGTGTTTTGTCCCTCATTTCATTACAGAATTCTCGCAGTTCTAGATTCCTTCTCTCAAAATCCTGGAGAATACGTTTTTCTTCTTCCTGTTTCTCTTTTTCTTCAAGAAGCTCTATATTTTTGCACTCTGTTTCACCAAACCTGACTGCCAGATCTACGCACATTTCCCTCATGTCTTTGAGTTTGCGCTGCAATCGTATTGTCTTTTTTCTTTCCAGTTCAGATGTTTTTTCCTTCATTTCATTACAAAATTCTCGCAGTTCTAGATTCCTTCTCTCAAAGTCCTGGATAATACGTTTTTCTTCTTCCTGTTGCTTTTTTTCTTCAAGAAGCTCTTTCAGTTTGTGCTCCATTTGTATTTCCTGTTCAGTCTTCTGTTGGCGGATTTTTTCAATTGTTTTCTCAGCTTCATCGAGCTTTCCTTGAAGTATCTGTATCTCCTCAATAGTAGCTTTCTTTCCTTGAAGCTGGGCAGATGTTTCTTTTAATTCGGCACTCTGTGTTCCCGATGAAAAAATACGGGAAAAAAAATTCTTTCGTCCTTGACCAAACTTCATTCCCTCATTGATAATTTTTATATCAGGCTGCCGTTGCTGTTTTCCTTCCAGGTCTTTATTTCGTGCTTCCAATTGTCTGCACTTCTCCTCTAGTTGAAGCTTCTCTTCTTCAATTTGTTTAACTTTGTCATGGAGGTCAGAGTTTTCCTTCTGACTTTCCTGTAATGCCCTTTGGATTGATAAGACAACATCCATGGTTATTTCTCCTGAAGAGATTGGCTGGCCAGACCACGAAGGAGAGGCAGCATTATTTATTTTTCTTTGTCGGCGTTTTCGTCCCATGTTGGAGCCTGTGCACAGTGACTCTGAAAAGGCTTAGAAATATTTGCAAATGTATCTCGTGTCGAACGTTTGAAGTCTGCGAACAAACTGCTTTAAAATTGCTGCTTCTGATCCCTATTTATAGACTTCAGAACTTCAAAGGATCAAAGGTATTAATGATGTCACATCTTGTGACATCATCATTCCGTAAGCCAATCAGATGGTCACATGACATTTTAAAATGGGGATGTTTTTTTTTGTTTTTTTGTTGTTTTTTTTTTAAAAGTTTTTTTGGAGTTTTCACCATTTGCTCCAGGAGCTGCGCCTGGATGACGGCCGCTTTCAGCGGTACTGTAATGTTTGCATGCCTCAAACATTAATGATGACACCTTCAGTATTTCTCAGTTCCATTCTTTAATTCTCAGGCTTGCAGCGGCAACACAGTCTGCAGCGCTAACTTGTTCATCTACCGTTTTCTGTTGTCTCCTTTTTCTATATCCTCCTTCTGCCTTACATTCGACCTTTCAAAATAAAAGTTCTGTAAACATCACAATCACCTCCTTTTTTTTTTTTTCTTTAACAAACATAGGTACTCAGTGAGGTGAATTATTAATCTGAACCTATGATAACAACACCTAATAAAATTACTGAACGTTCTTATTACTTGAGTTTCTCCACACCTAAACATCACTTAAACAGCACTGCATTTGCGCAGATCTCTGACTAATCACTATCAACATTCAACACTAGAATACTGGTTACAGTGTTAGAGTCAGGAACAACAAACATGTTACACGCAGCGTAACCTTTAACGGGTCACTCAGATATTCAAGTCTTAGATGTGATGTAATCAGACAGATGCATAGGTACGCGTCTGTTTGATCTGACTGGGTATCCGGGCTTGTCTGTTAAGGCGGGGTCGACATGCCGTCCAGGTGGGGCATCTTCAAGTCCATGTCTGATTTTCTTGAAGAATGAGGCATTCCTGACAATTGAGTGTCCATCCCTTGTAGCTGTAATTTCAGAACCCTTAACTTTAGTCACTTTATAGGGTTTTGCATTGTATGGTGTGGATAATTTGTTGTGCTTGGGTTGGCGATGCAGCACTGTGTCACCCAGACTTGGTGAGTGTGGTCTGGCGCGACGAGTTGCATCTGCGATCACCTTCATCTTGATCTTTGCACTATCATCCCTTGCTCTCACTTCAGCATCTGAACACTTCCGTGGAGTGGTGTTAACGAAAGGGAGCTTGGTGTATAGCTGGCGTTGAAACAGTATTTCAGCTGGTGAGCTCGCTGTTGTGCAATGAGGTGTAGATCTGTCCTCACGAAGAAAGATGTTTAGTTGCTGTCTCCATGGTGTGCCCTGCATCTCGGCAACTCTCAGTGCTTTGCATAGGGTTCTCATAAATCTCTCAGCAATGGCATTCGCCTGAGGCCAACAAGGTGTGATTTTGCAATGATGAAATCCTAGGTAGTCTGCAAACTGTGAGAAAGCCTCACTGTTAAAAGGAGGACCATTGTCAGTTTTTACTGTCCTTGGGATTCCAAACATGGAGAACACTTCGTCAATGACTGGGATAACAGAAGATGCTGATGTTGAGCGTACACTTTCAACGACTGGATAGCGAGAATACTCGTCTGTGATAACGAGCAGGTATTCCCCCGTAGGGAGTGGTCCATAAAAGTCTGCACTGACACTGTGCCAGGGCGTTTCGGGTAATGGTGACATCTGCAGAGGGTCAGTGTGTGTGACAGGTGTGCTAGCTTGGCATGGCAGACAGTTTTGAACTGCAGATTCTGCTTTCCGATCAATCTCTGGGAACCATACTTTGGTACGTAGCAGCGCTTTGGTCTTGACGATACCCTGGTGCCCTTCGTGTGCCAGTTGTATTGCTCTTTCTTGTAGGACAGTTGGAATAACTATCCTCGTGCCTCTGAGTATGAAGTCAGATGAGTCAGCTACTGTTAGTTCACTTTGAACATGTTTGAATGATTTCAAAATGTCAGCATGCTGGGATTTATCTGTTAGATGCCACGTGTTGTTCCTGATGTGACCGATGACTTCCTGCAGAACCTGGTCTTTCAGAGTCTCTGTTTTTATCTCGTGAAGTGTCATGGCTTTTGGAGTGATAAGAGAAGAAATTGACATACTCTTCTGCAACCTTGCATGCACGAGCACTTTCATTCTCCTGTGTTGGCACTGGATGACGTGACATAAAGTCAGCTGGATTATCAGCTCCTTTTCTGTATTCCACTCTGAAGTTATATGGCTGAAGTCTCAGTCCCCATCTTTCTATTCTGGCAGGTGGTTTTGATCTTGGGTTATTCCAGATGATTTTGAGTGCCTTGTGATCGGTCACCAGTGTGAATGGATGTCCATAAACATAGAAATGGAAATGTTCGCAACTCCACACAATGGCGAGTGCTTCTTTCTCAGTCTGCGAGTATCTCAACAGAGCTATCGAGGGGCTTGAAACATGGTGCCTGTGTTTGGCTTGGCCGCTGTTGCTGCTCCGTGTTTTTGTCAACTGCTTCAGTATATTGTTTTTTATCTTGTCATCTCATCTGTGATATATCATGAAGGTCTAATTGCTACTCTGATCTACAGTTCACATACATTGTTGAGTATCAAAATATGTATGGTAAAAAATTTTGACAGCTGGCAGAGCTACCACCAGGCTTCCCCTCCGCCGTTTGTCTGCCCTCCTCCCTCTCCCGACTACCAGTACCTGTTCTTAGCTCCAAACAATAACCCAGGAGCAAAAACAAGGTTAAGGAGGTCGTCTAGAAGGGGCTGTAGGTCTGGTGTACAGGCTAAAAGGAAACGTGCCCGACAGAGGGGATTTCTTCCGCTCCATGGTAGAGAACGTCTCCGGTATTTGGTACCGGTTCCCCTCCAGGACGCGGATAAGGCCGATCGGTTACCACCTACCCGGCTTTTCATCACGGGCGAACAGAACGATTACCTGGATCGGCGTCTTGTCTGGAGATGCGGGATGCTTTCACTTTGGCCTATCATTCTACAAGACCACAATTCCACAGCTAGAGGTACCGGGAGACTACGTCCTCATTCCAGGTGTCTGCTGTCAATTCCCCGTCAATCAGCTCTTGACGACGTCAGCCTGTCACCTCCGCTTCAGATCGCTCTCCTGAACGCTCGCTCCATAGCCAACAAATCATTTGTACTGAATGACTTTTTTAGCAGTAATAGTCTGGACTTCATGTTTCTCATGGAATCTTGGCAGCGGGAGAATGAATTTATCCACCTTAATGAGCTCTGCCCGGGCGGCTGTCGCTTCATCGGGACTCCGCGTTTGGACCGTCGTGGTGGTGGTCTGGTCACTATTCACCGAGACAATTTCGCTTGCAGGACTGTGGACTCTGAGTTTTCCCTTCCTTTGAGTCACAACTTCTTAAGGTTGGTTCTTCAGATATATTTTATTGTGTTTTAATTTACCGCCCTCCCGGCCCCGCTGGTGTTTTTATTAAAGATTTTACGGACATTTTATCTTCCATTATTAAACTGGAGAAAGTCTTAATGATTGGGGATTTCAACCTCCACGTGGATGATCTTAGCTGTAGCATGGCCTCTGACTTTTTATCTATTAAAGACTCTTTTAGTTTTATTCAGCATGTCTCTGGGCCCACCCATGTTAAAGGCCACACCTTGAACCTTGTGTTTTCTCTTGGCTTAGACATAACTAATGTCTGTGTTAAAGACGTATAAGGGAGTGACCATTCCTGTGTTTCTTTTAGTCTTAGCTTCCCACTGTACGCACCACCTTCTAATCTCATGTTCCATAAGCGGTTCATAAATCAGGATGTTGCTTTGAAGTTTTCTAATATGTTGGACCCTCATGTGATTAGTGGCTGCACTGATGCTGATGTTGCTACACAGTGCTTTAATAATCACTGCTTGGAGATTTTAAATTCAGTGGCACCTATGAAATCTGTCATTGCTGCCCCAAAAAGAGCTCATCCATGGATAAATAATGATGTAAGGAAGGTCAAAAGAATCTGTAGAAAAGTAGAACGTCTTTGGAAATCAACCAAACTCGAAGTTCACAGGCTTCACCTTAGGGAACTTTGGGTTTCCTTACATGAAACCATAAAAACAGCCAGATCAGCATATTTTTCTCAGTTAATATCATCAAGCAAGAGAAATTCCAAGGTACTGTTTGACTCCATAAACTCTATTGTTTCCCCCGTGGTCCACCGAGTACCTGTGACATCTATATCTGAGAGTGATGAGTTTCTGAATTTCTTTGTGGATAAAGTTGATCATGTCCGTATGAGCATTGGTTCTTCAATACCATCTGTTTGTGTCTCTAGATCACCTCCCCCTCATTTACTGTCAGTGTTTAACCCAATGACCATACATGACCTTTCACTCCTGCTGGATAAAATGAAAATTACCACTTGTGCAAATGACATTCTACCTGCTGGGCTGCTTAAAAATGCTCTCTCTGTCATTGGCCCCTCTATTGTAGAGATATGCAATGCCTCTCTTTTAACAGGTGTGGTCCCTACATTCTGTAAACATGCTGTTGTTGAGCCAATATTAAAAAAGAGCAGTTTGGATCCAACTCAGCTTAAGAATTATAGGCCTATCTCTAAGCTTCCATTATTATCGAAAATTCTGGAAAAAGTAGTTGCAGATCAACTTACCACTTTTTTTAGAAAAACATGAAATTTATGACAAATTTCAGTCAGGTTTCCGTAAAAGTCACTCAACAGAAACCGCATTACTTAAAGTCTCTAGTGACATTATGATGTCAGCTGACTCCGGAGCATCCTCAGTCATGGTTTTGTTGGACTTGACATCTGCCTTTGACACCATTGATCATACCATCCTGATTAACAGGCTCCGGGACGTAGTTGGTGTGTCTGGTCTGGCTTTGAAGTGGTTTCAGTCGTACCTCTCCAACAGATCTTTTAGTGTTTTTGCAAATCGGTTTATGTCACATTCTAAAGATCTGAGATGTGGGGGTACCGCAGGGTTCAGTTCTGGGTCCTATTCATTTTCTTTTGTACATGTTACCTCTAGGACTTATAATTAGGCAGTTCCCTGAGGTGTCTTATCACTTCTATGCTGATGATATTCAGCTCTATTGTTCTTTTAAGCCGATGGAAGTCCATAAACTGTCCTCTTTAATTAAATGTTTAGCTTCCATTGAACAGTGGCTTGGTGACAACTACTTACAGTTGAACTCTGAGAAGTCAGAAACATTAATTATTGCCCCTGACAACCAGATATCTCTAATCAAACAGCATCTTGGTTCTCTTGGCTCATCGGTTCACCTGAGCCTCGGGTACCTTGGTGTGATGTTTGATTCTGCCATGTCCCTAGAACAACACTCTCGCCAGTTAATTAGGAACTGCCTTTTTCAGCTAAGAAACATCTCCAAACTGCAAACTTTGCTGTCTAAGACTGAGTTAGAAATGGTTATTCATGCTTTTATTTCTTCTCGCTTAGATTATTGTAACAGCCTTTTTCTTTGTTTGAGCAAAAGGAATCTTGACCTCCTCCAGTCAGTCCAGAATGCTGCTGCAAGGCTTTTAACTAAGACACGAAAAAGAGAGCACATTACACCAGTGTTACGTTCATTACACTGGCTTCCAGTACATTTCAGAATTCATTTTAAAATCTTGGTACTGACTTTTAAAGCTTTGAATTGTGATGCCCCTTCTTACATTTCTGATCTTTTAGAACCAAACGCTCCCTCTCACAGCCTGAGATCTTCTAATCAAAGGCTGTTGGTAGTCCCACGAACTCGTTTTAAGACCAGAGGAGAGAGATCTTTTAGAGCGGTGGCCCCCAGGTTGTGGAATGCTCTCCCTACATCATTACGTTGCCTTGATTGTATTTATTCTTTTAAAAAGCAACTTAAGACTCATTTATTTAGATTGGCTTTTAATTAGATTTGTGCTGTGTTTTATTATTAATGTATTTTATGTATTTCTGTTTTATATTACTGTGAAGCACTTTGTGGTTTTTATCCTGTGAAAAGTGCTATATAAATAAATTGATTTGATTTGATCTCGTTTCCACATCACTCAGTGCTCTGCTTGCATATGCAATAATGTGCTTCATCCCCTTTTCATCTTTTTGACAGAGGATGGCGCCCAGTCCTACTGGACTAGCATCAACAATCAGTTCAGTCTGTCTGCTGGGATAGAAGTAGGACATCGTCGTGTCGCTTGTGAGACTGACCTTGAGTGCCTGCAACGCAGTTTCTTGGTCTTGACCCCATGTCCAAGGGGTGGCCTTGTGTGTGAGCCTGCACAGTGGCTCAGAGATCGATGAGAAGACTCTGATGAACCTTGAGCAGTAATTGGCCATGCCAAGGAGACTTTTGATGTCAGCAGGTGTTTTTGGGTTGGGAGCGTGTTGAACTGCTGCAACCTTTTTAGGATCTGCTGAAACGCCACCTGCAGAGAGGATGAAACCAAAAAACTCAAGTTTTGTTTTATTAAATTCACACTTCTCTCAATTCAGAGTAAGACCTGACTCTGATAGTCGCTTAAAGAGAGCTGTAAGATTGCTGTCATGATCAGCCTGGTCCCTGCCAAAGACTATAATGTCATCACTGAGATTTTTGACTCCGTTCAGTCCTTGCAGCGTCTGATAAATAGCATTTTGGAACACTTCAGCTGCAGAAGAGACTCCAAAGCTCAGTCTTTTATAGCGCCGAAATCCCAGATGAGTAGTGAACGTCGTAATCTAGAGGCTGTCAGGGTGTAATTCAAATTGGTGGTATCCTGCCTTGAGATCAAGTTTTGAGAACACCGTAGATTCATTCAGCTCATGGATTACATCAGACGTTCCCAAAGTGTGGGGCCCGCCCCCTAGGGGGGGCGCAGAGCCATTGCAGGGGGGGCGCGGCATGAAGGGGAAAAAAAAAAACAACAACAACGCTTGGACACTGCTAGCACGGGCGCCCACACAAACGCAAAGGAGGAGATGAAGCATAGCTGAATATGTTTCCAAACCAACTTCATTCTAAGCCAAAGACTAGAAAATATGGTGAAGCATATCTGCCCTTTGGTTTCACCTGCACAAGTGCAGAGGTTGGTCTCTCCTGCAGAATTGGTTTTCCCTTTGTTGGGAGCAGCGCTAGGCTGTATAAATCACAGACAAACAGGATCCCACATTCTTGATTTGTAGTTCACAAACACTTGTTGTAATGACTAACTACTCCTGACATTTTGGAGATGTTAGCTCTTTATACAGTAAAGTTACAGCGGGATACAAATAACATCAGGCTGATCCTGCCACAATTTGTTCCCCCGGTTCAAATCACGGACAAACAGCATCCAACAGTTATTTATGTTTTTGAACCCATTTTGCAGAGTGATTCGAAACGCCGTTTACGTGTGGATGAAACAGCTGCATTTTCAAAAATACCCGTGTAGGTGTGGACGTAGCGTAAAAGACTTAGTAGTTTATTTTCTTACTACCTGTAATTTATTGCAGATTATTTGTATTTGCTTAATTGTTTACTAAATGTTTGAGGTGTGAAATAAACCGCAATGGAGCAAAATATGGGTGTGTGTGGTTGGAGGATGTGTTCGTGCGTGCGCGTGAGGGGGGCGCGAACATTTTTCTTGTAAAACAAGGGGGGCCCAGCAAAAAAGGTTTGGGAACCACTGGATTACATCATCAATCGTGGGCGTGACGTGTCGTTCTCGTTCGATTGCAGTGTTTGCTTGTCTCATGTCCACACATATCCGTACGTCGTCCGGATCCTTTGGTTTTGAAGTGTTACAATGGGTGAAACCCACGGTGTTGGTCACGTAACCTTTTCAATAATGTCATCAGCTTCTAATTTCTGAAGTTCGTCCTCCACTTTTTGACGTAAATGAAAAGGAACACTTCTGTGTGGTTGACAGGTTTATTTTACATCTGTGTTTATGTGCAGTTTTTACTTGAAAGTCTCTGAGTTTTCCAATTCCCTTGAAAAGTTCCGGGTGTTGTTCTACTAGCTTGTTTGCAACAGAACGTTGAGACTGAGAAGAGACCGCAGTGACAATATGGAGGAGTCCCAAGGCTTTTGAGGTTTCAAAACTCAAAAATATTGAAACCTCCTCCTTTAATGACGAAGAAGGAACACCTAACTGTTTTGTCTTGTTTTTCCACACTGCACCTGAATGCACCACACACAGGGAGAGACGTAGATGAGTGGTATGGGTAAATCTTGATGTCTGTAGAGGTCAACGTAGGACGTGTTGTCAGTTTGTTGTAGGTAGCTTCAGTTAAGCAGTTAGCAGTGGCCCCAGAATCGATTAGCACCGGTATCTGGGTGCCCATTACTCTGACTTCAGTATGTGGGAGTTTAGGATGTTGAGCTGTGTTCACCACATATACATAAGCGTCATCACTGCTGGATGTGTGCCCTGTCTCCACGTGTGCAGCGCTATCTGTTACTTGATGAACGGTTTGCGGTGGCAGATTTTTCTTCTACTTCTTTCCACAATGTGTCTCTTTTCTCTTTGAGCGACATTGCTTTGCAAAATGATTGTATTTGCCACAAGAATTACAGATTTTGTCTTTGGCTGGGCAGCCTTGCTCATGAGGATATCTGCCTCCACAGTTTCCACAGCGGTTATTCGGCTGCCATGAGGGTGTCCATTTGTTTCTAGCCGTGGTGTCACGTCCTGTTTTGTGCTGTACTTTATTAACTGCAGCTGTCTTGTCAGCTTCCATCCCTGTAGCTTGCAATTCAGACAGCTCACATGCACGCCCATGATTTAATAGATACTCCAACGTTAAATCAGGTTCTCTGAGTGCTTTTCTACGCAGCTGTGATGATGTACAGCTTTGGATAATTTGTGTTTTGATTTCTGCAGTCATGTCTGCAAACTCACAGTTTTTGGCTAGAATCCTAAGCCTGGTGTGATAGTTGTCCAACGTTTCACCTGATTCCTGCACCACTTTCCTGAATAGATAAATCTGATACTGCATGTTTTTCTTAGGCGCAAAGTATGCTGACAATTTCTGTTTTGTATCTGCGTACTTGTCACCAACCGTTGCTAACGTGTCGTAAACGTCATGCACTTTTTCACCAGGCACATGCAGCAATAATGCTCTTAATCTCGCATCTCCAGTAATATTCATTGCCGTGGTGTGGTTTTCAAACCTCTGAAGCCATTTCGTCCAGCGAGGTCCGACGGAACCGAGGTCGGTGTCCGTGTCGAAGGGTGGAAGTGAAGTAGCGTGTGCAGCCATGTTCTTGTCTCCTAAGCTCCGGGTAGGGCAACTTCCTTCGTCTTGCTTTGGTTGTAACCTTTACTCTCGTCGCCAATGTAATGTTTGCATGCCTCAAACATTAATGATGACACCTTCAGTATTTCTCAGTTCCATTCTTTAATTCTCAGGCTTGCAGCGGCAACACAGTCTGCAGCGCTAATTTGTTCATCTACCGTTTTCTGTTGTCTTCTTTTTCTATATCCTCCTTCCGCCTTACATTCATCCTTTCAAAATAAAAGTTCTGTAAACATCACAGGTACCACCGTCTTTCCCTCGCCCAGTTTGAGGGCGAGTAGGGGTGGGCGATATAAACAATATCTGATAGAAACGATATAAATTTGGCCAACAATAGAGATTTTGATTATACCGCTCTATCCGATAGCGCATGTTGATGATGTCATCAAGCTGCGCCTGTTTTGGTCGAAAGCATAGCGGCGGCTAAAACCATTATCATCTGCAAATTATGGCGGGCGACAGTCATAGCAAAGAGATGAAGCACTTTTGAAATATGGGGAAAGCCAAAAACTGGGCTTCCTCCACTTCCGTAACATTGATTCATTAATGTTGAATTCTCTCGCAGCTGTTCTATTCCCATGTGTTTGCAGTATATTAATAACCAACCTCGTATTGTGGATGAATAATCTCAGTTGTTCTCCTGACTGAAGTTTGGCCCGTGTATAGCATCCTGCTATGCAATTGCATTTGTCCCTGACCACCAGAATCCCTCACGTTAACTTTTAATGAGTGGAACAAAAGTTAGCGTTCATCCTCCAGCTTCACTGTGCTAATGTTATGCTAACATAGCTGTGTCGCTAGCAATCACGTAGCACATCATTATATAACAGGTAATCCAACTTCAGTAACCCTACAAACGCCACTGCCGTTTAGTTTTCTGTCTTCATTTATGTTGGAAGTGTTAGCAGAGCTGTACGTTTTCATTAGTTTCAAAAGTCTCTGTCAGAACATGGTATGAAATGTTTAGGTGGAAACTAGCGAGCTAACTTCCTGTTAACTTCTAACTCCGTTAAATTTAATAAATTCTGTTTTCATGGATGTAAAACGTAATTGTTACACCCGATAAAGCAGCAACGCTGAGGATTTAATTAAAGATGAAAGAATTTAGACCGTTTTTAACTCTTAGTGTTCGTTTGACTTTGGGACCTGAAATGGACGGAGTTTTGGACCCAGATTACTCCGCGAAGCTCCTCACTACGGCAGCCGTAATGCTCTGACAATCCATCAAGCAGTGCGGCTTACCAAAGTTGTGCTAAAAAAAGTTTTTTAAACAGCACGCAGAAATCGGTTCGAGATCACCAGAATTCATACATAAGGCACATTCTCGATTTTTGAGAAAATTAAAGGATTTTTTTTGTGGAAAATACGTTATACAGAAGAAAAGAATATATATCAGTGATTAGAGCTGGGCGATAGAACAATAACGATATGTATTGCGAAATACCTTTTTCTCGATAGAAAAATTAAATTATTGCGATAGACCTCATCTTTCTCTCTCTTCCTCTCTTATAAAAAATGAATAGCCAATACAAATTAAGTAGTGCAGAGCCGAACCAATCACAGCCGCAGCATCACGTCATGTATCTTGTTATGTACAGCTCAAGTGCCAAGCCGCGCATGTGTATTTGTTTGGGAAGCAGCCAGCCGCCGTGAGGCCGGGTAATGGAGAAAATGAGTGTTCCGACTAGAGAAAAGTCTAGGTGACCAAGTTACCGAAGAGAGCACAGATGACGGTTCCAATGCCGGAGAGATTGTCGAAAGGAAAGGCCAGAGAATTTCCGTAGTGTGGAGGTTTTTCGACTATTTGAAGTCTGACAAAAAACAGAGTAACGCGCACTGTAAATTGTGCCGAAAGCATGTTTGCACAAAGTCTGGAAATACAACAAACCTTTTTTATCACCTGAAGCAGTACCACCCACGCTCAATCTCTGACTGAAAGCGCTAATTCGTCATCGAAAACAACCAGGGGAATCCCTGTGAAGCAGCAACAGTCAATTGAGTCTGCTTTCTCCAGCGTCTTACCATATGACAAAAAAGCTAAGAGACATAGCAACATAACGAATGCCATAGCTTACTGTCTTGCTAAAGACATGCTACCAATAAACACGGTCCACAATGAAGGATTCAAGCAGCTAATTAAGGTAATGGATCCTCGTTACCAACTCCTTGAACATAAACATGTCTCTCAGACAGCGCTTCCAAAGCAATATTATAAGTTAGTCAATTTTGTCTCTTCTGTAAAATAAACTAAGATTTATTTTTAGAATTAATATTTTGTTTCTAAGTGGAACCGACAATTTAGTAATCTGTTTTGTTTGTTCTACTTTGAAACTTAAAGGCTTTAGCGGCTACTTTTTGTGTAGTTTGTAATATTTGCCTTTATTTTGCCTAAACTGAAGCCTCATTTTAAGTACATCTGCCCTGTTGAACTTATTGTGGGAAATAAATATTTAAATCAAAACAAGCTGCTGATTATTTCACATTTTACTTGTGAGCAACAGCACATTTAAATCTTACATATATAGTTATTTGGCTTATATCGTGATATATATTGTTACCGCACATGCTTCAAATTATATTGCGATATGGATTTTAGGCCATATCGCCCAGCCGTACTCAAACGGTCTCATCAAGTCCCGATTTAATTCGATTTATGCTGTGTTATCAGTGTTTGCATTGATAGCATGGCTGTGGTGTCATATCAGTGTATGCTCTCGGTGTTTGCTGATATCAAACTGTGGTATGAGGACCACTGTGGGTTGATCTTTGTAGTGATACTCACTCCGTTTTTTGTATTTAGACCTGGTTTATTTCTGGTATAGTTAAATATTTGTATATAATCCCCGCAGCTGTCAGACTCTATAACAGGGGTCACCAGCCTTTCTTAAAACTGAGAGTTAGATAAAACTGTGACCAGTTTGGTTCATCTTTAGTTATATGGTTCTATCCAGCATATTCTATCTTGATATGCTGTCTTATCACAGGCTAATTTTTCAAAAATATTAACAATGATTTATGCAAGGAAAGGGCTACATACAACTCTTTATTTCTATTAATGTCTTACTTCATTCCTACCTAATTGACATGTTTAGGAATTATGAGTGATTGGCTCACTGTAGTGGTAAAAGTTGCTACCAATCAAATTATGATATGTTAAAGTTAAAACAAAACATAACTGACTGTTTTATATTATATCTAATATATATTATGTAATTATCCTTATAATTACAAAATGTTTTATGTAAGATTTATGTTTTGTAATTTAAATCTGACATCGCAAAAGTATTTTAGAGTTTGAATAATGTATTTTACAAGTGCAGTACACGTAATACTAATTTTGAACAATTTTGTCCAGGTTCCTTGACACCAGGGACTCCTCCAGGACCATCGCGTTCAGTTACAGAGTCGGTGTGTCCACGGTGTGCCAGATCATCCCCCAGGTAGCGACGGCCATCTGGGACTGTCTAGTGGACGACTTCATGGCTGTGCCTTCACCTGGAGACTCATAGAGAAAGTATATACAGTGGTCCCTCATTTATTGCAGCAGGGTTTCTCAGAATAACTAGCCCCTCGCCACACACTTTATACATTTTATTTTTTTATTTTTTTACACACACACATGAAGATTAGTCACAGTTCTCACAAGTTGATTCTCACAGTGCAAACCTTTGTAGATTTCAAAACGTAAAAGTATCATTATGCCGTGTTTTTTCTTCGTCTTCCTGCCACTTTTGTGCTTCTTTTTCCCTCCAGGAGTGATGATGTCATCATCACTCCATAAGCCAATGAGATTATCACATGACATTTATGAACAGGGATATCTCTTTTTAACTGTTTTCAATTTAA
Source organism: Neolamprologus brichardi (assembly GCF_056152115.1). NCBI lineage: Eukaryota > Metazoa > Chordata > Actinopteri > Cichliformes > Cichlidae > Neolamprologus > Neolamprologus brichardi. Next base: position 4,295,912 of record NC_142113.1, read on the forward strand.
CGTAATATTTAAGTGTTTCTTAGTTTTAGACTAGTTGGTTAGTCTATTTCAATGTTTTAAACCATATCCCAGGTTTTTACTTCACCATTTATGGAGTTTTAACAAGCAAATAAAAGACAGAGCTTAATTCTGTAAAGATTAGATGAAAAATACTCAAAGGATAAATTCAATTGGTTTATTATTTTGTTACATAAGTTGAAAAAAGTAAAACAAGTAACTACAGAAACAACATAAAAGGAAACTTAAACAATCAAATAAATAAATGAAGGGGGGGGGGGAGAAGGGGTAAGGGGGGGAGGGGGGAAGGGAGGAGGAGAGAAAACCCCAACAATCCCCTCTGAGCAAGCACTAGGCGACAGTGGGGAGGAAAAACTGCCTTTTAATGGGCAGAAGCCTCCAGCAGAACCAGGCTCAGGAGGGGGCAGTCAACTGCTGGGACTGGTTGGGGGGGGTGAAAAAAAGAAAAAAGATTAAGAAGGTAGGGAATATGTGTTAGGAGAGAAAGGGAGAGGGGGGACAGGAGAGGTGAAAATTAAGATGGATCACAGGTGGAGGAGGACGAGGCTAAATCATCTGAATAACCAGCAGACGCCTCTTTTCTTCATTTCCAGGTATTTTTCCATGAGCGCTTTTTTCTCCAGGATAAGGGTTCTCAACTGATCGTTTGTTTCTGCATTTTGCTCCTCGAGTTGCTTGCATCTTTGCTCCATTTCTTTTAATCCTGCTTGTTCTTTTCTAGGCTTTTCTTTCGGGTCTTCGTATGTTGCCTCCTCCATTTGATTTGCCTTGCACATGTCTGTATTTCTCTCTTGTTTTTTCTTGTACATCTCTTCTATCAGGTCAATTTTTCTCTTGAATACTTGATGCATAAGCAGCAGGTATTCATATTTTTTCTCTTGTTGTTGCTTTTGTGCCTGCATTTCACTTATTTGGCTCTTCAAGTCACTGACCCTCAACAACATCTCATTCATGAGCTCTGAGTGTTCTTTCCTCATTCCATCGATCGTACACTGCATCTCTGAACATTGTCTTTCCAGTATTTCCTTTTCTCTTTCCAGGTCAGGTGTTTTTTCCCTCATTTCATTATAAAATTCTCGCAGTTCTAGATTCCTTCTCTCAAAGTCCTGGAGAATACGTTTTTCTTCTTCCTGTTTCTCTTTTTCTTCAAGAAGCTCTTTATTTTTGCACTCTGTTTCATCAAACCTGACTTTCAGCTCTACGTACATTTCCCTCATGGCTTTGAGTTTGTCCTCCATTGGTATTTCTGTTTCTCTTTCCAGTTCAGGTGTTTTGTCCTTCATTTCATTACAAAATTCTCGCAGTTCTAGATTCCTTCTCTCAAAGTCCTGGAGAATACGTTTTTCTTCTTCCTGTTTCTCTTTTTCTTCAAGAAGCTCTATATTTTTGAACTCTGTTTCACCAAACCTGACTGCCAGATCAACGCACATTTCCCTCATGTCTTTGAGTTTGCGCTGCAATCGTATTGTCTTTTTTCTTTCCAGTTCAGATGTTTTTTCCTTCATTTCATTACAAAATTCTCGCAGTTCTAGATTCCTTCTCTCAAAGTCCTGGATAATACGTTTTTCTTCTTCCTGTTGCTTTTTTTCTTCAAGAAGCTCTTTCAGTTTGTGCTCCATTTGTATTTCCTGTTCAGTCTTCTGTTGGCGGATTTTTTCAATTGTTTTCTCAGCTTCATCGAGCTTTCCTTGAAGTATCTGTATCTCCTCAATAGTAGCTTTCTTTCCTTGAAGCTGGGCAGATGTTTCTTTTAATTCAGCACTCTGTGTTCCCGATGAAAAAATACGGGAAAAAAAATTCTTTCGTCCTTGACCAAACTTCATTCCCTCATTGATAATTTTTATATCAGGCTGCCGTTGCTGTTTTCCTTCCAGGTCTTTATTTCGTGCTTCCAATTGTCTGCACTTCTCCTCTAGTTGAAGCTTCTCTTCTTCAATTTGTTTAACTTTGTCATGGAGGTCAGAGTTTTCCTTCTGACTTTCCTGTAATGCCCTTTGGATTGATAAGACAACATCCATGGTTATTTCTCCTGAAGAGATTGGCTGGCCAGACCACGAAGGAGAGGCAGCATTATTTATTTTTCTTTGTCGGCGTTTTCGTCCCATGTTGGAGCCTGTGCACAGTGACTCTGAAAAGGCTTAGAAATATTTGCAAATGTATCTCGTGTTGAACGTTTGAAGTCTGCGAACAAACTGCTTTAAAATTGCTGCTTCTGATCCCTATTTATAGACTTCAGAACTTCAAAGGATCAAAGGTATTAATGATGTCACATCTTGTGACATCATCATTCCGTAAGCCAATCAGATTGTCACATGACATTTTAAAATGGGGATGTGTGTTTTTTTTTGTTTTTCTGTTTTTTTTTAAAGTTTTTTTGGAGTTTTCACCATTTGCTCCAGGAGCTGCGCCTGGATGACGGCCGCTTTCAGCGGTACTGTAATGTTTGCATGCCTCAAACATTAATGATGACACCTTCAGTCTTTCTCAGTTCCATTCTTTAATTCTCAGGCTTGCAGCGGCAACACAGTCTGCAGCGCTAACTTGTTCATCTACCGTTTTCTGTTGTCTCCTTTTTCTATATCCTCCTTCTGCCTTACATTCGACCTTTCAAAATAAAAGTTCTGTAAACATCACAATCACCTCCTTTTTTTTTTCTTTAACAAACTTAGGTACTCAGTGAGGTGAATTATTAATCTGAACCTATGATAACAACACCTAATAAAATTACTGAACGTTCTTATTACTTGAGTTTCTCCACACCTAAACATCACTTAAACAGCACTGCATTTGCGCAGATCTCTGACTAATCACTATCAACATTCAACACTAGAATACTGGTTACAGTGTTAGATTCAGGAACAACAAACATGTTACACGCAGCGTAACCTTTAACGGGTCACTCAGATATTCAAGTCTTAGATCTGATGTAATCAGACAGATGCATAGGTACGCGTCTGTTTGATCTGACTGGGTATCTGGGCTTGTCTGTCAAGGCGGGGTCGACATGTCGTCCAGGTGGGGCATCTTCAAGTCCATGTCTGATTTTCTTGAAGCATGAGGCATTGCTGACAATTGAGTGTCCATCCCTTGTAGCTGTAATTTCAGAACCCTTAACTTTAGTCACTTTATAGGGTTTTGCATTGTATGGTGTGGATAATTTGTTGTGCTTGGGTTGGCGATGCAGCACTGTGTCACCCAGACTTAGTGAGTGTGGTCTGGCGCGACGAGTTGCATCTGCGATCACCTTCATCTTGATCTTTGCACTATCATCCCTTGCTCTCACTTCATGGTTTTATGGTTTGCTTGTTTTTTTTTTGAGTTTTCACCATTTGCTCCAGGAGCTGCGCCTGGATGACGGCCGCTTTCAGCCGTACCACCGTTTTTCCCTCGCCCAGTTTGAGGACCTGCTGTCCCGCGTTGGTCCAAGCATCGCCCGCTTAGACACCAACTACAGGCGCTCAATCCCTGTCGCCTTTCCATCTGCCTGCGGTTAGTAAAAGTGTTTATTACGGTAGTCCTTTATTGATGCCTGTGCTAATGTATGCTAAACTATTGTTTATACACTGCTAACATGGATGTGGTATGCTAACAGTGAATGCTGTGGGTGTTTACTGATAGCAAACTGTGGTATGGAGACGACTGTTTATAATATTTCTAGTGATACTCAAAAGTAGGGGTGGGCGATACAAACAATATACGATAGAAACGATATAAATTTGGCCAACAATAGAGATTTTGACTATACCGCTGTATCCGATAGCGCATGTTGATGATGTCATCAAGCTGCGCCTGTTTTGGTCAAAAGCATAGCGGCGGCTACAACCATTATCATCTGCAAATTATGGCGGGCGGCAGTCATAGCAAAGAGATGAAGCACTTTTGAAATATGGGGAAAGCCAAAAACTGCGCTTCCTCCACTTCCGTAACATTGATTCATTAATGTTGAATTCTCTCGCAGCTGCTCTATTCCCATGTTGTTGCAGTATATTAATAACTAACCTCGTATTGTGGATGAATAATCTCAGTTGTTCTCCTGACTGAAGTTTGGCCCGTGTATAGCATCCTGCTATGCGATTGCATTTGTCCCTGACCACCAGAATCCCTCACGTTAACTTTTAATGAGTTGAAAAAAAGTTGGCGTTCATCCTCCAGCTTCACTGTGCTAATGTTATGCTAACATAGCTGTGTCGCTAGCAATCACGTAGCACATCATTATATACCAGGTAATCCAACTTCAGTAACCCTACAAACGCTACTGCCGTTTAGTTTCCTGTCTTCATTTATGTTGGAAGTGGTAGCAGAGCTGTACGTTTTAATTAGTTTCAAAAGTCTCTGTCAGAACATGGTATGAAATGTTTAGGTGTAAACTAGCGAGCTAACTTCCTGTTAACTTCTAACTCCGTTAAATTTAATAAATTCTGTTTTCATGGATGTAAAACTTCATTGTTTCACCCGATAAAGCAGCAACGCTGATGATTTAATTAAAGATGAAAGAATTTAGACCGTTTTTAACTCTTAGTGTTCGTTTGACTTTGGGACCTGAAATGGACGGAGTTTTGGACCCAGATTACTCCGCGAAGCTCCTCACTACAGCAGCCGTAATGCTCTGACAATCCATCAAGCAGTGCGGCTTACCAAAGTTGTACTAAAACATTTTTTAACAGATTCCTGCACACAGAAATCGGTTCGAGGTCAGTAAGCCCAACCAGAATTCATACATAAGGCACACTCTCAATTTTTGAGAAAATTAAAGGATTTTTTGTTCAATTCAATTCAATTCAATTCAATTTTATTTATATAGCGCCAAATCACAACAAAAGTCGCCTCAAGGCGCTTCATAGATACAGAGAAAAACCCAACAATCATATGACCCCCTATGAGCAAGCACTTTGGCGACAGTGGGAAGGAAAAACTCCCTTTTAACAGGAAGAAACCTCCGGCAGAACCAGGCTCAGGGAGGGGCGGCCATCTGCTGCGACCGGTTGGGGTGAGAGAAGGAAGACAGGATGAAAGACATGCTGTGGAAGAGAGACAGAGATTAATAACAGATACGATTCAATACAGAGAGGTCTATTAACACATAGTGAGTGAGAAAGGTGACTGGAAAGGAAAAACTCAATGCATCATGGGAATCCCCCGGCAGCCTACATCTATTGCAGCATAACTAAGGGAGGATTCAGGGTCACCTGGTCCAGCCCTAACTATATGCCTTAGCAAAAAGGAAAGTTTTAAGCCTAATCTTAAAAGTAGAGATAGTGTCTGTCTCCTGAATCCAAACTGGAAGCTGGTTCCACAGAAGAGGGGCCTGAAAACTGAAGGCTCTCCCTCCCATTCTACTTTTAAATACTCTAGGAACAACAAGTAGGCCTGCAGAGCGGGAGCGAAGTGCTCTAATAGGGTGATATGGTACTACAAGGTCATTAAGATAAGATGGGGCCTGATTATTTAAGACCTTGTATGTGAGGAGCAGGATTTTGAATTCAATTCTGGATTTAACAGGAAGCCAATGAAGGGAAGCCAAAACAGGAGAAATATGCTCTCTCTTTCTAGTCCCTGTCAGTACTCTTGCTGCAGCATTTTGGATTAACTGAAGGTTTTTCAGTGAGTTTTTTGGACATCCTGATAATAATGAATTGCAGTAGTCCAGCCTGGAAGTAATAAATGCATGAACTAGTTTTTCAGCGTCACTCTGAGACAGGATATTTCTAATTTTAGAGATGTTGCGCAAATGGAAGAACGCAGTCTTACATATTTGTTTAATATGTGCGTTGAAGGACATATCCTGGTCAAAAATGACTCCAAGGTTCCTCACAGTGTTACTGGAGGCCAAGGTAATGCCATCCAGAGTAAGAATCTGGTTAGATACCATATTTCTAAGCTTTTCAGCGCCGAGTACAATGACCTCAGTTTTATCTGAGTTAAGAAGCAGAAAGTTAGTGGCCATCCAAGTCTTTATGTCTTTAAGACATTCCTGCAGTTTAACTAATTGGTGTGTGTTATCTGGCTTCATGGACAGATAGAGCTGGGTGTCATCTGCATAGCAGTGAAAATGTATGCTATGTCTTCTAATGATGCTGCCTAGGGGAAGCATGTATAATGTAAACAGAATTGGTCCTAGCACTGAACCCTGTGGAACTCCATAATTAACCTCAGTGTGTGAAGAGGACTCTCCATTTACATGCACAAACTGGAGTCTATTAGATAGATATGATACAAACCACTGCAGTGCAATACCTGTAATACCCACAGCATGTTCTAATCGCTCTAATAGGATATTATGGTCAACAGTATCGAATGCTGCACTAAGGTCAAGAAGGACAAGCACAGAGATGAGTCCACTGTCAGAGGCCATAAGAAGATCATTTGTAACCTTCACTAAAGCTGTTTCTGTGCTGTGATGAACTCTGAAACCTGACTGAAACTCTTCAAATAAACCATTCCTCTGCAGATGATCTGTTAGCTGTTTGACAACTACTCTTTCAAGGATTTTTGATATGAAAGGAAGGTTGGAGATTGGCCTATAATTAGCTAAGACTGCTGGGTCTAGAGATGGCTTTTTGAGTAAAGGTTTAACTGCAGCCACCTTGAAGGCCTGTGGTACATAGCCGATTATTAGAGATAGGTTGATCATATATAAGATCGAAGAATTAATCAATGGCAGGACTTCTTTGAGCAGTTTTGTAGGAATGGGGTCTAAAAGACACGTTGATGGTTTGGAGGAAGTAATTATTGAAGTTAACTCAGAAAGATCGATTGGAAAAAAAGAGTCTAACTTAACATCAATGGAACTAAGAGTAGCTGTAGATAATATTACATCTGTGGGATGATTATTGGTAATTTTTTCTCTAATGATAAAAATTTTATTTGTGAAGAAGTTCATGAAGTCATCACTAGTTAACGTTAAAGGGATGGTTGGCTCAAAAGAGCTCTGACTTTTTGTCAGCCTGGCTACAGTGCTGAGAGAAACCTGGGGTTGTTCTTATTTTCTTCAATCAGTGATGAGTAGTAAGCTGTTCTGGCTTTGCGGAGGGCTTTCTTATAAAGCAACAAACTATTTCTCCAGGCTAAATGATGATCCTCTAAATTTGTGACACGCCATTTCCTCTCCAGATTACGAGTCATCTGCTTTAGGGTACGTGTTTGAGAATTATACCACGGGGTCAGGTACTTCTGATTAGAGACCTTAGTTTTCACTGGAGCTACAGTATCCAGAGTCGTACGTAGTGAGGAGGTGAAATTATTAACAAGATAATCGACCTCTGTTGGGGTAACGTTCAGATAGCTGCTCTGCTCTGTGTTGGTACAGGGCATTGACGATGATAACAGTGGCTGGATTATATTCTTAAACTTAGTTACAGCGCTTTCAGAAAGACATCTACTTTGATAAAGTCCACTCTCCACTGCTGCGTAATCAATTATTGTAAATGTAAATGTTATCAAGAAATGATCAGACAGGAGAGGGTTTTCAGGAAACACTGTTAAATGTTCAGTTTCTATGCCGTATGTTAAAACAAGATCTAGAGTGTGATTAAAGTGGTGGGTGGGTTCTTTTACATTTTGAGAGAAACCAATTGAGTCTAACAACAGATTAAATGCCATGTTGAGGCTGTCATTTTTAGCATCAACATGGATGTTAAAATCACCCACAATAATTATTTTATCTGAGCTCAGAACTAAATTAGATATAAAGTCTGAGAAATCAGACAGAAACTCTGTGTAAGGCCCAGGTGGACGATAGATGATAACAAGTAAGACTGGTTTCTGAGTTTCACAGCTGGGGTGGACAATGCTAAGCATCAGGCTTTCAAATGAATTAAAAGTCTGTCTTGGTCTTTCATTAATTAATAGACTGGTGTGAAAAATTGCAGCCACACCGCCCCCTCGACCTGTGCTTCGAGATTTCTGGTAGTTAGAATGACTCGGGGGTGTTGATTCATTTAAACTAACATAATCATCCTGCTGCAACCAGGTTTCTGTAAGGCAGAGTAAATCAATTTGTTGATCAATTATTAAGTCATGTACTAACAGAGACTTGGAGGAGAGAGACCTAATATTTAATAATCCACATTTCACTGTTTTACTCTTTGGTTCAGATGTGGATACTGTATTGTTCTTTCTTTGTAAATGTTTAAGTTGTTTGTTGCTGGTTTTTAGTTTGTTTTTTGTCTTTTTGGAAGCAGACACAGTCTCTATGGAGATGGGTTTTTGGGGGGGTAGCAGGAGGAGAGAAGCTGCAGAGAGGCGTGTAAGACTGCAACTCTGCTTCCTGGTCCCAACTCTGGATAGTCATGTTTTGAGGGGTTTAATAAATTTGTCGATATTTCTAGAAATGAGAGCTGCTCCATCCAAAGTGGGATGGATGCCATCTCTCCTAACAAGACCAGGTTTCCTCCAGAAGGTTTGCCAATTATCTATGAAGCCCACATCGTTTCTGGGACACCACTCAGACATTTGTGTGGAAAATACGTTATACAGAAGAAAAGAATATATATCGTGATATATATCGTTACCGCACATGCTTCAAATTATATCGCGATATGGATTTTAGGCCATATCGCCCAGCCCTAGCGTATAGTATAGCTTTTATTTTGGAAAGAGACATTTCTCTGTAATAAACTCTCTTTTCCAAAGATGAGTGATTTCTCGATCAGATAGATTTATTTTTTTATTACTTTGTTGTTTCAGCAACATTAAATTTAAAAACTACTTTTGAGTTAAAATATATATTTAGAATTTTAATAAATGACAAATTAAAAAGGCATGAACATTTTTTTGTATCAAAAAAATATCGATCCGTGACACCAAAGTATCGAACCGAACCGTGAATTTTGTGTATCGTTGCACCCCTAGTTTTTACATGATGTGAATTCCTGACTTTACTGCTCCATCACACAACATCTCAATAACTTAAACAGAGCTTTTTTTCTTTGTGTTCAAGTTGAAGGACCCAGTAAAACAAGATTCAGGGACAAATTTTGAAGAAAAACAAATTGCGGGATTTGAAAGAGTCTAGTGTTTTATTATGATGTTACACTGTATCAACCAAAATGACCTTAAAACTACCTATGCAAGTACTCACCAAAAATGTTCAGTGTACTTTCAGTTGTTTTGTTGTTAAATCTTGTTCAAAATTGAAGTTTGTAGGTTTTCTTTTTGAGGCTCTGATGAATATGTTGTCACACGATGACGTTCAAAGGTGAAGTGCTGTCAGATTCTCTAGGTTGTTACAGTTTAAACTGTGTTTCCATGTAACTGCATCATCCCATTCCACATTCCACACCTGCTTGTTTTAGAGTAGAATAGAATAGAATTCAACTTTATTGTCATTGCACATGCACAGGTACAGGGCAACGAAATGCAGTTTGCATCCATCCAGAAGTGCTTTAGCCATGATATAGATATATTACAATATATATTAGCAATAATATAGATATGTAAGTATATTACAGAAATGGGTCTATTATGGTATGTTATAATGTACACGTATGAAGTATGTTATGAATATTCTATAACTATAAGTATGTACAGGCTATGATCAGGATATAAATATGAAATAAAAAAAAACTATACAGAAATCTGAGATATACAGTTATACAGAAATGTGAACTATGCAAGTTATAAACAGTTGTAGGATTAAAAATTATCGTATGTACAGAATGATTATTTACACAAAACTATACAGTAGTGCAGTTAAGATAAGTGAGATATGTGGATAATTTCTACAGTGGCTATAAAGTGCTAGTGGTTGTGAGTGGTGGCTCAGTCCATGTTGTTATTGTGTGTTTGAGGGTACAGTTGTCCATTGTGTGTGTGTGTGTGTGTGTAGGTGGTTGTGGGTGTGTGGATGTCCAGTCCATGTGTTAACGTGGGTCAGATGTCAGGAGGCAGAGTTCAGGAGTCTGACAGCTGTGGGGAAGAAGCTGTTCCGGTATCTGGTGGTCTTAGTCCGGAGGCTCCTGTAGCGCCTCCCAGAGGGCAGGAGGGTGAAGAGTCCATGTGATGGGTGACTGGTGTCTTTGATGATTTTCAGCATCGTCGGGGCAGAAAGTTGTTCTTGGACCCTCACTGAGCCCACAGTACATATCAGTGTGCTTATTCCTTTAGTAGCCAAATAATAAGCACAGACACAAAACTATCCTCAGAAATATTAATGTTTGTTTTCTGTTTTGAGCAGGTTTTTCTAGTGGTGGGTTGAGTGTAATAAACATTTCTTTCTAAACTAGATTATAACTCAAATCATGGAGTATAAAGTCTGCTTTGTTCACCTGTGGAGCCGGGCCTCCATTCTTTGCCAACTGGATTACAAAAGTGGCTCGCCCTGTACACCAAAATTCAAATATTATTTATAGTTAACTTCATTTGCATATGTCAAATTTAGACATTCAAGTATTTTAGTAAATCCTTAAAATCTTTAAACTCTTGCCATTAAAGTACAATTAACCCCTTAAATTAAGGTTTCAGATCTAATACAACCTTCATTTGGCTCCAGCAACTTCCTTAGGTACTCGTGCTCAACTAATTAAGGCCAATCAAATGACAGCAACTCCATGTATTTAGGCTGCCTAAGTTCAAACTGAGCATGGTAGTTGGTGCTAAAAGGGCTGGTGTGAGAATTTCACTAAGTGTGGGCACCAGAGATGGGCAGTAACGCGTTACTTGTATTTGATATTTTCAAATCCGACTTTTGTATGTGGTTCTGAATCCGATACATATCTGACGTTTTAGAAAGCCACTGCTGTGTGAACGGTCATGTCGCATTAAATCCGTCTTTTACGTCACTGACACAAGACAGACGCTAATTATCGGCGCTGGAGAAGCCACTGCGAACGCTTCCTGGCCATCCAGTGTAGATGTTAGTGAAACTGTTGGGAAGACAACAGAGAAACGTGAACATTTTATTTGTACTGTATAATCTCCAGATTCTGACAGAAATTTCCAACTAACCTTTGAAGCACCGCTCCTCTCTAAAACAGCAATAAGGATAATTATTAGGCCAAATGTAAATAACAAAATAACTTTATAACTTAAAGCAAAATTGGGAAACGTAAAGTCAAGTCTTTATATTAAGGGCCATCAGTCAAACGATACTGTTTGGTCTGGGTCTAAACGGAGCACGCGCATGCGGCCGCTTTGAGGGTTCACACTAGAGCGCATTTGTTGTCACATTTTATTTGTAGCGTGAACAAGCAGACAAAAAAATCGGATTTGATCAAAAAATCTGAACTGAGCATTAAGACCTGCAGTGTGAACGTAGCCTAAGATGGCACAATAAATGCTGAATGTTGGGTGCTCGTGAGTAATTGTCTTGTCATGTTCTTAAAACAAACTTTCTGCATGAAATGATCAGATACACTTTAATGGAATCTGTGGGTTTGAATTTTTTTCTGTAAACAACAAAAAATTAATTTAAATTAGGGATGCACCGATACCGATACTGGTATCGGGTATCGGGGTCGATACTGTAAAATGTGTGTGTACTCATACTCGTAAAAGTTAACCGATACCATGAACGATTACTAACTTATTTGGGTGGCATGTCATTTTTGTTGTAGTTTTTTAGATTGGCCACTAGGGGGACATCCCGCGCTAAACAGGCACAGGGTTAGGCGAGTGAGACTGGCGGCTCCAGATAAAAAAGAGAAACTGGAGGCTGCTGTAGCTAGGCTAAACAAAATGTCAGCAGTGTGGACCGGAACAGCCAACTTTAACTCAGGTTTTGGAAAAGCGATGAAAAATGTCAAGAGAAAATCCACGGGCAGTTAAAATAACAGAGACTCTGACTCATTTTATCGCTCTGGATGACCAGCCAATGCCAGTCGTGGAAAACATAGGATTGCACCGTCTTCTCAGCATACTCGAGCTGCGATATGAAATTCCCAACCGCCCACACATCAGGGAGATAATGGTGCCAAAACTTTCTAAAGAGGTAAAGACAAGCAGTGTGTGCGCGATGTCAGTCCTTGGTTTAACGGCACAGTGGACTGATGATCCACGGGCAGATGAGGAGTTTGTCAATGCCAAATACTTTCGTTATTTTGTTTGTTTGTTTACAATATGGACACTCTGCAACAATTTAAAAGTTTATTTTATTCTCAAACCTAATTTGTATTTATTTTATTCCAAACAGAAGTGTTTATTTATTATTCTGAAAGCTCGAGACAGTGCCAATAGTTCAGTGATATTTTGTTAAATTACAATGTGGAGACTCTGTAATAATTTAACAAAAGTGCTTATTTTTCACTTGAAATTTTTTTGTGGTCACTTTTATTAAGATTTTTTTTTTTTATCGGTAGAGAATAAAATAAAACCTGTCTTCCAATTCATTGCATTTGTGTGTGTGTGTGGTAGAAGTATCGGATTTGTACTCTGTATCGGCAAGTACTCAGATCCAAGTATCGGTTTGAAAAAAATTGGTATCGTTGCATCCCTAATTTAAAGAATGTAGATATTTAAACCTGAGATCTAAGGTAAACCTAACAGGTAGTTTTGCTGAAATGGATGATGGAAAGCTAAAAAAAAAAAATACTTAAGATGTTCAATACACATTTTTCTTTACATCCAGTCAATCAACTCTGATAATTAAAATGAAACTGATTCAGGAGTTCACACAGCTACTTTAAGGAGCTCAGTTAATTAATAAACTTCTATCAACTTAGCTAACAGATTATAGTTAAGCTAAAATAGATTCCTAAATTAAAAGAACTACTACAGTATTAACTAAAAAACCTAAGTCAACTGAACTAGGACAAGAGTTTAAACAATACTCTTTCATGTGATTCTTGTGTAGGTGGTTAAAGAGGTTTGTCATGTTTGAGTGGTGGTGGGGACCGTTTTGTGCTATAATTTGCATAGTACAGTTTTGTGGGGCGTGTCAGACTTTTCATAACCAAACCATGTCCATGCTACAGAGGTAGCCCCTCGTTTAGCAATAAGGTCCTCGCCTTGTTTTGACTGGTCCTTCTGTTTGGAGCTAGCTGGTTCTGCCTCATCCTCGCTGGCCATGCTGGTATTCTCTGTGCCTTCATCCGCATGGTGACTATAAGCGCCAATTTATAGTTACTTCATGTTTTAATTTGAGGTCATTTGTTTGATGCATATTCTGAAATTTGATGTTTGAGAATAATGTATATCATTTCAGTTTACTTTGAAAAGTCTCTGAGCTTTCTTGTGAAAGGTTTATGTGGAAAATAAACAAGCGGACGGCGGAGCCACACGATGGTTTTACCGTCATTGTTGGTAACAACAGTACGAAACAGTCGCTTGTCCGTCCATATTGTGGTTATTTTAAGTATAAGAGAGAGAGAGAAGTTTAAGAAATTAATATAGCCGCTACAGTGACCATCAAAACCATGAAAAAATATTGCCGTAAACAGTTTATTTTGCAACATCACGAAACAAACGATAGGGTATATAATATGAAACAATACACATTTTTATATCGTCATCCGATATATATATCGTCATATCGCACAGCCATAATCCTTTGTTTTTTGTTGCTGTTGTTTATGTTCAAGGTAAAAAAAAAAGAAAAAAAATATAAACTTTTTAAAATATCTTTTTGTGTCTCTTGTTTTCCTCAGAATAAATTGCAACTAGTCTCAATGGCTGAGATGGAGGAGCAACACAGCGACACGTTAACCCCGACTGCTGCAGTTCCTGTATGAACTGAGCAACTCTGAAAATCCAAGGAAAAGCTGAGTGTATTTTATTTAAAGCTCAGATGGAACTTGATGGACTAGCATGCAGGCTGCATTCAGGACTTTGACACACTGGTATGTGAAGAGTGGTACCAAGAGAACTTGTGCGCACACAACGTGTCACTTTATGCTTGCTCTTCTCCAGCCTCTGGTGTCACTTTGTAGTCATTTGTCTTATTATTGTCTTATTTGATGCAATTTAGGTTCTGTGAGCACAAGCAGAGGTTTTTGCTCCGGAAGTAACCATGACCTCGTTTTCAGAGCCGTGTTTAACGTTTAATGGGCGTGAAATATGTCAGACTTTTTCCTCTACTTAAACAGTTAAGAGCATTTGAACACAGTGGAGAAAAAGGTGTGCATTAAGGATTTTGAAACTATGTTTAACTAGGGCTGGGCGATATGACCCAAAATTCATATCTCAATATTTTTTAGCTGGATGACGATATAAGATATGTATCTCGATATTTTTTTAACGCCATAAGGTAAGAACAAAAAGAGAGTTCTTAGTCAAAGCTGTGTCCCAGATGTCACACGGGCACTTTTATTAACATACAGCGTAGATGTACAGTGGGGCAAAAAAGTATTTAGTCAGCCACCGATTGTGCAAGTTCCCCCACTTAAAATGATGACAGAGATCAGTAATTTGCACCAGAGGTACACTTCAACTGTGAGAGACAGAATGTGAAAAAAAAATCCATGAATTCACATGGTAGGATTTGTAAAGAATTTATTCGTAAATGAGGGTGGAAAATAAGTATTTGGTCACCTCAAACAAGGAAAATCCCTGGCTCTCACAGACCTGTAACGTCTTCTGTAAGAAGCTTTTCTGTCCCCCACTCGTTACCTGTATGAATGGCACCTGTTTGACCTCATCATCTGTATAAAAGACACCTGTCCACAGCCTCAACCAGTCAGACTCCAAACTCCGCCATGGCCAAGACCAAAGAGCTTTCGAAGGACACCAGGAAAAGAATTGTAGACCTGCACCAGACTGGGAAGAGTGAATCTACAATAGGCAAGCAGCTTGGTGTGAAAAAATCAACTGTGGGAGCAATCATCAGAAAATGGAAGACATACAAGACCACTGATGATCTCCCTCGATCTGGGGCTCCACGCAAGATCTCATCCCGTGGGGTCAAAATGATCATGAGAACGGTGAGCAAAGATCCCAGAACCACACGGGGGGACCTGGTGAATGACCTGCAGAGAGCTGGGACCAAAGTAACAAAGGTCACCATCAGTAACACACTACAACGGCAGGGAATCAAATCCCGCAGTGCCAGACGTGTTCCGCTGCTGAAGCCAGTGCATGTCCAGGCCCGTCTGAAGTTTGCCAGAGAGCACATGGATGATACAGCAGAGGATTGGGAGAATGTCATGTGGTCAGATGAAACCAAAGTAGAACTTTTTGGTATAAACTCAACTCGTCGTGTTTGGAGGAAGAAGAATACTGAGTTGCATCCCAAGAACACCATACCTACTGTGAAGCATGGGGGTGGAAACATCATGCTATGGGGCTGTTTTTCTGCCAAAGGGACAGGACGACTGATCCGTGTTAAGGACAGAATGAATGGGGCCAAGTATCGTGAGATTTTGAGCCAAAACCTCCTTCCATCAGTGAGAACTTTGAAGATGAAACGAGGCTGGGTCTTCCAACATGACAATGATCCAAAACACACCGCCCGGGCAACAAAGGAGTGGCTCCGTAAGAAGCATTTGAAAGTCCTGGAGTGGCCTAGCCAGTCTCCAGACCTCAACCCCATAGAAAATCTGTGGCGGGAGTTGAAAGTCCGTGTTGCTCGGCGACAGCCCCAAAACATCACTGCTCTTGAGAAGATCTGCATGGAGGAATGGGCCAAAATACCAGCTACTGTGTGTGCAAACCTGGTAAAGACCTATAGTAAACGTTTGACCTCTGTTATTGCCAACAAAGGTTATGTTACAAAGTATTGAGTTGTATTTTTGTTATTGACCAAATACTTATTTTCCACCCTGATTTACGAATAAATTCTTTACAAATCCTACCATGTGAATTCATGGATTTTTTTTTCACATTCTGTCTCTCACAGTTGAAGTGTACCTCTGGTGCAAATTACTGACCTCTGTCATCATTTTAAGTGGGGGAACTTGCACAATCGGTGGCTGACTAAATACTTTTTTGCCCCACTGTACATGAAAAAAAATTACTCAAAAATAAATTATGAGCATTTATTAAATAAAAATACTCCATAAATAAAAGAAAACTATGTTGTTTTTGTGCATAACAAAGAGCTCACAATTGTGCAGTCAAAATCTAAACTAAAAGACGCTGAGCATAATAACAAGGGCAGATTTCACAGCTGCTCTGTTCCCAAGTTTGTGACTGACAGCCTGGAGTTTGAAATCCGCTTCATAACCGTGTCTCTTAACAGGTGCCATTTATGGTCCTTATGCACACGTAAGGTAATCCAACTTCAGTAACCCTGCAAACGCCACTGCTGTTTAGTTTTCTGTCTTCATTTATGTTGGAAGTGGTAGCAGAGCTGTACGTTTTAATTAGTTTCAAAAGTCTCTGTCAGAACATGGTATGAAATGTTTAGGTGGAAACTAGCGAGCTAACTTCCTGTTAACTTCTAACTCCGTTAAATTTAATAAATTCTGTTTTCATGGATGTAAAATGTAATTGTTACACCCGATAAAGCAGCAACGCTGATGATTTAATTAAAGATGAAAGAATTTAGACTGTTTTTAACTCTTAGTGTTCGTTTGACTTTGAGACCTGAAATGGACGGAGTTTTGGACCCAGATTACTCCGCGAAGCTCCTCACCACGGCAGCTGTAATGCTCTGACAATCCATCAAGCAGTGCAGCTTACCAAAGTTGTACTAAAACATTTTTAACAGATTTCTGCACGCAGAAATCGGTTCGAGGTGAGTAAGCACAACCAGAGTTCATACATAAGGCACACTCTCGATTTTTGAGAAAATTAAAGGATTTTTTGTGTGGAAAATACGTTATACAGAAGAAAAGAATATATATCTTAATATATATCGTTACCGCACATGCTTCAAATTATATTGCGATATGGATTTTAGGCCATATCGCCCAGCCCTACTCAAAAGGTCTCATCAAGTCCCGATTTAATTCAATTTATGCCGTGTTATCAGTGTTTGCATTGATAGCATGGCTGTGGTGTCATATCAGTGTATGCTCTCGGTGTTTGCTGATATCAAACTGTGGTATGAGGACCACTGTGGGTTAATCTTTGTAGTGATACTCACTCCTTTTTTTTATTTAGACCTGGTTTATTTCTGGTATAGTTGAATATTTGTATATAATCCCAGCAGCTGTCAGACTCTATAACAGGGGTCACCAGCCTTTCTTAAAACTGAGAGTTAGATAAAACTGTGAACAGTTTGGTTCATCTTTAGTCAAGATTTATGTTTTGTAATTTAAATCTGACATCGCAAAAGTATTTTAGAGTTTGAATAATGTATTTTACAACTGCAGTACACGTAATACTAATTTTGAACAATTTTGTCCAGGTTCCTTGACACCAGGGACTCCTCCAGGACCATCGCGTTCAGTTACAGAGTCGGTGTGTCCACGGTGTGCCAGATCATCCCCCAGGTAGCGACGGCCATCTGGGACTGTCTAGTGGACGACTTCATGGCTGTGCCTTCACCTGGAGACTCATAGAGAAAGTATATACAGTGGTCCCTCATTTATTGCAGCAGGGTTTCTCAGAATAACTAGCCCCTCGCCAAACACTTTATACACTTTATTTATTTATTTTTTTTTTTTTACACACACACATGAAGATTAGTCACAGTTCTCACAAGTTGATTCTCACAGTGCAAACCTTTGTAGATTTCAAAACGTAAAAGTATCATTATGCCGTGTTTTTTCGTCTGCCTGCCACTTTTGTGCGACTTTTTCCCTCCAGGAGTGATGATGTCATCATCACTCCATAAGCCAATGAGATTATCACATGACATTTATGAACAGGGATATCTCTTTTTAACTGTTTTCAATTTAACGTAATATTTAAGTGTTTCTTAGTTTTAGACTAGTTGGTTAGTCTATTTCAATGTTTTAAACCATATCCCAGGTTTTTACTTCACCATTTATGGAGTTTTAACAAGCAAATAAAAGACAGAGCTTAATTCTGTAAAGATTAGATGAAAAATACTCAAAGGATAAATTCAATTGGTTTATTATTTTGTTACATAAGTTGAAAAAAGTAAAACAAGTAACTACAGAAACAACATAAAAGGAAACTTAAACAATCAAATAAATAAATGAAGGGGGGGGGGAGGGGGAAGGGGAGGGGGGAGGAGAGAAAACCCCAACAATCCCCTCTGAGCAAGCACTAGGCGACAGTGGGGAGGAAAAACTGCCTTTTAACGGGCAGAAGCCTCCAGCAGAACCAGGCTCAGGAGGGGGCAGTCAACTGCTGGGACTGGTTGGGGGGGTAGGGGGGAAGGGGGTGAGGGTGAAAAAAAGAAAAAAGATTAAGAAGGTAAGGAATATGTGTTAGGAGAGAAAGGGAGAGGGGGGACAGGAGAGGTGAAAATTAAGATGGATCACAGGTGGAGGAGGACGAGGCTAAATCATCTGAATAACCAGCAGACGCCTCTTTTCTTCATTTCCAGGTATTTTTCCATGAGCGCTTTTTTCTCCAGGATAAGGGTTCTCAACTGATCGTTTGTTTCTGCATTTTGCTCCTCGAGTTGCTTGCATCTTTGCTCCATTTCTTTTAATCCTGCTTGTTCTTTTCTAGGCTTTTCTTTCGGGTCTTCGTACGTTTCCTCCTCCATTGGATTTGCCTTGCACATGTCTGTATTTCTCTCTTGTTTTTTCTTGTACATCTCTTCTATCAGGTCAATTTTTCTCTTGAATACTTGATGCATAAGCAGCAGGTATTCATATTTTTTCTCTTGTTGTTGCTTTTGTGCCTGCATTTCACTTATTTGGGTCTTCAAGTCACTGACCCTCAACAACATCTCATTCATGAGCTCTGAGTGTTCTTTCCTCATTCCATCGATCGTACACTGCATCTCTGAACATTGTCTTTCCAGTATTTCCTTTTCTCTTTCCAGGTCAGGTGTTTTTTCCCTCATTTCATTATAAAATTCTCGCAGTTCTAGATTCCTTCTCTCAAAGTCCTGGAGAATACGTTTTTCTTCTTCCTGTTTCTCTTTTTCTTCAAGAAGCTCTTTATTTTTGCACTCTGTTTCATCAAACCTGACTTTCAGCTCTACGTACATTTCCCTCATGACTTTGAGTTTGTCCTCCATTGGTATTTCTTTTTCTCTTTCCAGTTCAGGTGTTTTGTCCTTCATTTCATTACAAAATTCTCGCAGTTCTAGATTCCTTCTCTCAAAATCCTGGAGAATACGTTTTTCTTCTTCCTGTTTCTCTTTTTCTTCAAGAAGCTCTATATTTTTGAACTCTGTTTCACCAAACCTGACTGCCAGATCTACGCACATTTCCCTCATGTCTTTGAGTTTGCGC
Source organism: Neolamprologus brichardi (assembly GCF_056152115.1). NCBI lineage: Eukaryota > Metazoa > Chordata > Actinopteri > Cichliformes > Cichlidae > Neolamprologus > Neolamprologus brichardi. The sequence continues at coordinate 4,315,123 of NC_142113.1, forward strand.
TGCAATCGTATTGTCTTTTTTCTTTCCAGTTCAGATGTTTTTTCCTTCATTTCATTACAAAATTCTCGCAGTTCTAGATTCCTTCTCTCAAAGTCCTGGAGAATACGTTTTTCTTCTTCCTGTTGCTTTTTTTCTTCAAGAAGCTCTTTCAGTTTGTGCTCCATTTGTACTTCCTGTTCAGTCTTCTGTTGGCGGATTTTTTCAATTGTTTTCTCAGCTTCATCGAGCTTTCCTTGAAGTATCTGTATCTCCTCAATAGTAGCTTTCTTTCCTTGAAGCTGGGCAGATGTTTCTTTTAATTCGGCACTCTGTGTTCCCGATGAAAAAATACGGGAAAAAAAATTCTTTCGTCCTTGACCAAACTTCATTCCCTCATTGATAATTTTTATATCAGGCTGCCGTTGCTGTTTTCCTTCCAGGTCTTTATTTCGTGCTTCCAATTGTCTGCACTTCTCCTCTAGTTGAAGCTTCTCTTCTTCAATTTGTTTAACTTTGTCATGGAGGTCAGAGTTTTCCTTCTGACTTTCCTGTAATGCCCTTTGGATTGATAAGACAACATCCATGGTTATTTCTCCTGAAGAGATTGGCTGGCCAGACCACGAAGGAGAGGCAGCATTATTTATTTTTCTTTGTCGGCGTTTTCGTCCCATGTTGGAGCCTGTGCACAGTGACTCTGAAAAGGCTTAGAAATATTTCCAAATGTATCTCGTGTTGAACGTTTGAAGTCTGCAAACAAACTGTTTTAAAATTGCTGCTTCTGATCCCTATTTATAGACTTCAGAACTTCAAAGGATCAAAGGTATTAATGATGTCACATCTTGTGACATCATCATTCCGTAAGCCAATCAGATTGTCACATGACATTTTAAAATGGGGATGTGTTTTTTTTTGTTTTTTTGGTTTTTTTTTTTAAGTTTTTTTGGAGTTTTCACCATTTGCTCCAGGAGCTGCGCCTGGATGACGGCTGCTTTCAGCGGTACTGTTATGTTTGAGGCATGCAAACATAACAGTACCGCTTTCAGTGGTACTGTAATGTTTGCATGCCTCAAACATTAATGATGACACCTTCAGTCTTTCTCAGTTCCATTCTTTAATTCTCAGGCTTGCAGCGGCAACACAGTCTGCAGCGCTAACTTGTTCATCTACCGTTTTCTGTTGTCTCCTTTTTCTATATCCTCCTTCTGCCTTACATTCGACCTTTCAAAATAAAAGTTCTGTAAACATCACAATCACCTCCTTTTTTTTTTCTTTAACAAACTTAGGTACTCAGTGAGGTGAATTATTAATCTGAACCTATGATAACAACACCTAATAAAATTACTGAACGTTCTTATTACTTGAGTTTCTCCACACCTAAACATCACTTAAACAGCACTGCATTTGCGCAGATCTCTGACTAATCACTATCAAAATTCAACACTAGAATACTGGTTACAGTGTTAGATTCAGGAACAACAAACATGTTACACACAGCGTAACCTTTAACGGGTCACTCAGATATTCAAGTCTTAGATCTGATGTAATCAGACAGATGCATAGGTACGCGTCTGTTTGATCTGACTGGGTATCTGGGCTTGTCTGTTAAGGCGGGGTCGACATGTCGTCCAGGTGGGGCATCTTCAAGTCCATGTCTGATTTTCTTGAAGCATGAGGCATTCCTGACAATTGAGTGTCCATCCCTTGTAGCTGTAATTTCAGAACCCTTAACTTTAGTCACTTTATAGGGTTTTGCATTGTATGGTGTGGATAATTTGTTGTGCTTGGGTTGGCGATGCAGCACTGTGTCACCCAGACTTAGTGAGTGTGGTCTGGCGCGACGAGTTGCATCTGCGATCACCTTCATCTTGATCTTTGCACTATCATCCCTTGCTCTCACTTCAGCATCTGAACACTTCCGTGGAGTGGTGTTAACGAAAGGGAGCTTGGTGTATAGCTGGTGTTGAAACAGTATTTCAGCTGGTGAGCTCGCTGTTGTGCAATGAGGTGTAGATCTGTACTCACGAAGAAAGATGTTTAGTTGCTGTCTCCATGGAGAATACGTTGTCAATGACTGGGATAACAGAAGATGCTGATGTTGAGCGTACACTTTCAACGACTGGATAGCGAGAATACTCGTCTGTGATAACGAGCAGGTATTCCCCCGTAGGGAGTGGTCCATAAAAGTCTGCACTGACACTGTGCCAGGGCGTTTCGGGTAATGGTGACATCTGCACAGGGTCAGTGTGTCTGACAGGTGTGCTAGCTTGGCATGGCAGACAGTTTTGAACTGCAGATTCTGCTTTCCGATCGATCTCTGGGAACCATACTTTGGTACGTGGCAGCGCTTTGGTCTTGACGATACCCTGGTGCCCTTCGTGTGCCAGTTGTATTGCTCTTTCTTGTAGGACAGTTGGAATAACTATCCTCGTGCCTCTGAGTATGAAGTCAGATGAGTCAGCTACTGTTAGTTCACTTTGAACATGTTTGAATGATTTCAAAATGTCAGCATGCTGGGATTTATCTGTTAGATGCCACGTGTTGTTCCTGATGTGACCGATGACTTCCTGCAGAACCTGGTCTTTCAGAGTCTCTGTTTTTATCTCGTGAAGTGTCATGGCTTTTGGGGTGTAGTGATAAGAGAAGAAATTGACATACTCTTCTGCAACCTTACATGCACGAGCACTTTCATTCTCCTGTGTTGGCACTGGATGACGTGACATAAAGTCAGCTGGATTATCAGCACCTTTTCTGTATTCCACTCTGAAGTTATATGGCTGAAGTCTCAGTCCCCATCTTTCTATTCTGGCAGGTGGTTTTGATCTTGGGTTATTCCAGATGATTTTGAGTGCCTTGTGATCGGTCACCAGTGTGAATGGATGTCCATAAACATACAAATGGAATTGTTCGCACCTCCACACAGTGGCGAGTGCTTCTTTCTCAGTCTGCGAGTATCTCGTTTCCACATCACTCAGTGCTCTGCTTGCATATGCAATAATGTGCTTCATCCCCTTTTCATCTTTTTGACAGAGGATGGCGCCCAGTCCTACTGGACTAGCATCAACAATCAGTTCAGTGTGTCTGCTGGGATAGAAGTAGGACATCGTCGTGTCGCTTGTGAGACTGACCTTGAGTGCCTGCAACGCAGTTTCTTGGTCTTGACCCCATGTCCAAGGGGTGGAGCGCAGCGGCTCAGAGATCGATGAGAAGTCTCTGATGAACCTTGAGCAGTAATTGGCCATGCCAAGGAGACTTTTGATGTCAGCAGGTGTTTTTGGGTTGGGAGCGTGTTGAACTGCTGCAACCTTTTTAGGATCTGCTGAAATGCCACCTGCAGAGAGGATGAAACCAAAAAACTCAAGTTTCGTTTTATTAAATTCACACTTCTCTCGATTCAGAGTAAGACCTGACTCTGATAGTCGCTTAAAGAGAGCTGTAAGATTGCTGTCATGATCAGCCTGGTCCCTGCCAAAGACTATAATGTCATCACTGAGATTTTTGACTCCGTTCAGTCGTTGCAGCGTCTGATAAATAGCATTTTGGAACACTTCAGCTGCAGAAGAGATTCCAAAGCTCAGTCTTTTATAGCGCCGAAGTCCCAGATGAGTAGTGAACGTCGTAATGTAGCGGCTGTCAGGGTGTAATTCAAATTGGTGGTATCCTGCCCTGAGATCAAGTTTTGAGAACACCGTAGATCCATTCAGCTCATGGATTACATCATCAATCGTGGGCGTGACGTGTCGTTCTCGTTTGATTGCAGTATTTGCTTGTCTCATGTCCACACATATCCGTACTAGGGCTGGGCAAAACGATTATTTTCCTAAGCGATGAATCTAGCGATTAATTTTTCGATGCATCGATTAATCTAACGATTCATTTTTTAATCCGATTCGATTTCGATTCGATTCGATTAACGATTTTTTTCCCCATTATTTGACTTGTATAGCAATTTCACATTTACTAATTTATGTATATAAATGAAAAACACAAATTTATTCATTTGAAGACCTTTTAATAAAAAACAAATTGCAAAATAAAGTTGTAGAGGTCGTACAATCAATACAATAGAGATAGCATTTAACAAGAAATGAAATGTGCAAACATATATAAAAGGAAAAGTTAGCAAAACATTTCAAATAAATAGCAACAATGGTGTCTTTAAACAAACAAAATGTAACATTCACTTTGCATTCTGCCAAAAAGTGCTCTCCATTCACAAAACAAAATCCACAATAACATTGTAGTACAATCTTCTGTTTTTAACAAAAAATTAAATGTTGTGCAAACAAATATAACAAAGGAAATCATAGCAAAAAATTAATAATATACAAACAGCAGCAATGGCGTCTTTGAACAAATAATGAAATGACAAGTTACCCCTAAGTAGGACTCTGTGACCAGACTTGCCCAAGCATCAGTGGTAAGGGAGATTTTGGATGTGGCCTCTTTTAGTTCATTCCTTAGTTTCTCCACTGAAGTTTCATACTTTCTCTCCATCATGCTTGTAAAATGACGCCTAGACGGCAGTGTGTAACCTGTTGGAAAGTGGTGAATCCCTCACCCACAGCAAGTGGTCTCTTGTCTTTTAAAATCATAGATAAGACGCTCTCGGTAAGTACAGCCACGTCCTGGGGTGTGCATGGTGTACTTCTTCTCTGACAGTAGTCCTCCAGACTTTTCTGTTTGTTCCTGAAACCATAAATCGCACACAGATGAAGTCGAATAATTACAAAATAATTATATGGAAAGCATATATATATATATATATATATATATATATATATTAGGGGTGCAACGATACACAAAATTCACGGTTCGGTTCGGTTCGATACTTTGGTGTCACGGTTCGATATTTTTTCGATACACAAAAAAATGTTCATGCCTTTTTATTAATTTGTCATTTATTAAATTTTCACGACACATTCTGCACCACCTCTCTGTGCGTTCATCATTTGTTTGAAGCCAGCTCACCTCCTGCAACCACTTTTCCGAGAATACGCGCTTCTTTTGTGGTTCGGACTCCTGACATTTCTTTGGAGGTGGAGGAACACCAAAGTAATTGCTTAAAGGAGCTTCTTCGACATCTTTAAGAGTTCTAAACAAATGTCTGTCCTCCTCCTGAAAATCTTATGTATGCAAACACGAGTTGCAACTTCTTATCTTGTGCGCGTTTTTTATTTTGACAGCGAATACGCACCTGCGGACCACTTATGTGCAGACCTGGTTATTTAGCTCGTCATATTGCAGCCACAGAAATTCTTTTGTCCATGAAACCATAAAGCTGCACTTTCTTTTTGCCTTATAGTCTGATTTGTCATAACTTTTCCGTTTTGTGGTAAGCTTTTCTTTGGCTGTCACTTCTTCACCCTGACCTGTCTTATTTGGCTCAGCAGAACTAAAATATATATCCTGCTGCTTTTACACACGCACTCACATAACGCTCAGCGATTCTCTGTGCGATCAACCTCTCACATGTTTAAGCTTGCTGCGGGAGATTTCACTTGTCATGTTTGCATAGTAAGCTAACGATTGATAAGACGATGTCAGAGGAATTAGTGCGCAAATTATCATCACTCACCAATCAGTACTGTCGCTCTCTATACACAGTTCACGCGATTGCAAAGTGAAAGCAAAAAACAAGCGCAAATTCAAACGCGATTTCAATTATGTCACATATTGACAGTGGCTCACCGATGCCAATGACATAATTACCCAGCTACATTTCCGAAAGAATGCAAAAGCATTGACATATATTTTTCCTTCCTACGATAGGCCGACGGGCAGGGCAGCCCGACTGGAAAAATCGCTAGCCCCGGGGCGTCGGGCTAGCGATTTTGCGAGCCCTGTATCTGATTGAGGAATCACTCATCTTTGGAAAAGAGAGTTTATTACAGAGAAATGTCTCTTTCCAAAATAAAAGCTATACTATACGCTTCTTCTGGGCTATATTCTCAGCAGCATATTAAACATATCAGGTCCCCATAAGGAGAATCATGTGCTAACGGCTGTCTAAATGACTCGGGTAAAGTTTGTATGCATGCTTTTGTCTGCTTCCACTTGTCTTTGCACTAGGATGCTATCGGGTAAATGTGCAGTCATATTCGTTGTGTTCCCACTAGTGCTGTCAGCCTTAATCTGAAATGAGGTTAACGCCACAACACGGCAAATTTCCGTTAACGAGCTACCGCGGATTGCCCCGTGTGTGGGGCTGGACAGCGTCAACACATTAACGAGCTAACTGCGCTAACACACTAGTTCCCACTCATGTAATTGAGCATTGCGTGGCACATCTGACATACTGCTTTACTTTTGTCCATGACACGCTTACCTTCAGGGTCATACGTCACATGAAGACCAAAATAGTTCCAGACGCCAGATCTGAATGAGGGTGGGGAAGGTTCAATTTGCCATGTTGCAACGAGCTTAACTTCTGTCTCGCTAGCTTGCCCTGCGCTCAGTGAATCTGCGTTCGACTACTCCGCCTAGGCTGCACTGTCGAGCGCAGATCCACTGAGCGCTCAACACAGACAGCACCGTCAGAAGGAAAGTTGATAAAATAAATTAAAAATGTTGTATTGTTCGATACATATGCGTACCGAACCGAAAGCACTGTATCGAACGGTTCAATATCGATACGAGTATCGTTGCACCCCTAATATATATATATATATATATATATATATATATATATATATATATATATATATATATACACTCACGCACACACACACTGTTATGCCATGTGCTTTCATAGCATAACAGTAAAAGGTTAATGATAATCCCCAATGTTGAACATATGATATGCAGTAATCGTGATGGCTGCAAAAAATAACGTTTAAACAGCCATAGCTGATGGCACCTTTACTGGTGCACTGCTTTCTAGTCATTAGATGGCATAACTTTGTCCTATAAGATCAAGCTGGAGAAGCATTATGTATAAAAACAGCGTTTAAATAGGATGAAACACATTAAATTTGACAAATCAAGAGTTTGTTGTCATTTTGATTTTGCAAGCACTTTAACAATGTTGTAATAGTGTCCACGACGGCTACGTTTAGCAGGTGGTGCGTTATCCTTAACATTTTTCCTGCGGCCAATTCGCTGTCTCACATTTTCGTCTTCCGCCGATTCTGATAATCAGCCTGCGCGCATTCCGACTCATTTTGCATGAATTAACGGGTAAAAACTAGCGTTAGTAAAAAAGTTGAAAACTTACGGTGGTTTGTCCTTTGCAGAAGCTGCTCCTGGATGCCGTCGTGCTTTCATGATAGGCCATTTCCACCTCACAAAGCCGGCAAACGACTGAATCACTTCCTTTTCGGTTAAAATATCCCCATACTGTAAAACTGCGTGTTCGGGTGGAGTGGTTTAAGTCGACTGCAACTGCCTCACTCATGTTGCCGCTACTCGCTGCCGCCATGTCTTTTTTTGAAAGTGGCGACGCATCGACGCAGATTTTTTTACGTCGACGTATTTTACGTGTCGACGTAATCGATTACGTCGACGCGTTGTCCCAGCCCTAATCCGTACGTCGTCCGGATTCTTTGGTTTTGGCAGTGTTACAATGGGTGAAACCCAAGGTGATGGTCCCGTAACCTTTTCAATCATGTCATCAGCTTCTAGTTTCTGAAATTCGTCCTCCACTTTTTGACGTAAATGAAAAGGAACACGTCTGTGTGGTTGACAGGTTGATTTTACATCTGTGTTTATGTGCAGTTTCACTTGAAAAACTTTGAGTTTTCCAATTCCCTTGAAAAGTTCTGGGTGTTGTTCTACTAGCTTGTCTGCAACAGAACGTTGAGACTGAGAAGAGACCGCAGTGACAATATGGAGGAGTCCCAAGGCTTTTGAGGTTTCAAAACTCAAAAATATTGAAGCCTCCTCCTTTAATGACAAAGAAGGAACACCTAACTGTTTTGTCTTGTTTTTCCACACTGCACCTGAATGCACCACACACAGGGAGAGACGTAGATGAGTGGTATGGGTAAATCTTGATGTCTGTAGAAGTCAACGTAGGACGTGGTGTCAGTTTGTTGTAGGTAGCTTCAGTTAAGCAGTTAGCAGTGGCCCCAGAATGGATTAGCACCGGTATCTGGGTGCCCATTACTCTGACTTCAGTATGTGGGAGTTTAGGATGTTGAGCTGTGTTCACCACATATACATAAGCGTCATCACTGCTGGATGTGTGCCCTGTCTCCACGTGTGCAGCGCTATCTGTTAGTTGATGAACAGTTTGCGGTGGCAGATTTTTCTTATACTAGTTTTCTTATACTAGTTTTCTTTTCTTATGCTAGTGCCATACAAGTAGCGCGAAAAACAAACTTCAAAGTAGCGCTACACGTTCAGCGGGAGGCGTGGATGGCGAGCGGCAATAAACTTGCGAAAAGCAAGTTATGCTCAACTCCACCGGTGGAATCTGACAGCGTGGAAAAGTGTGAAAACTTCCATGATCACCAACGGATTTCAAAGGGCTGGACTGCTGCATGATGGAGAGGAGGACACCGCCATGGCCCTTCTGAGGGTGTTCGACTCTGACACTGCCAACGAGGATTTGTTTGGTTTTAAAAGTGACAACGAAGGAGAGAAGCGGAGAGTGGATGACGTAGCCATCCTGAGCCTTTTCGTATCCAACACTGGAGAAGAGGACTTTGGTGGTTCCCTTTCAGTCGATTCACTCGGTACAACACATAAGTATGGGATATCACGCCCTCGCGTGTCCTGGCTGAAGAAACCTTTAATCACGCCTTTAAGGCAGATGACGTGTGATGACGCACGCATGGCCCCGCCTGCACATATAGCCGCTGTCATCACAGTCATCCCTCAGTTCTTACGCTCTTCACCTCGCTGAGAACACCTCTGCTGAGTTGGGCTGGCTAGCTGCTGCTAGTTAGCTCCGTTGTCTGCCGACTTGAACTTAGCCTAACTGCCCCTGTTGGTGTTAGCCTCCACCGCGCAGTTGGTGTGTAGGCTGCCCGCGGTGCGCTAATTTCAAGTTTTCCCGTGCAGCGTTTTGCTTTGTGTTTTGGAATGTACTCCAAACCGAAGTGAGCAAAGCAGAAATCTTCTTTTTGCCCCTGTCCTCAGGGATGCGGTTTCTCTTTGCACAACAGCGACCAGCACGATGCCTGCCCTGTCTGCCTGGGGATCATCCACTCTAGGAGAGCGTTGACGGAGCCCGAAGCCTGTGCGTTTTGTCGCCAGCTCCGGCGCTCGACCCTGGAAAGACGGGTGACGTTTGTGGAAAAAGTGCTGGGACGCTCGGCTGTCGCACGGCATGACCCTCTCCTTTCCGAGTCTGGAGCCCCGGCTTCGTCCGAGTCCGAAGACGAGGATTTTCCGGTTGATGTCCCCACAATTAGCTGGGCTGACCACATGGAATATGTTGACGGGTTAGCCGATGATGAGCCGGAACCATGCAGGAGCGCTCCCCAGGACGATGATGACGTGCTGGACATCGGCCTGGACATCCATGGTTTGTCGGAGGATGAGCAGGAGAGCTCATTGTCGGCCCAATGTACCGCCGCTGCTGCGCCGGTCGGCAACGATGACACCTCTCTTTTCTCCCTGTTTCACCGTGCTGCTGAGAAGCTGCAGGTGGACTGGCCCTCTCCTCCGCCAGCTCAGAAGCCGTCGCGGTTCGCGGGGTTTTTCCTCCCACAGGAGCCCGCAACGGCCAAAAACTGCCTTCCCATGTCCCCAGACTTTCTCTGCGAGCTAACAGCATCATGGGACAAACCTCTGTCTACCCGCGTCACTGTGCCCGGCTATGGACAGTACATGGAATTGGACGGCGCCAAGGGGGCTGGCTTAGCTAACCCACCCCCTATGGAGCGGTCTCTGGCTGCTTATCTGGCCCTGTCCCATAACCATGGTGTCGGCGGCCCCGCAACTCTGCCGTCCAAGCACTGCAGATTCTCTGCTTCGCAGCTGGAGAAGATTTATCGAGCTCAGGCCGGGCCTGCTCGCGCCATGAGCTCTGTCACCATGCTCCAGACGTACCAGGCAATGTGCCTGACGGAGCTCGGATCGCTGGTTCCTGATGACAGCCCGCTGGCACCTCTTCTTAACGAGGTCAGAGTCGCCACAGATTATATCCTCCGTGCGTCTCGCTGTGCAGCGCTCTCCCTGGGCAGAGGGATGGCTTCGACAGTAGTGGCGCAGAGGCACCTGTGGCTGACCCTCTCGGACGTCCCGGATAGGGACAGGGCTGTATATCTGGACGCACCAGTGTCTGCGGCTGGGTTATTCGGACATTCACTTGAAGCCAATCAGGCTAGATTCGATCTGAGGAAGAAGCAGACGGAAGCTCTGCGCGACATCATCCCTAGACGTCAGCCCAAGCCCAAGCCCACAGCTAGCTCTCACAGGCCCGCCGCTCCTCTGCCGTCTGGCAAGAGACCGGCGCCCACTGTTGAAGTGGGTGTGCCGCCAGCGAGAGCACATCCTCCGGCCTGAGCTCCACGCCAGTCGGCCTGGAGCAAAGGCCCACCCTCGGGCCCCCGGCGGGACCCGACGCCCAGGAGGAAGAAGCCTCAGCCCTCTTAGCTGTGGTTTCAAGTGGAGAGGGGGTCCAGCAGCAGGGAGACGCTGTTTTTACCCCTTTGTTGCCGCACAAGAGGTGCCGCTTAAGTTATGTTCAGGTTGTCAGCCCCAGAAGGCGCTGCACTTTCCTAACACTGTCTCCCAAGCACAAAACCCCTGCACACAAAATGCCTCAGGTAACTCCCTGTTCAGGTGTGTTAAATGTTCAGGTGGCCACATCGAGTGTTCCCGCTGTTTTTCATTGTTGTGCCCCAGAAAAGGTGCCTCCAACAAAATGTATAAATGTACATGTTTCCATGTTACAATCAATAAAGAGTGTTGTTTATTCTCAAACAATCAAATACTCAGCCTGCAGGCAGAATGAGCCAGGTCAGGCAGGTGATGCAGTCCCCTGCAGACACACTGGGGGGCGACAACGTCCCGCCGACGGTGCTGCAGGTCAGCCGGCTGGCTGCTCACTTCCCTCAGTGGCGCGCTTGCGCCCCCTCTCCGTGGGTGCTGTCGCTACCCGATCCGTACCGGAAACCCGATCGGTACCCCGCATGCGCAAATCTTACGTCACTTCCTCTCTTTGCCAACATTGCGACATTCAATATATTTGAATGACACGGTTAGCGCCCAGTTAGCTCCTAGCATTTCTCAACAGCTCTGCCTCCTTTTCGACTACCGGGACATTTAAACAATGGATAATCCGTATCCGCAACAAATTCACGCTTTTCTCCTCAACAGAGAGCGTTCCCCGATTGAACAACAGCGCCGTAAAATAAGAAGAATGGTGCCTAATTACAGAGTTAATAATACAGACTTTGTAATATGTCACGTGAAGATTCAGCAGCCAGATGAAGTGTTTACTGGCAATTGACAGTGATAGTGGACATCATCATCACTATTTCAACAATCCTCTCCACACAGACAAGCATAAACACACTCGATTATCACTAAATCAAATTTAACACACGTTTGTAATGATGCTAATTCAGTTTACAATAGGGTTCATTCGCTCAGTCAGCAGGTGGCGGTATCCTCGTACACTGGGGAGTACACTGCCATTAAACGAACAGAAGAAGAAGAAAACCCCTGCACATGCGCGGTACGGATCGGGTAGACCCGATTTGTACGGTCCGACTTTGCACATGCTCAGCAAGGATCGGGAGTCCCGATCTGTCATTATCTTTTTATTTTTTTTTGTTTTTGTCTACATTATATTAAATGTTTCATTATCGGAAACATTTTAAGAGATACTTATTATTCTTAACATCTTAACAGATACTCTGACCTGTAACTATCGTAAAACGCTTCGACCGGAAGTAGACACCTTTCGCGCATGCGGGGTACCGATCGGGTTTCCGGTACGGATCGGGTAGTGACAGGTGCTGCGAACCGTTGCCATGGGTTACCGGTTGCAGTTCCGGGTCAAGCCGCCTCGTTTCCAAAGAGTCGTAAACACGACTGTCAACACCGAGGCGGCCATGATACTCAGAGAGGAAATAAAGGCGCTATTGCAGAAAAGAGCAATACGAGTGGTCCCCGCTTCGGAGACAGACAAAGGTTGGTACAGCTGTTATTTTGTTGTTCCGAAAAAAGGGGGAACGCTTCGTCCCATCCTCGACCTGCGAGTCTTGAACACGTATCTACGAACGTACAGGTTCAAGATGCTAACACTCAGACAGCTCTTGAATGCGGTCGGCCCGGGAGATTGGTTTGCAACAATCGATCTAACAGATGCTTATTTTCATGTGGTTATACACCCGAAACACAGGCAGTTTCTGAGGTTTGCATTCGAGGGCGTAGCCTACGAATACCTAGTGCTGCCGTTCGGGCTCTTGCTCGCTCCTCGCACCTTTACGAAATGTGCCGAGGCAGCGCTAGCGTCCCTCAGAGAGAGAGGAATCCGCATCTTAGCCTACCTAGACAACTGGGCTCTCGTAGCTTGCTCCAGAGAGCAGGTGGAGACACAGCTGTCGCTGGTTCTGTCACACATTCAGACACTGGGGTTCTCTGTGAACTTTCAAAAGAGCTCGCTAATCCCGAGTCAGCAGATTACTTTTCTCGGTTTGAAAATATGCTCGCTTACCAGCCGCGCACGTTTGTTGGAGCACAGAGTGGCCGCGTTTCATCGCTGCCTTGCTCAGTTTCAGTTGGGACGCAGACTGCGTTTCCAGACAATATTAAGCTTGTTGGGCATGATGGCATCTATGATCGCCGTAGTGCCACTTGGACTGTTAAAAATGAGAGCGTTTCAACGCTGGACTCTCTCTCACCGTTTGTGTGCATCGCGTCACCTCCGGAGGAGGCTGCCAGTAACTGCGTCTTGCATGCTAGCTCTCCGTCCTTGGAGGGAGCCCGGGCTGCTCCTGTCTCGCTCTCTGCTGTTGTGGTGCAGTGTTCATTTTCTGTCTCTAAGAGCCACCCATGTCCCGGGCCACCTGAACCTGGGGCCGGACCTTCTCTCCAGGGGGAGTCCTCTGGTGAGAGAATGGAGGTTACACCCTTTAATAGTGGCTCAGATTTGGGACCTATTTGGCAAGGCGCAAATAGATCTTTTTGCTTCCAGGGTAAATACTCACTGCCCCCTGTTCTTCTCCATAATCGACCACGATGCACCCTTGGGCTTGGACGCGCTAGCGCACCAATGGCCAGACGTGCTCCTGTATGCATTTCCCCCAGTGGAAATGATATCTCCAGTTCTAGAGAGAGTGCATCGGCATTCCCCCTCTCTCTGATTCTAGTGGCCCCTTGGTGGCCCACAAGGTCGTGGTATGCAGAGATAATCAGCCTGCTAGCAGCGAGTCCTTGGCAGCTTCCTCTCCGCAGGGATCTCCTCTCTCAGGCGGGAGGAGAAGTGTTTCATCCGCGCCCAGATCTGTGGCGCCTTCATGCTTACCTGCTGAGAGGTTAAACGTGATTGCTAAGGGTTTGCCACCTAGTGTGATAGCGACAATTCAGAGCGCTAGGGCCTCATCTACTAGAGGCTTGTACGCTTACAAATGGCGCGCCTTCGAGCAATGGTGCCAGGACCGCCACACTCTCCCATTTCAGTGCTCTATTGTGGATGTTTTGACATTCCTGCAGGAGCTGCTGGATAAGGGCCTTTCATTTTCGATAATTAAGGTTTATTTAGCAGCTATATCTGCTTGTCATATTGGCTTTGACGGGGTGACACTAGGTGCACCCTCGCCATACGTTTTCTGAAAGGAGTTCGCCGGCTGAGGCCCGTGCTTAAGTCCAGTGTCCCTGCTTGGGACTTGTCTTTGGTGCTGGAGGCCCTTTGCAGCCCCCCGTTTGAACCCATTGAGTCTGTGGATATGAAATTTCTTTCATATAAGACTGCATTACTTCTCGCTTTGGCTTCGGCAAAGCGAGTGGGTGACCTTCATGCGCTCTCTGTGCATCCCTCCTGCACACAGTTCTCTTCTGATGGCCACAACGTCGTATTGCGTCCAAATGCTGCCTATTTTCCCAAGATCATGCCTGCATCTTCTAGCTCAATGGAGTTTGAGTTGCTGAGCTTTTGCTCCCCTCCTTTTGCATCTGAGGAGCAGAGGAGGACGCATTCTCTTTGTCCAGTGCGTGTGCTACGCACCTACAGTGGGGCAAAAAAGTATTTAGTCAGCCACCGATTGTGCAAGTTCCCCCACTTAAAATGATGACAGAGGTCAGTAATTTGCACCAGAGGTACACTTCAACTGTGAGAGACAGAATGTGAAAAAAAAAAATCCATGAATTCACATGGTAGGATTTATAAAGAATTCATTCGTAAATCAGGGTGGAAAATAAGTATTTGGTCACCTCAAACAAGGAAAATCCCTGGCTCTCACAGACCTGTAACGTCTTCTGTAAGAAGCTTTTCTGTCCCCCACTCGTTACCTGTATGAATGGCACCTGTTTGACCTCATCATCTGTATAAAAGACACCTGTCCACAGCCTCAACCAGTCAGACTCCAAACTCCGCCATGGCCAAGACCAAAGAGCTTTCGAAGGACACCAGGAAAAGAATTGTAGACCTGCACCAGACTGGGAAGAGTGAATCTACAATAGGCAAGCAGCTTGGTGTGAAAAAATCAACTGTGGGAGCAATCATCAGAAAATGGAAGACATACAAGACCACTGATAATCTCCCTCGATCTGGGGCTCCACGCAAGATCTCATCCCGTGGGGTCAAAACGATCATGAGAACGGTGAGCAAAGATCCCAGAACCACACGGGGGGACCTGGTGAATGACCTGCAGAGAGCTGGGACCAAAGTAACAAAGGTCACCATCAGTAACACACTACAACGGCAGGGAATCAAATCCCGCAGTGCCAGACGTGTTCCGCTGCTGAAGCCAGTGCATGTCCAGGCCCGTCTGAAGTTTGCCAGAGAGCACATGGATGATACAGCAGAGGATTGGGAGAATGTCATGTGGTCAGATGAAACCAAAGTAGAACTTTTTGGTATAAACTCAACTCGTCGTGTTTGGAGGAAGAATACTGAGTTGCATCCCAAGAACACCATACCTACTGTGAAGCATGGGGGTGGAAACATCATGCTATGGGGCTGTTTTTCTGCCAAGGGGACAGGACGACTGATCCGTGTTAAGAACAGAATGAATGGGGCCAAGTATCGTGAGATTTTGAGCCAAAACCTCCTTCCATCAGTGAGAACTTTGAAGATGAAACGAGGCTGGGTCTTCCAACATGACAATGATCCAAAACACACCGCCCGGGCAACAAAGGAGTGGCTCCGTAAGAAGCATTTGAAAGTCCTGGAGTGGCCTAGCCAGTCTCCAGACCTCAACCCCATAGAAAATCTGTGGCGGGAGTTGAAAGTCCGTGTTGCTCGGCGACAGCCCCAAAACATCACTGCTCTTGAGAAGATCTGCATGGAGGAATGGGCCAAAATACCAGCTACTGTGTGTGCAAACCTGGTAAAGACCTATAGTAAACGTTTGACCTCTGTTATTGCCAACAAAGGTTATGTTACAAAGTATTGAGTTGTATTTTTGTTATTGACCAAATACTTATTTTCCACCCTGATTTACGAATAAATTCTTTACAAATCCTACCATGTGAATTCATGGATTTTTTTTTCACATTCTGTCTCTCACAGTTGAAGTGTACCTCTGGTGCAAATTACTGACCTCTGTCATCATTTTAAGTGGGGGAACTTGCACAATCGGTGGCTGACTAAATACTTTTTTGCCCCACTGTACATTGAGCGCACTCAGAATGTGCGTTTATGTGACCTGCTGTTTGTCTGCTTCGCTAATCCAAATAGAGGTAGAGCTCTGTCCAAACGGAGGCTGTCCCACTGGATTATAGAAGCTATCTCACTGGCATACGGCACCGGTGGTCTTGCTTTGCCCCACGGGGTGAGAGCTCATTCCACCAGGGGCATGGCAACCTCATGGGCTCTTTTTAAAGGGGTGCCTGTAGCTGATATTTGTGCGGCAGCTAGTTGGGCATCAACGCACACTTTTGTGCGGTTTTATCGGTTGGACGTTACAGCCCTTTCGGTCGCTCATGCTGTCCTTTCTGCTGGGTCTACCACTCATTAAGGATGTGGTGGTCCGATTCTGGTTCGGTGGTTGCTCTGTGGGGCGTGTATATATGTCCCATACTTATGTGTTGTACCAAGTGAATCGACTGAAAGGGAACGAATAGTTATGTCTATAACTTCTGTTCCCTGAAGGAGAGGAACGAGGTACAACACAAGGTGGCCCCACTGAGCAGTTTGGCTCTGTGAAGAGCAGCTATCGAACTGAGGGATGACTGTGATGACAGCGGCTATATGTGCAGGCGGGGCCGTGCACGTGTCATCACACGTCATCTGCCTTAAAGGCGTGATTAAAGGTTTCTTCAGCCCGACACGCAGGGCGTGATATCCCATACTTATGTGTTGTACCTCGTTCCTCTCCTTCAGGGAACAGAAGTTATAGACATAACTATTCGTTTTAGTGCGCAGGAAGATGGTAGTGAATGACTGACTTTTCTTCTTGTTAAAGCCGTTTCACTGCACCTGAGCCTAAAAGGTAGGCCGAATCTATTTTTCTGGTGTGCTGTAGGCTATTGTTATGTACTATATTTGTTACTCGTAACACAGTAGGGTTAGGGTTAACCCTAACCCTAACCCTAACACAGTACATGTTTCGTACTTGTAATTACCGCTACTTGTACATATTAGAGATGGACCGATCCGATATTACGTATCGGTATCGGTCTGATACTGACCCAAATTACTGGATCGGATATCGGCGAGAAATAAAAAAATGTAATCCGATCCATTAAATATCAAAAAAGCACCTCACAAAACTTGCTACACGGCGTAACTCGGCTCATAACCGTAGCACGTAGGAGCAGTATGCATCACGTGATAGAGCGGCTGTGTGTATTTGTAGCCTTGCTACCAAACCAGCATTTCATCTCCGAGGAAGTTTTCCCAGAGAGAAGTAAAGCAAGTGTGTAAGTTCATCTCTGATTGTCTGTAAAGCATTCCCACATTAAGCTTAACAACAAATAGAGCCTGAGCAGCCAGTCAAGGACTCTTCCCTTCACTAGTTAACAGGCTAAGTTAACACCTCCCCTTATATTCCATATAAGGGGAGGTGTAGAGTATGATAGGCCAGTCAACAGATCCCATTGAGCACTGATCAGCTTTGCATCACACCGTGCCTGGACTCACCATTTCCAGTGGCTTATGTAAGAGGTTCAGAGATTGTTACATGGGTGTGCAGGTAAAGACCAAATGGCCGCACTAATGAATGTGTTGGGCCATCAGTGAAAAGCCTGTGAAAGGTTTTAGCCGGGAGAAGAGAGTGAAAATCTTCTTGGCCACAAAAACATGACAGCAAGGCGGAAATATCACAACAGCCAGAGGATCTTTTTAGTTTGTGTAGCAGCTACCGGGATCTTGGACTGGTTCTTATATAGCGCTTTTCTACTCATCTGAGCACTCAAAGCGCTTTACACAACTTGTGCATTCACCCATTCACACCCATTCGCACAAGCACATCTCTCTAAGTGCTTTATAGCTAACATTCACACACATTCATACTCCGATGGATGCATCGGAGAGCAATTTGGGGTTAGTATCTTTCCCAAGGATATTTGGCATGCAGACTAGGCGAAGCCAGGAATCAAACCACCAACCTTCCGATCAGTAGATGACCTGCTCTACCACCTGAGCTACAGTCACCTTAAAGTGGTGAGCATATAATAAAGAACTATGTGACACTGAGCCAACGTCACATTTACCTCATGCTCCCGTGGAAACGCAGTCCAAGCTATGAGTCATTGTTATGGAGTCAAAATGATCTCTTTACAAAAATACAGCATCCAAAGCAATATCCAGTCCTCACCTCAATAAAAAACAACCATATATTTGCTGGACAAGGGTTCTAGTTCCTTAATCTACCACCCGCTGTTGGTAGGATTAAGGGGTCACCCATGGGGTCAGAAAAGGGTTGTGACCAGCAGCTGAAGTAATCTCTGGCTGAGAAAAGTCCTTGGTAATGAAAATGGTAATAGAGACAAGCGTGGCAAAATTGCCCGATGTGAGGGCCTAAGCCAAGTGTACCTGTATGTATCTACTTGTACATATACCTAAAAAGTTATGCAAATATGTACGCATAACTTGTTTTTCAAAATATTAATAAAAGGGGTGTGTCTCCAAACAGCCATCTCTTTCCTGACAATTCCCTTTGTGCATATTCTCTTACATATGATAAGTCAACATTGAAACACCTGCGGCTTTTAGTCAGGTGCGGCTAATGTATGTACAAAACAGGATTTTCCCCTGATTTTAGCTTGTGCGGCTAATATTCAGGTGCGCTTTGTAGTCCGGGAAATACGGTATATAAACTTTTCTCAATCTAAATAGTGTACTTTGGTAGAATTAAAAAAATAAGTGTAGTGCAGGTCTATGATGAGTTTTAGTGTTACTATCATCTAGTTCTGGTTCTGTTTTGGTTAAGTCCTAAGTAGTCCTGATTTTGAACTCTTGTAGTCCTGTTTTAATTCCGGATCAGGTCTGGTTGAATTGGGGTTTAGTCCTCGTGTCTTGATACAGCCCTGATTTTGTTCTGCCTTGCTGCTTAATTAAAAACCTAGTTTAAGGTGTCCTGCATATGTGATATATTTTTTTCCTATATGAAATAATTCTTTTTTTGAACAAAACTCAAAACAGAGCCTATTGATCCCCCCCCCCCCCCCAAAAAAAAAAAAAATAAAATAAAATAAAATAAAAATCCCACATGCATACTGCCCTTTAGGGCTAAGCCCCGGGTGTTTCAAATGTCTGGCTCCGCCTCTGGGTATGAGGACCACTGTGGGTTAATCTTTGTAGTGATACTCACTCCTTTTTTTTAATTTAGACCTGGTTTAATTCTGGTATAGTTGAATATTTGTATATAATCCCCGCAGCTGTCAGACTCTATAACAGGGGTCACCAGCCTTTCTTAAAACTGAGAGTTAGATAAAATTGTGAACAGTTTGGTTCATCTTTAGTTATATGGTTCTATCCAGCATATTCTATCTTGATATGCTGTCTTATCACAGGTTAATTTTTCAAAAATATTAACAATGATTTATACAAGGAAAGGGCTACATACAACTCTTTATTTCTATTAATGTCTTACTTCATTCCTACCTGATTGACATGTTTAGGAATTATGAGTGATTGGCTCACTGTAGTGGTAAAAGTTGCTACCAATCAAATTATGATATGTTAAAGTTAAAACAAAACACAGCTGACTGTTTTATATTATATCTAATATATATTATGTAATTATCCTTATAATTACAAAATGTTTTATGTAAGATTTATGTTTTGTAATTTAAATCTGACATCACAAAAGTATTTTGGAGTTTGAATATTTGGTAATTTTTTGTAATTTTGTAACTGCAGTACACGTAATATTAATTTCGAACAATTTTGTCCAGGTTCCTTGACACCAGGGACTCCTCTAGGACCATCGCGTTCAGTTACAGAGTCGGTGTGTCCACGGTGTGCCAGATCATCCCCCAGGCAGCGACGGCCATCTGGGACTGTCTAGTGGACGACTTCATGGCTGTGCCTTCACCTGGAGACTCATAGAGAAAGTATATACAGTGGTCCCTCATTTATTGCAGCAGGGTTTCTCAGAATAACTAGCCCCTCGCCACACACTTTATACATTTTATTTTTTTATTTTTTTACACACACACATGAAGATTAGTCACAGTTCTCACAAGTTGATTCTCA
Organism: Neolamprologus brichardi; assembly: GCF_056152115.1. Classification (NCBI taxonomy): domain Eukaryota; kingdom Metazoa; phylum Chordata; class Actinopteri; order Cichliformes; family Cichlidae; genus Neolamprologus; species Neolamprologus brichardi. The sequence goes on from NC_142113.1 coordinate 4,334,861, forward strand.
CAGTGCAAACCTTTGTAGATTTCAAAACGTAAAAGTATCATTATGCCGTGTTTTTTCTTCGTCTTCCTGCCACTTTTGTGCTTCTTTTTCCCTCCAGGAGTGATGATGTCATCATCACTCCATAAGCCAATGAGATTATCACATGACATTTATGAACAGGGATATCTCTTTTTAACTGTTTTCAATTTAACGTAATATTTAAGTGTTTCTTAGTTTTAGACTAGTTGGTTAGTCTATTTCAATGTTTTAAACCATATCCCAGGTTTTTACTTCACCATTTATGGAGTTTTAACAAGCAAATAAAAGACAGAGCTTAATTCTGTAAAGATTAGATGAAAAATACTCAAAGGATAAATTCAATTGGTTTATTATTTTGTTACATAAGTTGAAAAAAGTAAAACAAGTAACTACAGAAACAACATAAAAGGAAACTTAAACAATCAAATAAATAAATGAAGGGGGGGGGGGGAGAAGGGGTAAGGGGGGGAGGGGGGAAGGGAGGAGGAGAGAAAACCCCAACAATCCCCTCTGAGCAAGCACTAGGCGACAGTGGGGAGGAAAAACTGCCTTTTAATGGGCAGAAGCCTCCAGCAGAACCAGGCTCAGGAGGGGGCAGTCAACTGCTGGGACTGGTTGGGGGGGGTGAAAAAAAGAAAAAAGATTAAGAAGGTAGGGAATATGTGTTAGGAGAGAAAGGGAGAGGGGGGACAGGAGAGGTGAAAATTAAGATGGATCACAGGTGGAGGAGGACGAGGCTAAATCATCTGAATAACCAGCAGACGCCTCTTTTCTTCATTTCCAGGTATTTTTCCATGAGCGCTTTTTTCTCCAGGATAAGGGTTCTCAACTGATCGTTTGTTTCTGCATTTTGCTCCTCGAGTTGCTTGCATCTTTGCTCCATTTCTTTTAATCCTGCTTGTTCTTTTCTAGGCTTTTCTTTCGGGTCTTCGTATGTTGCCTCCTCCATTTGATTTGCCTTGCACATGTCTGTATTTCTCTCTTGTTTTTTCTTGTACATCTCTTCTATCAGGTCAATTTTTCTCTTGAATACTTGATGCATAAGCAGCAGGTATTCATATTTTTTCTCTTGTTGTTGCTTTTGTGCCTGCATTTCACTTATTTGGCTCTTCAAGTCACTGACCCTCAACAACATCTCATTCATGAGCTCTGAGTGTTCTTTCCTCATTCCATCGATCGTACACTGCATCTCTGAACATTGTCTTTCCAGTATTTCCTTTTCTCTTTCCAGGTCAGGTGTTTTTTCCCTCATTTCATTATAAAATTCTCGCAGTTCTAGATTCCTTCTCTCAAAGTCCTGGAGAATACGTTTTTCTTCTTCCTGTTTCTCTTTTTCTTCAAGAAGCTCTTTATTTTTGCACTCTGTTTCATCAAACCTGACTTTCAGCTCTACGTACATTTCCCTCATGGCTTTGAGTTTGTCCTCCATTGGTATTTCTGTTTCTCTTTCCAGTTCAGGTGTTTTGTCCTTCATTTCATTACAAAATTCTCGCAGTTCTAGATTCCTTCTCTCAAAGTCCTGGAGAATACGTTTTTCTTCTTCCTGTTTCTCTTTTTCTTCAAGAAGCTCTATATTTTTGAACTCTGTTTCACCAAACCTGACTGCCAGATCAACGCACATTTCCCTCATGTCTTTGAGTTTGCGCTGCAATCGTATTGTCTTTTTTCTTTCCAGTTCAGATGTTTTTTCCTTCATTTCATTACAAAATTCTCGCAGTTCTAGATTCCTTCTCTCAAAGTCCTGGAGAATACGTTTTTCTTCCTCCTGTTGCTTTTTTTCTTCAAGAAGCTCTTTCAGTTTGTGCTCCATTTGTACTTCCTGTTCAGTCTTCTGTTGGCGGATTTTTTCAATTGTTTTCTCAGCTTCATCGAGCTTTCCTTGAAGTATCTGTATCTCCTCAATAGTAGCTTTCTTTCCTTGAAGCTGGGCAGATGTTTCTTTTAATTCGACACTCTGTGTTCCCGATGAAAAAATACGGGAAAAAAAATTCTTTCGTCCTTGACCAAACTTCATTCCCTCATTGATAATTTTTATATCAGGCTGCCGTTGCTGTTTTCCTTCCAGGTCTTTATTTCGTGCTTCCAATTGTCTGCACTTCTCCTCTAGTTGAAGCTTCTCTTCTTCAATTTGTTTAACTTTGTCATGGAGGTCAGAGTTTTCCTTCTGACTTTCCTGTAATGCCCTTTGGATTGATAAGACAACATCCATGGTTATTTCTCCTGAAGAGATTGGCTGGCCAGACCACGAAGGAGAGGCAGCATTATTTATTTTTCTTTGTCGGCGTTTTCGTCCCATGTTGGAGCCTGTGCACAGTGACTCTGAAAAGGCTTAGAAATATTTGCAAATGTATCTCGTGTCGAACGTTTGAAGTCTGCGAACAAACTGTTTTAAAATTGCTGCTTCTGATCCCTATTTATAGACTTCAGAACTTCAAAGGATCAAAGGTATTAATGATGTCACATCTTGTGACATCATCATTCCGTAAGCCAATCAGATTGTCACATGACATTTTAAAATGGGGATGTTTTTTTTTTTGTTTTTTTGTTTTTTTTTAAAGTTTTTTTTGGAGTTTTCACCATTTGCTCCAGGAGCTGCGCCTGGATGACGGCCGCTTTCAGCGGTACTGTTATGTTTGCATGCCTCAAACATTAATGATGACACCTTCAGTATTTCTCAGTTCCATTCTTTAATTCTCAGGCTTGCAGCAGCAACACAGTCTGCAGCGCTAACTTGTTCATCTACCGTTTTCTGTTGTCTCCTTTTTCTATATCCTCCTTCTGCCTTACATTCGACCTTTCAAAATAAAAGTTCTGTAAACATCACAATCACCTCCTTTTTTTTTTCTTTAACAAACTTAGGTACTCAGTGAGGTGAATTATTAATCTGAACCTATGATAACAACACCTAATAAAATTACTGAACGTTCTTATTACTTGAGTTTCTCCACACCTAAACATCACTTAAACAGCACTGCATTTGCGCAGATCTCTGACTAATCACTATCAACATTCAACACTAGAATACTGGTTACAGTGTTAGATTCAGGAACAACAAACATGTTACACGCAGCGTAACCTTTAACGGGTCACTCAGATATTCAAGTCTTAGATCTGATGTAATCAGACAGATGCATAGGTACGCGTCTGTTTGATCTGACTGGGTATCTGGGCTTCTCTGTCAAGGCGGGGTCGACATGTCGTCCAGGTGGGGCATCTTCAAGTCCATGTCTGATTTTCTTGAAGCATGAGGCATTGCTGACAATTGAGTGTCCATCCCTTGTAGCTGTAATTTCAGAACCCTTAACTTTAGTCACTTTATAGGGTTTTGCATTGTATGGTGTGGATAATTTGTTGTGCTTGGGTTGGCGATGCAGCACTGTGTCACCCAGTCTGACGCGACGAGTTGCATCTGCGATCACCTTCATCTTGATCTTTGCACTATCATCCCTTGCTCTCACTTCAGCGTCTGAACACTTCCGTGGAGTGGTGTTAACGAAAGGGAGCTTGGTGTATAGCTGGCGTTGAAACAGTATTTCAGCTGGTGAGCTTGCTGTTGTGCAATGAGATGTAGATCTGTACTCACGAAGAAAGATGTTTAGTTGCTGTCTCCATGGTGTGCCCTGCATCTCGGCAACTCTCAGTGCTTTGCATAGGGTTCTCGTAAATCTCTCAGCAACGGCGTTCGCCTGAGGCCAACAAGGTGTGATTTTTGCGATGATGAAATCCTAGGTAGTCTGCAAACTGTGAGAAAGCCTCACTGTTAAAAGGAGGACCATTGTCAGTTTTTACTGTCCTTGGGATTCCAAACATGGAGAACACTTTGTCAATGACTGGGATAACAGAAGATGCTGATGTTGAGCGTACACTTTCAACGACTGGATAGCGAGAATACTCGTCTGTGATAACGAGCAGGTATTTCCCCCGTAGGGAGCGGTCCATAAACGTCTGCACTGACACTGTGCCAGGGCGTTTCGGGTAATGGTGACGTCTGCAGAGGGTCAGTGTGTGTGACAGGTGTGCTAGCTTGGCATGGCAGACAGTTTTGAACTGCAGATTCTGCTTTCCGATCAATCTCTGGGAACCATACTTTGATACGTAGCAGCGCTTTGGTCTTGACGATACCCTGGTGCCCTTCGTGTGCCAGTTGTATTGCTCTTTCTTGTAGGACAGTTGGAATAACTATCCTCGTGCCTCTGAGTATGAAGTCAGATGAGTCAGCTACTGTTAGTTCACTTTGAACATGTTTGAATGATTTCAAAATGTCAGCATGCTGGGATTTATCTGTTAGATGCCACGTGTTGTTCCTGATGTGACCGATGACTTCCTGCAGAACCTGGTCTTTCAGAGTCTCTGTTTTTATCTCGTGAAGTGTCATGGCTTTTGGAGTGATAAGAGAAGAAATTGACATACTCTTCTGCAACCTTACATGCACGAGCACTTTCATTCTCCTGTGTTGGCACTGGATGACGTGACATAAAGTCAGCTGGATTATCAGCTCCTTTTCTGTATTCCACTCTGAAGTTATATGGCTGAAGTCTCAGTCCTCATCTTTCTATTCTGGCAGGTGGTTTTGATCTTGGGTTATTCCAGATGATTTTGAGTGCCTTGTGATCGGTCACCAGTGTGAATGGATGTCCATAAACATACAAATGGAATTGTTCGCACCTCCACACAGTGGCGAGTGCTTCTTTCTCAGTCTGCGAGTATCTCGTTTCCACATCACTCAGTGCTCTGCTTGCATATGCAATAATGTGCTTCATCCCCTTTTCATCTTTTTGACAGAGGATGGCGCCCAGTCCTACTGGACTAGCATCAACAATCAGTTCAGTCTGTCTGCTGGGATAGAAGTAGGACATCGTCGTGTCGCTTGTGAGACTGACCTTGAGTGCCTGCAACGCAGTTTCTTGGTCTTGACCCCATGTCCAAGGGGTGGCCTTGTGTGTGAGCCTGCGCAGTGGCTCAGAGATCGATGAGAAGTCTCTGATGAACCTTGAGCAGTAATTGGCCATGCCAAGGAGACTTTTGATGTCAGCAGGTGTTTTTGGGTTGGGAGCGTGTTGAACTGCTGCAACCTTTTTAGGATCTGCTGAAACGCCACCTGCAGAGAAGATGAAACCAAAAAACTCAAGTTTTGTTTTATTAAATTCACACTTTTCTCGATTCAGAGTAAGACCTGACTCTGATAGTCACTTAAAGAGAAAGATTGCTGTCATGATCAGCCTGGTCCCTGCCAAAGACTATAATGTCATCACTGAGATTTTTGACTCCGTTCAGTCCTTGCAGCGTCTGATAAATAGCATTTTGGAAGACTTCAGCTGCAGAAGAGACTCCAAAGCTCAGTCTTTTATTGCGCCGAAATCACAGATGAGTAGTGAACGTCGTAATGTAGCGGCTGTCAGGGTGTAATTCAATTTGGTGGTATCCTGCCCCGAGATCAAATTTTGAGAACACCGTAGATCCATTCAGCTCATGGATTACATCATCAATCGTGGTCGTGACGTTCTCGTTCGATTGCAGTGTTTGCTTGTCTCATGTCCACACATATCCGTACGTCGTCCGGATTCTTTGGTTTTGGCAGTGTTACAATGGGTGAAACCCACGGTGTTGGTCCCGTAACCTTTTCAATCATGTCATCAGCTTCTAATTTCTGAAGTTCGTCCTCCACTTTTTGACGTAAATGAAAAGGAACACGTCTGTGTGGTTGACAGGTTGATTTTACATCTGTGTTTATGTGCAGTTTCACTTGAAAATCTTTGAGTTTTCCAATTCCCTGAAAAAGTTCTGGGTGTTGTTCTACTAGCTTGTCTGCAACAGAACGTTGAGACTGAGAAGAGACCGCAGTGACAATATGGAGGAGTCCCAAGGCTTTTCAGGTTTCAAAACTCAAAAATATTGAAACCTCCTCCTTTAATGACAAAGAAGGAACACCTAACTGTTTTGTCTTGTTTTTCCACACTGCACCTGAATGCACCACACACAGGGAGAGACGTAGATGAGTGGTATGGGTAAATCTTGATGTCTGTAGAAGTCAACGTAGGACGTGGTGTCAGTTTGTTGTAGGTAGCTTCAGTTAAGCAGTTAGCAGTGGCCCCAGAATCGATTAGCACCGGTATCTGGGTGCCCATTACTCTGACTTCAGTATGTGGGAGTTTAGGATGTTGAGCTGTGTTCACCACATATACATAAGCGTCATCACTGCTGGATGTGTGCCCTGTCTCCACGTGTGCAGCGCTATCTGTTAGTTGATGAACAGTTTGCGGTGGCAGGTTTTTCTTCTACTTCTTTCCACAATGTGTCTCTTTTCTCTTTGAGCGACATTGCTTTGCAAAATGATTGTATTTGCCACAAGAATTACAGATTTTGTCTTTGGCTGGGCAGCCTTGCTCATGAGGATATCTGCCTCCACAGTTTCCACAGCGGTTATTCGGCTGCCATGAGGGTGTCCATTTGTTTCTAGCCGTGGTGTCACGTCCTGTTTTGTGCTGTACTTTATTAACTGCAGCTGTCTTGTCAGCTTCCATCCCTGTAGCTTGCAATTCAGACAACTCACATGCACGCCCATGATTTAATAGATCATCCAATGTTAAATCAGGTTCTCTGAGTGCTTTTCTACGCAGCTGTGATGATGTACAGCTTTGGATAATTTGTGTTTTGATTTCTGCAGTCATGTCTGCAAACTCACAGTTTTTGGCTAGAATCCTAAGCCTGGTGTGATAGTTGTCCAACGTTTCACCTGATTCCTGCACCACTTTCCTGAATAGATAAATCTGATACTGCGCGTTTTTCTTAGGCGCAAAGTATGCTGACAATTTCTGTTTTGTATCTGCGTACTTGTCGCCAACCGTTGCTAACGTGTCGTAAACGTCATGCACTTTTTCACCAGCCACATGCAGCAATAATGCTATTAATCTCGCATCTCCAGTAATATTCATTGCCGTGGTGTAGTTCTCAAACCTCTGAAGCCATTTCGTCCAGCGAGGTCCGACGGAACCGAGGTCGGTGTCCGTGTCGAAGGGTGGAAGTGGAGTAGCGTGTGCAGCCATGTTCTTGCCTCCTAAGCTCCGGGTAGGGCAACTTCCTTCGTCTTGCTTTGGTTGTAACCTTTACTCTCGTCGCCAATGTAATGTTTGCATGCCTCAAACATTAATGATGACACCTTCAGTATTTCTCAGTTCCATTCTTTAATTCTCAGGCTTGCAGCAGCAACACAGTCTGCAGCGCTAACTTGTTCATCTACCGTTTTCTGTTGTCTCCTTTTTCTATATCCTCCTTCCGCCTTACATTCGACCTTTCAAAATAAAGGTTCTGTAAACATCACAGGTACCACCGTCTTTCCCTCGCCCAGTTTGAGGGCGAGTAGGGGTGGGCGATATAAACGATATCTGATAGAAACAATATAAATTTGGCCAACGATAGAGATTTTGACTATACCGCTCTATCCGATAGCGCATGTTGATGATGTCATCAAGCTGCGCCTGTTTTGGTCGAAAGCATAGCGGCGGCTAAAACCATTAAAATCTGCAAATTATGGCGGGCGACAGTCATAGCAAAGAGATGAAGCACTTTTGAAATATGGGGAAATATCAAACTTTCAACTTGCTCTCCTCTGATACTTGCTCCTCTTTTTCTCCTGTTACATTACAAGACATCAGAGGCCTGCTTTGTCATATAAAACAGACTTCAAGCCCCCTTGATGTCCTTCCATCTTTATTTTTCACTAGTGTGTTTGATTCAATTGGCCCCTGTATTGTGGAAATGATAAATACTTCTCTTCATACTGGCTCAGTCCCCAGCTTCTTTAAACAAGCTATTGTTGAGCCAATATTAAAGAAACCTCAGCTGGATCCATCTCTTCCTAACAGTTATAGGCCAATATCCAAATTGCCCTTTATATCGAAAAATTTTAGAAAAAGTAGTACTAGAACAACTTAACTATTTCCTGGATAAAAATGCTGTTATGGACACTTTCCAGTCTGGTTTTCGTAAATTGCATTCCACTGAAACGGCCTTACTTAGAGTATCTAGTGATATCTTGATGGCAGCAGACTCTGGAGAGTACACAGTGCTAGTCCTGTTGGATCTCAGCTCTACTTATGACACTGTAGATCACAGTATCATGATAAACAGACTCGAGAACTTGTTTGGGATTACTGGTGTTGTTTTAAAATGGTTTATATCATATCTGTCTGAGAGATCTTTTACTGTTTGCATGAATCATGTCACATCAGAATCAACAGTTTTGCCGTGTGGGGTACCTCAGGGATCTGTCCTTGGTCCAATTCTCTTTTTACTTTATGTATTTCCCCTAGGCCAAATTATTAAGCGCTATAAATATATCTCCTATCATCTCTATGCTGACGACATCCAACTATACTGTTCCTTCAAAATGTCTGAGTTTTATAAATTGTCTAATTTAAGTAATTGCCTGACAGAAATCAACAAATGGTTATATGACAATTTTCTCCAACTAAACTCTGATAAAACAGAAACTCTAATTATTGCTCCAGACCACATGGTCCCAGAAATTAGACAGCATATCAGCTTCTTAGACCCTTCTGTAAAATCAAGGCTTAGAAATCTCGGTGTCATATTTGACAGCTCGATGTTGCTCGAGCAGCATTCTAAGCAGCTGGTCCGAAACTGTTTTTATCATTTACGGAATATCTCTAAACTCAGACTAATGGTATCAAAGCTTGAACCTGAGATGATTATTCATGCTTTTATTTCTTCTCGTTTAGACTATTATAATGGCCTTTTTACTTGTTTTAACAAATCAGCCTTAAATCGTCTTCAGATTGTGCAGATTGCTGCAGCACGTCTCTTAACAGGCACAAAGAGAAGATCACATATCACTCCAGTCTTGGCCTCCCTTCACTGGTTGCCTGTAAATTTTAGGTTTCATTTTAAAATTTTACTTCTAACCTTTAGGGCCCTACATGGTCAGGCTCCTCAATATTTATCTGACCGGCTGAAACCACATACATCTTCTCGGGCTTTAAGGTCATTAGATCAGAGACTGCTGGTGGTACCGCGCACTCGTTTTAAAACTCGTGGTGATCGGGACTTTCAGACTGCGGCACCACGGTTGTGGAATTCTCTCCCGCTGTCTCTTCGCTGCACGGACTCCATTGATTCTTTTAAGAAAAAGCTGAAGACATTTTTATTTAGAAAAGCATTTGATTAATTTCTTCTTATGCTGTTTTTAAAGTTTTATTGTTTTACATTGTTTTATTTACTGTTATATTGTTTTTATATTCCCATTTCCTGTGTTGTAAAGCACTTTGTGATTTTTATCTGTGAAAAGCGCTATATAAATAAATTTTACTTACTTTACTTACTTACTCTCAGTATATTAATAACTAACCTCGTATTGTGGATTAATAATCTCAGTTGTTCTCCTGACTAAAGTTTGGCCCGTGTATAGCATCCTGCTATGCAATTGCATTTGTCCCTGACCACCAGAATCAGTCACGTTAACTTTTAATGAGTGGGAAAAAGTTGGCGTTCATCCTCCAGCTTCACTGTGCTAATGTTATGCTAACATAGCTGTGTCGCTAGCAATCACGTAGCACATCATTATATACCAGGTAATCCAACTTCAGTAACCCTACAAACGCCTCTGCTGTTTAGTTTTCTGTCTTCATTTATGTTGGAAGTGGTAGCAGAGCTATACGTTTTAATTAGTTTCAAAAGTCTCTGTCAGAACATGGTATGAAAGGTGGAAACTAGCGAGCTAACTTCTTGTTAACTTCTAACTCCGTTAAATTTAATAAATTCTGTTTTCATGGATGTAAAATGTAATTGTTACACCCGATAAAGCAGCAACGCTGATGATTTAATTAAAGATGAAAGAATTTAGACCGTTTTTAACTCTTAGTGTTCGTTTGACTTTGGGACCTGAAATGGACGGAGTTTTGGACCCAGATTACTCCGCGAAGCTCCTCACTACAGCAGCCGTAATGCTCTGACAATTCATCAAGCAGTGCGGCTTACCAAAGTTGTGCTAAAACATTTTTTTAACGTTTTTTAAACAATTTTTGCACGCAGAAATCGGTTCGAGATCACCAGAATTCACACATAAGGCACACTCTCGATTTTTGAGAAAATTAAAGGATTTTTTTGTGTGGAAAATACGTTATACAGAAGAAAAGAATATATATCAGTGATTAGAGCTGGGCGATAGAACAATAACGATATGTATTGCGAAATACCTTTTTCTCAATAGAAAAATTAAACTATTGCGATAGACCTCATCTCTCTCTCTCTTCCTCTCTTATAAAAACGAATAGCCAATACAAATTAAGTAGTGCAGAGCTTAACCAATCACAGCCGCAGCGTCACGTCACGTAACTTGTTACGTACAGCTCAAGTGCCAAGCCGCGCATGTGTATTTGTTTGGGAAGCAGCCCGCCGCCGTGCGGCCGGGTAATGGAGAAAATAAGTGTTCCGACTAGAGAAAAGTCTAGGTGACCAAGTTACCGAAGAGAGCACAGATGACGGCTCCAATGCCAGAGAGATTGTCGAAAGGAAAGACCAGAGAAGTTCCGTAGTGTGGAGGTATTTCGGCTATTTGAAGTCTGACAAAAAACAGAGTAACGCGCACTGTAAATTGTGCCGAAAGCATGTTTGCACAAAGTCTGGAAATACAACAAACCTTTTTTATCACCTGAAGCAGTACCACCCACGCTCAATCTCTGACTGAAAGCGCTAATTCGTCATCGAAAACAACCAGGGGAATCCCTGTGAAGCAGCAACAGTCAATTGAGTCTGCTTTCTCCAGCGTCTTACCATATGACAAAAAAGCTAAGAGACATAGCAACATAACGAATGCCATAGCTTACTGTCTTGCTAAAGACATGCTACCAATAAACACGGTCCACAATGAAGGATTCAAGCAGCTAATTAAGGTAATGGATCCTCGTTACCAACTCCTTGAACATAAACATGTCTCTCAGACAGCGCTTCCAAAGCAATATTATAAGTTAGTCAATTTTGTCTCTTCTGTAAAATAAACTAAGATTTATTTTTAGAATTAATATTTTGTTTCTAAGTGGAACTGACAATTTAGTAGTCTGTTTTGTTTGTTCTACTTTGAAACTTAAAGGCTTTAGCGGCTACTTTTTGTGTAGTTTGTAATATTTGCCTTTATTTTGCCTAAACTGAAGCCTCATTTTAAGTACATCTGCCCTGTTGAACTTATTATGGGAAATAAATATTTAAATCAAAACAAGCTGCTGATTATTTCACATTTTACTTGTGAGCAACAGCACATTTAAATCTTACATATATAGTTATTTGGCTTATATCGTGATATATATCGTTACCGCACATGCTTCAAATTATATTGCGATATGGATTTTAGGCCATATCGCCCAGCCCTACTCAAAAGGTCTCATCAAGTCCCGATTTAATTCGATTGATGCTGTGTTATCAGTGTTTGCATTGATAGCATGGCTGTGGTGTCATATCAGTGTATGCTCTCGGTGTTTGCCGATATCAAACTGTGGTATGAGGACCACTGTGGGTTAATCTTTGTAGTGATACTCACTCCTTTTTTTTTTTTAATTTAGACCTGGTTTATTTCTGGTATAGTTGAATATTTGTATATAATCCCAGCAGCTGTCAGACTCTATAACAGGGGTCACCAGCCTTTCTTAAAACTGAGAGTTAGATAAAACTGTGAACAGTTTGGTTCATCTTTAGTTATATGGTTCTATCCAGCATATTCTATCTTGATATGCTGTCTTATCACAGGCTAATTTTTCAAAAATATTAACAATGATTTATGCAAGGAAAGGGCTACATACAACTCTTTATTTCTATTAATGTCTTACTTCATTCCTACCTGATTGACATGTTTAGGAATTATGAGTGATTGGCTCACTGTAGTGGTAAAAGTTGCTACCAATCAAATTATGATATGTTAAAGTTAAAACAAAACACAACTGACTGTTTTATATTATATCTAATATATATTATGTAATTATCCTTATAATTACAAAATGTTTTATGTAAGATTTATGTTTTGTAATTTAAATCTGACATCACAAAAGTATTTCGGAGTTTGAATATTTTGTAATTTTTTGTAATTTTGTAACTGCAGTACACGTAATATTAATTTTGAACAATTTTGTCCAGGTTCCTTGACACCAGGGACTCCTCCAGGACCATCGCGTTCAGTTACAGAGTCGGTGTGTCCACGGTGTGCCAGATCATCCCCCAGGTAGCGACGGCCATCTGGGACTGTCTAGTGGACGACTTCATGGCTGTGCCTTCACCTGGAGACTCATAGAGAAAGTATATACAGTGGTCCCTCATTTATTGCAGCAGGGTTTCTCAGAATAACTAGCCCCTCGCCACACACTTTATACACTTTATTTATTTATTTATTTTTTACACACACACATGAAGATTAGTCACAGTTCTCACAAGTTGATTCTCACAGTGCAAACCTTTGTAGATTTCAAAACGTAAAAGTATCATTATGCCGTGTTTTTTCTTCGTCTTCCTGCCACTTTTGTGCTTCTTTTTCCCTCCAGGAGTGATGATGTCATCATCACTCCACAAGCCAATGAGATTATCACATGACATTTATGAACAGGGATATCTCTTTTTAACTGTTTTCAATTTAACGTAATATTTAAGTGTTTCTTAGTTTTAGACTAGTTGGTTAGTCTTTTTCAATGTTTTAAACCATATCCCAGGATTTTACTTCACCATTTATGGAGTTTTAACAAGCAAATAAAAGACAGAGCTTAATTCTGTAAAGATTAGATGAAAAATACTCAAAGGATAAATTCAATTGGTTTATTATTTTGTTACATAAGTTGAAAAAAGTAAAACAAGTAACTACAGAAACAACATAAAAGGAAACTTAAACAATCAAATAAATAAATGAAGGGGGGGAGGGGGAAGGGGAGAAAACCCCAACAATCCCCTCTGAGCAAGCACTAGGCGACAGTGGGGAGGAAAAACTGCCTTTTAACGGGCAGAAGCCTCCAGCAGAACCAGGCTCAGGAGGGGGCAGTCAACTGCTGGGACTGGTTGGGGGGGGTGAGGGTGAAAAAAAGAAAAAAGATTAAGAAGGTAGGGAATATGTGTTAGGAGAGAAAGGGAGAGGGGGGACAGGAGAGGTGAAAATTAAGATGGATCACAGGTGGAGGAGGACGAGGCTAAATCATCTGAATAACCAGCAGACGCCTCTTTTCTTCATTTCCAGGTATTTTTCCATGAGCACTTTTTTCTCCAGGATAAGGGTTCTCAACTGATCGTTTGTTTCTGCATTTTGCTCCTCGAGTTGCTTGCATCTTTGCTCCATTTCTTTTAATCCTGCTTGTTCTTTTCTAGGCTTTTCTTTCGGGTCTTCGTACGTTGCCTCCTCCATTGGATTTGCCTTGCACATGTCTGTATTTCTCTCTTGTTTTTTCTTGTACATCTCTTCTATCAGGTCAATTTTTCTCTTGAATACTTGATGCATAAGCAGCAGGTATTCATATTTTTTCTCTTGTTGTTGCTTTTGTGCCTGCATTTCACTTATTTGGCTCTCCAAGTCACTGACCCTCAACAACATCTCATTCATGAGCTCTGAGTGTTCTTTCCTCATTCCATCGATCGTACACTGCATCTCTGAACATTGTCTTTCCAGTATTTCCTTTTCTCTTTCCAGGTCAGGTGTTTTCTCCCTCATTTCATTACAAAATTCTCGCAGTTCTAGATTCCTTCTCTCAAAGTCCTGGAGAATACGTTTTTCTTCTTCCTGTTTCTCTTTTTCTTCAAGAAGCTCTTTATTTTTGCACTCTGTTTCATCAAACCTGACTTTCAGCTCTACGTACATTTCCCTCATGGCTTTGAGTTTGTCCTCCATTGGTATTTCTTTTTCTCTTTCCAGTTCAGGTGTTTTGTCCTTCATTTCATTACAAAATTCTCGCAGTTCTAGATTCCTTCTCTCAAAATCCTGGAGAATACGTTTTTCTTCTTCCTGTTTCTCTTTTTCTTCAAGAAGCTCTATATTTTTGAACTCTGTTTCACCAAACTTGACTGCCAGATCTACGCACATTTCCCTCATGTCTTTGAGTTTGCGCTGCAGTCGTATTGTCTTTTTTCTTTCCAGTTCAGATGTTTTTTCCTTCATTTCATTACAAAATTCTCGCAGTTCTAGATTCCTTCTCTCAAAGTCCTGGAGAATACGTTTTTCTTCTTCCTGTTGCTTTTTTTCTTCAAGAAGCTCTTTCAGTTTGTGCTCCATTTGTACTTCCTGTTCAGTCTTCTGTTGGCGGATTTTTTCAATTGTTTTCTCAGCTTCATCGAGCTTTCCTTGAAGTATCTGTATCTCCTCAATAGTAGCTTTCTTTCCTTGAAGCTGGGCAGATGTTTCTTTTAATTCGGCACTCTGTGTTCCCGATGAAAAAATACGGGAAAAAAAATTCTTTCGTCCTTGACCAAACTTCATTCCCTCATTGATAATTTTTATATCAGGCTGCCGTTGCTGTTTTCCTTCCAGGTCTTTATTTCGTGCTTCCAATTGTCTGCACTTCTCCTCTAGTTGAAGCTTCTCTTCTTCAATTTGTTTAACTTTGTCATGGAGGTCAGAGTTTTCCTTCTGACTTTCCTGTAATGCCCTTTGGATTGATAAGACAACATCCATGGTAATTTCTCCTGAAGAGATTGGCTGGCCAGACCACGAAGGAGAGGCAGCATTATTTATTTTTCTTTGTCGGCGTTTTCGTCCCATGTTGGAGCCTGTGCACAGTGACTCTGAAAAGGCTTAGAAATATTTGCAAATGTATCTCGTGTTGAACGTTTGAAGTCTGCAAACAAACTGTTTTAAAATTGCTGCTTCTGATCCCTATTTATAGACTTCAGAACTTCAAAGGATCAAAGGTATTAATGATGTCACATCTTTTGACATCATCATTCCGTAAGCCAATCAGATTGTCACATGACATTTTAAAATGGGGATGTGTTTTTTTTTGTTTTTTTGTTTTTTTTTAAAGTTTTTTTGGAGTTTTCACCATTTGCTCCAGGAGCTGCGCCTGGATGACGGCCGCTTTCAGCGGTACTGTTATGTTTGCATGCCTCAAACATTAATGATGACACCTTCAGTCTTTCTCAGTTCCATTCTTTAATTCTCAGGCTTGCAGCGGCAACACAGTCTGCAGCGCTAACTTGTTCATCTACCGTTTTCTGTTGTCTCCTTTTTCTATATCCTCCTTCTGCCTTACATTCGACCTTTCAAAATAAAAGTTCTGTAAACATCACAATCACCTCCTTTTTTTTTTCTTTAACAAACTTAGGTACTCAGTGAGGTGAATTATTAATCTGAACCTATGATAACAACACCTAATAAAATTACTGAACGTTCTTATTACTTGAGTTTCTCCACACCTAAACATCACTTAAACAGCACTGCATTTGCGCAGATCTCTGACTAATCACTATCAACATTCAACACTAGAATACTGGTTACAGTGTTAGATTCAGGAACAACAAACATGTTACACGCAGCGTAACCTTTAACGGGTCACTCAGATATTCAAGTCTTAGATCTGATGTAATCAGACAGATGCATAGGTACGCGTCTGTTTGATCTGACTGGGTATCTGGGCTTGTCTGTTAAGGCGGGGTCGACATGTCGTCCAGGTGGGGCATCTTCAAGTCCATGTCTGATTTTCTTGAAGCATGAGGCATTCCTGACAATTGAGTGTCCATCCCTTGTAGCTGTAATTTCAGAACCCTTAACTTTAGTCACTTTATAGGGTTTTGCATTGTATGGTGTGGATAATTTGTTGTGCTTGGGTTGGCGATGCAGCACTGTGTCACCCAGACTTAGTGAGTGTGGTCTGGCGCGACGAGTTGCATCTGCGATCACCTTCATCTTGATCTTTGCACTATCATCCCTTGCTCTCACTTCAGCATCTGAACACTTCCGTGGAGTGGTGTTAACGAAAGGGAGCTTGGTGTATAGCTGGTGTTGAAACAGTATTTCAGCTGGTGAGCTCGCTGTTGTGCAATGAGGTGTAGATCTGTACTCACGAAGAAAGATGTTTAGTTGCTGTCTCCATGGAGAACACGTTGTCAATGACTGGGATAACAGAAGATGCTGATGTTGAGCGTACACTTTCAACGACTGGATAGCGAGAATACTCGTCTGTGATAACGAGCAGGTATTCCCCCGTAGGGAGTGGTCCATAAAAGTCTGCACTGACACTGTGCCAGGGCGTTTCGGGTAATGGTGACATCTGCAGAGGGTCAGTGTGTCTGACAGGTGTGCTAGCTTGGCATGGCAGACAGTTTTGAACTGCAGATTCTGCTTTCCGATCGATCTCTGGGAACCATACTTTGGTACGTGGCAGCGCTTTGGTCTTGACGATACCCTGGTGCCCTTCGTGTGCCAGTTGTATTGCTCTTTCTTGTAGGACAGTTGGAATAACTATCCTCGGGCCTCTGAATATGAAGTCAGATGAGTCAGCTACTGTTAGTTCACTTTGAACATGTTTGAATGATTTCAAAATGTCAGCATGCTGGGATTTATCTGTTAGATGCCACGTGTTGTTCCTGATGTGACCGATGACTTCCTGCAGAACCTGGTCTTTCAGAGTCTCTGTTTTTATCTCGTGAAGTGTCATGGCTTTTGGGGTGGAGTGATAAGAGAAGAAATTGACATACCCTTCTGCAACCTTACATGCACGAGCACTTTCATTCTCCTGTGTCTGCACTGGATGACGTGACATAAAGTCAGCTGGATTATCAGCACCTTTTCTGTATTCCACTCTGAAGTTATATGGCTGAAGTCTCAGTCCCCATCTTTCTATTCTGGCAGGTGGTTTTGATCTTGGGTTATTCCAGATGATTTTGAGTGCCTTGTGATCGGTCACCAGTGTGAATGGATGTCCATAAACATACAAATGGAAATGTTCGCAACTCCACACAATGGCGAGTGCTTCTTTCTCAGTCTGCGAGTATCTCAACAGAGCTATTGAGGGGCTTGAACCATGGCGCCTGTGTTTGGCTTGGCCGCTGTTGCTGCTCCGTGTTTTTGTCGACTGCTTCAGTATATTGTTTTTTATCTTGTCATCTCATCTGTGATATATCATGAAGGTCTAATTGCTACTCTGATCTACAGTTCACATACATTGTTGAGTATCAAAATATGTATGGAAAAAAATTTTGACAGCTGGTAGAGCTACCACCAGGCTTTCCCTCCGCCGTTTGTCTGCCCTCCTCCCTCTCCCGACTACCAGTACCTGTTCTTAGCTCCAAACAATAACCCAGGAGCAAAAACAAGGTTAAGGAGGTCGTCTAGAAGGGGCTGTAGGTCTGGTGTACAGGCTAAAAGGAAATGCGCCCGACAGAGGGGATTTCTTCCGCTCCATGGTAGAGAACGTCTCCGGTATTTGGTACCAGTTCCCCTCCAGCACGCGGATAAGGCCGATTGGTTACCACCTACCCAGCCTTTCATCACGGGCGAACAGAACGATTACCTGGATCGGCGTCTTGTCTGGAGATGCGGGATGTTTTCACTTTGGCCTATCATTCTACAAGACCACAATTCCACAGCTAGAGGTACCGGGAGACTACGTCTTCATTCCAGGTGTCTGCTGTCAATTCCCCGTCAATCAGCTGTTGATGACGTCAGCCTGTCACCTCCGCTTCAGATCGCTCTCCTGAACACTCGCTCCATAGCCAACAAATCATTTGTATTGAATGACTTTTTTTAGCAGTAATAGTCTGGACTTCATGTTTCTCATGGAATCTTGGCAGCGGGAGAATGAATTTATCCACCTTAATGAGCTCTGCCCGGGCGGCTGTCACTTCATCGGGACTCCGCGTTTGGACCATCGTGGTGGTGGTCTGGTCACTATTCACCGAGACAATTTCGCTTGCAGGACTGTGGACTCTGAGTTTTCCCTTCCTTTGAGTCACAACTTCTTAAGGTTGGTTCTTCAGATATATTTTATTGTGTTTTAATTTACCGCCCTCCCGGCCCCGCTGGTGTTTTTATTAAAGATTTTACGGACATTTTATCTTCCATTATTAAACTGGAGAAAGTCTTAATGATTGGGGATTTCAACCTCCACGTGGATGATCTTAGCTGTAGCATGGCCTCTGACTTTTTATCTATTAAAGACTCTTTTAGTTTTATTCAGCATGTCTCTGGGCCCACCCATGTTAAAGGCCACACCTTGGACCTTGTGTTTTCTCTTGGCTTAGACATAACTAATGTCTGTGTTAAAGACGTATAAGGGAGTGACCATTCCTGTGTTTCTTTTAGTCTTAGCTTCCCACTGTACGCACCACCTTCTAATGTCATGTTCCATAAGCGGTTCATAAATCAGGATGTTGCTTTGAAGTTTTCTAATATGTTGGACCCTCATGTGATTAGTGGCTGCAGTGATGCTGATGTTGCTACACAGTGCTTTAATAATCACTGCTTGGAGATTTTAAATTCAGTGGCACCTATGCAATCTGTCATTGCTGCCCCAAAAAGAGCTCATCCGTGGATAAATATCGATGTAAGGAAGGTCAAAAGAATCTGTAGAAAAGTAGAACGTCTTTGGAAATCAACCAAACTCGAAGTTCACAGGCTTCACCTTAGGGAACTTTGGGTTTCCTTACATGAAACCATAAAAACAGCCAGATCAGCATATTTTTCTCAGTTAATATCATCAAGCAAGAGAAATTCCAAGGTACTGTTTGACTCCATAAACTCTATTGTTTCCCCCGTGGTCCACCGAGTACCTGTGACATCTATATCTGAGAGTGATGAGTTTCTGAATTTCTTTGTGGATAAAGTTGATCATGTCCGTATGAGCATTGGTTCTTCAATACTATCTGTTTGTGTCTCTAGATCACCTCCCCCTCATTTACTGTCAGTGTTTAACCCAATGACCATACATGACCTTTCACTCCTGCTGGATAAAATGAAAATTACCACTTGTGCAAATGACATTCTACCTGCTGGGCTGCTTAAAAATGCTCTCTCTGTCATTGGCCCCTCTATTGTAGAGATATGCAATGCCTCTCTTTTAACAGGTGTGGTCCCTACATTCTGTAAACATGCTGTTGTTGAGCCAATATTAAAAAAGAGCAGTTTGTATCCAACTCAGCTTAAGAATTATAGGCCTATCTCTAAGCTTCCATTATTATCGAAAATTCTGGAAAAAGTAGTTGCAGATCAACTTACCACTTTTTTAGAAAAACATGAAATTTATGACAAATTTCAGTCAGGTTTCCGTAAAAGTCACTCAACAGAAACCGCATTACTTAAAGTCTCGAGTGACATTATGATGTCAGCTGACTCCGGAGCATCCTCAGTCATGGTTTTGTTGGACTTGACATCTGCCTTTGACACCATTGATCATACCATCCTGATTAACAGGCTCCGGGACGTAGTTGGTGTGTCTGGTCTGGCTTTGAAGTGGTTTCAGTCGTACCTCTCCAACAGATCTTTTAGTGTTTTTGCAAATCGGTTTATGTCACATTCTAAAGATCTGAGATGTGGGGGTACTGCAGGGTTCAGTTCTGGGTCCTATTCTTTTTCTTTTTCATGTTACCTCTAGGACTTATAATTAGGCAGTTCCCTGAGGTGTCTTATCACTTCTATGCTGATGATATTCAGCTCTATTGTTCTTTTAAGCCGATGGAAGTCCATAAACTGTCCTCTTTAATTAAATGTTTAGCTTCCATTGAACAGTGGCTTGGTGACAACTACTTACAGTTGAACTCTGAGAAGTCAGAAACATTAATTATTGCCCCTGACAACCAGATATCTCTAATCAAACAGCATCTTGGTTCTCTTGGCTCATCGGTTCACCTGAGCCTCGGGTACCTTGGTGTGATGTTTGATTCTGCCATGTCCCTAGAACAACACTCTCGCCAGTTAATTAGGAACTGCCCTTTTCAGCTAAGAAACATCTCCAAACTGCAAACTTTGCTGTCTAAGACTGAGTTAGAAATGGTTATTCATGCTTTTATTTCTTCTCGCTTAGATTATTGTAACAGCCTTTTTCTTTGTTTGAGCAAAAGGAATCTTGACTGTCTCCAGTCAGTCCAGAATGCTGCTGCAAGGCTTTTAACTCAGACACGAAAAAGAGAGCACATTACACCAGTGTTACGCTCATTACACTGGCTTCCAGTACATTTCAGAATTCATTTTAAAATCTTGGTACTGACTTTTAAAGCTTTGAATTGTGATGCCCCTTCTTACATTTCTGATCTTTTAGAACCAAACGCTCCCTCTCACAGCCTGAGATCTTCTAATCAAAGGCTGTTGGTAGTCCCACGAACTCGTTTTAAGACCAGAGGAGAGAGATCTTTTAGAGCGGTGGCCCCCAGGTTGTGGAATGCTCTCCCCACATCATTACGTTGCCTTGATTGTATTTATTCTTTTAAAAAGCAACTTAAGACTCATTTATTTAGATTGGCTTTTAATTAGATTTGTGCTGTGTTTTATTATTAATGTATTTTATGTATTTCTGTTTTATATTACTGTGAAGCACTTTGTGGTTTTTATCCTGTGAAAAGTGCTATATAAATAAATTGATTTGATTTGATCTCGTTTCTACATCACTCAGTGCTCTGCTTGCATATGCAATAATGTGCTTCATCCCCTTTTCATCTTTTTGACAGAGGATGGCGCCCAGTCCTACTGGACTAGCATCAACAATCAGTTCAGTCTGTCTGCTGGGATAGAAGTAGGACATCGTCGTGTCGCTTGTGAGACTGACCTTGAGTGCCTGCAACGCAGTTTCTTGGTCTTGACCCCATGTCCAAGGGGTGGCCTTGTGTGTGAGCCTGCGCAGTGGCTCAGAGATCGATGAGAAGTCTCTGATGAACCTTGAGCAGTAATTGGCCATGCCAAGGAGACTTTTGATGTCAGCAGGTGTTTTTGGGTTGGGAGCGTGTTGAACTGCTGCAACCTTTTTAGGATCTGCTGAAACGCCACCTGCAGAGAGGATGAAACCAAAAAACTCAAGTTTTGTTTTATTAAATTCACACTTCTCTCGATTCAGAGTAAGACCTGACTCTGATAGTCGCTTAAAGAGAGCTGTAAGATTGCTGTCATGATCAGCCTGGTCCCTGCCAAAGACTATAATGTCATCACTGAGATTTTTGACTCCGTTCAGTCCTTGCAGCGTCTGATAAATAGCATTTTGGAACACTTCAGCTGCAGAAGAGACTCCAAAGCTCAGTCTTTTATAGCGCCGAAATCCCAGATGAGTAGTGAACGTCGTAATGTAGCGGCTGTCAGGGTGTAATTCAAATTGGTGGTATCCTGCCCCGAGATCAAGTTTTGAGAACACCGTAGATCCATTCAGCTCATGGATTACATCATCAATCGTGGGCGTGACGTGTCGTTCTCGTTCGATCCACACATATCCGTACGTCGTCCGGAATCTTTGGTTTTGGCAGTGTTACAATGGGTGAAACCCACGGTGTTGGTCCCGTAACCTTTTCAATCATGTCATCAGCTTCTAATTTCTGAAGTTCGTCCTCCACTTTTTGACGTAAATG
This sequence comes from Neolamprologus brichardi, assembly GCF_056152115.1. NCBI lineage: Eukaryota > Metazoa > Chordata > Actinopteri > Cichliformes > Cichlidae > Neolamprologus > Neolamprologus brichardi. Next base: position 4,356,392 of record NC_142113.1, read on the forward strand.
AAAAGGAACACGTCTGTGTGGTTGACAGGTTGATTTTACATCCACACTGCACCTGAATGCACCACACACAGGGAGAGACGTAGATGAGTGGTATGGGTAAATCTTGATGTCTGTAGAAGTCAACGTAGGACGTGGTGTCAGTTTGTTGTAGGTAGCTTCAGTTAAGCAGTTAGCAGTGGCCCCAGAATCGATTAGCACCGGTATCTGGGTGCCCATTACTCTGACTTCAGTATGTGGGAGTTTAGGATGTTGAGCTGTGTTCACCACATATACATAAGCGTCATCACTGCTGGATGTGTGCCCTGTCTCCACGTGTGCAGCGCTATCTGTTACTTGATGAACGGTTTGCGGTGGCAGGTTTTTCTTCTACTTCTTTCCACAATGTGTCTCTTTTCTCTTTGAGCGACATTGCTTTGCAAAATGATTGTATTTGCCACAAGAATTACAGATTTTGTCTTTGGCTGGGCAGCCTTGCTCATGAGGATATCTGCCTCCACAGTTTCGACAGCGGTTATTCGGCTGCCATGAGGGTGTCCATTTGTTTCTAGCCGTGGTGTCACGTCCTGTTTTGTGCTGTACTTTATTAACTGCAGCTGTCTTGTCAGCTTCCATCCCTGTAGCTTACAATTCAGACAGCTCACATGCACGCCCATGATTTAATAGATCATCCAACGTTAAATCAGGTTCTCTGAGTGCTTTTCTACGCAGCTGTGATGATGTACAGCTTTGGATAATTTGTGTTTTGATTTCTGCAGTCATGTCTGCAAACTGTTTTTGGCTAGAATCCTAAGCCTGGTGGAATAGTTGTCCAACGTTTCACCTGATTCCTGCACCGCTTTCCTGAATAGATAAATCTGATACTGTAGCTCAGGAGGTAGAGCAGGTCACCTACTGATCGGAAGGTTGGAGGTTCGTTCCCAGGCTCCTCCAGTCTGCATGCCAAGTATCCTTGGGCAAGATACTAACCCCAAGTTGCTCTCCGATGCGTCCATCGGAGTATGAATGTGTGTGAATGTAGTTAGAATAGCACTAAGTATAGATAAAGTGCTTGTGAGAATGGGTGTGACTGGGTGAATGTGGCATGTTGTATAGAGCGCTTTGAGTACTACAGGAGAGTAGAAAAGCGCTATATAAGAATCAGTCCATTTACCATTTACTGTGCGTTTTTCTTAGGCGCAAAGTATGCTGACAATTTCTGTTTTGTATCTGCGTACTTGTCGCCAACCGTTGCTAACGTGTCGTAAACGTCATGCACTTTTTCACCAGGCACATGCAGCAATAATGCTCTCAATCTCGCATCTCCAGTAATATTCATTGCCGTGGTGTAGTTTTCAAACCTCTGAAGCCATTTCGTCCAGCGAGGTCCGACTTAACCGAGGTCGGTGTCCGTGTCGAAGGGTGGAAGTGGAGTAGCGTGTGCAGCCATGTTCTTGTCTCCTAAGCTCCGGGTAGGGCAACTTCCTTCGTCTTGCTTTGGTTGTAACCTTTACTCTCGTCGCCAATGTAATGTTTGCATGCCTCAAACATTAATGATGACACCTTCAGTATTTCTCAGTTCCATTCTTTAATTCTCAGGCTTGCAGCGGCAACACAGTCTGCAGCGCTAACTTGTTCATCTACCGTTTTCTGTTGTCTCCTTTTTCTATATCCTCCTTCCGCCTTACATTCGACCTTTCGAAATAAAAGTTCTGTAAACATCACAGGTATCACCGTCTTTCCCTCGCCCAGTTTGAGGACCTGCTGTCCCGCGTTGGTCCAAGCATCGCCCGCTTAGACACCAACTACAGGCGCTCAATCCCTGTCGCCTGTGCTAATGTATGCTAAACTATCGTTTATACACTGCTAACATGGATGTGGTATGCTAACAGTGAATGCTGTGGGTGTTTACTGATAGCAAACTGTGGTATGGAGACGACTGTTTATAACATTTCTAGTGATACTCAAAAGTAGGGGTGGGTGATATAAACGATATACGATAGAAACGATATAAATTTGGCCAACGATAGAGATTTTGACTATACCGCTCTATCCGATAGCGCATGTTGATGATGTCATCAAGCTGCGCCTGTTTTGGTCAAAAGCATAGCGGCGGGTAAAACCATTATCATCTGCAAATTATGGCGGGCGACAGTCATAGCAAAGAGATGAAGCACTTTTGAAATATGGGGAAAGCCAAAAACTGCGCTTCCTCCACTTCCGTAACATTGATTCATTAATGTTGAATTCTCTCGCAGCTGTTCTATTCCCATGTTGTTGCAATATATTAATAACTAACCTCGTATTGTGGATGAATAATCTCAGTTGTTCTCCTGACTGAAGTTTGGCCCGTGTATAGCATCCTGCTATGCAATTGCATTTGTCCCTGACCACCAGAATCCCTCACGTTAACTTTTAATGAGTGGAAAAAAAGTTGGCGTTCATCCTCCAGCTTCACTGTGCTAATGTTATGCTAACACAGTGTTTGTTTGACTTTGGGACCTGAAACGGACGGAGTTTTGGACCCAGATTACTCCGCGAAGCTCCTCACTATGGCAGCCGTAATGCTCTGACAATCCATCAAGCAGTGCAGTTTACCAAAGGTGTACTAAAACATTTTTTAACAGATTTCTGTACGCCAAAATCGGTTCGAGGTCAGTAAGCACAACCAAAACTCATACATAAGGCACACTCTTGATTTTTGAGAAAATTAAAGGATTTTAAGTGTGCCTTATAGTGTGGAAAATACATTATACAGAAGAAAAGAATATATCGCGATATATATTGTTACCGCACCTGCTTCAAATTATATCGCGATATGAATTTTAGGCCATATCGCCCAGCCCTACACCGCTCCTCTCTAAAACAGCAATAAGGATAATTATTAGGCCATATGTAAATAACTTTATAACTTAAAGCAAAATTGGGAAACGTAAAGTCTGAAACAAGTCTTTATATTAAGGGCCATCAGTCAAACGATACTGTTTGGTCTGGGTCTAAACAGAGCACACGCATGCGGCCGCTTTGAGCGTTCACACTAGAGGGCATTTGTTGTCACATTTTATTTGTAGCGTGAACGAGCAGACAAAAAAATCCGATTTGATCAAAAAATCTGAACTGAGCATTAAGACCTGCAGTGTGAACGTAGCCTAAGATGGCACAATAAATGCTGAATGTTGGGTGCTCGTGAGTAATTGTCTTGTCATGTTCTTAAAACAAACTTTCTGCATGAAATGATCAGATACACTTTAATGGAATCTTTGGGTTTTTATTTTTTTCTGTAAACAACAAAAAATTAATTTAAAGAATATAGATATTTAAACCTGAGATCTAAGGTAAACCTAACAGGTAACAGGATGATGTTCAATACACATTTTTCTTTACATCCAGTCAATCAACTCTGATAATTAAAATGAAACTGATTTAGGAGTTCACAAAGCTACCTTAAGGAGCTCAGTTAATTAATAAACTTCTATCAACTTAGCTAACAGATTATAGTTAAGCTAAAATAGATTCCTAAATTAAAAGAACTACTACAGTATTTGAATTAACTAAAAAACCTAAGTCAACTGAACTAGGACAAGAGTTTAAACAATACTCTTTCATGTGATTCTTGTGTAAATGGTTAAAGAGGTTTGTCATGTTTGAGTGGTGGTGGGGACCGTTTTGTGCTATAATTTGCATAGTACAGTTTTCTGGGGCGTGTCAGACTTTTCATAACCAAACCATGTCCATGCTACAGAGGTAGCCCCTCGTTTAGCAATAAGGTCCTCGACTTGTTTTGACTGGTCCTTCTGTTTGGAGCTACCTGGTTCTGCCTCATCCTCGCTGGCCATGCTGGTATTCTCTGTGCCTTCATCCGCATGGTGACTATAAGCGCCAATTTATAGTTACTTCATGTTTTAATTTGAGGTCATTTGTTTGATGCATATTCTGAAATTTGATGTTTGAAAATAATGTATATCATTTCAGTTTACTTTGAAAAGTCTCAGCAGGATCTTGAGCTTTCTTGTGAAAGGTTTATGTGGAAAATAAACAAGCGGACGGCGGAGCCACACGATGCTTTTACCGTCATTGCTGGTAACAAAAGTACGAAACAGTCGCTTGTCCGTCCATAGTGTGGTTTTTTTAATTATAAGAGAGAGAGAGAAGTTTAAGAAATTAATATAGCTGCTACAGTGACCATCAAAACCATGAAAAAATATTGCCGTAAACAGTTTATTTTGCAACATCACGAAACAAACGATAGGGTATATAATATGAAACAATGCACATTTTTATATCATCATCCGATATATATATCGTCATATCGCACAGCCATAATCCTTTGTTTTTTGTTTCTGTTGTTTATGTTCAAGGTAAAAAAAAAAGAAAAAAAATATAAACTTTTTAAAATATCTTTTTGTGTCTCTTGTTTTCCTCAGAATAAATTGCAACTAGTCTCAATGGCTGAGATGGAGGAGCATCACAGCGACACGTTAACCCCGACTGCTGCAGTTCCTGTATGAACTGAGCAACTCTGAAAATCCAAGGAAAAGCTGAGTGTATTTTATTTAAAGCTCAGATGGAACTTGATGGACTAGCATGCAGGCTGCATTCAGGACTTTGTCACACTGGTATGTGAAGAGTGGTACCAAGAGAACTTGTGCGCACACAACGTGTCACTTTATGCTTGCTCTTCTCCAGCCTCTGGTGTCACTTTGTAGTCATTTGTCTTATTATTGTCTTATTTGATGCAATTTAGGTTCTGTGCGCACAAGCAGAGGTTATTGCTCCGGAAGTAACCATGACCTCGTTTTCAGAGCCGTGTTTAACGTTTAATGGCCGTGAAATATGTCAGACTTTTTCCTCTACTTAAACAGTTAAGAGCATTTGAACACAGTGGAGAAAAAGGTGTGCATTAAGGATTTTGAAACTATGTTTAAGTAGGGCTGGGCGATATGACCCAAAATTCATATCTCGATATTTTTTAGCTGGATGCCGATATAAGATATGTATCTCGATATTTTTTTAAAGCCATAAGGTAAAAACAAAAAGAGAGTTCTTAGTCAAAGCTGTGTCCCAGATGTCACACGGGCACTTTTATTAACATACAGCGTAGATGTACATGAAAAAAAATTACTCAAAAATAAATTATGAGCATTTATTAAATAATAATGCTCCATAAATAAAAGAAAACTATGTTGTTTTTGTGCATAACAAAGAGCTCACAATTGTGCAGTCAAAATGTAAACTAAAAGACGCAGAGCATAATAACAAGGGCAGATTTCACAGCTGCTCTGTTCCCAAGTTTGTGACTGACAGCCTGGAGTTTGAAATCCGCTTCATAACCGTGTCTCTTAACAGGTGCCATTTATGGTCCTTATGCACACGTAAGGTAATCCAACTTCAGTAACCCTACAAACGCCACTGCTGTTTAGTTTTCTGTCTTCATTTATGTTGGAAGTGTTAGCAGAGCTGTACGTTTTAATTAGTTTCAAAAGTCTCTGTCAGAACATGGTATGAAATGTTTAGGTGTAAACTAGCGAGCTAACTTCCTGTTAACTTCTAACTCCGTTAAATTTAATAAATTCTGTTTTCATGGATGTAAAACGTAATTGTTACACCCGATAAAGCAGCAACGCTGATGATTTAATTAAAGATGAAAGAATTTAGACCGTTTTAACTCTTAGTGTTCGTTTGACTTTGGGACCTGAAATGGACGGAGTTTTGGACCCAGATTACTCCGCGAAGCTCCTCACTACAGCAGCCGTAATGCTCTGACAATCCATCAAGCAGTGCAGCTTACCAAAGTTGTGCTAAAACATTTTTTTTTAACGTTTTTTAAACAATTTTTGCACGCAGAAATCGGTTCGAGGTCACCAGAATTCATACATAAGGCACACTCTCGATTTTTGAGAAAATTAAATGATTTTTTTTGTGGAAAATACGTTATACAGAAGAAAATAATATATATCAGTGATTAGAGCTGGGCGATAGAACAATAACGATATGTATTGCGAAATACCTTTTTCTCGATAGAAAAATTAAACTATCGCGATAGACCTCATCTCTCTCTCTCTTCCTCTCTTATAAAAATGAATAGCCAATACAAATTAAGTAGTGCAGAGCCGAACCAATCACAGCTGTAGCGTCACGTCACGTAACTTGTTACGTACAGCTCAGGTGCCAAGCCGCGCATGTGTATTTGTTTGGGAAGCAGCCTTCCGCCGTGAGGCCGGGTAATGGAGAAAATGAGTGTTCCGCCTAGAGAAAAGTCTAGGTGACCAAGTTACCGAAGAGAGCACAGATGACGGTTCCAATGCCGGAGAGATTGTCGAAAGGAAAGGCCAGAGAAGTTCCGTAGTGTGGAGGTATTTCGGCTGTTTGAAGTCTGACAAAAAACAGAGTAACGCGCACTGTAAATTGTCGTCGAAAACAACCAGGGGAATCCCTGTGAAGCAGCAACAGTCAATTGAGTCTGCTTTCTCCAGCGTCTTACCATATGACAAAAAAGCTAAGAGACATAGCAACATAAAGAATGCCATAGCTTACTGTCTTGCTAAAGACATGCTACCAATAAACACGGTCCACAATGAAGGATTCAAGCAGCTAATTAAGGTAATGGATCCTCGTTACCAACTCCTTAAACATAAACATGTCTCTCAGACAGCGCTTCCAAAGCAATATTATATAAGTTAGTCAATTTTGTCTCTTCTTCTGTAAAATAAACTGAGATTTATTCTTAGAATTAATATTTTGTTTCTAAGTGGAACTGACAATTTAGTAGTCTGTTGTTTGTTCTATTTTGAAACTTAAAGGCTTTAGCGGCTACTTTTTGTGTAGTTTGTAATATTTGCCTTTATTTTGCCTAAACTGAAGCCTCATTTTAAGTACATCTGCCCTGTTGAACTTATTATGGGAAATAAATATTTAAATCAAAACAAGCTGCTGATTATTTCACATTTTACTTGTGAGCAACAGCACATTTAAATCTTACATATATAGTTATTTGGCTTATATCGTGATATATATCGTTACCGCACATGCTTCAAATTATATTGCGATATGGATTTTAGGCCATATCGCCCAGCCGTACTCAAACGGTCTCATCAAGTCCCGATTTAATTCGATTTATGCCGTGTTATCAGTGTTTGCATTGATAGCATGGCTGTGGTGTCATATCAGTGTATGCTCTCGGTGTTTGCTGATATCAAACTGTGGTATGAGGACCACTGTGGGTTGATCTTTGTAGTGATACTCACTCCGTTTTTTTTATTTAGACCTGGTTTAATTCTGGTATAGTTAAATATTTGTATATAATCCCCGCAGCTGTCAGACTCTATAACAGGGGTCACCAGCCTTTCTTAAAACTGAGAGTTAGATAAAACTGTGACCAGTTTGGTTCATCTTTAGTTATATGGTTCTATCCAGCATATTCTATCTTGATATGCTGTCTTATCACAGGCTAATTTTTCAAAAATATTAACAATGATTTATGCAAGGAAAGGGCTACATACAACTCTTTATTTCTATTAATGTCTTACTTCATTCCTACCTAATTGACATGTTTAGGAATTATGAGTGATTGGCTCACTGTAGTGGTAAAAGTTGCTACCAATCAAATTATGATATGTTAAAGTTAAAACAAAACACAACTGACTGTTTTATATTATATCTAATATATATTATGTAATTATCCTTATAATTACAAAATGTTTTATGTAAGATTTATGTTTTGTAATTTAAATCTGACATCACAAAAGTATTTTGGAGTTTGAATATTTTGTAATTTTTTGTAATTTTGTAACTGCAGTACACATAATATTAATTTTGAACAATTTTGTCCAGGTTCCTTGCCACCAGGGACTCCTCCAGGACCATCGCGTTCAGTTACAGAGTCGGTGTGTCCACGGTGTGCCAGATCATCCCCCAGGTAGCGACGGCCATCTGGGACTGTCTAGTGGACGACTTCATGGCTGTGCCTTCACCTGGAGACTCATAGAGAAAGTATATACAGTGGTCCCTCATTTATTGCAGCAGGGTTTCTCAGAATAACTAGCCCCTCGCCACACACTTTATACACTTTATTTATTTATTTATTTTTTACACACACACACATGAAGATTAGTCACAGTTCTCACAAGTTGATTCTCACAGTGCAAACCTTTGTAGATTTCAAAACGTAAAAGTATCATTATGCTGTGTTTTTTCTTCGTCTGCCTGCCACTTTGGTGCATCTTTTTCCCTCCAGGAGTGATGATGTCATCATCACTCCATAAGCCAATGAGATTATCACATGACATTTATGAACAGGGATATCTCTTTTTACAGTAACTGTTTTCAATTTAACGTAATATTTAAGTGTTTCTTAGTTTTAGACTAGTTGGTTAGTCTATTTCAATGTTTTAAACCATATCCCAGGTTTTTACTTCACCATTTATGGAGTTTTAACAAGCAAATAAAAGACAGAGCTTAATTCTGTAAAGATTAGATGAAAAATACTCAAAGGATAAATTCAATTGGTTTATTATTTTGTTACATAAGTTGAAAAAAGTAAAACAAGTAACTACAGAAACAACATAAAAGGAAACTTAAACAATCAAATAAATAAATGAAGGGGGGGGGGGGGGTAAGGAGGGTAGGGGGGAAGGGAGGAGGAGAGAGAAAACCCCAACAATCCCCTCTGAGCAAGCACTAGGCGACAGTGGGGAGGAAAAACTGCCTTTTAACGGGCAGAAGCCTCCAGCAGAACCAGGCTCAGGAGGGGGCAGTCAACTGCTGGGACTGGTTGGGGGGGGGGGGGGGGGGGGGGGGGTGAAAAAAAGAAAAAAGATTAAGAAGGTAGGGAATATGTGTTAGGAGAGAAAGGGAGAGGGGGGACAGGAGAGGTGAAAATTAAGATGGATCACAGGTGGAGGAGGACGAGGCTAAATCATCTGAATAACCAGCAGACGCCTCGTTTCTTCATTTCCAGGTATTTTTCCATGAGCGCTTTTTTCTCCAGGATAAGGGTTCTCAACTGATCGTTTGTTTCTGCATTTTGCTCCTCGAGTTGCTTGCATCTTTGCTCCATTTCTTTTAATGCTGCTTGTTCTTTTCTAGGCTTTTCTTTCGGGTCTTCGTACGTTGCCTCCTCCATTGGATTTGCCTTGCACATGTCTGTATTTCTCTCTTGTTTTTTCTTGTACATCTCTTCTATCAGGTCAATTTTTCTCTTGAATACTTGATGCATAAGCAGCAGGTATTCATATTTTTTCTCTTGTTGTTGCTTTTGTGCCTGCATTTCACTTATTTGGCTCTTCAAGTCACTGACCCTCAACAACATCTCATTCATGAGCTCTGAGTGTTCTTTCCTCATTCCATCGATCGTACACTGCATCTCTGAACATTGTCTTTCCAGTATTTCCTTTTCTCTTTCCAGGTCAGGTGTTTTCTCCCTCATTTCATTACAAAATTCTCGCAGTTCTAGATTCCTTCTCTCAAAGTCCTGGAGAATACGTTTTTCTTCTTCCTGTTTCTCTTTTTCTTCAAGAAGCTCTTTATTTTTGCACTCTGTTTCATCAAACCTGACTTTCAGCTCTACGTACATTTCCCTCATGGCTTTGAGTTTGTCCTCCATTGGTATTTCTGTTTCTCTTTCCAGTTCAGGTTTTTTGTCCTTCATTTCATTACAAAATTCTCGCAGTTCTAGATTCCTTCTCTCAAAATCCTGGAGAATACGTTTTTCTTCTTCCTGTTTCTCTTTTTCTTCAAGAAGCTCTATATTTTTGAACTCTGTTTCACCAAACCTGACTGCCAGATCTACGCACATTTCCCTCATGTCTTTGAGTTTGCGCTGCAGTCGTATTGTCTTTTTTCTTTCCAGTTCAGATGTTTTTTCCATCATTTCATTACAAAATTCTCGCAGTTCTAGATTCCTTCTCTCAAAGTCCTGGATAATACGTTTTTCTTCTTCCTGTTGCTTTTTTTCTTCAAGAAGCTCTTTCAGTTTGTGCTCCATTTGTATTTCCTGTTCAGTCTTCTGTTGGCGGATTTTTTCAATTGTTTTCTCAGCTTCATCGAGCTTTCCTTGAAGTATCTGTATCTCCTCAATAGTAGCTTTCTTTCCTTGAAGCTGGGCAGATGTTTCTTTTAATTCAGCACTCTGTGTTCCCGATGAAAAAATACGGGAAAAAAAATTCTTTCGTCCTTGACCAAACTTCATTCCCTCATTGATAATTTTTATATCAGGCTGCCGTTGCTGTTTTCCTTCCAGGTCTTTATTTCGTGCTTCCAATTGTCTGCACTTCTCCTCTAGTTGAAGCTTCTCTTCTTCAATTTGTTTAACTTTGTCATGGAGGTCAGAGTTTTCCTTCTGACTTTCCTGTAATGCCCTTTGGATTGATAAGACAACATCCATGGTTATTTCTCCTGAAGAGATTGGCTGGCCAGACCACGAAGGAGAGGCAGCATTATTTATTTTTCTTTGTCGGCGTTTTCGTCCCATGTTGGAGCCTGTGCACAGTGACTCTGAAAAGGCTTAGAAATATTTCCAAATGTATCTCGTGTCGAACGTTTGAAGTCTGCTGCTTCTGATCCCTATTTATAGACTTCAGAACTTCAAAGGATCAAAGGTATTAATGATGTCACATCTTGTGACATCATCATTCCGTAAGCCAATCAGATTGTCACATGACATTTTAAAATGGGGATGTTTTTCTTTGTTTTTTTGTTTTTTTTTAAAGTTTTTTTTGGAGTTTTCACCATTTGCTCCAGGAGCTGCGCCTGGATGACGGCCGCTTTCAGCGGTACTGTTATGTTTGCATGCCTCAAACATTAATGATGACACCTTCAGTATTTCTCAGTTCCATTCTTTAATTCTCAGGCTTGCAGCGGCAACACAGTCTGCAGCGCTAACTTGTTCATCTACCGTTTTCTGTTGTCTCCTTTTTCTATATCCTCCTTCTGCCTTACATTCGACCTTTCAAAATAAAAGTTCTGTAAACATCACAATCACCTCCTTTCTTTTTTTCTTTAACAAACTTAGGTACTCAGTGAGGTGAATTATTAATCTGAACCTATGATAACAACACCTAATAAAATTACTGAACGTTCTTATTACTTGAGTTTCTCCACACCGAAACATCACTTAAACAGCACTGCATTTGCGCAGATCTCTGACTAATCACTATCAACATTCAACACTAGAATACTGGTTACAGTGTTAGATTCAGGAACAACAAACATGTTACACACAGCGTAACCTTTAACGGGTCACTGAGATATTCAAGTCTTAGATCTGATGTAATCAGACAGATGCATAGGTACGCGTCTGTTTGATCTGACTGGGTATCTGGGCTTGTCTGTTAAGGCGGGGTCGACATGCCGTCCAGGTGGGGCATCTTCAAGTCCATGTCTGATTTTCTTGAAGAATGAGGCATTGCTGACAATTGAGTGTCCATCCCTTGTAGCTGTAATTTCAGAACCCTTAACTTTAGTCACTTTATAGGGTTTTGCATTGTATGGTGTGGATAATTTGTTGTGCTTGGGTTGGCGATGCAGCACTGTGTCACCCAGTCTGACGCGACGAGTTGCATCTGCGATCACCTTCATCTTGATCTTTGCACTATCATCCCTTGCTCTCACTTCAGCGTCTGAACACTTCCGTGGAGTGGTGTTAATGAAAGGGAGCTTGGTGTATAGCTGGCGTTGAAACAGTATTTCAGCTGGTGAGCTTGCTGTTGTGCAATTAGGTGTAGATCTGTACTCACGAAGAAAGATGTTTAGTTGCTGTCTCCATGGTGTGCCCTGCATCTCGGCAACTCTCAGTGCTTTGCATAGGGTTCTCGTAAATCTCTCAGCAATGGCATTCGCCTGAGGCCAACAAGGTGTGATTTTGCGACGATGAAATCCTAGGTAGTCTGCAAACTGTGAGAAAGCCTCACTGTTAAAAGCAGGACCATTGTCAGTTTTTACTGTCCTTGGGATTCCAAACATGGAGAACACGTTGTCAATGACTGGGATAACAGAAGATGCTGATGTTGAGCGTACACTTTCAACGACTGGATAGCGATAATACTCGTCTGTGATAACGAGCAGGTATTCCCCCGTAGGGAGTGGTCCATAAAAGTCTGCACTGACACTGTGCCAGGGCGTTTCGGGTAATGGTGACGTCTGCAGAGGGTCAGTGTGTGTGACAGGTGTGCTAGCTCTGCATGGCAGACAGTTTTGAACTGCAGATTCTGCTTTCCGATCGATCTCTGGGAACCATACTTTGGTACGTAGCAGCGCTTTGGTCTTGACGATACCCTGGTGCCCTTCGTGTGCCAGTTGTATTGCTCTTTCTTGTAGGACAGTTGGAATAACTATCCTCGTGCCTCTGAGTATGAAGTCAGATAAGTCAGCTACTGTTAGTTCACTTTGAACATGTTTGAATGATTTCAAAATGTCAGCATGCTGGGATTTATCTGTTAGATGCCACGTGTTGTTCCTGATGTGACCGATGACTTCCTGCAGAACCTGGTCTTTCAGAGTCTCTGTTTTTATCTCGTGAAGTGTCATGGCTTTTGGAGTGATAAGAGAAGAAATTGACATACTCTTCTGCAACCTTACATGCACGAGCACTTTCATTCTCCTGTGTTGGCACTGGATGACGTGACATAAAGTCAGCTGGATTATCAGCTCCTTTTCTGTATTCCACTCGGAAGTTATATGGCTGAAGTCTCAGTCCCCATCTTTCTATTCTGGCAGGTGGTTTTGATCTTGGGTTATTCCAGATGATTTTGAGTGCCTTGTGATCGGTCACCAGTGTGAATGGATGTCCATAAACATAGAAATGGAAATGTTCGCAACTCCACACAATGGCGAGTGCTTGTTTCTCAGTCTGCGAGTATCTCGTTTCCACATCACTCAGTGCTCTGCTTGCATATGCAATAATGTGCTTCATCCCCTTTTCATCTTTTTGACAGAGGATGGCGCCCAGTCCTACTGGACTAGCATCAACAATCAGTTCAGTGTGTCTGCTGGGATAGAAGTAGGACATCGTCGTGTCGCTTGTGAGACTGACCTTGAGTGCCTGCAACGCAGTTTCTTGGTCTTGACCCCATGTCCAAGGGGTGGCCTTGTGTGTGAGCCTGCGCAGTGGCTCAGAGATCGATGAGAAGTCTCTGATGAACCTTGAGCAGTAATTGGCCATGCCAAGGAGACTTTTGATGTCAGCAGGTGTTTTTGGGTTGGGAGCGTTTTGAACTGCTGCAACCTTTTTAGGATCTGCTGAAACGCCACCTGCAGAGAGGATGAAACCAAAAAACTCAAGTTTCGTTTTATTAAATTCACACTTCTCTCGATTCAGAGTAAGACCTGACTCTGATAGTCGCTTAAAGAGAGCTGTAAGATTGCTGTCATGATCAGCCTGGTCCCTGCCAAAGACTATAATGTCATCACTGAGATTTTTGACTCCGTTCAGTCCTTGCAGCGTCTGATAAATAGCATTTTGGAACACTTCAGCTGCAGAAGAGACTCCAAAGCTCAGTCTTTTATAGCGCCGAAGTCCCAGATGAGTAGTGAACGTCGTAATGTAGCGGCTGTCAGGGTGTAATTCAAATTGGTGGTATCCTGCCCTGAGATCAAGTTTTGAGAACACCGTAGATCCATTCAGCTCATGGATTACATCATCAATCGTGGGCGTGACTTTCTCGTTCGATTGCAGTGTTTGCTTGTCTCATGTCCACACATATCCGTACGTCGTCCGGATTCTTTGGTTTTGGCAGTGTTACAATGGGTGAAACCCACGGTGTTGGTCCCGTAACCTTTTCAATAATGTCATCATCTTCTAATTTCTGAAGTTCGTCCTCCACTTTTTGACGTAAATGAAAAGGAACACGTCTGTGTGGTTGACAGGTTGATTTTACATCTGTGTTTATGTGCAGTTTCACTTGAAAATCTTTGAGTTTTCCAATTCCCTTGAAAAGTTCTGGGTGTTGTTCTACTAGCTTGTCTGCAACAGAACGTTGAGACTGAGAAGAGACCGCAGTGACAATATGGAGGAGTCCCAAGGCTTTTGAGGTTTCAAAACTCAAAAATATTGAAACCTCCTCCTTTAATGACAAAGAAGAAACACCTAACTGTTTTGTCTTGTTTTTCCACACTGCACCTGAATGCACCACACACAGGGAGAGACGTAGATGAGTGGTATGGGTAAATCTTGATGTCTATCTCTAATAATCGGCTATGTACCACAGGCCTTCAAGGTGGCTGCAGTTAAACCTTTACTCAAAAAGCCATCTCTAGACCCAGCAGTCTTAGCTAATTATAGGCCAATCTCCAACCTTCCTTTCATATCAAAAATCCTTGAAAGAGTAGTTGTCAAACAGCTAACAGATCATCTGCAGAGGAATGGTTTATTTGAAGAGTTTCAGTCAGGTTTCAGAGTTCATCACAGCACAGAAACAGCTTTAGTGAAGGTTACAAATGATCTTCTTATGGCCTCTGACAGTGGACTCATCTCTGTGCTTGTCCTTCTTGACCTTAGTGCAGCATTCGATACTGTTGACCATAATATCCTGTTAGAGCGATTAGAACATGCTGTAGGTATTACAGGTATTGCACTGCAGTGGTTTGTATCATATCTATCTAATAGACTCCAATTTGTGCATGTAAATGGAGAGTCCTCTTCACACACTGAGGTTATTTATGGAGTTCCACAGGGTTCAGTGCTAGGACCAATTCTGTTTACATTATACATGCTTCCCCTAGGCAGCATCATTAGAAGACATAGCATACATTTTCACTGCTATGCAGATGACACCCAGCTCTATCTGTCCATAAAGCCAGATAACACACACCAATTAGTTAAACTGCAGGAATGTCTTAAAGACATAAAGACTTGGATGGCCACTAACTTTCTGCTTCTTAACTCAGATAAAACTGAGGTCATTGTACTCAGCGCTGAAAAGCTTAGAAATATGGTATCTAAGCAGATTCTTACTCTGGATGGCATTACCTTGGCCTCCAGTAACACTGTGAGGAACCCTGGAGTCATTTTTGACCAGGATATGTCCTTCAACGCACATATTAAACAAATATGTAAGACTGCGTTCTTCCATTTGCGCAACATCTCTAAAATTAGAAATATCCTGTCTCAGAGTGATGCTGAAAAACTAGTTCATGCATTTATTACTTCCAGGCTGGACTACTGCAATTCATTATTATCAGGATGTCCAAAAAACTCACTGAAAAGCCTTCAGTTAATCCAAAATGCTGCAGCAAGAGTACTGACAGGGACTAGAAAGAGAGAGCATATTTCTCCTGTTTTGGCTTCCCTTCATTGGCTTCCTGTTAAATCCAGAATTGAATTCAAAATCCTGCTCCTCACATACAAGGTCGTAAATAATCAGGCCCCATCTTATCTTAATGACCTTGTAGTACCATATTACCCTATTAGAGCACTTCGCTCCCACTCTGCAGGCCTACTTGTTGTTCCTAGAGTATTTAAAAGTAGAATGGGAGGGAGAGCCTTCAGTTTTCAGGCCCCTCTTCTGTGGAACCAGCTTCCAGTTTGGATTCGGGAGACAGACACTATCTCTACTTTTAAGATTAGGCTTAAAACTTTCCTTTTTGCTAAAGCATATAGTTAGGGCTGGACCAGGTGACCCTGAATCCTCCCTTAGTTATGCTGCAATAGATGTAGGCTGCCGGGGGATTCCCATGATGCATTGAGTTTTTCCTTTCCAGTCACCTTTCTCACTCACTATGTGTTAATAGACCTCTCTGTATTGAATCATATCTGTTATTAATCTCTGTCTCTCTTCCACAGCATGTCTTTTATCCTGTCTTCCTTCTCTCACCCCAACCGGTCGCAGCAGATGGCCGCCCCTCCCTGAGCCTGGTTCTGCCGGAGGTTTCTTCCTGTTAAAAGGGAGTTTTTCCTTCCCACTGTCGCCAAAGTGCTTGCTCATAGGGGGTCATATGATTGTTGGGCTTTTCTCTGTATCTATGAAGCGCCTTGAGGCGACATTTGTTGTGATTTGGCGCTATATAAATAAAATTGAATTGAATTGAATTGAAAGTCTGTAGAAGTCAACGTAGGACGTGGTGTCAGTTTGTTATAGGTAGCTTCAGTTAAGCAGTTAGCAGTGGCCCCAGAATCGATTAGCACCGGTATCTGGGTGCCCATTACTCTGACTTCAGTATGTGGGAGTTTAGGATGTTGAGCTGTGTTCACCACATATACAGAAGCGTCATCACAGCACAGAAACAGCTTTAGTGAAGGTTACAAATGATCCTCTTATGGCCTCTGACAGTGGACTCATCTCTGTGCTTGTCCTGCTAGACCTTAGTGCAGCATTCGATACTGTTGACAATAATATCCTATTAGAGCGATTAGAACATTCTGTATTTATTACAGGTATTGCACTGCAGTGGTTTGTATCATATCTATCTAATAGACTCCAATTTGTGCATGTAAATGGAGAGTCCTCTTCACACACTGAGGTTAATTATGGAGTTCCACAGGGTTCAGTGCTAGGACCAATTCTGTTTACATTATACATGCTTCCCCTAGGCAGCATCATTAGAAGACATAGCATACATTTTCACTGCTATGCAGATGACACCCAGCTCTATCTGTCCATGAAGCCAGATAACACACACCAATTAGTTAAACTGCAGGAATGTCTTAAAGACATAAAGACTTGGATGGCCACTAACTTTCTGCTTCTTAACTCAGATAAAACTGAGGTCATTGTACTCGGCGCTGAAAAGCTTAGAAATATGGTATCTAACCAGATTCTTACTCTGGATGGCATTACCTTGGCCTCCAGTAACACTGTGAGGAACCTTGGAGTCATTTTTGACCAGGATATGTCCTTCAACGCACATATTAAACAAATATGTAAGACTGCGTTCTTCCATTTGCGCAACATCTCTAAAATTAGAAATATCCTGTCTCAGAGTGACGCTGAAAAACTAGTTCATGCATTTATTACTTCCAGGCTGGACTACTGCAATTCATTATTATCAGGATGTCCAAAAAACTCACTGAAAAGCCTTCAGTTAATCCAAAATGCTGCAGCAAGAGTACTGACAGGGACTAGAAAGAGAGAGCATATTTCTCCTGTTTTGGCTTCCCTTCATTGGCTTCCTGTTAAATCCAGAATTGAATTCAAAATCCTGCTCCTCACATACAAGGTCTTAAATAATCAGGCCTCATCTTATCTTAATGACCTTGTAGTACCATATCACCCCATTAGAGCACTTCGCCCCCGCTCTGCCGTCCTACTTGTTGTTTCTAGAGTATTTAAAAGTAGAATGGGAGGGAGAGCCTTCAGTTTTCAGGCCCCTCTTCTGCGGAACCAGCTTCCAGTTTGGATTCGGGAGACAGATACTATCTCTACTTTTAAGATTAGGCTTAAAATTTTCCTTTTTGCTAAAGCATATAGTTAGGGCTGGACCAGGTGACCCTGAATCCTCCCTTAGTTATGCTGCAATAGACGTAGACTGCCGGGGATTCCCATGATGCATTGAGTTTTTCCTTTCCAGTCACCTTTCTCACTCACTATGTGTTAATAGACCTCTCTGTATTGAATCATATCTGTTATTAACCTCTGTCTCTCTTCCACAGCATGTCTTTTATCCTGTCTTCCTTCTCTCACCCCAACCAATCACAGCAGATGGCCCCGCCCCTCCCTGAGCCTGGTTCTGCCGGAGGTTTCTTCCTGTTAAAAGGGAGTTTTTCCTTCCCACTGTCGCCAAAGTGCTTGCTCATAGGGGGTCATATGATTGTTGGGTTTTTCTCTGTATTTATGAAGCGCCTTGAGGCGACTTTTGTTGTGATTTGGCGCTATATAAATAAAATTGAATTGAATTGAATTGAGTGTGAAGCAGCTGGAATGAGGATCAGCACCTCCAAATCTGAGGCCATGGTTCTCAGCCGGAAAAGGGTGGAATTCCCACTCCGGGTCGGGGATGAGTTCCTGCCCCAAGTGGAGGAGTTCAAGTATCTCGGGGTCTTGTTCGCGAGTGATGGGATAAGGGAGCCGGAGATCGACAGACGGATTGGGGCTGCAGCTGCAGTAATGCAGACGCTGCATCGGTCCGTCGTGGTGAAGAGGGAGCTGAGTGTAAAAGCGAAGCTCTCAATTTACCGGTCGATCTACGTCCCTACCCTCACCTATGGCCACGAGCTGTGGGTAGTGACCGAAAGAACGAGATCGCGGATACAAGCGGCGGAAATGAGTTTCCTCCGAAGGGTGGCTGGCCTCTCCCTTAGAGATAGGGTGAGAAGTTCGGCCATCCGGGAGGGGCTCAGAGTAGAGCCGCTGCTGCTCCACATCGAAAGGAGCCAACTGAGGTGGTTCGGGCATCTGACAAGGATGCCTCCTGGGCGCCTCCTGGGTGAGGTGTTCCAGACATGTCCCACCGGGAGGAGGCCCCGGGGCAGACCCAGGACACGCTGGAGAGATTATATCTCTCGGCTGGCCTGGGAACGCCTTGGTGTTCCCCCGGATAAGCTGGATGAGGTGGCTGGGGAGATGGAGGTCTGGGCCTCTTTGCTTAGGCTGCTGCCCCCGCGACCCGGCTTCGGATAAAGCGGATGAAGATGGATGGATGATTTAGGAGTTCACAAAGCTACCTTAAGGAGCTCAGTTAATTAATAAACTTCTATAAACTTAGCTAACAGATTATAGTTAAGCTAAAATAGATTCCTAAATTAAAAGAACTACTACAGTATTTGAATTAACTAATAAACCTAAGTCAACTGAACTAGGATAAGAGTTTAAGCAATACTCTTTCATGTGATTCTTGTGTAAATGGTTAAAGAGGTTTGTCATGTTTGAGTGGTGGTGGGGACCGTTTTGTGCTATAATTTGCATAGTACAGTTTTCTGGGGCGTGTCAGACTTTTCATAACCAAACCATGTCCATGCTACAGAGGTAGCCCCTCGTTTAGCAATAAGGTCCTCGACTTGTTTTGACTGGTCCTTCTGTTTGGAGCTAGCTGGTTCTGCCTCATCCTCGCTGGCCATGCTGGTATTCTCTGTGCCTTCATCCGCATGGTGACTATAAGCGCCAATTTATAGTTACTTCATGTTTTAATTTGAGGTCATTTGTTTGATGCATATTCTGAAATTTGATGTTTGAGAATAATGTATATCATTTCAGTTTACTTTGAAAAGTCTCAGCAGGATCTTGACCTTTCTTGTGAAAGGTTTATGTGGAAAATAAACAAGCGGACGGCAGAGCCACACGATGCTTTTACCGTCATTGTTGGTAACAAAAGTACGAAACAGTCGCTTGTCCGTCCATAGCGTGGTTATTTTAAGTATAAGAGAGAGAGAGAAGTTTAAGAAATTAATATAGCCGCTACAGTGACCATCAAAACCATGAAAAAATATTGCCGTAAACAGTTTATTTTGCAACATCATGAAACAAACGATAGGGTATATAATATGAAACAATACACATTTTTATATCATCATCCGATATATATCGTCATATCGCACAGCCATAATCCTTTGTTTTTTGTTGCTGTTGTTTATGTTCAAGGTAAAAAAAAAAGAATATAAATATAAACTTTTTAAAATATCTTTTTGTGTCTCTTGTTTTCCTCAGAATAAATTGCGACTAGTCTCAATGGCTGAGATGGAGGAGCAACACAGCGACACGTTAACCCCGACTGCTGCAGTTCCTGTATGAACTGAGCAACTCTGAAAATCCAAGGAAAAGCTGAGTGTATTTTATTTAAAGCTCAGATGGAACTTGATGGACTAGCATGCAGGCTGCATTCAGGACTTTGACACACTGGTATGTGAAGAGTGGTACCAAGAGAACTTGTGCGCACACAACGTGTCACTTTATGCTTGCTCTTCTCCAGCCTCTGGTGTCACTTTGTAGTCATTTGTCTTATTATTGTCTTATTTGATGCAATTTAGGTTCTGTGCGCACAAGCAGAGCTTTTTGCTCCGGAAGTAACCATGACCTCGTTTTCAGAGCCGTGTTTAACGTTTAATGGCCGTGAAATGGCCGTGAAATGGCCGTGAAGGGGTGGCTGTAGCTCAGGTGGTAGAGCAGGTCATCTACTGATCGGAAGGTTGGTGGTTCGATTCCTGGCTTCCCCTAGTCTGCATGCCAAATATCCTTGGGCAAGATACTAACCCCAAATTGCTCTCCGATGAATCCATCGGAGTATGAATGTGTGTGAATGTTACTTAGAAAGCACTTAGATCAATGTGCTTGTGCGAATGGGTGTGAATGGGTGAATGCACAAGTTGTGTAAAGCGCTTTGAGTGCTCAGAAGAGTAGAAAAGCGCTATATAAGAACCAGTCCATTTACCATTTACCATGAAATATGTCAGACTTTTTCCTCTACTTAAACAGTTAAGAGCATTTGAACACAGTGGAGAAAAAGGTGTGCATTAAGGATTTTGAAACTATGTTTAACTAGGGCTGGGCGATATGACCCAAAATTCATATCTCGATATTTTTTAGCTGGATGGCGATATAAGATATGTATCTCGATTAGAGATGGCACGATAGCACTTTATGTCCGATACCGATATCATAAATTTGGATATCTGCCGATACCGATATGAATCCGATATAGTGTGTTTTTTAATTAATAAAACGTTTTTTTAATATCTTGCTGCATTTTGTATAAGTTTATACTCAAGTTTAAATAAATAACAACACTAAAGCTATTCTGTTATACCTGTATGTAAAAAAAATACACTGCCCCCAAAATATTTCATAGTTCAGCAATACTAATCTAATAAACTTAGCAGTATTTATACAGTATTTATACTTAATATTTCTGCTAAGCAGAGTACTTAGCAGAAATATTAAGCAACCTAACTAATAGGGTTGCAAACTCCCAGCAAAAAAAAATAGGGAACCACCCTCCACCTCATGATGCTTAATCGATGTAATCAAATTTAATTTGATGCAGGGGAAAAATGCACAGAAATAAATTATTTCTCAAGAATAATTAAATAGATTCAACATCTTTCTTCAACAGAATTGCAGACTGCACAGATGGTATCTTCCCAAAGGAAAAAGTAGTATAGCTTACTAGGGTATATTAGCCTTAACATTTACTATATACAGTAATGGACTTCTATGTATTTTACATCAGATTAAAACTTTGGGTGTAAGATTCAGATAATTATTTATTAAAAGCTAGACATTTTAAATGAGAATAAGAAAGAAAAGTATGTCTTTGTGCCCCCTTTTCCCTGTTCATGCCCTATCGGCCCCCCTGGCTAAACTTTGCTAGATCCGCCCCTGCACAGTTACCAGCCGTCAGCTATGTAGAAAAAGATCCTGGTGTAGAAAGTAATATTAAATAAATTCTAACAACAGCTTATCAAGGTTAAACGTGCTGCTGTTGTTCAGCCGCTGGTTTCCTCTTTCTGGTGCAAAGTGGGCCAAACACAAAGAAGAGAGACGGACTCGCGACAGAAAAGCCGATCAGCTGATCATTGATCAGTTTCACGATTGAAGTAGCAGCAGGAGAGAGAGAGAGAGAGGCAGTCGCTCCATATATCGGTTGTTAAGCTTAATGCTGGAATGCTTTACAAACATTCAGAGATGAACTTACACACTTGCTTTACTTCTCTCTGGGAAAACTTCCTCGGAGATGAAATGCTGGTTTGGTAGCGAGGCTACAAATACACACAGCTGCTCTATCACGTGATGCACACTGCTGCAAAGTGCTACGGTTATGAGCCGGGTTACGCCGTGTAGCAAGCTTTGTGAGGTGCTTTTTTGATATTTAATGGATCGGATTACATTTTTTATTTCTCTCCGATATCCGATCCAGGAATTTGGGTCAGTATCAGACCGATACCGATACGTAATATCGGATTGGTCCATCTCTAATCTCGATATTTTTTTTAAAGCCATAAGGTAAGAACAAAAAGAGAGTTCTTAGTCAAAGCTGTGTCCCAGATGTCACACGGGCACTTTTATTAACATGCAGCGTAGATGTACATGAAAAAAAATTACTCAAAAATAAATTATGAGCATTTATTAAATAATAATGCTCCATAAATAAAAGAAAACTATGTTGTTTTTGTGCATAACAAAGAGCTCACAACTGTGCAGTCAAAATGTAAACTAAAAGACGCAGAGCATAGTAACAAGGGCAGATTTCACAGCTGCTCTGTTCCCAAGTTTGTGACTGACAGCCTGGAGTTTGAAATCTGCTTCATAACCGTGTCTCTTAACAGGTGCCATTTATGGTCCTTATGCACACGTAAGGTAATCCAACTTCAGTAACCCTGCAAACGCCACTGTCTTCATTTATGTTGGAAGTGATAACAGAGCTGTACGTTTTAATTAGTTTCAAAAGTCTCTGTCAGAACATGGTATGAAATGTTTAGGTGGAAACTAGCGAGCTAACTTCCTGTTAACTTCTAACTCCGTTAAATTTAATAAATTCTGTTTTCATGGATGTAAAACGTAATTGTTACACCCGATAAAGCAGCAACGCTGATGATTTAATTAAAGATGAAAGAATTTAGACCGTTTTTAACTCTTAGTGTTCGTTTGACTTTGGGACCTGAAATGGACGGAGTTTTGGACCCAGATTACTCCGCGAAGCTCCTCACTACAGCAGCCGTAATGCTCTGACAAGCCATCAAGCAGTGCGGCTTACCAAAGTTGTGCTAAAACATTTTTTAACAGATTCCTGCACGCAGAAATCGGTTCGAGGTCAGTAAGCACAACCAGAATTCATACATAAGGCACACTCTCGATTTCTGAGAAAATTAAAGGATTTTTTTTGTGGAAAATACGTTATACAGAAGAAAAGAATATATATCGTTACCGCACATGCTTCAAATTATATTGCGATATGGATTTTAGGCCATATCGCCCAGCCCTACTCAAAAGGTCTCATCAAGTCCCGATTTAATTCGATTGATGCTGTGTTATCAGTGTTTGCATTGATAGCATGGCTGTGGTGTCATATCAGTGTATGCTCTCGATGTTTGCCGATATCAAACTGTGGTATGAGGACCACTGTGGGTTAATCTTTGTAGTGATACTCACTCCGTTTTTTTATTTAGACCTGGTTTAATTCGGGCATAGTTAAATATTTGTATATAATCCCAGCAGCTGTCAGACTCTATAACAGGGGTCACCAGCCTCCAGAACCATCGCGTTCAGTTACAGAGTCGGTGTGTCCACGGTGTGCCAGATCATCCCCCAGGTAGCGACGGCCATCTGGGACTGTCTAGTGGACGACTTCATGGCTGTGCCTTCACCTGGAGACTCATAGAGAAAGTATATACAGTGGTCCCTCATTTATTGCAGCAGGGTTTCTCAGAATAACTAGCCCCTCGCCACACACTTTATACACTTTATTTATTTATTTTTTTACACACACACACATGAAGATTAGTCACAGTTCTCACAAGTTGATTCTCACAGTGCAAACCTTTGTAGATTTCAAAACGTAAAAGTATCATTATGCCGTGTTTTTTCTTCGCCTTCCTGCAACTTTGGTGCGTCTTTTTCCCTCCAGGAGTGATGATGTCATCATCACTCCATAAGCCAATATCACATGACATTTATGAACAGGGATATCTCTTTTTAACTTTTTTCAATTTAACGTAATATTTAAGTGTTTCTTAGTTTTAGACTAGTTGGTTAGTCTATTTCAATGTTTTAAACCATATCCCAGGTTTTTACTTCACCATTTATGGAGTTTTAACAATCAAATAAAAGACAGAGCTTAATTCTGTAAAGATTAGATGAAAAATACTCAAAGGATAAATTCAATTGGTTTATTATTTTGTTACATAAGTTGAAAAAAGTAAAACAAGTAACTACAGAAACAACATAAAAGGAAACTTAAACAATCAAATAAATAAATGAAGGGGGGGGGGGGGAGAAGGGGTAAGGGGGGAAGGGGGGAAGGGAGGAGGAGAGAAAACCCCAACAATCCCCTCTGAGCAAGCACTAGGCGACAGTGGGGAGGAAAAACTGCCTTTTAACGGGCAGAAGCCTCCAGCAGAACCAGGCTCAGGAGGGGGCAGTCAACTGCTGGGACTGGTTGGGGGGGGGTGAGGGTGAAAAAAAGAAAAAAGATTAAGAAGGTAGGGAATATGTGTTAGGAGAGAAAGGGAGAGGGGGGACAGGAGAGGTGAAAATTAAGATGGATCACAGGTGGAGGAGGACGAGGCTAAATCATCTGAATAACCAGCAGACGCCTCTTTTCTTCATTTCCAGGTATTTTTCCATGAGCGCTTTTTTCTCCAGGATAAGGGTTCTCAACTGATCGTTTGTTTCTGCATTTTGCTCCTCGAGTTGCTTGCATCTTTGCTCCATTTCTTTTAATCCTGCTTGTTCTTTTCTAGGCTTTTCTTTCGGGTCTTCGTATGTTGCCTCCTCCATTTGATTTGCCTTGCACATGTCTGTATTTCTCTCTTGTTTTTTCTTGTGCATCTCTTCTATCAGGTCAATTTTTCTCTTGAATACTTGATGCATAAGCAGCAGGTATTCATATTTTTTCTCTTGTTGTTGCTTTTGTGCCTGCATTTCACTTATTTGGCTCTTCAAGTCACTGACCCTCAACAACATCTCATTCATGAGCTCTGAGTGTTTTTTCCTCATTCCATCGATCGTACACTGCATCTCTGAACATTGTCTTTCCAGTATTTCCTTTTCTCTTTCCAGGTCAGGTGTTTTCTCCCTCATTTCATTACAAAATTCTCGCAGTTCTAGATTCCTTCTCTCAAAGTCCTGGAGAATACGTTTTTCTTCTTCCTGTTTCTCTTTTTCTTCAAGAAGCTCTTTATTTTTGCACTCTGTTTCATCAAACCTGACTTTCAGCTCTACGTACATTTCCCTCATGGCTTTGAGTTTGTCCTCCATTGGTATTTCTGTTTCTCTTTCCAGTTCAGGTGTTTTCTCCCTCATTTCATTACAAAATTCTCGCAGTTCTAGATTCCTTCTCTCAAAGTCCTGGAGAATACGTTTTTCTTCTTCCTGTTTCTCTTTTTCTTCAAGAAGCTCTATATTTTTGAACTCTGTTTCACCAAACCTGACTGCCAGATCTACGCACATTTCCCTCATGTCTTTGAGTTTGCGCTGCAATCGTATTGTCTTTTTTCTTTCCAGTTCAGATGTTTTTTCCTTCATTTCATTACAAAATTCTCGCAGTTCTAGATTCCTTCTCTCAAAGTCCTGGAGAATACGTTTTTCTTCCTCCTGTTGCTTTTTTTCTTCAAGAAGCTCTTTCAGTTTGTGCTCCATTTGTACTTCCTGTTCAGTCTTCTGTTGGCGGATTTTTTCAATTGTTTTCTCAGCTTCATCGAGCTTTCCTTGAAGTATGTGTATCTCCTCAATAGTAGCTTTCTTTCCTTGAAGCTGGGCAGATGTTTCTTTTAATTCAGCACTCTGTGTTCCCGATGAAAAAATACGGGAAAAAAAATTCTTTCGTCCTTGACCAAACTTCATTCCCTCATTGATAATTTTTATATCAGGCTGCCGTTGCTGTTTTCCTTCCAGGTCTTTATTTCGTGCTTCCAATTGTCTGCACTTCTCCTCTAGTTGAAGCTTCTCTTCTTCAATTTGTTTAACTTTGTCATGGAGGTCAGAGTTTTCCTTCTGACTTTCCTGTAATGCCCTTTGGATTGATAAGACAACATCCATGGTTATTTCTCCTGAAGAGATTGGCTGGCCAGACCACGAAGGAGAGGCAGCATTATTTATTTTTCTTTGTCGGCGTTTTCGTCCCATGTTGGAGCCTGTGCACAGTGACTCTGAAAAGGCTTAGAAATATTTGCAAATGTATCTCGTGTCGAACGTTTGAAGTCTGCGAACAAACTGCTTTAAAATTGCTGCTTCTGATCCCTATTTATAGACTTCAGAACTTCAAAGGATCAAAGGTATTAATGATGTCACATCTTGTGACATCATCATTCCGTAAGCCAATCAGATTGTCACATGACATTTTAAAATGGGGATGGTTTTTTTTGTTTTTTTGTTGTTTTTTTTTAAAGTTTTTTTTGCAGTTTTCACCATTTGCTCCAGGAGCTGCGCCTGGATGACGGCCGCTTTCAGCGGTACTGTAATGTTTGCATGCCTCAAACATTAATGATGACACCTTCAGTATTTCTCAGTTCCATTCTTTAATTCTCAGGCTTGCAGCGGCAACACAGTCTGCAGCGCTAACTTGTTCATCTACCGTTTTCTGTTGTCTCCTTTTTCTATATCCTCCTTCTGCCTTACATTCGACCTTTCAAAATAAAAGTTCTGTAAACATCACAATCACCTCCTTTCTTTTTTTCTTTAACAAACTTAGGTACTCAGTGAGGTGAATTATTAATCTGAACCTATGATAACAACACCTAATAAAATTACTGAACGTTCTTATTACTTGAGTTTCTCCACACCTAAACATCACTTAAACAGCACTGCATTTGCGCAGATCTCTGACTAATCACTATCAACATTCAACACTAGAATACTGGTTACAGTGTTAGATTCAGGAACAACAAACATGTTACACGCAGCGTAACCTTTAACGGGTCACTCAGATATTCAAGTCTTAGATCTGATGTAATCAGACAGATGCATAGGTACGCGTCTGTTTGATCTGACTGGGTATCTGGGCTTGTCGTGTTGTGTGTTGTTAAGGCAGGGTCGACATGCCGTCCAGGTGGGGCATCTTCAAGTCCATGTCTGATTTTCTTGAAGCATGAGGCATTCCTGACAATTGAGTGTCCATCCCTTGTAGCTGTAATTTCAGAACCCTTAACTTTAGTCACTTTATAGGGTTTTGCATTGTATGGTGTGGATAATTTGTTGTGCTTGGGTTGGCGATGCAGCACTGTGTCACCCACACTTAGTGAGTGTGGTCTGGCGCGACGAGTTGCATCTGCGATCACCTTCATCTTGATCTTTGCACTATCATCCCTTGCTCTCACTTCAGCATCTGAACACTTCCGTGGAGTGGTGTTAACGAAAGGGAGCTTGGTGTATAGCTGGCGTTGAAACAGTATTTCAGCTGGTGAGCTCGCTGTTGTGCAATGAGGTGTAGATCTGTACTCACGAAGAAAGATGTTTAGTTGCTGTCTCCATGGAGAATACGTTGTCAATGACTGGGATAACAGAAGATGCTGATGTTGAGCGTACACTTTCAACGACTGGATAGCGAGAATACTCGTCTGTGATAACGAGCAGGTATTCCCCCGTAGGGAGTGGTCCATAAAAGTCTGCACTGACACTGTGCCAGGGCGTTTCGGGTAATGGTGACATCTGCAGAGGGTCAGTGTGTCTGACAGGTGTGCTAGCTTGGCATGGCAGACAGTTTTGAGCTGCAGATTCTGCTTTCCGATCGATCTCTGGGAACCATACTTTGGTACGTGGCAGCGCTTTGGTCTTGACGATACCCTGGTGCCCTTCGTGTGCCAGTTGTATTGCTCTTTCTTGTAGGACAGTTGGAATAATTATCCTCGTGCCTCTGAATATGAAGTCAGATGAGTCAGCTACTGTTAGTTCACTTTGAACATGTTTGAATGATTTCAAAATGTCAG
Organism: Neolamprologus brichardi; assembly: GCF_056152115.1. Taxonomy (NCBI): domain Eukaryota; kingdom Metazoa; phylum Chordata; class Actinopteri; order Cichliformes; family Cichlidae; genus Neolamprologus; species Neolamprologus brichardi. Next base: position 4,383,870 of record NC_142113.1, read on the forward strand.
CATGCTGGGATTTATCTGTTAGATGCCACGTGTTGTTCCTGATGTGACCGATGACTTCCTGCAGAACCTGGTCTTTCAGAGTCTCTGTTTTTATCTCGTGAAGTGTCATGGCTTTTGGGGTGGAGTGATAAGAGAAGAAATTGACATACTCTTCTGCAACCTTACATGCACGAGCACTTTCATTCTCCTGTGTTGGCACTGGATGACGTGACATAAAGTCAGCTGGATTATCAGCTCCTTTTCTGTATTCCACTCGGAAGTTATATGGCTGAAGTCTCAGTCCCCATCTTTCTATTCTGGCAGGTGGTTTTGATCTTGGGTTATTCCAGATGATTTTGAGTGCCTTGTGATCGGTCACCAGTGTGAATGGATGTCCATAAACATACAAATGGAAATGTTCGCAACTCCACACAATGGCGAGTGCTTCTTTCTCAGTCTGCGAGTATCTTGTTTCCACATCACTCAGTGCTCTGCTTGCATATGCAATAATGTGCTTCATCCCCTTTTCATCTTTTTGACAGAGGATGGTGCCCAGTCCTACTGGACTAGCATCAACAATCAGTTCAGTCTGTCTGCTGGGATAGAAGTAGGACATCGTCGTGTCGCTTGTGAGACTGACCTTGAGTGCCTGCAACGCAGTTTCTTGGTCTTGACCCCATGTCCAAGGGGTGGCCTTGTGTGTGAGCCTGCGCAGTGGCTCAGAGATCGATGAGAAGTCTCTGATGAACCTTGAGCAGTAATTGGCCATGCCAAGGAGACTTTTGATGTCAGCAGGTGTTTTTGGGTTGGGAGCGTGTTGAACTGCTGCAACCTTTTTAGGATCTGCTGAAACACCACCTGCAGAGAGGATGAAAACAAAAAACTCAAGTTTCGTTTTATTAAATTCACACTTCTCTCGATTCAGAGTAAGACCTGACTCTGATAGTCGCTTAAAGAGAGCTGTAAGATTGCTGTCATGATCAGCCTGGTCCCTGCCAATGACTATAATGTCATCACTGAGATTTTTGACTCCGTTCAGTCCTTGCAGCGTCTGATAAATAGCATTTTGGAACACTTCAGCTGCAGAAGAGACTCCAAAGCTCAGTCTTTTATAGCGCCGAAGTCCCAGATGGGTAGTGAACGTCGTAATGTAGCGGCTGTCAGGGTGTAATTCAAATTGGTGGTATCCTGCCCTGAGATCAAGTTTTGAGAACACCGTAGATCCATTCAGCTCATGGATTACATCATCAATCGTGGGCGTGACGTGTCGTTCTCGTTCGATTGCAGTATTTGCTTGTCTCATGTCCACACATATCCGTACGTCGTCCGGATTCTTTGGTTTTGGCAGTGTTACAATGGGTGAAACCCACGGTGTTGGTCCCGTAACCTTTTCAATCATGTCATCAGCTTCTAATTTCTGAAGTTCGTCCTCCACTTTTTGACGTAAATGAAAAGGAACACGTCTGTGTGGTTGAGAGGTTGATTTTACATCTGCGTTTATGTGCAGTTTCACTTGAAAATCTTTGAGTTTTCCAATTCCCTGGAAAAGTTCTGGGTGTTGTTCTACTAGCTTGTCTGCAACAGAACGTTGAGACTGAGAAGAGACCGCAGTGACAATATGGAGGAGTCCCAAGGCTTTTGAGGTTTCAAAACTCAAAAATATTGAAACCTCCTCCTTTAATGACAAAGAAGGAACACCTAACTGTTTTGTCTTGGTTTTCCACACTGCACCTGAATGCACCACACACAGGGAGAGACGTAGATGAGTGGTATGGGTAAATCTTGATGTCTGTAGAAGTCAACGTAGGACGTGGTGTCAGTTTGTTGTAGGTAGCTTCAGTTAAGCAGTTAGCAGTGGCCCCAGAATCGATTAGCACCGGTATCTGGGTGCCCATTACTCTGACTTCAGTATGTGGGAGTTTAGGATGTTGAGCTGTGTTCACCACATATACATAAGCGTCATCACTGCTGGATGTGTGCCCTGTCTCCACGTGTGCAGCGCTATCTGTTAGTTGATGAACAGTTTGCGGTGGCAGATTTTTCTTCTACTTCTTTCCACAATGTGTCTCTTTTCTCTTTGAGCGACATTGCTTTGCAAAATGATTGTATTTGCCACAAGAATTACAGATTTTGTCTTTGGCTGGGCAGCCTTGCTCATGAGGATATCTGCCTCCACAGTTTCGACAGCGGTTATTCGGCTGCCATGAGGGTGTCCATTTGTTTCTAGCCGTGGTGTCACGTCCTGTTTTGTGCTGTACTTTATTAACTGCAGCTGTCTTGTCAGCTTCCATCCCTGTAGCTTGCAATTCAGACAACTCACATGCACGCCCATGATTTAATAGATCATCCAACGTTAAATCAGGTTCTCTGAGTGCTTTTCTACACAGCTGTGATGATGTACAGCTTTGGATAATTTGTGTTTTGATTTCTGCAGTCATGTCTGCAAACTCACAGTTTTTGGCTAGAATCCTAAGGTTGGTGTGATAGTTGTCCAACGTTTCACCTGATTCCTGCACCGTTTTCCTGAATAGATAAATCTGATACTGCACGTTTTTCTTAGGCGCAAAGTATGCTGACAATTTCTGTTTTGTATCTGCGTACTTGTCGCCAACCGTTGCTAACGTGTCGTAAACGTCATGCACTTTTTCACCAGGCACATGCAGCAATAATGCTCTTAATCTCGCATCTCCAGTAATATTCATTGCCGTGGTGTAGTTTTCAAACCTCTGAAGCCATTTCGTCCAGCGAGGTCCGACGGAACCGAGGTCGATGTCCGTGTCGAAGGGTGGAAGTGGAGTAGCGTGTGCAGCCATGTTCTTGTCTCCTAAGCTCTGGGTAGGGCAACTTCCTTCGTCTTGCTTTGGTTGTAACCTTTACTCTCGTCGCCAATGTAATGTTTGCATGCCTCAAACATTAATGATGACACCTTCAGTATTTCTCAGTTCCATTCTTTAATTCTCAGGCTTGCAGCAGCAACACAGTCTGCAGCGCTAACTTGTTCATCTACCATTTTCTGTTGTCTCCTTTTTCTATATCCTCCTTCCGCCTTACATTCGACCTTTCAAAATAAAAGTTCTGTAAACATCACAGGTACCACCGTCTTTCCCTCGCCCAGTTTGAGGGCGAGTAGGGGTGGGCGATATAAACGATATCTGATAGAAACGATATAAATTTGGCCAACAATAGAGATTTTGATTATACCGCTCTATCCGATAGCGCATGTTGATGATGTCATCAAGCTGCGCCTGTTTTGGTCGAAAGCATAGCGGCGGCTAAAACCATTAAAATCTGCAAATTATGGCGGGCGACAGTCATAGCAAAGAGATGAAGCACTTTTGAAATATGGGGAAATATCAAACTTTCAACTTGCTCTCCTCTGATACTTGGTCCTCTTTTACTCCCGTTACATTACAAGACATCAGAGGCCTGCTTTGTCATATAAAACAGACTTCAAGCCCCCTTGATGTCCTTCCATCTTCATTTTTCACTAGTGTGTTTGATTCAATTTTCAGAGTTTCAGTCAGGTTTCAGAGTTCATCACAGCACAGAAACAGCTTTAGTGAAGGTTACAAATGATCTTCTTATGGCCTCTGACAGTGGACTCATCTCTGTGCTTGTCCTTCTTGACCTTAGTGCAGCATTCGATACTGTTGACCATAATATCCTATTAGAGCGATTAGAACATGCTGTAGGTATTACAGGTATTGCACTGCAGTGGTTTGTATCATATCTATCTAATAGACTCCAATTTGTGCATGTAAATGGAGAGTCCTCTTCACACACTGAGGTTAATTATGGAGTTCCACAGGGTTCAGTGCTAGGACCAATTCTGTTTACATTATACATGCTTCCCCTAGGCAGCATCATTAGAAGACATAGCATACATTTTCACTGCTATGCAGATGACACCCAGCTCTATCTGTCCATGAAGCCAGATAACACACACCAATTAGTTAAACTGCAGGAATGTCTTAAAGACATAAAGACTTGGATGGCCACTAACTTTCTGCTTCTTAACTCAGATAAAACTGAGGTCATTGTACTCGGCGCTGAAAAGCTTAGAAATATGGTATCTAAGCAGATTCTTACTCTGGATGGCATTACCTTGGCCTCCAGTAACACTGTGAGGAACCTTGGAGTCATTTTTGACCAGGATATGTCCTTCAACGCACATATTAAACAAATATGTGAGACTGCGTTCTTCCATTTGCGCAACATCTCTAAAATTAGAAATATCCTGTCTCAGAGTGACGCTGAAAAACTAGTTCATGCATTTATTACTTCCAGGCTGGACTACTGCAATTCATTATTATCAGGATGTCCAAAAAACTCACTGAAAAGCCTTCAGTTAATCCAAAATGCTGCAGCAAGAGTACTGACAGGGACTAGAAAGAGAGAGCATATTTCTCCTGTTTTGGCTTCCCTTCATTGGCTTCCTGTTAAATCCAGAATTGAATTCAAAATCCTGCTCCTCACATACAAGGTCTTAAATAATCAGGCCCCATCTTATCTTAATGACCTTGTAGTACCATATCACCCTATTAGAGCACTTCGCTCCCGCTCTGCAGGCCTACTTGTTGTTCCTAGAGTATTTAAAAGTAGAATGGGAGGGAGAGCCTTCAGTTTTCAGGCCCCTCTTCTGTGGAACCAGCTTCCAGTTTGGATTCGGGAGACAGACACTATCTCTACTTTTAAGATTAGGCTTAAAACTTTCCTTTTTGCTAAAGCATATAGTTAGGGCTGGACCAGGTGACCCTGAATCCTCCCTTAGTTATGCTGCAATAGATGTAGGCTGCCGGGGGATTCCCATGATGCATTGAGTTTTTCCTTTCCAGTCACCTTTCTCACTCACTATGTGTTAACAGACTTCTCTGTATTGAATCGTATCTGTTATTAATCTCTGTCTCTCTTCCACAGCATGTCTTTTATCCTGTCTTCCTTCTCTCACCCCAACCGGTCGCAGCAGATGGCCCCGCCCCTCCCTGAGCCTGGTTCTGCCGGAGGTTTCTTCCTGTTAAAAGGGAGTTTTTCCTTCCCACTGTCGCCAAAGTGCTTGCTCATAGGGGGTCATATGATTGTTGGGCTTTTCTCTGTATCTATGAAGCGCCTTGAGGCGACATTTGTTGTGATTTGGCGCTATATAAATAAAATTGAATTGAATTGAATCAATTGGCCCCTGTATTGTGGAAATGATAAATACTTCTCTTCATACTGGCTCAGTCCCCAGCTTCTTTAAACAAGCTATTGTTGAGCCAATATTAAAGAAACCTCAGCTGGATCCATCTCTTCCTAACAGTTATAGGCCAATATCCAAATTGCCCTTTATATCGAAAAATTTTAGAAAAACTAGTACTAGAACAACTTAACTATTTCCTGGATAAAAATGCTGTTATGGACACTTTCCAGTCTGGTTTTCGTAAATTGCATTCCACTGAAACGGCCTTACTTATAGTATCTAGTGATATCTTGATGGCAGCAGACTCTGGAGAGTACACAGTGCTCGTGCTAGTCCTGTTGGATCTCAGCTCTGCTTTTGACACTGTAGATCACAGTATCATGATAAACAGACTCGAGAACTTGTTTGGGATTACTGGTGTTGTTTTAAAATGGTTTATATCATATCTGTCTGAGAGATCTTTTACTGTTTGCATGAATCATGTCACATCACAATCAACAGTTTTGCCGTGTGGGGTACCTCAGGGATGTGTCCTGGGTCCAATTCTCTTTTTACTTTATGTATTTCCCCTAGGCCAAATTATTAAGCGCTATAAATATATCTCCTATCATCTCTATGCTGACGACATCCAACTATACTGTTCCTTCAAAATGTCTGAGTTTTATAAATTGTCTAATTTAAGTAATTGCCTGACAGAAATCAACAAATGGTTATATGACAATTTTCTCCAACTAAACTCTGATAAAACAGAAACTCTAATTATTGCTCCAGACCACAGAAATTAGACAGCATATCAGCTTCTTAGACCCTTCTGTAAAATCAAGCCTTAGAAATCTTGGTGTCATATTTGACAGCTCGATGTTGCTCGAGCAGCATTCTAAGCAGCTGGTCCGAAACTGTTTTTATCATTTACGGAATATCTCTAAACTCAGACTAATGGTATCAAAGCTTGAACCTGAGATGATTATTCATGCTTTTATTTCTTCTCGTTTAGACTATTGTAATGGCCTTTTTACTTGTTTTAACAAATCAGCCTTAAATCATCTTCAGACTGTGCAGATTGCTGCAGCACGTCTCTTAACAGGCACAAAGAGAAGATCACATATCACTCCAGTCTTGGCCTCCCTTCACTGGTTGCCTGTAAATTTTAGGTTTCATTTTAAAATTTTACTTCTAACCTTTAGGGCCCTACATGGTCAGGCTCCTCAATATTTATCTGACCTGCTGAAACCACATACATCTTCTCGGGCTTTAAGGTCATTAGATCAGAGACTGCTGGTGGTACCGCGCACTCGTTTTAAAACTCGTGGTGATCGGGCCTTTCAGACTGCGGCACCACGGTTGTGGAATTCTCTCCCGCTGTCTCTTCGCTGCACGGACTCCATTGATTCTTTTAAGAAACAGCTGAAGACATTTTTATTTAGAAAAGCATTTGATTAATTTCTTCTTATGCTGTTTTTATAGTTTTATTGTTTTTCATTGTTTTATTTACTGTTATATTGTTTTTATATTCCCATTTCCTGTGTTGTAAAGCACTTTGTGATTTTTATCTGTGAAAAGCGCTATATAAATAAATTTTACTTACTTTACTTACTTACTTGCAGTATATTAATAACTAACCTCGTATTGTGGATGAATAATCTCAGTTGTTCTCCTGACTGAAGTTTGGCCAGTGTATAGCATCCTGCTATGCGATTGCATTTGTCCCTGACCACCAGAATCTGTCACGTTAACTTTTAATGAGTGGAAAAAAGTTGGCGTTCATCCTCCAGCTTCACTGTGCTAATGTTATGCTAACATAGCTGTGTCGCTAGCAATCACGTAGCACATCATTATATACCAGGTAATCCAACTTCAGTAACCCTGCAAACGCCACTGCTGTTTAGTTTTCTGTCTTCATTTATGTTGGAAGTGGTAGCAGAGCTGTACGTTTTAATTAGTTTCAAAAGTCTCTGTCAGAACATGGTATGAAATGTTTAGGTGGAAACTAGCGAGCTAACTTCCTGTTAACTTCTAACTCCGTTATATTTAATAAATTCTGTTTTCATGGATGTAAAATGTAATTGTTACACCAGATAAAGCAGCAACGCTGATGATTTAATTAAAGATGAAAGAATTTAGACCGTTTTTAACTCTTAGTGTTCGTTTGACTTTGGGACCTGAAATGGACGGAGTTTTGGACCCAGATTACTCCGCGAAGCTCCTCACCACGGCAGCCTTAATGCTCTGACAATCCATTAAGCAGTGCAGCTTACCAAAGTTGTGCTAAAACATTTTTTTAACGTTTTTTAAACAATTTTTGCATGCAGAAATCGGTTCGAGGTCACCAGAATTCATACATAAGGCACACTCTCGATTTTTGAGAAAATTAAATGATTTTTTTTGTGGAAAATACGTTATACAGAAGAAAAGAATATATATCAGTGATTAGAGCTGGGCGATAGAACAATAACGATATGTATTGCGAAATACCTTTTTCTCGATAGAAAAATTAAATTATTGCGATAGACCTCATCTTTCTCTCTCTTCCTCTCTTATAAAAAATGAATAGCCAATACAAATTAAGTAGTGCAGAGCCGAACCAATCACAGCCGCAGCATCACGTCATGTATCTTGTTATGTACAGCTCAAGTGCCAAGCCGCGCATGTGTATTTGTTTGGGAAGCAGCCAGCCGCCGTGAGGCCGGGTAATGGAGAAAATGAGTGTTCCGACTAGAGAAAAGTCTAGGTGACCAAGTTACCGAAGAGAGCACAGATGACGGTTCCAATGCCAGAGAGATTGTCGAAAGGAAAGGCCAGAGAAGTTCCGTAGTGTGGAGGTTTTTCGGCTATTTGAAGTCTGACAAAAAACAGAGTAACGCGCACTGTAAATTGTGCCGAAAGCATGTTTGCACAAAGTCTGGAAATACAACAAACCTTTTTTATCACCTGAAGCAGTACCACCCACGCTCAATCTCTGACTGAAAGCGCTAATTCGTCATCGAAAACAACCAGGGGAATCCCTGTGAAGCAGCAACAGTCAATTGAGTCTGCTTTCTCCAGCGTCTTACCATATGACAAAAAAGCTAAGAGACATAGCAACATAACGAATGCCATAGCTTACTGTCTTGCTAAAGACATGCTACCAATAAACACGGTCCACAATGAAGGATTCAAGCAGCTAATTAAGGTAATGGATCCTCGTTACCAACTCCTTGAACATAAACATGTCTCTCAGACAGCGCTTCCAAAGCAATATTATAAGTTAGTCAATTTTGTCTCTTCTTCTGTAAAATAAACTAAGATTTATTTTTAGAATTAATATTTTGTTTCTAAGTGGAACTGACAATTTAGTAGTCTGTTTTGTTTGTTCTATTTTGAAACTTAAAGGCTTTAGCGGCTACTTTTTGTGTAGTTTGTAATATTTGCCTTTATTTTGCCTAAACTGAAGCCTCATTTTAAGTACATCTGCCCTGTTGAACTTATTATGGGAAATAAATATTGAAATCAAAACAAGCTGCTGATTATTTCACATTTTACTTGTGAGCAACAGCACATTTAAATCTTACATATATAGTTATTTGGCTTATATCGTGATATATATCGTTACCGCACATACTTCAAATTATATTGCGATATGGATTTTAGGCCATATCGCCCAGCCGTACTCAAACGGTCTCATCAAGTCCCGATTTAATTCGATTTATGCTGTGTTATCAGTGTTTGCATTGATAGCATGGCTGTGGTGTCATATCAGTGTATGCTCTCGGTGTTTGCTGATATCAAACTGTGGTATGAGGACCACTGTGGGTTGATCTTTGTAGTGATACTCACTCCGTTTTTTTTATTTCGACCTGGTTTAATTCTGGTATAGTTAAATATTTGTATATAATCCCAGCAGCTGTCAGACTCTATAACAGGGGTCACCAGCCTTTCTTAAAACTGAGAGTTAGATAAAATTGTGAACAGTTTGGTTCATCTTTAGTTATATGGTTCTATCCAGCATATTCTATCTTGATATGCTGTCTTATCACAGGCTAATTTTTCAAAAATATTAACAATGATTTATGCAAGGAAAGGGCTACATACAACTCTTTATTTCTATTAATGTCTTACTTCATTCCTACCTGATTGACATGTTTAGGAATTATGAGTGATTGGCTCACTGTAGTGGTAAAAGTTGCTACCAATCAAATTATGATATGTTAAAGTTAAAACAAAACACAACTGACTGTTTTATATTATATCTAATATATATTATGTAATTATCCTTATAATTACAAAATGTTTTATGTAAGATTTATGTTTTGTAATTTAAATCTGACATCACAAAAGTATTTTGGAGTTTGAATATTTTGTAATTTTTTGTAATTTTGTAACTGCAGTACACATAATATTAATTTTGAACAATTTTGTCCAGGTTCCTTGACACCAGGGACTCCTCCAGGACCATCTCGTTCAGTTACAGAGTCGGTGTGTCCACGGTGTGCCAGATCATCCCCCAGGTAGCGACGGCCATCTGGGACTGTCTAGTGGACGACTTCATGGCTGTGCCTTCACCTGGAGACTCATAGAGAAAGTATATACAGTGGTCCCTCATTTATTGCAGCAGGGTTTCTCAGAATAACTAGCCCCTCGCCACACACTTTATACACTTTATTTATTTATTTTTTTTACACACACACATGAAGATTAGTCACAGTTCTCACAAGTTGATTCTCACAGTGCAAACCTTTGTAGATTTCAAAACGTAAAAGTATCATTATGCCGTGTTTTTTCTTCGTCTGCCTGCCACTTTTGTGCACCTTTTTCCCTCCAGGAGTGATGATGTCATCATCACTCCATAAGCCAATGAGATTATCACATGACATTTATGAACAGGGATATCTCTTTTTAACTGTTTTCAATTTAACGTAATATTTAAGTGTTTCTTAGTTTTAGACTAGTTGGTTAGTCTATTTCAATGTTTTAAACCATATCCCAGGTTTTTACTTCACCATTTATGTAGTTTTAACAAGCAAATAAAAGACAGAGCTTAATTCTGTAAAGATTAGATGAAAAATACTCAAAGGATAAATTCAATTGGTTTATTATTTTGTTACATAAGTTGAAAAAAGTAAAACAAGTAACTACAGAAACAACATAAAAGGAAACTTAAACAATCAAATAAATAAATGAAGGGGGGGGGGAGGGGTAAGGGGGGTAGGGGGGAAGGGAGGAGGAGAGAAAACCCCAACAATCCCCTCTGAGCAAGCACTAGGCGACAGTGGGGAGGAAAAACTGCCTTTTAACGGGCAGAAGCCTCCAGCAGAACCAGGCTCAGGAGGGGGCAGTCAACTGCTGGGACTGGTTGGGGGGAAAGGGGGGGGGGGGGGGGGTGAGGGTGAAAAAAAGAAAAAAGATTAAGAAGGTAGGGAATATGTGTTAGGAGAGAAAGGGAGAGGGGGGACAGGAGAGGTGAAAATTAAGATGGATCACAGGTGGAGGAGGACGAGGCTAAATCATCTGAATAACCAGCAGACGCCTCTTTTCTTCATTTCCAGGTATTTTTCCATGAGCGCTTTTTTCTCCAGGATAAGGGTTCTCAACTGATCGTTTGTTTCTGCATTTTGCTCCTCGAGTTGCTTGCATCTTTGCTCCATTTCTTTTAATCCTGCTTGTTCTTTTCTAGGCTTTTCTTTCGGGTCTTCGTATGTTGCCTCCTCCATTTGATTTGCCTTGCACATGTCTGTATTTCTCTCTTGTTTTTTCTTGTACATCTCTTCTATCAGGTCAATTTTTCTCTTGAATACTTGATGCATAAGCAGCAGGTATTCATATTTTTTCTCTTGTTGTTGCTTTTGTGCCTGCATTTCACTTATTTGGCTCTCCAAGTCACTGACCCTCAACAACATTTCATTCATGAGCTCTGAGTGTTTTTTCCTCATTCCATCGATCGTACACTGCATCTCTGAACATTGTCTTTCCAGTATTTCCTTTTCTCTTTCCAGGTCAGGTGTTTTCTCCCTCATTTCATTACAAAATTCTCGCAGTTCTAGATTCCTTCTCTCAAAGTCCTGGAGAATACGTTTTTCTTCTTCCTGTTTCTCTTTTTCTTCAAGAAGCTCTTTATTTTTGCACTCTGTTTCATCAAACCTGACTTTCAGCTCTACGTACATTTCCCTCATGGCTTTGAGTTTGTCCTCCATTGGTATTTCTGTTTCTCTTTCCAGTTCAGGTTTTTTGTCCTTCATTTCATTACAAAATTCTCGCAGTTCTAGATTCCTTCTCTCAAAATCCTGGAGAATACGTTTTTCTTCTTCCTGTTTCTCTTTTTCTTCAAGAAGCTCTATATTTTTGAACTCTGTTTCACCAAACCTGACTGCCAGATCTACGCACATTTCCCTCATGTCTTTGAGTTTGCGCTGCAGTCGCATTGTCTTTTTTCTTTCCAGTTCAGATGTTTTTTCCATCATTTCATTACAAAATTCTCGCAGTTCTAGATTCCTTCTCTCAAAGTCCTGGATAATACGTTTTTCTTCTTCCTGTTGCTTTTTTTCTTCAAGAAGCTCTTTCAGTTTGTGCTCCATTTGTATTTCCTGTTCAGTCTTCTGTTGGCGGATTTTTTCAATTGTTTTCTCAGCTTCATCGAGCTTTCCTTGAAGTATCTGTATCTCCTCAATAGTAGCTTTCTTTCCTTGAAGCTGGGCAGATGTTTCTTTTAATTCAGCACTCTGTGTTCCCGATGAAAAAATACGGGAAAAAAAATTCTTTCGTCCTTGACCAAACTTCATTCCCTCATTGATAATTTTTATATCAGGCTGCCGTTGCTGTTTTCCTTCCAGGTCTTTATTTCGTGCTTCCAATTGTCTGCACTTCTCCTCTAGTTGAAGCTTCTCTTCTTCAATTTGTTTAACTTTGTCATGGAGGTCAGAGTTTTCCTTCTGACTTTCCTGTAATGCCCTTTGGATTGATAAGACAACATCCATGGTTATTTCTCCTGAAGAGATTGGCTGGCCAGACCACGAAGGAGAGGCAGCATTATTTATTTTTCTTTGTCGGCGTTTTCGTCCCATGTTGGAGCCTGTGCACAGTGACTCTGAAAAGGCTTAGAAATATTTCCAAATGTATCTCGTGTCGAACGTTTGAAGTCTGCGAACAAACTGCTTTAAAATTGCTGCTTCTGATCCCTATTTATAGACTTCAGAACTTCAAAGGATCAAAGGTATTAATGATGTCACATCTTGTGACATCATCATTCCGTAAGCCAATCAGATTGTCACATGACATTTTAAAATGGGGATGTTTTTTTTTGTTTTTTTTGTTTTTTTTTTAAGTTTTTTTGAGTTTTCACCATTTGCTCCAGGAGCTGCGCCTGGATGACGGCCGCTTTCAGCGGTACTGTTATGTTTGCATGCCTCAAACATTAATGATGACACCTTCAGTATTTCTCAGTTCCATTCTTTAATTCTCAGGCTTGCAGCGGCAACACAGTCTGCAGCGCTAACTTGTTCATCTACCGTTTTCTGTTGTCTCCTTTTTCTATATCCTCCTTCTGCCTTACATTCGACCTTTCAAAATAAAAGTTCTGTAAACATCACAATCACCTCCTTTTCTTTTTTTCTTTAACAAACTTAGGTACTCAGTGAGGTGAATTATTATTCGGAACCTATGATAACAACACCTAATAAAATTACTGAACGTTCTTATTACTTGAGTTTCTCCACACCGAAACATCACTTAAATAGCACTGCATTTGCGCAGATCTCTGACTAATCACTATCAACATTCAACACTAGAATACTGGTTACAGTGTTAGATTCAGGAACAACAAACATGTTACACGCAGCGTAACCTTTAACGGGTCACTGAGATATTCAAGTCTTAGATCTGATGTAATCAGACAGATGCATAGGTACGCGTCTGTTTGATCTGACTTGGTATCTGGGCTTGTCTGTTAAGGCGGGGTCGACATGCCGTCCAGGTGGGGCATCTTCAAGTCCATGTCTGATTTTCTTGAAGGATGAGGCATTCCTGTCAATTGAGTGTCCATCCCTTGTAGTTGTAATTTCAGAACCCTTAACTTTAGTCACTTTATAGGGTTTTGCATTGTATGGTGTGGATAATTTGTTGTGCTTGGGTTGGCGATGCAGCACTGTGTCACCCAGACTTAGTAAATGTGGTCTGACGCGACGAGTTGCATCTGCGATCACCTTCATCTTGATCTTTGCACTATCATCCCTTGCTCTCACTTCAGCGTCTGAACACTTCCGTGGAGTGGTGTTAACGAAAGGGAGCTTGGTGTATAGCTGGTGTTGAAACAGTATTTCAGCTGGTGAGCTCGCTGTTGTGCAATGAGGTGTAGATCTGTACTCACGAAGAAAGATGTTTAGTTGCTGTCTCCATGGTGTGCCCTGCATCTCGGCAACTCTCAGTGCTTTGCATAGGGTTCTCGTAAATCTCTCAGCAATGGCGTTCGCCTGAGGCCAACAAGGTGTGATTTTGCGACGATGAAATCCTAGGTAGTCTGCAAACTGTGAGAAAGCCTCACTGTTAAAAGGAGGACCATTGTCAGTTTTTACTGTCCTTGGGATTCCAAACATGGAGAACACTTTGTCAATGACTGGGATAACAGAAGATGCTGATGTTGAGCGTACACTTTCAACGACTGGATAGCGAGAATACTCGTCTGTGATAACGAGCAGGTATTCCCCCGTAGGGAGCGGTCCATAAAAGTCTGCACTGACACTGTGCCAGGGCGTTTCGGGTAATGGTGACATCTGCAGAGGGTCAGTGTGTGTGACAGGTGTGCTAGCTTGGCATGGCAGACAGTTTTGAACTGCAGATTCTGCTTTCCGATCGATCTCTGGGAACCATACTTTGGTACGTAGCAGCGCTTTGGTCTTGACGATACCCTGGTGCCCTTCGTGTGCCAGTTGTATTGCTCTTTCTTGTAGGACAGTTGGAATAACTATCCTCGTGCCTCTGAGTATGAAGTCAGATGAGTCAGCTACTGTTAGTTCACTTTGAACATGTTTGAATGATTTCAAAATGTCAGCATGCTGGGATTTATCTGTTAGATGCCACGTGTTGTTCCTGATGTGACCGATGACTTCCTGCAGAACCTGGTCTTTCAGAGTCTCTGTTTTTATCTCGTGAAGTGTCATGGCTTTTGGGGTGGAGTGATAAGAGAAGAAATTGACATACTCTTCTGCAACCTTACATGCACGAGCACTTTCATTCTCCTGTGTTGGCACTGGATGACGTGACATAAAGTCAGCTGGATTATCAGCTCCTTTTCTGTATTCCACTCTGAAGTTATATGGCTGAAGTCTCAGTCCCCATCTTTCTATTCTGGCAGGTGGTTTTGATCTTGGGTTATTCCAGATGATTTTGAGTGCCTTGTGATCGGTCACCAGTGTGAATGGATGTCCATAAACATACAAATGGAATTGTTCGCACCTCCACACAGTGGCGAGTGCTTCTTTCTCAGTCTGCGAGTATCTCGTTTCCACATCACTCAGTGCTCTGCTTGCATATGCAATAATGTGCTTCATCCCCTTTTCATCTTTTTGACAGAGGATGGCGCCCAGTCCTACTGGACTAGCATCAACAATCAGTTCAGTGTGTCTGCTGGGATAGAAGTAGGACATCGTCGTGTCGCTTGTGAGACTGACCTTGAGTGCCTGCAACGCAGTTTCTTGGTCTTGACCCCATGTCCAAGGGGTGGAGCGCAGCGGCTCAGAGATCGATGAGAAGTCTCTGATGAACCTTGAGCAGTAATTGGCCATGCCAAGGAGACTTTTGATGTCAGCAGGTGTTTTTGGGTTGGGAGCGTGTTGAACTGCTGCAACCTTTTTAGGATCTGCTGAAATGCCACCTGCAGAGAGGATGAAACCAAAAAACTCAAGTTTTGTTTTATTAAATTCACACTTCTCTCGATTCAGAGTAAGACCTGACTCTGATAGTCGCTTAAAGAGAGCTGTAAGATTGCTGTCATGATCAGCCTGGTCCCTGCCAAAGACTATAATGTCATCACTGAGATTTTTGACTCCGTTCAGTCCTTGCAGCGTCTGATAAATAGCATTTTGGAACACTTCAGCTGCAGAAGAGACTCCAAAGCTCAGTCTTTTATAGCGCCGAAATCCCAGATGAGTAGTGAACGTCGTAATGTAGCGGCTGTCAGGGTGTAATTCAAATTGGTGGTATCCTGCCCTGAGATCAAGTTTTGAGAACACCGTAGATCCATTCAGCTCATGGATTACATCATCAATCGTGGGCGTGACGTGTCGTTCTCGTTTGATTGCAGTATTTGCTTGTCTCATGTCCACACATATCCGTACTAGGGCTGGGCAAAACGATTATTTTCCTAAGCGATGAATCTAGCGATTAATTTTTCGATGCATCGATTAATCTAACGATTCATTTTTTAATCCGATTCGATTTCGATTCGATTCGATTAACGATTTTTTTCCCCATTATTTGACTTGTATAGCAATTTCACATTTACTAATTTATGTATATAAATGAAAAACACAAATTTATTCATTTGAAGACCTTTTAATAAAAAACAAATTGCAAAATAAAGTTGTAGAGGTCGTACAATCAATACAATAGAGATAGCATTTAACAAGAAATGAAATGTGCAAACATATATAAAAGGAAAAGTTAGCAAAACATTTCAAATAAATAGCAACAATGGTGTCTTTAAACAAACAAAATGTAACATTCACTTTGCATTCTGCCAAAAAGTGCTCTCCATTCACAAAACAAAATCCACAATAACATTGTAGTACAATCTTCTGTTTTTAACAAAAAATTAAATGTTGTGCAAACAAATATAACAAAGGAAATCATAGCAAAAAATTAATAATATACAAACAGCAGCAATGGCGTCTTTGAACAAATAATGAAATGACAAGTTACCCCTAAGTAGGACTCTGTGACCAGACTTGCCCAAGCATCAGTGGTAAGGGAGATTTTGGATGTGGCCTCTTTTAGTTCATTCCTTAGTTTCTCCACTGAAGTTTCATACTTTCTCTCCATCATGCTTGTAAAATGACGCCTAGACGGCAGAGTGTAACCTGTTGGAAAGTGGTGAATCCCTCACCCACAGCAAGTGGTCTCTTGTCTTTTAAAATCATAGATAAGACGCTCTCGGTAAGTACAGCCACGTCCTGGGGTGTGCATGGTGTACTTCTTCTCTGACAGTAGTCCTCCAGACTTTTCTGTTTGTTCCTGAAACCATAAATCGCACACAGATGAAGTCGAATAATTACAAAATAATTATATGGAAAGCATATATATATATATATATATATATATATATATATATATATATATATTAGGGGTGCAACGATACACAAAATTCACGGTTCGGTTCGGTTCGATACTTTGGTGTCACGGTTCGATATTTTTTCGATACACAAAAAAATGTTCATGCCTTTTTATTAATTTGTCATTTATTAAATTTTCACGGCACATTCTGCACCACCTCTCTGTGCGTTCATCATTTGTTTGAAGCCAGCTCACCTCCTGCAACCACTTTTCCGAGAATACGCGCTTCTTTTGTGGTTCGGACTCCTGACATTTCTTTGGAGGTGGAGGAACACCAAAGTAATTGCTTAAAGGAGCTTCTTCGACATCTTTAAGAGTTCTAAACAAATGTCTGTCCTCCTCCTGAAAATCTTATGTATGCAAACACGCGCTGCAACTTCTTATCTTGTGCGCGTTTTTTATTTTGACAGCGAATACGCACCTGCGGACCACTTATGTGCAGCCCTGGTTATTTAGCTCGTCATATTGCAGCCACAGAAATTCTTTTGTCCATGAAACCATAAAGCTGCACTTTCTTTTTGCCTTATAGTCTGATTTGTCATAACTTTTCCGTTTTGTGGTAAGCTTTTCTTTGGCTGTCACTTCTTCACCCTGACCTGTCTTATTTGGCTCAGCAGAACTAAAATATATATCCTGCTGCTTTTACACACGCACTCACATAACGCTCAGCGATTCTCTGTGCGATCAACCTCTCACATGTTTAAGCTTGCTGCGGGAGATTTCACTTGTCATGTTTGCATAGTAAGCTAACGATTGATAAGACGATGTCAGAGGAATTAGTGCGCAAATTATCATCACTCACCAATCAGTACTGTCGCTCTCTATACACAGTTCACGCGATTGCAAAGTGAAAGCAAAAAACAAGCGCAAATTCAAACGCGATTTCAATTATGTCACATATTGACAGTGGCTCACCGATGCCAATGACATAATTACCCAGCTACATTTCCGAAAGAATGCAAAAGCATTGACATATATTTTTCCTTCCTACGATAGGCCGACGGGCAGGGCAGCCCGACTGGAAAAATCGCTAGCCCCGGGGCGTCGGGCTAGCGATTTTGCGAGCCCTGTATCTGATTGAGGAATCACTCATCTTTGGAAAAGAGAGTTTATTACAGAGAAATGTCTCTTTCCAAAATAAAAGCTATACTATACGCTTCTTCTGGGCTATATTCTCAGCAGCATATTAAACATATCAGGTCCCCATAAGGAGAATCATGTGCTAACGGCTGTCTAAATGACTCGGGTAAAGTTTGTATGCATGCTTGTTGTTTTTGTCTGCTTCCACTTGTCTTTGCACTAGGATGCTATCGGGTAAATGTGCAGTCATATTCGTTGTGTTCCCACTAGTGCTGTCAGCCTTAATCTGAAATGAGGTTAACGCCACAACACGGCAAATTTCCGTTAACGAGCTACCGCGGATTGCCCCGTGTGTGGGGCTGGACAGCGTCAACACATTAACGAGCTAACTGCGCTAACACACTAGTTCCCACTCATGTAATTGAGCATTGCGTGGCACATCTGACATACTGTTTTACTTTTGTCCATGACACGCTTACCTTCAGGGTCATACGTCACATGAAGACCAAAATAGTTCCAGACGCCAGATCTGAATGAGGGTGGGGAAGGTTCAATTTGCCATGTTGCAACGAGCTTAACTTCTGTCTCGCTAGCTTGCCCTGCGCTCAGTGAATCTGCGTTCGACTACTCCGCCTAGGCTGCACTGTCGAGCGCAGATCCACTGAGCGCTCAACACAGACAGCACCGTCAGAAGGAAAGTTGATAAAATAAATTAAAAATGTTGTATTGTTCGATACATATGCGTACCGAACCGAAAGCACTGTATCGAACGGTTCAATATCGATACGAGTATCGTTGCACCCCTAATATATATATATATATATATATATATATATATATATATATATATATATATATATATATATATATACACTCACGCACACACACACTGTTATGCCATGTGCTTTCATAGCATAACAGTAAAAGGTTAATGATAATCCCCAATGTTGAACATATGATATGCAGTAATCGTGATGGCTGCAAAAAATAACGTTTAAACAGCCATAGCTGATGGCACCTTTACTGGTGCACTGCTTTCTAGTCATTAGATGGCATAACTTTGTCCTATAAGATCAAGCTGGAGAAGCATTATGTATAAAAACAGCGTTTAAATAGGATGAAACACATTAAATTTGACAAATCAAGAGTTTGTTGTCATTTTGATTTTGCAAGCACTTTAACAATGTTGTAATAGTGTCCACGACGGCTACGTTTAGCAGGTGGTGCGTTATCCTTAACATTTTTCCTGCGGCCAATTCGCTGTCTCACATTTTCGTCTTCCGCCGATTCTGATAATCAGCCTGCGCGCATTCCGACTCATTTTGCATGAATTAACGGGTAAAAACTAGCGTTAGTAAAAAAGTTGAAAACTTACGGTGGTTTGTCCTTTGCAGAAGCTGCTCCTGGATGCCGTCGTGCTTTCATGATAGGCCATTTCCACCTCACAAAGCCGGCAAACGACTGAATCACTTCCTTTTCGGTTAAAATATCCCCATACTGTAAAACTGCGTGTTCGGGTGGAGTGGTTTAAGTCGACTGCAACTGCCTCACTCATGTTGCCGCTACTCGCTGCCGCCATGTCTTTTTTTGAAAGTGACGACGCATCGACGCAGATTTTTTTACGTCGACGTATTTTACGTGTCGACGTAATCGATTATGTCGACGCGTTGTCCCAGCCCTAATCCGTACGTCGTCCGGATTCTTTGGTTTTGGCAGTGTTACAATGGGTGAAACCCACGGTGTTGGTCCCGTAACCTTTTCAATCATGTCATCAGCTTCTAATTTCTGAAGTTCGTCCTCCACTTTTTGACGTAAATGAAAAGTAACACGTCTGTGTGGTTGACAGGTTGATTTTACATCTGTGTTTATGTGCAGTTTCACTGCAAATCTTTGAGTTTTCCAATTCCCTTGAAAAGTTCTGGGTGTTGTTCTACTAGCTTGTCTGCAACAGAACGTTGAGACTGAGAAGAGACCGCAGTGACAATATGGAGGAGTCCCAAGGCTTTTGAGGTTTCAAAACTCAAAAATATTGAAACCTCCTCCTTTAATGACAAAGAAGGAACACCTAACTGTTTTGTCTTGTTTTTCCACACTGCACCTGAATGCACCACACACAGGGAGAGACGTAGATGAGTGGTATGGGTAAATCTTGATGTCTGTAGAAGTCAACGTAGGACGTGGTGTCAGTTTGTTGTAGGTAGCTTCAGTTAAGCAGTTAGCAGTGGCCCCAGAATGGATTAGCACCGGTATCTGGGTGCCCATTACTCTGACTTCAGTATGTGGGAGTTTAGGATGTTGAGCTGTGTTCACCACATATACATAAGCGTCATCACTGCTGGATGTGTGCCCTGTCTCCACGTGTGCAGCGCTATCTGTTAGTTGATGAACAGTTTGCGGTGGCAGGTTTTTCTTCTACTTCTTTCCACAATGTGTCTCTTTTCTCTTTGAGCGACATTGCTTTGCAAAATGATTGTATTTGCCACAAGAATGACAGATTTTGTCTTTGGCTGGGCAGCCTTGCTCATGAGGATATCTGCCTCCACAGTTTCCACAGCGGTTATTCGGCTGCCATGAGGGTGTCCATTTGTTTCTAGCCGTGGTGTCACGTCCTGTTTTGTGCTGTACTTTATTAACTGCAGCTGTCTTGTCAGCTTCCATCCCTGTAGCTTGCAATTCAGACAACTCACATGCACGCCCATGATTTAATAGATCATCCAATGTTAAATCAGGTTCTCTGAGTGCTTTTCTACGCAGCTGTGATGATGTACAGCTTTGGATAATTTGTGTTTTGATTTCTGCAGTCATGTCTGCAAACTCACAGTTTTTGGCTAGAATCCTAAGCCTGGTGTGATAGTTGTCCAACGTTTCACCTGATTCCTGCACCACTTTCCTGAATAGATAAATCTGATACTGCGCGTTTTTCTTAGGCGCAAAGTATGCTGACAATTTCTGTTTTGTATCTGCGTACTTGTCGCCAACCGTTGCTAACGTGTCGTAAACGTCATGCACTTTTTCACCAGCCACATGCAGCAATAATGCTCTTAATCTTGCATCTCCAGTAATATTCATTGCCGTGGTGTAGTTTTCAAACCTCTGAAACCATTTCGTCCAGCGAGGTCCGACGGAACCGAGGTCGATGTCCGTGTCGAAGGGTGGAAGTGGAGTAGCGTGTGCAGCCATGTTCTTGTCTCCTAAGCTCCGGGTAGGGCAACTTCCTTCGTCTTGCTTTGGTTGTAACCTTTACTCTCGTCGCCAATGTAATGTTTGCATGCCTCAAACATTAATGATGACACCTTCAGTATTTCTCAGTTCCATTCTTTAATTCTCAGGCTTGCAGTGGCAACACAGTCTGCAGCGCTAACTTGTTCATCTACCGTTTTCTGTTGTCTCCTTTTTCTATATCCTCCTTCCGCCTTACATTTGACCTTTCAAAATAAAGGTTCTGTAAACATCACAGGTACCACCGTCTTTCCCTCGCCCAGTTTGAGGGCAAGTAGGGGTGGGCGATATAAACGATATCTGATAGAAACAATATAAATTTGGCCAACAATAGAGATTTTGACTATACCGCTCTATCCGATAGCGCATGTTGATGATGTCATCAAGCTGCGCCTGTTTTGGTCGAAAGCATAGCGGCGGCTAAAACCATTAAAATCTGCAAATTATGGCGGGTGACAGTCATAGCAAAGAGATGAAGCACTTTTGAAATATGGGGTAATATCAAACTTTGCTCTCCTCTGATACTTGGTCCTCTTTTACTCCCGTTACATTACAAGACATCAGAGGCCTGCTTTGTCATATAAAACAGACTTCAAGCCCCCTTGATGTCCTTCCATCTTCATTTTTCACTAGTGTGTTTGATTCAATTGGCCCCTGTATTGTGGAAATGATAAATACTTTTCTTCATACTGGCTCAGTCCTCAGCTTCTTTAAACAAGCTATTGTTGAGCCAATATTAAAGAAACCTCAGCTGGATCCATCTCTTCCTAACAGTTATAGGCCAATATCCAAATTGCCCTTTATATCGAAAAATTTTAGAAAAAGTAGTACTAGAACAACTTAACTATTTCCTGGATAAAAATGCTGTTATGGACACTTTCCAGTCTGGTTTTCGTAAATTGCATTCCACTGAAACGGCCTTACTTAGAGTATCTAGTGATATCTTGATGGTAGCAGACTCTGGAGAGTACACAGTGCTAGTCCTGTTGGATCTCAGCTCTGCTTTTGACACTGTAGATCACAGTATCATGATAAACAGACTCGAGAACTTGTTTGGGATTACTGGTGTTGTTTTAAAATGGTTTATATCATATCTGTCTGAGAGATCTTTTACTGTTTGCATGAATCATGTCACATCAGAATCAACAGTTTTGTTGTGTGGGGTACCTCAGGGATCTGTCCTGGGTCCAATTCTCTTTTTACTTTATGTATTTCCCCTAGGCCAAATTATTAAGCGCTATAAATATATCTCCTATCATCTCTATGCTGACGACATCCAACTATACTGTTCCTTCAAAATGTCTGAGTTTTATAAATTGTCTAATTTAAGTAATTGCCTGACAGAAATCAACAAATGGTTATATGACAATTTTCTCCAACTAAACTCTGATAAAACAGAAACTCTAATTATTGCTCCAGACCACATGGTCCCAGAAATTAGACAGCATATCAGCTTCTTAGACCCTTCTGTAAAATCAAGCCTTAGAAATCTCGGTGTCATATTTGACAGCTCGATGTTGCTCGAGCAGCATTCTAAGCAGCTGGTCCAAAACTGTTTTTATCATTTACGGAATATCTCTAAACTCAGACTAATGGTATCAAAGCTTGAACTTGAGATGATTATTCATGCTTTTATTTCTTCTCGTTTAGACTATTGTAATGGCCTTTTTACTTGTTTTAACAAATCAGCCTTAAATCATCTTCAGACTGTGCAGATTGCTGCAGCACGTCTCTTAACAGGCACAAAGAGAAGATCACATATCACTCCAGTCTTGGCCTCCCTTCACTGGTTGCCTGTAAATTTTAGGTTTCATTTTAAAATTTTACTTCTAACCTTTAGGGCCCTACATGGTCAGGCTCCTCAATATTTATCTGACCTGCTGAAACCACATACATCTTCTCGGGCTTTAAGGTCATTAGATCAGAGACTGCTGGTGGTACCGCGCACTCGTTTTCAAACTCGTGGTGATCGGGCCTTTCAGACTGCGGCACCACGGTTGTGGAATTCTCTCCCGCTGTCTCTTCGCTGCACGGACTCCATTGATTCTTTTAAGAAAAAGCTGAAGACATTTTTATTTAGAAAAGCATTTGATTAATTTCTTCTTATGCTGTTTTTATAGTTTTATTGTTTTACATTGTTTTATTTACTGTTATATTGTTTTTATATTCCCATTTCCTGTGTTGTAAAGCACTTTGTGATTTTTATCTGTGAAAAGCGCTATATAAATAAATTTTACTTACTTTACTTACTTACTCTCAGTATATTAATAACTAACCTCGTATTGTGGATTAATAATCTCAGTTGTTCTCCTGACTGAAGTTTGGCCCGTGTATAGCATCCTGCTATGCAATTGCATTTGTCCCTGACCACCAGAATCAGTCACGTTAACTTTTAATGAGTGGAAAAAAGTTGGCGTTCATCCTCCAGCTTCACTGTGCTAATGTTATGCTAACATAGCTGTGTCGCTAGCAATCACGTAGCACATCATTATATACCAGGTAATCCAACTTCAGTAACCCTACAAACGCCTCTGCTGTTTAGTTTTCTGTCTTCATTTATGTTGGAAGTGGTAGCAGAGCTATACGTTTTAATTAGTTTCAAAAGTCTCTGTCAGAACATGGTATGAAAGGTGGAAACTAGCGAGCTAACTTCTTGTTAACTTCTAACTCCGTTAAATTTAATAAATTCTGTTTTCATGGATGTAAAATGTAATTGTTACACCAGATAAAGCAGCAACGCTGATGATTTAATTAAAGATGAAAGAATTTAGACCGTTTTTAACTCTTAGTGTTCGTTTGACTTTGGGACCTGAAATGGACGGAGTTTTGGACCCAGATTACTCCGCGAAGCTCCTCACTACAGCAGCCGTAATGCTCTGACAATCCATCAAGCAGTGCAGCTTACCAAAGTTGTGCTAAAACATTTTTTTAACGTTTTTTAAACAATTTTTGCACGCAGAAATCGGTTCGAGGTCACCAGAATTCATACATAAGGCACACTCTCGATTTTTGAGAAAATTAAATGATTTTTTTGTGTGGAAAATACGTTATACAGAAGAAAAGAATATATATCAGTGATTAGAGCTGGGCGATAGAACAATAACGATATGTATTGCGAAATACCTTTTTCTCAATAGAAAAATTAAACTATTGCGATAGACCTCATCTCTCTCTCTCTTCCTCTCTTATAAAAACGAATAGCCAATACAAATTAAGTAGTGCAGAGCTTAACCAATCACAGCCGCAGCGTCACGTCACGTAACTTGTTACGTACAGCTCAAGTGCCAAGCCGCGCATGTGTATTTGTTTGGGAAGCAGCCCGCCGCCGTGCGGCCGGGTAATGGAGAAAATGAGTGTTCCGACTAGAGAAAAGTCTAGGTGACCAAGTTACCGAAGAGAGCACAGATGACGGCTCCAATGCCGGAGAGATTGTCGAAAGGAAAGACCAGAGAAGTTCCGTAGTGTGGAGGTTTTTCGGCTATTTGAAGTCTGACAAAAAACAGAGTAACGCGCACTGTAAATTGTCGTCGAAAACAACCAGGGGAATCCCTGTGAAGCAGCAACAGTCAATTGAGTCTGCTTTCTCCAGCGTCTTACCATATGACAAAAAAGCTAAGAGACATAGCAACATAACGAATGCCATAGCTTACTGTCTTGCTAAAGACATGCTACCAATAAACACGGTAGACAATGAAGGATTCAAGCAGCTAATTAAGGTAATGGATCCTCGTTACCAACTCCTTGAACATAAACATGTCTCTCAGACAGACAGCGCTTCCAAAGCAATATTATATAAGTTAGTCAATTTTGTCTCTTCTTCTGTAAAATAAACTAAGATTTATTTTTAGAATTAATATTTTGTTTCTAAGTGGAACTGACAATTTAGTAGTCTGTTTTGTTTGTTCTATTTTGAAACTTAAAGGCTTTAGCGGCTACTTTTTGTGTAGTTTGTAATATTTGCCTTTATTTTGCCTAAACTGAAGCCTCATTTTAAGTACATCTGCCCTGTTGAACTTATTATGGGAAATAAATATTTAAATCAAAACAAGCTGCTGATTATTTCACATTTTACTTGTGAGCAACAGCACATTTAAATCTTACATATATAGTTATTTGGCTTATATCGTGATGTATATCGTTACCGCACATACTTCAAATTATATTGCGATATGGATTTTAGGCCATATCGCCCAGCCCTACTCAAAAGGTCTCATCAAGTCCCGATTTAATTCGATTTATGCCATGTTATCAGTGTTTGCATTGATAGCATGGCTGTGGTGTCATATCAGTGTATGCTTTCGGTGTTTGCTGATATCAAACTGTGGTATGAGGACCACTGTGGGTTAATCTTTGTAGTGATACTCACTCCTTTTTTTTATTTAGACCTGGTTTATTTCTGGTATAGTTGAATATTTGTATATAATCCCAGCAGCTGTCAGACTCTATAACAGGGGTCACCAGCCTTTCTTAAAACTGAGAGTTAGATAAAACTGTGAACAGTTTGGTTAATCTTTAGTTATATGGTTCTATCCAGCATATTCTATCTTGATATGCTGTCTTATCACAGGCTAATTTTTCAAAAATATTAACAATGATTTATACAAGGAAAGGGCTACATACAACTCTTTATTTCTATTAATGTCTTACTTCATTCCTACCTGATTGACATGTTTAGGAATTATTAGTGATTGGCTCACTGTAGTGGTAAAAGTTGCTACCAATCAAATTATGATATGTTAAAGTTAAAACAAAACAGAACTGACTGTTTTATATTATATCTAATTTATATTATGTAATTATCCTTATAATTACAAAATGTTTTATGTAAGATTTATGTTTTGTAATTTAAATCTGACATCACAAAAGTATTTTGGAGTTTGAATATTTTGTAATTTTTTGTAATTTTGTAACTGCAGTACACATAATACTAATTTTGAACAATTTTGTCCAGGTTCCTTGACACCAGGGACTCCTCTAGGACCATCGCGTTCAGTTTCAGAGTCGGTGTGTCCACGGTGTGCCAGATCATCCCCCAGGTAGCGACGGCCATCTGGGACTTTTCAATTTAATGTAATATTTAAGTGTTTCTTAGTTTTAGACTAGTTGGTTAGTCTTTTTCAATGTTTTAAACCATATCCCAGGTTTTTACTTCACCATTTATGGAGTTTTAACAAGCACATAAAAGACAGAGCTTAATTCTGTAAAGATTAGATGAAAAATACTCAAAGGATAAATTCAATTGGTTTATTATTTTGTTACATAAGTTGAAAAAAGTAAAACAAGTAACTACAGAAACAACATAAAAGGAAACTTAAACAATCAAATAAATAAATGAAGGGGGGGGGGGAGAAGGGGTAAGGGGGGGAGGGGGGAAGGGAGGAGGAGAGAAAACCCCAACAATCCCCTCTGAGCAAGCACTAGGCGACAGTGGGGAGGAAAAACTGCCTTTTAACGGGCAGAAGCCTCCAGCAGAACCAGGCTCAGGAGGGGGCAGTCAACTGCTGGGACTGGTTGGGGGAGAGGGTGAGGGTGGAAAAAAAGAAAAAAGATTAAGAAGGTAGGGAATATGTGTTAGGAGAGAAAGGGAGAGGGGGGACAAGGTTAGGTGAAAATTAAGATGGATTACAGGTGGAGGAGGACGAGGCTAAATCATCTGAATAACCAGCAGACGCCTCTTTTCTTCATTTCCAGGTATTTTTCCATGAGCGCTTTTTTCTCCAGGATAAGGGTTCTCAACTGATCGTTTGTTTCTGCATTTTGCTCCTCGAGTTGCTTGCATCTTTGCTCCATTTCTTTTAATCCTGCTTGTTCTTTTCTAGGCTTTTCTTCCGGGTCTTTGTATGTTGCCTCCTCCATTGGATTTGCCTTGCACATGTCTGTATTTCTCTCTTGTTTTTTCTTGTACATCTCTTCTATCAGGTCAATTTTTCTCTTGAATACTTGATGCATAAGCAGCAGGTATTCATATTTTTTCTCTTGTTGTTGCTTTTGTGCCTGCATTTCACTTATTTGGCCCTTCAAGTCACTGACCCTCAACAACATCTCATTCATGAGCTCTGAGTGTTCTTTCCTCATTCCATCGATCGTACACTGCATCTCTGAACATTGTCTTTCCAGTATTTCCTTTTCTCTTTCCAGGTCAGGTGTTTTTTCCCTCATTTCATTATAAAATTCTCGCAGTTCTAGATTCCTTCTCTCAAAGTCCTGGAGAATACGTTTTTCTTCTTCCTGTTTCTCTTTTTCTTCAAGAAGCTCTTTATTTTTGCACTCTGTTTCATCAAACCTGACTTTCAGCTCTACGTACATTTCCCTCATGTCTTTGAGTTTGTCCTCCACTGGTATTTCTGTTTCTCTTTCCAGTTCAGGTGTTTTGTCCTTCATTTCATTACAAAATTCTCGCAGTTCTAGATTCCTTCTCTCAAAATCCTGGAGAATACGTTTTTCTTCTTCCTGTTTCTCTTTTTCTTCAAGAAGCTCTATGTTTTTGCACTCTGCTTCACCAAACTTGACTGCCAGATCTACGCACATTTCCCTCATGTCTTTGAGTTTGCGCTGCAGTCGTATTGTCTTTTTTCTTTCCAGTTCAGATGTTTTTTCCATCATTTCATTACAAAATTCTCGCAGTTCTAGATTCCTTCTCTCAAAGTCCTGGAGAATACGTTTTTCTTCCTCCTGTTGCTTTTTTTCTTCAAGAAGCTCTTTCAGTTTGTGCTCCATTTGTATTTCCTGTTCAGTCTTCTGTTGGCGAATTTTTTCAATTGTTTTCTCAGCTTCATTGAGCTTTCCTTGAAGTATCTGTATCTCCTCAATAGTAGCTTTCTTTCCTTGAAGCTGGGCAGATGTTTCTTTTAATTCAGCACTCTGTGTTCCCGATGAAAAAATACGGGAAAAAAAATTCTTTCGTCCTTGACCAAACTTCATTCCCTCATTGATAATTTTTATATCAGGCTGCCGTTGCTGTTTTCCTTCCAGGTCTTTATTTCGTGCTTCCAATTGTCTGCACTTCTCCTCTAGTTGAAGCTTCTCTTCTTCAATTTGTTTAACTTTGTCATGGAGGTCAGAGTTTTCCTTCTGACTTTCCTGTAATGCCCTTTGGATTGATAAGACAACATCCATGGTTATTTCTCCTGAAGAGATTGGCTGGCCAGACCACGAAGGAGAGGCAGCATTATTTATTTTTCTTTGTCGGCGTTTTCGTCCCATGTTGGAGCCTGTGCACAGTGACTCTGAAAAGGCTTAGAAATATTTGCAAATGTATCTCGTGTCGAACGTTTGAAGTCTGCGAACAAACTGCTTTAAAATTGCTGCTTCTGATCCCTATTTATAGACTTCAGAACTTCAAAGGATCAAAGGTATTAATGATGTCACATCTTGTGACATCATCATTCCGTAAGCCAATCAGATTGTCACATGACATTTTAAAATGGGGATGGTTTTTTTTGTTTTTTTGTTGGTTTTTTTTAAAGTTTTTTTTTGCAGTTTTCACCATTTGCTCCAGGAGCTGCGCCTGGATGACGGCCGCTTTCAGCGGTACTGTAATGTTTGCATGCCTCAAACATTAATGATGACACCTTCAGTATTTCTCAGTTCCATTCTTTAATTCTCAGGCTTGCAGCGGCAACACAGTCTGCAGCGCTAACTTGTTCATCTACCGTTTTCTGTTGTCTCCTTTTTCTATATCCTCCTTCTGCCTTACATTCGACCTTTCAAAATAAAAGTTCTGTAAACATCACAATCACCTCCTTTCTTTTTTTCTTTAACAAACTTAGGTACTCAGTGAGGTGAATTATTAATCGGAACCTATGATAACAACACCTAATAAAATTACTGAACGTTCTTATTACTTGAGTTTCTCCACACCTAAACATCACTTAAATAGCACTGCATTTGCGCAGATCTCTGACTAATCACTATCAACATTCAACACTAGAATACTGGTTACAGTGTTAGATTCAGGAACAACAAACATGTTACACGCAGCGTAACCTTTAACGGGTCACTCAGATATTCAAGTCTTAGATCTGATGTAATCAGACAGATGCATAGGTACGCGTCTGTTTGATCTGACTGGGTATCTGGGCTTGTCTGTTAAGGCGGGGTCGACATGTCGTCCAGGTGGGGCATCTTCAAGTCCATGTCTGATTTTCTTGAAGCATGAGGCATTCCTGACAATTGAGTGTCCATCCCTTGTAGCTGTAATTTCAGAACCCTTAACTTTAGTCACTTTATAGGGTTTTGCATTGTATGGTGTGGATAATTTGTTGTGCTTGGGTTGGCGATGCAGCACTGTGTCACCCAGACTTGGTGAGTGTGGTCTGACGCGACGAGTTGCATCTGCGATCACCTTCATCTTGATCTTTGCACTATCATCCCTTGCTCTCACTTCAGCGTCTGAACACTTCCGTGGAGTGGTGTTAACGAAAGGGAGCTTGGTGTATAGCTGGTGTTGAAACAGTATTTCAGCTGGTGAGCTCGCTGTTGTGCAATGAGGTGTAGATCTGTACTCACGAAGAAAGATGTTTAGTTGCTGTCTCCATGGAGAATACGTTGTCAATGACTGGGATAACAGAAGATGCTGATGTTGAGCGTACACTTTCAACGACTGGATAGCGAGAATACTCGTCTGTGATAACGAGCAGGTATTCCCCCGTAGGGAGTGGTCCATAAAAGTCTGCACTGACACTGTGCCAGGGCGTTTCGGGTAATGGTGACATCTGCAGAGGGTCAGTGTGTCTGACAGGTGTGCTAGCCTGGCATGGCAGACAGTTTTGAACTGCAGATTCTGCTTTCCGATCGATCTCTGGGAACCATACTTTGGTACGTGGCAGCGCTTTGGTCTTGACGATACCCTGGTGCCCTTCGTGTGCCAGTTGTATTGCTCTTTCTTGTAGGACAGTTGGAATAACTATCCTCGTGCCTCTGAGTATGAAGTCAGATGAGTCAGCTACTGTTAGTTCACTTTGAACATGTTTGAATGATTTCAAAATGTCAGCATGCTGGGATTTATCTGTTAGATGCCACGTGTTGTTCCTGATGTGACTGATGACTTCCTGCAGAACCTGGTCTTTCAGAGTCTCTGTTTTTATCTCGTGAAGTGTCATGGCTTTTGGGGTGGAGTGATAAGAGAAGAAATTGACATACTCTTCTGCAACCTTACATGCACGAGCACTTTCATTCTCCTGTGTTGGCACTGGATGACGTGACATAAAGTCAGCTGGATTATCAGCACCTTTTCTGTATTCCACTCTGAAGTTATATGGCTGAAGTCTCAGTCCCCATCTTTCTATTCTGGCAGGTAGTTTTGATCTTGGGTTATTCCAGATGATTTTGAGTGCCTTGTGATCGGTCACCAGTGTGAATGGATGTCCATAAACATACAAATGGAAATGTTCGCAACTCCACACAATGGCGAGTGCTTCTTTCTCAGTCTGCGAGTACCTCAACAGAGCTATCGAGTGGCTTGAAACATGGCGCCTGTGTTTGGCTTGGCCGCTGTTGCTGCTCCGTGTTTTTGTCAACTGCTTCAGTATATTGTTTTTTATCTTGTCATCTCATCTGTGATATATCATGTAGGTCTAATTGCTACTCTGATCTACAGTTCACATACATTGTTGAGTATCAAAATATGTATGGTAAAAAATTTTGACAGCTGGCAGAGCTACCACCAGGCTTCCCCTCCGCCGTTTGTCTGCCCTCCTCCCTCTCCCGACTACCAGTACCTGTTCTTAGCTCCAAACAATAACCCAGGAGCAAAAACAAGGTTAAGGAGGTCGTCTAGAAGGGGCTGTAGGTCTGGTGTCCAGGCTAAAAGGAAACGCGCCCGACAGAGGGGATTTCTTCCGCTCCATGGTAGAGAACGTCTCCGGTATTTGGTACCGGTTCCCCTCCAGGACGCGGATAAGGCCGATCGCTTACCACCTACCAGGCTTTTCATCACGGGCGAACAGAACGATTACCTGGATCGGCGTCTTGTCTGGAGATGCGGGATGTTTTCACTTTGGCCTATCATTCTACAAGACCACAATTCCACAGCTAGAGGTACCGGGAGACTACGTCTTCATTCCAGGTGTCTGCTGTCAATTCCCCGTCAATCAGCTGTTGATGACGTCAGCCTGTCACCTCCGCTTCAGATCGCTCTCCTGAACGCTCGCTCTATAGCCAACAAATCATTTGTACTGAATGACTTTTTTAGCAGTAATAGTCTGGACTTCATGTTTCTCATGGAATCTTGGCAGCGGGAGAATGAATTTATCCACCTTAATGAGCTCTGCCCGGGCGGCTGTCGCTTCATCGGGACTCTGCGTTTGGACCGTCGTGGTGGTGGTCTGGTCACTATTCACCGAGACAATTTCGCTTGCAGGACTGTGGACTCTGAGTTTTCCCTTCCTTTGAGTCACAACTTCTTAAGGTTGGTTCTTCAGATATATTTTATCGTGTTTTAATTTACCGCCCTCCCCGGCCCCGCTGGTGTTTTTATTAAAGATTTTACGGACTTTTTATCTTCCATTATTAAACTGGAGAAAGTCTTAATGATTGGGGATTTCAACCTCCACGTGGATGATCTTAGCTGTAGCATGGCCTCTGACTTTTTATCTATTAAAGACTCTTTTAGTTTTATTCAGCATGTCTCTGGGCCCACCCATGTTAAAGGCCACACCTTGGACCTTGTGTTTTCTCTTGGCTTAGACATAACTAATGTCTGTGTTAAAGACGTATAAGGGAGTGACCATTCCTGTGTTTCTTTTAGTCTTAGCTTCCCACTGTACGCACCACCTTCTAATCTCATGTTCCATAAGCGGTTCATAAATCAGGATGTTGCTTTGAAGTTTTCTAATAGAGATTGACAGACCACGTGACTTTCGCGCATTGCATGCCGGTAACTCGTGGCAAAACAATCCAAGTACCGCATCAAATGCAAGCATTTGCAGCACGGTTCCAATACCTTCTTGCTTTTTCTTTGCCCCCCAAAAAAGTTATGTACAAAACGAAGGAGAACAATGCCGGTCCGTACAAAGACAGACTTGATGAAAAGGCAAAGAAAAGATACGAGGAAAAAATCAAAGGAGTGAAAGGGTTATACCCTTACACAGAGTGGACAAAATACGTTAGCGTGCTGCCCAACTTTCACCACTCTCATATTTATAATTATACGGTTATTGGAGTGAGTGCATACACTCATGAAGTTTAGTAACTTCAGGTCACTGCAACAAGCCCAGGAACAGTTTGCCGACGGATGGGTACAGGACCATGAAATGCACCGTGTAGAACGAAAGACCATCGTAGGTATCATAAGTTTACCAGTCTCACAAATCGTCTTCATAAATACACATTCGTTAACCGTTTATTAATAAGACCTTTGAGCTCAACGGTAATTAATTAGTAGTGGAAATAATTTCTGGTTCGCATTACAGAAATGTAGCAGTGACAATAATATTGTATGCTGTAATCGTACTGGGCAATTAGTGATAGCATAGCGCCACAATTTCTGTTCAGCACCAGACTTGCTTGTAACCTATATCACCAATTATGTTATGAAAAATGACGTATTAACTACTACAAAACACTGACCTTTGTGGAAATGCTTGGAGCAGACTAACCTGTGAGCTGGAGTGTTCTGGGACGTTATATTTGGTCTTTGAATGGCTGCAATCCAGGCCATCTGTCGCCTCTTTTTACTTCAGAAACATGGCTCGAATAATTTCTCTTCAACGACGTAATCCGATAAAAAAACGATCTCTTTACCCGTCGGCTTCCCGTGGCTGTCATGCGACCGGCTATTGCAGTTAATAATACAACAGCTTCTTGACAGTTTTTTGTGTTTCTTTTTATCGCTGTGTAACTAATTTCAATTGAAAGCCTGCGTGCGCTAGTACCTCTTGCCACGAGTTCCCAGAATTCTTTGCGGTTTTACCCTTGAATGACGTCACATTTTCAATCTCTATATGTTGGACCCTCATGTGATTAGTGGCTGCACTGATGCTGATGTTGCTACACAGTGCTTTAATAATCACTGCTTGGAGATTTTAAATTCAGTGGCACCTATGAAATCTGTCATTGCTGCCCCAAAAAGAGCTCATCCATGGATAAATAATGATGTAAGGAAGGTCAAAAGAATCTGTAGAAAAGTAGAACGTCTTTGGAAATCAACCAAACTCGAAGTTCACAGGCTCCACCTTAGGGAACTTTGGGTTTCCTTACATGAAACCATAAAAACAGCCAGATCAGCATATTTTTCTCAGTTAATATCATCAAGCAAGAGAAATTCCAAGGTACTGTTTGACTCCATAAACTCTATTGTTTCCCCCGTGGTCCACCGAGTACCTGTGACATCTATATCTGAGAGTGATGAGTTTCTGAATTTCTTTGTGGATAAAGTTGATCATGTCCGTATGAGCATTGGTTCTTCAATACCATCTGTTTGTGTCTCTAGATCACCTCCCCCTCATTTACTGTCAGTGTTTAACCCAATGACCATACATGACCTTTCACTCCTGCTGGATAAAATGAAAATTACCACTTGTGCAAATGACATTCTACCTGCTGGGCTGCTTAAAAATGCTCTCTCTGTCATTGGCCCCTCTATTGTAGAGATATGCAATGCCTCTCTTTTAACAGGTGTGGTCCCTACATTCTGTAAACATGCTGTTGTTGAGCCAATATTAAAAAAGAGCAGTTTGGATCCAACTCAGCTTAAGAATTATAGGCCTATCTCTAAGCTTCCATTATTATCGAAAATTCTGGAAAAAGTAGTTGCAGATCAACTTACCACTTTTTTAGAAAAACATGAAATCTATGACAAATTTCAGTCAGGTTTCCGTAAAAGTCACTTAACAGAAACCGCATTACTTAAAGTCTCTAGTGACATTATGATGTCAGCTGACTCCGGAGCATCCTCAGTCATGGTTTTGTTGGACTTGACATCTGCCTTTGACACCATTGATCATACCATCCTGATTAACAGGCTCCGGGACGTAGTTGGTGTGTCTGGTCTGGCTTTGAAGTGGTTTCAGTCGTACCTCTCCAACAGATCTTTTAGTGTTTTTGCAAATCGGTTTATGTCACATTCTAAAGATCTGAGATGTGGGGGTACCGCAGGGTTCAGTTCTGGGTCCTATTCATTTTCTTTTGTACATGTTACCTCTAGGACTTATAATTAGGCAGTTCCCTGAGGTGTCTTATCACTTCTATGCTGATGATATTCAGCTCTATTGTTCTTTTAAGCCGATGGAAGTCCATAAACTGTCCTCTTTAATTAAATGTTTAGCTTCCATTGAACAGTGGCTTGGTGACAACTACTTACAGTTGAACTCTGAGAAGTCAGAAACATTAATTATTGCCCCTGACAACCAGATATCTCTAATCAAACAGCATCTTGGTTCTCTTGGCTCATCGGTTCACCTGAGCCTCGGGTACCTTGGTGTGATGTTTGATTCTGCCATGTCCCTAGAACAACACTCTCGCCAGTTAATTAGGAACTGCCTTTTTCAGCTAAGAAACATCTCCAAACTGCAAACTTTGCTGTCTAAGACTGAGTTAGAAATGGTTATTCATGCTTATATTTCTTCTCGCTTAGATTATTGTAACAGCCTTTTTCTTTGTTTGAGCAAAAGGAATCTTGACCTCCTCCAGTCAGTCCAGAATGCTGCTGCAAGGCTTTTAACTAAGACACGAAAAAGAGAGCACATTACACCAGTGTTACGTTCATTACACTGGCTTCCAGTACATTTCAGAATTCATTTTAAAATCTTGGTACTGACTTTTAAAGCTTTGAATTGTGATGCCCCTTCTTACATTTCTGATCTTTTAGAACCAAACGCTCCCTCTCACAGCCTGAGATCTTCTAATCAAAGGCTGTTGGTAGTCCCACGAACTCGTTTTAAGACCAGAGGAGAGAGATCTTTTAGAGCGGTGGCCCCCAGGTTGTGGAATGCTCTCCCTACATCATTACGTTGCCTTGATTGTATTTATTCTTTTAAAAAGCAACTTAAGACTCATTTATTTAGATTGGCTTTTAATTAGATTTGTGCTGTGTTTTATTATTAATGTATTTTATATATTTCTGTTTTATATTACTGTGAAGCACTTTGTGGTTTTTATCCTGTGAAAAGTGCTATATAAATAAATTGATTTGATTTGATCTCGTTTCCACATCACTCAGTGCTCTGCTTGCATATGCAATAATGTGCTTCATCCCCTTTTCATCTTTTTGACAGAGGATGGCGCCCAGTCCTACTGGACTAGCATCAACAATCAGTTCAGTCTGTCTGCTGGGATAGAAGTAGGACATCGTCGTGTCGCTTGTGAGACTGACCTTGAGTGCCTGCAACGCAGTTTCTTGGTCTTGACCCCATGTCCAAGGGGTGGCCTTGTGTGTGAGCCTGCGCAGTGGCTCAGAGATCGATGAGAAGTCTCTGATGAACCTTGAGCAGTAATTGGCCATGCCAAGGAGACTTTTGATGTCAGCAGGTGTTTTTGGGTTGGGAGCGTGTTGAACTGCTGCAACCTTTTTAGGATCTGCTGAAACGCCACCTGCAGAGAAGATGAAACCAAAAAACTCAAGTTTTGTTTTATTAAATTCACACTTCTCTCGATTCAGAGTAAGACCTGACTCTGATAGTCGCTTAAAGAGAGCTGTAAGATTGCTGTCATGATCAGCCTGGTCCCTGCCAAAGACTATAATCACTAAGATCTTTGACTCTGTTCAGTCCTTGCAGCGTCTGATAAATAGCATTTTGGAAGACTTCAGTTGCAAAAGAGACTCCAAAGCTCAGTCTTTTATAGCGCCGAAATCCCAGATGAGTAGTGAACGTCGTAATGTAGCGGCTGTCAGGGTGTAATTCAAATTGGTGGTATCCTGCCCTGAGATCAAGTTTTGAGAACACCGTAGATCCATTCAGCTCATGGATTACATCATCAATCGTGGGCGTGATGTGTCGTTCTCGTTCGATTGCAGTGTTTGCTTGTCTCATGTCCACACATATCCGTACGTCGTCCGGATTCTTTGGTTTTGGCAGTGTTACAATGGGTGAAACCCACTGTGTTGGTCCCGTAACCTTTTCAATCATGTCATCAGCTTCTAGTTTCTGAAGTTTGTCCTTCAATTTTGACGTAAATGAAAAGGAACACGTCTGTGTGGTTGACAGGTTGATTTTACATCTGCGTTTATGTGCAGTTTCACTTGAAAATCTTTGAGTTTTCGAATTCCCTTGAAAAGTTCTGGGTGTTGTTCTACTAGCTTGTCTGCAACAGAACGTTGAGACTGAGAAGAGACCGCAGTGACAATATGGAGGAGTCCCAAGGCTTTTGAGGTTTCAAAACTCAAAAATATTGAAACCTCCTCCTTTAATGACAAAGAAGGAACACCTAACTTTTTTGTCTTTTTTTTCCACACTGCACCTGAATGCACCACACACAGGGAGAGACGTAGATGAGTGGTATGGGTAAATCTTGATGTCTGTAGAAGTCAACGTAGGACGTGGTGTCAGTTTGTTGTAGGTAGCTTCAGTTAAGCAGTTAGCAGTGGCCCCAGAATGGATTAGCACCGGTATCTGGGTGCCCATTACTCTGACTTCAGTATGTGGGAGTTTAGGATGTTGAGCTGTGTTCACCACATATACATAAGCGTCATCACTGCTGGATGTGTGCCCTGTCTCCACGTGTGCAGCGCTATCTGTTACTTGATGAACAGTTTGCGGTGGCAGATTTTTCTTCTACTTCTTTCCACAATGTGTCTCTTTTCTCTTTGAGCGACATTGCTTTGCAAAATGATTGTATTTGCCACAAGAATTACAGATTTTGTCTTTGGCTGGGCAGCCTTGCTCATGAGGATATCTGCCTCCACAGTTTCGACAGCGGTTATTCGGCTGCCATGAGGGTGTCCATTTGTTTCTAGCCGTGGTGTCACGTCCTGTTTTGTGCTGTACTTTATTAACTGCAGCTGTCTTGTCAGCTTCCATCCCTGTAGCTTGCAATTCAGACAACTCACATGCACGCCCATGATTTAATAGATCATCCAACGTTAAATCAGGTTCTCTGAGTGCTTTTCTACGCAGCTGTGATGATGTACAGCTTTAGATAATTTGTGTTTTGATTTCTGCAGTCATGTCTGCAAACTCACAGTTTTTGGCTAGAATCCTAAGCCTGGTGTGATAGTTGTCCAACGTTTCACCTGATTCCTGCACCGCTTTCCTGAATAGATAAATCTGACACTGCATGTTTTTCTTAGGCGCAAAGTATGCTGACAATTTCTGTTTTGTATCTGCGTACTTGTCGCCAACCGTTGCTAACTTGTCGTAAACGTCATGCACTTTTTCACCAGCCACATGCAGCAATAATGCTCTTAATCTCGCATCTCCAGTAATATTCATTGCCGTGGTGTGGTTTTCAAACCTCTGAAGCCATTTCGTCCAGCGAGGTCCGACGGAACCGAGGTCGGTGTCCGTGTCGAAGGGTGGAAGTGGAGTAGCGTGTGCAGCCATGTTCTTGTCTCCTAAGCTCCGGGTAGGGCAACTTCCTTCGTCTTGCTTTGGTTGTAACCTTTACTCTCGTCGCCAATGTAATGTTTGCATGCCTCAAACATTAATGATGACACCTTCAGTATTTCTCAGTTCCATTCTTTAATTCTCAGGCTTGCAGCGGCAACACAGTCTGCAGCGCTAACTTGTTCATCTACCGTTTTCTGTTGTCTCCTTTTTCTATATCCTCCTTCCGCCTTACATTTGACCTTTCGAAATAAAAGTTCTGTAAACATCACAGGTATCACCGTCTTTCCCTCGCCCAGTTTGAGGACCTGCTGTCCCGCGTTGGTCCAAGCATTGCCCGCTTAGACACCAACTACAGGCGCTAAATCCCTGTCGCCTGTGCTAATGTATGCTAAACTATCGTTTATACACTGCTAACATGGATGTGGTATGCTAACAGTGAATGCTGTGGGTGTTTACTGATAGCAAACTGTGGTATGGAGACGACTGTTTATAATATTTCTAGTGATACTCAAAAGTAGGGGTGGGCGATAGAAACGATATACGATAGAAACGATATAAATTTGGCCAACGATAGAGATTTTGACTATACCGCTCTATCCGATAGCGCATGTTGATGATGTCATCAAGCTGCGCCTGTTTTGGTCAAAAGCATAGCGGCGGCTAAAACCATTATCATCTGCAAATTATGGCGGGCGACAGTCATAGCAAAGAGATGAAGCACTTTGTAAATATGGGGAAAGCCAAAAACTGCGCTTCCTCCACTTCCGTAACATTGATTCATTAATGTTGAATTCTCTCGCAGCTGCTCTATTCCCATGTTTTTGCAGTATATTAATAACTAACCTCGTATTGTGGATGAATAATCTCAGTTGTTCTCCTGACTGAAGTTTGGCCCGTGTATAGCATCCTGCTATGCAATTGCATTTGTCCCTGACCACCAGAATCCCTCACGTTAACTTTTAATGAGTGGAAAAAAAGTTGGCGTTCATCCTCCAGCTTCACTGTGCTAATGTTATGCTAACATAGCTGTGTCGCTAGCAAACACGTAGCACATCATTATATACCAGGTAATCCAACTTCAGTAACCCTGCAAAGGCCACTGCTGTTTAGTTTTCTTTCTTCATTTATGTTGGAAGTGGTAGCAGAGCTGTACGTTTTAATTAGTTTCAAAAGTCTCTGTCAGAACATGGTATGAAATGTTTAGGTGGAAACTAGCAAGCTAACTTCCTGTTAACTTCTAACTCCGTTAAATTTAATAAATTCTGTTTTCATGGATGTTAAACTTAATTGTTACACCCGATAAAGCAGCAACGCTGATGATTTAATTAAAGATGAAAGAATTTAGACCGTTTTAACTCTTAGTGTTCGTTTGACTTTGGGACCTGAAATGGACGGAGTTTTGGACCCAGATTACTCCGCGAAGCTCCTCACTACGGCAGCCGTAATGCTCTGACAATCCATCAAGCAGTGCAGCTTACCAAAGTTGTGCTAAAACATTTTTTTTTTAACGTTTTTTAAACAATTTTTGCACGCAGAAATCGGTTCGAGGTCACCAGAATTCATACATAAGGCACACTCTCGATTTTTGAGGAAAATTAAAGGATTTTTTTTTGTGGAAAATACGTTATACAGAAGAAAAGAATATATATCAGTGATTAGAGCTGGGCGATAGAACAATAACGATATGTATTGCGAAATACCTTTTTCTCGATAGAAAAATTAAACTATCGCGATAGACCTCATCTCTCTCTCTCTTCCTCTCTTATAAAAATGAATAGCCAATACAAATTAAGTAGTGCAGAGCCGAACCAATCACAGCTGTAGCGTCACGTCATGTAACTTGTTACGTACAGCTCAGGTGCCAAGCCGCGCATGTGTATTTGTTTGGGAAGCAGCCCGCCGCCGTGCGGCCGGGTAATGGAGAAAATGAGTGTTCCGACTAGAGAAAAGTCTAGGTGACCAAGTTACCGAAGAGAACACAGATGACAGCTCCAATGCCAGAGAGATTGTCGAAAGGAAAGGCCAGAGAAGTTCCGTAGTGTGGAGGTATTTCGGCTATTTGAAGTCTGACAAAAAACAGAGTAACGCGCACTGTAAATTGTGCCGAAAACAACCAGGGGAATCCCTGTGAAGCAGCAACAGTCAATTGAGTCTGCTTTCTCCAGCGTCTTACCATATGAGAAAAAAGCTAAGAGACATAGCAACATAACGAATGCCATAGCTTACTGTCTTGCTAAAGACATGCTACCAATAAACACGGTCGACAATGAAGGATTCAAGCAGCTAATTAAGGATTCAAGCAGCTAATTAAGGTAATGGATTCTCGTTACCTTATGTATGCAGATGACCTGGTTGTTTTTAGTCCAAGCAGTGCTGGATTACAGGATCTTCTTAATGTCTGTACTGAATATGGTGTGCAATATGACATTGAGTACAATGCTGCTAAAAGTGCTGTTTTGATATGTAGAACCAAGCAGGATAAACAGCTAAATTTCCCTTTGTTTAAACTGGCACAAAAAACTCTTGAAGTTCATAAAAAGGTGAAATACCTCGGTCACTTTATTACTGAGCAAATGAATGATGATGATGACATGTACAGACAACAATGCAAGTTCTATGTGCAGGCAAATACTATTGCACGCAAATTCAGCTTTTGTTCACTTCCAGTTAAAGTGGCTTTGTTTAAAGCGTATTGCACACCGCTATATACTGCCCCCTTGTGGTCATCCTACAAACAATGTAGCATGCTGAAGTTGCATGTTGCATATAATGATGCGATAAGAATCCTTTGCAGGATACCTAGAAGTGGTAGTGCCAGCCAGATGTTTGTAGCTGTGGGTGTTTGGACTTTTAAAGCGCTTTTAAGAAAGTTAATGTTCAATTTTAGAGAACGACTGGATGGTTCGAGTAACAGTATAATTTTAGCACTTACAGATCCGACAGTGAGTGGTTCCCGTTACTCATCCAGTCTGAGAAAGCACTGGTTAAAGTGTTTGTGTATTTATTGATTTATTTTAAGTAATTGTGTTTTACGTATATTATGGTTTTATATTTTTACAAATGCTTTATATACTTATTTATATACTTATATATATTTAATGGTTTATACCTTGTGTTGGGGGGGGGGGGTGTTTCTGTCTTATTTTTATGGACATGAAGTCTGCCAATAAAGATTGAATTGAATTGAATTGTTACCAACTCCTTGAACATAAACATGTCTGTCAGACAGCGCTTCCAAAGCAATATTATAAGTTAGTCAATTTTGTCTCTTCTTCTGTAAAATAAACTAAGATTTATTTTTAGAATTAATATTTTGTTTCTAAGTGGAACTGACAATTTAGTAGTCTGTTTTGTTTGTTCTATTTTGAAACTTAAAGGCTTTAGCGGCTACTTTTTGTGTAGTTTGTAATATTTGCCTTTATTTTGCCTAAACTGAAGCCTCATTTTAAGTACATCTGCCCTGTTGAACTTATTATGGGAAATAAATATTTAAATCAAAACAAGCTGCTGATTATTTCACATTTTACTTGTGAGCAACAGCACATTTAAATCTTACATATATAGTTATTTGGCTTATATCGTGATATATATCGTTACCGCACATGCTTCAAATTATATTGCGATATGGATTTTAGGCCATATCGCCCAGCCCTACTCAAACGGTCTCATCAGTTCCCGATTTAATTTGGTTTATGCTGTGTTATCAGTGTTTGCATTGATAGCATGGCTGTGGTGTCATATCAGTGTATGCTCTCGGTGTTTGCCGATATCAAACTGTGGTATGAGGACCACTGTGGGTTAATCTTTGTAGTGATACTCACTCCTTTTTTTTTTTTTTATTTAGACCTGGTTTAATTCTGGTATAGTTGAATATTTGTATATAATCCCAGCAGCTGTCAGACTCTATAACCGGGGTCACCAGCCTTTCTTAAAACTGAGAGTTAGATAAAATTGTGAACAGTTTGGTTCATCTTTAGTTATATGGTTCTATCCAGCATATTCTATCTTGATATGCTGTCTTATCACAGGTTAATTTTTCAAAAATATTAACAATGATTTATGCAAGGAAAGGGCTACATACAACTCTTTCTTTCTATTAATGTCTTACTTCATTCCTACCTGATTGACATGTTTAGGAATTATGAGTGATTGGCTCACTGTAGTAGTAAAAGTTGCTACCAATCAAATTATGATATGTTAAAGTTAAAACAAAACACAACTGACTGTTTTATATTATATCTAATATATATTATGTAATTATCCTTATAATTACAAAATGTTTTATGTAAGATTTATGTTTTGTAATTTAAATCTGACATCACAAAAGTATTTTAGAGTTTGAATAATGTATTTTACAACTGCAGTACACGTAATACTAATTTTGAACAATTTTGTCCAGGTTCCTTGACACCAGGGACTCCTCCAGGACCATCACGTTCAGTTACAGAGTCGGTGTGTCCACGGTGTGCCAGATCATCCCCCAGGTAGCGACGGCCATCTGGGACTGTCTAGTGGACGACTTCATGGCTGTGCCTTCACCTGGAGACTCATAGAGAAAGTATATACAGTGGTCCCTCATTTATTGCAGCAGGGTTTCTCAGAATAACTAGCCCCTCGCCACACACTTTATACACTTTATTATTTTTTATTTTTTTTACATACACACACATGAAGATTAGTCACAGTTCTCACAAGTTGATTCTCACAGTGCAAACCTTTGTAGATTTCAAAACGTAAAAGTATCATTATGCCGTGTTTTTTCTTCGTCTTCCTGCCACTTTTGTGCTTCTTTTTCCCTCCAGGAGTGATGATGTCATCATCACTCCATAAGCCAATGAGATTATCACATGACATTTATGAACAGGGATATCTCTTTTTAACTGTTTTCAATTTAACGTAATATTTAAGTGTTTCTTAGTTTTAGACTAGTTGGTTAGTCTATTTCAATGTTTTAAACCATATCCCAGGTTTTTACTTCACCATTTATGGAGTTTTAACAAGCAAATAAAAGACAGAGCTTAATTCTGTAAAGATTAGATGAAAAATACTCAAAGGATAAATTCAATTGGTTTATTATTTTGTTACATAAGTTGAAAAAAGTAAAACAAGTAACTACAGAAACAACATAAAAGGAAACTTAAACAATCAAATAAATAAATGAAGGGGGGGGGAAGGGAGGAGGAGGAGAGAAAACCCCAACAATCCCCTCTGAGCAAGCACTAGGCGACAGTGGGGAGGAAAAACTGCCTTTTAACGGGCAGAAGCCTCCAGCAGAACCAGGCTCAGGAGGGGGCAGTCAACTGCTGGGACTGGTTGGGGGGGTAGGGGGGAAGGGGGTGAGGGTGAAAAAAAGAAAAAAGATTAAGAAGGTAGGGAATATGTGTTAGGAGAGAAAGGGAGAGGGGGGACAGGAGAGGTGAAAATTAAGATGGATCACAGGTGGAGGAGGACGAGGCTAAATCATCTGAATAACCAGCAGACGCCTCTTTTCTTCATTTCCAGGTATTTTTCCATGAGCGCTTTTTTCTCCAGGATAAGGGTTCTCAACTGATCGTTTGTTTCTGCATTTTGCTCCTCGAGTTGCTTGCATCTTTGCTCCATTTCTTTTAATCCTGCTTGTTCTTTTCTAGGCTTTTCTTTCGGGTCTTCGTATGTTGCCTCCTCCATTGGATTTGCCTTGCACATGTCTGTATTTCTCTCTTGTTTTTTCTTGTACATCTCTTCTATCAGGTCAATTTTTCTCTTGAATACTTGATGCATAAGCAGCAGGTATTCATATTTTTTCTCTTGTTGTTGCTTTTGTGCCTGCATTTCAGTTATTTGGCTCTTCAAGTCACTGACCCTCAACAACATCTCATTCATGAGCTCTGAGTGTTCTTTCCTCATTCCATCGATCGTACACTGCATCTCTGAACATTGTCTTTCCAGTATTTCCTTTTCTCTTTCCAGGTCAGGTGTTTTTTCCCTCATTTCATTACAAAATTCTCGCAGTTCTAGATTCCTTCTCTCAAAGTCCTGGAGAATACGTTTTTCTTCTTCCTGTTTCTCTTTTTCTTCAAGAAGCTCTTTATTTTTGCACTCTGTTTCATCAAACCTGACTTTCAGCTCTACGTACATTTCCCTCATGTCTTTGAGTTTGTCCTCCATTGGTATTTCTTTTTCTCTTTCCAGTTCAGGTGTTTTGTCCCTCATTTCATTACAAAATTCTCGCAGTTCTAGATTCCTTCTCTCAAAATCCTGGAGAATACGTTTTTCTTCTTCCTGTTTCTCTTTTTCTTCAAGAAGCTCTATATTTTTGCACTCTGTTTCACCAAACCTGACTGCCAGATCTACGCACATTTCCCTCATGTCTTTGAGTTTGCGCTGCAATCGTATTGTCTTTTTTCTTTCCAGTTCAGATGTTTTTTCCTTCATTTCATTACAAAATTCTCGCAGTTCTAGATTCCTTCTCTCAAAGTCCTGGAGAATACGTTTTTCTTCTTCCTGTTGCTTTTTTTCTTCAAGAAGCTCTTTCAGTTTGTGCTCCATTTGTATTTCCTGTTCAGTCTTCTGTTGGCGGATTTTTTCAATTGTTTTCTCAGCTTCATCGAGCTTTCCTTGAAGTATCTGTATCTCCTCAATAGTAGCTTTCTTTCCTTGAAGCTGGGCAGATGTTTCTTTTAATTCAGCACTCTGTGTTCCCGATGAAAAAATACGGGAAAAAAAATTCTTTCGTCCTTGACCAAACTTCATTCCCTCATTGATAATTTTTATATCAGGCTGCCGTTGCTGTTTTCCTTCCAGGT
Organism: Neolamprologus brichardi; assembly: GCF_056152115.1. Taxonomy (NCBI): domain Eukaryota; kingdom Metazoa; phylum Chordata; class Actinopteri; order Cichliformes; family Cichlidae; genus Neolamprologus; species Neolamprologus brichardi. The sequence continues at coordinate 4,427,888 of NC_142113.1, forward strand.
CTTTATTTCGTGCTTCCAATTGTCTGCACTTCTCCTTTAGTTGAAGCTTCTCTTCTTCAATTTGTTTAACTTTGTCATGGAGGTCAGAGTTTTCCTTCTGACTTTCCTGTAATGCCCTTTGGATTGATAAGACAACATCCATGGTTATTTCTCCTGAAGAGATTGGCTGGCCAGACCACGAAGGAGAGGCAGCATTATTTATTTTTCTTTGTCGGCGTTTTCGTCCCATGTTGGAGCCTGTGCACAGTGACTCTGAAAAGGCTTAGAAATATTTGCAAATGTATCTCGTGTTGAACGTTTGAAGTCTGCGAACAAACTGTTTTAAAATTGCTGCTTCTGATCCCTATTTATAGACTTCAGAACTTCAAAGGATCAAAGGTATTAATGATGTCACATCTTGTGACATCATCATTCCGTAAGCCAATCAGATTGTCACATGACATTTTAAAATGGTGATGTGTTTTTTTTTTTTTTTTTTTTAATTTATTTTTGAGTTTTCACCATTTGCTCCAGGAGCTGCGCCTGGATGACGGCCGCTTTCAGCGGTACTGTAATGTTTGCATGCCTCAAACATTAATGATGACACCTTCAGTCTTTCTCAGTTCCATTCTTTAATTCTCAGGCTTGCAGCGGCAACACAGTCTGCAGCGCTAACTTGTTCATCTACCGTTTTCTGTTGTCTCCTTTTTCTATATCCTCCTTCTGCCTTACATTCGACCTTTCAAAATAAAAGTTCTGTAAACATCACAATCACCTCCTTTTTTTTTTCTTTAACAAACTTAGGTACTCAGTGAGGTGAATTATTAATCTGAACCTATGATAACAACACCTAATAAAATTACTGAACGTTCTTATTACTTGAGTTTCTCCACACCTAAACATCACTTAAACAGCACTGCATTTGCGCAGATCTCTGACTAATCACTATCAACATTCAACACTAGAATACTGGTTACAGTGTTAGATTCAGGAACAACAAACATGTTACACGCAGCGTAACCTTTAACGGGTCACTCAGATATTCAAGTCTTAGATGTGATGTAATCAGACAGATGCATAGGTACGCGTCTGTTTGATCTGACTGGGTATCTGGGCTTGTCTGTTAAGGCGGGGTCGACATGTCGTCCAGGTGGGGCATCTTCAAGTCCATGTCTGATTTTCTTGAAGCATGAGGCAATTGAGTGTCCATCCCTTGTAGCTGTAATTTCAGAACCCTTAACTTTAGTCACTTTATAGGGTTTTGCATTGTATGGTGTGGATAATTTGTTGTGCTTGGGTTGGCGATGCAGCACTGTGTCACCCAGACTTGGTGAGTGTGGTCTGACGCGACGAGTTGCATCTGCGATCACCTTCATCTTGATCTTTGCACTATCATCCCTTGCTCTCACTTCAGCATCTGAACACTTCCGTGGAGTGGTGTTAACGAAAGGGAGCTTGGTGTATACCTGGCGTTGAAACAGTATTTCAGCTGGTGAGCTCGCTGTTGTGCAATGAGGTGTAGATCTGTACTCACGAAGAAAGATGTTTAGTTGCTGTCTCCATGGAGAACACTTTGTCAATGACTGGGATAACAGAAGATGCTGATGTTGAGCGTACACTTTCAACGACTGGATAGCGAGAATACTCGTCTGTGATAACGAGCAGGTATTCCCCCGTAGGGAGCGGTCCATAAAAGTCTGCACTGACACTGTGCCAGGGCGTTTCGGGTAATGGTGACATCTGCACAGGGTCAGTGTGTGTGACAGGTGTGCTAGCTTGGCATGGCAGACAGTTTTGAACTGCAGATTCTGCTTTCCGATCGATCTCTGGGAACCATACTTTGGTACGTAGCAGCGCTTTGGTCTTGACGATACCCTGGTGCCCTTCGTGTGCCAGTTGTATTGCTCTTTCTTGTAGGACAGTTGGAATAACTATCCTCGTGCCTCTGAGTATGAAGTCAGATGAGTCAGCTACTGTTAGTTCACTTTGAACATGTTTGAATGATTTCAAAATGTCAGCATGCTGGGATTTATCTGTTAGATGCCACGTGTTGTTCCTGATGTGACTGATGACTTCCTGCAGAACCTGGTCTTTCAGAGTCTCTGTTTTTATCTCGTGAAGTGTCATGGCTTTTGGGGTGGAGTGATAAGAGAAGAAATTGACATACTCTTCTGCAACCTTACATGCACGAGCACTTTCATTCTCCTGTGTTGGCACTGGATGACGTGACATAAAGTCAGCTGGATTATCAGCACCTTTTCTGTATTCCACTCTGAAGTTATATGGCTGAAGTCTCAGTCCCCATCTTTCTATTCTGGCAGGTGGTTTTGATCTTGGGTTATTCCAGATGATTTTGAGTGCCTTGTGATCGGTCACCAGTGTGAATGGATGTCCATAAACATACAAATGGAAATGTTCGCAACTCCACACAATGGCGAGTGCTTCTTTCTCAGTCTGCGAGTATCTCGTTTCCACATCACTCAGTGCTCTGCTTGCATATGCAATAATGTGCTTCATCCCCTTTTCATCTTTTTGACAGAGGATGGCGCCCAGTCCTACTGGACTAGCATCAACAATCAGTTCAGTCTGTCTGCTGGGATAGAAGTAGGACATCGTCGTGTCGCTTGTGAGACTGACCTTGAGTGCCTGCAACGCAGTTTCTTGGTCTTGACCCCATGTCCAAGGGGTGGCCTTGTGTGTGAGCCTGCGCAGTGGCTCAGAGATCGATGAGAAGTCTCTGATGAACCTTGAGCAGTAATTGGCCATGCCAAGGAGACTTTTGATGTCAGCAGGTGTTTTTGGGTTGGGAGCGTGTTGAACTGCTGCAACCTTTTTAGGATCTGCTGAAACGCCACCTGCAGAGAGGATGAAACCAAAAAACTCAAGTTTCGTTTTATTAAATTCACACTTCTCTCAATTCAGAGTAAGACCTGACTCTGATAGTCGCTTAAAGAGAGCTGTAAGATTGCTGTCATGATCAGCCTGGTCCCTGCCAAAGACTATAATGTCATCACTGAGATTTTTGACTCCGTTCAGTCCTTGCAGCGTCTGATAAATAGCATTTTGGAACACTTCAGCTGCAGAAGAGACTCCAAAGCTCAGTCTTTTATAGCGCCGAAATCCCAGATGAGTAGTGAACGTCGTAATGTAGCGGCTGTCAGGGTGTAATTCAAATTGGTGGTATCCTGCCTTGAGATCAAGTTTTGAGAACACCGTAGATCCATTCAGCTCATGGATTACATCAGACGTTCCCAAAGTGTGGGGCCCGCCCCCTAGGGGGGGGCGCAGAGCCATTGCAGGGGGGGCGCGGCATGAAAAGGGAAAAAAAAAAAACAACGCTTGGACACTGCTAGCACGGGCGCCCACACAAACGCAAAGCAGGAGATGAAGCATAGCTGAATATGTTTCCAAACCAACTTCATTCTAAGCCAAAGACTAGAAAATATGGTGAAGCATATCTGCCCTTTGGTTTCACCTGCACAAGTGCAGAGGTTGGTCTCTCCTGCAGAATTGGTTTTCCCTTTGTTGGGAGCAGCGCTAGGCTGTATAAATCACAGACAAACAGGATCCCACATTCTTGATTTGTAGTTCACAAACACTTGTTGTAATGACTAACTACTCCTGACATTTTGGAGATGTTAGCTCTTTATACAGTAAAGTTACAGCGGGATACAAATAACATCAGGCTGATCCTGCCACAATTTGTTCCCCCGGTTCAAATCACGGACAAACAGCATCCAACAGTTATTTATGTTTTTGAACCCATTTTGCAGAGTGATTCGAAACGCCGTTTACGTGTGGATGAAACAGCTGCATTTTCAAAAATACCCGTGTAGGTGTGGACGTAGCGTAAAAGACTTAGTAGTTTATTTTCTTACTACCTGTAATTTATTGCAGATTACTTGTATTTGCTTAATTGTTTACTAAATGTTTGAGGTGTGAAATAAACCGCAATGGAGCAAAATATGGGTGTGTGTGGTTGGAGGATGTGTTCGTGCGTGCGCGTGAGGGGGGCGCGAACATTTTTCTTGTAAAACAAGGGGGGCCCAGCAAAAAAGGTTTGGGAACCACTGGATTACATCATCAATCGTGGGCGTGACGTGTCGTTCTCGTTCGATTGCAGTGTTTGCTTGTCTCATGTCCACACATATCCGTACGTCGTCCGGATCCTTTGGTTTTGAAGTGTTACAATGGGTGAAACCCACGGTGTTGGTCACGTAACCTTTTCAATAATGTCATCAGCTTCTAATTTCTGAAGTTCGTCCTCCACTTTTTGACGTAAATGAAAAGGAACACTTCTGTGTGGTTGACAGGTTTATTTTACATCTGTGTTTATGTGCAGTTTCACTTGAAAGTCTCTGAGTTTTCCAATTCCCTGGAAAAGTTCTGGGTGTTGTTCTACTAGCTTGTTTGCAACAGAACGTTGAGACTGAGAAGAGACCGCAGTGACAATATGGAGGAGTCCCAAGGCTTTTGAGGTTTCAAAACTCAAAAATATTGAAACCTCCTCCTTTAATGACAAAGAAGGAACACCTAACTGTTTTGTCTTGTTTTTCCACACTGCACCTGAATGCACCACACACAGGGAGAGACGTAGATGAGTGGTATGGGTAAATCTTGATGTCTGTAGAGGTCAACGTAGGACGTGGTGTCAGTTTGTTGTAGGTAGCTTCAGTTAAGCAGTTAGCAGTGGCCCCAGAATGGATTAGCACCGGTATCTGGGTGCCCATTACTCTGACTTCAGTATGTGGGAGTTTAGGATGTTGAGCTGTGTTCACCACATATACATAAGCGTCATCACTGCTGGATGTGTGCCCTGTCTCCACGTGTGCAGCGCTATCTGTTACTTGATGAACGGTTTGCGGTGGCAGATTTTTCTTCTACTTCTTTCCACAATGTGTCTCTTTTCTCTTTGAGCGACATTGCTTTGCAAAATGATTGTATTTGCCACAAGAATTACAGATTTTGTCTTTGGCTGGGCAGCCTTGCTCATGAGGATATCTGCCTCCACAGTTTCCACAGCGGTTATTCGGCTGCCATGAGGGTGTCCATTTGTTTCTAGCCGTGGTGTCACGTCCTGTTTTGTGCTGTACTTTATTAACTGCAGCTGTCTTGTCAGCTTCCATCCCTGTAGCTTGCAATTCAGACAGCTCACATGCACGCCCATGATTTAATAGATCATCCAACGTTAAATCAGGTTCTCTGAGTGCTTTTCTACGCAGCTGTGATGATGTACAGCTTTGGATAATTTGTGTTTTGATTTCTGCAGTCATGTCTGCAAACTCACAGTTTTTGGCTAGAATCCTAAGCCTGGCGTGATAGTTGTCCAACGTTTCACCTGATTCCTGCACCACTTTCCTGAATAGATAAATCTGATACTGCATGTTTTTCTTAGGCGCAAAGTATGCTGACAATTTCTGTTTTGTATCTGCGTACTTGTCGCCAACCGTTGCTAACGTGTCGTAAACGTCATGCACTTTTTCACCAGGCACATGCAGCAATAATGCTCTTAATCTTGCATCTCCAGTAATATTCATTGCCGTGGTGTGGTTTTCAAACCTCTGAAGCCATTTCGTCCAGCGAGGTCCGACGGAACCGAGGTCGGTGTCCGTGTCGAAGGGTGGAAGTGAAGTAGCGTGTGCAGCCATGTTCTTGTCTCCTAAGCTCCGGGTAGGGCAACTTCCTTCGTCTTGCTTTGGTTGTAACCTTTACTCTCGTCGCCAATGTAATGTTTGCATGCCTCAAACATTAATGATGACACCTTCAGTATTTCTCAGTTCCATTCTTTAATTCTCAGGCTTGCAGCGGCAACACAGTCTGCAGCGCTAACATCTACCGTTTTCTGTTGTCTCCTTTTTCTATATCCTCCTTCCGCCTTACATTCATCCTTTCAAAATAAAAGTTCTGTAAACATCACAGGTACCACCGTCTTTCCCTCGCCCAGTTTGAGGGCGAGTAGGGGTGGGCGATATAAACAATATCTGATAGAAACGATATAAATTTGGCCAACAATAGAGATTTTGATTATACCGCTCTATCCGATAGCGCATGTTGATGATGTCATCAAGCTGCGCCTGTTTTGGTCGAAAGCATAGCGGCGGCTAAAACCATTATCATCTGCAAATTATGGCGGGCGACAGTCATAGCAAAGAGATGAAGCACTTTTGAAATATGGGGAAAGCCAAAAACTAGGCTTCCTCCACTTCCGTAACATTGATTCATTAATGTTAAATTCTCTCGCAGCTGTTCTATTCCCATGTTGTTGCAGTATATTAATAACCAACCTCGTATTGTGGATGAATAATCTCAGTTGTTCTCCTGACTGAAGTTTGGCCCGTGTATAGCATCCTGCTATGCAATTGCATTTGTCCCTGACCACCAGAATCCCTCACGTTAAGTTTTAATGAGTGGAACAAAAGTTGGCGTTCATCCTCCAGCTTCACTGTGCTAATGTTATGCTAACATAGCTGTGTCGCTAGCAATCACATAGCACATCATTATATACCAGGTAATCCAACTTCAGTAACCCTACAAACTTCAATTCAATTCAATTCAATTTTATTTATATAGCGCCAAATCACAACAAATGTCGCCTCAAGGCGCTTCATAGATACAGAGAAAAGCCCAACAATCATATGACCCCCTATGAGCAAGCACTTTGGCGACAGTGGGAAGGAAAAACTCCCTTTTAACAGGAAGAAACCTCCGGCAGAACCAGGCTCAGGGAGGGGCGGCCATCTGCTGCGACCGGTTGGGGTGAGAGAAGGAAGACAGGATAAAAGACATGCTGTGGAAGAGAGACAGAGATTAATAACAGATATGATTCAATACAAAGAGGTCTATTAACACATAGTGAGTGAGAAAGGTGACTGGAAAGGAAAAACTCAATGCATCATGGGAATCCCCCGGCAGCCTACATCTATTGCAGCATAACTAAGGGAGGATTCAGGGTCACCTGGTCCAGCCCTAACTATATGCTTTAGCAAAAAGGAAAGTTTTAAGCCTAATCTTAAAAGTAGAGATAGTGTCTGTCTCCCGAATCCAAACTGGAAGCTGGTTCCACAGAAGAGGGGCCTGAAAACTGAAGGCTCTCCCTCCCATTCTACTTTTAAATACTCTAGGAACAACAAGTAGGCCTGCAGAGTGGGAGCGAAGTGCTCTAATAGGGTAATATGGTACTACACGGTCATTAAGATAAGATGGGGCCTGATTATTTAAGACCTTGTATGTGAGGAGCAGGATTTTGAATTCAATTCTGGATTTAACAGGAAGCCAATGAAGGGAAGCCAAAACAGGAGAAATATGCTCTCTCTTTCTAGTCCCTGTCAGTACTCTTGCTGCAGCATTTTGGATTAACTGAAGGCTTTTCAGTGAGTTTTTTGGACATCCTGATAATAATGAATTGCAGTAGTCCAGCCTGGAAGTAATAAATGCATGAACTAGTTTTTCAGCATCACTCTGAGACAGGATATTTCTAATTTTAGAGATGTTGCGCAAATGGAAGAACGCAGTCTTACATATTTGTTTAATATGTGCGTTGAAGGACATATCCTGGTCAAAAATGACTCCAAGGTTCCTCACAGTGTTACTGGAGGCCAAGGTAATGCCATCCAGAGTAAGAATCTGGTTAGATACCATATTTCTAAGCTTTTCAGCGCCGAGTACAATGACCTCAGTTTTATCTGAGTTAAGAAGCAGAAAGTTAGTGGCCATCCAAGTCTTTATGTCTTTAAGACATTCCTGCAGTTTAACTAATTGGTGTGTGTTATCTGGCTTTATGGACAGATAGAGCTGGGTGTCATCTGCATAGCAGTGAAAATGTATGCTATGTCTTCTAATGATGCTGCCTAGGGGAAGCATGTATAATGTAAACAGAATTGGTCCTAGCACTGAACCCTGTGGAACTCCATAATTAACCTCAGTGTGTGAAGAGGACTCTCCATTTACATGCACAAATTGGAGTCTATTAGATAGATATGATACAAACCACTGCAGTGCAATACCTGTAATACCTACAGCATGTTCTAATCGCTCTAACAGGATATTATGGTCAACAGTATCGAACGCTGCACTAAGGTCAAGAAGGACAAGCACAGAGATGAGTCCACTGTCAGAGGCCATAAGAAGATCATTTGTAACCTTCACTAAAGCTGTTTCTGTGCTGTGATGAACTCTGAAACCTGACTGAAACTCTTCAAATAAACCATTCCTCTGCAGATGATCTGTTAGCTGTTTGACAACTACTCTTTCAAGGATTTTTGATATGAAAGGAAGGTTGGAGATTGGCCTATAATTAGCTAAGACTGCTGGGTCTAGAGATGGCTTTTTGAGTAAAGGTTTAACTGCAGCCACCTTGAAGGCCTGTGGTACATAGCCGATTATTAGAGATAGGTTGATCATATATAAGATCGAAGAATTAATCAATGGCAGGACTTCTTTGAGCAGTTTAGTAGGAATGGGGTCTAAAAGACACGTTGATGGTTTGGAGGAAGTAATTATTGAAGTTAACTCAGAAAGATCGATTGGAGAAAAAGAGTCTAACTTAACATCAATGGAACTAAGAGTAGCTGTAGATAATATTACATCTGTGGGATGATTATTGGTAATTTTTTCTCTAATGATAAAAATTTTATTTGTGAAGAAGTTCATGAAGTCATCACTAGTTAACGTTAAAGGGATGGTTGGCTCAAAAGAGCTCTGACTTTTTGTCAGCCTGGCTACAGTGCTGAAGAGAAACCTGGGGTTGTTCTTATTTTCTTCAATCAGTGATGAGTAGTAAGCTGTTCTGGCTTTGCGGAGGGCTTTCTTATAAAGCAACAAACTATTGCTCCAGGCTAAATGATGATCCTCTAAATTTGTGACACGCCATTTCCTCTCCAGATTACGAGTCATCTGCTTTAGGGTACGTGTTTGAGAATTATACCACGGGGTCAGGTACTTCTGATTAGAGACCTTAGTTTTCACTGGAGCTACAGTATCCAGAGTCGTACGTAGTGAGGAGGTGAAATTATTAACAAGATAATCGACCTCTGTTGGGGTAGCGTTCAGATAGCTGCTCTGCTCTGTGTTGGTACAGGGCATTGACGATGATAACAGTGGCTGGATTATATTCTTAAACTTAGTTACAGCGCTTTCAGAAAGACATCTACTTTGATAAAGTCCACTCTCCACTGCTGCGTAATCAATTATTGTAAATGTAAATGTTATCAAGAAATGATCAGACAGGAGAGGGTTTTCAGGAAACACTGTTAAATGCTCAGTTTCTATGCCATATGTTAAAACAAGATCTAGAGTGTGATTAAAGTGGTGGGTGGGTTCTTTTACATTGATAGATGATAACAAGTAAGACTGGTTTCTGAGTTTTACAGCTGGGGTGGACAATGTTAAGCATCAGGCTTTCAAATGAATTAAAAGTCTGTCTTGGTCTTTCATTAATTAATAGACTGGTGTGAAAAATTGCTGCCACACCGCCCCCTCGACCTATGCTTCGAGATTTCTGGTAGTTAGAATGACTCGGGGGTGTTGATTCATTTAAACTAACATAATCATCCTGCTGCAACCAGGTTTCTGTAAGGCAGAGTAAATCAATTTGTTGATCATTTATTAAGTCATGTACTAACAGAGACTTGGAGGAGAGAGACCTAATATTTAATAATCCACATTTCACTGTTTTACTCTTTGGTTCAGGTGTGGATACTGTATTGTTCTTTCTTTGTAAATGTTTAAGTTGTTTGTTGCTAGTTTTTAGTTTGTTTTTTGTCTTTTTGGAAGCTGACACAGTCTCTATGGAGATGGGTTTTTGGGGGAGTAGCAGGAGGAGAGAAGCTGCAGAGAGGCGTGTAAGACTGCAACTCTGCTTCCTGGTCCCAACTCTGGATAGTCATATTTTGAGGGGTTTAATAAATTTGTCGATATTTCTAGAAATGAGAGCTGCTCCATCCAAAGTGGGATGGATGCCATCTCTCCTAACAAGACCAGGTTTCCTCCAGAAGGTTTGCCAATTATCTATGAAGCCCACATCATTTCTGGGACACCACTCAGACAGCCAGCAATTTAAGGAGAACATGTGGCTAAACATGTCACTCCTGGTCTGATTGGGGAGGGGACCAGAGAAAACTACAGAGTCCGACATTGTTTTGGCAAAGTTGCACACCGATTCAATATTGATTTTAGTGACCTCCGACCTCATTCCTTGCAGCGTCTGATAAATAGCATTTTGGAACACTTCAGCTGCAGAAGAGACTCCAAAGCTCAGTCTTTTATAGCGCCGAAGTCCCAGATGAGTAGTGAACGTCGTAATGTAGCGGCTGTCAGGGTGTAATTCAAATTGGTGGTATCCTGCCCTGAGATCAAGTTTTGAGAACACCGTAGATCCATTCAGCTCATGGATTACATCATCAATCGTGGGCGTGATGTGTCGTTCTCGTTCGATTGCAGTGTTTGCTTGTCTCATGTCCACACATATCCGTACGTCGTCCGGATCCTTTGGTTTTGAAGTGTTACAATGGGTGAAACCCACGGTGTTGGTCACGTAACCTTTTCAATCATGTCATCAGCTTCTAATTTCTGAAGTTCGTCCTCCACTTTTTGACGTAAATGAAAAGGAACACGTATGTGTGGTTGACAGGTTGATGTTACATCTGTGTTTATGTGCAGTTTCACTTGAAAATCTTTGAGTTTTCCAATTCCCTTGAAAAGTTCTGGGTGTTGTTCTACTAGCTTGTCTGCAACAGAACGTTGAGACTGAGAAGAGACCGCAGTGACAATATGGAGGAGTCCCAAGGCTTTTGAGGTTTCAAAACTCAAAAACATTGAAACCTCCTCCTTTAATGACAAAGAAGGAACACCTAACTGTTTTGTCTTGTTTTTCCACACTGCACCTGAATGCACCACACACAGGGAGAGACGTAGATGAGTGGTATGGGTAAATCTTGATGTCTGTAGAAGTCAACGTAGGACGTGGTGTCAGTTTGTTGTAGGTAGCTTCAGTTAAGCAGTTAGCAGTGGCCCCAGAATGGATTAGCACCGGTATCTGGGTGCCCATTACTCTGACTTCAGTATGTGGGAGTTTAGGATGTTGAGCTGTGTTCACCACATATACATAAGCGTCATCACTGCTGGATGTGTGCCCTGTCTCCACGTGTGCAGCGCTATCTGTTAGTTGATGAACAGTTTGCGGTGGCAGGTTTTTCTTCTACTTCTTTCCACAATGTGTCTCTTTTCTCTTTGAGCGACATTGCTTTGCAAAATGATTGTATTTGCCACAAGAATTACAGATTTTGTCTTTGGCTGGGCAGCCTTGCTCATGAGGATATCTGCCTCCACAGTTTCCACAGCGGTTATTCGGCTGCCATGAGGGTGTCCATTTGTTTCTAGCCGTGGTGTCACGTCCTGTTTTGTGCTGTACTTTATTAACTGCAGCTGTCTTGTCAGCTTCCATCCCTGTAGCTTGCAATTCAGACAACTCACATGCACGCCCATGATTTAATAGATCATCCAATGTTAAATCAGGTTCTCTGAGTGCTTTTCTACGCAGCTGTGATGATGTACAGCTTTGGATAATTTGTGTTTTGATTTCTGCAGTCATGTCTGCAAACTCACAGTTTTTGGCTAGAATCCTAAGCCTGGTGTGATAGTTGTCCAACGTTTCACCTGATTCCTGCACCACTTTCCTGAATAGATAAATCTGATACTGCGCGTTTTTCTTAGGCGCAAAGTATGCTGACAATTTCTGTTTTGTATCTGCGTACTTGTCGCCAACCGTTGCTAACGTGTCGTAAACGTCATGCACTTTTTCACCAGCCACATGCAGCAATAATGCTCTTAATCTTGCATCTCCAGTAATATTCATTGCCGTGGTGTAGTTTTCAAACCTCTGAAACCATTTCGTCCAGCGAGGTCCGACGGAACAGAGGTCGATGTCCGTGTCGAAGGGTGGAAGTGGAGTAGCGTGTGCAGCCATGTTCTTGTCTCCTAAGCTCCGGGTAGGGCAACTTCCTTCGTCTTGCTTTGGTTGTAACCTTTACTCTCGTCGCCAATGTAATGTTTGCATGCCTCAAACATTAATGATGACACCTTCAGTATTTCTCAGTTCCATTCTTTAATTCTCAGGCTTGCAGCAGCAACACAGTCTGCAGCGCTAACTTGTTCATCTACCGTTTTCTGTTGTCTGCTTTTTCTATATCCTCCTTCCGCCTTACATTCGACCTTTCAAAATAAAGGTTCTGTAAACATCACAGGTACCACCGTCTTTCCCTCGCCCAGTTTGAGGGCGAGTAGGGGTGGGCGATATAAACGATATCTGATAGAAACAATATAAATTTGGCCAACGATAGAGATTTTGACTATACCGCTCTATCCGATAGCGCATGTTGATGATGTCATCAAGCTGCGCCTGTTTTGGTCGAAAGCATAGCGGCGGCTAAAACCATTAAAATTTGCAAATTATGGCGGGCAACAGTCATAGCAAAGAGATGAAGCACTTTTGAAATATGGGGAAATATCAAACTTTCAACTTGCTCTCCTCTGATACTTGCTCCTCTTTTTCTCCTGTTACATTACAAGACATCAGAGGCCTGCTTTGTGATATAAAACAGACTTCAAGCCCCCTTGATGTCCTTCCATCTTTATTTTTCACTAGTGTGTTTGATTCAATTGGCCCCTGTATTGTGGAAATGATAAATACTTCTCTTCATACTGGCTCAGTCCCCAGCTTCTTTAAACAAGCTATTGTTGAGCCAATATTAAAGAAACCTCAGCTGGATCCATCTCTTCCTAACAGTTATAGGCCAATATCCAAATTGCCCTTTATATCGAAAAATTTTAGAAAAAGTAGTACTAGAACAACTTAACTATTTCCTGGATAAAAATGCTGTTATGGACACTTTCCAGTCTGGTTTTCGTAAATTGCATTCCACTGAAACGGCCTTACTTAGAGTATCTAGTGATATCTTGATGGCAGCAGACTCTGGAGAGTACACAGTGCTAGTCCTGTTGGATCTCAGCTCTACTTATGACACTGTAGATCACAGTATCATGATAAACAGACTCGAGAACTTGTTTGGGATTACTGGTGTTGTTTTAAAATGGTTTATATCATATCTGTCTGAGAGATCTTTTACTGTTTGCATGAATCATGTCACATCAGAATCAACAGTTTTGCCGTGTGGGGTACCTCAGGGATCTGTCCTTGGTCCAATTCTCTTTTTACTTTATGTATTTCCCCTAGGCCAAATTATTAAGCGCTATAAATATATCTCCTATCATCTCTATGCTGACGACATCCAACTATACTGTTCCTTCAAAATGTCTGAGTTTTATAAATTGTCTAATTTAAGTAATTGCCTGACAGAAATCAACAAATGGTTATATGACAATTTTCTCCAACTAAACTCTGATAAAACAGAAACTCTAATTATTGCTCCAGACCACATGGTCCCAGAAATTAGACAGCATATCAGCTTCTTAGACCCTTCTGTAAAATCAAGCCTTAGAAATCTCGGTGTCATATTTGACAGCTCGATGTTGCTCGAGCAGCATTCTAAGCAGCTGGTCCGAAACTGTTTTTTTATCATTTACGGAATATCTCTAAACTCAGACTAATGGTATCAAAGCTTGAACCTGAGATGATTATTCATGCTTTTATTTCTTCTCGTTTAGACTATTATAATGGCCTTTTTACTTGTTTTAACAAATCAGCCTTAAATCATCTTCAGACTGTGCAGATTGCTGCAGCACGTCTCTTAACAGGCACAAAGAGAAGATCACATATCACTCCAGTCTTGGCCTCCCTTCACTGGTTGCCTGTAAATTTTAGGTTTCATTTTAAAATTTTACTTCTAACCTTTAGGGCCCTACATGGTCAGGCTCCTCAATATTTATCTGACCGGCTGAAACCACATACATCTTCTCGGGCTTTAAGGTCATTAGATCAGAGACTGCTGGTGGTACCGCGCACTCGTTTTAAAACTCGTGGTGATCGGGCCTTTCAGACTGCGGCACCACGGTTGTGGAATTCTCTCCCGCTGTCTCTTCGCTGCACGGACTCCATTGATTCTTTTAAGAAAAAGCTGAAGACATTTTTATTTAGAAAAGCATTTGATTAATTTCTTCTTATGCTGTTTTTATAGTTTTATTGTTTTACATTGTTTTATTTACTGTTATATTGTTTTTATATTCCCATTTCCTGTGTTGTAAAGCACTTTGTGATTTTTATCTGTGAAAAGCGCTATATAAATAAATTTTACTTACTTTACTTACTTACTCTCAGTATATTAATAACTAACCTCGTATTGTGGATTAATAATCTCAGTTGTTCTCCTGACTGAAGTTTGGCCAGTGTATAGCATCCTGCTATGCAATTGCATTTGTCCCTGACCACCAGAATCAGTCACGTTAACTTTTAATGAGTGGAAAAAAGTTGGCGTTCATCCTCCAGCTTCACTGTGCTAATGTTATGCTAACATAGCTGTGTCGCTAGCAATCACGTAGCACATCATTATATACCAGGTAATCCAACTTCAGTAACCCTACACTGCTGTTTAGTTTTCTGTCTTCATTTATGTTGGAAGTGGTAGCAGAGCTATACGTTTTAATTAGTTTCAAAAGTCTCTGTCAGAACATGGTATGAAAGGTGGAAACTAGCGAGCTAACTTCTTGTTAACTTCTAACTCCGTTAAATTTAATAAATTCTGTTTTCATGGATGTAAAATGTAATTGTTACACCAGATAAAGCAGCAACGCTGATGATTTAATTAAAGATGAAAGAATTTAGACCGTTTTTAACTCTTAGTGTTCGTTTGACTTTGGGACCTGAAATGGACGGAGTTTTGGACCCAGATTACTCCGCGAAGCTCCTCACTACAGCAGCCGTAATGCTCTGACAATCCATCAAGCAGTGCGGCTTACCAAAGTTGTGCTAAAACATTTTTTTAACGTTTTTTAAACAATTTTTGCACGCAGAAATCGGTTCGAGGTCACCAGAATTCATACATAAGGCACACTCTCGATTTTTGAGAAAATTAAAGGATTTTTTTGTGTGGAAAATACGTTATACAGAAGAAAAGAATATATATCAGTGATTAGAGCTGGGCGATAGAACAATAACGATATGTATTGCGAAATACCTTTTTCTCGATAGAAAAATTAAACTATCGCGATAGACCTCATCTCTCTCTCTCTTCCTCTCTTATAAAAACGAATAGCCAATACAAATTAAGTAGTGCAGAGCCAAACCAATCACAGCCGCAGCGTCACGTCACGTAACTTGTTACGTACAGCTCAAGTGCCAAGCCGCGCATGTGTATTTGTTTGGGAAGCAGCCCGCCGCCGTGCGGCCGGGTAATGGAGAAAATGAGTGTTCCAACTAGAGAAAAGTCTAGGTGACCAAGTTACCGAAGAGAGCACAGATGACGGCTCCAATGCCAGAGAGATTGTCGAAAGGAAAGGCCAGAGAAGTTCCGTAGTGTGGAGGTTTTTCGGCTATTTGAAGTCTGACAAAAAACAGAGTAACGCGCACTGTAAATTGTCGTCGAAAACAACCAGGGGAATCCCTGTGAAGCAGCAACAGTCAATTGAGTCTGCTTTCTCCAGCGTCTTACCATATGAGAAAAAAGCTAAGAGACATAGCAACATAACGAATGCCATAGCTTACTGTCTTGCTAAAGACATGCTACCAATAAACACGGTCCACAATGAAGGATTCAAGCAGCTAATTAAGGTAATGGATCCTCGTTACCAACTCCTTGAACATAAACATGTCTGTCAGACAGCGCTTCCAAAGCAACATTATAAGTTAGTCAATTTTGTCTCTTCTTCTGTAAAATAAACTAAGATTTATTTTTAGAATTAATATTTTGTTTCTAAGTGGAACTGACAATTTAGTAGTCTGTTTTGTTTGTTCTATTTTGAAACTTAAAGGCTTTAGCGGCTACTTTTTGTGTAGTTTGTAATATTTGCCTTTATTTTGCCTAAACTGAAGCCTCATTTTAAGTACATCTGCCCTGTTGAACTTATTATGGGAAATAAATATTTAAATCAAAACAAGCTGCTGATTATTTCACATTTTACTTGTGAGCAACAGCACATTTAAATCTTACATATATAGTTATTTGGCTTATATCGTGATGTATATCGTTACCGCACATACTTCAAATTATATTGCGATATGGATTTTAGGCCATATCGCCCAGCCCTACTCAAAAGGTCTCATCAAGTCCCGATTTAATTCGATTTATGCCGTGTTATCAGCGTTTGCATTGATAGCATGGCTGTGGTGTCATATCAGTGTATGCTCTCGGTGTTTGCTGATATCAAACTGTGGTATGAGGACCACTGTGGGTTAATCTTTGTAGTGATACTCACTCCTTTTTTTTATTTAGACCTGGTTTATTTCTGGTATAGTTGAATATTTGTATATAATCCCAGCAGCTGTCAGACTCTATAACAGGGGTCACCAGCCTTTCTTAAAACTGAGAGTTAGATAAAACTGTGAACAGTTTGGTTCATCTTTAGTTATATGGTTCTATCCAGCATATTCTATCTTGATATGCTGTCTTATCACAGGCTAATTTTTCAAAAATATTAACAATGATTTATACAAGGAAAGGGCTACATACAACTCTTTATTTCTATTAATGTCTTACTTCATTCCTACCTGATTGACATGTTTAGGAATTATGAGTGATTGGCTCACTGTAGTGGTAAAAGTTGCTACCAATCAAATTATGATATGTTAAAGTTAAAACAAAACACAACTGACTGTTTTATATTATATCTAATTTATATTATGTAATTATCCTTATAATTACAAAATGTTTTATGTAAGATTTATGTTTTGTAATTTAAATCTGACATCACAAAAGTATTTTGGAGTTTGAATATTTTGTAATTTTTTGTAATTTTGTAACTGCAGTAAATTCAATTGGTTTATTATTTTGTTACATAAGTTGAAAAAAGTAAAACAAGTAACTACAGAAACAACATAAAAGGAAACTTAAACAATCAAATAAATAAATGAAGGGGGGGGGGGAGAAGGGGTAAGGGGGGAAGGGGGGAAGGGAGGAGGAGAGAAAACCCCAACAATCCCCTCTGAGCAAGCACTAGGCGACAGTGGGGAGGAAAAACTGCCTTTTAACGGGCAGAAGCCTCCAGCAGAACCAGGCTCAGGAGGGGGCAGTCAACTGCTGGGACTGGTTGGGGGGGGTGAGGTGAAAAAAAGAAAAAAGATTAAGAAGGTAGGGAATATGTGTTAGGAGAGAAAGGGAGAGGGGGGACATGAGAGGTGAAAATTAAGATGGATCACAGGTGGAGGAGGACGAGGCTAAATCATCTGAATAACCAGCAGACGCCTCTTTTCTTCATTTCCAGGTATTTTTCCATGAGCGCTTTTTTCTCCAGGATAAGGGTTCTCAACTGATCGTTTGTTTCTGCATTTTGCTCCTCGAGTTGCTTGCATCTTTGCTCCATTTCTTTTAATCCTGCTTGTTCTTTTCTAGGCTTTTTTTTCGGGTCTTCGTATGTTGCCTCCTCCATTTGATTTGCCTTGCACATGTCTGTATTTCTCTCTTGTTTTTTCTT
This sequence comes from Neolamprologus brichardi, assembly GCF_056152115.1. Lineage (NCBI taxonomy): Eukaryota > Metazoa > Chordata > Actinopteri > Cichliformes > Cichlidae > Neolamprologus > Neolamprologus brichardi. Next base: position 4,445,444 of record NC_142113.1, read on the forward strand.
GTACATCTCTTCTATCAGGTCAATTTTTCTCTTGAATACTTGATGCATAAGCAGCAGGTATTCATATTTTTTCTCTTGTTGTTGCTTTTGTGCCTGCATTTCACTTATTTGGCTCTTCAAGTCACTGACCCTCAACAACATCTCATTCATGAGCTCTGAGTGTTCTTTCCTCATTCCATCGATCGTACACTGCATCTCTGAACATTGTCTTTCCAGTATTTCCTTTTCTCTTTCCAGGTCAGGTGTTTTTTCCCTCATTTCATTATAAAATTCTCGCAGTTCTAGATTCCTTCTCTCAAAGTCCTGGAGAATACGTTTTTCTTCTTCCTGTTTCTCTTTTTCTTCAAGAAGCTCTTTATTTTTGCACTCTGTTTCATCAAACCTGACTTTCAGCTCTACGTACATTTCCCTCATGGCTTTGAGTTTGTCTTCCATTGGTATTTCTGTTTCTCTTTCCAGTTCAGGTGTTTTGTCCTTCATTTCATTACAAAATTCTCGCAGTTCTAGATTCCTTCTCTCAAAGTCCTGGAGAATACGTTTTTCTTCTTCCTGTTTCTCTTTTTCTTCAAGAAGCTCTATATTTTTGAACTCTGTTTCACCAAACCTGACTGCCAGATCAACGCACATTTCCCTCATGTCTTTGAGTTTGCGCTGCAATCGTATTGTCTTTTTTCTTTCCAGTTCAGATGTTTTTTCCTTCATTTCATTACAAAATTCTCGCAGTTCTAGATTCCTTCTCTCAAAGTCCTGGAGAATACGTTTTTCTTCTTCCTGTTTCTCTTTTTCTTCAAGAAGCTCTTTCAGTTTTTGCTCCATTTGTATTTCCTGTTCAGTCTTCTGTTGGCGGATTTTTTCAATTGTTTTCTCAGCTTCATCGAGCTTTCCTTGAAGTATCTGTATCTCCTCAATAGTAGCTTTCTTTCCTTGAAGCTGGGCAGATGTTTCTTTTAATTCGGCACTCTGTGTTCCCGATGAAAAAATACGGGAAAAAAAATTCTTTCGTCCTTGACCAAACTTCATTCCCTCATTGATAATTTTTATATCAGGCTGCCGTTGCTGTTTTCCTTCCAGGTCTTTATTTCGTGCTTCCAATTGTCTGCACTTCTCCTCTAGTTGAAGCTTCTCTTCTTCAATTTGTTTAACTTTGTCATGGAGGTCAGAGTTTTCCTTCTGACTTTCCTGTAATGCCCTTTAGATTGATAACACAACATCCATGGTTATTTCTCCTGAAGAGATTGGCTGGCCAGACCACGAAGGAGAGGCAGCATTATTTATTTTTCTTTGTCGGCGTTTTCGTCCCATGTTGGAGCCTGTGCACAGTGACTCTGAAAAGGCTTAGAAATATTTCCAAATGTATCTCGTGTTGAACGTTTGAAGTCTGCGAACAAACTGTTTTAAAATTGCTGCTTCTGATCCCTATTTATAGACTTCAGAACTTCAAAGGATCAAAGGTATTAATGATGTCACATCTTGTGACATCATCATTCCGTAAGCCAATCAGATTGTCACATGACATTTTAAAATGGGGATGTGTTTTTTTTTGTTTTTTTGTTTTTTTTTAAAGTTTTTTTGGAGTTTTCACCATTTGCTCCAGGAGCTGCGCCTGGATGACGGCCGCTTTCAGCGGTACTGTAATGTTTGCATGCCTCAAACATTAATGATGACACCTTCAGTCTTTCTCAGTTCCATTCTTTAATTCTCAGGCTTGCAGCGGCAACACAGTCTGCAGCGCTAACTTGTTCATCTACCGTTTTCTGTTGTCTCCTTTTTCTATATCCTCCTTCTGCCTTACATTCGACCTTTCAAAATAAAAGTTCTGTAAACATCACAATCACCTCCTTTTTTTTTTCTTTAACAAACTTAGGTACTCAGTGAGGTGAATTATTAATCTGAACCTATGATAACAACACCTAATAAAATTACTGAACGTTCTTATTACTTGAGTTTCTCCACACCTAAACATCACTTAAATAGCACTGCATTTGCGCAGATCTCTGACTAATCACTATCAACATTAAACACTAGAATACTGGTTACAGTGTTAGATTCAGGAACAACAAACATGTTACACGCAGCGTAACCTTTAACGGGTCACTGAGATATTCAAGTCTTAGATCTGATGTAATCAGACAGATGCATAGGTACGCGTCTGTTTGATCTGACTTGGTATCTGGGCTTGTCTGTTAAGGCGGGGTCGACATGCCGTCCAGGTGGGGCATCTTCAAGTCCATGTCTGATTTTCTTGAAGAATGAGGCATTCCTGACAATTGAGTGTCCATCCCTTGTAGCTGTAATTTCAGAACCCTTAACTTTAGTCACTTTATAGGGTTTTGCATTGTATGGTGTGGATAATTTGTTGTGCTTGGGTTGGCGATGCAGCACTGTGTCACCCAGTCTGACGCGACGAGTTGCATCTGCGATCACCTTCATCTTGATCTTTGCACTATCATCCCTTGCTCTCACTTCAGCGTCTGAACACTTCCGTGGAGTGGTGTTAACGAAAGGGAGCTTGGTGTATAGCTGGCGTTGAAACAGTATTTCAGCTGGTGAGCTTGCTGTTGTGCAATGAGGTGTAGATCTGTACTCACGAAGAAAGATGTTTAGTTGCTGTCTCCATGGTGTGCCCTGCATCTCGGCAACTCTCAGTGCTTTGCATAGGGTTCTCGTAAATCTCTCAGCAATGGCATTCGCCTGAGGCCAACAAGGTGTGATTTTTGCGATGATGAAATCCTAGGTAGTCTGCAAACTGTGAGAAAGCCTCACTGTTAAAAGGAGGACCATTGTCAGTTTTTACTGTCCTTGGGATTCCAAACATGGAGAACACTTTGTCAATGACTGGGATAACAGAAGATGCTGATGTTGAGCGTACACTTTCAACGACTGGATAGCGAGAATACTCGTCTGTGATAACGAGCAGGTATTCCCCCGTAGGGAGTGGTCCATAAAAGTCTGCACTGACACTGTGCCAGGGCGTTTCGGGTAATGGTGACATCTGCAGAGGGTCAGTGTGTGTGACAGGTGTGCTAGCTTGGCATGGCAGACAGTTCTGAGCTGCAGATTCTGCTTTCCGATCGATCTCTGGGAACCATACTTTGGTACGTAGCAGCGCTTTGGTCTTGACGATACCCTGGTGCCCTTCGTGTGCCAGTTGTATTGCTCTTTCTTGTAGGACAGTTGGAATAACTATCCTCGTGCCTCTGAGTATGAAGTCAGATGAGTCAGCTACTGTTAGTTCACTTTGAACATGTTTGAATGATTTCAAAATGTCAGCATGCTGGGATTTATCTGTTAGATGCCACGTGTTGTTCCTGATGTGACCGATGACTTCCTGCAGAACCTGGTCTTTCAGAGTCTCTGTTTTTATCTCGTGAAGTGTCATGGCTTTTGGGGTGGAGTGATAAGAGAAGAAATTGACATACTCTTCTGCAACCTTACATGCACGAGCACTTTCATTCTCCTGTGTTGGCACTGGATGACGTGACATAAAGTCAGCTGGATTATCAGCACCTTTTCTGTATTCCACTCTGAAGTTATATGGCTGAAGTCTCAGTCCCCATCTTTCTATTCTGGCAGGTGGTTTTGATCTTGGGTTATTCCAGATGATTTTGAGTGCCTTGTGATCGGTCACCAGTGTGAATGGATGTCCATAAACATACAAATGGAATTGTTCGCACCTCCACACAGTGGCGAGTGCTTCTTTCTCAGTCTGCGAGTATCTCGTTTCCACATCACTCAGTGCTCTGCTTGCATATGCAATAATGTGCTTCATCCCCTTTTCATCTTTTTGACAGAGGATGGTGCCCAGTCCTACTGGACTAGCATCAACAATCAGTTCAGTGTGTCTGCTGGGATAGAAGTAGGACATCGTCGTGTCGCTTGTGAGACTGACCTTGAGTGCCTGCAACGCAGTTTCTTGGTCTTGACCCCATGTCCAAGGGGTGGAGCGCAGCGGCTCAGAGATCGATGAGAAGTCTCTGATGAACCTTGAGCAGTAATTGGCCATGCCAAGGAGACTTTTGATGTCAGCAGGTGTTTTTGGGTTGGGAGCGTGTTGAACTGCTGCAACCTTTTTAGGATCTGCTGAAACGCCACCTGCAGAGAGGATGAAACCAAAAAACTCAAGTTTTGTTTTATTAAATTCACACTTCTCTCGATTCAGAGTAAGACCTGACTCTGATAGTCGCTTAAAGAGAGCTGTAAGATTGCTGTCATGATCAGCCTGGTCCCTGCCAAAGACTATAATGTCATCACTGAGATTTTTGACTCCGTTCAGTCCTTGCAGCGTCTGATAAATAGCATTTTGGAACACTTCAGCTGCAGAAGAGACTCCAAAGCTCAGTCTTTTATAGCGCCGAAATCCCAGATGAGTAGTGAACGTCGTAATGTAGCGGCTGTCAGGGTGTAATTCAAATTGGTGGTATCCTGCCCTGAGATCAAGTTTTGAGAACACCGTAGATCCATTCAGCTCATGGATTACATCATCAATCGTGGGCGTGACGTGTCGTTCTCGTTTGATTGCAGTATTTGCTTGTCTCATGTCCACACATATCCGTACTAGGGCTGGGCAAAACGATTATTTTCCTAATCGATGAATCTAGCGATTAATTTTTCGATGCATCGATTAATCTAACGATTCATTTTTTAATCCGATTCGATTTCGATTCGATTCGATTCGATTAACGATTTTTTTCCCCATTATTTGACTTGTATAGCAATTTCACATTTACTAATTTATGTATATAAATGAAAAACACAAATTTATTCATTTGAAGACCTTTTAATAAAAAACAAATTGCAAAATAAAGTTGTAGAGGTCGTACAATCAATACAATAGAGATAGCATTTAACAAGAAATGAAATGTGCAAACATATATAAAAGGAAAAGTTAGCAAAACATTTCAAATAAATAGCAACAATGGTGTCTTTAAACAAACAAAATGTAACATTCACTTTGCATTCTGCCAAAAAGTGCTCTCCATTCACAAAACAAAATCCACAATAACATTGTAGTACAATCTTCTGTTTTTAACAAAAAATTAAATGTTGTGCAAACAAATATAACAAAGGAAATCATAGCAAAAAATTAATAATATACAAACAGCAGCAATGGCGTCTTTGAACAAATAATGAAATGACAAGTTACCCCTAAGTAGGACTCTGTGACCAGACTTGCCCAAGCATCAGTGGTAAGGGAGATTTTGGATGTGGCCTCTTTTAGTTCATTCCTTAGTTTCTCCACTGAAGTTTCATACTTTCTCTCCATCATGCTTGTAAAATGACGCCTAGACGGCAGAGTGTAACCTGTTGGAAAGTGGTGAATCCCTCACCCACAGCAAGTGGTCTCTTGTCTTTTAAAATCATAGATAAGACGCTCTCGGTAAGTACAGCCACGTCCTGGGGTGTGCATGGTGTACTTCTTCTCTGACAGTAGTCCTCCAGACTTTTCTGTTTGTTCCTGAAACCATAAATCGCACACAGATGAAGTCGAATAATTACAAAATAATTATATGGAAAGCATATATATATATATATATATATATATTAGGGGTGCAACGATACACAAAATTCACGGTTCGGTTCGGTTCGATACTTTGGTGTCACGGTTCGATATTTTTTCGATAAAAAAAAAATGTTCATGCCTTTTTATTAATTTGTCATTTATTAAATTTTCACGGCACATTCTGCACCACCTCTCTGTGCGTTCATCGTTTGTTTGAAGCCAGCTCACCTCCTGCAACCACTTTTCCGAGAATACGCGCTTCTTTTGTGGTTCGGACTCCTGACATTTCTTTGGAGGTGGAGGAACACCAAAGTAATTGCTTAAAGGAGCTTCTTCGACATCTTTAAGAGTTCTAAACAAATGTCTGTCCTCCTCCTGAAAATCTTATGTATGCAAACACGTATTGCAACTTCTTATCTTGTGCGCGTTTTTTATTTTGACAGCGAATACGCACCTGCGGACCACTTATGTGCAGCCCTGGTTATTTAGCTCGTCATATTGCAGCCACAGAAATTCTTTTGTCCATGAAACCATAAAGCTGCACTTTCTTTTTGCCTTATAGTCTGATTTGTCATAACGTTTCCGTTTTGTGGTAAGCTTTTCTTTGGCTGTCACTTCTTCACCCTGACCTGTCTTATTTGGCTCAGCAGAACTAAAATATATATCTTGCTGCTTTTACACACGCACTCACATAACGCTCAGCGATTCTCTGTGCGATCAACCTCTCACATGTTTAAGCTTGCTGCGGGAGATTTCACTTGTCATGTTTGCATAGTAAGCTAACGATTGATAAGACGATGTCAGAGGAATTAGTGCGCAAGTTATCATCACTCACCAATCAGTACTGTCGCTCTCTATACACAGTTCACGCGATTGCAAAGTGAAAGCAAAAAACAAGCGCAAATTCAAACGCGATTTCAATTATGTCACATATTGACAGTGGCTCACCGATGCCAATGACATGATTACCCAGCTACATTTCCGAAAGAATGCAAAAGCATTGACATATATTTTTCCTTCCTACGATAGGCCGACGAGCAGAGCAGGGCAGCCCGACTGGAAAAATCGCTAGCCCCGGGACGTCGGGCTAGCGATTTTGCGAGCCCTGTATCTGATTGAGGAATCACTCATCTTTGGAAAAGAGAGTTTATTACAGAGAAATGTCTCTTTCCAAAATAAAAGCTATACTATACGCTTCTTCTGGGCTATATTCTCAGCAGCATATTAAACATATCAGGTCCCCATAAGGAGAATCATGTGCTAACGGCTGTCTAAATGACTCGGGTAAAGTTTGTATGCATGCTTGTTGTTTTTGTCTGCTTCCACTTGTCTTTGCACTAGGATGATGTCGGAGTAAATGTGCAGTCATATTTGTTGTGTTCCCACTAGTGCTGTCAGCGTTAATCTGAAATGAGGTTAACGCCACAACACGGCAAATCTCCGTTAACGAGCTACCGCGGATCGCCCCGTGTGTGGGGCTGGACAGCGTCAACACATTAACGAGCTAACTGCGCTAACACACTAGTTCCCACTCATGTAATTGAGCATTGCGTGGCACATCTGACATACTGTTTTACTTTAGTCCATGACACGCTTACCTTCAGGGTCATACGTCACATGAAGACCAAAATAGTTCCAGACGCCAGATCTGAATGAGGGTGGGGAAGGTTCAATTTGCCATGTTGCAACGAGCTTAACTTCTGTCTCGCTAGCTTGCCCTGCGCTCAGTGAATCTGCGTTCGACTACTTCGCCTAGGCTGCACTGTCGAGCGCAGATCCACTGAGCGCTCAACACAGACAGCACCGTCAGAAGGAAAGTTGATAAAATAAATTAAAAATGTTGTATTGTTCGATACATATGCGTACCGAACCGAAAGCACTGTATCGAACGGTTCAATATCGATACGAGTATCGTTGCACCCCTAATATATATATATATATATATATATATATATATACACTCACGCACACACACACTGTTATGCCATGTGCTTTCATAGCATAACAGTAAAAGGTTAATGATAATCCCCAATGTTGAACATATGATATGCAGTAATCGTGATGGCTGCAAAAAATAACGTTTAAACAGCCATAGCTGATGGCACCTTTACTGGTGCACTGCTTTCTAGTCATTAGATGGCATAACTTTGTCCTATAAGATCAAGCTGGAGAAGCATTATGTATAAAAACAGCGTTTAAATAGGATGAAACACATTAAATTTGACAAATCAAGAGTTTGTTGTCATTTTGCTTTTGCAAGCACTTTAACAATGTTGTAATAGTGTCCATGACGGCTACGTTTAGCAGGTGGTGCGTTATCCTTAACATTTTTCCTGCGGCCAATTCGCTGTCTCACATTTTCGTCTTCCGCCGATTCTGATAATCAGCCTGCGCGCATTCCGACTCATTTTGCATGAATTAACGGGTAAAAACTAGCGTTAGTAAAAAAGTTGAAAACTTACGGTGGTTTGTCCTTTGCAGAAGCTGCTCCTGGATGCCGTCGTGCTTTCATGATAGGCCATTTCCACCTCACAAAGCCGGCAAACGACTGAATCACTTCCTTTTCGGTTAAAATATCCCCATACTGTAAAACTGCGTGTTCGGGTGGAGTGGTTTAAGTCGACTGCAACTGCCTCACTCATGTTGCCGCTACTCGCTGCCGCCATGTCTTTTTTTGAAAGTGACGACGCATCGACGCAGATTTTTTTACGTCGACGTATTTTACGTGTCGACGTAATCGATTACGTCGACGCGTTGTCCCAGCCCTAATCCGTACGTCGTCCGGATTCTTTGGTTTTGGCAGTGTTACAATGGGTGAAACCCAAGGTGATGGTCCCGTAACCTTTTCAATCATGTCATCAGCTTCTAGTTTCTGAAGTTCGTCCTCCACTTTTTGACGTAAATGAAAAGGAACACGTCTGTGTGGTTGACAGGTTGATTTTACATCTGTGTTTATGTGCAGTTTCACTTGAAAAACTTTGAGTTTTCCAATTCCCTTGAAAAGTTCTGGGTGTTGTTCTACTAGCTTGTCTGCAACAGAACGTTGAGACTGAGAAGAGACCGCAGTGACAATATGGAGGAGTCCCAAGGCTTTTGAGGTTTCAAAACTCAAAAATATTGAAGCCTCCTCCTTTAATGACAAAGAAGGAACACCTAACTGTTTTGTCTTGTTTTTCCACACTGCACCTGAATGCACCACACACAGGGAGAGACGTAGATGAGTGGTATGGGTAAATCTTGATGTCTGTAGAAGTCAACGTAGGACGTGGTGTCAGTTTGTTGTAGGTAGCTTCAGTTAAGCAGTTAGCAGTGGCCCCAGAATGGATTAGCACCGGTATCTGGGTGCCCATTACTCTGACTTCAGTATGTGGGAGTTTAGGATGTTGAGCTGTGTTCACCACATATACATAAGCGTCATCACTGCTGGATGTGTGCCCTGTCTCCACGTGTGCAGCGCTATCTGTTACTTGATGAACAGTTTGCGGTGGCAGATTTTTCTTCTACTTCTTTCCACAATGTGTCTCTTTTCTCTTTGAGCGACATTGCTTTGCAAAATGATTGTATTTGCCACAAGAATTACAGATTTTGTCTTTGGCTGGGCAGCCTTGCTCATGAGGATATCTGCCTCCACAGTTTCGACAGCGGTTATTCGGCTGCCATGAGGGTGTCCATTTGTTTCTAGCCGTGGTGGCACGTCCTGTTTTGTGCTGTACTTTATTAACTGCAGCTGTCTTGTCAGCTTCCATCCCTGTAGCTTGCAATTCAGACAACTCACATGCACGCCCATGATTTAATAGATCATCCAATGTTAAATCAGGTTCTCTGAGTGCTTTTCTACGCAGCTGTGATGATGTACAGCTTTGGATAATTTGTGTTTTGATTTCTGCAGTCATGTCTGCAAACTCACAGTTTTTGGCTAGAATCCTAAGGTTGGTGTGATAGTTGTCCAACGTTTCACCTGATTCCTGCACCACTTTCCTGAATAGATAAATCTGATACTGCGCGTTTTTCTTAGGCGCAAAGTATGCTGACAATTTCTGTTTTGTATCTGCGTACTTGTCGCCAACCGTTGCTAACGTGTCGTAAACGTCATGCACTTTTTCACCAGCCACATGCAGCAATAATGCTCTTAATCTTGCATCTCCAGTAATATTCATTGCCGTGGTGTGGTTTTCAAACCTCTGAAGCCATTTCGTCCAGCGAGGTCCGACGGAACCGAGGTCGGTGTCCGTGTCGAAGGGTGGAAGTGGAGTAGCGTGTGCAGCCATGTTCTCGTCTCCTAAGCTCCGGGTAGGGCAACTTCCTTCGTCTTGCTTTGGTTGTAACCTTTACTCTCGTCGCCAGTGTAATGTTTGCATGCCTCAAACATTAATGATGACACCTTCAGTATTTCTCAGTTCCATTCTTTAATTCTCAGGCTTGCAGCGGCAACACAGTCTGCAGCGCTAACTTGTTCATCTACCGTTTTCTGTTGTCTCCTTTTTCTATATCCTCCTTCCGCCTTACATTCGACCTTTCAAAATAAAAGTTCTGTAAACATCACAGGTACCACCGTCTTTCCCTCGCCCAGTTTGAGGGCGAGTAGGGGTGGGCGATATAAACGATATCTGATAGAAACAATATAAATTTGGCCAACGATAGAGATTTTGACTATACCGCTCTATCCGATAGCGCATGTTGATGATGTCATCAAGCTGCGCCTGTTTTGGTCGAAAGCATAGCGGCGGCTAAAACCATTATCATCTGCAAATTATGGCGGGCGACAGTCATAGCAAAGAGATGAAGCACTTTTGAAATATGGGGCAAGCCAAAAACTGGGCTTCCTCCACTTCCGTAACATTGATTCATTAATGTTGAATTCTGTCGCAGCTGTTGTATTCCCATGTTGTTGCAGTATATTAATAACTAACCTCGTATTGTGGATGAATAATCTCAGTTGTTCTCCTGACTGAAGTTTGGCCCGTGTATAGCATCCTGCTATGCGATTGCATTTGTCCCTGACCACCAGAATCCCTCACGTTAACTTTTAATGAGTGGAGCAAAAGTTGGCGTTCATCCTCCAGCTTCACTGTGCTAATGTTATGCTAACATAGCTGTGTCGCTAGCAATCACGTAGCACAACATTATATACCAGGTAATCCAACTTCAGTAACCCTACAAACGCCTCTGCCGTTTAGTTTTCTGTCTTCATTTATGTTGGAAGTGGTAGCAGAGCTGTACGTTTTCATTAGTTTCAAAAGTCTCTGTCAGAACATGGTATGAAATGTTTAGGTGTAAACTAGCGAGCTAACTTCCTGTTAACTTCTAACTCCGTTAAATTTAATAAATTCTGTTTTCATGGATGTAAAACGTAATTGTTACACCCGATAAAGCAGCAACGCTGAGGATTCAATTAAAGATGAAAGAATTTAGACCGTTTTTAACTCTTAGTGTTCGTTTGACTTTGGGACCTGAAATGGACGGAGTTTTGGACCCAGATTACTCCGCGAAGCTCCACACTACGGCAGTCGTAATGCTCTGACAATCCATCAAGCAGTGCGGCTTACCAAAGTTGTGCTAAAAAAATTTTCTTGACGTTTTTTAAACAATTTTTGCACGCAGAAATCGGTTCGAGGTCACCAGAATTCATACATAAGGCACATTCTCGATTTTTGAGAAAATTAAAGGATTTTTTTTGTGGAAAATACGTTATACAGAAGAAAAGAATATATATCAGTGATTATTCAATTCAATTCAATTCAATTTTATTTATATAGCGCCAAATCACAACAAATGTCGCCTCAAGGCGCTTCATAGATACAGAGAAAAGCCCAACAATCATATGACCCCCTATGAGCAAGCACTTTGGCGACAGTGGGAAGGAAAAACTCCCTTTTAACAGGAAGAAACCTCCGGCAGAACCAGGCTCAGGGAGGGGCGGCCATCTGCTGCGACCGGTTGGGGTGAGAGAAGGAAGACAGGATAAAAGACATGCTCTGGAAGAGAGACAGAGATTAATAACAGACATGATTCAATACAGAGAGGTCTATTAACACATAGTGAGTGAGAAAGGTGACTGGAAAGGAAAAACTCAATGCATCATGGGAATCCCCCGGCAGCCTACATCTATTGCAGCATAACTAAGGGAGGATTCAGGGTCACCTGGTCCAGCCCTAACTATATGCTTTAGCAAAAAGGAAAGTTTTAAGCCTAATCTTAAAAGTAGAGATAGTGTCTGTCTCCCGAATCCAAACTGGAAGCTGGTTCCACAGAAGAGGGGCCTGAAAACTGAAGGCTCTCCCTCCCATTCTACTTTTAAATACTCTAGGAACAACAAGTAGGCCTGCAGAGCGGGAGCGAAGTGCTCTAATAGGGTAATATGGTACTACAAGGTCATTAAGATAAGATGGGGCCTGATTATTTAAGACCTTGTATGTGAGGAGCAGGATTTTGAATTCAATTCTGGATTTAACAGGAAGCCAATGAAGGGAAGCCAAAACAGGAGAAATATGCTCTCTCTTTCTAGTCCCTGTCAGTACTCTTGCTGCAGCATTTTGGATTAACTGAAGGCTTTTCAGTGAGTTTTTTGGACATCCTGATAATAATGAATTGCAGTAGTCCAGCCTGGAAGTAATAAATGCATGAACTAGTTTTTCAGCATCACTCTGAGACAGGATATTTCTAATTTTAGAGATGTTGCGCAAATGGAAGAACGCAGTCTTACATATTTGTTTAATATGTGCGTTGAAGGACATATCCTGATCAAAAATGACTCCAAGGTTCCTCACAGTGTTACTGGAGGCCAAGGTAATGCCATCCAGAGTAAGAATCTGGTTAGATACCATATTTCTAAGCTTTTCAGCGCCGAGTACAATGACCTCAGTTTTATCTGAGTTAAGAAGCAGAAAGTTAGTGGCCATCCAAGTCTTTATGTCTTTAAGACATTCCTGCAGTTTAACTAATTGGTGTGTGTTATCTGGCTTTATGGACAGATAGAGCTGGGTGTCATCTGCATAGCAGTGAAAATGTATGCTATGTCTTCTAATGATGCTGCCTAGGGGAAGCATGTATAATGTAAACAGAATTGGTCCTAGCACTGAACCCTGTGGAACTCCATAATTAACCTCAGTGTGTGAAGAGGACTCTCCATTTACATGCACAAATTGGAGTCTATTAGATAGATATGATACAAACCACTGCAGTGCAATACCTGTAATACCTACAGCATGTTCTAATCGCTCTAACAGGATATTATGGTCAACAGTATCGAACGCTGCACTAAGGTCAAGAAGGACAAGCACAGAGATGAGTCCACTGTCAGAGGCCATAAGAAGATCATTTGTAACCTTCACTAAAGCTGTTTCTGTGCTGTGATGAACTCTGAAACCTGACTGAAACTCTTCAAATAAACCATTCCTCTGCAGATGATCTGTTAGCTGTTTGACAACTACTCTTTCAAGGATTTTTGATATGAAAGGAAGGTTTGAGATTGGCCTATAATTAGCTAAGACTGCTGGGTCTAGAGATGGCTTTTTGAGTAAAGGTTTAACTGCAGCCACCTTGAAGGCCTGTGGTACATAGCCGATTATTAGAGATAGGTTGATCATATATAAGATCGAAGAATTAATCAATGGCAGGACGTCTTTGAGCAGTTTTGTAGGAATGGGGTCTAAAAGACACGTTGATGGTTTGGAGGAAGTAATTATTGAAGTTAACTCAGAAAGATCGATTGGAGAAAAAGAGTAACTTAACATCAATGGAACTAAGAGTAGCTGTAGATTATATTACATCTGTGGGATGATTATTGGTAATTTTTTCTCTAATGATAAAAATTTTATTTGTGAAGAAGTTCATGAAGTCATCACTAGTTAACGTTAAAGGGATGGTTGGCTCAAAAGAGCTCTGACTTTTTGTCAGCCTGGCTACAGTGCTGAAGAGAAACCTGGGGTTGTTCTTATTTTCTTCAATCAGTGATGAGTAGTAAGCTGTTCTGGCTTTGCCGAGGGCTTTCTTATAAAGCAACAAACTATTTCTCCAGGCTAAATGATGATCCTCTAAATTTGTGACACGCCATTTCCTCTCCAGATTACGAGTCATCTGCTTTAGGGTACGTGTTTGAGAATTATACCACGGGGTCAGGTACTTCTGATTGGAGACCTTAGTTTTCACTGGAGCTACAGTATCCAGAGTCGTACGTAGTGAGGAGGTGAAATTATTAACAAGATAATCGACCTCTGTTGGGGTAGCGTTCAGATAGCTGCTCTGCTCTGTGTTGGTACAGGGCATTGACGATGATAACAGTGGCTGGATTATATTCTTAAACTTAGTTACAGCGCTTTCAGAAAGACATCTACTTTGATAAAGTCCACTCTCCACTGCTGCGTAATCAATTATTGTAAATGTAAATGTTATCAAGAAATGATCAGACAGGAGAGGGTTTTCAGGAAACACTGTTAAATGTTCAGTTTCTATGCCATATGTTAAAACAAGATCTAGAGTGTGATTAAAGTGGTGGGTGGGTTCTTTTACATTTTGAGAGAAACCAATTGAGTCTAACAACAGATTAAATGCCATGTTGAGGCTGTCATTTTTAGCATCAACATGGATGTTAAAATCACCCACAATAATTATTTTATCTGAGCTCAGAACTAAATTAGATATAAAGTCTGAGAAATCAGACAGAAACTCTGTGTAAGTCCCAGGTGGACGATAGATGATAACAAGTAAGACTGGTTTCTGAGTTTCACAGCTGGGGTGGACAATGTTAAGCATCAGGCTTTCAAATGAATTAAAAGTCTGTCTTGGTCTTTCATTAATTAATAGACTGGTGTGAAAAATTGCTGCCAAACCGCCCCCTCGACCTGTGCTTCGAGATTTCTGGTAGTTAGAATGACTCGGGGGTGTTGATTCATTTAAACTAACATAATCATCCTGCTGCAACCAGGTTTCTGTAAGGCAGAGTAAATCAATTTGTTGATCAATTATTAAGTCATGTACTAACAGAGACTTGGAGGAGAGAGACCTAATATTTAATAATCCACATTTCACTGTTTTACTCTTTGGTTCAGATGTGGATACTGTATTGTTCTTTCTTTGTAAATGTTTAAGTTGTTTGTTGCTGGTTTTTAGTTTGTTTTTTGTCTTTTTGGAAGCAGACACAGTCTCTATGGAGATGGGTTTTTGGGGGGGTAGCAGGAGGAGAGAAGCTGCAGAGAGGCGTGTAAGACTGCAACTCTGCTTCCTGGTCCCAACTCTGGATAGTCATGTTTTGAGGGGTTTAATAAATTTGTCGATATTTCTAGAAATGAGAGCTGCTCCATCCAAAGTGGGATGGATGCCATCTCTCCTAACAAGACCAGGTTTCCTCCAGAAGGTTTGCCAATTATCTATGAAGCCCACATCATTTCTGGGACACCACTCAGACAGCCAGCAATTTAAGGAGAACATGCGGCTAAACATGTCACTCCTGGTCTGATTGGGGAGGGGACCAGAGAAAACTACAGAGTCCGACATTGTTTTGGCAAAGTTACACACCGATTCAATATTGATTTTAGTGACTTCCGATTGGCGTAACCGGGTGTCATTACTGCCGACGTGAATTATGATTTTACTGAATTTACGTTTACCCTTAGCCAGCAGTTTTAAATTTCCTTCAATGTCGCCTGCTCTGGCCCCTGGAAGACAATTGACTATGGTTGCCGGTGTCTCTAGCTTCACATGTCTGAGAACAGAATCACCAATTACCAGAGTTTGACCCCCAGCGGGTGTGTCACCGAGTGGGGAAAAACGGTTAGACACATGAACGGGTTGGTGGTGTACCTGGGGCTTCTGTTTAGGACTATGCTTCCTCCTCACCGTTACCCAGCCGCCTTCTTTCCGCAGCTGCTTGGGATTTGCCGGGGAACAGCTAGCGGGGCCTACGCTATCTTCGGCTGCACCAGCTAAAGGGGCCTGGCTAGCTAAGGGTGAGAGAAGGGTGCAAAGCCGAGTCTCCAGATCAGTAATCCTGGCCTCCAGAGCTGCAAATATGCTACATTTGTTACAGATATCATTACTGCTAAAGGAGGCCGAGGAGTAACTAAACATCTGACACAATGAGCAAGAAAGTGCAGAAGGGACAGGTGAAGTAGCCATGAAGCTAACGGGTCGGCTACGAGCTAAGCTAGCGAAACAGTACAGAGACAGTGAGTGAATACTTTGGCTATAAATTAGGTAGTGAGTACACAGAAAGTGTGCTTCGGATGAAGCACGTGAAGATTATACTGTGGAAAAAAAAGAATGTATTTAAAAGTTGTTAATTAAACTGCTAAGCAAATAAGCTACTCAGAAACACCACTGTGTTTGAGCAGGAACAGGAAGCGATACTATACCACAGAGCGAGCGAACACCAAGTGACAGCGCCACCGACAGGACAGGAGGAGACAAACCGATTAGAGCTGGGCGATAGAACAATAACGATATGTATTGCGAAATACCTTTTTCTCGATAGAAAAATTAAATTATTGCGATAGACCTCATCTTTCTCTCTCTTCCTCTCTTATAAAAAATGAATAGCCAATACAAATTAAGTAGTGCAGAGCCGAACCAATCACAGCCGCAGCATCACGTCATGTATCTTGTTATGTACAGCTCAAGTGCCAAGCCGCGCATGTGTATTTGTTTGGGAAGCAGCCAGCCGCCGTGAGGCCGGGTAATGGAGAAAATGAGTGTTCCGACTAGAGAAAAGTCTAGGTGACCAAGTTACCGAAGAGAGCACAGATGACGGTTCCAATGCCGGAGAGATTGTCGAAAGGAAAGGCCAGAGAAGTTCTGTAGTGTGGAGGTTTTTCGGCTATTTGAAGTCTGACAAAAAACAGAGTAACGGGCACTGTAAATTGTGCCGAAAGCATGTTTGCACAAAGTCTGGAAATACAACAAACCTTTTTTATCACCTGAAGCAGTACCACCCACGCTCAATCTCTGACTGAAAGCGCTAATTCGTCATCGAAAACAACCAGGGGAATCCCTGTGAAGCAGCAACAGTCAATTGAGTCTGCTTTCTCCAGCGTCTTACCATATGACAAAAAAGCTAAGAGACATAGCAACATAACGAATGCCATAGCTTACTGTCTTGCTAAAGACATGCTACCAATAAACACGGTCCACAATGAAGGATTCAAGCAGCTAATTAAGGTAATGGATCCTCGTTACCAACTCCTTGAACATAAACATGTCTCTCAGACAGCGCTTCCAAAGCAATATTATATAAGTTAGTCAATTTTGTCTCTTCTTCTGTAAAATAAACTAAGATTTATTCTTAGAATTAATATTTTGTTTCTAAGTGGAACTGACAATTTAGTAGTCTGTTTTGTTTGTTCTATTTTGAAACTTAAAGGCTTTAGCGGCTACTTTTTGTGTAGTTTGTAATATTTGCCTTTATTTTGCCTAAACTGAAGCCTCATTTTAAGTACATCTGCCCTGTTGAACTTATTATGGGAAATAAATATTGAAATCAAAACAAGCTGCTGATTATTTCACATTTTACTTGTGAGCAACAGCACATTTAAATCTTACATATATAGTTATTTGGCTTATATCGTGATATATATCGTTACCGCACATGCTCAAACGGTCTCATCAAGTCCCGATTTAATTCGATTTATGCTGTGTTATCAGTGTTTGCATTGATAGCATGGCTGTGGTGTCATATCAGTGTATGCTCTCGGTGTTTGCTGATATCAAACTGTGGTATGAGGACCACTGTGGGTTGATCTTTGTAGTGATACTCACTCCTTTTTTTTTTATTTAGACCTGGTTTAATTCTGGTATAGTTGAATATTTGTATATAATCCCCGCAGCTGTCAGACTCTATAACAGGGGTCACCAGCCTTTCTTAAAACTGAGAGTTAGATAAAATTGTGAACAGTTTGGTTCATCTTTAGTTATATGGTTCTATCCAGCATATTCTATCTTGATATGCTGTCTTATCACAGGCTAATTTTTCAAAAATATTAACAATGATTTATGCAAGGAAAGGGCTACATACAACTCTTTATTTCTATTAATGTCTTACTTCATTCCTACCTGATTGACATGTTTAGGAATTATGAGTGATTGGCTCACTGTAGTGGTAAAAGTTGCTACCAATCAAATTATGATATGTTAAAGTTAAAACAAAACACAACTGACTGTTTTATATTATATCTAATTTATATTATGTAATTATCCTTATAATTACAAAATGTTTTATGTAAGATTTATGTTTTGTAATTTAAATCTGACATCACAAAAGTATTTTGGAGTTTGAATATTTTGTAATTTTTTGTAATTTTGTAACTGCAGTACACATAATATTAATTTTGAACAATTTTGTCCAGGTTCCTTGACACCAGGGACTCCTCCAGGACCATCGCGTTCAGTTACAGAGTCGGTGTGTCCACAGTGTGCCAGATCATCCCCCAGGTAGCGACGGCCATCTGGGACTGTCTAGTGGACGACTTCATGGCTGTGCCTTCACCTGGAGACTCATAGAGAAAGTATATACAGTGGTCCCTCATTTATTGCAGCAGGGTTTCTCAGAATAACTAGCCCCTCGCCACACACTTTATACACTTTATTTATTTATTTATTTTTTACACACACACATGAAGATTAGTCACAGTTCTCACAAGTTGATTCTCACAGTGCAAACCTTTGTAGATTTCAAAACGTAAAAGTATCATTATGCCGTGTTTTTTCTTCGTCTTCCTGCCAATTTTGTGCTTCTTTTTCCCTCCAGGAGTGATGATGTCATCATCACTCCATAAGCCAATGAGATTATCACATGACATTTATGAACAGGGATATCTCTTTTTACAGTAACTGTTTTCAATTTAACGTAATATTTAAGTGTTTCTTAGTTTTAGACTAGTTGGTTAGTCTATTTCAATGTTTTAAACCATATCCCAGGTTTTTACTTCACCATTTATAGAGTTTTAACAAGCAAATAAAAGACAGAGCTTAATTCTGTAAAGATTAGATGAAAAATACTCAAAGGATAAATTCAATTGGTTTATTATTTTGTTACATAAGTTGAAAAAAGTAAAACAAGTAACTACAGAAACAACATAAAAGGAAACTTAAACAATCAAATAAATAAATGAAGGGGGGGGGAGGGGTAAGGGGGGTAGGGGGGAAGGGAGGAGGAGAGAAAACCCCAACAATCCCCTCTGAGCAAGCACTAGGCGACAGTGGGGAGGAAAAACTGCCTTTTAACGGGCAGAAGCCTCCAGCAGAACCAGGCTCAGGAGGGGGCAGTCAACTGCTAGGACTGGTTGGGGGGGGGTGAGGGTGAAAAAAAGAAAAAAGATTAAGAAGGTAGGGAATATGTGTTAGGAGAGAAAGGGAGAGGGGGGACAGGAGAGGTGAAAATTAAGATGGATCACAGGTGGAGGAGGACGAGGCTAAATCATCTGAATAACCAGCAGACGCCTCGTTTCTTCATTTCCAGGTATTTTTCCATGAGCGCTTTTTTCTCCAGGATAAGGGTTCTCAACTGATCGTTTGTTTCTGCATTTTGCTCCTCGAGTTGCTTGCATCTTTGCTCCATTTCTTTTAATCCTGCTTGTTCTTTTCTAGGCTTTTCTTTCGGGTCTTTGTATGTTGCCTCCTCCATTGGATTTGCCTTGCACATGTCTGTATTTCTCTCTTGTTTTTTCTTGTGCATCTCTTCTATCAGGTCAATTTTTCTCTTGAATACTTGATGCATAAGCAGCAGGTATTCATATTTTTTCTCTTGTTGTTGCTTTTGTGCCTGCATTTCACTTATTTGGCTCTCCAAGTCACTGACCCTCAACAACATTTCATTCATGAGCTCTGAGTGTTTTTTCCTCATTCCATCGATCGTACACTGCATCTCTGAACATTGTCTTTCCAGTATTTCCTTTTCTCTTTCCAGGTCAGGTGTTTTCTCCCTCATTTCATTACAAAATTCTCGCAGTTCTAGATTCCTTCTCTCAAAGTCCTGGAGAATACGTTTTTCTTCTTCCTGTTTCTCTTTTTCTTCAAGAAGCTCTTTATTTTTGCACTCTGTTTCATCAAACCTGACTTTCAGCTCTACGTACATTTCCCTCATGGCTTTGAGTTTGTCCTCCATTGGTATTTCTGTTTCTCTTTCCAGTTCAGGTTTTTTGTCCTTCATTTCATTACAAAATTCTCGCAGCTCTAGATTCCTTCTCTCAAAATCCTGGAGAATACGTTTTTCTTCTTCCTGTTTCTCTTTTTCTTCAAGAAGCTCTATATTTTTGAACTCTGTTTCACCAAACCTGACTGCCAGATCTACGCACATTTCCCTCATGTCTTTGAGTTTGCGCTGCAGTCGCATTGTCTTTTTTCTTTCCAGTTCAGATGTTTTTTCCATCATTTCATTACAAAATTCTCGCAGTTCTAGATTCCTTCTCTCAAAGTCCTGGATAATACGTTTTTCTTCTTCCTGTTGCTTTTTTTCTTCAAGAAGCTCTTTCAGTTTGTGCTCCATTTGTATTTCCTGTTCAGTCTTCTGTTGGCGGATTTTTTCAATTGTTTTCTCAGCTTCATCGAGCTTTCCTTGAAGTATCTGTATCTCCTCAATAGTAGCTTTCTTTCCTTGAAGCTGGGCAGATGTTTCTTTTAATTCGGCACTCTGTGTTCCCGATGAAAAAATACGGGAAAAAAAATTATTTCGTCCTTGACCAAACTTCATTCCCTCATTGATAATTTTTATATCAGGCTGCCGTTGCTGTTTTCCTTCCAGGTCTTTATTTCGTGCTTCCAATTGTCTGCACTTCTCCTCTAGTTGAAGCTTCTCTTCTTCAATTTGTTTAACTTTGTCATGGAGGTCAGAGTTTTCCTTCTGACTTTCCTGTAATGCCCTTTGGATTGATAAGACAACATCCATGGTTATTTCTCCTGAAGAGATTGGCTGGCCAGACCACGAAGGAGAGGCAGCATTATTTATTTTTCTTTGTCGGCGTTTTCGTCCCATGTTGGAGCCTGTGCACAGTGACTCTGAAAAGGCTTAGAAATATTTGCAAATGTATCTCGTGTTGAACGTTTGAAGTCTGCGAACAAACTGCTTTAAAATTGCTGCTTCTGATCCCTATTTATAGACTTCAGAACTTCAAAGGATCAAAGGTATTAATGATGTCACATCTTGTGACATCATCATTCTGTAAGCCAATCAGATTGTCACATGACATTTTAGAATGGGGATGTGTGTTTTTTTTTGTTTTTTTGTTTTTTTTTAAAGTTTTTTTTGAGTTTTCACCATTTGCTCCAGGAGCTGCGCCTGGATGACGGCTGCTTTCAGCAGTACTGTAATGTTTGCATGCCTCAAACATTAATGATGACACCTTCAGTATTTCTCAGTTCCATTCTTTAATTCTCAGGCTTGCAGCAGCAACACAGTCTGCAGCACTAACTTGTTCATCTACCGTTTTCTGTTGTCTCCTTTTTCTATATCCTCCTTCTGCCTTACATTCGACCTTTCAAAATAAAAGTTCTGTAAACATCACAATCACCTCCTTTTTTTTTTTCTTTAACAAACTTAGGTACTCAGTGAGGTGAATTATTATTCGGAACCTATGATAACAACACCTAATAAAATTACTGAACGTTCTTATTACTTGAGTTTCTCCACACCTAAACATCACTTAAATAGCACTGCATTTGCACAGATCTCTGACTAATCACTATCAACATTCAACACTAGAATACTGGTTACAGTGTTAGATTCAGGAACAACAAACATGTTACACGCAGCGTAACCTTTAACGGGTCACTCAGATATTCAAGTCTTAGATCTGATGTAATCAGACAGATGCATAGGTACGCGTCTGTTTGATCTGACTGGGTATCTGGGCTTGTCTGTTAAGGCGGGGTCGACATGTCGTCCAGGTGGGGCATCTTCAAGTCCATGTCTGATTTTCTTGAAGAATGAGGCATTCCTGACAATTGAGTGTCCATCCCTTGTAGCTGTAATTTCAGAACCCTTAACTTTAGTCACTTTATAGGGTTTTGCATTGTATGGTGTGGATAATTTGTTGTGCTTGGGTTGGCGATGCAGCACTGTGTCACCCAGACTTGGTGAGTGTGGTCTGGCGCGACGAGTTGCATCTGCGATCACCTTCATCTTGATCTTTGCACTATCATCCCTTGCTCTCACTTCAGCATCTGAACACTTCCGTGGAGTGGTGTTAACGAAAGGGAGCTTGGTGTATAGCTGGCGTTGAAACAGTATTTCAGCTGGTGAGCTCGCTGTTGTGCAATGAGGTGTAGATCTGTACTCACGAAGAAAGATGTTTAGTCGCTGTCTCCATGGAGAACACGTTGTCAAAGACTGGGATAACAGAAGATGTTGATGTTGAGCGTACACTTTCAGCGACTGGATAGCGAGAATACTCGTCTGTGATAACGAGCAGGTATTCCCCCGTAGGGAGTGGTCCATAAAAGTCTGCACTGACACTGTGCCAGGGCGTTTCGGGTAATGGTGACGTCTGCAGAGGGTCAGTGTGTGTGACAGGTGTGCTAGCTTGGCATGGCAGACAGTTTTGAGCTGCAGATCCTGCTTTCCGATCGATCTCTGGGAACCATACTTTGGTACGTGGCAGCGCTTTGGTCTTGACGATACCCTGGTGCCCTTCGTGTGCCAGTTGTATTGCTCTTTCTTGTAGGACAGTTTGAAAAACTATCCTCGTGCCTCTGAGTATGAAGTCAGATGAGTCAGCTACTGTTAGTTCACTTTGAACATGTTTGAATGATTTCAAAATGTCAGCATGCTGGGATTTATCTGTTAGATGCCATGTGTTGTTCCTGATGTGACCGATGACTTCCTGCAGAACCTGGTCTTTCAGAGTCTCTGTTTTTATCTCGTGAAGTGTCATGGCTTTTGGGGTGGAGTGATAAGAGAAGAAATTGACATACTCTTCTGCAACCTTACATGCACGAGCACTTTCATTCTCCTGTGTTGGCACTGGATGACGTGACATAAAGTCAGCTGGATTATCAGCACCTTTTCTGTATTCCACTCTGAAGTTATATGGCTGAAGTCTCAGTCCCCATCTTTCTATTCTGGCAGGTGGTTTTGATCTTGGGTTATTCCAGATGATTTTGAGTGCCTTGTGATCGGTCACCAGTGTGAATGGATGTCCATAAACATAGAAATGGAAATGTTCGCAACTCCACACAATGGCGAGTGCTTCTTTCTCAGTCTGCGAGTATCTCAACAGAGCTATCGAGGGGCTTGAAACATGGTGCCTGTGTTTGGCTTGGCCGCTGTTGCTGCTCCGTGTTTTTGTCGACTGCTTCAGTATATTGTTTTTTATCTTGTCATCTCATCTGTGATATATCATGAAGGTCTAATTGCTACTCTGATCTACAGTTCACATACATTGTTGAGTATCAAAATATGTATGGAAAACAATTTTGACAGCTGGCAGAGCTACCACCAGGCTTTCCCTCCGCCGTTTGTCTGCCCTCCTCCCTCTCCCGACTACCGGTACCTGTTCTTAGCTCCAAACAATAACCCAGGAGCAAAAACAAGGTTAAGGAGGTCGTCTAGAAGGGGCTGTAGGTCTGGTGTCCAGGCTAAAAGGAAACGCGCCCGACAGAGGGGATTTCTTCCGCTCCATGGTAGAGAACGTCTCCGGTATTTGGTACCAGTTCCCCTCCAGCACGCGGATAAGGCCGATCGGTTACCACCTACCCGGCTTTTCATCACGGGCGAACAGAACGATTACCTGGATCGGCGTCTTGTCTGGAGATGCGGGATGTTTTCACTTTGGCCTATCATTCTACAAGACCACAATTCCACAGCTAGAGGTACCGGGAGACTACGTCCTCATTCCAGGTGTCTGCTGTCAATTCCCCGTCAATCAGCTGTTGATGACGTCAGCCTGTCACCTCCGCTTCAGATCGCTCTCCTGAACGCTCGCTCCATAGCCAACAAATCATTTGTACTGAATGACTTTTTTAGCAGTAATAGTCTGGACTTCATGTTTCTCACGGAATCTTGGCAGCGGGAGAATGAATTTATCCACCTTAATGAGCTCTGCCCGGGCGGCTGTCGCTTCATCGGGACTCCGCGTTTGGACCGTCGTGGTGGTGGTCTGGTCACTATTCACCGAGACAATTTCGCTTGCAGGACTGTGGACTCTGAGTTTTCCCTTCCTTTGAGTCACAATTTCTTAAGGTTGGTTCTTCAGATATATTTTATTGTGTTTTAATTTACCGCCCTCCCGGCCCCGCTGGTGTTTTTATTAAAGATTTTACGGACTTTTTATCTTCCATTATTAAACTGGAGAAAGTCTTAATGATTGGGGATTTCAACCTCCACGTGGATGATCTTAGCTGTAGCATGGCCTCTGACTTTTTATCTATTAAAGACTCTTTTAGTTTTATTCAGCATGTCTCTGGGCCCACCCATGTTAAAGGCCACACCTTGGACCTTGTGTTTTCTCTTGGCTTAGACATAACTAATGTCTGTGTTAAAGATGTATAAGGGAGTGACCATTCCTGTGTTTCTTTTAGTCTTAGCTTCCCACTGTACGCACCACCTTCTAATCTCATGTTCCATAAGCGGTTCATAAATCAGGATGTTGCTTTGAAGTTTTCTAATATGTTGGACCCTCATGTGATTAGTGGCTGCACTGATGCTGATGTTGCTACACAGTGCTTTAATAATCACTGCTTGGAGATTTTAAATTCAGTGGCACCTATGAAATCTGTCATTGCTGCCCCAAAAAGAGCTCATCCATGGATAAATAATGATGTAAGGAAGGTCAAAAGAATCTGTAGAAAAGTAGAACGTCTTTGGAAATCAACCAAACTCGAAGTTCACAGGCTCCACCTTAGGGAACTTTGGGTTTCCTTACATGAAACCATAAAAGCAGCCAGATCAGCATATTTTTCTCAGTTAATATCATCAAGCAAGAGAAATTCCAAGGTACTGTTTGACTCCATAAACTCTATTGTTTCCCCCGTGGTCCACCGAGTACCTGTGACATCTATATCTGAGAGTGATGAGTTTCTGAATTTCTTTGTGGATAAAGTTGATCATGTCCGTATGAGCATTGGTTCTTCAATACCATCTGTTTGTGTCTCTAGATCACCTCCCCCTCATTTACTGTCAGTGTTTAACCCAATGACCATACATGACCTTTCACTCCTGCTGGATAAAATGAAAATTACCACTTGTGCAAATGACATTCTACCTGCTGGGCTGCTTAAAAATGCTCTCTCTGTCATTGGCCCCTCTATTGTAGAGATATGCAATGCCTCTCTTTTAACAGGTGTGGTCCCTACATTCTGTAAACATGCTGTTGTTGAGCCAATATTAAAAAAGAGCAGTTTGGATCCAACTCAGCTTAAGAATTATAGGCCTATCTCTAAGCTTCCATTATTATCGAAAATTCTGGAAAAAGTAGTTGCAGATCAACTTACCACTTTTTTAGAAAAACATGAAATTTATGACAAATTTCAGTCAGGTTTCCGTAAAAGTCACTCAACAGAAACCGCATTACTTAAAGTCTCGAGTGACATTATGATGTCAGCTGACTCCGGAGCATCCTCAGTCATGGTTTTGTTGGACTTGACATCTGCCTTTGACACCATTGATCATACCATCCTGATTAACAGGCTCCGGGACGTAGTTGGTGTGTCTGGTCTGGCTTTGAAGTGGTTTCAGTTGTACCTCTCCAACAGATCTTTTAGTGTTTTTGCAAATCGGTTTATGTCACATTCTAAAGATCTGAGATGTGGGGTACCGCAGGGTT
The DNA here is from genome assembly GCF_056152115.1 of Neolamprologus brichardi. Classification (NCBI taxonomy): domain Eukaryota; kingdom Metazoa; phylum Chordata; class Actinopteri; order Cichliformes; family Cichlidae; genus Neolamprologus; species Neolamprologus brichardi. The sequence continues at coordinate 4,470,689 of NC_142113.1, forward strand.
CAGTTCTGGGTCCTATTCTTTTTCTTTTGTACATGTTACCTCTAGGACTTATAATTAGGCAGTTCCCTGAGGTGTCTTATCACTTCTATGCTGATGATATTCAGCTCTATTGTTCTTTTAAGCCGATGGAAGTCCATAAACTGTCCTCTTTAATTAAATGTTTAGCTTCCATTGAACAGTGGCTTGGTGACAACTACTTACAGTTGAACTCTGAGAAGTCAGAAACATTAATTATTGCCTCTGACAACCAGATATCTCTAATCAAACAGCATCTTGGTTCTCTTGGCTCATCGGTTCACCTGAGCCTCGGGTACCTTGGTGTGATGTTTGATTCTGCCATGTCCCTAGAACAACACTCTCGCCAGTTAATTAGGAACTGCCTTTTTCAGCTAAGAAACATCTCCAAACTGCAAACTTTGCTGTCTAAGACTGAGTTAGAAATGGTTATTCATGCTTTTATTTCTTCTCGCTTAGATTATTGTAACAGCCTTTTTCTTTGTTTGAGCAAAAGGAATCTTGACCTCCTCCAGTCAGTCCAGAATGCTGCTGCAAGGCTTTTAACTAAGACACGAAAAAGAGAGCACATTACACCAGTGTTACGTTCATTACACTGGCTTCCAGTACATTTCAGAATTCATTTTAAAATCTTGGTACTGACTTTTAAAGCTTTGAATTGTGATGCCCCTTCTTACATTTCTGATCTTTTAGAACCAAACGCTCCCTCTCACAGCCTGAGATCTTCTAATCAAAGGCTGTTGGTAGTCCCACGAACTCGTTTTAAGACCAGAGGAGAGAGATCTTTTAGAGCGGTGGCCCCCAGGTTGTGGAATGCTCTCCCTACATCATTACGTTGCCTTGATTGTATTTATTCTTTTAAAAAGCAACTTAAGACTCATTTATTTAGATTGGCTTTTAATTAGATTTGTGCTGTGTTTTATTATTAATGTATTTTATGTATTTCTGTTTTATATTACTGTGAAGCACTTTGTGGTTTTTATCCTGTGAAAAGTGCTATATAAATAAATTGATTTGATTTGATCTCGTTTCCACATCACTCAGTGCTCTGCTTGCATATGCAATAATGTGCTTCATCCCCTTTTCATCTTTTTGACAGAGGATGGCGCCCAGTCCTACTGGACTAGCATCAACAATCAGTTCAGTCTGTCTGCTGGGATAGAAGTAGGACATCGTCGTGTCGCTTGTGAGACTGACCTTGAGTGCCTGCAATGCAGTTTCTTGGTCTTGACCCCATGTCCAAGGGGTGGCCTTGTGTGTGAGCCTGCGCAGTGGCTCAGAGATCGATGAGAAGTCTCTGATGAACCTTGAGCAGTAATTGGCCATGCCAAGGAGACTTTTGATGTCAGCAGGTGTTTTTGGGTTGGTGAGCGTGTTGAACTGCTGCAACCTTTTTAGGATCTGCTGAAACGCCACCTGCAGAGAGGATGAAACCAAAAAACTCAAGTTTTGTTTTATTAAATTCACACTTCTCTCGATTCAGAGTAAGACCTGACTCTGATAGTCGCTTAAAGAGAGCTGTAAGATTGCTGTCATGATCAGCCTGGTCCCTGCCAAAGACTATAATGTCATCACTGAGATTTTTGACTCCGTTCAGTCCTTGCAGCGTCGGATAAATACCATTTTGGAACACTTCAGCTGCAGAAGAGACTCCAAAGCTCAGTCTTTTATAGCGCCGAAGTCCCAGATGAGTAGTGAACGTCGTAATGTAGCGGCTGTCAGGGTGTAATTCAAATTGGTGGTATCCTGCCCCGAGATCAAGTTTTGAGAACACCGTAGATCCATTCAGCTCATGGATTACATCATCAATCGTGGGCGTGATGTGTCGTTCTCCTTCGATTGCAGTGTTTGCTTGTCTCATGTCCACACATATCCGTACGTCGTCCGGATTCTTTGGTTTTGGCAGTGTTACAATGGGTGAAACCCACGGTGTTGGTCCCGTAACCTTTTCAATCATGTCATCAGCTTCTAATTTCTGAAGTTCGTCCTCCACTTTTTGACGTAAATGAAAAGGAACACGTCTGTGTGGTTGACAGGTTGATTTTACATCTGTGTTTATGTGCAGTTTTACTTGAAAATCTTTGAGTTTTCCAATTCCCTTGAAAAGTTCTGGGTGTTGTTCTACTAGCTTGTCTGTAACAGAACATTGAGACTGAGAAGAGACCGCAGTGACAATATGGAGGAGTCCCAAGGCTTTTGAGGTTTCAAAACTCAAAAATATTGAAACCTCCTCCTTTAATGACAAAGAAGGAACACCTAACTGTTTTGTCTTGTTTTTCCACACTGCACCTGAATGCACCACACACAGGGAGAGACGTAGATGAGTGGTATGGGTAAATCTTGATGTCTTTAGAGGTCAACGTAGGACATGGTGTCAGTTTGTTGTAGGTAGCTTCAGTTAAGCAGTTAGCAGTGGCCCCAGAATCGATTAGCACCGGTATCTGGGTGCCCATTACTCTGACTTCAGTATGTGGGAGTTTAGGATGTTGAGCTGTGTTCACCACATATACATAAGCGTCATCACTGCTGGATGTGTGCCCTGTCTCCACGTGTGCAGCGCTATCTGTTACTTGATGAACAGTTTGCGGTGGCAGATTTTTCTTCTACTTCTTTCCACAATGTGTCTCTTTTCTCTTTGAGCGACATTGCTTTGCAAAATGATTGTATTTGCCACAAGAATTACAGATTTTGTCTTTGGCTGGGCAGCCTTGCTCATGAGGATATCTGCCTCCACAGTTTCGACAGCGGTTATTCGGCTGCCATGAGGGTGTCCATTTGTTTCTAGCCATTGTGTCATGCAGCTGTCTTGTCAGCTTCCATCCCTGTAGCTTGCAATTCAGACAACTCACATGCACGCCCATGATTTAATAGAGCATCCAACGTTAAATCAGGTTCTCTGAGTGCTTTTCTACGCAGCTGTGATGATGTACAGCTTTGGATAATTTGTGTTTTGATTTCTGCAGTCATGTCTGCAAACTCACAGTTTTTGGCTAGAATCCTAAGCCTGGTGTGATAGTTGTCCAACGTTTCACCTGATTCCTGCACCGCTTTCCTGAATAGATAAATCTGATACTGCACGTTTGTCGCCAACCGTTGCTAATGTGTCGTAAACGTCATGCACTTTTTCACCAGCCACATGCAGCAATAATGCTCTTAATCTCGCATCTCCAGTAATATTCATTGCCGTGGTGTAGTTTTCAAACCTCTGAAGCCATTTCGTCCAGCGAGGTCCGACGGAACCGAGGTCGGTGTCCGTGTCGAAGGGTGGAAGTGGAGTAGCGTGTGCAGCCATGTTCTTGTCTCCTAAGCTCCGGGTAGGGCAACTTCCTTCGTCTTGCTTTGGTTGTAACCTTTACTCTCGTCGCCAATGTAATGTTTGCATGCCTCAAACATTAATGATGACACCTTCAGTATTTCTCAGTTCCATTCTTTAATTCTCAGGCTTGCAGCGGCAACACAGTCTGCAGCGCTAACTTGTTCATCTACCGTTTTCTGTTGTCTCCTTTTTCTATATCCTCCTTCCGCCTTACATTCGACCATTCAAAATAAAAGTTCTGTAAACATCACAGGTACCACCGTCTTTCCCTCGCCCAGTTTGAGGGCGAGTAGGGGTGGGCGATATAAACGATATCTGATAGAAACTATATAAATTTGGCCAACGATAGAGATTTTGATTATACCGCTCTATCCGATAGCGCATGTTGATGATGTCATCAAGCTGCGCCTGTTCTGGTCGAAAGCATAGCGGCGGCTAAAACCATTATCATCTGCAAATTATGGCGGGCGACAGTCATAGCAAAGAGATAAGTACTTTTGAAATATGGGGAAAGCCAAAAACTGGGCTTCCTCCACTTCCGTAACATTGATTCATTAATGTTGAATTCTCTCGCAGCTGTTCTATTCCCATGTTGTTGCAGTATATTAATAACTAACCTCGTATTGTGGATGAATAATATCAGTTGTTCTCCTGACTAAAGTTTGGCCCGTGTATAGCATCCTGCTATGCAATTGCATTTGTCCCTGACCACCAGAATCCCTCACGTTAACTTTTAATGAGTGGAGCAAAAGTTGGCGTTCATCCTCCAGCTTCACTGTGCTAATGTTATGCTAACATAGCTGTGTCGCTAGCAATCACGTAGCACAACATTATATACCAGGTAATCCAACTTCAGTAACCCTGCAAACGCCACTGCCGTTTAGTTTTCTGTCTTTATTTATGTCAGAAGTGATAGCAGAGCTGTACGTTTGAATTAGTTTCAAAAATCTCTGTCAGAACATGGTATGAAATGTTTAGGTGTAAACTAGCGAGCTAACTTCTTGTTAACTTCTAACTCCGTTAAATTTAATAAATTCTGTTTTCATGGATGTAAAACGTAATTGTTACACCCGATAAAGCAGCAACGCTGAGGATTTAATTAAAGATGAAAGAATTTAGACCGTTTTTAACTCTTAGTGTTCGTTTGACTTTGGGACCTGAAATGGACGGAGTTTTGGACCCAGATTACTCCGCGAAGCTCCTCACTACAGCAGCCGTAATGCTCTGACAATCCATCAAGCAGTGCGGCTTACCAAAGTTGTACTAAATCATTTTTTAACAGATTCCTGCACGCAGAAATCGGTTCGAGGTCAGTAAGCACAACCAGAATTCATACATAAGGCACACTCTCGATTTTTGAGAAAATTAAAGGATTTTTTGTGTGGAAAATACGTTATACAGAAGAAAAGAATGTATATCGTTACCGCACATGCTTCAAATTATATTGCGATATGGATTGTAGGCCATATCGCCCAGCCCTCGCTTATAGTATAGCTTTTATTTTGGAAAGAGACATTTCTCTGTAATAAACTCTCTTTTCCAAATATGAGTGATTTCTCGATCAGATAGATTTATTTTTTTATTACTTTGTTGTTTCAGCAACATTAAATTTAAAAACTGTACTTTTGAGTTAAAATATATATTTAAAATTTTAATAAATGACAAATTAAAAAGGCATGAACATTTTTTTGTATCGAAAAAAAATATCGAACCGTGAATTTTGTGTATCGTTGCACCCCTAGTTTTTACATGATGTGAATTCCTGACTTTACTGCTCAATCACACAACATCTCAATAACTTAAACAGAGCTTTTTTTCTTTGTGTTCAAGTTGAAGGACCCAGTAAAACACAAGATTCAGGGACAAATTTTGAAGAAAAACTAATTGCGAGATTTGAAAGAGTCTAGTGTTTTATTATGATGTTTCACTGTATCAACCAAAATGACCTTAAAACTACCTATGCAAGTACTCACCAAAAATGTTCAGTGTAGTTTCAGTTGTTTTGTTGTTAAATCTTGTTCAAAATTGAAGTTTGTAGGTTTCCTTTCTGAGGCTCTGATGAATATGTTGTCACACGATGACGTTCAAAGGTGAAGTGCTGTCAATTCAATTCAATTCAATTCAATTCAATTCAATTTTATTTATATAGCACCAAATCACAACAAAAGTCGCCTCAAGGCGCTTCATAGATACAGAGAAAAACCCAACAATCATATGACCCCCTATGAGCAAGCACTTTGGCGACAGTGGGAAGGAAAAACTCCCTTTTAACAGGAAGAAACCTCCGGCAGAACCAGGCTCAGGGAGGGGCGGGGCCATCTGCTGCGACTGGTTGGGGTGAGAGAAGGAAGACAGGATAAAAGACATGCTGTGGAAGAGAGACAGAGGTTAATAACAGATATGATTCAACACAGAGAGGTCTGTTAATACATAGAGAGCGAGAAAGGTGACTGGAAAGGAAAAACTCAATGTATCATGGGAATCCCCCGGCAGTCTACATCTATTGCAGCATAACTAAGGGAGGATTCAGGGTCACCTGGTCCAGCCCTAACTATATTCTTTAGCAAAAAGGAAAGTTTTAAGCCTAATCTTAAAAGTAGAGATAGTGTCTGTCTCCCGAATCCAAACTGGAAGCTGGTTCCACAGAAGAGGGGCCTGAAAACTGAAGGCTCTCCCTCCCATTCTACTTTTAAATACTCTAGGAACAACAAGTAGGCCTGCAGAGCGGGAGCGAAGTGCTCTAATAGGGTGATATGGTACTACAAGGTCATTAAGATAAGATGGGGCCTGATTATTTAAGACCTTGTATGTGAGGAGCGGGATTTTGAATTCAATTCTCGATTTAACATTTAACTATCACTGATTGAAGAAAATAAGAACAACCCCAGGTTTCTCTTCAGCACTGTAGCCAGGCTGACAAAAAGTCAGAGCTCTTTTGAGCCAACCATCCCTTTAATGTTAACTAGTGATGACTTCATGAACTTCTTCACAAATAAAATTTTTATCATTAGAGAAAAAATTACCAATAATCATCCCACAGATGTAATATTATCTACAGCTACTCTTAGTACCATTGATGTTAAGTTAGACTCGTTTTCTCCAATCGATCTTTCTGAGTTATGTTAAATAATTACTTCCTCCAAACCACCAACGTGTCTTTTAGACCCCATTCCTACAAAACTGCTCAAAGAAGTCCTGCCATTGATTAATTCTTCGATCTTATATATGATCAACCTATCTCTAATAATCGGCTATGTACCACAGGCCTTCAAGGTGGCTGCAGTTAAACCTTTACTCAAAAAGCCATCTCTAGACCCAGCAGTCTTAGCTAATTATAGGCCAATCTCCAACCTTCCTTTCATATCAAAAATCCTTGAAAGAGTAGTTGTCAAACAGCTAACAGATCATCTGCAGAGGAATGGTTTATTTGAAGAGTTTCAGTCAGGTTTCAGAGTTCATCACAGCACAGAAACAGCTTTAGTGAAGGTTACAAATGATCTTCTTATGGCCTCTGACAGTGGACTCATCTCTGCGCTTGTCCTGCTATATCTTAGTGCAGCATTCGATACTGTTGACCATAATATCCTATTAGAGCGATTAGAACATGCTGCAGGTATTACAGGTATTGCACTGCAGTGGTTTGTATCATATCTATCTAATAGACTCCAATTTGTGCATGTAAATGGAGATTCTCAGATTCTCTAGGTTGTCAGATTCTCTAGGTTGTTACAGTTTAAACTGTGTTTCCATGTAACTGCATCATCCCATTCCACATTCCACGCCTGCATTCCACACCCACCGCCGCGCTATGAATTGTGGGATATATGGGACCACGAAGCGTGCACCGAACCACGCTTCATATTTGGGGAAATCGACGGCGCATTTGGAGTATGCATTTGAAGTACTCTTTTTATTGGGACACAGCCTGGGCTGTATCCCAATTCAGGGTCTGCAGCCTTTATTTTTTATTTTTTTAAATATAAAACTTTATTAAGAAACAGTATACAGAACATGTATACAATCAGAACAAAATTAACATATGCCAGGGGGTGTAATACAAAGAATTACAAACATTCAAATAATTTGTAATTACTACAAATAGTAATAGTTTTCATAGCCTTTTTGTTAAGTGATCTACTAATCAATTTTATGTAACATAAAACATCATTATAGTAATGTTTAAAATTAGGTTTTTTGTTACTGTATTTGCATTAATGAAAATGAAATTTAGCTAAGATAACTAACAAGTTTATTATAAAGTAAACATCTTCTTTTTTTTTTTGCCTTCTAAAGAAACAAAATACAACATTTTCCCATTTCACAGTAAAGTCTTTATAGAGATGTCCAGCAATGAATCTACTGAAGTCTTTCCAAAATGTTCTAGTGTATGAACAGATCCAGAAGAGGTGTTGCACAGTCTCAGGATGGCTTCCACAAAATCCACAGTTCACATTTATGTCCCTTTTGAACTTTGTCATGTAATGATTAGCAGGATAAATATATGCAGTATTTTAAATGAGACTTCCTTCACTTTATTCGTTACGAGATACTTGTTAGGAATTGTCCATACTATTTTCCAGTTAATGTCACTGACAAAGGAATTCCAATAAGAGACCACATGTGGAATAGTTAGATTCTGTCTGGAACAAAGCACGAATATTCTTATTACTTTTACTATGGTTTGTTAGACAGATTCTTCCTATGTGTGAATCTAAAGGGTTGGGGAGAGAAACCGATGATATGCAAGGTTGAATACCTTTAAAAAGCATTATAATACCTGTAGGTATTGCATCAAATAATATGGCATATTCTTTGGGTGTGGCTGGAAATTTATAGGTGTTTAAGAATTCTGAATAGGACATAAGCTGCCCATTAGGATTAAACAGCTGATTCACTAAAACGATCCGTTTCTCAACCCACCTAGAAAAAAAAATAATGATTTATTTTTATACACTATATTCCTATTATTCCAAATTGAATACGTATGGGGTGTAAAGTTGTGTTTATATATAAGTGACCAAGCTAATAGAACTTGTTTGTGAAACATCGAAAGGTTTTCTGGGAGCTTATCTATATTATAATCACAACCTAAGATAAAACTTAGACCACCAAACTTAGAGAAAATGTAGTGAGGAATAAAATTCCAAATGGATACCGGATTTTTAAGAAAATGTTTAGCCCAATAAATCTTAAATGTATTGTTTAGAGTAGTAAAATCCAAAACATTGAGACCACCGTGTTCATAGTCATTCATCAATACACTTTTTCTGATGTAATGTGTCCCGTTTTTCCATAGGAAGTTGAAGAGCATTGGGTCAATATCCTTAGAAGTTTTGCCGTCCACATGCAGAGAAATTGCTGCATAAGTCAGTCGAGACAGACCTTCTGCTTTTGAGAGCAATATCTCTCTGCAACCATTGATTTAATTTGGTTTGGGATTTTTTAATAATTGGGCGAAAATTTAGTAAAATTCTGTCTTTTGGATCTTTGCAGATAATCAGACCTAAATATGTTGCTTCATTTTTAACTGTTATATTACAAATACTCTGAATATTACACTCTTTGACAGGTAATAATTGACATTTATTTAAGTTTAGGACCAACCCAGACCCTTTTGAGGAATCCTCTATTACACGTAAAGCAATTGGCACTTGGCTGGCATTTTTAAGAAAAATTGTGGTATCATCTGCCAATTGACTGATGACAATCTTTCTGTCTGCTATGTTTATACCCTTCACAGGGCTATTCGAAATATGAGAGGCAAGAATTTGGGTGCAAAGTAAAAAAAGATAAGGGCTAATCGGGCAACCCTGGCGTACCCCTCGATTAAGACTAAAACGAGAAGTAGTGCCCTTTTTCATTCTAATAGAACTATTAGCATTGGAATACAGAGTTTTGATAGCTCTGCAGAAGATATCACCAAAACCAAATTTCTGAAGTGTAAGAAATATAAATTCATGCTCAATTGAGTCAAAGGCTTTATAGAAGTCCAGGAGAAGGATAAATGAGTCATCAGATATTAATGCTGAATAGTCTAGAATATCCAAGACGAGTCTAATATTATTGGAGATGTGCCTGTTTGTCATAAAACCAGACTGTCTCGTCTACAATATCGTCCAAAATATATTTAATTCTTCTAGCTAGCAATAGAGCTAATATTTTATAATCATTATTTATTTATTGGTCTCCAGTTGTCTATAAAAAGTAGGTCCTTCTTAGGTTTGGGAATTAAAGTAATAAGTCCTTGAGTAAGGCTGGGAGGAAGAGTGCCCCTTTCAATACTTTCATTATAAACCTGGAACAAAAAGGGTGCAAGCTGAGAAGAGAATGATTTATAGAATTCAGCCACCAGCCCATCTGTGCCTGGAGATTTGTTGTTTTTAAGAAATTCAATAGATGTCAATATCTCTTTTTCAGTAATTGGACTGTCACAAAAAAGCCTATCAGCACTTTTAATCATTTCAACATTGTTTACAGAGTCAATAAATTGGGTAGCGACCTTTGCGCTATAATTGGATTCATACAACTTTGAGTAGAAATTACAACAAAATTGAGAAATAATTTTTGCATCATCACTGACGTTACCATTTATATTCAATTTATGAATAGTATTGGTTTTAGATCTATGTTTTTCTAAGCGGAAAAAATAAGCAGAATTCTGCTCTCCCTCCTCTATCCATCTTTTTCTTGAACGAATGAAAGCTCCTTCAGCTTTCTGGCGGTAAATCTTATCCAGTTTAGATTGAAAGAACCTAAGATGTAATCTATCCTCCTCCGAGACCTCGTCTGGTGGGAGTTGATATATTGCGGAAATTTAAACAATTAGATTTTCTTCTTCTGCTGCCTTTGACTTAGCTATTTTTGCCCCATACTGTCTCAACATTTTACTCGTCTCAAATTTAAAAATTTCCCAGTTTGTGCCATAGGAATTCTCAATATTAGCCTTGTGTATAAAGTGTTTTAACAATCGTGTGATTTCAGATTTTACAATTGTATGGCTCAAAAGCGAGCTATTTAATTTCCAATATGAGGATCTATTAATTGCAATAGTAGGAAAGAGTTGCAGGTTAATATATATTGCTCTATGATCCGTAAGTGGAGTTGTAAGGATATTGACCGTGACACTGTCCTTTGAAAGACTACTTGATATTAACCAGAAATCAATACGCGATTTCCTTGAACCAGAATGGTTACTCCAGGTAAATGATATATCATCAGGAAATTTGTCTCTCCAAATATCAGTTACATTAAATTTATCCATAAATGTTTCCAATCTCAAATTTTTCCTAAAATGTTGTGCTGGGGGCCATCTATCTATAGTGTCATTCAGTGAAACATTAAAATCTCCTCCAATTATTAAGTTTGAACTGGGATATTTAGAGAGCCAAAAACTAATCCTTGTATCTAAAGAGTCAATTAAATTATCATTTTCAGGTTTGGTATTATAGCCATATAAATTGACAATTATGAAAATGGAGTGATTGTATTCTACTACCAGACAAATATAATGACCCAAAGAGTCACAATCTGAATGTAGAACAATACCTTCGAAGCTACCTTTGAGAGTTGTGACCCCAGCTGACCTCTCTGTGCCGTGCGAATACCAAACATCGTTACCCCACTGAGACTTCCAGAAGTTCACATCAGCAGATACAGAATGGCTTTCTTGGAAAAAACAAAAATGACTTTTATATTTCTTAGCAAACAAAAGTAAGGCTTTACGTTTACAGATCTGTCTCAACCCCCTGGCATTAAGGGAAACAATAGAAAATGACAATTAAGAAAACAAAAAAATAAACAGCTAGAAATTTAAGGAACCAATATTGTGTGCTTAACAAAAAATAAACCTCACTAAGGGACCGAGCATTGCAAGGATGAAAATAACTCGGCAGAAATACACGAAATATTTTTTAGGATACAACTCAGGTGCTGAAACTTAAAGTGTCCTCACACTATAAATGAGGCATAGACTTAATGATCCAAAACACCAGAAGGATCAATGAAAAACAGTCAACCAAGTCCAAGCAACTGTGCAACATTGTAGGGTCTTTTCTATTCCTTAGCTCCCCCCATATTCATCTCTCATTCTGAAGACGGGAAAACTTCTGTCCCATTAACAAAACCCCGGCATCCGACGTAATAGGCCTTTTTATTTTCTCTGTGAGCCTTCTCGATAATGGGCCACAACTTGCTCCGGCGCTCCTTCTCTTCTCTGGAAAGGTCCTCAGCAAACTTCAAGTCCCGGTTCTCCTTTAAGAATGGAGATGTCTTGGCTGTTTTCCACAGGCTATCTCTGGTTCTGTGGGAGATGAACTGGATGATAATAGGTCTGGGACTGGTGTTGTTTGGGCGTTTGGAGCCAACCCGATGTACGGTGTTGTAAGGAGAAAAACCTCAGGAAGGCAAAGAATCACGGGCCCAGAGTTAATTCATGTACATGGGCGAATGCCTGACCACGTTCTGTCGACTACAGAAACGTGCAGGAAAAGCGCGCCAGGCATCTGGTCAGACTTTATTATATACTGCCCTACTCACGTAACACTCATGGGTGGAGAACAAGTTAGGAAGAAACAACTTCTTATCTAGTGATTGCATACGAGGCTGCACAGGATGCAGCCTTGCAAGACAAAGATGGACAAGTTGATTAACGATCTTGTAGTGAGTTAAAACAATACATGTGGGTGTTGTCTAAACTTGAGCAACTTCCTCATGTGATCACTTTGTTCCAGCTAAAGAATTTGCTGACACGCTATGTACAGGCATTACTACAAAATTCAAATAAGGCTATACATGAAGGTAATAAGGTAAAATCTTTTGACAGGTGTCAATGGTGTCATAAAGTTGGTTTTTACATTCAGGAAACACAGCCTGACAAATCTCAAAAGCAACTTTCCATGTATCCTCCTGTTGCTCTTCTTTGACACCAAACAGCCTGAGGTTCCACCGTCTGGAATATCGCTCGAGATCTGTGATTCTTTGCTGGTTTTTATCCATACGCTCTTCCTCTTTGAAGATTTTCTGCTCCAATGTGCCCACTCTGCATTTGACATCTTTTATCTCTTCACATGCAAAGTCCACAGTTTTATTGATCCCGGCAATCTGTAGTGCAAGGTTATCCATCCTTTCGTTTATTAGCTTTGATAGAGTTTCAACAATATCCACGTTATCTACCTTTGAATGCATCGCTTTCTTTGGCGCCGGTGACTGGCTGGGTGAGACGGGTAGAGGTGGAAACTCGTCCATTACGTCCTCAGTTATTGGGAGAGGTAGTGAAAGAGCTGTATAGTCATGGCAGTTGTCAAGCAGTGGGTTTACCGACCCGGTTGTTTGTCTAGCACTAGCCTTTAGCAGTAGCTTCGTCTTGGAGCTAGACGATGGTCTTTTATTGTCACGCTGTGACATTTTGTCTCTTAATTGATCAAAATCAATCCTTTTCTGGCTTAAATACCGAAAAAGCTTCTAAGGTCTGAGTTGACACAGTGTTGCTACCATATTATAGGGTTACATTTGCTAAGCTCTAGACCGTCCCATTTCACAAGCCTCGCACTTCCGGACTTAACAGTCTTTGAGTACGCGGCCCTTGAGGACCATTAAGGCTGCATACTTTAAGGCTGCAGACCCTGAATTGGGATACAGATTCAGATCTGGCGTTTGGAACTATTTTGGACTTCATGTGAAGTATGACTCTGAAGGTAAGCGCATCATGGACAAAAGTAAAACAGTATGTTGGATGTGCCATGCAATGCTCAATTGGTGGGAACTAGTGCATTAGCTCATTAACGTGTTGACACCATCCAGCCCCACGCATGGGGCGATCCGCGGTAGCTCGTTAACGGAGATTTGCAGTGTTGTGCCCTTAACGTAATTTCAACAAGATTAACGCTGACAGCACTAGTGGGAACACAATGAATATGACTGCACATTTACTCTGACATCATCCCAGTGCAAAGACAAGTGGAAGCAGACAAAAACAACACGCAGGCATGCTACAAACTTTACCCGAGTCATTTAGACAGCCGTTATCACATGATTCTTCTTATGGGGACCTGATATGTTTAATATGCTGTTGAGAGTATAGCACAGAAGAAGCGTATAGTAGGGGTGGGCGATATAAACGATACACGACAGAAACGATATAAATTTGGCCAACGATAGAGATTTTGACTATACCGCTCTATCCGATAGCGCATGTTGATGATGTCATCAAGCTGCGCCTGTTTTGGTCGAAAGCATAGCAGTGGCTAAAACCATTATCATCTGCAAATTATGGCGGGCGACAGTCATAGCAAAGAGATGAAGCACTTTTGAAATATGGGGAAAGCCAAAAACTGCGCTTCCTCCACTTCCGTAACATTGATTCATTAATGTTGAATTCTCTTGCAGCTGTTCTATTCACATGTTGTTGCAGTATATTAATAACTAACCTCGTATTGTGGATGAATAATCTCAGTTGTTCTCCTGACTGAAGTTTGGCCGGTGAATAGCATCCTGCTATGCAATTGCATTTGTCCCTGACCACCAGAATCCCTCACGTTAACTTTTAATGAGTGGAAAAAAAGTTGGCGTTCATCCTCCAGTTTCACTGTGCTAATGTTATGCTAACATAGCTATGTCGCTAGCAATCACGTAGCACATCATTATATACCAGGTAATCCAACTTCAGTAACCCTACAAACGCCACTGCTGTTTAGTTTTCTGTCTTCATTTATGTTGGAAGTGGTAGCAGAGCTGTACGTTTGAATTAGTTTCAAAAGTCTCTGTCAGAACATGGTATGAAATGTTTAGGTGGAAACTAGCGAGCTAACTTCCTGTTAACTTCTAACTCCGTTAAATTTAATAAATTCTGTTTTCTTGGATGTAAAGCTTAATTGTTACACCCGATAAAGCAGCAACGCTGATGATTTAATTAAAGATGAAAGAATTTAGACCGTTTTTAACTCTTAGTGTTCATTTGACTTTGGGACCTGAAATGGACGGAGTTTTGGACCCAGATTACTCCGCGAAGCTCCTCACCACGGCAGTCGTAATGCTCTGACAATCCATCAAGCAGTGCGGCTTACCAAAGTTGTGCTAAAACATTTTTTTTTAACGTTTTTTAAACAATTTTTGCACGCAGAAATCGGTTCGAGGTCACCAGAATTCATACATAAGGCACACTCTCGATTTTTGAGAAAATTAAAGGATTTTTTTTGTGGAAAATACGTTATACAGAAGAAAAGAATATATATCAGTGATTAGAGCTGGGCGATAGAACAATAACGATATGTATTGCGAAATACCTTTTTCTCGATAGAAAAATTAAACTATTGCGATAGACCTCATCTCTCTCTCTCTCTCTCTCTTCCTCTCTTATAAAAATGAATAGCCAATACAAATTAAGTAGTGCAGAGCCAAACCAATCACAGCTGCAGCGTCACGTCACGTAACTTGTTATGTACAGCTCAGGTGCCAAGCCGCGCATGTGTATTTGTTTGGGAAGCAGCCAGCCGCCGTGAGGCCGGGTAATGGAGAAAATGAGTGTTCCGACTAGAGAAAAGTCTAGGTGACCAAGTTACCGAAGAGAGCACAGATGACGGTTCCAGTGCCGGAGAGATTGTCGAAAGGAAAGGCCAGAGAAGTTCCGTAGTGTGGAGGTATTTCGGCTATTTGAAGTCTGACAAAAAACAGAGTAATGGGCACTGTAAATTGTGCCGAAAGCATGTTCGCACAAAGTCTGGAAATACAACAAACCTTTTTTATCACCTGAAGCAGTACCACCCACGCTCAATCTCTGACTGAAAGCGCTAATTCGTCATCGAAAACAACCAGGGGAATCCCTGTGAAGCAGCAACAGTCAATTGAGTCTGCTTTCTCCAGCGTCTTACCATATGACAAAAAAGCTAAGACACATGGCAACATAACGAATGCCATAGCTTACTGTCTTGCTAAAGACATGCTACCAATAAACACGGTCCACAATGAAGGATTCAAGCAGCTAATTAAGTTAATGGATCCTCGTTACCAACTTCTTGAACATAAACATGTCTGTCAGACAGCGCTTCCAAAGCAATATTATATAAGTTAGTCAATTTTGTCTCTTCTTCTGTAAAATAAACTAAGATTTATTTTTAGAATTAATATTTTGTTTCTAAGTGGAACTGACAATTTAGTAGTCTGTTTTGTTTGTTCTATTTTGAAACTTAAAGGCTTTAGCGGCTACTTTTTGTGTAGTTTGTAATATTTGCCTTTATTTTGCCTAAACTGAAGCCTCATTTTAAGTACATCTGCCCTGTTGAACTTATTATGGGAAATAAATATTGAAATCAAAACAAGCTGCTGATTATTTCACATTTTACTTGTGAGCAACAGCACATTTAAATCTTACATATATAGTTATTTGGCTTATATCGTGATATATATCATTACCGCACATGCTTCAAATTTTGGGGAGCTTGCAGGAGTGCTCACAGACATATTCAACCTGTCCTTGGCCTACGCTGTGGTACCGGCCTGCTTCAAATCCACCTCCATCGTCCCGATACCCAAAAACTCCAACCCATCTTGCCTCAATGACTACCGCCCAGTAGCACTCACCCCCATCATCACTAAGTGCTTAGAGCAGCTGGTCCTAGCACACTTCAAATCCTGTCTCCCCCCCACCCTGGACCCCCACCAATTCGCAATACCGCCAGAACAGGAGCACAGAAGATGCAGTCTCCATCGCACTGCACTCTGTCCTCTCACACCTGGACAACAACAACACATACGCCAGAATGCTGTTTATAGACTTCAGTTCAGCATTCAACACAATCCACCCCTCACAACTCATCAGAAAACTGACAGACCTGGGCATCAGTTCCCTCATCTGCAAATGGTTACTGGACTTCCTGACCAACCGCCCCCAACATGTCCGGCTGGATAACCACTGCTCATCTACAATCACAATGAACACCGGTGTACCACAAGGCTGTGTGATGAGCCCTTTCCTCTACTCCCTCTTCACCCACGACTGCAGACCTGCTGATGGTTCCAACACCATCATTAAGTTTGCAGATGACACCACGGTGATTGGCCTCATCAGTGACAACGATGAGGCCGCCTACAGGGAGGAGGTAGATCGTCTGGCTGAGTGGTGCGACAGAAACAACCTGCTGCTTAACACAGAGAAGACCAAGGAGCTCATCATGGACTACAGGAGGAATGCTGACCCACATCCACCCATCCACATTAAGGGGACGGCTGTGGAGCGTGTGAGCAGCTTCAAGTTCCTGGGAGTCCACATCTCCGAGGATCTCATCTGGACGACCAACTGCTCCAAGCTGGTCAAGAAGGCTCACCAGCGCCTCTTCTTCTTGAGGACTCTGAGGAAAAACCACCTGTCCTCAGACATCCTGGTGAACTTCTATCGCTGTACCATCGAGAGCATCCTGACCAACTGTATAACAGTCTGGTATGGGAACTGCTCTGCCTCGGACCAGAAGGCGTTGCAGAGGGTCGTGAAAACTGCCCAGCGCATCGCCGGAGCACCACTTCCTGCCATAAAAGACATCTACAGGAAGCGGTGTCTGAAAAGGGCTGGGAAAATCATCAAAGACCCCAGTCACCCATCACATAGACTCTTCACCCTCCTGCCCTCTAGGAGGCGCTACAGGAGCCTCCGGATTAAGACCACCAGGTACCGGAACAGCTTCTTCCCCACAGCTGTCAGACTCCTGAACTCTGCCTCCTGACATCTGACCCACGTTAAACTCATGGACTGGACATACACACACCCACAACCACCTACACACACACACAATGGACAACCGTACCCTCAAACACACAATAATAACATGGACTGAACCACCACTCACAACCACTAGCACTTTATATACCTCTGTAGAAATTATCCACATATCTCACTTATCTTAACTGCACTACTGTATAGTTCTGTGTAAATAATCATACGATAATTTTTAATCCTACAACTGTTTATAACTTGCATAGTTCACATTTCTGTATAACTGTATATCTCAGATTTCTGTATAGTTTTTTTTTTTTTTTTCTTATTTCATATTTATATCCTGTACATAGATTGTACTCACTACAGCCTGTACATACTTATAGTTATAGAATATTCATAACATGCTTCATACCGTGTACATTATAACATACCATAATAGACCCATTTCTGTAACATACTTACATATCTATATTATTGCTAATATATATTGTAATATATCTATATCACTAAAGCACTTCTGGATGGATGCAAACTGCATTTCGTTGCCCTGTACCTGTGCATGTGCAATGACAATAAAGTTGAATTCTATTCTATTCTAATTCTATTCTAAATTATATTGCGATATGGATTTTAGGCCATATCGCCCAGCCCTACTCAAAAGGTCTCATCAAGTCCCGATTTAATTCGATTTATGCTGTGTTATCAGTGTTTGCATTGATAGCAAGGCTGTGGTGTCATATCAGTGTATGCTCTCGGTGTTTGCTGATATCAAACTGTGGTATGAGGACCACTGTGGGTTAATCTTTGTAGTGATACTCACTCCGTTTTTTTATTTAGACCTGGTTTAATTCTGGTATAGTTGAATATTTATATATAATCCCCGCAGCTGTCAGACTCTATAACAGGGGTCACCAGCCTTTCTTAAAACTGAGAGTTAGATAAAATTGTGAACAGTTTGGTTCATCTTTAGTTATATGGTTCTATCCAGCATATTCTATCTTGATATGCTGTCTTATCACAGGCTAATTTTTCAAAAATATTAACAATGATTTATGCAAGGAAAGGGCTACATACAACTCTTTATTTCTATGAATGTCTTACTTCATTCCTACCTGATTGACATGTTTAGGAATTATGAGTGATTGGCTCACTGTAGTGGTAAAAGTTGCTACCAATCAAATTATGATATGTTAAAGTTAAAACAAAACACAACTGACTGTTTTATATTATATCTAATATATATTATGTAATTATCCTTATAATTACAAAATGTTTTATGTAAGATTTATGTTTTGTAATTTAAATCTGACATCACAAAAGTATTTTGGAGTTTGAATATTTTGTAATTTTTTGTAATTTTGTAACTGCAGTACACATAATATTAATTTTGAACAATTTTGTCCAGGTTCCTTGACACCAGGGACTCCTCCAGGACCATCGCGTTCAGTTACAGAGTCGGTGTGTCCACGGTGTGCCAGATCATCCCCCAGGTAGCGACGGCCATCTGGGACTGTCTAGTGGACGACTTCATGGCTGTGCCTTCACCTGGAGACTCATAGAGAAAGTATATACAGTGGTCCCTCATTTATTGCAGCAGGGTTTCTCAGAATAACTAGCCCCTCGCCACACACTTTATACACTTTATTTATTTTTTTTTTTTACACACACACATGAAGATTAGTCACAGTTCTCACAAGTTGATTCTCACAGTGCAAACCTTTGTAGATTTCAAAACGTAAAAGTATCATTATGCCATGTTTTTTCTTCGTCTTCCTGCCACTTTGGTGCGTCTTTTTCCCTCCAGGAGTGATGATGTCATCATCACTCCATAAGCCAATGAGATTATCACATGACATTTATGAACAGGGATATCTCTTTTTAACTGTTTTCAATTTAACGTAATATTTAAGCGTTTCTTAGTTTTAGACTAGTTGGTTAGTCTTTTTCAATGTTTTAAACCATATCCCAGGTTTTTACTTCACCATTTATGGAGTTTTAACAAGCAAATAAAAGACAGAGCTTAATTCTGTAAAGATTAGATGAAAAATACTCAAAGGATAAATTCAATTGGTTTATTATTTTGTTACATAAGTTGAAAAAAGTAAAACAAGTAACTACAGAAACAACATAAAAGGAAACTTAAACAATCAAATAAATAAATGAAGGGGGGGGGGGAGGGGGAAGGGGAGAAAACCCCAACAATCCCCTCTGAGCAAGCACTAGGCGACAGTGGGGAGGAAAAACTGCCTTTTAACGGGCAGAAGCCTCCAGCAGAACCAGGCTCAGGAGGGGGCAGTCAACTGCTGGGACTGGTTGGGGGAGAGGGTGAGGGTGGAAAAAAAGAAAAAAGATTAAGAAGGTAGGGAATATGTGTTAGGAGAGAAAGGGAGAGGGGGGACATGAGAGGTGAAAATTAAGATGGATCACAGGTGGAGGAGGACGAGGCTAAATCATCTGAATAACCAGCAGACGCCTCTTTTCTTCATTTCCAGGTATTTTTCCATGAGCGCTTTTTTCTCCAGGATAAGGGTTCTCAACTGATCGTTTGTTTCTGCATTTTGCTCCTCGAGTTGCTTGCATCTTTGCTCCATTTCTTTTAATCCTGCTTGTTCTTTTCTAGGCTTTTCTTCCGGGTCTTTGTACGTTGCCGCCTCCATTTGATTTGCCTTGCACATGTCTGTATTTCTCTCTTGTTTTTTCTTGTACATCTCTTCTATCAGGTCAATTTTTCTCTTGAATACTTGATGCATAAGCAGCAGGTATTCATATTTTTTCTCTTGTTGTTGCTTTTGTGCCTGCATTTCAGTTATTTGGCTCTTCAAGTCACTGACCCTCAACAACATCTCATTCATGAGCTCTGAGTGTTTTTTCCTCATTCCATCGATCGTACACTGCATCTCTGAACATTGTCTTTCCAGTATTTCATTTTCTCTTTCCAGGTCAGGTGTTTTCTCCCTCATTTCATTACAAAATTCTCGCAGTTCTAGATTCCTTCTCTCAAAGTCCTGGAGAATACGTTTTTCTTCTTCCTGTTTCTCTTTTTCTTCAAGAAGCTCTTTATTTTTGCACTCTGTTTCATCAAACCTGACTTTCAGCTCTACGTACATTTCCCTCATGGCTTTGAGTTTGTCCTCCATTGGTATTTCTGTTTCTCTTTCCAGTTCAGGTGTTTTGTCCTTCATTTCATTACAAAATTCTCGCAGTTCTAGATTCCTTCTCTCAAAATCCTGGAGAATACGTTTTTCTTCTTCCTGTTTCTCTTTTTCTTCAAGAAGCTCTATATTTTTGAACTCTGTTTCACCAAACCTGACTGCCAGATCTACGCACATTTCCCTCATGTCTTTGAGTTTGCGCTGCAGTCGCATTGTCTTTTTTCTTTCCAGTTCAGATGTTTTTTCCATCATTTCATTACAAAATTCTCGCAGTTCTAGATTCCTTCTCTCAAAGTCCTGGATAATACGTTTTTCTTCTTCCTGTTGCTTTTTTTCTTCAAGAAGCTCTTTCAGTTTGTGCTCCATTTGTACTTCCTGTTCAGTCTTCTGTTGGCGGATTTTTTCAATTGTTTTCTCAGCTTCATCGAGCTTTCCTTGAAGTATCTGTATCTCCTCAATAGTAGCTTTCTTTCCTTGAAGCTGGGCAGATGTTTCTTTTAATTCAGCACTCTGTGTTCCCGATGAAAAAATACGGGAAAAAAAATTCTTTCGTCCTTGACCAAACTTCATTCCCTCATTGATAATTTTTATATCAGGCTGCCGTTGCTGTTTTCCTTCCAGGTCTTTATTTCGTGCTTCCAATTGTCTGCACTTCTCCTCTAGTTGAAGCTTCTCTTCTTCAATTTGTTTAACTTTGTCATGGAGGTCAGAGTTTTCCTTCTGACTTTCCTGTAATGCCCTTTGGATTGATAAGACAACATCCATGGTTATTTCTCCTGAAGAGATTGGCTGGCCAGACCACGAAGGAGAGGCAGCATTATTTATTTTTCTTTGTCGGCGTTTTCGTCCCATGTTGGAGCCTGTGCACAGTGACTCTGAAAAGGCTTAGAAATATTTGCAAATGTATCTCGTGTCGAACGTTTGAAGTCTGCGAACAAACTGTTTTAAAATTGCTGCTTCTGATCCCTATTTATAGACTTCAGAACTTCAAAGGATCAAAGGTATTAATGATGTCACATCTTGTGACATCATCATTCCGTAAGCCAATCAGATTGTCACATGACATTTTAAAATGGGGATGTGTTTTTTTTTGTTTTTTTGTTTTTTTTTAAAGTTTTTTTGGAGTTTTCACCATTTGCTCCAGGAGCTGCGCCTGGATGACGGCCGCTTTCAGCGGTACTGTTATGTTTGCATGCCTCAAACATTAATGATGACACCTTCAGTCTTTCTCAGTTCCATTCTTTAATTCTCAGGCTTGCAGCGGCAACACAGTCTGCAGCGCTAACTTGTTCATCTACCGTTTTCTGTTGTCTCCTTTTTCTATATCCTCCTTCTGCCTTACATTCGACCTTTCAAAATAAAAGTTCTGTAAACATCACAATCACCTCCTTTTTTTTTTCTTTAACAAACTTAGGTACTCAGTGAGGTGAATTATTAATCTGAACCTATGATAACAACACCTAATAAAATTACTGAACGTTCTTATTACTTGAGTTTCTCCACACCTAAACATCACTTAAACAGCACTGCATTTGCGCAGATCTCTGACTAATCACTATCAACATTCAACACTAGAATACTGGTTACAGTGTTAGATTCAGGAACAACAAACATGTTACACGCAGCGTAACCTTTAACGGGTCACTCAGATATTCAAGTCTTAGATCTGATGTAATCAGACAGATGCATAGGTACGCGTCTGTTTGATCTGACTGGGTATCTGGGCTTGTCTGTCAAGGCGGGGTCGACATGTCGTCCAGGTGGGGCATCTTCAAGTCCATGTCTGATTTTCTTGAAGCATGAGGCATTGCTGACAATTGAGTGTCCATCCCTTGTAGCTGTAATTTCAGAACCCTTAACTTTAGTCACTTTATAGGGTTTTGCATTGTATGGTGTGGATAATTTGTTGTGCTTGGGTTGG
This sequence comes from Neolamprologus brichardi, assembly GCF_056152115.1. Classification (NCBI taxonomy): domain Eukaryota; kingdom Metazoa; phylum Chordata; class Actinopteri; order Cichliformes; family Cichlidae; genus Neolamprologus; species Neolamprologus brichardi. The sequence goes on from NC_142113.1 coordinate 4,492,795, forward strand.
CGATGCAGCACTGTGTCACCCAGTCTGACGCGACGAGTTGCATCTGCGATCACCTTCATCTTGATCTTTGCACTATCATCCCTTGCTCTCACTTCAGCGTCTGAACACTTCCGTGGAGTGGTGTTAACGAAAGGGAGCTTGGTGTATAGCTGGCGTTGAAACAGTATTTCAGCTGGTGAGCTTGCTGTTGTGCAATGAGGTGTAGATCTGTACTCACGAAGAAAGATGTTTAGTTGCTGTCTCCATGGTGTGCCCTGCATCTCGGCAACTCTCAGTGCTTTGCATAGGGTTCTCGTAAATCTCTCAGCAATGGCGTTCGCCTGAGGCCAACAAGGTTTGATTTTTGCGATGATGAAATCCTAGGTAGTCTGCAAACTGTGAGAAAGCCTCACTGTTAAAAGGAGGACCATTGTCAGTTTTTACTGTCCTTGGGATTCCAAACATGGAGAACACTTTGTCAATGACTGGGATAACAGAAGATGCTGATGTTGAGCGTACACTTTCAACGACTGGATAGCGAGAATACTCGTCTGTGATAACGAGCAGGTATTTCCCCCGTAGGGAGCGGTCCATAAACGTCTGCACTGACACTGTGCCAGGGCGTTTCGGGTAATGGTGACATCTGCAGAGGGTCAGTGTGTGTGACAGGTGTGCTAGCTTGGCATGGCAGACAGTTTTGAACTGCAGATTCTGCTTTCCGATCGATCTCTGGGAACCATACTTTGGTACGTGGCAGCGCTTTGGTCTTGACGATACCCTGGTGCCCTTCGTGTGCCAGTTGTATTGCTCTTTCTTGTAGGACAGTTGGAATAACTATCCTCGTGCCTCTGAGTATGAAGTCAGATGAGTCAGCTACTGTTAGTTCACTTTGAACATGTTTGAATGATTTCAAAATGTCAGCATGCTGGGATTTATCTGTTAGATGCCACGTGTTGTTCCTGATGTGACCGATGACTTCCTGCAGAACCTGGTCTTTCAGAGTCTCTGTTTTTATCTCGTGAAGTGTCATGGCTTTTGGAGTGATAAGAGAAGAACTTGACATACTCTTCTGCAACCTTACATGCACGAGCACTTTCATTCTCCTGTGTTGGCACTGGATGACGTGACATAAAGTCAGCTGGATTATCAGCACCTTTTCTGTATTCCACTCTGAAATTATATGGCTGAAGTCTCAGTCCCCATCTTTCTATTCTGGCAGGTGGTTTTGATCTTGGGTTATTCCAGATGATTTTGAGTGCCTTGTGATCGGTCACCAGTGTGAATGGATGTCCATAAACATAGAAATGGAAATGTTCGCAACTGCACACAATGGCGAGTGCTTCTTTCTCAGTCTGCGAGTATCTCGTTTCCACATCACTCAGTGCTCTGCTTGCATATGCAATAATGTGCTTCATCCCCTTTTCATCTTTTTGACAGAGGATGGCGCCCAGTCCTACTGGACTAGCATCAACAATCAGTTCAGTCTGTCTGCTGGGATAGAAGTAGGACATTGTCGTGTCGCTTGTGAGACTGACCTTGAGTGCCTGCAACGCAGTTTCTTGGTCTTGACCCCATGTCCAAGGGGTGGCCTTGTGTGTGAGCCTGCGCAGTGGCTCAGAGATCGATGAGAAGTCTCTGATGAACCTTGAGCAGTAATTGGCCATGCCAAGGAGACTTTTGATGTCAGCAGGTGTTTTTGGGTTGGGAGCGTGTTGAACTGCTGCAACCTTTTTAGGATCTGCTGAAACGCCACCTGCAGAGAAGATGAAACCAAAAAACTCAAGTTTTGTTTTATTAAATTCACACTTTTCTCGATTCAGAGTAAGACCTGACTCTGATAGTCACTTAAAGAGAAAGATTGCTGTCATGATCAGCCTGGTCCCTGCCAAAGACTATAATGTCATCACTGAGATTTTTGACTCCGTTCAGTCCTTGCAGCGTCTGATAAATAGCATTTTGGAAGACTTCAGCTGCAGAAGAGACTCCAAAGCTCAGTCTTTTATTGCGCTGAAATCACAGATGAGTAGTGAACGTCGTAATGTAGCGGCTGTCAGGGTGTAATTCAAATTGGTGGTATCCTGCCCCGAGATCAAATTTTGAGAACACCGTAGATCCATTCAGCTCATGGATTACATCATCAATCGTGGTCGTGACGTTCTCGTTCGATTGCAGTGTTTGCTTGTCTCATGTCCACACATATCCGTACGTCGTCCGGATCCTTTGGTTTTGAAGTGTTACAATGGGTGAAACCCACGGTGTTGGTCCCGTAAACCTTTTCAATAATGTCATCAGCTTCTAATTTCTGAAGTTTGTCCTCCACTTTTTGACGTAAATGAAAAGGAACACTTCTGTGTGGTTGACAGGTTGATTTTACATCTGTGTTTATATGCAGTTTCACTTGAAAATCTCTGAGTTTTCCAATTCCCTTGAAAAGTTCCGGGTGTTGTTCTACTAGCTTGTCTGCAACAGAACGTTGAGACTGAGAAGAGACCGCAGTGACAATATGGAGGAGTCCCAAGGCTTTTGAGGTTTCAAAACTCAAAAATATTGAAACCTCCTCCTTTAATGACGAAGAAGGAACACCTAACTGTTTTGTCTTGTTTTTCCACACTGCACCTGAATGCACCACACACAGGGAGAGACGTAGATGAGTGGTATGGGTAAATCTTGATGTCTGTAGAGGTCAACGTAGGACGTGTTGTCAGTTTGTTGTAGGTAGCTTCAGTTAAGCAGTTAGCAGTGGCCCCAGAATCGATTAGCACCGGTATCTGGGTGCCTCTGCTGCCCTCAGGTGAATGTATGGCTATTCACCCTATGCAGCGAGCTTAACATAAGAGGAGATGGTTCCAGGAACGACAGGACACATCGTTTTGTCTTTGTGTCTTTAACTGAAGACCATTTTTTTCCTCTTTTAATTTGTAAATGGTAATGGACTGATTCTTATATAGCGCTTTTCTACTCTCACGGAGTACTCAAAGCGCTCTATACAACATGCCTCACTCACCCAATCATACCCATTCTCACAAGCACTTTATCTACACTTAGTGCTTTCTAACGACATTCATACACATTCATACTCCGATGGATGCATCGGAGAGCAAGTTGGGGTTAGTATCTTGCCCAAGGATACTTGACATGCAGACTGGAGGAGCCTGGGATTGAACCACCGACCTTCCGATCAGTAGGTGACCTGCTCTACCTCCTGAGCTACAGCCATTGTAAGACTGTGAACATACAGTAAAATAATACGTAAGCATCAGTATCAACATATTTTGTAAACAAAACAGAAGTTAGCAACATAGCTTTCCTTACGCTTTACATTCACCATAAACATCTTTCCTTATACGTTCAAATAACCTTTTAAGTAACATGAAAGTAACAAATCTTACAGAAAATGAAGTTAGACATTGCTTACTTACAGATTATGGCTCAACAAACTCCCCAACAATGTACACTGGGCTTAAAGTTTCGCAGCTTGTTCTCTGCTCCATGCATTCTCTCCCACTGCCTGCGTGAACTTTGCCTGCTGCTTACAACCCATCACGGGGGCAGTGTAGTGCACACCAAATAACCAAAGAAGAAGCCACAAACTGAAGGGGTAATACTGCCCACTATTGGGAAACCTGAGAAATGCGCCAGCCAAAGAAACCCAACAAAGTAACAACCGAGGGGCAGAATACTCCCCGCCTGACATCCATGGAATGTCACCCTCAACTAACATGTAAAAGGCAAGTGACATACAAGGAAACAAACTTTCTGCTTCTAAGTACAATCCTTAGACACCAATAGCACAACCTCACTTATAGGCCTTATGTAGCACTTGTGTTCACCCTTGCGGAAAATCCTCACCTCTATCTTCCTTACAAGCCCATCCTCACTGGGAAAGGTTTTGGTGATAAGTCCAAGTGGCCAGTTGTTCCTATGTTCGAGTGTCTCTCTTAAAAGAACAACATCTCCTGTTTGTAGGTTAGGCTTTACTGTTTTCCATTTGCGGCGGTCCTGAAGTCCTGAGATGTATTCTTTTTTCCATCGTCTCCAGAAGACATCATCGAAGTATTGTACGCGCCTCCATTGAGCTTTGAACAGATCACTGTTTCCAAACTGACCTGGTGGGATTGGTGGGGTCGTAACCTTTTGCGTGAGCAGCATGGCTGGGGTAAGGATGACTGGGTTATCTGGATCTGCAGAAACTGCTGTTAACGGACGAGCATTCACTATTGCAGTGACTTCAGCCATTAAGGTCACTAGTATTTCATGGGTAAGCTTTGCATTCCTGTGTTCTAGGAGCAATGCATCAAGGATTTTGCGCGTGACCCCAATCATTCGCTCCCAGGAGCCAGCCATATGCGATGCATGTGGGGGGTGCCATTTGCAGCCAGAGTCTTCAAGAAAGCTGTTTAGTTTGCTGTTGTAGCAGCCCTGTTTGTCTATTTGCAGCTCTTTGCAGGCACCCACAAAATTTGTCCCACAATCGGACCTAAGAAGTTTGACTGCACCTCTGATGGCAAAAAAACGACGCAGGGCATTGATGAATGATGACGTGTCCATTGATTCTATAACTTCAATGTGAATGGCCCGTGTACTCATGCACGTAAATATGACTGCCCATCGCTTTGCATCCGCTTGCCCACCACGCGTTTTTCTGACAGTGGACAGCCTATCCTCTGGTAGCTCAGCCATAATCTGTTCCTGCTGTCTGCCTCTTAGTTTTCGACATGTCACGCAGCTGAATATCATTTTGCTTATTGCTCTTTTTCCTCCCACAATCCAAAAGCCTGCAGCTCTGACTGCCCCTTCAGTAAAATGTCTGCCCTGATGGCATACTTTCACATGGAAGTGTCTTATAATGAGCTGGGCAAGGTGGTGTTTGGCAGGGATGAGGATAGGATTTGTTTCATCCGAAGTCAACTGTGCTCGTCTTAGTCTCCCACCCACTCTGAGGATTCCATTTGTATCAAGAAATGGGTTCAGTTTGCTAAGTGGGCTTGAACTTTTGAGGGGCATACTCTTTTCAAGCTGTCTTATGTCTTCTGCATAGACTTCTCTTTGGACAGTGCGAATGATAATGATCTTAGCTTGATCGAGCTGCTTTTCGGTTAAATGCTCACTACAGCTGTGCCAGCCCTGACAGGTGCCTTCTATGTTCTGCTTAAAGGACTGAACAATGTGTCGGAGTTTAGATATAGTCTTCAGTAGTACATTCCAACTAGAAAACCTTTCGAATCTGGCACTACTGAGAACATCCTTTGCAAGAGTGGTAACACAAGTAGTTACCTCATGACGCAGTTCGTTGTCAGTCTCTGGGTCTACAAGATTAAACGACTCTGCCTGAGATTGACCTATTTCTGACTTGGTAAGAAAAGCAGGTCCACTGAGCCATGTGGAGGTAGAAAGCTGCTCAGCAGGTAATGCGCGCGTGGCATGATCAGCAGGATTTAAGTGAGTGGGCACATAATGCCACTGGTGAGCTTGTGTGGATCGCCTGATGCGTTCCACTCTGTTGTGCACATAGATGTAAAAACGCCTCTTTGTGTTGAAGATGTAACCGAGGACTACTTTGGAGTCTGAATAGAAGCTCACCTGATCAACTGCGATGTCCAGCTCGTCCACGACTAACTCTGCCACCTCGACAGCCAGGACCGCTGCACAGAGCTCAAGTCTGGGTATGGTGATGTCTGGTCTTGGGGCAAGCCGTGCCTTGCCGAGAAGGAAGCCCACTTCATTATGACCATCTCTGTCTGTGAGTTTAAGGTAGGCAACAGCGGCCACTGCCTTGGTAGAGGCATCGCAGAAAACATGGATTTCCTTAGTTACTGCTGCAGAGAGTGGTATTGAGGTGAACATTCTGGGAATCTCAAGTTGTTGTAGATGTTTGAGGGAGTGTTTCCACTGTTGCCACTGTTGTAATTTGTCTTTAGGGAGTTCAGTGTCCCATTCACAAATGTCAGTGGAAATGTCTCTGAGTATGACCCTGCCCTCTACAATGACAGGGACAGCAAAGCCGAGTGGGTCATACACACTATTAACGACTGACAATACTCCACGCTTGGTAAAGGGCTTCTCATTGACGGTTGTTTGGAACCTGAACAAGTCTGTAGACAGGTCCCAGCCCAAGCCCAAGCTTCGCTGCATGGGTGTCTGCCCAAGGTCAAGGCCCTGCATGTCAGCTGCAAGGTCCTCACTTGGAAAAGCATTTGTGATGGTAGGACAGTTGGATGAGATTTTATGCAGGCGTATGTTACACTGAGCCAGCATCTTCTGAGCCCCACAGAGAATGTTGATGGCCTCATCAGTGGAAGGAAATGATTTTAGTCCATCATCCACATAAAAGTGGCGTTCAATGAACTCTCTTACATCATTGCCGTGTTCTTTTTCTCCCTCCATCGCTGTTCGTTTCAGTCCATAAATGGCCACTGATGGGGAGGGGCAGTTCCCGAACACGTGGACTCTCATCCTGAATTCCTGTACTTCTCCATCCAGATCATGGTTTTTGAACCACAAGAAGCGAAGGTAGTTGCGGTGGTCTTCTCTGACAACAAAATTGTAAAACATTTGCTCCACGTCGGCCATGACTGCGTATGGGTCGGACCTGAAACGCATCAGAACTCCCACAAGAGTATTATTGAGATCTGGCCCTTTTAGTAGCACATCATTGAGAGAAACATTGTTGTATTGCGCACTTGAATCAAAAACCACCCTAATTTTTCCTGGCTTCTGAGGGTGATAAATGCCAAAACTAGGGAGATACCAGCATTCTTGTTCTGGAGCTAAAGCTGGAGCTGGTTCAGCGTGGCCCTTACTGAAAGTTTTGTCTAAAAACTCAAAGTAATGTTCTTTCATTTCATGTTTCTTTTTCAGTGTTTTGCGGAGCGTCATTAAGCGACTGAGGGCTTGGTCCCTATTGTTGGGTAAACGCTGTCTGGGGGAGCGGAATGGGAGTGGAGCTACCCAATTGTTCGCCTCATCTTTAGTAAAGTCTCTGTGCATAATTTCCAGGAATAATGCATCTTCTACTGAAAGAGCAGTTTTGTCATCATCTGCTGTTTGCTGGAAAATGTGTCTGCCTATTTCTGCTTGTGTCTTCTCGAATTTAGGACAGCTTTCTGTGTATTTGTCTTTTATATAGATTTTGCTTGCACAGGGGCTAAGGGAGGTAGGGCGCCCGTTATTCAGAATGTCTGTCTTGAAAGAGTTTACTGTGGGTTTGTGGGCACCTGAGAGGCAGACATCGCCTACAACCACCCATCCCAGATCGAGGCGTTGGGCATAAGGTGCACTGTTTGGACCATTTACCTGACTGCGAACCTTGTGAGCTTGGATGATGTCCCGGCCCAAGAGGAGGAGAATGTCCGCGGCTGGGTCCAGAGGAGGGATCTGTGAAGCGAGTGCGTGTAGATGAGGGTGAGCTGACACAGCCTCCTTGGTGGGTATCTCATCTCTATTATCTGGAATGTGATCACATTCTGTCAGTGTGGGCAGCACCATGGACACTTCCCCATTTACATCCTGAATAACGAAATTAGTTGCTCTGCGTCCTCCAGCCTCTGACAAACCTGCACATGTTTTCATGGTGTATGGGAGCATAGTGCCTTTCACAATAAACATGTCGAAGAAAGCAGACCTGGCTAAGGATGAGTTGCTTTGATCATCCAACATGGCGTACATCCTCTTTTTCTCTTCAGGATTTGTGCGGGGATACACGTCGACTAAACAAATCTTAGAGCAGGATTTGCCTTTAAGACGTGGGCCACACACCTCTGTGCAAGCAGTTGTGGTTACAGGGCTTGAAGGATCAGACTCCCCGCCGTGGCTTTGAGGCCGGAGTCCTTGGTTGCCCACAGAGGTGGGCCAGCATGCATGGCAGACACGTGAGCGTCACTATTACATTCCGAGCATTGGATAATGGCTTTGCAATCGTTAGCTCGGTGACCTGTGGAAGAACAACACTTATAACAAATAGCATGTTCTTTGAGGATGCTTTTCCTTTCATCTAGTGTTTTTGACCTAAAACCCCTGCATTTGGCAAGTGAATGAGGCTTGTGGTGAATAGGACATTGTCTGTCTGGGTTGAGAACTGACATTCGAGCTGTGCCATTTGTTTGACTAATATCTGTTCTGTTCACTGCAACCGCACCTCTGTATTTAGTTGGTTTCAACAATGGCTTATCAGGTTTTGGAGCTACTATGTTTGAACTTTGTAACATAAAGCTAGGATCTGTTTTCATTTCTGCATAATCATTTATAAACTGAACAAAATATGAGAAAGGTGGGTAAACTGCACCGTTGTCCCTTTTGTATTTTGTACCCTGTTTCACCCAGGACTCCTGGAGTCCGTAGGGGAGCTTTTCCACTATCGGGTTTATCCCTCTTGGGGTGTCCAGAAAGCTAAGGCCGGGTAGATAATTTTCACTTTGTGCATACTCTAACTCCAACAGGAGATCTGCAAGCTCCTGCAATAAGTGAGTGTCCTTATTAGATATTTTTGGAAAAGACTGTAAGCGTTGGAAAAGTGACGCTTCGACTACCTCTGGAGAACCAAAACTTTTGTCAAGACGTTGCCACAAACGTTGAAGACCTGCGTGTGGGTTGTTCACATGGACCGCTCTGATCCTCAGCGCATGTTGTAGTGACTCCCCGCTGAGCCACTTGGTGAGGAGGTCAAGCTCTTCGCTGAACTTGAGGTTGAGGCCTTCTATGGCGTTGCGGAAAATGGACTTCCAGGACAAGTAAGACTCAGGACGGTTGTCAAAAACCTTGAATCCCGCTGTCAGCAGATCACGGCGCGCTAGATAGGCTGTGAAATCTGAGAGTTCAGTCTGTGGAGGCAATGAAGGTTTAGGCTGGGTTGAAATGTCAGTTTTTCTGTTTATAGGAGGGGACTTTGGTTGCTTCTGATTTACAAAATCAGTGAGATGTTCACCTGGAGAGGAGGCAACTGGTGGTTGACTCTGTCGTAGATGCTGAGCGTCGTTATTACCAACCAGTTGTCCTGTATCAGGCTTTCCGTCTTCATTAACTACCAAGCTGCGGTTAGTGAAGTGAGCGTTCACATAATCTTGAGCGCGTCTGATGGAAGGAGGTGTCTTAGAGGAGACTCCTTGTTCTGTGAGGTCAACGGCGTCATGCTCCTCGTCGGCTGCCGTCCAGGACATGAGCTGCGGCGAGCGCTGCTTCAGCCTCACCCTCCTTCTTTAGAGCGTTTAGTGTTGCCTCGATGCGTGCCTTCTCAACCTCCATGTCGATCTGGCGTTTGGCGTACTGTGCTCTAGTGCGGGCGGCTTCTGCTTCTGCTCTGGCTCGGGCTGCAGCTTGACTGGTGGATGAACGACGTGAAGAACGTAAAGAGCGTGAGTGGCACTCTGACCGGACCACCATCTGGGAGAGAGGCGGTGATGCTTCAGGCTGAGACATCTTGGGTGCTTGATAGGTAGATAATCTTCTTACTCTGCTGCCCTCAGGTGAATGTATGGCTATTCACCCTATGCAGCGAGCTTAACATAAGAGGAGATGGTTCCAGGAACGACAGGACACATCGCTTTGTCTTTGTGTCTTTAACTGAAGACCATTTTTTTCCTCTTTTAATTTGTAAGACTGTGAACATACAGTAAAATAATACGTAAGCATCAGTATCAACATATTTTGTAAACAAAACAGAAGTTAGCAACATAGCTTTCCTTACGCTTTACATTCACCATAAACATCTTTCCTTATACGTTCAAATAACCTTTTAAGTAACATGAAAGTAACAAATCTTACAGAAAATGAAGTTAGACATTGCTTACTTACAGATTATGGCTCAACAAAGTCCCCAACAATGTACACTGGGCTTAAAGTTTCGCAGCTTGTTCTCTGCTCCATGCATTCTCTCCCACTGCCTGCGTGAACTTTGCCTGCTGCTTACAACCCATCACCAAAGGGGGCAGTGTAGTGCACACCAAATAACCAAAGAAGAAGCCACAAACTGAAGGGGTAATACTGCCCACTATTGGGAAACCTGAGAAATGCGCCAGCCAAAGAAACCCAACAAAGTAACAACCGAGGGGCAGAATAGTGCCCATTACTCTGACTTCAGTATGTGGGAGTTTAGGATGTTGAGCTGTGTTCACCACATATACATAAGCGTCATCACTGCTGGATGTGTGCCCTGTCTCCACGTGTGCAGCGCTATCTGTTACTTGATGAACAGTTTGCGGTTATTCGGCTGCCATGAGGGTGTCCATTTGTTTCTAGCCGTGGTGTCACGTCCTGTTTTGTGCTGTACTTTATTAACTGCAGCTGTCTTGTCAGCTTCCATCCCTGTAGCTTGCAATTCAGACAACTCACATGCACGCCCATGATTTAATAGATCATCCAACGTTAAATCAGGTTCTCTGAGTGCTTTTCTACGCAGCTGTGATGATGTACAGCTTTAGATAATTTGTGTTTTGATTCCTGCAGTCATGTCTGCAAACTCACAGTTTTTGGCTAGAATCCTAAGCCTGGTGTGATAGTTGTCCAACGTTTCACCTGATTCCTGCACCGCTTTCCTGAATAGATAAATCTGATACTGCACGTTTTTCTTAGGCACAAAGTATGCTGACAATTTCTGTTTTGTATCTGCGTACTTGTCGCCAACTGTTGCTAACGTGTCGTAAACGTCATGGACTTTTTCACCAGGCACATGCAGCAATGATGCTCTTAATCTCGCATCTCCAGTAATATTCATTGCCGTGGTGTAGTTCTCAAACCTCTGAAGCCATTTCGTCCAGCGAGGTCCGACGGAACCGAGGTCGGTGTCCGTGTCGAAGGGTGGAAGTGGAGTAGCGTGTGCAGCCATGTTCTTGTCTCCTAAGCTCCGGGTAGGGCAACTTCCTTCGTCTTGCTTTGGTTGTAACCTTTACTCTCGTCGCCAATGTAATGTTTGCATGCCTCAAACATTAATGATGACACCTTCAGTATTTCTCAGTTCCATTCTTTAATTCTCAGGCTTGCAGCAGCAACACAGTCTGCAGCGCTAACTTGTTCATCTACCGTTTTCTGTTGTCTCCTTTTTCTATATCCTCCTTCCGCCTTACATTCGACCTTTCAAAATAAAAGTTCTGTAAACATCACAGGTACCACCGTCTTTCCCTCGCCCAGTTTGAGGGCGAGTAGGGGTGGGCGATATAAACGATATCTGATAGAAACAATATAAATTTGGCCAACGATAGAGATTTTGACTATACCGCTCTATCCGATAGCGCATGTTGATGATGTCATCAAGCTGCGCCTGTTTTGGTCGAAAGCATAGCGGCGGCTAAAACCATTAAAATCTGCAAATTATGGCGGGCGACAGTCATAGCAAAGAGATGAAGCACTTTTGAAATATGGGGAAATATCAAACTTTCAACTTGCTCTCCTCTGATACTTGGTCCTCTTTTACTCCTGTTACATTACAAGACATCAGAGGCCTGCTTTGTCATATAAAACAGACTTCAAGCCCCCTAATGTCCTTCCATCTTCATTTTTCACTAGTGTGTTTGATTCAATTGGCCCCTGTATTGTGGAAATGATAAATACTTCTCTTCATACTGGCTCAGTCCCCAGCTTCTTTAAACAAGCTATTGTTGAGCCAATATTAAAGAAACCTCAGCTGGATCCATCTCTTCCTAACAGTTATAGGCCAATATCCAAATTGCCCTTTATATCGAAAAATTTTAGAAAAAGTAGTACTAGAACAACTTAACTATTTCCTGGATAAAAATGCTGTTATGGACACTTTCCAGTCTGGTTTTCGTAAATTGCATTCCACTGAAACGGCCTTTCTTAGAGTATCTAGTGATATCTTGATGGCAGCAGACTCTGGAGAGTACACAGTGCTAGTCCTGTTGGATCTCAGCTCTGCTTTTGACACTGTAGATCACAGTATCATGATAAACAGACTCGAGAACTTGTTTGGGATTACTGGTGTTGTTTTAAAATGGTTTATATCATATCTGTCTGAGAGATCTTTTACTGTTTGCATGAATCATGTCACATCAGAATCAACAGTTTTGCCGTGTGGGGTACCTCAGGGATCTGTCCTGGGTCCAATTCTCTTTTTACTTTATGTATTTCCCCTAGGCCAAATTATTAAGCGCTATAAATATATCTCCTATCATCTCTATGCTGACGACATCCAACTATACTGTTCCTTCAAAATGTCTGAGTTTTATAAATTGTCTAGTTTAAGTAATTGCCTGACAGAAATCAACAAATGGTTATATGACAATTTTCTCCAACTAAACTCTGATAAAACAGAAACTCTAATTATTGCTCCAGACCACATGGTCCCAGAAATTAGACAGCATATCAGCTTCTTAGACCCTTCTGTAAAATCAAGCCTTAGAAATCTCGGTGTCATATTTGACAGCTCGATGTTGCTCGAGCAGCATTCTAAGCAGCTGGTCCAAAACTGTTTTTATCATTTACGGAATATCTCTAAACTAAGACTAATGGTATCAAAGCTTGAACCTGAGATGATTATTCATGCTTTTATTTCTTCTCGTTTAGACTATTGTAATGGCCTTTTTACTTGTTTTAACAAATCAGCCTTAAATCATCTTCAGACTGTGCAGATTGCTGCAGCACGTCTCTTAACAGGCACAAAGAGAAGATCACATATCACTCCAGTCTTGGCCTCCCTTCACTGGTTGCCTGTAAATTTTAGGTTTCATTTTAAAATTTTACTTCTAACCTTTAGGGCCCTACATGGTCAGGCTCCTCAATATTTATCTGACCTGCTGAAACCACATACATCTTCTCGGGCTTTAAGGTCATTAGATCAGAGACTGCTGGTGGTACCGCGCACTCGTTTTCAAACTCGTGGTGATCGGGCCTTTCAGACTGCGGCACCACGGTTGTGGAATTCTCTCCCGCTGTCTCTTCGCTGCACGGACTCCATTGATTCTTTTAAGAAAAAGCTGAAGACATTTTTATTTAGAAAAGCATTTGATTAATTTCTTCTTATGCTGTTTTTAAAGTTTTATTGTTTTACATTGTTTTATTTACTGTTATATTGTTTTTATATTCCCATTTCCTGTGTTGTAAAGCACTTTGTGATTTTTATCTGTGAAAAGCGCTATATAAATAAATTTTACTTACTTTACTTACTTACTCTCAGTATATTAATAACTAACCTCGTATTGTGGATGAATAATCTCAGTTGTTCTCCTGACTAAAGTTTGGCCCGTGTATAGCATCCTGCTATGCAATTGCATTTGTCCCTGACCACCAGAATCAGTCACGTTAACTTTTAATGAGTGGGAAAAAGTTGGCGTTCATCCTCCAGCTTCACTGTGCTAATGTTATGCTAACATAGCTGTGTCGCTAGCAATCACGTAGCACATCATTATATACCAGGTAATCCAACTTCAGTAACCCTACAAACGCCTCTGCTGTTTAGTTTTCTGTCTTCATTTATGTTGGAAGTGGTAGCAGAGCTATACGTTTTAATTAGTTTCAAAAGTCTCTGTCAGAACATGGTATGAAAGGTGGAAACTAGCGAGCTAACTTCTTGTTAACTTCTAACTCCGTTAAATTTAATAAATTCTGTTTTCATGGATGTAAAATGTAATTGTTACACCAGATAAAGCAGCAACGCTGATGATTTAATTAAAGATGAAAGAATTTAGACCGTTTTTAACTCTTAGTGTTCGTTTGACTTTGGGACCTGAAATGGACGGAGTTTTGGACCCAGATTACTCCGCGAAGCTCCTCACTACAGCAGCCGTAATGCTCTGACAATTCATCAAGCAGTGCGGCTTACCAAAGTTGTGCTAAAACATTTTTTTAACGTTTTTTAAACAATTTTTGCACGCAGAAATCGGTTCGAGATCACCAGAATTCATACATAAGGCACACTCTCGATTTTTGAGAAAATTAAAGGATTTTTTTGTGTGGAAAATACGTTATACAGAAGAAAAGAATATATATCAGTGATTAGAGCTGGGCGATAGAACAATAACGATATGTATTGCGAAATACCTTTTTCTCAATAGAAAAATTAAACTATTGCGATAGACCTCTCTCTCTCTCTCTTCCTCTCTTATAAAAACGAATAGCCAATACAAATTAAGTAGTGCAGAGCTTAACCAATCACAGCCGCAGCGTCACGTCACGTAACTTGTTACGTACAGCTCAAGTGCCAAGCCGCGCATGTGTATTTGTTTGGGAAGCAGCCCGCCGCCGTGCGGCCGGGTAATGGAGAAAATAAGTGTTCCGACTAGAGAAAAGTCTAGGTGACCAAGTTACCGAAGAGAGCACAGATGACGGCTCCAATGCCAGAGAGATTGTCGAAAGGAAAGACCAGAGAAGTTCCGTAGTGTGGAGGTTTTTCGGCTATTTGAAGTCTGACAAAAAACAGAGTAACGCGCACTGTAAATTGTGCCGAAAGCATGTTTGCACAAAGTCTGGAAATACAACAAACCTTTTTTATCACCTGAAGCAGTACCACCCACGCTCAATCTCTGACTGAAAGCGCTAATTCGTCATCGAAAACAACCAGGGGAATCCCTGTGAAGCAGCAACAGTCAATTGAGTCTGCTTTCTCCAGCGTCTTACCATATGACAAAAAAGCTAAGAGACATAGCAACATAACGAATGCCATAGCTTACTGTCTTGCTAAAGACATGCTACCAATAAACACGGTCCACAATGAAGGATTCAAGCAGCTAATTAGGGTAATGGATCCTCGTTACCAACTCCTTGAACATAAACATGTCTCTCAGACAGCGCTTCCAAAGCAATATTATAAGTTAGTCAATTTTGTCTCTTCTGTAAAATAAACTAAGATTTATTTTTAGAATTAATATTTTGTTTCTAAGTGGAACTGACAATTTAGTAGTCTGTTTTGTTTGTTCTACTTTGAAACTTAAAGGCTTTAGCGGCTACTTTTTGTGTAGTTTGTAATATTTGCCTTTATTTTGCCTAAACTGAAGCCTCATTTTAAGTACATCTGCCCTGTTGAACTTATTATGGGAAATAAATATTTAAATCAAAACAAGCTGCTGATTATTTCACATTTTACTTGTGAGCAACAGCACATTTAAATCTTACATATATAGTTATTTGGCTTATATCGTGATATATATCGTTACCGCACATGCTTCAAATTATATTGCGATATGGATTTTAGGCCATATCGCCCAGCCCTACTCAAAAGGTCTCATCAAGTCCCGATTTAATTCGATTGATGCCATGTTATCAGTGTTTGCATTGATAGCATGGCTGTGGTGTCATATCAGTGTATGCTCTCGGTGTTTGCTGATATCAAACTGTGGTATGAGGACCACTGTGGGTTAATCTTTGTAGTGATACTCACTCCTTTTTTTTATTTAGACCTGGTTTATTTCTGGTATAGTTGAATATTTGTATATAATCCCAGCAGCTGTCAGACTCTATAAGAAGGGTCACCAGCCTTTCTTAAAACTGAGAGTTAGATAAAATTGTGAACAGTTTGGTTCATCTTTAGTTATATGGTTCTATCCAGCATATTCTATCTTGATATGCTGTCTTATCACAGGCTAATTTTTCAAAAATATTAACAATGATTTATGCAAGGAAAGGGCTACATACAACTCTTTATTTCTATTAATGTCTTACTTCATTCCTACCTGATTGACATGTTTAGGAATTATGAGTGATTGGCTCACTGTAGTGGTAAAAGTTGCTACCAATCAAATTATGATATGTTAAAGTTAAAACAAAACACAACTGACTGTTTTATATTATATCTAATATATATTATGTAATTATCCTTTTAATTACAAAATGTGTTATGTAAGATTTATGTTTTGTAATTTAAATCTGACATCACAAAAGTATTTCGGAGTTTGAATATTTTGTAATTTTTTGTAATTTTGTAACTGCAGTACACATAATATTAATTTTGAACAATTTTGTCCAGGTTCCTTGCCACCAGGGACTCCTCCAGGACCATCGCGTTCAGTTACAGAGTCGGTGTGTCCACGGTGTGCCAGATCATCCCCCAGGTAGCGACGGCCATCTGGGACTGTCTAGTGGACGACTTCATGGCTGTGCCTTCACCTGGAGACTCATAGAGAAAGTATATACAGTGGTCCCTCATTTATTGCAGCAGGGTTTCTCAGAATAACTAGCCCCTCGCCACACACTTTATACACTTTATTTATTTATTTATTTTTTACACACACACATGAAGATTAGTCACAGTTCTCACAAGTTGATTCTCACAGTGCAAACCTTTGTAGATTTCAAAACGTAAAAGTATCATTATGCCGTGTTTTTTCTTCGTCTTCCTGCCACTTTTGTGCTTCTTTTTCCCTCCAGGAGTGATGATGTCATCATCACTCCACAAGCCAATGAGATTATCACATGACATTTATGAACAGGGATATCTCTTTTTAACTGTTTTCAATTTAACGTAATATTTAAGTGTTTCTTAGTTTTAGACTAGTTGGTTAGTCTTTTTCAATGTTTTAAACCATATCCCAGGTTTTTACTTCACCATTTATGGAGTTTTAACAAGCAAATAAAAGACAGAGCTTAATTCTGTAAAGATTAGATGAAAAATACTCAAAGGATAAATTCAATTGGTTTATTATTTTGTTACATAAGTTGAAAAAAGTAAAACAAGTAACTACAGAAACAACATAAAAGGAAACTTAAACAATCAAATAAATAAATGAAGGGGGGGGGGGGGGAGGGGGAAGGGGAGAAAACCCCAACAATCCCCTCTGAGCAAGCACTAGGCGACAGTGGGGAGGAAAAACTGCCTTTTAACGGGCAGAAGCCTCCAGCAGAACCAGGCTCAGGAGGGGGCAGTCAACTGCTGGGACTGGTTGGGGGAGAGGGTGAGGGTGGAAAAAAAGAAAAAAGATTAAGAAGGTAGGGAATATGTGTTAGGAGAGAAAGGGAGAGGGGGGACAGGAGAGGTGAAAATTAAGATGGATCACAGGTGGAGGAGGACGAGGCTAAATCATCTGAATAACCAGCAGACGCCTCTTTTCTTCATTTCCAGGTATTTTTCCATGAGCGCTTTTTTCTCCAGGATAAGGGTTCTCAACTGATCGTTTGTTTCTGCATTTTGCTCCTCGAGTTGCTTGCATCTTTGCTCCATTTCTTTTAATCCTGCTTGTTCTTTTCTAGGCTTTTCTTTCGGGTCTTCGTACGTTGCCTCCTCCATTCCATTTGCCTTGCACATGTCTGTATTTCTCTCTTGTTTTTTCTTGTACATCTCTTCTATCAGGTCAATTTTTCTCTTGAATACTTGATGCATAAGCAGCAGGTATTCATATTTTTTCTCTTGTTGTTGCTTTTGTGCCTGCATTTCACTTATTTGGCTCTCCAAGTCACTGACCCTCAACAACATTTCATTCATGAGCTCTGAGTGTTTTTTCCTCATTCCATCGATCGTACACTGCATCTCTGAACATTGTCTTTCCAGTATTTCCTTTTCTCTTTCCAGGTCAGGTGTTTTCTCCCTCATTTCATTACAAAATTCTCGCAGTTCTAGATTCCTTCTCTCAAAGTCCTGGAGAATACGTTTTTCTTCTTCCTGTTTCTCTTTTTCTTCAAGAAGCTCTTTATTTTTGCACTCTGTTTCATCAAACCTGACTTTCAGCTCTACGTACATTTCCCTCATGGCTTTGAGTTTGTCCTCCATTGGTATTTCTGTTTCTCTTTCCAGTTCAGGTTTTTTGTCCTTCATTTCATTACAAAATTCTCGCAGTTCTAGATTCCTTCTCTCAAAATCCTGGAGAATACGTTTTTCTTCTTCCTGTTTCTCTTTTTCTTCAAGAAGCTCTATATTTTTGAACTCTGTTTCACCAAACCTGACTGCCAGATCTACGCACATTTCCCTCATGTCTTTGAGTTTGCGCTGCAGTCGCATTGTCTTTTTTCTTTCCAGTTCAGATGTTTTTTCCATCATTTCATTACAAAATTCTCGCAGTTCTAGATTCCTTCTCTCAAAATCCTGGAGAATACGCTTTTCTTCTTCCTGTTGCTTTTTTTCTTCAAGAAGCTCTTTCAGTTTGTGCTCCATTTGTATTTCCTGTTCAGTCTTCTGTTGGCGGATTTTTTCAATTGTTTTCTCAGCTTCATCGAGCTTTCCTTGAAGTATCTGTATCTCCTCAATAGTAGCTTTCTTTCCTTGAAGCTGGGCAGATGTTTTTTTTAATTCAGCACTCTGTGTTCCCGATGAAAAAATACGGGAAAAAAAATTCTTTCGTCCTTGACCAAACTTCATTCCCTCATTGATAATTTTTATATCAGGCTGCCGTTGCTGTTTTCCTTCCAGGTCTTTATTTCGTGCTTCCAATTGTCTGCACTTCTCCTCTAGTTGAAGCTTCTCTTCTTCAATTTGTTTAACTTTGTCATGGAGGTCAGAGTTTTCCTTCTGACTTTCCTGTAATGCCCTTTGGATTGATAAGACAACATCCATGGTAATTTCTCCTGAAGAGATTGGCTGGCCAGACCACGAAGGAGAGGCAGCATTATTTATTTTTCTTTGTCGGCGTTTTCGTCCCATGTTGGAGCCTGTGCACAGTGACTCTGAAAAGGCTTAGAAATATTTGCAAATGTATCTCGTGTCGAACGTTTGAAGTCTGCGAACAAACTGTTTTAAAATTGCTGCTTCTGATCCCTATTTATAGACTTCAGAACTTCAAAGGATCAAAGGTATTAATGATGTCACATCTTGTGACATCATCATTCCGTAAGCCAATCAGATTGTCACATGACATTTTAAAATGGGGATGTTTTTTTTTGTTTTTTTGTTGTTTTTTTTTTTTAAGTTTTTTTGGAGTTTTCACCATTTGCTCCAGGAGCTGCGCCTGGATGACGGCCGCTTTCAGCGGTACTGTTATGTTTGCATGCCTCAAACATTAATGATGACACCTTCAGTCTTTCTCAGTTCCATTCTTTAATTCTCAGGCTTGCAGCGGCAACACAGTCTGCAGCGCTAACTTGTTCATCTACCGTTTTCTGTTGTCTCCTTTTTCTATATCCTCCTTCTGCCTTACATTCGACCTTTCAAAATAAAAGTTCTGTAAACATCACAATCACCTCCTTTTTTTTTTTTTCTTTAACAAACATAGGTACTCAGTGAGGTGAATTATTAATCTGAACCTATGATAACAACACCTAAGAAAATTACTGAACGTTCTTATTACTTGAGTTTCTCCACACCTAAACATCACTTAAACAGCACTGCATTTGCGCAGATCTCTGACTAATCACTATCAACATTCAACACTAGAATACTGGTTACAGTGTTAGAGTCAGGAACAACAAACATGTTACACGCAGCGTAACCTTTAACGGGTCACTCAGATATTCAAGTCTTAGATGTGATGTAATCAGACAGATGCATAGGTACGCGTCTGTTTGATCTGACTGGGTATCCGGGCTTGTCTGTTAAGGCGGGGTCGACATGCCGTCCAGGTGGGGCATCTTCAAGTCCATGTCTGATTTTCTTGAAGAATGAGGCATTCCTGACAATTGAGTGTCCATCCCTTGTAGCTGTAATTTCAGAACCCTTAACTTTAGTCACTTTATAGGGTTTTGCATTGTATGGTGTGGATAATTTGTTGTGCTTGGGTTGGCGATGCAGCACTGTGTCACCCAGACTTGGTGAGTGTGGTCTGGCGCGACGAGTTGCATCTGCGATCACCTTCATCTTGATCTTTGCACTATCATCCCTTGCTCTCACTTCAGCATCTGAACACTTCCGTGGAGTGGTGTTAACGAAAGGGAGCTTGGTGTATAGCTGGCGTTGAAACAGTATTTCAGCTGGTGAGCTCGCTGTTGTGCAATGAGGTGTAGATCTGTCCTCACGAAGAAAGATGTTTAGTTGCTGTCTCCATGGTGTGCCCTGCATCTCGGCAACTCTCAGTGCTTTGCATAGGGTTCTCATAAATCTCTCAGCAATGGTATTCGCCTGAGGCCAACAAGGTGTGATTTTGCAATGATGAAATCCTAGGTAGTCTGCAAACTGTGAGAAAGCCTCACTGTTAAAAGGAGGACCATTGTCAGTTTTTACTGTCCTTGGGATTCCAAACATGGAGAACACTTTGTCAATGACTGGGATAACAGAAGATGCTGATGTTGAGCGTACACTTTCAATGACTGGATAGCGAGAATACTCGTCTGTGATAACGAGCAGGTATTCCCCCGTAGGGAGTGGTCCATAAAATTCTGCACTGACACTGTGCCAGGGCGTTTCGGGTAATGGTGACATCTGCAGAGGGTCAGTGTGTGTGACAGGTGTGCTAGCTTGGCATGGCAGACAGTTTTGAACTGCAGATTCTGCTTTCCGATCGATCTCTGGGGACCATACTTTGGTACGTAGCAGCGCTTTGGTCTTGACGATACCCTGGTGCCCTTCGTGTGCCAGTTGTATTGCTCTTTCTTGTAGGACAGTTGGAATAACTATCCTCGTGCCTCTGAGTATGAAGTCAGATGAGTCAGCTACTGTTAGTTCACTTTGAACATGTTTGAATGATTTCAAAATGTCAGCATGCTGGGATTTATCTGTTAGATGCCACGTGTTGTTCCTGATGTGACCGATGACTTCCTGCAGAACCTGGTCTTTCAGAGTCTCTGTTTTTATCTCGTGAAGTGTCATGGCTTTTGGGGTAGAGTGATAAGAGAAGAAATTGACATACTCTTCTGCAACCTTACATGCACGAGCACTTTCATTCTCCTATGTTGGCACTGGATGACGTGACATAAAGTCAGCTGGATTATCAGCACCTTTTCTGTATTCCACTCTGAAGTTATATGGCTGAAGTCTCAGTCCCCATCTTTCTATTCTGGCAGGTGGTTTTGATCTTGGGTTATTCCAGATGATTTTGAGTGCCTTGTGATCGGTCACCAGTGTGAATGGATGTCCATAAACATAGAAATGGAAATGTTCGCAACTCCACACAATGGCGAGTGCTTCTTTCTCAGTCTGCGAGTATCTCGTTTCCACATCACTCAGTGCTCTGCTTGCATATGCAATAATGTGCTTCATCCCCTTTTCATCTTTTTGACAGAGGATGGCGCCCAGTCCTACTGGACTAGCATCAACAATCAGTTCAGTCTGTCTGCTGGGATAGAAGTAGGACATCGTCGTGTCGCTTGTGAGACTGACCTTGAGTGCCTGCAACGCAGTTTCTTGGTCTTGACCCCATGTCCAAGGGGTGGCCTTGTGTGTGAGCCTGCGCAGTGGCTCAGAGATCGATGAGAAGTCTCTGATGAACCTTGAGCAGTAATTGGCCATGCCAAGGAGACTTTTGATGTCAGCAGGTGTTTTTGGGTTGGGAGCGTTTTGAACTGCTGCAACCTTTTTAGGATCTGCTGAAACGCCACCTGCAGAGAAGATGAAACCAAAAAACTCAAGTTTCGTTTTATTAAATTCACACTTCTCTCGATTCAGAGTAAGACCTGACTCTGATAGTCGCTTAAAGAGAGCTGTAAGATTGCTGTCATGATCAGCCTGGTCCCTGCCAAAGACTATAATGTCATCACTGAGATTTTTGACTCCGTTCAGTCCTTGCAGCATCTGATAAATAGCATTTTGGAACACTTCAGCTGCAGAAGAGACTCCAAAGCTCAGTCTTTTATAGCGCCGAAGTCCCAGATGAGTAGTGAACGTCGTAATGTAGCGGCTGTCAGGGTGTAATTCAAATTGGTGGTATCCTGCCCTGAGATCAAGTTTTGAGAACACCGTAGATCCATTCAGCTCATGGATTACATCATCAATCGTGGGCGTGACGTGTCGTTCTCGTTCGATTGCAGTATTTGCTTGTCTCATGTCCACACATATCCGTACGTCGTCCGGATTCTTTGGTTTTGGCAGTGTTACAATGGGTGAAACCCACGGTGTTGGTCCCATAACGTTTTCAATCATGTCATCAGCTTCTAATTTCTGAAGTTCGTCCTCCACTTTTTGACGTAAATGAAAAGGAACACTTCTGTGTGGTTGAGAGGTTGATTTTACATCTGCGTTTATGTGCAGTTTCACTTGAAAATCTTTGAGTTTTCCAATTCCCTGGAAAAGTTCTGGGTGTTGTTCTACTAGCTTGTATGCAACAGAACGTTGAGACTGAGAAGAGACCGCAATGACAATATGGAGGAGTCCCAAGGCTTTTGAGGTTTCAAAACTCAAAAATATTGAAACCTCCTCCTTTAATGACAAAGAAGGAACACCTAACTGTTTTGTCTTGTTTTTCCACACTGCACCTGAATGCACCACACACAGGGAGAGACGTAGATGAGTGGTATGGGTAAATCTTGATGTCTGTAGAAGTCAACATAGGACGTGGTGTCAGTTTGTTGTAGGTAGCTTCAGTTAAGCAGTTAGCAGTGGCCCCAGAATCGATTAGCACCGGTATCTGGGTGCCCATTACTCTGACTTCAGTATGTGGGAGTTTAGGATGTTGAGCTGTGTTCACCACATATACATAAGCGTCATCACTGCTGGATGTGTGCCCTGTCTCCACGTGTGCAGCGCTATCTGTTAGTTGATGAACAGTTTGCGGTGGCAGGTTTTTCTTCTACTTCTTTCCACAATGTGTCTCTTTTCTCTTTGAGCGACATTGCTTTGCAAAATGATTGTATTTGCCACAAGAATTACAGATTTTGTCTTTGGCTGGGCAGCCTTGCTCATGAGGATATCTGCCTCCACAGTTTCGACAGCGGTTATTCGGCTGCCATGAGGGTGTCCATTTGTTTCTAGCCGTGGTGTCACGTCCTGTTTTGTGCTGTACTTTATTAACTGCAGCTGTCTTGTCAGCTTCCATCCCTGTAGCTTGCAATTCAGACAGCTCACATGCACGCCCATGATTTAATAGATCATCCAACGTTAAATCAGGTTCTCTGAGTCCTTTTCTACGCAGCTGTGATGATGTACAGCTTTGGATAATTTGTGTTTTGATTTCTGCAGTCATGTCTGCAAACTCACAGTTTTTGGCTAGAATCCTAAGCCTGGTGTGATAGTTGTCCAACGTTTCACCTGATTCCTGCACCACTTTCCTGAATAGATAAATCTGATACTGCACGTTTTTCTTACGCACAAAGTATGCTGACAATTTCTGTTTTGTATCTGCGTACTTGTCGCCAACCGTTGCTAACGTGTCGTAAACGTCATGCACTTTTTCACCAGCCACATGCAGCAATAATGCTCTTAATCTTGCATCTCCAGTAATATTCATTGCCGTGGTGTGGTTTTCAAACCTCTGAAGCCATTTCGTCCAGCGAGGTCCGACGGAACCGAGGTCGGTGTCCGTGTCGAAGGGTGGAAGTGGAGTAGCATGTGCAGCCATGTTCTTGTCTCCTAAGCTCCGGGTAGGGCAACTTCCTTCGTCTTGCTTTGGTTGTAACCTTTACTCTCGTCGCCAATGTAATGTTTGCATGCCTCAAACATTAATGATGACACCTTCAGTATTTCTCAGTTCCATTCTTTAATTCTCAGGCTTGCAGCGGCAACACAGTCTGCAGCGCTAACTTGTTCATCTACCGTTTTCTGTTGACTCCTTTTTCTATATCCTCCTTCCGCCTTACATTCGACCATTCAAAATAAAAGTTCTGTAAACATCACAGGTACCACCGTCTTTCCCTCGCCCAGTTTGAGGGCGAGTAGGGGTGGGCGATATAAACGATATCTGATAGAAACAATATAAATTTGGCCAACGATAGAGATTTTGACTATACCGCTCTATCCGATAGCGCATGTTGATGATGTCATCAAGCTGCGCCTGTTTTGGTCGAAAGCATAGCGGCGGCTAAAACCATTGTCATCTGCAAATTATGGCGGGCGACAGTCATAGCAAAGAGATGAAGCACTTTTGAAATATGGGGCAAGCCAAAAACTGGGCTTCCTCCACTTCCGTAACATTGATTCATTAATGTTGAATTCTGTCGCAGCTGTTCTATTCCCATGTTGTTGCAGTATATTAATAACTAACCTCGTATTGTGGATGAATAATCTCAGTTGTTCTCCTGACTGAAGTTTGGCCCGTGTATATATATATCCTGCTTTGCAATTGCATTTGTCCCTGACCACCAGAATCCCTCACGTTAACTTTTAATGAGTGGAGCAAAAGTTGGCGTTCATCCTCCAGCTTCACTGTGCTAATGTTATGCTAACATAGCTGTGTCGCTAGCAATCACGTAGCACAACATTATATACCAGGTAATCCAACTTCAGTAACCCTACAAACGCCTCTGCCGTTTAGTTTTCTGTCTTCATTTATGTTGGAAGTGTTAGCAGAGCTGTACGTTTTAATTAGTTTCAAAAGTCTCTGTCAGAACATGGTATGAAATGTTTAGGTGTAAACTAGCGAGCTAACTTCCTGTTAACTTCTAACTCCGTTAAATTTAATAAATTCTGTTTTCATGGATGTAAAACGTAATTGTTACACCCGATAAAGCAGCAACGCTGAGGATTCAATTAAAGATGAAAGAATTTAGACCGTTTTTAACTCTTAGTGTTCGTTTGACTTTGGGACCTGAAATGGACGGAGTTTTGGACCCAGATTACTCCGCGAAGCTCCTCACTACGGCAGCCGTAATGCTCTGACAATCCATCAAACAGTGCGGCTTACCAAAGTTGTGCTAAAAAAATTTTCTTGACGTTTTTTAAACAATTTTTGCACGCAGAAATCGGTTCGAGGTCACCAGAATTCATACATAAGGCACATTCTCGATTTTTGAGAAAATTAAAGGATTTTTTTTGTGGAAAATACGTTATACAGAAGAAAAGAATATATATCAGTGATTAGAGCTGGGCGATAGAACAATAACGATATGTATTGCGAAATACCTTTTTCTCGATAGAAAAATTAAATTATTGCGATAGACCTCCTCTCTCTCTCTCTTCCTCTCTTATAAAAAATGAATAGCCAATACAAATTAAGTAGTGCAGAGCCGAACCAATCACAGCCGCAGCATCACGTCATGTATCTTGTTATGTACAGCTCAAGTGCCAAGCCGCGCATGTGTATTTGTTTGGGAAGCAGCCAGCCGCCGTGAGGCCGGGTAATGGAGAAAATGAGTGTTCCGACTAGAGAAAAGTCTAGGTGACCAAGTTACCGAAGAGAGCACAGATGACGGTTCCAATGCCGGAGAGATTGTCGAAAGGAAAGGCCAGAGAAGTTCCGTAGTGTGGAGGTTTTTCGGCTATTTGAAGTCTGACAAAAAACAGAGTAACGCGCACTGTAAATTGTGCCGAAAGCATGTTTGCACAAAGTCTGGAAATACAACAAACCTTTTTTATCACCTGAAGCAGTACCACCCACGCTCAATCTCTGACTGAAAGCGCTAATTCGTCATCGAAAACAACCAGGGGAATCCCTGTGAAGCAGCAACAGTCAATTGAGTCTGCTTTCTCCAGCGTCTTACCATATGACAAAAAAGCTAAGAGACATAGCAACATAAAGAATGCCATAGCTTACTGTCTTGCTAAAGACATGCTACCAATAAACACGGTCCACAATGAAGGATTCAAGCAGCTAATTAAGGTAATGGATCCTCGTTACCAACTCCTTGAACATAAACATGTCTCTCAGACAGTGCTTCCAAAGCAATATTATATAAGTTAGTCAATTTTGTCTCTTCTTCTGTAAAATAAACTAAGATTTATTTTTAGAATTAATATTTTGTTTCTAAGTGGAACTGACAATTTAGTAGTCTGTTTTGTTTGTTCTATTTTGAAACTTAAAGGCTTTAGCGGCTACTTTTTGTGTAGTTTGTAATATTTGCCTTTATTTTGCCTAAACTGAAGCCTCATTTTAAGTACATCTGCCCTGTTGAACTTATTATGGGAAATAAATATTGAAATCAAAACAAGCTGCTGATTATTTCACATTTTACTTGTGAGCAAAAGCACATTTAAATCTTACATATATAGTTATTTGGCTTATATCGTGATGTATATCATTACCGCACATGCTTCAAATTATATTGCGATATGGATTTTAGGCCATGTTGCCCAGCCCTACTCAAAAGGTCTCATCAAGTCCCGATTTAATTCGTTTATGCCATGTTATCAGTGTTTGCATTGATAGCATGGCTGTGGTGTCATATCAGTGTATGCTCTCGGTGTTTGCTGATATCAAACTGTGGTATGAGGACCACTGTGGGTTAATCTTTGTAGTGATACTCACTTCGTTTTTTGTATTTAGACCTGGTTTATTTCTGGTATAGTTAAATATTTGTATATAATCCCCGCAGCTGTCAGACTCTATAACAGGGGTCACCAGCCTTTCTTAAAACTGAGAGTTAAATGAAATTGTGAACAGTTTGGTTCATCTTTAGTTATATGGTTCTATCCAGCATATTCTATCTTGATATGCTGTCTTATCACAGGTTAATTTTTCAAAAATATTAACAATGATTTGTGCAAGGAAAGGGCTACATACAACTCTTTATTTCTATTAATGTCTTACTTCATTCCTACCTGATTGACATGTTTAGGAATTATGAGTGATTGGCTCACTGTAGTAGTAAAAATTGCCACCAATCAAATTATGATATGTTAAAGTTAAAACAAAACACAACTGACTGTTTTATATTATATCTAATATATATTATTTAATTATCCTTATAATTACAAAATGTTTTATGTAAGATTTATGTTTTGTAATTTAAATCTGACATCACAAAAGTATTTTGGAGTTTGAATATTTTGTAATTTTTTGCAATTTTGTAACTGCAGTACACATAATTTTAATTTTGAACAATTTTGTCCAGGTTCCTCGACACCAGGGACTCCTCCAGGACCATCTCGTTGAGTTACAGAGTCGGTGTGTCCACGGTGTGCCAGATCATCCCCCAGGTAGCGACGGCCGTCTGGGACTGTCTAGTGGACGACTTCATGGCTGTGCCTTCACCTGGAGACTCATAGAGAAAGTATATACAGTGGTCCCTCATTTATTGCAGCAGGGTTTCTCAGAATAACTAGCCCCTCGCCACACACTTTATACACTTTATTTATTTATTTTTTTTACACACACACATGAAGATTAGTCACAGTTCTCACAAGTTGATTCTCACAGTGCAAACCTTTGTAGATTTCAAAACGTAAAAGTATCATTATGCCGTGTTTTTTCTTCGTCTTCCTGCCACTTTTGTGCGACTTTTTCCCTCCAGGAGTGATGATGTCATCATCACTCCATAAGCCAATGAGATTATCACATGACATTTATGAACAGGGATATCTCTTTTTAACTGTTTTCAATTTAACGTAATATTTAAGTGTTTCTTAGTTTTAGACTAGTTGGTTAGTCTATTTCAATGTTTTAAACCATATCCCAGGTTTTTACTTCACCATTTATGGAGTTTTAACAAGCAAATAAAAGACAGAGCTTAATTCTGTAAAGATTAGATGAAAAATACTCAAAGGATAAATTCAATTGGTTTATTATTTGTTACATAAGTTGAAAAAAGTAAAACAAGTAACTACAGAAACAACATAAAAGGAAACTTAGGGGGAGGGGGGAGGAGAGAAAACCCCAACAATCCCCTCTGAGCAAGCATTAGGCGACAGTGGGGAGGAAAAACTGCCTTTTAACGGGCAGAAGCCTCCAGCAGAACCAGGCTCAGGAGGGGGCAGTCAACTGCTGGGACTGGTTGGGGGGGTGGGGGTGAAAAAAAGAAAAAAGATTAAGAAGGTAGGGAATATGTGTTAGGAGAGAAAGGGAGAGGGGGGACAGGAGAGGTGAAAATTAAGAAGGATCACAGGTGGAGGAGGACGAGGCTAAATCATCTGAATAACCAGCAGACGCCTCTTTTCTTCATTTCCAGGTATTTTTCCATGAGCGCTTTTTTCTCCAGGATAAGGGTTCTCAACTGATCGTTTGTTTCTGCATTTTGCTCCTCGAGTTGCTTGCATCTTTGCTCCATTTCTTTTAATCCTGCTTGTTCTTTTCTAGGCTTTTCTTCCGGGTCTTTGTACGTTTCCTCCTCCATTTGATTTGCCTTGCACATGTCTGTATTTCTCTCTTGTTTTTTCTTGTGCATCTCTTCTATCAGGTCAATTTTTCTCTTGAATACTTGATGCATAAGCAGCAGGTATTCATATTTTTTCTCTTGTTGTTGCTTTTGTGCCTGCATTTCACTTATTTGGCTCTTCAAGTCACTGACCCTCAACAACATCTCATTCATGAGCTCTGAGTGTTCTTTCCTCATTCCATCGATCGTACACTGCATCTCTGAACATTGTCTTTCCAGTATTTCCTTTTCTCTTTCCAGGTCAGGTGTTTTTTCCCTCATTTCATTACAAAATTCTCGCAGTTCTAGATTCCTTCTCTCAAAGTCCTGGAGAATACGTTTTTCTTCTTCCTGTTTCTCTTTTTCTTCAAGAAGCTCTTTATTTTTGCACTCTGTTTCATCAAACCTGACTTTCAGCTCTACGTACATTTCCCTCATGGCTTTGAGTTTGTCCTCCATTGGTATTTCTGTTTCTCTTTCCAGTTCAGGTGTTTTTTCCCTCATTTCATTACAAAATTCTCGCAGTTCTAGATTCCTTCTCTCAAAATCCTGGAGAATACGTTTTTCTTCTTCCTGTTTCTCTTTTTCTTCAAGAAGCTCTATATTTTTGAACTCTGTTTCACCAAACCTGACTGCCAGATCTACGCACATTTCCCTCATGTCTTTGAGTTTGCGCTGCAGTCGCATTGTCTTTTTTCTTTCCAGTTCAGATGTTTTTTCCATCATTTCATTACAAAATTCTCGCAGTTCTAGATTCCTTCTCTCAAAGTCCTGGATAATACGTTTTTCTTCTTCCTGTTGCTTTTTTTCTTCAAGAAGCTCTTTCAGTTTGTGCTCCATTTGTATTTCCTGTTCAGTCTTCTGTTGGCGGATTTTTTCAATTGTTTTCTCAGCTTCATCGAGCTTTCCTTGAAGTATCTGTATCTCCTCAATAGTAGCTTTCTTTCCTTGAAGCTGGGCAGATGTTTCTTTTAATTCGGCACTCTGTTTTCCCGATGAAAAAATACGGGAAAAAAAATTCTTTCGTCCTTGACCAAACTTCATTCCCTCATTGATAATTTTTATATCAGGCTGCCGTTGCTGTTTTCCTTCCAGGTCTTTATTTCGTGCTTCCAATTGTCTGCACTTCTCCTCTAGTTGAAGCTTCTCTTCTTCAATTTGTTTAACTTTGTCATGGAGGTCAGAGTTTTCCTTCTGACTTTCCTGTAATGCCCTTTGGATTGATAAGACAACATCCATGGTTATTTCTCCTGAAGAGATTGGCTGGCCAGACCACGAAGGAGAGGCAGCATTATTTATTTTTCTTTGTCGGCGTTTTCGTCCCATGTTGGAGCCTGTGCACAGTGACTCTGAAAAGGCTTAGAAATATTTGCAAATGTATCTCGTGTTGAACGTTTGAAGTCTGCGAACAAACTGTTTTAAAATTGCTGCTTCTGATCCCTATTTATAGACTTCAGAACTTCAAAGGATCAAAGGTATTAATGATGTCACATCTTGTGACATCATCATTCCGTAAGCCAATCAGATTGTCACATGACATTTTAAAATGGGGATGTGTTTTTTTTGTTTTTTTGTTGTTTTTTTTTTTAAGTTTTAAAAAAAACTTTAAAACTTTTTTTGAGTTTTCACCATTTGCTCCAGGAGCTGCGCCTGGATGACGGCCGCTTTCAGCGGTACTGTTATGTTTGCATGCCTCAAACATTAATGATGACACCTTCAGTATTTCTCAGTTCCATTCTTTAATTCTCAGGCTTGCAGCGGCAACACAGTCTGCAGCGCTAACTTGTTCATCTACCATTTTCTGTTGTCTCCTTTTTCTATATCCTCCTTCTGCCTTACATTCGACCTTTCAAAATAAAAGTTCTGTAAGCATCACAATCACCTCCTTTCTTTTTTTCTTTAACAAACTTAGGTACTCAGTGAGGTGAATTATTAATCTGAACCTATGATAACAACACCTAATAAAATTACTGAACGTTCTTATTACTTGAGTTTCTCCACACCTAAACATCACTTAAACAGCACTGCATTTGCGCAGATCTCTGACTAATCACTATCAACATTCAACACTAGAATACTGGTTACAGTGTTAGATTCAGGAACAACAAACATGTTACACGCAGCGTGTAACATGTTAACGGGTCACTCAGATATTCAAGTCTTTGATCTGATGTAATCAGACAGATGCATAGGTACGCGTCTGTTTGATCTGACTGGGTATCTGGGCTTGTCTGTTAAGGCGGGGTCGACATGCCGTCCAGGTGGGGCATCTTCAAGTCCATGTCTGATTTTCTTGAAGAATGAGGCATTCCTGACAATTGAGTGTCCATCCCTTGTAGCTGTAATTTCAGAACCCTTAACTTTAGTCACTTTATAGGGTTTTGCATTGTATGGTGTGGATAATTTGTTGTGCTTGGGTTGGCGATGCAGCACTGTGTCACCCAGACTTAGTGAGTGTGGTCTGGCGCGACGAGTTGCATCTGCGATCACCTTCATCTTGATCTTTGCACTATCATCCCTTGCTCTCACTTCATGGTTTTATGGTTTGCTTGTTTTTTTTTTGAGTTTTCACCATTTGCTCCAGGAGCTGCGCCTGGATGACGGCCGCTTTCAGCCGTACCACCGTTTTTCCCTCGCCCAGTTTGAGGACCTGCTGTCCCGCGTTGGTCCAAGCATCGCCCGCTTAGACACCAACTACAGGCGCTCAATCCCTGTCGCCTTTCCATCTGCCTGCGGTTAGTAAAAGTGTTTATTACGGTAGTCCTTTATTGATGCCTGTGCTAATGTATGCTAAACTATTGTTTATACACTGCTAACATGGATGTGGTATGCTAACAGTGAATGCTGTGGGTGTTTACTGATAGCAAACTGTGGTATGGAGACGACTGTTTATAATATTTCTAGTGATACTCAAAAGTAGGGGTGGGCGATACAAACAATATACGATAGAAACGATATAAATTTGGCCAACAATAGAGATTTTGACTATACCGCTGTATCCGATAGCGCATGTTGATGATGTCATCAAGCTGCGCCTGTTTTGGTCAAAAGCATAGCGGCGGCTACAACCATTATCATCTGCAAATTATGGCGGGCGGCAGTCATAGCAAAGAGATGAAACACTTTTGAAATATGGGGAAAGCCAAAAACTGCGCTTCCTCCACTTCCGTAACATTGATTCATTAATGTTGAATTCTCTCGCAGCTGCTCTATTCCCATGTTGTTGCAGTATATTAATAACTAACCTCGTATTGTGGATGAATAATCTCAGTTGTTCTCCTGACTGAAGTTTGGCCCGTGTATAGCATCCTGCTATGCGATTGCATTTGTCCCTGACCACCAGAATCCCTCACGTTAACTTTTAATGAGTTGAAAAAAAGTTGGCGTTCATCCTCCAGCTTCACTGTGCTAATGTTATGCTAACATAGCTGTGTCGCTAGCAATCACGTAGCACATCATTATATACCAGGTAATCCAACTTCAGTAACCCTACAAACGCTACTGCCGTTTAGTTTCCTGTCTTCATTTATGTTGGAAGTGGTAGCAGAGCTGTACGTTTTAATTAGTTTCAAAAGTCTCTGTCAGAACATGGTATGAAATGTTTAGGTGTAAACTAGCGAGCTTCCTGTTAACTTCTAACTCCGTTAAATTTAATAAATTCTGTTTTCATGGATGTAAAACTTCATTGTTTCACCCGATAAAGCAGCAACGCTGATGATTTAATTAAAGATGAAAGAATTTAGACCGTTTTTAACTCTTAGTGTTCGTTTGACTTTGGGACCTGAAATGGACGGAGTTTTGGACCCAGATTACTCCGCGAAGCTCCTCACTACAGCAGCCGTAATGCTCTGACAATCCATCAAGCAGTGCGGCTTACCAAAGTTGTACTAAAACATTTTTTAACAGATTCCTGCACACAGAAATCGGTTCGAGGTCAGTAAGCCCAACCAGAATTCATACATAAGGCACACTCTCAATTTTTGAGAAAATTAAAGGATTTTTTGTTCAATTCAATTCAATTCAATTCAATTTTATTTATATAGCGCCAAATCACAACAAAAGTCGCCTCAAGGCGCTTCATAGATACAGAGAAAAACCCAACAATCATATGACCCCCTATGAGCAAGCACTTTGGCGACAGTGGGAAGGAAAAACTCCCTTTTAACAGGAAGAAACCTCCGGCAGAACCAGGCTCAGGGAGGGGCGGCCATCTGCTGCGACCGGTTGGGGTGAGAGAAGGAAGACAGGATGAAAGACATGCTGTGGAAGAGAGACAGAGATTAATAACAGATACGATTCAATACAGAGAGGTCTATTAACACATAGTGAGTGAGAAAGGTGACTGGAAAGGAAAAACTCAATGCATCATGGGAATCCCCCGGCAGCCTACATCTATTGCAGCATAACTAAGGGAGGATTCAGGGTCACCTGGTCCAGCCCTAACTATATGCCTTAGCAAAAAGGAAAGTTTTAAGCCTAATCTTAAAAGTAGAGATTGTGTCTGTCTCCCGAATCCAAACTGGAAGCTGGTTCCACAGAAGAGGGGCCTGAAAACTGAAGGCTCTCCCTCCCATTCTACTTTTAAATACTCTAGGAACAACAAGTAGGCCTGCAGAGCGGGAGCGAAGTGCTCTAATAGGGTGATATGGTACTACAAGGTCATTAAGATAAGATGGGGCCTGATTATTTAAGACCTTGTATGTGAGGAGCAGGATTTTGAATTCAATTCTGGATTTAACAGGAAGCCAATGAAGGGAAGCCAAAACAGGAGAAATATGCTCTCTCTTTCTAGTCCCTGTCAGTACTCTTGCTGCAGCATTTTGGATTAACTGAAGGTTTTTCAGTGAGTTTTTTGGACATCCTGATAATAATGAATTGCAGTAGTCCAGCCTGGAAGTAATAAATGCATGAACTAGTTTTTCAGCGTCACTCTGAGACAGGATATTTCTAATTTTAGAGATGTTGCGCAAATGGAAGAACGCAGTCTTACATATTTGTTTAATATGTGCGTTGAAGGACATATCCTGGTCAAAAATGACTCCAAGGTTCCTCACAGTGTTACTGGAGGCCAAGGTAATGCCATCCAGAGTAAGAATCTGGTTAGATACCATATTTCTAAGCTTTTCAGCGCCGAGTACAATGACCTCAGTTTTATCTGAGTTAAGAAGCAGAAAGTTAGTGGCCATCCAAGTCTTTATGTCTTTAAGACATTCCTGCAGTTTAACTAATTGGTGTGTGTTATCTGGCTTCATGGACAGATAGAGCTGGGTGTCATCTGCATAGCAGTGAAAATGTATGCTATGTCTTCTAATGATGCTGCCTAGGGGAAGCATGTATAATGTAAACAGAATTGGTCCTAGCACTGAACCCTGTGGAACTCCATAATTAACCTCAGTGTGTGAAGAGGACTCTCCATTTACATGCACAAACTGGAGTCTATTAGATAGATATGATACAAACCACTGCAGTGCAATACCTGTAATACCCACAGCATGTTCTAATCGCTCTAATAGGATATTATGGTCAACAGTATCGAATGCTGCACTAAGGTCAAGAAGGACAAGCACAGAGATGAGTCCACTGTCAGAGGCCATAAGAAGATCATTTGTAACCTTCACTAAAGCTGTTTCTGTGCTGTGATGAACTCTGAAACCTGACTGAAACTCTTCAAATAAACCATTCCTCTGCAGATGATCTGTTAGCTGTTTGACAACTACTCTTTCAAGGATTTTTGATATGAAAGGAAGGTTGGAGATTGGCCTATAATTAGCTAAGACTGCTGGGTCTAGAGATGGCTTTTTGAGTAAAGGTTTAACTGCAGCCACCTTGAAGGCCTGTGGTACATAGCCGATTATTAGAGATAGGTTGATCATATATAAGATCGAAGAATTAATCAATGGCAGGACTTCTTTGAGCAGTTTTGTAGGAATGGGGTCTAAAAGACACGTTGATGGTTTGGAGGAAGTAATTATTGAAGTTAACTCAGAAAGATCGATTGGAAAAAAAGAGTCTAACTTAACATCAATGGAACTAAGAGTAGCTGTAGATAATATTACATCTGTGGGATGATTATTGGTAATTTTTTCTCTAATGATAAAAATTTTATTTGTGAAGAAGTTCATGAAGTCATCACTAGTTAACGTTAAAGGGATGGTTGGCTCAAAAGAGCTCTGACTTTTTGTCAGCCTGGCTACAGTGCTGAGAGAAACCTGGGGTTGTTCTTATTTTCTTCAATCAGTGATGAGTAGTAAGCTGTTCTGGCTTTGCGGAGGGCTTTCTTATAAAGCAACAAACTATTTCTCCAGGCTAAATGATGATCCTCTAAATTTGTGACACGCCATTTCCTCTCCAGATTACGAGTCATCTGCTTTAGGGTACGTGTTTGAGAATTATACCACGGGGTCAGGTACTTCTGATTAGAGACCTTAGTTTTCACTGGAGCTACAGTATCCAGAGTCGTACGTAGTGAGGAGGTGAAATTATTAACAAGATAATCGACCTCTGTTGGGGTAACGTTCAGATAGCTGCTCTGCTCTGTGTTGGTACAGGGCATTGACGATGATAACAGTGGCTGGATTATATTCTTAAACTTAGTTACAGCGCTTTCAGAAAGACATCTACTTTGATAAAGTCCACTCTCCACTGCTGCGTAATCAATTATTGTAAATGTAAATGTTATCAAGAAATGATCAGACAGGAGAGGGTTTTCAGGAAACACTGTTAAATGTTCAGTTTCTATGCCGTATGTTAAAACAAGATCTAGAGTGTGATTAAAGTGGTGGGTGGGTTCTTTTACATTTTGAGAGAAACCAATTGAGTCTAACAACAGATTAAATGCCATGTTGAGGCTGTCATTTTTAGCATCAACATGGATGTTAAAATCACCCACAATAATTATTTTATCTGAGCTCAGAACTAAATTAGATATAAAGTCTGAGAAATCAGACAGAAACTCTGTGTAAGGCCCAGGTGGACGATAGATGATAACAAGTAAGACTGGTTTCTGAGTTTCACAGCTGGGGTGGACAATGCTAAGCATCAGGCTTTCAAATGAATTAAAAGTCTGTCTTGGTCTTTCATTAATTAATAGACTGGTGTGAAAAATTGCAGCCACACCGCCCCCTCGACCTGTGCTTCGAGATTTCTGGTAGTTAGAATGACTCGGGGGTGTTGATTCATTTAAACTAACATAATCATCCTGCTGCAACCAGGTTTCTGTAAGGCAGAGTAAATCAATTTGTTGATCAATTATTAAGTCATGTACTAACAGAGACTTGGAGGAGAGAGACCTAATATTTAATAATCCACATTTCACTGTTTTACTCTTTGGTTCAGATGTGGATACTGTATTGTTCTTTCTTTGTAAATGTTTAAGTTGTTTGTTGCTGGTTTTTAGTTTGTTTTTTGTCTTTTTGGAAGCAGACACAGTCTCTATGGAGATGGGTTTTTGGGGGGGTAGCAGGAGGAGAGAAGCTGCAGAGAGGCGTGTAAGACTGCAACTCTGCTTCCTGGTCCCAACTCTGGATAGTCATGTTTTGAGGGGTTTAATAAATTTGTCGATATTTCTAGAAATGAGAGCTGCTCCATCCAAAGTGGGATGGATGCCATCTCTCCTAACAAGACCAGGTTTCCTCCAGAAGGTTTGCCAATTATCTATGAAGCCCACATCGTTTCTGGGACACCACTCAGACATTTGTGTGGAAAATACGTTATACAGAAGAAAAGAATATATATCGTGATATATATCGTTACCGCACATGCTTCAAATTATATCGCGATATGGATTTTAGGCCATATCGCCCAGCCCTAGCGTATAGTATAGCTTTTATTTTGGAAAGAGACATTTCTCTGTAATAAACTCTCTTTTCCAAAGATGAGTGATTTCTCGATCAGATAGATTTATTTTTTTATTACTTTGTTGTTTCAGCAACATTAAATTTAAAAACTACTTTTGAGTTAAAATATATATTTAGAATTTTAATAAATGACAAATTAAAAAGGCATGAACATTTTTTTGTATCAAAAAAATATCGATCCGTGACACCAAAGTATCGAACCGAACCGTGAATTTTGTGTATCGTTGCACCCCTAGTTTTTACATGATGTGAATTCCTGACTTTACTGCTCCATCACACAACATCTCAATAACTTAAACAGAGCTTTTTTTCTTTGTGTTCAAGTTGAAGGACCCAGTAAAACAAGATTCAGGGACAAATTTTGAAGAAAAACAAATTGCGGGATTTGAAAGAGTCTAGTGTTTTATTATGATGTTACACTGTATCAACCAAAATGACCTTAAAACTACCTATGCAAGTACTCACCAAAAATGTTCAGTGTACTTTCAGTTGTTTTGTTGTTAAATCTTGTTCAAAATTGAAGTTTGTAGGTTTTCTTTTTGAGGCTCTGATGAATATGTTGTCACACGATGACGTTCAAAGGTGAAGTGCTGTCAGATTCTCTAGGTTGTTACAGTTTAAACTGTGTTTCCATGTAACTGCATCATCCCATTCCACATTCCACACCTGCTTGTTTTAGAGTAGAATAGAATAGAATTCAACTTTATTGTCATTGCACATGCACAGGTACAGGGCAACGAAATGCAGTTTGCATCCATCCAGAAGTGCTTTAGCCATGATATAGATATATTACAATATATATTAGCAATAATATAGATATGTAAGTATATTACAGAAATGGGTCTATTATGGTATGTTATAATGTACACGTATGAAGTATGTTATGAATATTCTATAACTATAAGTATGTACAGGCTATGATCAGGATATAAATATGAAATAAAAAAAAACTATACAGAAATCTGAGATATACAGTTATACAGAAATGTGAACTATGCAAGTTATAAACAGTTGTAGGATTAAAAATTATCGTATGTACAGAATGATTATTTACACAAAACTATACAGTAGTGCAGTTAAGATAAGTGAGATATGTGGATAATTTCTACAGTGGCTATAAAGTGCTAGTGGTTGTGAGTGGTGGCTCAGTCCATGTTGTTATTGTGTGTTTGAGGGTACAGTTGTCCATTGTGTGTGTGTGTGTGTGTGTAGGTGGTTGTGGGTGTGTGGATGTCCAGTCCATGTGTTAACGTGGGTCAGATGTCAGGAGGCAGAGTTCAGGAGTCTGACAGCTGTGGGGAAGAAGCTGTTCCGGTATCTGGTGGTCTTAGTCCGGAGGCTCCTGTAGCGCCTCCCAGAGGGCAGGAGGGTGAAGAGTCCATGTGATGGGTGACTGGTGTCTTTGATGATTTTCAGCATCGTCGGGGCAGAAAGTTGTTCTTGGACCCTCACTGAGCCCACAGTACATATCAGTGTGCTTATTCCTTTAGTAGCCAAATAATAAG
Organism: Neolamprologus brichardi; assembly: GCF_056152115.1. Lineage (NCBI taxonomy): Eukaryota > Metazoa > Chordata > Actinopteri > Cichliformes > Cichlidae > Neolamprologus > Neolamprologus brichardi. The sequence continues at coordinate 4,530,089 of NC_142113.1, forward strand.
CACAGACACAAAACTATCCTCAGAAATATTAATGTTTGTTTTCTGTTTTGAGCAGGTTTTTCTAGTGGTGGGTTGAGTGTAATAAACATTTCTTTCTAAACTAGATTATAACTCAAATCATGGAGTATAAAGTCTGCTTTGTTCACCTGTGGAGCTGGGCCTCCATTCTTTGCCAACTGGATTACAAAAGTGGCTCGCCCTGTACACCAAAATTCAAATATTATTTATAGTTAACTTCATTTGCATATGTCAAATTTAGACATTCAAGTATTTTAGTAAATCCTTAAAATCTTTAAACTCTTGCCATTAAAGTACAATTAACCCCTTAAATTAAGGTTTCAGATCTAATACAACCTTCATTTGGCTCCAGCAACTTCCTTAGGTACTCGTGCTCAACTAATTAAGGCCAATCAAATGACAGCAACTCCATGTATTTAGGCTGCCTAAGTTCAAACTGAGCATGGTAGTTGGTGCTAAAAGGGCTGGTGTGAGAATTTCACTAAGTGTGGGCACCAGAGATGGGCAGTAACGCGTTACTTGTATTTGATATTTTCAAATCCGACTTTTGTATGTGGTTCTGAATCCGATACATATCTGACGTTTTAGAAAGCCACTGCTGTGTGAACGGTCATGTCGCATTAAATCCGTCTTTTACGTCACTGACACAAGACAGACGCTAATTATCGGCGCTGGAGAAGCCACTGCGAACGCTTCCTGGCCATCCAGTGTAGATGTTAGTGAAACTGTTGGGAAGACAACAGAGAAACGTGAACATTTTATTTGTACTGTATAATCTCCAGATTCTGACAGAAATTTCCAACTAACCTTTGAAGCACCGCTCCTCTCTAAAACAGCAATAAGGATAATTATTAGGCCAAATGTAAATAACAAAATAACTTTATAACTTAAAGCAAAATTGGGAAACGTAAAGTCAAGTCTTTATATTAAGGGCCATCAGTCAAACGATACTGTTTGGTCTGGGTCTAAACGGAGCACGCGCATGCGGCCGCTTTGAGGGTTCACACTAGAGCGCATTTGTTGTCACATTTTATTTGTAGCGTGAACAAGCAGACAAAAAAATCGGATTTGATCAAAAAATCTGAACTGAGCATTAAGACCTGCAGTGTGAACGTAGCCTAAGATGGCACAATAAATGCTGAATGTTGGGTGCTCGTGAGTAATTGTCTTGTCATGTTCTTAAAACAAACTTTCTGCATGAAATGATCAGATACACTTTAATGGAATCTGTGGGTTTGAATTTTTTTCTGTAAACAACAAAAAATTAATTTAAATTAGGGATGCACCGATACCGATACTGGTATCGGGTATCGGGGTCGATACTGTAAAATGTGTGTGTACTCATACTCGTAAAAGTTAACCGATACCATGAACGATTACTAACTTATTTGGGTGGCATGTCATTTTTGTTGTAGTTTTTTAGATTGGCCACTAGGGGGACATCCCGCGCTAAACAGGCACAGGGTTAGGCGAGTGAGACTGGCGGCTCCAGATAAAAAAGAGAAACTGGAGGCTGCTGTAGCTAGGCTAAACAAAATGTCAGCAGTGTGGACCGGAACAGCCAACTTTAACTCAGGTTTTGGAAAAGCGATGAAAAATGTCAAGAGAAAATCCACGGGCAGTTAAAATAACAGAGACTCTGACTCATTTTATCGCTCTGGATGACCAGCCAATGCCAGTCGTGGAAAACATAGGATTGCACCGTCTTCTCAGCATACTCGAGCTGCGATATGAAATTCCCAACCGCCCACACATCAGGGAGATAATGGTGCCAAAACTTTCTAAAGAGGTAAAGACAAGCAGTGTGTGCGCGATGTCAGTCCTTGGTTTAACGGCACAGTGGACTGATGATCCACGGGCAGATGAGGAGTTTGTCAATGCCAAATACTTTCGTTATTTTGTTTGTTTGTTTACAATATGGACACTCTGCAACAATTTAAAAGTTTATTTTATTCTCAAACCTAATTTGTATTTATTTTATTCCAAACAGAAGTGTTTATTTATTATTCTGAAAGCTCGAGACAGTGCCAATAGTTCAGTGATATTTTGTTAAATTACAATGTGGAGACTCTGTAATAATTTAACAAAAGTGCTTATTTTTCACTTGAAATTTTTTTGTGGTCACTTTTATTAAGATTTTTTTTTTTTATCGGTAGAGAATAAAATAAAACCTGTCTTCCAATTCATTGCATTTGTGTGTGTGTGTGGTAGAAGTATCGGATTTGTACTCTGTATCGGCAAGTACTCAGATCCAAGTATCGGTTTGAAAAAAATTGGTATCGTTGCATCCCTAATTTAAAGAATGTAGATATTTAAACCTGAGATCTAAGGTAAACCTAACAGGTAGTTTTGCTGAAATGGATGATGGAAAGCTAAAAAAAAAAAATACTTAAGATGTTCAATACACATTTTTCTTTACATCCAGTCAATCAACTCTGATAATTAAAATGAAACTGATTCAGGAGTTCACACAGCTACTTTAAGGAGCTCAGTTAATTAATAAACTTCTATCAACTTAGCTAACAGATTATAGTTAAGCTAAAATAGATTCCTAAATTAAAAGAACTACTACAGTATTAACTAAAAAACCTAAGTCAACTGAACTAGGACAAGAGTTTAAACAATACTCTTTCATGTGATTCTTGTGTAGGTGGTTAAAGAGGTTTGTCATGTTTGAGTGGTGGTGGGGACCGTTTTGTGCTATAATTTGCATAGTACAGTTTTGTGGGGCGTGTCAGACTTTTCATAACCAAACCATGTCCATGCTACAGAGGTAGCCCCTCGTTTAGCAATAAGGTCCTCGCCTTGTTTTGACTGGTCCTTCTGTTTGGAGCTAGCTGGTTCTGCCTCATCCTCGCTGGCCATGCTGGTATTCTCTGTGCCTTCATCCGCATGGTGACTATAAGCGCCAATTTATAGTTACTTCATGTTTTAATTTGAGGTCATTTGTTTGATGCATATTCTGAAATTTGATGTTTGAGAATAATGTATATCATTTCAGTTTACTTTGAAAAGTCTCTGAGCTTTCTTGTGAAAGGTTTATGTGGAAAATAAACAAGCGGACGGCGGAGCCACACGATGGTTTTACCGTCATTGTTGGTAACAACAGTACGAAACAGTCGCTTGTCCGTCCATATTGTGGTTATTTTAAGTATAAGAGAGAGAGAGAAGTTTAAGAAATTAATATAGCCGCTACAGTGACCATCAAAACCATGAAAAAATATTGCCGTAAACAGTTTATTTTGCAACATCACGAAACAAACGATAGGGTATATAATATGAAACAATACACATTTTTATATCGTCATCCGATATATATATCGTCATATCGCACAGCCATAATCCTTTGTTTTTTGTTGCTGTTGTTTATGTTCAAGGTAAAAAAAAAAGAAAAAAAATATAAACTTTTTAAAATATCTTTTCGTGTCTCTTGTTTTCCTCAGAATAAATTGCAACTAGTCTCAATGGCTGAGATGGAGGAGCAACACAGCGACACGTTAACCCCGACTGCTGCAGTTCCTGTATGAACTGAGCAACTCTGAAAATCCAAGGAAAAGCTGAGTGTATTTTATTTAAAGCTCAGATGGAACTTGATGGACTAGCATGCAGGCTGCATTCAGGACTTTGACACACTGGTATGTGAAGAGTGGTACCAAGAGAACTTGTGCGCACACAACGTGTCACTTTATGCTTGCTCTTCTCCAGCCTCTGGTGTCACTTTGTAGTCATTTGTCTTATTATTGTCTTATTTGATGCAATTTAGGTTCTGTGAGCACAAGCAGAGGTTTTTGCTCCGGAAGTAACCATGACCTCGTTTTCAGAGCCGTGTTTAACGTTTAATGGGCGTGAAATATGTCAGACTTTTTCCTCTACTTAAACAGTTAAGAGCATTTGAACACAGTGGAGAAAAAGGTGTGCATTAAGGATTTTGAAACTATGTTTAACTAGGGCTGGGCGATATGACCCAAAATTCATATCTCAATATTTTTTAGCTGGATGACGATATAAGATATGTATCTCGATATTTTTTTAACGCCATAAGGTAAGAACAAAAAGAGAGTTCTTAGTCAAAGCTGTGTCCCAGATGTCACACGGGCACTTTTATTAACATACAGCGTAGATGTACAGTGGGGCAAAAAAGTATTTAGTCAGCCACCGATTGTGCAAGTTCCCCCACTTAAAATGATGACAGAGGTCAGTAATTTGCACCAGAGGTACACTTCAACTGTGAGAGACAGAATGTGAAAAAAAAATCCATGAATTCACATGGTAGGATTTGTAAAGAATTTATTCGTAAATGAGGGTGGAAAATAAGTATTTGGTCACCTCAAACAAGGAAAATCCCTGGCTCTCACAGACCTGTAACGTCTTCTGTAAGAAGCTTTTCTGTCCCCCACTCGTTACCTGTATGAATGGCACCTGTTTGACCTCATCATCTGTATAAAAGACACCTGTCCACAGCCTCAACCAGTCAGACTCCAAACTCCGCCATGGCCAAGACCAAAGAGCTTTCGAAGGACACCAGGAAAAGAATTGTAGACCTGCACCAGACTGGGAAGAGTGAATCTACAATAGGCAAGCAGCTTGGTGTGAAAAAATCAACTGTGGGAGCAATCATCAGAAAATGGAAGACATACAAGACCACTGATGATCTCCCTCGATCTGGGGCTCCACGCAAGATCTCATCCCGTGGGGTCAAAATGATCATGAGAACGGTGAGCAAAGATCCCAGAACCACACGGGGGGACCTGGTGAATGACCTGCAGAGAGCTGGGACCAAAGTAACAAAGGTCACCATCAGTAACACACTACAACGGCAGGGAATCAAATCCCGCAGTGCCAGACGTGTTCCGCTGCTGAAGCCAGTGCATGTCCAGGCCCGTCTGAAGTTTGCCAGAGAGCACATGGATGATACAGCAGAGGATTGGGAGAATGTCATGTGGTCAGATGAAACCAAAGTAGAACTTTTTGGTATAAACTCAACTCGTCGTGTTTGGAGGAAGAAGAATACTGAGTTGCATCCCAAGAACACCATACCTACTGTGAAGCATGGGGGTGGAAACATCATGCTATGGGGCTGTTTTTCTGCCAAAGGGACAGGACGACTGATCCGTGTTAAGGACAGAATGAATGGGGCCAAGTATCGTGAGATTTTGAGCCAAAACCTCCTTCCATCAGTGAGAACTTTGAAGATGAAACGAGGCTGGGTCTTCCAACATGACAATGATCCAAAACACACCGCCCGGGCAACAAAGGAGTGGCTCCGTAAGAAGCATTTGAAAGTCCTGGAGTGGCCTAGCCAGTCTCCAGACCTCAACCCCATAGAAAATCTGTGGCGGGAGTTGAAAGTCCGTGTTGCTCGGCGACAGCCCCAAAACATCACTGCTCTTGAGAAGATCTGCATGGAGGAATGGGCCAAAATACCAGCTACTGTGTGTGCAAACCTGGTAAAGACCTATAGTAAACGTTTGACCTCTGTTATTGCCAACAAAGGTTATGTTACAAAGTATTGAGTTGTATTTTTGTTATTGACCAAATACTTATTTTCCACCCTGATTTACGAATAAATTCTTTACAAATCCTACCATGTGAATTCATGGATTTTTTTTTCACATTCTGTCTCTCACAGTTGAAGTGTACCTCTGGTGCAAATTACTGACCTCTGTCATCATTTTAAGTGGGGGAACTTGCACAATCGGTGGCTGACTAAATACTTTTTTGCCCCACTGTACATGAAAAAAAATTACTCAAAAATAAATTATGAGCATTTATTAAATAAAAATACTCCATAAATAAAAGAAAACTATGTTGTTTTTGTGCATAACAAAGAGCTCACAATTGTGCAGTCAAAATCTAAACTAAAAGACGCTGAGCATAATAACAAGGGCAGATTTCACAGCTGCTCTGTTCCCAAGTTTGTGACTGACAGCCTGGAGTTTGAAATCCGCTTCATAACCGTGTCTCTTAACAGGTGCCATTTATGGTCCTTATGCACACGTAAGGTAATCCAACTTCAGTAACCCTGCAAACGCCACTGCTGTTTAGTTTTCTGTCTTCATTTATGTTGGAAGTGGTAGCAGAGCTGTACGTTTTAATTAGTTTCAAAAGTCTCTGTCAGAACATGGTATGAAATGTTTAGGTGGAAACTAGCGAGCTAACTTCCTGTTAACTTCTAACTCCGTTAAATTTAATAAATTCTGTTTTCATGGATGTAAAATGTAATTGTTACACCCGATAAAGCAGCAACGCTGATGATTTAATTAAAGATGAAAGAATTTAGACTGTTTTTAACTCTTAGTGTTCGTTTGACTTTGAGACCTGAAATGGACGGAGTTTTGGACCCAGATTACTCCGCGAAGCTCCTCACCACGGCAGCTGTAATGCTCTGACAATCCATCAAGCAGTGCAGCTTACCAAAGTTGTACTAAAACATTTTTAACAGATTTCTGCACGCAGAAATCGGTTCGAGGTGAGTAAGCACAACCAGAGTTCATACATAAGGCACACTCTCGATTTTTGAGAAAATTAAAGGATTTTTTGTGTGGAAAATACGTTATACAGAAGAAAAGAATATATATCTTAATATATATCGTTACCGCACATGCTTCAAATTATATTGCGATATGGATTTTAGGCCATATCGCCCAGCCCTACTCAAAAGGTCTCATCAAGTCCCGATTTAATTCAATTTATGCCGTGTTATCAGTGTTTGCATTGATAGCATGGCTGTGGTGTCATATCAGTGTATGCTCTCGGTGTTTGCTGATATCAAACTGTGGTATGAGGACCACTGTGGGTTAATCTTTGTAGTGATACTCACTCCTTTTTTTTATTTAGACCTGGTTTATTTCTGGTATAGTTGAATATTTGTATATAATCCCAGCAGCTGTCAGACTCTATAACAGGGGTCACCAGCCTTTCTTAAAACTGAGAGTTAGATAAAACTGTGAACAGTTTGGTTCATCTTTAGTCAAGATTTATGTTTTGTAATTTAAATCTGACATCGCAAAAGTATTTTAGAGTTTGAATAATGTATTTTACAACTGCAGTACACGTAATACTAATTTTGAACAATTTTGTCCAGGTTCCTTGACACCAGGGACTCCTCCAGGACCATCGCGTTCAGTTACAGAGTCGGTGTGTCCACGGTGTGCCAGATCATCCCCCAGGTAGCGACGGCCATCTGGGACTGTCTAGTGGACGACTTCATGGCTGTGCCTTCACCTGGAGACTCATAGAGAAAGTATATACAGTGGTCCCTCATTTATTGCAGCAGGGTTTCTCAGAATAACTAGCCCCTCGCCAAACACTTTATACACTTTATTTATTTATTTATTTTTTTTTACACACACACATGAAGATTAGTCACAGTTCTCACAAGCTGATTCTCACAGTGCAAACCTTTGTAGATTTCAAAACGTAAAAGTATCATTATGCCGTGTTTTTTCGTCTGCCTGCCACTTTTGTGCGACTTTTTCCCTCCAGGAGTGATGATGTCATCATCACTCCATAAGCCAATGAGATTATCACATGACATTTATGAACAGGGATATCTCTTTTTAACTGTTTTCAATTTAACGTAATATTTAAGTGTTTCTTAGTTTTAGACTAGTTGGTTAGTCTATTTCAATGTTTTAAACCATATCCCAGGTTTTTACTTCACCATTTATGGAGTTTTAACAAGCAAATAAAAGACAGAGCTTAATTCTGTAAAGATTAGATGAAAAATACTCAAAGGATAAATTCAATTGGTTTATTATTTTGTTACATAAGTTGAAAAAAGTAAAACAAGTAACTACAGAAACAACATAAAAGGAAACTTAAACAATCAAATAAATAAATGAAGGGGGGGGGGAGGGGGAAGGGGAGGGGGGAGGAGAGAAAACCCCAACAATCCCCTCTGAGCAAGCACTAGGCGACAGTGGGGAGGAAAAACTGCCTTTTAACGGGCAGAAGCCTCCAGCAGAACCAGGCTCAGGAGGGGGCAGTCAACTGCTGGGACTGGTTGGGGGGGGGGGGAGGGGGGGTGAGGGTGAAAAAAAGAAAAAAGATTAAGAAGGTAAGGAATATGTGTTAGGAGAGAAAGGGAGAGGGGGGACAGGAGAGGTGAAAATTAAGATGGATCACAGGTGGAGGAGGACGAGGCTAAATCATCTGAATAACCAGCAGACGCCTCTTTTCTTCATTTCCAGGTATTTTTCCATGAGCGCTTTTTTCTCCAGGATAAGGGTTCTCAACTGATCGTTTGTTTCTGCATTTTGCTCCTCGAGTTGCTTGCATCTTTGCTCCATTTCTTTTAATCCTGCTTGTTCTTTTCTAGGCTTTTCTTTCGGGTCTTCGTACGTTTCCTCCTCCATTGGATTTGCCTTGCACATGTCTGTATTTCTCTCTTGTTTTTTCTTGTACATCTCTTCTATCAGGTCAATTTTTCTCTTGAATACTTGATGCATAAGCAGCAGGTATTCATATTTTTTCTCTTGTTGTTGCTTTTGTGCCTGCATTTCACTTATTTGGGTCTTCAAGTCACTGACCCTCAACAACATCTCATTCATGAGCTCTGAGTGTTCTTTCCTCATTCCATCGATCGTACACTGCATCTCTGAACATTGTCTTTCCAGTATTTCCTTTTCTCTTTCCAGGTCAGGTGTTTTTTCCCTCATTTCATTATAAAATTCTCGCAGTTCTAGATTCCTTCTCTCAAAGTCCTGGAGAATACGTTTTTCTTCTTCCTGTTTCTCTTTTTCTTCAAGAAGCTCTTTATTTTTGCACTCTGTTTCATCAAACCTGACTTTCAGCTCTACGTACATTTCCCTCATGACTTTGAGTTTGTCCTCCATTGGTATTTCTTTTTCTCTTTCCAGTTCAGGTGTTTTGTCCTTCATTTCATTACAAAATTCTCGCAGTTCTAGATTCCTTCTCTCAAAATCCTGGAGAATACGTTTTTCTTCTTCCTGTTTCTCTTTTTCTTCAAGAAGCTCTATATTTTTGAACTCTGTTTCACCAAACCTGACTGCCAGATCTACGCACATTTCCCTCATGTCTTTGAGTTTGCGCTGCAATCGTATTGTCTTTTTTCTTTCCAGTTCAGATGTTTTTTCCTTCATTTCATTACAAAATTCTCGCAGTTCTAGATTCCTTCTCTCAAAGTCCTGGAGAATACGTTTTTCTTCTTCCTGTTGCTTTTTTTCTTCAAGAAGCTCTTTCAGTTTGTGCTCCATTTGTACTTCCTGTTCAGTCTTCTGTTGGCGGATTTTTTCAATTGTTTTCTCAGCTTCATCGAGCTTTCCTTGAAGTATCTGTATCTCCTCAATAGTAGCTTTCTTTCCTTGAAGCTGGGCAGATGTTTCTTTTAATTCGGCACTCTGTGTTCCCGATGAAAAAATACGGGAAAAAAAATTCTTTCGTCCTTGACCAAACTTCATTCCCTCATTGATAATTTTTATATCAGGCTGCCGTTGCTGTTTTCCTTCCAGGTCTTTATTTCGTGCTTCCAATTGTCTGCACTTCTCCTCTAGTTGAAGCTTCTCTTCTTCAATTTGTTTAACTTTGTCATGGAGGTCAGAGTTTTCCTTCTGACTTTCCTGTAATGCCCTTTGGATTGATAAGACAACATCCATGGTTATTTCTCCTGAAGAGATTGGCTGGCCAGACCACGAAGGAGAGGCAGCATTATTTATTTTTCTTTGTCGGCGTTTTCGTCCCATGTTGGAGCCTGTGCACAGTGACTCTGAAAAGGCTTAGAAATATTTCCAAATGTATCTCGTGTTGAACGTTTGAAGTCTGCAAACAAACTGTTTTAAAATTGCTGCTTCTGATCCCTATTTATAGACTTCAGAACTTCAAAGGATCAAAGGTATTAATGATGTCACATCTTGTGACATCATCATTCCGTAAGCCAATCAGATTGTCACATGACATTTTAAAATGGGGATGTGTTTTTTTTTGTTTTTTTGGTTTTTTTTTTTAAGTTTTTTTGGAGTTTTCACCATTTGCTCCAGGAGCTGCGCCTGGATGACGGCTGCTTTCAGCGGTACTGTTATGTTTGAGGCATGCAAACATAACAGTACCGCTTTCAGTGGTACTGTAATGTTTGCATGCCTCAAACATTAATGATGACACCTTCAGTCTTTCTCAGTTCCATTCTTTAATTCTCAGGCTTGCAGCGGCAACACAGTCTGCAGCGCTAACTTGTTCATCTACCGTTTTCTGTTGTCTCCTTTTTCTATATCCTCCTTCTGCCTTACATTCGACCTTTCAAAATAAAAGTTCTGTAAACATCACAATCACCTCCTTTTTTTTTTCTTTAACAAACTTAGGTACTCAGTGAGGTGAATTATTAATCTGAACCTATGATAACAACACCTAATAAAATTACTGAACGTTCTTATTACTTGAGTTTCTCCACACCTAAACATCACTTAAACAGCACTGCATTTGCGCAGATCTCTGACTAATCACTATCAACATTCAACACTAGAATACTGGTTACAGTGTTAGATTCAGGAACAACAAACATGTTACACACAGCGTAACCTTTAACGGGTCACTCAGATATTCAAGTCTTAGATCTGATGTAATCAGACAGATGCATAGGTACGCGTCTGTTTGATCTGACTGGGTATCTGGGCTTGTCTGTTAAGGCGGGGTCGACATGTCGTCCAGGTGGGGCATCTTCAAGTCCATGTCTGATTTTCTTGAAGCATGAGGCATTGCTGACAATTGAGTGTCCATCCCTTGTAGCTTTAATTTCAGAACCCTTAACTTTAGTCACTTTATAGGGTTTTGCATTGTATGGTGTGGATAATTTGTTGTGCTTGGGTTGGCGATGCAGCACTGTGTCACCCAGACTTAGTGAGTGTGGTCTGGCGCGACGAGTTGCATCTGCGATCACCTTCATCTTGATCTTTGCACTATCATCCCTTGCTCTCACTTCAGCATCTGAACACTTCCGTGGAGTGGTGTTAACGAAAGGGAGCTTGGTGTATAGCTGGTGTTGAAACAGTATTTCAGCTGGTGAGCTCGCTGTTGTGCAATGAGGTGTAGATCTGTACTCACGAAGAAAGATGTTTAGTTGCTGTCTCCATGGAGAATACGTTGTCAATGACTGGGATAACAGAAGATGCTGATGTTGAGCGTACACTTTCAACGACTGGATAGCGAGAATACTCGTCTGTGATAACGAGCAGGTATTCCCCCGTAGGGAGTGGTCCATAAAAGTCTGCACTGACACTGTGCCAGGGCGTTTCGGGTAATGGTGACATCTGCACAGGGTCAGTGTGTCTGACAGGTGTGCTAGCTTGGCATGGCAGACAGTTTTGAACTGCAGATTCTGCTTTCCGATCGATCTCTGGGAACCATACTTTGGTACGTGGCAGCGCTTTGGTCTTGACGATACCCTGGTGCCCTTCGTGTGCCAGTTGTATTGCTCTTTCTTGTAGGACAGTTGGAATAACTATCCTCGTGCCTCTGAGTATGAAGTCAGATGAGTCAGCTACTGTTAGTTCACTTTGAACATGTTTGAATGATTTCAAAATGTCAGCATGCTGGGATTTATCTGTTAGATGCCACGTGTTGTTCCTGATGTGACCGATGACTTCCTGCAGAACCTGGTCTTTCAGAGTCTCTGTTTTTATCTCGTGAAGTGTCATGGCTTTTGGGGTGTAGTGATAAGAGAAGAAATTGACATACTCTTCTGCAACCTTACATGCACGAGCACTTTCATTCTCCTGTGTTGGCACTGGATGACGTGACATAAAGTCAGCTGGATTATCAGCACCTTTTCTGTATTCCACTCTGAAGTTATATGGCTGAAGTCTCAGTCCCCATCTTTCTATTCTGGCAGGTGGTTTTGATCTTGGGTTATTCCAGATGATTTTGAGTGCCTTGTGATCGGTCACCAGTGTGAATGGATGTCCATAAACATACAAATGGAATTGTTCGCACCTCCACACAGTGGCGAGTGCTTCTTTCTCAGTCTGCGAGTATCTCGTTTCCACATCACTCAGTGCTCTGCTTGCATATGCAATAATGTGCTTCATCCCCTTTTCATCTTTTTGACAGAGGATGGCGCCCAGTCCTACTGGACTAGCATCAACAATCAGTTCAGTGTGTCTGCTGGGATAGAAGTAGGACATCGTCGTGTCGCTTGTGAGACTGACCTTGAGTGCCTGCAACGCAGTTTCTTGGTCTTGACCCCATGTCCAAGGGGTGGAGCGCAGCGGCTCAGAGATCGATGAGAAGTCTCTGATGAACCTTGAGCAGTAATTGGCCATGCCAAGGAGACTTTTGATGTCAGCAGGTGTTTTTGGGTTGGGAGCGTGTTGAACTGCTGCAACCTTTTTAGGATCTGCTGAAACGCCACCTGCAGAGAGGATGAAACCAAAAACCTCAAGTTTCGTTTTATTAAATTCACACTTCTCTCGATTCAGAGTAAGACCTGACTCTGATAGTCGCTTAAAGAGAGCTGTAAGATTGCTGTCATGATCAGCCTGGTCCCTGCCAAAGACTATAATGTCATCACTGAGATTTTTGACTCCGTTCAGTCGTTGCAGCGTCTGATAAATAGCATTTTGGAACACTTCAGCTGCAGAAGAGATTCCAAAGCTCAGTCTTTTATAGCGCCGAAGTCCCAGATGAGTAGTGAACGTCGTAATGTAGCGGCTGTCAGGGTGTAATTCAAATTGGTGGTATCCTGCCCTGAGATCAAGTTTTGAGAACACCGTAGATCCATTCAGCTCATGGATTACATCATCAATCGTGGGCGTGACGTGTCGTTCTCGTTTGATTGCAGTATTTGCTTGTCTCATGTCCACACATATCCGTACTAGGGCTGGGCAAAACGATTATTTTCCTAAGCGATGAATCTAGCAATTAATTTTTCGATGCATCGATTAATCTAACGATTCATTTTTTAATCCGATTCGATTTCGATTCGATTCGATTAACGATTTTTTTCCCCATTATTTGACTTGTATAGCAATTTCACATTTACTAATTTATGTATATAAATGAAAAACACAAATTTATTCATTTGAAGACCTTTTAATAAAAAACAAATTGCAAAATAAAGTTGTAGAGGTCGTACAATCAATACAATAGAGATAGCATTTAACAAGAAATGAAATGTGCAAACATATATAAAAGGAAAAGTTAGCAAAACATTTCAAATAAATAGCAACAATGGTGTCTTTAAACAAACAAAATGTAACATTCACTTTGCATTCTGCCAAAAAGTGCTCTCCATTCACAAAACAAAATCCACAATAACATTGTAGTACAATCTTCTGTTTTTAACAAAAAATTAAATGTTGTGCAAACAAATATAACAAAGGAAATCATAGCAAAAAATTAATAATATACAAACAGCAGCAATGGCGTCTTTGAACAAATAATGAAATGACAAGTTACCCCTAAGTAGGACTCTGTGACCAGACTTGCCCAAGCATCAGTGGTAAGGGAGATTTTGGATGTGGCCTCTTTTAGTTCATTCCTTAGTTTCTCCACTGAAGTTTCATACTTTCTCTCCATCATGCTTGTAAAATGACGCCTAGACGGCAGTGTGTAACCTGTTGGAAAGTGGTGAATCCCTCACCCACAGCAAGTGGTCTCTTGTCTTTTAAAATCATAGATAAGACGCTCTCGGTAAGTACAGCCACGTCCTGGGGTGTGCATGGTGTACTTCTTCTCTGACAGTAGTCCTCCAGACTTTTCTGTTTGTTCCTGAAACCATAAATCGCACACAGATGAAGTCGAATAATTACAAAATAATTATATGGAAAGCATATATATATATATATATATATATATATATTAGGGGTGCAACGATACACAAAATTCACGGTTCGGTTCGGTTCGATACTTTGGTGTCACGGTTCGATATTTTTTCGATACACAAAAAAATGTTCATGCCTTTTTATTAATTTGTCATTTATTAAATTTTCACGACACATTCTGCACCACCTCTCTGTGCGTTCATCATTTGTTTGAAGCCAGCTCACCTCCTGCAACCACTTTTCCGAGAATACGCGCTTCTTTTGTGGTTCGGACTCCTGACATTTCTTTGGAGGTGGAGGAACACCAAAGTAATTGCTTAAAGGAGCTTCTTCGACATCTTTAAGAGTTCTAAACAAATGTCTGTCCTCCTCCTGAAAATCTTATGTATGCAAACACGAGTTGCAACTTCTTATCTTGTGCGCGTTTTTTATTTTGACAGCGAATACGCACCTGCGGACCACTTATGTGCAGACCTGGTTATTTAGCTCGTCATATTGCAGCCACAGAAATTCTTTTGTCCATGAAACCATAAAGCTGCACTTTCTTTTTGCCTTATAGTCTGATTTGTCATAACTTTTCCGTTTTGTGGTAAGCTTTTCTTTGGCTGTCACTTCTTCACCCTGACCTGTCTTATTTGGCTCAGCAGAACTAAAATATATATCCTGCTGCTTTTACACACGCACTCACATAACGCTCAGCGATTCTCTGTGCGATCAACCTCTCACATGTTTAAGCTTGCTGCGGGAGATTTCACTTGTCATGTTTGCATAGTAAGCTAACGATTGATAAGACGATGTCAGAGGAATTAGTGCGCAAATTATCATCACTCACCAATCAGTACTGTCGCTCTCTATACACAGTTCACGCGATTGCAAAGTGAAAGCAAAAAACAAGCGCAAATTCAAACGCGATTTCAATTATGTCACATATTGACAGTGGCTCACCGATGCCAATGACATAATTACCCAGCTACATTTCCGAAAGAATGCAAAAGCATTGACATATATTTTTCCTTCCTACGATAGGCCGACGGGCAGGGCAGCCCGACTGGAAAAATCGCTAGCCCCGGGGCGTCGGGCTAGCGATTTTGCGAGCCCTGTATCTGATTGAGGAATCACTCATCTTTGGAAAAGAGAGTTTATTACAGAGAAATGTCTCTTTCCAAAATAAAAGCTATACTATACGCTTCTTCTGGGCTATATTCTCAGCAGCATATTAAACATATCAGGTCCCCATAAGGAGAATCATGTGCTAACGGCTGTCTAAATGACTCGGGTAAAGTTTGTATGCATGCTTGTTGTTTTTGTCTGCTTCCACTTGTCTTTGCACTAGGATGCTATCGGGTAAATGTGCAGTCATATTCGTTGTGTTCCCACTAGTGCTGTCAGCCTTAATCTGAAATGAGGTTAACGCCACAACACGGCAAATTTCCGTTAACGAGCTACCGCGGATTGCCCCGTGTGTGGGGCTGGACAGCGTCAACACATTAACGAGCTAACTGCGCTAACACACTAGTTCCCACTCATGTAATTGAGCATTGCGTGGCACATCTGACATACTGCTTTACTTTTGTCCATGACACGCTTACCTTCAGGGTCATACGTCACATGAAGACCAAAATAGTTCCAGACGCCAGATCTGAATGAGGGTGGGGAAGGTTCAATTTGCCATGTTGCAACGAGCTTAACTTCTGTCTCGCTAGCTTGCCCTGCGCTCAGTGAATCTGCGTTCGACTACTCCGCCTAGGCTGCACTGTCGAGCGCAGATCCACTGAGCGCTCAACACAGACAGCACCGTCAGAAGGAAAGTTGATAAAATAAATTAAAAATGTTGTATTGTTCGATACATATGCGTACCGAACCGAAAGCACTGTATCGAACGGTTCAATATCGATACGAGTATCGTTGCACCCCTAATATATATATATATATATATATATATATATATATACACTCACGCACACACACACTGTTATGCCATGTGCTTTCATAGCATAACAGTAAAAGGTTAATGATAATCCCTAATGTTGAACATATGATATGCAGTAATCGTGATGGCTGCAAAAAATAACGTTTAAACAGCCATAGCTGATGGCACCTTTACTGGTGCACTGCTTTCTAGTCATTAGATGGCATAACTTTGTCCTATAAGATCAAGCTGGAGAAGCATTATGTATAAAAACAGCGTTTAAATAGGATGAAACACATTAAATTTGACAAATCAAGAGTTTGTTGTCATTTTGATTTTGCAAGCACTTTAACAATGTTGTAATAGTGTCCACGACGGCTACGTTTAGCAGGTGGTGCGTTATCCTTAACATTTTTCCTGCGGCCAATTCGCTGTCTCACATTTTCGTCTTCCGCCGATTCTGATAATCAGCCTGCGCGCATTCCGACTCATTTTGCATGAATTAACGGGTAAAAACTAGCGTTAGTAAAAAAGTTGAAAACTTACGGTGGTTTGTCCTTTGCAGAAGCTGCTCCTGGATGCCGTCGTGCTTTCATGATAGGCCATTTCCACCTCACAAAGCCGGCAAACGACTGAATCACTTCCTTTTCGGTTAAAATATCCCCATACTGTAAAACTGCGTGTTCGGGTGGAGTGGTTTAAGTCGACTGCAACTGCCTCACTCATGTTGCCGCTACTCGCTGCCGCCATGTCTTTTTTTGAAAGTGGCGACGCATCGACGCAGATTTTTTTACGTCGACGTATTTTACGTGTCGACGTAATCGATTACGTCGACGCGTTGTCCCAGCCCTAATCCGTACGTCGTCCGGATTCTTTGGTTTTGGCAGTGTTACAATGGGTGAAACCCAAGGTGATGGTCCCGTAACCTTTTCAATCATGTCATCAGCTTCTAGTTTCTGAAATTCGTCCTCCACTTTTTGACGTAAATGAAAAGGAACACGTCTGTGTGGTTGACAGGTTGATTTTACATCTGTGTTTATGTGCAGTTTCGCTTGAAAAACTTTGAGTTTTCCAATTCCCTTGAAAAGTTCTGGGTGTTGTTCTACTAGCTTGTCTGCAACAGAACGTTGAGACTGAGAAGAGACCGCAGTGACAATATGGAGGAGTCCCAAGGCTTTTGAGGTTTCAAAACTCAAAAATATTGAAGCCTCCTCCTTTAATGACAAAGAAGGAACACCTAACTGTTTTGTCTTGTTTTTCCACACTGCACCTGAATGCACCACACACAGGGAGAGACGTAGATGAGTGGTATGGGTAAATCTTGATGTCTGTAGAAGTCAACGTAGGACGTGGTGTCAGTTTGTTGTAGGTAGCTTCAGTTAAGCAGTTAGCAGTGGCCCCAGAATGGATTAGCACCGGTATCTGGGTGCCCATTACTCTGACTTCAGTATGTGGGAGTTTAGGATGTTGAGCTGTGTTCACCACATATACATAAGCGTCATCACTGCTGGATGTGTGCCCTGTCTCCACGTGTGCAGCGCTATCTGTTAGTTGATGAACAGTTTGCGGTGGCAGATTTTTCTTCTACTTCTTTCCACAATGTGTCTCTTTTCTCTTTGAGCGACATTGCTTTGCAAAATGATTGTATTTGCCACAAGAATGACAGATTTTGTCTTTGGCTGGGCAGCCTTGCTCATGAGGATATCTGCCTCCACAGTTTCCACAGCGGTTATTCGGCTGCCATGAGGGTGTCCATTTGTTTCTAGCCGTGGTGTCACGTCCTGTTTTGTGCTGTACTTTATTAACTGCAGCTGTCTTGTCAGCTTCCATCCCTGTAGCTTGCAATTCAGACAACTCACATGCACGCCCATGATTTAATAGATCATCCAATGTTAAATCAGGTTCTCTGAGTGCTTTTCTACGCAGCTGTGATGATGTACAGCTTTGGATAATTTGTGTTTTGATTTCTGCAGTCATGTCTGCAAACTCACAGTTTTTGGCTAGAATCCTAAGCCTGGTGTGATAGTTGTCCAGCGTTTCACCTGATTCCTGCACCACTTTCCTGAATAGATAAATCTGATACTGCGCGTTTTTCTTAGGCGCAAAGTATGCTGACAATTTCTGTTTTGTATCTGCGTACTTGTCGCCAACCGTTGCTAACGTGTCGTAAACGTCATGCACTTTTTCACCAGCCACATGCAGCAATAATGCTCTTAATCTTGCATCTCCAGTAATATTCATTGCCGTGGTGTGGTTTTCAAACCTCTGAAGCCATTTCGTCCAGCGAGGTCCGACGGAACCGAGGTCGGTGTCCGTGTCGAAGGGTGGAAGTGGAGTAGCGTGTGCAGCCATGTTCTTGTCTCCTAAGCTCCGGGTAGGGCAACTTCCTTCGTCTTGCTTTGGTTGTAACCTTTACTCTCGTCGCCAGTGTAATGTTTGCATGCCTCAAACATTAATGATGACACCTTCAGTATTTCTCAGTTCCATTCTTTAATTCTCAGGCTTGCAGCGGCAACACAGTCTGCAGCGCTAACTTGTTCATCTACCGTTTTCTGTTGTCTCCTTTTTCTATATCCTCCTTCCGCCTTACATTCGACCTTTCAAAATAAAAGTTCTGTAAACATCACAGGTACCACCGTCTTTCCCTCGCCCAGTTTGAGGGCGAGTAGGGGTGGGCGATATAAACGATATCTGATAGAAACAATATAAATTTGGCCAACGATAGAGATTTTGACTATACCGCTCTATCCGATAGCGCATGTTGATGATGTCATCAAGCTGCGCCTGTTTTGGTCGAAAGCATAGCGGCGGCTAAAACCATTATCATCTGCAAATTATGGCGGGCGACAGTCATAGCAAAGAGATGAAGCACTTTTGAAATATGGGGCAAGCCAAAAACTGGGCTTCCTCCACTTCCGTAACATTGATTCATTAATGTTGAATTCTGTCGCAGCTGTTGTATTCCCATGTTGTTGCAGTATATTAATAACTAACCTCGTATTGTGGATGAATAATCTCAGTTGTTCTCCTGACTGAAGTTTGGCCCGTGTATAGCATCCTGCTTTGCGATTGCATTTGTCCCTGACCACCAGAATCCCTCACGTTAACTTTTAATGAGTGGAGCAAAAGTTGGCGTTCATCCTCCAGCTTCACTGTGCTAATGTTATGCTAACATAGCTGTGTCGCTAGCAATCACGTAGCACAACATTATATACCAGGTAATCCAACTTCAGTAACCCTACAAACGCCTCTGCCGTTTAGTTTTCTGTCTTCATTTATGTTGGAAGTGGTAGCAGAGCTGTACGTTTTCATTAGTTTCAAAAGTCTCTGTCAGAACATGGTATGAAATGTTTAGGTGTAAACTAGCGAGCTAACTTCCTGTTAACTTCTAACTCCGTTAAATTTAATAAATTCTGTTTTCATGGATGTAAAACGTAATTGTTACACCCGATAAAGCAGCAACGCTGAGGATTCAATTAAAGATGAAAGAATTTAGACCGTTTTTAACTCTTAGTGTTCGTTTGACTTTGGGACCTGAAATGGACGGAGTTTTGGACCCAGATTACTCCGCGAAGCTCCTCACTACGGCAGCCGTAATGCTCTGACAATCCATCAAGCAGTGCGGCTTACCAAAGTTGTGCTAAAAAAATTTTCTTGACGTTTTTTAAACAATTTTTGCACGCAGAAATCGGTTCGAGGTCACCAGAATTCATACATAAGGCACATTCTCGATTTTTGAGAAAATTAAAGGATTTTTTTTGTGGAAAATACGTTATACAGAAGAAAAGAATATATATCAGTGATTATTCAATTCAATTCAATTCAATTTTATTTATATAGCGCCAAATCACAACAAATGTCGCCTCAAGGCGCTTCATAGATACAGAGAAAAGCCCAACAATCATATGACCCCCTATGAGCAAGCACTTTGGCGACAGTGGGAAGGAAAAACTCCCTTTTAACAGGAAGAAACCTCCGGCAGAACCAGGCTCAGGGAGGGGCGGCCATCTGCTGCGACCGGTTGGGGTGAGAGAAGGAAGACAGGATAAAAGACATGCTCTGGAAGAGAGACAGAGATTAATAACAGACATGATTCAATACAGAGAGGTCTATTAACACATAGTGAGTGAGAAAGGTGACTGGAAAGGAAAAACTCAATGCATCATGGGAATCCCCCGGCAGCCTACATCTATTGCAGCATAACTAAGGGAGGATTCAGGGTCACCTGGTCCAGCCCTAACTATATGCTTTAGCAAAAAGGAAAGTTTTAAGCCTAATCTTAAAAGTAGAGATAGTGTCTGTCTCCCGAATCCAAACTGGAATCTGGTTCCACAGAAGAGGGGCCTGAAAACTGAAGGCTCTCCCTCCCATTCTACTTTTAAATACTCTAGGAACAACAAGTAGGCCTGCAGAGCGGGAGCGAAGTGCTCTAATAGGGTAATATGGTACTACAAGGTCATTAAGATAAGATGGGGCCTGATTATTTAAGACCTTGTATGTGAGGAGCAGGATTTTGAATTCAATTCTGGATTTAACAGGAAGCCAATGAAGGGAAGCCAAAACAGGAGAAATATGCTCTCTCTTTCTAGTCCCTGTCAGTACTCTTGCTGCAGCATTTTGGATTAACTGAAGGCTTTTCAGTGAGTTTTTTGGACATCCTGATAATAATGAATTGCAGTAGTCCAGCCTGGAAGTAATAAATGCATGAACTAGTTTTTCAGCATCACTCTGAGACAGGATATTTCTAATTTTAGAGATGTTGCGCAAATGGAAGAACGCAGTCTTACATATTTGTTTAATATGTGCGTTGAAGGACATATCCTGATCAAAAATGACTCCAAGGTTCCTCACAGTGTTACTGGAGGCCAAGGTAATGCCATCCAGAGTAAGAATCTGGTTAGATACCATATTTCTAAGCTTTTCAGCGCCGAGTACAATGACCTCAGTTTTATCTGAGTTAAGAAGCAGAAAGTTAGTGGCCATCCAAGTCTTTATGTCTTTAAGACATTCCTGCAGTTTAACTAATTGGTGTGTGTTATCTGGCTTTATGGACAGATAGAGCTGGGTGTCATCTGCATAGCAGTGAAAATGTATGCTATGTCTTCTAATGATGCTGCCTAGGGGAAGCATGTATAATGTAAACAGAATTGGTCCTAGCACTGAACCCTGTGGAACTCCATAATTAACCTCAGTGTGTGAAGAGGACTCTCCATTTACATGCACAAATTGGAGTCTATTAGATAGATATGATACAAACCACTGCAGTGCAATACCTGTAATACCTACAGCATGTTCTAATCGCTCTAACAGGATATTATGGTCAACAGTATCGAACGCTGCACTAAGGTCAAGAAGGACAAGCACAGAGATGAGTCCACTGTCAGAGGCCATAAGAAGATCATTTGTAACCTTCACTAAAGCTGTTTCTGTGCTGTGATGAACTCTGAAACCTGACTGAAACTCTTCAAATAAACCATTCCTCTGCAGATGATCTGTTAGCTGTTTGACAACTACTCTTTCAAGGATTTTTGATATGAAAGGAAGGTTGGAGATTGGCCTATAATTAGCTAAGACTGCTGGGTCTAGAGATGGCTTTTTGAGTAAGGTTTAACTGCAGCCACCTTGAAGGCCTGTGGTACATAGCCGATTATTAGAGATAGGTTGATCATATATAAGATCGAAGAATTAATCAATGGCAGGACGTCTTTGAGCAGTTTTGTAGGAATGGGGTCTAAAAGACACGTTGATGGTTTGGAGGAAGTAATTATTGAAGTTAACTCAGAAAGATCGATTGGAGAAAAAGAGTCTAACTTAACATCAATGGAACTAAGAGTAGCTGTAGATTATATTACATCTGTGGGATGATTATTGGTAATTTTTTCTCTAATGATAAAAATTTTATTTGTGAAGAAGTTCATGAAGTCATCACTAGTTAACGTTAAAGGGGGATGGTTGGCTCAAAAGAGCTCTGACTTTTTGTCAGCCTGGCTACAGTGCTGAAGAGAAACCTGGGGTTGTTCTTATTTTCTTCAATCAGTGATGAGTAGTAAGCTGTTCTGGCTTTGCCGAGGGCTTTCTTATAAAGCAACAAACTATTTCTCCAGGCTAAATGATGATCCTCTAAATTTGTGACACGCCATTTCCTCTCCAGATTACGAGTCATCTGCTTTAGGGTACGTGTTTGAGAATTATACCACGGGGTCAGGTACTTCTGATTAGAGACCTTAGTTTTCACCGGAGCTACAGTATCCAGAGTCGTACGTAGTGAGGAGGTGAAATTATTAACAAGATAATCGACCTCTGTTGGGGTAGCGTTCAGATAGCTGCTCTGCTCTGTGTTGGTACAGGGCATTGACGATGATAACAGTGGCTGGATTATATTCTTAAACTTAGTTACAGCGCTTTCAGAAAGACATCTACTTTGATAAAGTCCACTCTCCACTGCTGCGTAATCAATTATTGTAAATGTAAATGTTATCAAGAAATGATCAGACAGGAGAGGGTTTTCAGGAAACACTGTTAAATGTTCAGTTTCTATGCCATATGTTAAAACAAGATCTAGAGTGTGATTAAAGTGGTGGGTGGGTTCTTTTACATTTTGAGAGAAACCAATTGAGTCTAACAACAGATTAAATGCCATGTTGAGGCTGTCATTTTTAGCATCAACATGGATGTTAAAATCACCCACAATAATTATTTTATCTGAGCTCAGAACTAAATTAGATATAAAGTCTGAGAAATCAGACAGAAACTCTGTGTAAGTCCCAGGTGGACGATAGATGATAACAAGTAAGACTGGTTTCTGAGTTTCACAGCTGGGGTGGACAATGTTAAGCATCAGGCTTTCAAATGAATTAAAAGTCTGTCTTGGTCTTTCATTAATTAATAGACTGGTGTGAAAAATTGCTGCAAAACCGCCCCCTCGACCTGTGCTTCGAGATTTCTGGTAGTTAGAATGACTCGGGGGTGTTGATTCATTTAAACTAACATAATCATCCTGCTGCAACCAGGTTTCTGTAAGGCAGAGTAAATCAATTTGTTGATCAATTATTAAGTCATGTACTAACAGAGACTTGGAGGAGAGAGACCTAATATTTAATAATCCACATTTCACTGTTTTACTCTTTGGTTCAGATGTGGATACTGTATTGTTCTTTCTTTGTAAATGTTTAAGTTGTTTGTTGCTGGTTTTTAGTTTGTTTTTTGTCTTTTTGGAAGCAGACACAGTCTCTATGGAGATGGGTTTTTGGGGGGGTAGCAGGAGGAGAGAAGCTGCAGAGAGGCGTGTAAGACTGCAACTCTGCTTCCTGGTCCCAACTCTGGATAGTCATGTTTTGAGGGGTTTAATAAATTTGTCGATATTTCTAGAAATGAGAGCTGCTCCATCCAAAGTGGGATGGATGCCATCTCTCCTAACAAGACCAGGTTTCCTCCAGAAGGTTTGCCAATTATCTATGAAGCCCACATCATTTCTGGGACACCACTCAGACAGCCAGCAATTTAAGGAGAACATGCGGCTAAACATGTCACTCCTGGTCTGATTGGGGAGGGGACCAGAGAAAACTACAGAGTCCGACATTGTTTTGGCAAAGTTACACACCGATTCAATATTGATTTTAGTGACTTCCGATTGGCGTAACCGGGTGTCATTACTGCCGACGTGAATTATGATTTTACTGAATTTACGTTTACCCTTAGCCAGCAGTTTTAAATTTCCTTCAATGTCGCCTGCTCTGGCCCCTGGAAGACAATTGACTATGGTTGCCGGTGTCTCTAGCTTCACATGTCTGAGAACAGAATCACCAATTACCAGAGTTTGACCCCCAGCGGGTGTGTCACCGAGTGGGGAAAAACGGTTAGACACATGAACGGGTTGGTGGTGTACCTGGGGCTTCTGTTTAGGACTATGCTTCCTCCTCACCGTTACCCAGCCGCCTTCTTTCCGCAGCTGCTTGGGATTTGCCGGGGAACAGCTAGCGGGGCCTACGCTATCTTCGGCTGCACCAGCTAAAGGGGCCTGGCTAGCTAAGGGTGAGAGAAGGGTGCAAAGCCGAGTCTCCAGATCAGTAATCCTGGCCTCCAGAGCTGCAAATATGCTACATTTGTTACAGATATCATTACTGCTAAAGGAGGCCGAGGAGTAACTAAACATCTGACACAATGAGCAAGAAAGTGCAGAAGGGACAGGTGAAGTAGCCATGAAGCTAACGGGTCGGCTACGAGCTAAGCTAGCGAAACAGTACAGAGACAGTGAGTGAATACTTTGGCTATAAATTAGGTAGTGAGTACACAGAAAGTGTGCTTCGGATGAAGCACGTGAAGATTATACTGTGGAAAAAAAAGAATGTATTTAAAAGTTGTTAATTAAACTGCTAAGCAAATAAGCTACTCAGAAACACCACTGTGTTTGAGCAGGAACAGGAAGCGATACTATACCACAGAGCGAGCGAACACCAAGTGACAGCGCCACCGACAGGACAGGAGGAGACAAACCGATTAGAGCTGGGCGATAGAACAATAACGATATGTATTGCGAAATACCTTTTTCTCGATAGAAAAATTAAATTATTGCGATAGACCTCATCTTTCTCTCTCTTCCTCTCTTATAAAAAATGAATAGCCAATACAAATTAAGTAGTGCAGAGCCGAACCAATCACAGCCGCAGCATCACGTCATGTATCTTGTTATGTACAGCTCAAGTGCCAAGCCGCGCATGTGTATTTGTTTGGGAAGCAGCCAGCCGCCGTGAGGCCGGGTAATGGAGAAAATGAGTGTTCCGACTAGAGAAAAGTCTAGGTGACCAAGTTACCGAAGAGAGCACAGATGACGGTTCCAATGCCGGAGAGATTGTCGAAAGGAAAGGCCAGAGAAGTTCCGTAGTGTGGAGGTTTTTCGGCTATTTGAAGTCTGACAAAAAACAGAGTAACGGGCACTGTAAATTGTGCCGAAAGCATGTTTGCACAAAGTCTGGAAATACAACAAACCTTTTTTATCACCTGAAGCAGTACCACCCACGCTCAATCTCTGACTGAAAGCGCTAATTCGTCATCGAAAACAACCAGGGGAATCCCTGTGAAGCAGCAACAGTCAATTGAGTCTGCTTTCTCCAGCGTCTTACCATATGACAAAAAAGCTAAGAGACATAGCAACATAACGAATGCCATAGCTTACTGTCTTGCTAAAGACATGCTACCAATAAACACGGTCCACAATGAAGGATTCAAGCAGCTAATTAAGGTAATGGATCCTCGTTACCAACTCCTTGAACATAAACATGTCTCTCAGACAGCGCTTCCAAAGCAATATTATATAAGTTAGTCAATTTTGTCTCTTCTTCTGTAAAATAAACTAAGATTTATTCTTAGAATTAATATTTTGTTTCTAAGTGGAACTGACAATTTAGTAGTCTGTTTTGTTTGTTCTATTTTGAAACTTAAAGGCTTTAGCGGCTACTTTTTGTGTAGTTTGTAATATTTGCCTTTATTTTGCCTAAACTGAAGCCTCATTTTAAGTACATCTGCCCTGTTGAACTTATTATGGGAAATAAATATTTAAATCAAAACAAGCTGCTGATTATTTCACATTTTACTTGTGAGCAACAGCACATTTAAATCTTACATATATAGTTATTTG
The DNA here is from genome assembly GCF_056152115.1 of Neolamprologus brichardi. NCBI lineage: Eukaryota > Metazoa > Chordata > Actinopteri > Cichliformes > Cichlidae > Neolamprologus > Neolamprologus brichardi. Next base: position 4,555,422 of record NC_142113.1, read on the forward strand.
GCTTATATCGTGATATATATCGTTACCGCACATGCTCAAACGGTCTCATCAAGTCCCGATTTAATTCGATTTATGCTGTGTTATCAGTGTTTGCATTGATAGCATGGCTGTGGTGTCATATCAGTGTATGCTCTCGGTGTTTGCTGATATCAAACTGTGGTATGAGGACCACTGTGGGTTGATCTTTGTAGTGATACTCACTCCTTTTTTTTTATTTAGACCTGGTTTAATTCTGGTATAGTTGAATATTTGTATATAATCCCAGCAGCTGTCAGACTCTATAACAGGGGTCACCAGCCTTTCTTAAAACTGAGAGTTAGATAAAATTGTGAACAGTTTGGTTCATCTTTAGTTATATGGTTCTATCCAGCATATTCTATCTTGATATGCTGTCTTATCACAGGCTAATTTTTCAAAAATATTAACAATGATTTATGCAAGGAAAGGGCTACATACAACTCTTTATTTCTATTAATGTCTTACTTCATTCCTACCTGATTGACATGTTTAGGAATTATGAGTGATTGGCTCACTGTAGTGGTAAAAGTTGCTACCAATCAAATTATGATATGTTAAAGTTAAAACAAAACACAACTGACTGTTTTATATTATATCTAATTTATATTATGTAATTATCCTTATAATTACAAAATGTTTTATGTAAGATTTATGTTTTGTAATTTAAATCTGACATCACAAAAGTATTTTGGAGTTTGAATATTTTGTAATTTTTTGTAATTTTGTAACTGCAGTACACATAATATTAATTTTGAACAATTTTGTCCAGGTTCCTTGACACCAGGGACTCCTCCAGGACCATCGCGTTCAGTTACAGAGTCGGTGTGTCCACGGTGTGCCAGATCATCCCCCAGGTAGCGACGGCCATCTGGGACTGTCTAGTGGACGACTTCATGGCTGTGCCTTCACCTGGAGACTCATAGAGAAAGTATATACAGTGGTCCCTCATTTATTGCAGCAGGGTTTCTCAGAATAACTAGCCCCTCGCCACACACTTTATACACTTTATTTATTTATTTTTTTTTTACACACACACACGAAGATTAGTCACAGTTCTCACAAGTTGATTCTCACAGTGCAAACCTTTGTAGATTTCAAAACGTAAAAGTATCATTATGCCGTGTTTTTTCTTCGTCTTCCTGCCAATTTTGTGCTTCTTTTTCCCTCCAGGAGTGATGATGTCATCATCACTCCATAAGCCAATGAGATTATCACATGACATTTATGAACAGGGATATCTCTTTTTACAGTAACTGTTTTCAATTTAACGTAATATTTAAGTGTTTCTTAGTTTTAGACTAGTTGGTTAGTCTATTTCAATGTTTTAAACCATATCCCAGGTTTTTACTTCACCATTTATAGAGTTTTAACAAGCAAATAAAAGACAGAGCTTAATTCTGTAAAGATTAGATGAAAAATACTCAAAGGATAAATTCAATTGGTTTATTATTTTGTTACATAAGTTGAAAAAAGTAAAACAAGTAACTACAGAAACAACATAAAAGGAAACTTAAACAATCAAATAAATAAATGAAGGGGGGGGGGAGAAGGGGTAAGGGGGGAAGGGGGGAAGGGAGGAGGAGAGAAAACCCCAACAATCCCCTCTGAGCAAGCACTAGGCGACAGTGGGGAGGAAAAACTGCCTTTTAACGGGCAGAAGCCTCCAGCAGAACCAGGCTCAGGAGGGGGCAGTCAACTGCTGGGACTGGTTGGGGGGGGGGGGGGGGGTGAAAAAAAGAAAAAAGATTAAGAAGGTAGGGAATATGTGTTAGGAGAGAAAGGGAGAGGGGGGACAGGAGAGGTGAAAATGAAGATGGATCACAGGTGGAGGAGGACGAGGCTAAATCATCTGAATAACCAGCAGACGCCTCTTTTCTTCATTTCCAGGTATTTTTCCATGAGCGCTTTTTTCTCCAGGATAAGGGTTCTCAACTGATCGTTTGTTTCTGCATTTTGCTCCTCGAGTTGCTTGCATCTTTGCTCCATTTCTTTTAATCCTGCTTGTTCTTTTCTAGGCTTTTCTTTCGGGTCTTCGTATGTTGCCTCCTCCATTCGATTTGCCTTGCACATGTCTGTATTTCTCTCTTGTTTTTTCTTGTACATCTCTTCTATCAGGTCAATTTTTCTCTTGAATACTTGATGCATAAGCAGCAGGTATTCATATTTTTTCTCTTGTTGTTGCTTTTGTGCCTGCATTTCACTTATTTGGCTCTTCAAGTCACTGACCCTCAACAACATCTCATTCATGAGCTCTGAGTGTTCTTTCCTCATTCCATCGATCGTACACTGCATCTCTGAACATTGTCTTTCCAGTATTTCCTTTTCTCTTTCCAGGTCAGGTGTTTTTTCCCTCATTTCATTATAAAATTCTCGCAGTTCTAGATTCCTTCTCTCAAAGTCCTGGAGAATACGTTTTTCTTCTTCCTGTTTCTCTTTTTCTTCAAGAAGCTCTTTATTTTTGCACTCTGTTTCATCAAACCTGACTTTCAGCTCTACGTACATTTCCCTCATGGCTTTGAGTTTGTCCTCCATTGGTATTTCTGTTTCTCTTTCCAGTTCAGGTGTTTTGTCCTTCATTTCATTACAAAATTCTCGCAGTTCTAGATTCCTTCTCTCAAAATCCTGGAGAATACGTTTTTCTTCTTCCTGTTTCTCTTTTTCTTCAAGAAGCTCTATATTTTTGCACTCTGTTTCACCAAACCTGACTGCCAGATCTACGCACATTTCCCTCATGTCTTTGAGTTTGCGCTGCAATCGTATTGTCTTTTTTCTTTCCAGTTCAGATGTTTTTTCCTTCATTTCATTACAAAATTCTCGCAGTTCTAGATTCCTTCTCTCAAAGTCCTGGATAATACGTTTTTCTTCTTCCTGTTGCTTTTTTTCTTCAAGAAGCTCTTTCAGTTTGTGCTCCATTTGTATTTCCTGTTCAGTCTTCTGTTGGCGGATTTTTTCAATTGTTTTCTCAGCTTCATCGAGCTTTCCTTGAAGTATCTGTATCTCCTCAATAGTAGCTTTCTTTCCTTGAAGCTGGGCAGATGTTTCTTTTAATTCGGCACTCTGTGTTCCCGATGAAAAAATACGGGAAAAAAAATTCTTTCGTCCTTGACCAAACTTCATTCCCTCATTGATAATTTTTATATCAGGCTGCCGTTGCTGTTTTCCTTCCAGGTCTTTATTTCGTGCTTCCAATTGTCTGCACTTCTCCTCTAGTTGAAGCTTCTCTTCTTCAATTTGTTTAACTTTGTCATGGAGGTCAGAGTTTTCCTTCTGACTTTCCTGTAATGCCCTTTGGATTGATAAGACAACATCCATGGTTATTTCTCCTGAAGAGATTGGCTGGCCAGACCACGAAGGAGAGGCAGCATTATTTATTTTTCTTTGTCGGCGTTTTCGTCCCATGTTGGAGCCTGTGCACAGTGACTCTGAAAAGGCTTAGAAATATTTGCAAATGTATCTCGTGTCGAACGTTTGAAGTCTGCGAACAAACTGCTTTAAAATTGCTGCTTCTGATCCCTATTTATAGACTTCAGAACTTCAAAGGATCAAAGGTATTAATGATGTCACATCTTGTGACATCATCATTCCGTAAGCCAATCAGATGGTCACATGACATTTTAAAATGGGGATGTTTTTTTTTGTTTTTTTGTTGTTTTTTTTTTTAAAGTTTTTTTGGAGTTTTCACCATTTGCTCCAGGAGCTGCGCCTGGATGACGGCCGCTTTCAGCGGTACTGTTATGTTTGCATGCCTCAAACATTAATGATGACACCTTCAGTATTTCTCAGTTCCATTCTTTAATTCTCAGGCTTGCAGCGGCAACACAGTCTGCAGCGCTAACTTGTTCATCTACCGTTTTCTGTTGTCTCCTTTTTCTATATCCTCCTTCTGCCTTACATTCGACCTTTCAAAATAAAAGTTCTGTAAACATCACAATCACCTCCTTTTTTTTTTTTTCTTTAACAAACATAGGTACTCAGTGAGGTGAATTATTAATCTGAACCTATGATAACAACACCTAATAAAATTACTGAACGTTCTTATTACTTGAGTTTCTCCACACCTAAACATCACTTAAACAGCACTGCATTTGCGCAGATCTCTGACTAATCACTATCAACATTCAACACTAGAATACTGGTTACAGTGTTAGAGTCAGGAACAACAAACATGTTACACGCAGCGTAACCTTTAACGGGTCACTCAGATATTCAAGTCTTAGATGTGATGTAATCAGACAGATGCATAGGTACGCGTCTGTTTGATCTGACTGGGTATCCGGGCTTGTCTGTTAAGGCGGGGTCGACATGCCGTCCAGGTGGGGCATCTTCAAGTCCATGTCTGATTTTCTTGAAGAATGAGGCATTCCTGACAATTGAGTGTCCATCCCTTGTAGCTGTAATTTCAGAACCCTTAACTTTAGTCACTTTATAGGGTTTTGCATTGTATGGTGTGGATAATTTGTTGTGCTTGGGTTGGCGATGCAGCACTGTGTCACCCAGACTTGGTGAGTGTGGTCTGGCGCGACGAGTTGCATCTGCGATCACCTTCATCTTGATCTTTGCACTATCATCCCTTGCTCTCACTTCAGCATCTGAACACTTCCGTGGAGTGGTGTTAACGAAAGGGAGCTTGGTGTATAGCTGGCGTTGAAACAGTATTTCAGCTGGTGAGCTCGCTGTTGTGCAATGAGGTGTAGATCTGTCCTCACGAAGAAAGATGTTTAGTTGCTGTCTCCATGGTGTGCCCTGCATCTCGGCAACTCTCAGTGCTTTGCATAGGGTTCTCATAAATCTCTCAGCAATGGCATTCGCCTGAGGCCAACAAGGTGTGATTTTGCAATGATGAAATCCTAGGTAGTCTGCAAACTGTGAGAAAGCCTCACTGTTAAAAGGAGGACCATTGTCAGTTTTTACTGTCCTTGGGATTCCAAACATGGAGAACACTTCGTCAATGACTGGGATAACAGAAGATGCTGATGTTGAGCGTACACTTTCAACGACTGGATAGCGAGAATACTCGTCTGTGATAACGAGCAGGTATTCCCCCGTAGGGAGTGGTCCATAAAAGTCTGCACTGACACTGTGCCAGGGCGTTTCGGGTAATGGTGACATCTGCAGAGGGTCAGTGTGTGTGACAGGTGTGCTAGCTTGGCATGGCAGACAGTTTTGAACTGCAGATTCTGCTTTCCGATCAATCTCTGGGAACCATACTTTGGTACGTAGCAGCGCTTTGGTCTTGACGATACCCTGGTGCCCTTCGTGTGCCAGTTGTATTGCTCTTTCTTGTAGGACAGTTGGAATAACTATCCTCGTGCCTCTGAGTATGAAGTCAGATGAGTCAGCTACTGTTAGTTCACTTTGAACATGTTTGAATGATTTCAAAATGTCAGCATGCTGGGATTTATCTGTTAGATGCCACGTGTTGTTCCTGATGTGACCGATGACTTCCTGCAGAACCTGGTCTTTCAGAGTCTCTGTTTTTATCTCGTGAAGTGTCATGGCTTTTGGAGTGATAAGAGAAGAAATTGACATACTCTTCTGCAACCTTGCATGCACGAGCACTTTCATTCTCCTGTGTTGGCACTGGATGACGTGACATAAAGTCAGCTGGATTATCAGCTCCTTTTCTGTATTCCACTCTGAAGTTATATGGCTGAAGTCTCAGTCCCCATCTTTCTATTCTGGCAGGTGGTTTTGATCTTGGGTTATTCCAGATGATTTTGAGTGCCTTGTGATCGGTCACCAGTGTGAATGGATGTCCATAAACATAGAAATGGAAATGTTCGCAACTCCACACAATGGCGAGTGCTTCTTTCTCAGTCTGCGAGTATCTCAACAGAGCTATCGAGGGGCTTGAAACATGGTGCCTGTGTTTGGCTTGGCCGCTGTTGCTGCTCCGTGTTTTTGTCAACTGCTTCAGTATATTGTTTTTTATCTTGTCATCTCATCTGTGATATATCATGAAGGTCTAATTGCTACTCTGATCTACAGTTCACATACATTGTTGAGTATCAAAATATGTATGGTAAAAAATTTTGACAGCTGGCAGAGCTACCACCAGGCTTCCCCTCCGCCGTTTGTCTGCCCTCCTCCCTCTCCCGACTACCAGTACCTGTTCTTAGCTCCAAACAATAACCCAGGAGCAAAAACAAGGTTAAGGAGGTCGTCTAGAAGGGGCTGTAGGTCTGGTGTACAGGCTAAAAGGAAACGTGCCCGACAGAGGGGATTTCTTCCGCTCCATGGTAGAGAACGTCTCCGGTATTTGGTACCGGTTCCCCTCCAGGACGCGGATAAGGCCGATCGGTTACCACCTACCCGGCTTTTCATCACGGGCGAACAGAACGATTACCTGGATCGGCGTCTTGTCTGGAGATGCGGGATGCTTTCACTTTGGCCTATCATTCTACAAGACCACAATTCCACAGCTAGAGGTACCGGGAGACTACGTCCTCATTCCAGGTGTCTGCTGTCAATTCCCCGTCAATCAGCTCTTGACGACGTCAGCCTGTCACCTCCGCTTCAGATCGCTCTCCTGAACGCTCGCTCCATAGCCAACAAATCATTTGTACTGAATGACTTTTTTAGCAGTAATAGTCTGGACTTCATGTTTCTCATGGAATCTTGGCAGCGGGAGAATGAATTTATCCACCTTAATGAGCTCTGCCCGGGCGGCTGTCGCTTCATCGGGACTCCGCGTTTGGACCGTCGTGGTGGTGGTCTGGTCACTATTCACCGAGACAATTTCGCTTGCAGGACTGTGGACTCTGAGTTTTCCCTTCCTTTGAGTCACAACTTCTTAAGGTTGGTTCTTCAGATATATTTTATTGTGTTTTAATTTACCGCCCTCCCGGCCCCGCTGGTGTTTTTATTAAAGATTTTACGGACATTTTATCTTCCATTATTAAACTGGAGAAAGTCTTAATGATTGGGGATTTCAACCTCCACGTGGATGATCTTAGCTGTAGCATGGCCTCTGACTTTTTATCTATTAAAGACTCTTTTAGTTTTATTCAGCATGTCTCTGGGCCCACCCATGTTAAAGGCCACACCTTGAACCTTGTGTTTTCTCTTGGCTTAGACATAACTAATGTCTGTGTTAAAGACGTATAAGGGAGTGACCATTCCTGTGTTTCTTTTAGTCTTAGCTTCCCACTGTACGCACCACCTTCTAATCTCATGTTCCATAAGCGGTTCATAAATCAGGATGTTGCTTTGAAGTTTTCTAATATGTTGGACCCTCATGTGATTAGTGGCTGCACTGATGCTGATGTTGCTACACAGTGCTTTAATAATCACTGCTTGGAGATTTTAAATTCAGTGGCACCTATGAAATCTGTCATTGCTGCCCCAAAAAGAGCTCATCCATGGATAAATAATGATGTAAGGAAGGTCAAAAGAATCTGTAGAAAAGTAGAACGTCTTTGGAAATCAACCAAACTCGAAGTTCACAGGCTTCACCTTAGGGAACTTTGGGTTTCCTTACATGAAACCATAAAAACAGCCAGATCAGCATATTTTTCTCAGTTAATATCATCAAGCAAGAGAAATTCCAAGGTACTGTTTGACTCCATAAACTCTATTGTTTCCCCCGTGGTCCACCGAGTACCTGTGACATCTATATCTGAGAGTGATGAGTTTCTGAATTTCTTTGTGGATAAAGTTGATCATGTCCGTATGAGCATTGGTTCTTCAATACCATCTGTTTGTGTCTCTAGATCACCTCCCCCTCATTTACTGTCAGTGTTTAACCCAATGACCATACATGACCTTTCACTCCTGCTGGATAAAATGAAAATTACCACTTGTGCAAATGACATTCTACCTGCTGGGCTGCTTAAAAATGCTCTCTCTGTCATTGGCCCCTCTATTGTAGAGATATGCAATGCCTCTCTTTTAACAGGTGTGGTCCCTACATTCTGTAAACATGCTGTTGTTGAGCCAATATTAAAAAAGAGCAGTTTGGATCCAACTCAGCTTAAGAATTATAGGCCTATCTCTAAGCTTCCATTATTATCGAAAATTCTGGAAAAAGTAGTTGCAGATCAACTTACCACTTTTTTTAGAAAAACATGAAATTTATGACAAATTTCAGTCAGGTTTCCGTAGAAGTCACTCAACAGAAACCGCATTACTTAAAGTCTCTAGTGACATTATGATGTCAGCTGACTCCGGAGCATCCTCAGTCATGGTTTTGTTGGACTTGACATCTGCCTTTGACACCATTGATCATACCATCCTGATTAACAGGCTCCGGGACGTAGTTGATGTGTCTGGTCTGGCTTTGAAGTGGTTTCAGTCGTACCTCTCCAACAGATCTTTTAGTGTTTTTGCAAATCGGTTTATGTCACATTCTAAAGATCTGAGATGTGGGGTACCGCAGGGTTCAGTTCTGGGTCCTATTCTTTTTCTTTTGTACATGTTACCTCTAGGACTTATAATTAGGCAGTTCCCTGAGGTGTCTTATCACTTCTATGCTGATGATATTCAGCTCTATTGTTCTTTTAAGCCGATGGAAGTCCATAAACTGTCCTCTTTAATTAAATGTTTAGCTTCCATTGAACAGTGGCTTGGTGACAACTACTTACAGTTGAACTCTGAGAAGTCAGAAACATTAATTATTGCCCCTGACAACCAGATATCTCTAATCAAACAGCATCTTGGTTCTCTTGGCTCATCGGTTCACCTGAGCCTCGGGTACCTTGGTGTGATGTTTGATTCTGCCATGTCCCTAGAACAACACTCTCGCCAGTTAATTAGGAACTGCCTTTTTCAGCTAAGAAACATCTCCAAACTGCAAACTTTGCTGTCTAAGACTGAGTTACAAATGGTTATTCATGCTTTTATTTCTTCTCGCTTAGATTATTGTAACAGCCTTTTTCTTTGTTTGAGCAAAAGGAATCTTGACCTCCTCCAGTCAGTCCAGAATGCTGCTGCAAGGCTTTTAACTAAGACACGAAAAAGAGAGCACATTACACCAGTGTTACGTTCATTACACTGGCTTCCAGTACATTTCAGAATTCATTTTAAAATCTTGGTACTGACTTTTAAAGCTTTGAATTGTGATGCCCCTTCTTACATTTCTGATCTTTTAGAACCAAACGCTCCCTCTCACAGCCTGAGATCTTCTAATCAAAGGCTGTTGGTAGTCCCACGAACTCGTTTTAAGACCAGAGGAGAGAGATCTTTTAGAGCGGTGGCCCCCAGGTTGTGGAATGCTCTCCCTACATCATTACGTTGCCTTGATTGTATTTATTCTTTTAAAAAGCAACTTAAGACTCATTTATTTAGATTGGCTTTTAATTAGATTTGTGCTGTGTTTTATTATTAATGTATTTTATGTATTTCTGTTTTATATTACTGTGAAGCACTTTGTGGTTTTTATCCTGTGAAAAGTGCTATATAAATAAATTGATTTGATTTGATCTCGTTTCCACATCACTCAGTGCTCTGCTTGCATATGCAATAATGTGCTTCATCCCCTTCTCATCTTTTTGACAGAGGATGGCGCCCAGTCCTACTGGACTAGCATCAACAATCAGTTCAGTCTGTCTGCTGGGATAGAAGTAGGACATCGTCGTGTCGCTTGTGAGACTGACCTTGAGTGCCTGCAACGCAGTTTCTTGGTCTTGACCCCATGTCCAAGGGGTGGCCTTGTGTGTGTGAGCCTGCGCAGTGGCTCAGAGATCGATGAGAAGTCTCTGATGAACCTTGAGCAGTAATTGGCCATGCCAAGGAGACTTTTGATGTCAGCAGGTGTTTTTGGGTTGGGAGCGTGTTGAACTGCTACAACCTTTTTAGGATCTGCTGAAACGCCACCTGCAGAGAAGATGAAACCAAAAAACTCAAGTTTTGTTTTATTAAATTCACACTTCTCTCGATTCAGAGTAAGACCTGACTCTGATAGTCACTTAAAGAGAGCTGTAAGACTGCTGTCATGATCAGCCTGGTCCCTGCCAAAGACTATAATGTCATCACTGAGATTTTTGACTCCGTTCAGTCCTTGCAGCATCTGATAAATAGCATTTTGGAACACTTCAGCTGCAGAAGAGACTCCAAAGCTCAGTCTTTTATAGCGCCGAAGTCCCAGATGAGTAGTGAACGTCGTAATGTAGAGGCTGTCAGGGTGTAATTCAAATTGGTGGTATCCTGCCCTGAGATCAAGTTTTGAGAACACCGTAGATCCATTCAGCTCATAGATTACATCATCAATCGTGGGCGTGACGTGTCGTTCTCGTTCGATTGCAGTGTTTGCTTGTCTCATGTCCACACATATCCATACGTCGTCCGGATCCTTTGGTTTTGAAGTGTTACAATGGGTGAAACCCACGGTGTTGGTCCCGTAAACCTTTTCAATAATGTCATCAGCTTCTAATTTCTGAAGTTCGTCCTCCACTTTTTGACGTAAATGAAAAGGAACACGTCTGTGTGGTTGACAGGTTGATTTTACATCTGTGTTTATATGCAGTTTCACTTGAAAATCTCTGAGTTTTCCAATTCCCTTGAAAAGTTCCGGGTGTTGTTCTACTAGCTTGTCTGCAACAGAACGTTGAGACTGAGAAGAGACCGCAGTGACAATATGGAGGAGTCCCAAGGCTTTTGAGGTTTCAAAACTCAAAAATATTGAAACCTCCTCCTTTAATGACGAAGAAGGAACACCTAACTGTTTTGTCTTGTTTTTCCACACTGCACCTGAATGCACCACACACAGGGAGAGACGTAGATGAGTGGTATGGGTAAATCTTGATGTCTGTAGAGGTCAACGTAGGACGTGTTGTCAGTTTGTTGTAGGTAGCTTCAGTTAAGCAGTTAGCAGTGGCCCCAGAATCGATTAGCACCGGTATCTGGGTGCCTCTGCTGCCCTCAGGTGAATGTATGGCTATTCACCCTATGCAGCGAGCTTAACATAAGAGGAGATGGTTCCAGGAACGACAGGACACATCGCTTTGTCTTTGTGTCTTTAACTGAAGACCATTTTTTTCCTCTTTTAATTTGTAAATGGTAATGGACTGATTCTTATATAGCGCTTTTCTACTCTCACGGAGTACTCAAAGCGCTCTATACAACATGCCTCACTCACCCAATCATACCCATTCTCACAAGCACTTTATCTACACTTAGTGCTTTCTAACGACATTCATACACATTCATACTCCGATGGATGCATCGGAGAGCAAGTTGGGGTTAGTATCTTGCCCAAGGATACTTGACATGCAGACTGGAGGAGCCTGGGATTGAACCACCAACCTTCCGATCAGTAGGTGACCTGCTCTACCTCCTGAGCTACAGCCATTGTAAGACTGTGAACATACAGTAAAATAATACGTAAGCATCAGTATCAACATATTTTGTAAACAAAACAGAAGTTAGCAACATAGCTTTCCTTACGCTTTACATTCACCATAAACATCTTTCCTTATACGTTCAAATAACCTTTTAAGTAACATGAAAGTAACAAATCTTACAGAAAATGAAGTTAGACATTGCTTACTTACAGATTATGGCTCAACAAACTCCCCAACAATGTACACTGGGCTTAAAGTTTCGCAGCTTGTTCTCTGCTCCATGCATTCTCTCCCACTGCCTGCGTGAACTTTGCCTGCTGCTTACAACCCATCACGGGGGCAGTGTAGTGCACACCAAATAACCAAAGAAGAAGCCACAAACTGAAGGGGTAATACTGCCCACTATTGGGAAACCTGAGAAATGCGCCAGCCAAAGAAACCCAACAAAGTAACAACCGAGGGGCAGAATACTCCCCGCCTGACATCCATGGAATGTCACCCTCAACTAACATGTAAAAGGCAAGTGACATACAAGGAAACAAACTTTCTGCTTCTAAGTACAATCCTTAGACACCAATAGCACAACCTCACTTATAGGCCTTATGTAGCACTTGTGTTCACCCTTGCGGAAAATCCTCACCTCTATCTTCCTTACAAGCCCATCCTCACTGGGAAAGGTTTTGGTGATAAGTCCAAGTGGCCAGTTGTTCCTATGTTCGAGTGTCTCTCTTAAAAGAACAACATCTCCTGTTTGTAGGTTAGGCTTTACTGTTTTCCATTTGCGGCGGTCCTGAAGTCCTGAGATGTATTCTTTTTTCTATCGTCTCCAGAAGACATCAGCGAAGTATTGTACGCGCCTCCATTGAGCTTTGAACAGATCACTGTTTCCAAACTGACCTGGTGGGATTGGTGGGGTCGTAACCTTTTGCGTGAGCAGCATGGCTGGGGTAAGGATGACTGGGTTATCTGGATCTGCAGAAACTGCTGTTAACGGACGAGCATTCACTATTGCAGTGACTTCAGCCATTAAGGTCACTAGTATTTCATGGGTAAGCTTTGCATTCCTGTGTTCTAGGAGCATTGCATCAAGGATTTTGCGCGTGACCCCAATCATTCGCTCCCAGGAGCCAGCCATATGCGATGCATGTGGGGGGTTGAATAGCCATTTGCAGCCAGAGTCTTCAAGAAAGCTGTTTAGTTTGCTGTTGTAGCAGCCCTGTTTGTCTATTTGCAGCTCTTTGCAGGCACCCACAAAATTTGTCCCACAATCGGACCTAAGAAGTTTGACTGCACCTCTGATGGCAAAAAAACGACGCAGGGCATTGATGAATGATGACGTGTCCATTGATTCTATAACTTCAATGTGAATGGCCCGTGTACTCATGCACGTAAATATGACTGCCCATCGCTTTGCATCCGCTTGCCCACCACGCGTTTTTCTGACAGTGACAGACCAGGGCCCGAACACATCAAGCCCTACATGTGTGAACGGAGGGTCAGTGGACAGCCTATCCTCTGGTAGCTCAGCCATAATCTGTTCCTGCTGTCTGCCTCTTAGTTTTCGACATGTCACGCAGCTGAATATCATTTTGCTTATTGCTCTTTTTCCTCCCACAATCCAAAAGCCTGCAGCTCTGACTGCCCCTTCAGTAAAATGTCTGCCCTGATGGCATACTTTCACATGGAAGTGTCTTATAATGAGCTGGGCAAGGTGGTGTTTGGCAGGGATGAGGATAGGATTTGTTTCATCCGAAGTCAACTGTGCTCGTCTTAGTCTCCCACCCACTCTGAGGATTCCATTTGTATCAAGAAATGGGTTCAGTTTGCTAAGTGGGCTTGAACTTTTGAGGGGCATACTCTTTTCAAGCTGTCTTATGTCTTCTGCATAGACTTCTCTTTGGACAGTGCGAATGATAATGATCTTAGCTTGATCGAGCTGCTTTTCGGTTAAATGCTCACTACAGCTGTGCCAGCCCTGACAGGTGCCTTCTATGTTCTCCTTAAAGGACTGAACAATGTGTCGGAGTTTAGATATAGTCTTCAGTAGTACATTCCAACTAGAAAACCTTTCGAATCTGGCCCTACTGAGAACATCCTTTGCAAGAGTGGTAACACAAGTAGTTACCTCATGACGCAGTTCGTTGTCAGTCTCTGGGTCTACAAGATTAAACGACTCTGCCTGAGATTGACCTATTTCTGACTTGGTAAGAAAAGCAGGTCCACTGAGCCATGTGGAGGTAGAAAGCTGCTCAGCAGGTAATGCGCGCGTGGCATGATCAGCAGGATTTAAGTGAGTGGGCACATAATGCCACTGGTGAGCTTGTGTGGATCGCCTGATGCGTTCCACTCTGTTGTGCACATAGATGTAAAAACGCCTCTTTGTGTTGAAGATGTAACCGAGGACTACTTTGGAGTCTGAATAGAAGCTCACCTGATCAACTGCGATGTCCAGCGACTAACTCTGCCACCTCGACAGCCAGGACCGCTGCACAGAGCTCAAGTCTGGGTATGGTGATGTCTGGTCTTGGGGCAAGCCGTGCCTTGCCGAGAAGGAAGCCCACTTCATTATGACCATCTCTGTCTGTGAGTTTAAGGTAGGCAACAGCGGCCACTGCCTTGGTAGAGGCATCGCAGAAAACATGGATTTCCTTAGTTACTGCTGCAGAGAGTGGTATTGAGGTGAACATTCTGGGAATCTCAAGTTGTTGTAGATGTTTGAGGGAGTGTTTCCACTGTTGCCACTGTTGTAATTTGTCTTTAGAGAGTTCAGTGTCCCATTCACAAATGTCAGTGGAAATGTCTCTGAGTATGACCCTGCCCTCTACAATGACAGGGACAGCAAAGCCGAGTGGGTCATACACACTATTAACGACTGACAATACTCCACGCTTGGTAAAGGGCTTCTCATTGACGGTTGTTTGGAACCTGAACAAGTCTGTAGACAGGTCCCAGCCCAAGCCCAAGCTTCGCTGCATGGGTGTCTGCCCAAGGTCAAGGCCCTGCATGTCAGCTGCAAGGTCCTCACTTGGAAAAGCATTTGTGATGGTAGGACAGTTGGATGAGATTTTATGCAGGCGTATGTTACACTGAGCCAGCATCTTCTGAGCCCCACAGAGAATGTTGATGGCCTCATCAGTGGAAGGAAATGATTTTAGTCCATCATCCACATAAAAGTGGCGTTCAATGAACTCTCTTACATCATTGCCGTGTTCTTTTTCTCCCTCCATCGCTGTTCGTTTCAGTCCATAAATGGCCACTGATGGGGAGGGGCAGTTCCCGAACACGTGGACTCTCATCCTGAATTCCTGTACTTCTCCATCCAGATCATGGTTTTTGAACCACAAGAAGCGAAGGTAGTTGCGGTGGTCTTCTCTGACAACAAAATTGTAAAACATTTGCTCCACGTCGGCCATGACTGCGTATGGGTCGGACCTGAAACGCATCAGAACTCCCACAAGAGTATTATTGAGATCTGGCCCTTTTAGTAGCACATCATTGAGAGAAACATTGTTGTATTGCGCACTTGAATCAAAAACCACCCTAATTTTTCCTGGCTTCTGAGGGTGATAAATGCCAAAACTAGGGAGATACCAGCATTCTTGTTCTGGAGCTAAAGCTGGAGCTGGTTCAGCGTGGCCCTTACTGAAAGTTTTGTCTAAAAACTCAAAGTAATGTTCTTTCATTTCATGTTTCTTTTTCAGTGTTTTGCGGAGCGTCATTAAGCGACTGAGGGCTTGGTCCCTATTGTTGGGTAAACGCTGTCTGGGGGAGCGGAATGGGAGTGGAGCTACCCAATTGTTCGCCTCATCTTTAGTAAAGTCTCTGTGCATAATTTCCAGGAATAATGCATCTTCTACTGAAAGAGCAGTTTTGTCATCATCTGCTGTTTGCTGGAAAATGTGTCTGCCTACTTCTGCTTGTGTCTTCTCGAATTTAGGACAGCTTTCTGTGTATTTGTCTTTTATATAGATTTTGCTTGCACAGGGGCTAAGGGAGGTAGGGCGCCCGTTATTCAGAATGTCTGTCTTGAAAGAGTTTACTGTGGGTTTGTGGGCACCTGAGAGGCAGACATCGCCTACAACCACCCATCCCAGATCGAGGCGTTGGGCATAAGGTGCACTGTTTGGACCATTTACCTGACTGCGAACCTTGTGAGCTTGGATGATGTCCCGGCCCAAGAGGAGGAGAATGTCCGCGGCTGGGTCCAGAGGAGGGATCTGTGAAGCGAGTGCGTGTAGATGAGGGTGAGCTGACACAGCCTCCTTGGTGGGTATCTCATCTCTATTATCTGGAATGTGATCACATTCTGTCAGTGTGGGCAGCACCATGGACACTTCCCCATTTACATCCTGAATAACGAAATTAGTTGCTCTGCGTCCTCCAGCCTCTGACAAACCTGCACATGTTTTCATGGTGTATGGGAGCATAGTGCCTTTCACAATAAACATGTCGAAGAAAGCAGACCTGGCTAAGGATGAGTTGCTTTGATCATCCAACATGGCGTACATCCTCTTTTTCTCTTCAGGATTTGTGCGGGGATACACGTCGACTAAACAAATCTTAGAGCAGGATTTGCCTTTAAGACGTGGGCCACACACCTCTGTGCAAGCAGTTGTGGTTACAGGGCTTGAAGGATCAGACTCCCCGCCGTGGCTTTGAGGCCGGAGGTTAGAGTCCTTGGTTACCCACAGAGGTGGGCCAGCATGCATGGCAGACACGTGAGCGTCACTATTACATTCCGAGCATTGGATAATGGCTTTGCAATCGTTAGCTCGGTGACCTGTGGAAGAACAACACTTATAACAAATAGCATGTTCTTTGAGGATGCTTTTCCTTTCATCTAGTGTTTTTGACCTAAAACCCCTGCATTTGGCAAGTGAATGAGGCTTGTGGTGAATAGGACATTGTCTGTCTGGGTTGAGAACTGACATTCGAGCTGTGCCATTTGTTTGACTAATATCTGTTCTGTTCACTGCAACCGCACCTCTGTATTTAGTTGGTTTCAACAATGGCTTATCAGGTTTTGGAGCTACTATGTTTGAACTTTGTAACATAAAGCTAGGATCTGTTTTCATTTCTGCATAATCATTTATAAACTGAACAAAATATGAGAAAGGGGGGTAAACTGCACCGTTGTCCCTTTTGTATTTTGTACCCTGTTTCACCCAGGACTCCTGGAGTCCGTAGGGGAGCTTTTCCACTATCGGGTTTATCCCTCTTGGGGTGTCCAGAAAGCTAAGGCCGGGTAGATAATTTTCACTTTGTGCATACTCTAACTCCAACAGGAGATCTGCAAGCTCCTGCAATAAGTGAGTGTCCTTATTAGATATTTTTGGAAAAGACTGTAAGCGTTGGAAAAGTGACGCTTCGACTACCTCTGGAGAACCAAAACTTTTGTCAAGACGTTGCCACAAACGTTGAAGACCTGCGTGTGGGTTGTTCACATGGACCGCTCTGATCCTCAGCGCATGTTGTAGTGACTCCCCGCTGAGCCACTTGGTGAGGAGGTCAAGCTCTTCGCTGAACTTGAGGTTGAGGCCTTCTATGGCGTTGCGGAAAATGGACTTCCAGGACAAGTAAGACTCAGGACGGTTGTCAAAAACCTTGAATCCCGCTGTCAGCAGATCACGGCGCGCTAGATAGGCTGTGAAATCTGAGAGTTCAGTCTGTGGAGGCAATGAAGGTTTAGGCTGGGTTGAAATGTCAGTTTTTCTGTTTATAGGAGGGGACTTTGGTTGCTTCTGATTTACAAAATCAGTGAGATGTTCACCTGGAGAGGAGGCAACTGGTGGTTGACTCTGTCGTAGATGCTGAGCGTCGTTATTACCAACCAGTTGTCCTGTATCAGGCTTTCCGTCTTCATTAACTACCAAGCTGCGGTTAGTGAAGTGAGCGTTCACATAATCTTGAGCGCGTCTGATGGAAGGAGGTGTCTTAGAGGAGACTCCTTGTTCTGTGAGGTCAACGGCGTCATGCTCCTCGTCGGCTGCCGCTTCCAGGACATGAGCTGCGGCGAGCGCTGCTTCAGCCTCACCCTCCTTCTTTAGAGCGTTTAGTGTTGCCTCGATGCGTGCCTTCTCAACCTCCATGTCGATCTGGCGTTTGGCGTACTGTGCTCTAGTGCGGGCGGCTTCTGCTTCTGCTCTGGCTCGGGCTGCAGCTTGACTGGTGGATGAACGACGTGAAGAACGTAAAGAGCGTGAGTGGCACTCTGACCGGACCACCATCTGGGAGAGAGGCGGTGACGCTTCAGGCTGAGACATCTTGGGTGCTTGATAGGTAGATAATCTTCTTACTCTGCTGCCCTCAGGTGAATGTATGGCTATTCACCCTATGCAGCGAGCTTAACATAAGAGGAGATGGTTCCAGGAACGACAGGACACATCGCTTTGTCTTTGTGTCTTTAACTGAAGACCATTTTTTTCCTCTTTTAATTTGTAAGACTGTGAACATACAGTAAAATAATACGTAAGCATCAGTATCAACATATTTTGTAAACAAAACAGAAGTTAGCAACATAGCTTTCCTTACGCTTTACATTCACCATAAACATCTTTCCTTATACGTTCAAATAACCTTTTAAGTAACATGAAAGTAACAAATCTTACAGAAAATGAAGTTAGACATTGCTTACTTACAGATTATGGCTCAACAAACTCCCCAACAATGTACACTGGGCTTAAAGTTTCGCAGCTTGTTCTCTGCTCCATGCATTCTCTCCCACTGCCTGCGTGAACTTTGCCTGCTGCTTACAACCCATCACCAAAGGGGGCAGTGTAGTGCACACCAAATAACCAAAGAAGAAGCCACAAACTGAAGGGGTAATACTGCCCACTATTGGGAAACCTGAGAAATGCGCCAGCCAAATAAACCCAACAAAGTAACAACCGAGGGGCAGAATAGTGCCCATTACTCTGACTTCAGTATGTGGGAGTTTAGGATGTTGAGCTGTGTTCACCACATATACATAAGCGTCATCACTGCTGGATGTGTGCCCTGTCTCCACGTGTGCAGCGCTATCTGTTACTTGATGAACAGTTTGCGGTGGCAGATTTTTCTTCTTCTTCTTTCCACAATGTGTCTCTTTTCTCTTTGAGCGACATTGCTTTGCAAAATGATTGTATTTGCCACAAGAATGACAGATTTTGTCTTTGGCTGGGCAGCCTTGCTCATGAGGATATCTGCCTCCACAGTTTCGACAGCGGTTATTCGGCCGCCATGAGGGTGTCCATTTGTTTCTAGCCGTGGTGTCACGTCCTGTTTTGTGCTGTACTTTATTAACTGCAGCTGTCTTGTCAGCTTCCATCCCTGTAGCTTGCAATTCAGACAGCTCACATGCACGCCCATGATTTAATAGATCATCCAACGTTAAATCAGGTTCTCTGAGTGCTTTTCTACGCAGCTGTGATGATGTACAGCTTTAGATAATTTGTGTTTTGATTCCTGCAGTCATGTCTGCAAACTCACAGTTTTTGGCTAGAATCCTAAGCCTGGTGTGATAGTTGTCCAACGTTTCACCTGATTCCTGCACCGCTTTCCTGAATAGATAAATCTGATACTGCACGTTTTTCTTAGGCACAAAGTATGCTGACAATTTCTGTTTTGTATCTGCGTATTTGTCGCCAACCGTTGCTAACGTGTCGTAAACGTCATGGACTTTTTCACCAGGCACATGCAGCAATAATGCTCTTAATCTCGCATCTCCAGTAATATTCATTGCCGTGGTGTAGTTCTCAAACCTCTGAAGCCATTTCGTCCAGCGAGGTCCGACGGAATAGAGGTCGGTGTCCGCGTCGAAGGGTGGAAGTGGAGTAGCGTGTGCAGCCATGTTCTTGTCTCCTAAGCTCCGGGTAGGGCAACTTCCTTCGTCTTGCTTTGGTTGTAACCTTTACTCTCGTCGCCAATGTAATGTTTGCATGCCTCAAACATTAATGATGACACCTTCAGTATTTCTCAGTTCCATTCTTTAATTCTCAGGCTTGCAGCAGCAACACAGTCTGCAGCGCTAACTTGTTCATCTACCGTTTTGTGTTGTCTCCTTTTTCTATATCCTCCTTCCGCCTTACATTCGACCTTTCAAAATAAAGGTTCTGTAAACATCACAGGTACCACCGTCTTTCCCTCGCCCAGTTTGAGGGCGAGTAGGGGTGGGCGATATAAACGATATCTGATAGAAACATTATAAATTTGGCCAACGATAGAGATTTTGACTATACCGCTCTATCCGATAGCGCATGTTGATGATGTCATCAAGCTGCGCCTGTTTTGGTCGAAAGCATAGCGGCGGCTAAAACCATTAAAATCTGCAAATTATGGCGGGCGACAGTCATAGCAAAGAGATGAAGCACTTTTGAAATATGGGGAAATATCAAACTTTCAACTTGCTCTCCTCTGATACTTGCTCCTCTTTTTCTCCTGTTACATTACAAGACATCAGAGGCCTGCTTTGTCATATAAAACAGACTTCAAGCCCCCTTGATGTCCTTCCATCTTTATTTTTCACTAGTGTGTTTGATTCAATTGGCCCCTGTATTGTGGAAATGATAAATACTTCTCTTCATACTGGCTCAGTCCCCAGCTTCTTTAAACAAGCTATTGTTGAGCCAATATTAAAGAAACCTCAGCTGGATCCATCTCTTCCTAACAGTTATAGGCCAATATCCAAATTGCCCTTTATATCGAAAAATTTTAGAAAAAGTAGTACTAGAACAACTTAACTATTTCCTGGATAAAAATGCTGTTATGGACACTTTCCAGTCTGGTTTTCGTAAATTGCATTCCACTGAAACGGCCTTACTTAGAGTATCTAGTGATATCTTGATGGCAGCAGACTCTGGAGAGTACACAGTGCTAGTCCTGTTGGATCTCAGCTCTACTTATGACACTGTAGATCACAGTATCATGATAAACAGACTCGAGAACTTGTTTGGGATTACTGGTGTTGTTTTAAAATGGTTTATATCATATCTGTCTGAGAGATCTTTTACTGTTTGCATGAATCATGTCACATCAGAATCAACAGTTTTGCCGTGTGGGGTACCTCAGGGATCTGTCCTTGGTCCAATTCTCTTTTTACTTTATGTATTTCCCCTAGGCCAAATTATTAAGCGCTATAAATATATCTCCTATCATCTCTATGCTGACGACATCCAACTATACTGTTCCTTCAAAATGTCTGAGTTTTATAAATTGTCTAATTTAAGTAATTGCCTGACAGAAATCAACAAATGGTTATATGACAATTTTCTCCAACTAAACTCTGATAAAACAGAAACTCTAATTATTGCTCCAGACCACATGGTCCCAGAAATTAGACAGCATATCAGCTTCTTAGACCCTTCTGTAAAATCAAGGCTTAGAAATCTCGGTGTCATATTTGACAGCTCGATGTTGCTCGAGCAGCATTCTAAGCAGCTGGTCCGAAACTGTTTTTATCATTTACGGAATATCTCTAAACTTCAAAGCTTGAACCTGAGATGATTATTCATGCTTTTATTTCTTCTCGTTTAGACTATTATAATGGCCTTTTTACTTGTTTTAACAAATCAGCCTTAAATCATCTTCAGACTGTGCAGATTGCTGCAGCACGTCTCTTAACAGGCACAAAGAGAAGATCACATATCACTCCAGTCTTGGCCTCCCTTCACTGGTTGCCTGTAAATTTTAGGTTTCATTTTAAAATTTTACTTCTAACCTTTAGGGCCCTACATGGTCAGGCTCCTCAATATTTATCTGACCGGCTGAAACCACATACATCTTCTCGGGCTTTAAGGTCATTAGATCAGAGACTGCTGGTGGTACCGCGCACTCGTTTTAAAACTCGTGGTGGAAAAAAGTTGGCGTTCATCCTCCAGCTTCACTGTGCTAATGTTATGCTAACATAGCTGTGTCGCTAGCAATCACGTAGCACATCATTATATACCAGGTAATCCAACTTCAGTAACCCTGCAAACGCCACTGCGGTTTAGTTTTCTGTCTTCATTTATGTTGGAAGTGGTAGCAGAGCTGTACGTTTTAATTAGTTTCAAAAGTCTCTGTCAGAACATGGTATGAAATGTTTAGGTGGAAACTAGCGAGCTAACTTCCTGTTAACTTCTAACTCCGTTAAATTTAATAAATTCTGTTTTCATGGATGTAAAATGTAATTGTTACACCAGATAAAGCAGCAACGCTGATGATTTAATTAAAGATGAAAGAATTTAGACCGTTTTTAACTCTTAGTGTTCGTTTGACTTTGGGACCTGAAATGGACGGAGTTTTGGACCCAGATTACTCCGCGAAGCTCCTCACTACAGCAGCCGTAATGCTCTGACAATCCATCAAGCAGTGCGGCTTACCAAAGTTGTGCTAAAACATTTTTTTAACGTTTTTTAAACAATTTTTGCACGCAGAAATCGGTTCGAGGTCACCAGAATTCATACATAAGGCACACTCTCGATTTTTGAGAAAATTAAAGGATTTTTTTGTGTGGAAAATACGTTATACAGAAGAAAAGAATATATATCAGTGATTAGAGCTGGGCGATAGAACAATAACGATATGTATTGCGAAATACCTTTTTCTCGATAGAAAAATTAAACTATCGCGATAGACCTCATCTCTCTCTCTCTTCCTCTCTTATAAAAACGAATAGCCAATACAAATTAAGTAGTGCAGAGCTTAACCAATCACAGCCGCAGCGTCACGTCACGTAACTTGTTACGTACAGCTCAAGTGCCAAGCCGCGCATGTGTATTTGTTTGGGAAGCAGCCCGCCGCCGTGCGGCCGGGTAATGGAGAAAATGAGTGTTCCGACTAGAGAAAAGTCTAGGTGACCAAGTTACCGAAGAGAGCACAGATGACGGCTCCAATGCCAGAGAGATTGTCGAAAGGAAAGACCAGAGAAGTTCCGTAGTGTGGAGGTTTTTCGGCTATTTGAAGTCTGACAAAAAACAGAGTAACGCGCACTGTAAATTGTCGTCGAAAACAACCAGGGGAATCCCTGTGAAGCAGCAACAGTCAATTGAGTCTGCTTTCTCCAGCGTCTTACCATATGAGAAAAAAGCTAAGAGACATAGCAACATAACGAATGCCATAGCTTACTGTCTTGCTAAAGACATGCTACCAATAAACACGGTCCACAATGAAGGATTCAAGCAGCTAATTAAGGTAATGGATCCTCGTTACCAACTCCTTGAACATAAACATGTCTCTCAGACAGCGCTTCCAAAGCAACATTATAAGTTAGTCAATTTTGTCTCTTCTTCTGTAAAATAAACTAAGATTTATTTTTAGAATTAATATTTTGTTTCTAAGTGGAACTGACAATTTAGTAGTCTGTTTTGTTTGTTCTATTTTGAAACTTAAAGGCTTTAGCGGCTACTTTTTGTGTAGTTTGTAATATTTGCCTTTATTTTGCCTAAACTGAAGCCTCATTTTAAGTACATCTGCCCTGTTGAACTTATTATGGGAAATAAATATTTAAATCAAAACAAGCTGCTGATTATTTCACATTTTACTTGTGAGCAACAGCACATTTAAATCTTACATATATAGTTATTTGGCTTATATCGTGATATATATCGTTACCGCACATGCTTCAAATTATATTGCGATATGGATTTTAGGCCATATCGCCCAGCCCTACTCAAAAGGTCTCATCAAGTCCCGATTTAATTCGTTTATGCCATGTTATCAGTGTTTGCATTGATAGCATGGCTTTGGTGTCATATCAGTGTATGCTCTCGGTGTTTGCTGATATCAAACTGTGGTATGAGGACCACTGTGGGTTAATCTTTGTAGTGATACTCACTCCTTTTTTTTTATTTAGACCTGGTTTATTTCTGGTATAGTTGAATATTTGTATATAATCCCAGCAGCTGTCAGACTCTATAACAGGGGTCACCAGCCTTTCTGTGAACAGTTTGGTTCATCTTTAGTCAAGATTTATGTTTTGTAATTTAAATCTGACATCGCAAAAGTATTTTAGAGTTTGAATAATGTATTTTACAACTGCAGTACACGTAATACTAATTTTGAACAATTTTGTCCAGGTTCCTTGACACCAGGGTCTCCTCCAGGACCATCACGTTCAGTTAAAGAGTCGGTGTGTCCACGGTGTGCCAGATCATCCCCCAGGTAGCGACGGCCATCTGGGACTGTCTAGTGGATGACTTCATGGCTGTGCCTTCACCTGGAGACTCATAGAGAAAGTATATACAGTGGTCCCTCATTTATTGCAGCAGGGTTTCTCAGAATAACTAGCCCCTCGCCACACACTTTATACACTTTATTTTTTTATTTTTTTTACACACACACATGAAGATTAGTCACAGTTCTCACAAGTTGATTCTCACAGTGCAAACCTTTGTAGATTTCAAAACGTAAAAGTATCATTATGCCGTGTTTTTTCTTCGTCTTCCTGCCACTTTTGTGCGCCTTTTTCCCTCCAGGAGTGATGATGTCATCATCACTCCATAAGCCAATGAGATTATCACATGACATTTATGAACAGGGATATCTCTTTTTAACTGTTTTCAATTTAATGTAATATTTAAGTGTTTCTTAGTTTTAGACTAGTTGGTTAGTCTTTTTCAATGTTTTAAACCATATCCCAGGTTTTTACTTCACCATTTATGGAGTTTTAACAAGCAAATAAAAGACAGAGCTTAATTCTGTAAAGATTAGATGAAAAATACTCAAAGGATAAATTCAATTGGTTTATTATTTTGTTACATAAGTTGAAAAAAGTAAAACAAGTAACTACAGAAACAACATAAAAGGAAACTTAAACAATCAAATAAATAAATGAAGGGGGGGGGGGGGGGGGAGGGGGAAGGGGAGAAAACCCCAACAATCCCCTCTGAGCAAGCACTAGGCGACAGTGGGGAGGAAAAACTGCCTTTTAACGGGCAGAAGCCTCCAGCAGAACCAGGCTCAGGAGGGGGCAGTCAACTGCTGGGACTGGTTGGGGGAGAGGGTGAGGGTGGAAAAAAAGAAAAAAGATTAAGAAGGTAGGGAATATGTGTTAGGAGAGAAAGGGAGAGGGGGGACATGAGAGGTGAAAATTAAGATGGATCACAGGTGGAGGAGGACGAGGCTAAATCATCTGAATAACCAGCAGACGCCTCTTTTCTTCATTTCCAGGTATTTTTCCATGAGCGCTTTTTTCTCCAGGATAAGGGTTCTCAACTGATCGTTTGTTTCTGCATTTTGCTCCTCGAGTTGCTTGCATCTTTGCTCCATTTCTTTTAATCCTGCTTGTTCTTTTCTAGGCTTTTCTTCCGGGTCTTTGTACGTTGCCTCCTCCATTTGATTTGCCTTGCACATGTCTGTATTTCTCTCTTGTTTTTTCTTGTACATCTCTTCTATCAGGTCAATTTTTCTCTTGAATACTTGATGCATAAGCAGCAGGTATTCATATTTTTTCTCTTGTTGTTGCTTTTGTGCCTGCATTTCAGTTATTTGGCTCTTCAAGTCACTGACCCTCAACAACATCTCATTCATGAGCTCTGAGTGTTTTTTCCTCATTCCATCGATCGTACACTGCATCTCTGAACATTGTCTTTCCAGTATTTCATTTTCTCTTTCCAGGTCAGGTGTTTTCTCCCTCATTTCATTACAAAATTCTCGCAGTTCTAGATTCCTTCTCTCAAAGTCCTGGAGAATACGTTTTTCTTCTTCCTGTTTCTCTTTTTCTTCAAGAAGCTCTTTATTTTTGCACTCTGTTTCATCAAACCTGACTTTCAGCTCTACGTACATTTCCCTCATGGCTTTGAGTTTGTCCTCCATTGGTATTTCTGTTTCTCTTTCCAGTTCAGGTGTTTTGTCCTTCATTTCATTACAAAATTCTCGCAGTTCTAGATTCCTTCTCTCAAAGTCCTGGAGAATACGTTTTTCTTCTTCCTGTTTCTCTTTTTCTTCAAGAAGCTCTATATTTTTGAACTCTGTTTCACCAAACCTGACTGCCAGATCAACGCACATTTCCCTCATGTCTTTGAGTTTGCGCTGCAATCGTATTGTCTTTTTTCTTTCCAGTTCAGATGTTTTTTCCTTCATTTCATTACAAAATTCTCGCAGTTCTAGATTCCTTCTCTCAAAGTCCTGGAGAATACGTTTTTCTTCTTCCTGTTTCTCTTTTTCTTCAAGAAGCTCTTTCAGTTTTTGCTCCATTTGTATTTCCTGTTCAGTCTTCTGTTGGCGGATTTTTTCAATTGTTTTCTCAGCTTCATCGAGCTTTCCTTGAAGTATCTGTATCTCCTCAATAGTGGCTTTCTTTCCTTGAAGCTGGGCAGATGTTTCTTTTAATTCAGCACCCTGTGTTCCCGATGAAAAAATACGGGAAAAAAAATTCTTTCGTCCTTGACCAAACTTCATTCCCTCATTGATAATTTTTATATCAGGCTGCCGTTGCTGTTTTCCTTCCAGGTCTTTATTTCGTGCTTCCAATTGTCTGCACTTCTCCTCTAGTTGAAGCTTCTCTTCTTCAATTTGTTTAACTTTGTCATGGAGGTCAGAGTTTTCCTTCTGACTTTCCTGTAATGCCCTTTGGATTGATAAGACAACATCCATGGTTATTTCTCCTGAAGAGATTGGCTGGCCAGACCACGAAGGAGAGGCAGCATTATTTATTTTTCTTTGTCGGCGTTTTCGTCCCATGTTGGAGCCTGTGCACAGTGACTCTGAAAAGGCTTAGAAATATTTGCAAATGTATCTCGTGTTGAACGTTTGAAGTCTGCGAACAAACTGCTTTAAAATTGCTGCTTCTGATCCCTATTTATAGACTTCAGAACTTCAAAGGATCAAAGGTATTAATGATGTCACATCTTGTGACATCATCATTCCGTAAGCCAATCAGATTGTCACATGACATTTTAAAATGGGGATGTTTTTTTTTTGTTTTTCTGTTTTTTTTTAAAGTTTTTTTGGAGTTTTCACCATTTGCTCCAGGAGCTGCGCCTGGATGACGGCCGCTTTCAGCGGTACTGTAATGTTTGCATGCCTCAAACATTAATGATGACACCTTCAGTCTTTCTCAGTTCCATTCTTTAATTCTCAGGCTTGCAGCGGCAACACAGTCTGCAGCGCTAACTTGTTCATCTACCGTTTTCTGTTGTCTCCTTTTTCTATATCCTCCTTCTGCCTTACATTCGACCTTTCAAAATAAAAGTTCTGTAAACATCACAATCACCTCCTTTTTTTTTTCTTTAACAAACTTAGGTACTCAGTGAGGTGAATTATTAATCTGAACCTATGATAACAACACCTAATAAAATTACTGAACGTTCTTATTACTTGAGTTTCTCCACACCTAAACATCACTTAAACAGCACTGCATTTGCGCAGATCTCTGACTAATCACTATCAACATTCAACACTAGAATACTGGTTACAGTGTTAGATTCAGGAACAACAAACATGTTACACGCAGCGTAACCTTTAACGGGTCACTCAGATATTCAAGTCTTAGATCTGATGTAATCAGACAGATGCATAGGTACGCGTCTGTTTGATCTGACTGGGTATCTGGGCTTGTCTGTCAAGGCGGGGTCGACATGTCGTCCAGGTGGGGCATCTTCAAGTCCATGTCTGATTTTCTTGAAGCATGAGGCATTGCTGACAATTGAGTGTCCATCCCTTGTAGCTTTAATTTCAGAACCCTTAACTTTAGTCACTTTATAGGGTTTTGCATTGTATGGTGTGGATAATTTGTTGTGCTTGGGTTGGCGATGCAGCACTGTGTCACCCAGTCTGACGCGACGAGTTGCATCTGCGATCACCTTCATCTTGATCTTTGCACTATCATCCCTTGCTCTCACTTCAGCGTCTGAACACTTCCGTGGAGTGGTGTTAACGAAAGGGAGCTTGGTGTATAGCTGGCGTTGAAACAGTATTTCAGCTGGTGAGCTTGCTGTTGTGCAATGAGATGTAGATCTGTACTCACGAAGAAAGATGTTTAGTTGCTGTCTCCATGGTGTGCCCTGCATCTCGGCAACTCTCAGTGCTTTGCATAGGGTTCTCGTAAATCTCTCAGCAATGGCGTTCGCCTGAGGCCAACAAGGTGTGATTTTGGCGATGATGAAATCCTAGGTAGTCGGCAAACTGTGAGAAAGCCTCACTGTTAAAAGGAGGACCATTGTCAGTTTTTACTGTCCTTGGGATTCCAAACATGGAGAACACTTTGTCAATGACTGGGATAACAGAAGATGCTGATGTTGAGCGTACACTTTCAACGACTGGATAGCGAGAATACTCGTCTGTGATAACGAGCAGGTATTTCCCCCGTAGGGAGCGGTCCATAAACGTCTGCACTGACACTGTGCCAGGGCGTTTCGGGTAATGGTGACGTCTGCAGAGGGTCAGTGTGTGTGACAGGTGTGCTAGCTTGGCATGGCAGACAGTTTTGAACTGCAGATTCTGCTTTCCGATCAATCTCTGGGAACCATACTTTGGTACGTAGCAGCGCTTTGGTCTTGACGATACCCTGGTGCCCTTCGTGTGCCAGTTGTATTGCTCTTTCTTGTAGGACAGTTTGAATAACTATCCTCGTGCCTCTGAGTATGAAGTCAGATGAGTCAGCTACTGTTAGTTCACTTTGAACATGTTTGAATGATTTCAAAATGTCAGCATGCTGGGATTTATCTGTTAGATGCCACGTGTTGTTCCTGATGTGACCGATGACTTCCTGCAGAACCTGGTCTTTCAGAGTCTCTGTTTTTATCTCGTGAAGTGTCATGGCTTTTGGAGTGATAAGAGAAGAAATTGACATACTCTTCTGCAACCTTACATGCACGAGCACTTTCATTCTCCTGTGTTGGCACTGGATGACGTGACATAAAGTCAGCTGGATTATCAGCACCTTTTCTGTATTCCACTCTGAAGTTATATGGCTGAAGTCTCAGTCCCCATCTTTCTATTCTGGCAGGTGGTTTTGATCTTGGGTTATTCCAGATGATTTTGAGTGCCTTGTGATCGGTCACCAGTGTGAATGGATGTCCATAAACATACAAATGGAAATGTTCGCAACTCCACACAATGGCGAGTGCTTCTTTCTCAGTCTGCGAGTATCTCAACAGAGCTATCGAGGGGCTTGAAACATGGCGCCTGTGTTTGGCTTGGCCGCTGTTGCTGCTCCGTGTTTTTGTCGACTGCTTCAGTATATATTTTTTTATCTTGTCATCTCATCTGTGATATATCATGAAGGTCTAATTGCTACTCTGATCTACAGTTCACATACATTGTTGAGTATCAAAATATGTATGGTAAAATTTTGACAGCTGGCAGAGCTACCACCAGGCTTTCCCTCCGCCGTTTGTCTGCCCTCCTCCCTCTCCCGACTACCAGTACCTGTTCTTAGCTCCAAACAATAACCCAGGAGCAAAAACAAGGTTAAGGAGGTCGTCTAGAAGGGGCTGTAGGTCTGGTGTCCAGGCTAAAAGGAAACGCGCCCGACAGAGGGGATTTCTTCCGCTCCATGGTAGAGAACGTCTCCGGTATTTGGTACCGGTTCAATTCAATTCAATTCAATTTTATTTATATAGCGCCAAATCACAACAAAAGTCGATACAGAGAAAAACCCAACAATCATATGACCCCCTATGAGCAGCACTTTGGCGACAGTGGGAAGGAAAAACTCCCTTTTAACACGAAGAAACCTCCGGCAGAACCAGGCTCAGGGAGGGGCGGGGCCATCTGCTGCGACCGGTTGGGGTGAGAGAAGGAAGACAGGATAAAAGACATGCTGTGGAAGAGAGACAGAGGTTAATAACAGATATGATTCAACACAGAGAGGTCTGTTAATACATAGAGAGCGAGAAAGGTGACTGGAAAGGAAAAACTCAATGCATCATGGGAATCCCCCGGCAGCCTACATCTATTGCAGGATAACTAAGGGAGGATTCAGGGTCACCTGGTCCAGCCCTAACTATATGCTTTAGCAAAAAGGAAAGTTTTAAGCCTAATCTTAAAAGTAGAGATAGTGTCTGTCTCCCGAATCCAAACTGGGAGGTTCCCCTCCAGGACGCGGATAAGGCCGATCGGTTACCACCTACCCGGCTTTTCATCACGGGCGAACAGAACGATTACCTGGATCGGCGTCTTGTCTGGAGATGCGGGATGCTTTCACTTTGGCCTATCATTCTACAAGACCACAATTCCACAGCTAGAGGTACCGGGAGACTACGTCTTCATTCCAGGTGTCTGCTGTCAATTCCCCGTCAATCAGCTGTTGATGACGTCAGCCTGTCACCTCCGCTTCAGATCGCTCTCCTGAACGCTCGCTCCATAGCCAACAAATCATTTGTATTGAATGACTTTTTTTAGCAGTAATAGTCTGGACTTCATGTTTCTCATGGAATCTTGGCAGCGGGAGAATGAATTTATCCACCTTAATGAGCTCTGCCCGGGCGGCTGTCGCTTCATCGGGACTCCGCGTTTGGACCGTCGTGGTGGTGGTCTGGTCACTATTCACCGAGACAATTTCGCTTGCAGGACTGTGGACTCTGAGTTTTCCCTTCCTTTGAGTCACAATTTCTTAAGGTTGGTTCTTCAGATATATTTTATTGTGTTTTAATTTACCGCCCTCCCGGCCCCGCTGGTGTTTTTATTAAAGATTTTACGGACTTTTTATCTTCCATTATTAAACTGGAGAAAGTCTTAATGATTGGGGATTTCAACCTCCACGTGGATGATCTTAGCTGTAGCATGGCCTCTGACTTTTTATCTATTACAGACTCTTTTAGTTTTATTCAGCATGCCTCTGGGCCCACCCATGTTAAAGGCCACACCTTGGACCTTGTGTTTTCTCTACAAGTGAGTGACCATTCCTGTGTTACTTTTAGTCTTAGCTTCCCACTGTACGCACCACCTTCTAATCTCATGTTCCATAAGCGGTTCATAAATCAGGATGTTGCTTTGAAGTTTTCTAATATGTTGGACCCTCATGTGATTAGTGGCTGCACTGATGCTGATGTTGCTACACAGTGCTTTAATAATCACTGCTTGGAGATTTTAAATTCAGTGGCACCTATGAAATCTGTCATTGCTGCCCCAAAAAGAGCTCATCCATGGATAAATAATGATGTAAGGAAGGTCAAAAGAATCTGTAGAAAAGTAGAACGTCTTTGGAAATCAACCAAACTCGAAGTTCACAGGCTCCACCTTAGGGAACTTTGGGTTTCCTTACATGAAACCATAAAAACAGCCAGATCAGCATATTTTTCTCAGTTAATATCATCAAGCAAGAGAAATTCCAAGGTACTGTTTGACTCCATAAACTCTATTGTTTATGGAGTCAGCTGACTCCGGAGCATCCTCACTCATGGTTTTGTTGGACTTGACATCTGCCTTTGACACCATTGATCATACCATCCTGATTAACAGGCTCCGGGACGTAGTTGGTGTGTCTGGACTGGCTTTGAAGTGGTTTCAGTCGTACCTCTCCAACAGATCTTTTAGTGTTTTTGCAAATCGGTTTATGTCACATTCTAAAGATCTGAGATGTGGGGGTACCGCAGGGTTTAGTTCTGGGTCCTATTCATTTTCTTTTGTACATGTTACCTCTAGGACTTATAATTAGGCAGTTCCCTGAGGTGTCTTATCACTTCTATGCTGATGATATTCAGCTCTATTGTTCTTTTAAGCCGATGGAAGTCCATAAACTGTCCTCTTTAATTAAATGTTTAGCTTCCATTGAACAGTGGCTTGGTGACAACTACTTACAGTTGAACTCTGAGAAGTCAGAAACATTAATTATTGCCCCTGACAACCAGATATCTCTAATCAAACAGCATCTTGGTTCTCTTGGCTCATCGGTTCACCTGAGCCTCGGGTACCTTGGTGTGATGTTTGATTCTGCCATGTCCCTAGAACAACACTCTCGCCAGTTAATTAGGAACTGCCTTTTTCAGCTAAGAAACATCTCCAAACTGCAAACTTTGCTGTCTAAGACTGAGTTACAAATGGTTATTCATGCTTTTATTTCTTCTCGCTTAGATTATTGTAACAGCCTTTTTCTTTGTTTGAGCAAAAGGAATCTTGACCTCCTCCAGTCAGTCCAGAATGCTGCTGCAAGGCTTTTAACTAAGACACGAAAAAGAGAGCACATTACACCAGTGTTACGTTCATTACACTGGCTTCCAGTACATTTCAGAATTCATTTTAAAATCTTGGTACTGACTTTTAAAGCTTTGAATTGTGATGCCCCTTCTTACATTTCTGATCTTTTAGAACCAAACGCTCCCTCTCACAGCCTGAGATCTTCTAATCAAAGGCTGTTGGTAGTTCCACGAACTCGTTTTAAGACCAGAGGAGAGAGATCTTTTAGAGCGGTGGCCCCCAGGTTGTGGAATGCTCTCCCTACATCATTACGTTGCCTTGATTGTATTTATTCTTTTAAAAAGCAACTTAAGACTCATTTATTTAGATTGGCTTTTAATTAGATTTGTGCTGTGTTTTATTATTAATGTATTTTATGTATTTCTGTTTTATATTACTGTGAAGCACTTTGTGGTTTTTATCCTGTGAAAAGTGCTATATAAATAAATTGATTTGATTTGATCTCGTTTCCACATCACTCAGTGCTCTGCTTGCATATGCAATAATGTGCTTCATCCCCTTTTCATCTTTTTGACAGAGGATGGCGCCCAGTCCTACTGGACTAGCATCAACAATCAGTTCAGTCTGTCTGCTGGGATAGAAGTAGGACATCGTCGTGTCGCTTGTGAGACTGACCTTGAGTGCCTGCAACGCAGTTTCTTGGTCTTGACCCCATGTCCAAGGGGTGGCCTTGTGTGTGAGCCTGCGCAGTGGCTCAGAGATCGATGAGAAGTCTCTGATGAACCTTGAGCAGTAATTGGCCATGCCAAGGAGACTTTTGATGTCAGCAGGTGTTTTTGGGTTGGGAGCGTGTTGAACTGCTACAACCTTTTTAGGATCTGCTGAAACGCCACCTGCAGAGAAGATGAAACCAAAAAACTCAAGTTTTGTTTTATTAAATTCACACTTCTCTCGATTCAGAGTAAGACCTGACTCTGATAGTCACTTAAAGAGAGCTGTAAGACTGCTGTCATGATCAGCCTGGTCCCTGCCAAAGACTATAATGTCATCACTGAGATTTTTGACACCGTTCAGTCCTTGCAGCGTCTGATAAATAGCATTTTGGAACACTTCAGCTGCAGAAGAGACTCCAAAGCTCAGTCTTTTATAGCGCCGAAATCCCAGATGAGTAGTGAACGTCGTAATGTAGCGGCTGTCAGGGTGTAATTCAAATTGGTGGTATCCTGCCCCGAGATCAAGTTTTGAGAACACCGTAGATCCAATCAGCTCATGGATTACATCATCAATCGTGGGCGTGATGTGTCGTTCTCGTTCGATTGCAGTGTTTGCTTGTCTCATGTCCACACATATCCGTACGTCGTCCGGATTCTTTGGTTTTGGCAGTGTTACTATGGGTGAAACCCACGGTGTTGGTCCCGTAACCTTTTCAATCATGTCATCAGATTCTAATTTCTGAAGTTCGTCCTCCACTTTTTGACGTAAATGAAAAGGAACACGTCTGTGTGGTTGACAGGTTGATTTTACATCTGTGTTTATGTGCAGTTTTCCAATTCCCTGGAAAAGTTCTGGGTGTTGTTCTACTAGCTTGTCTGCAACAGAACGTTGAGACTGAGAAGAGACCGCAATGACAATATGGAGGAGTCCCAAGGCTTTTGAGGTTTCAAAACTCAAAAATATTGAAACCTCCTCCTTTAATGACGAAGAAGGAACACCTAACTGTTTTGTCTTGTTTTTCCACACTGCACCTGAATGCACCACACACAGGGAGAGACGTAGATGAGTGGTATGGGTAAATCTTGATGTCTGTAGAAGTCAACGTAGGACGTGGTGTCAGTTTGTTGTAGGTAGCTTCAGTTAAGCAGTTAGCAGTGGCCCCAGAATCGATTAGCACCGGTATCTGGGTGCCCATTACTCTGACTTCAGTATGTGGGAGTTTAGGATGTTGAGCTGTGTTCACCACATATACATAAGCGTCATCACTGCTGGATGTGTGCCCTGTCTCCACGTGTGCAGCGCTATCTGTTACTTGATGAACAGTTTGCGGTGGCAGATTTTTCTTATACTAGTTTTCTTATACTAGTTTTCTTTTCTTATGCTAGTGCCGTACAAGTAGCGCGAAAAACAAACTTCAAAGTAGCGCTACGCGTTCAGCGGGAGGCGTGGATGGCGAGCGGCAATAAACTTGCGAAAAGCAAGTTATGCTCAACTCCACCGGTGGAATCTGACAGCGTGGAAAAGTGTGAAAACATCCATGATCACCAACGGATTTCAAAGGGGTGGACTGCCGCATGGTGGAGAGGAGGACACCGCCACGGCCCTTCTGAGGGTGTTCGACTCTGACACTGTCAACGAGGATTTGTTTGGTTTTAAAAGTGACAACGAAGGAGAGAAGCGGAGAGTGGATGACGTAGCCATCCTGAGCCTTTTCGTATCCAACACTGGAGAAGAGGACTTTGGTGGTTCCCTTTCAGTCGATTCACTCGGTACAACACATAAGTATGGGATATCACGCCCTCGCGTGTCCTGGCTGAAGAAACCTTTAATCACGCCTTTAAGGCAGATGACGTGTGATGACACATGCACGGCCCCGCCTGCACATATAGCCGCTGTCATCACAGTCATCCCTCAGTTCTTACGCTCTTCACCTCGCTGAGAACACCTCTGCTGAGTTGGGCTGGCTAGCTGCTGCTAGTTAGCTCCGTTGTCTGCCGACTTGAACTTAGCCTAACTGCCCCTGTTGGTGTTAGCCTCCACCGCGCAGTTGGTGTGTAGGCTGCCCGCGGTGCGCTAATTTCAAGTTTTCCCGTGCAGCGTTTTGCTTTGTGTTTTGGAATGTACTCCAAACCGAAGTGAGCAAAGCAGAAATCTTCTGTTTGCCCCTGTCCTCAGGGATGCGGTTTCTCTTTGCACAACAGCGACCAGCACGATGCCTGCCCTGTCTGCCTGGGGATCGTCCACTCTAGGAGAGCGTTGACGGAGCCCGAAGCCTGTGCGTTTTGTCGCCAGGTCCGGCGCTCGACCCTGGAAAGACGGGTGACGTTTGTGGAAAAAGTGCTGGGACGCTCGGCTGTCGCACGGCATGACCCTCTCCTTTCCGAGTCTGGAGCCCCGGCTTCGTCCGAGTCCGAAGACGAGGATTTTCCGGTTGATGTCCCCACAATTAGCTGGGCTGACCACATGGAATATGTTGCCGGCTAGCCGATGATGAGCCGGAACCATGCAGGAGCGCTCCCCAGGACGATGATGACGTGCTGGACATCGGCCTGGACATCCATGGTTTGTCGGAGGATGAGCAGGAGAGCTCATTGTCGGCCCAATGTACCGCCGCTGCTGCGCCGGTCGGCAACGATGACACCTCTCTTTTCTCCTTGTTTCTCCGTGCTGCTGAGAAGCTGCAGGTGGACTGGCCCTCTCCTCCGCCAGCTCAGAAGCCGTCGCGGTTCGCGGGGTTTTTCCTCCCACAGGAGCCCGCAACGGCCAAAAACTGCCTTCCCATGTCCCCAGACTTTCTCTGCGAGCTAACAGCATCATGGGACAAACCTCTGTCTACCCGCGTCACTGTGCCCGGCTATGGACAGTACATGGAATTGGACGGCGCCAAGGGGGCTGGCTTAGCTAACCCACCCCCTATGGAGCGGTCTCTGGCTGCTTATCTGGCCCTGTCCCATAACCATGGTGTCGGCGGCCCCGCAACTCTGCCGTCCAAGTACTGCAGATTCTCTGCTTCGCAGCTGGAGAACATTTATCGAGCTCAGGCCGGGCCTGCTCGCGCCATGAGCTCTGTCACCATGCTCCAGATGTACCAGGCAATGTGCCTGACGGAGCTCGGATCGCTGGTTCCTGATGACAGCCCGCTGGCACCTCTTCTTAACGAGGTCAGAGTCGCCACAGATTATATCCTCCGTGCGTCTCGCTGTGCAGCGCTCTCCCTGGGCAGAGGGATGGCTTCGACAGTAGTGGCGCAGAGGCACCTGTGGCTGACCCTCTCGGACGTCCCGGATAGGGACAGGGCTGTATATCTGGACGCACCAGTGTCTGCGGCTGGGTTATTCGGACATTCACTTGAAGCCAATCAGGCTAGATTCGATCTGAGGAAGAAGCAGATGAAAGCTCTGCGCGACATCATCCCTAGACGTCAGCCCAAGCCCAAGCCCACAGCTAGCTCTCACAGGCCCGCTGCTCCTCTGCCGTCTGGCAAGAGACCGGCGCCCACTGTTGAAGTGGGTGTGCCGCCAGCGAGAGCACATCCTCCGGCCTGAGCTCCACGCCAGTCGGCCTGGAGCAAAGGCCCACCCTCGGGCCCCCGGCGGGACCCGACGCCCAGGAGGAAGAAGCCTCAGCCCTCTTAGCTGTGGTTTCGAGTGGAGAGGGGGTCCAGCAGCAGGGAGACGCTGTTTTTACCCCTCTGTTGCCGCACAAGAGGTGCCGCTTAAGTTATGTTCAGGTTGTCAGCCCCAGAAGGCGCTGCACTTTCCTAACACTGTCTCCCAAGCACAAAACCCCTGCACACAAAATGCCTCAGGTAACTCCCTGTTCAGGTGTGTTAAATGTTCAGGTGACCACATCGAGTGTTCCCGCTGTTTTTCATTGTTGTGCCCCAGAAAAGGTGCCTCCAACAAAATGTATAAATGTACATGTTTCCATGTTACAATCAATAAAGAGTGTTGTTTATTCTCAAACAATCAAATACTCAGCCTGCAGGCAGAATGAGCCAGGTCAGGCAGGTGATGCAGTCCCCTGCAGACACACTGGGGGGCGACAACGTCCCGTCGACGGTGCTGCAGGTCAGCCGGCTGGCTGCTCACTTCCCTCAGTGGCGCGCTTGCGCCCCCTCTCCGTGGGTGCTGTCGCTACCCGATCCGTACCGGAAACCCGATCTGTACCCCGCATGCGCAAATCTTACGTCACTTCCTCTCTTTGCCAACATTGCGACATTCAATATATTTGAATGACACGGTTAGCGCCCAGT
Source organism: Neolamprologus brichardi (assembly GCF_056152115.1). Classification (NCBI taxonomy): domain Eukaryota; kingdom Metazoa; phylum Chordata; class Actinopteri; order Cichliformes; family Cichlidae; genus Neolamprologus; species Neolamprologus brichardi. Next base: position 4,591,722 of record NC_142113.1, read on the forward strand.
TAGCTCCTAGCATTTCTCAACAGCTCTGCCTCCTTTTCGACTACCGGGACATTTAAACAATGGATAATCCGTATCCGCAACAAATTCACGCTTTTCTCCTCAACAGAGAGCGTTCCCCGATTGAACAACAGCGCCGTAAAATAAGAAGAATGGTGCCTAATTACAGAGTTAATAATACAGACTTTGTAATATGTCACGTGAAGATTCAGCAGCCAGATGAAGTGTTTACTGGCAATTGACAGTGATAGTGGACATCATCATCACTATTTCAACAATCCTCTCCACACAGACAAGCATAAACACACTCGATTATCACTAAATCAAATTTAACACACGTTTGTAATGATGCTAATTCAGTTTACAATAGGGTTCATTCGCTCAGTCAGCAGGTGGCGGTATCCTCGTACACTGGGGAGTACACTGCCATTAAACGAACAGAAGAAGAAGAAAACCCCTGCACATGCGCGGTACGGATCGGGTAGACCCGATTTGTACGGTCCGACTTTGCACATGCTCAGCAAGGATCGGGAGTCCCGATCTGTCATTATCTTTTTATTTTTTTTGTTTTTGTCTACATTATATTAAATGTTTCATTATCGGAAACATTTTAAGAGATACTTATTATTCTTAACATCTTAACAGATACTCTGACCTGTAACTATCGTAAAACGCTTCGACCGCAAGTAGACACCTTTCGTGCATGCGGGGTACCGATCGGGTTTCCGGTACGGATCGGGTAGTGACAGGTGCTGCGAACCGTTGCCATGGGTTACCGGTTGCAGTTCCGGGTCAAGCCGCCTCGTTTCCAAAGAGTCGTAAACACGACTGTCAACACCGAGGCGGCCATGATACTCAGAGAGGAAATAAAGGCGCTATTGCAGAAAAGAGCAATACGAGTGGTCCCCGCTTCGGAGACAGACAAAGGTTGGTACAGCTGTTATTTTGTTGTTCCGAAAAAAGGGGGAACGCTTCGTCCCATCCTCGACCTGCGAGTCTTGAACACGTATCTACGAACGTACAGGTTCAAGATGCTAACACTCAGACAGCTCTTGAATGCGGTCGGCCCGGGAGATTGGTTTGCAACAATCGATCTAACAGATGCTTATTTTCATGTGGTTATACACCTGAAACACAGGCAGTTTCTGAGGTTTGCATTCGAGGGCGTAGCCTACGAATACCTAGTGCTGCCGTTCGGGCTCTTGCTCGCTCCTCGCACCTTTACGAAATGTGCCGAGGCAGCGCTAGCGTCCCTCAGAGAGAGAGGAATCCGCATCTTAGCCTACCTAGACAACTGGGCTCTCGTAGCTTGCTCCAGAGAGCAGGTGGAGACACAGCTGTCGCTGGTTCTGTCACACATTCAGACACTGGGGTTCTCTGTGAACTTTCAAAAGAGCTCGCTAATCCCGAGTCAGCAGATTACTTTTCTCGGTTTGAAAATATGCTCGCTTACCAGCCGCGCACGTTTGTTGGAGCACAGAGTGGCCGCGTTTCATCGCTGCCTTGCTCAGTTTCAGTTGGGACGCAGACTGCGTTTCCAGACAATATTAAGCTTGTTGGGCATGATGGCATCTATGATCGCCATAGTGCCACTTGGACTGTTAAAAATGAGAGCGTTTCAACGCTGGACTCTCTCTCACCGTTTGTGTGCATCGCGTCACCTCCGGAGGAGGCTGCCAGTAACTGCGTCTTGCATGCTAGCTCTCCGTCCTTGGAGGGAGCCCGGGCTGCTCCTGTCTCGCTCTCTGCTGTTGTGGTGCAGTGTTCATTTTCTGTCTCTAAGAGCCACCCATGTCCCGGGCCACCTGAACCTGGGGCCGGACCTTCTCTCCAGGGGGAGTCCTCTGGTGAGAGAATGGAGGTTACACCCTTTAATAGTGGCTCAGATTTGGGACCTATTTGGCAAGGCGCAAATAGATCTTTTTGCTTCCAGGGTAAATACTCACTGCCCCCTGTTCTTCTCCATAATCGACCACGATGCACCCTTGGGCTTGGACGCGCTAGCGCACCAATGGCCAGACGTGCTCCTGTATGCATTTCCCCCAGTGGAAATGATATCTCCAGTTCTAGAGAGAGTGCATCGGCATTCCCCCTCTCTCTGATTCTAGTGGCCCCTTGGTGGCCCACAAGGTCGTGGTATGCAGAGATAATCAGCCTGCTAGCAGCGAGTCCTTGGCAGCTTCCTCTCCGCAGGGATCTCCTCTCTCAGGCGGGAGGAGAAGTGTTTCATCCGCGCCCAGATCTGTGGCGCCTTCATGCTTACCTGCTGAGAGGTTAAACGTGATTGCTAAGGGTTTGCCACCTAGTGTGATAGCGACAATTCAGAGCGCTAGGGCCTCATCTACTAGAGGCTTGTACGCTTACAAATGGCGCGCCTTCGAGCAATGGTGCCAGGACTGCCACACTCTCCCATTTCAGTGCTCTATTGTGGATGTTTTGACATTCCTGCAGGAGCTGCTGGATAAGGGCCTTTCATTTTCGATAATTAAGGTTTATTTAGCAGCTATATCTGCTTGTCATATTGGCTTTGACGGGGTGACACTAGGTGCACCCTCGCCATACGTTTTCTGAAAGGAGTTCGCCGGCTGAGGCCCGTGCTTAAGTCCAGTGTCCCTGCTTGGGACTTGTCTTTGGTGCTGGAGGCCCTTTGCAGCCCCCCGTTTGAACCCATTGAGTCTGTGGATATGAAATTTCTTTCATATAAGACTGCATTACTTCTCGCTTTGGCTTCGGCAAAGCGAGTGGGTGACCTTCATGCGCTCTCTGTGCATCCCTCCTGCACACAGTTCTCTTCTGATGGCCACAAAGTCGTATTGCGTCCAAATGCTGCCTATTTTCCCAAGATCATGCCTGCATCTTCTAGCTCAATGGAGTTTGAGTTGCTGAGCTTTTGCTCCCCTCCTTTTGCATCTGAGGAGCAGAGGAGGACGCATTCTCTTTGTCCAGTGCGTGTGCTACGCACCTACATTGAGCGCACTCAGAATGTGCGTTTATGTGACCTGCTGTTTGTCTGCTTCGCTAATCCAAATAGAGGTAGAGCTCTGTCCAAACGGAGGCTGTCCCACTGGATTATAGAAGCTATCTCACTGGCATACGGCACCGGTGGTCTTGCTTTGCCCCACGGGGTGAGAGCTCATTCCACCAGGGGCATGGCAACCTCATGGGCTCTTTTTAAAGGGGTGCCTGTAGCTGATATTTGTGCGGCAGCTAGTTGGGCATCAACGCACACTTTTGTGCGGTTTTATCGGTTGGACGTTACAGCCCTTTCGGTCGCTCATGCTGTCCTTTCTGCTGGGTCTACCACTCACTAAGGATGTGGTGGTCCGATTCTGGTTCGGTGGTTGCTCTGTGGGGCGTGTATATATGTCCCATACTTATGTGTTGTACCGAGTGAATCGACTGAAAGGGAACGAATAGTTATGTCTATAACTTCTGTTCCCTGAAGGAGAGGAACAAGGTACAACACAAGGTGGCCCCACTGAGCAGTTTGGCTCTGTGAAGAGCAGCTATCGAACTGAGGGATGACTGTGATGACAGCGGCTATATGTGCAGGCGGGGCCGTGCGCGTGTCATCACACGTCATCTGCCTTAAAGGCGTGATTAAAGGTTTCTTCAGCCAGGACACGCAGGGCGTGATATCCCATACTTATGTGTTGTACCTCGTTCCTCTCCTTCAGGGAACAGAAGTTATAGACATAACTATTCGTTTTAGTGCGCAGGAAGATGGTAGTGAATGACTGACTTTTCTTCTTGTTAAAGCCGTTTCACTGCACCTGAGCCTAAAAGGTAGTCCGAATCTATTTTTCTGGTGTGCTGTAGGCTATTGTTATGTACTATATTTGTTACTCGTAACACAGTAGGGTTAGGGTTAACCCTAACCCTAACCCTAACACAGTACATGTTTCGTACTTGTAATTACCGCTACTTGTACATATTAGAGATGGACCGATCCGATATTACGTATCGGTATCGGTCTGATACTGACCCAAATTACTGGATCGGATATCGGCGAGAAATAAAAAATGTAATCCGATCCATTAAATATCAAAAAAGCACCTCACAAAACTTGCTACACGGCGTAACTCGGCTCATAACCGTAGCACGTAGGAGCAGTATGCATCACGTGATAGAGCGGCTGTGTGTATTTGTAGCCTTGCTACCAAACCAGCATTTCATCTCCGAGGAAGTTTTCCCAGAGAGAAGTAAAGCAAGTGTGTAAGTTCATCTCTGAATGTCTGTAAAGCATTCCCACATTAAGCTTAACAACAAATATATGGAGCGACTGCCTCTTCTCTCTCTCTCCTGCTGCTACTTCAATCGTGAAACTGCTTAATGATCAGCTGATCGGCTTTTCTGTCGGGAGTCCGTCTCTCTTCTTAGTTTTTGGCCCACTTCTCACCAGAAAGAGGAAACCAGCGGCTGAACAACAGCAGCACTATTAAGCTTGATAAGCTGTTATTAGAATTTATTTAATATTACTTTCTACACCAGGATCTTTTTCTACGTAGCTGACGGCTGGTAACTGTGCAGGGGCGGATCTAGCAAAGTTTAGCCAGGGGGGCCGATAGGGCATGAACAGGGAAAAGGGGGCACAAAGACATACTTCTCTTTCTTATTCTCATTTAAAATGTCGAGCTTTTAATAAATAATTATCTGAATCTTACACCCAAAGTTTTAATCTGATGTAAAATGTATAGAAGTCCATTACTGTATATAATAACTGTTAAGTCTAATATACCCTAGTAAGCTGTAGTACTTTTTCCTTTGGGAAGATACCATCTGTGCAGTCTGCAGTTCTGTTGAAGAAAGATGTTGAATCTATTTATTTATTCTTGAAAAATAATTTATTTCTGTGCATTTTTCCCCCTGCATCAAATTAAATTTGATTACATCGATTAAGCATCATGAGGTGGAGGGTGGTTCCCTATTTTTTTTTTTTGCTGGGAGTTTGCAACCCTATTAGTTAGGTTGCTTAATATTTCTGCTAAGTACTCTTTGATTATTCAAGACTCTGTATGTGAGGAGAAGGACTTTAAATTTAATTCTGAATTTGATGGGAAACCAATGAAGAGAAGCTAATGAGGGAGAAATACGGCCTCTCTTTCTACATGCTTGCTGGGGCATGTGGGGCGAAAACAGAGAGGAGAGCCTGAGCAGCCAGTCAAGGACTCTTCCCTTCACTAGTTAACAGGCTAAGTTAACACCTCCCCTTATATTCCATATAAGGGGAGGTGTAGAGTATGATAGGCCAGTCAACAGATCCCATTGAGCACTGATCAGCTTTGCATCACACCGTGCCTGGACTCACCATTTCCAGTGGCTTATGTAAGAGGTTCAGAGATTGTTACATGGGTGTGCAGGTAAAGACCAAATGGCCGCACTAATGAATGTGTTGGGCCATCAGTGAAAAGCCTGTGAAAGGTTTTAGCCGGGAGAAGAGAGTGAAAATCTTCTTGGCCACAAAAACATGACAGCAAGGCGGAAATATCACAACAGCCAGAGGATCTTTTTAGTTTGTGTAGCAGCTACCGGGATCTTGGACTGGTTCTTATATAGCGCTTTTCTACTCATCTGAGCACTCAAAGCGCTTTACACAACTTGTGCATTCACCCATTCACACCCATTCGCACAAGCACATCTCTCTAAGTGCTTTATAGCTAACATTCACACACATTCATACTCCGATGGATGCATCGGAGAGCAATTTGGGGTTAGTATCTTTCCCAAGGATATTTGGCATGCAGACTAGGCGAAGCCAGGAATCAAACCACCAACCTTCCGATCAGTAGATGACCTGCTCTACCACCTGAGCTACAGTCACCTTAAAGTGGTGAGCATATAATAAAGAACTATGTGACACTGAGCCAACGTCACATTTACCTCATGCTCCCGTGGAAACGCAGTCCAAGCTATGAGTCATTGTTATGGAGTCAAAATGATCTCTTTACAAAAATACAGCATCCAAAGCAATATCCAGTCCTCACCTCAATAAAAAACAACCATATATTTGCTGGACAAGGGTTCTAGTTCCTTAATCTACCACCCGCTGTTGGTAGGATTAAGGGGTCACCCATGGGGTCAGAAAAGGGTTGTGACCAGCAGCTGAAGTAATCTCTGGCTGAGAAAAGTCCTTGGTAATGAAAATGGTAATAGAGACAAGCGTGGCAAAATTGCCCGATGTGAGGGCCTAAGCCAAGTGTACCTGTATGTATCTACTTGTACATATACCTAAAAAGTTATGCAAATATGTACGCATAACTTGTTTTTCAAAATATTAATAAAAGGGGTGTGTCTCCAAACAGCCATCTCTTTCCTGACAATTCCCTTTGTGCATATTCTCTTACATATGATAAGTCAACATTGAAACACCTGCGGCTTTTAGTCAGGTGCGGCTAATGTATGTACAAAACAGGATTTTCCCCTGATTTTAGCTTGTGCGGCTAATATTCAGGTGCGCTTTGTAGTCCGGGAAATACGGTATATAAACTTTTCTCAATCTAAATAGTGTACTTTGGTAGAATTAAAAAAATAAGTGTAGTGCAGGTCTATGATGAGTTTTAGTGTTACTATCATCTAGTTCTGGTTCTGTTTTGGTTAAGTCCTAAGTAGTCCTGATTTTGAACTCTTGTAGTCCTGTTTTAATTCCGGATCAGGTCTGGTTGAATTGGGGTTTAGTCCTCGTGTCTTGATACAGCCCTGATTTTGTTCTGCCTTGCTGCTTAATTAAAAACCTAGTTTAAGGTGTCCTGCATATGTGATATATTTTTTTCCTATATGAAATAATTCTTTTTTTGAACAAAACTCAAAACAGAGCCTATTGATCCCCCCCCCCCCCAAAAAAAAAAATAAATAAATAAAATAAAATAAAAATCCCACATGCATACTGCCCTTTAGGGCTAAGCCCCGGGTGTTTCAAATGTCTGGCTCCGCCTCTGGGTATGAGGACCACTGTGGGTTAATCTTTGTAGTGATACTCACTCCTTTTTTTTATTTAGACCTGGTTTAATTCTGGTATAGTTGAATATTTGTATATAATCCCCGCAGCTGTCAGACTCTATAACAGGGGTCACCAGCCTTTCTTAAAACTGAGAGTTAGATAAAATTGTGAACAGTTTGGTTCATCTTTAGTTATATGGTTCTATCCAGCATATTCTATCTTGATATGCTGTCTTATCACAGGTTAATTTTTCAAAAATATTAACAATGATTTATACAAGGAAAGGGCTACATACAACTCTTTATTTCTATTAATGTCTTACTTCATTCCTACCTGATTGACATGTTTAGGAATTATGAGTGATTGGCTCACTGTAGTGGTAAAAGTTGCTACCAATCAAATTATGATATGTTAAAGTTAAAACAAAACACAGCTGACTGTTTTATATTATATCTAATATATATTATGTAATTATCCTTATAATTACAAAATGTTTTATGTAAGATTTATGTTTTGTAATTTAAATCTGACATCACAAAAGTATTTTGGAGTTTGAATATTTGGTAATTTTTTGTAATTTTGTAACTGCAGTACACATAATATTAATTTCGAACAATTTTGTCCAGGTTCCTTGACACCAGGGACTCCTCCAGGACCATCGCGTTCAGTTACAGAGTCGGTGTGTCCACGGTGTGCCAGATCATCCCCCAGGTAGCGACGGCCATCTGGGACTGTCTAGTGGACGACTTCATGGCTGTGCCTTCACCTGGAGACTCATAGAGAAAGTATATACAGTGGTCCCTCATTTATTGCAGCAGGGTTTCTCAGAATAACTAGCCCCTCGCCACACACTTTATACACTTGATTTATTTTTTTTTTACACACACACTAGGGATGCAGCGATACCGATGCTGGTATCGGGTATCGGGGCCGATGCCATAAAATGTGCGTGTACTCATACTCGCAAAAGTTAACCGATACCATGAATCGATACTAATTTACTTCATGAATCAGAAGGTGGCCTGTACTTTCTGTTGTAATTTTTTAGATTGGCCGCTAGGGGGACATGTCACTAGGGGGTTAGGGAATTGAGACTGGCGGCTCCTGCAGCTACGCAAAACAAAATGTCAGCAGTGTGGACTTACTTCAAAATTTGTGTAGATGACAAAAGCAAGGCAGAGTGCAAACTGTAAGGTGTCCAGGGGTGGGAACGAGAGTACATCGTTCAATACAACCAATTTAATAAAACACCTGAGGACACATCATGCTCTGGAGTACACAGAGTTTGCTAAGGCTAACGCAAGACCAGAACAGCCCACTTTAACACAGGTTTTGGAAAAGCGACAAAAAATGTCTATAGAAAATCCACGAGCAGTTAAAATAATAGAGGCTCTATCTCATTTTATCGCTCTGGATGACCAGCCACTGTCGGTCGTGGAAAACGTAGGATTTCGCCGTCTTCTCAGCGTACTCGAGCCGCGTTATGAGATTCCCAGCCTCCCATACATCACGGACGTAATGCTGCCAAAACTTTTTGAAGATGTAAAAAAACACGTGCATAACCTCTTGCAGGAGGTTTCAGCCTTAAACTTCACTACAGACATTTGGACAAGCAGTGTGTCCCCGATGTCGCTCCTCAGTTTAACGGCGCAGTGGATTGATGAGGAGTTTGTTCGTCATCAAGTAACACTGCATGCAAAGTCGTTCAGGGGCTCGCAGACCAGCCAAACCATCGCAACTGCTTTCGATAGCATGCTTCAAACCTGGGATATACCAAAGACGTCCGTCCACGTAGTGCTCCGGGACAACGCAAGAAATATGATAAAGGCCATGAGTGGTGCTGAGCTGCCCAGCCTGCCTTGTACTGCTCACACTCTCCAGTTGGTTGTTCATGAGGGCCTTCTGTCACAGAAGAGTGTTGCTGATGTGGTGGCAGTTGGCCGCAAAATAGTTCGACATTTTAAACATTCTGCTCTGGCCAGTTCCCGTCTGGAGGACATTCAATTGCAGATCAACCAGCCGGTCACTGTGCTCCACAGATTTCTAACAAGGGAGACTGACGAGGACCATGGGATCAAAGCAATGAAGGGAACCTTGGCTGCAGCTGTCAGGACATGGTTCTCTGAGGTGGAGGACAACCCACTCTATAGCATCGCCACGTTACTCGATTCCAGGTGAGTGTTGTGCCTGTGTGTGTGTAACTGTTTGACTGTATGTGAATGTGACTGTGTATGTAACTGTGTTACTGCAAAAAAAAAGGTAAGCAAAACAATTGTCAGCTAACTTTTTTCTTTCTCTGTTTTAGATATAAAAATTGTTTTTTCTCCAGCACCACAACTGCTGCAAATGCTAAGGAGATGCAAAAACTTGAGCTGCTCAGGTTGCCTGGAGAGGAGGATCATGACCTGAATGAACCACCTTCAAGAAAAGCACGCAGTGACCAGCCCACAACTAGTTTGGACAGCATGTTTGATGAAATTGCAGATGAGCAGGCATCAGCATCGGTGGGCAGAGCTGCGGTAGGTTCTAGTGTAGAGTTAGAGACATATCTTGGAGAGGCCGCAATTTTACGAGAAGACAAACCTCTACAATATTGGATGGTTAATAAAGTGCGGTTCCCAAACCTGGCTAAAGTGGCGGGCAGATACCTTTCAGCACCATGCACAAGTGTAGATAGTGAAAGGCTGTTCAGCTCAGTGTCACACATTGTGAAACAGGCTCACAGCTGATCATGCAGAGATGATTCTTTTCATCAAAAAGAACCTGCCTCTCACTTTCCCAAAAACAGTTTAGTTCGGAGGTCACACCACTGCTTGCTGGCTGAAGTTTTTTTGTTTGATTTAAATGTGGACACTCTGCAATAGGTGGTTCATTAATGTTATGTAAATCTGAAAGCTGTAGACAGTGCCACATAGTTCACTGTTATTTTGTTTGGATATAATATGGACATTGTGCAATAATTTAACAAAAGTGTTTATTTTATTCTGAAACCTAAGTTTTATTTGTTTTATTCTGAACAGAAGTGTTTATTTTTTCAATCTGAAAGCGGGAAAGAGACCCAAAGAGTTCAGTTATTTATTTGTTTTTACAATGTGGATACTCTGCAATAGGTTCATTAATGTTATGTCTGAAAGCTGGAGACTCTAAAATACTTGAGTTATTTTGTTTGTTTGTTTGTTTGTTTACAATGTGGACACTGGACAATTTAGAAGAAGTGTTTTATTTTTTACTTGAAATTTAATTTTTGTGGTCTTTGTCAATGACTGGGATAACAGAAGACGCTGATGTCGAGCGTACACTTTCAACGACTGGATAGCGAGAATACTCGTCTGTGATAACGAGCAGGTATTCCCCCGTAGGGAGTGGTCCATAAAAGTCTGCACTGACACTGTGCCAGGGCGTTTCGGGTAATGGTGACATCTGCAGAGGGTGAGTGTGTCTGACAGGTGTGCTAGCTTGGCATGGCAGACAGTTTTGAACTGCAGATTCTGCTTTCCAATCGATCTCTGGGAACCATACTTTGGTACGTAGCAGCGCTTTGGTCTTGACGATACCCTGGTGCCCTTCGTGTGCCAGTTGTATTGCTCTTTCTTGTAGGACAGTTTGAATAACTATCCTCGTGCCTCTGAGTATGAAGTCAGATGAGTCAGCTACTGTTAGTTCACTTTGAACATGTTTGAATGATTTCAAAGTGTCAGCATGCTGGGATTTATCTGTTAGATGCCACGTGTTGTTCCTGATGTGACCGATGACTTCCTGCAGAACCTGGTCTTTCAGAGTCTCTGTTTTTATCTCGTGAAGTGTCATGGCTTTTGGAGTGATAAGAGAAGAAATTGACATACTCTTCTGCAACCTTACATGCACGAGCACTTTCATTCTCCTGTGTTGGCACTGGATGACGTGACATAAAGTCAGCTGGATTATCAGCTCCTTTTCTGTATTCCACTCGGAAGTTATATGGCTGAAGTCTCAGTCCCCATCTTTCTATTCTGGCAGGTGGTTTTGATCTTGGGTTATTCCAGATGATTTTGAGTGCCTTGTGATCGGTCACCAGTGTGAATGGATGTCCATAAACATACAAATGGAAATGTTCGCAACTCCACACAATGGCGAGTGCTTCTTTCTCAGTCTGCGAGTATCTTGTTTCCACATCACTCAGTGCTCTGCTTGCATATGCAATAATGTGCTTCATCCCCTTTTCATCTTTTTGACAGAGGATGGTGCCCAGTCCTACTGGACTAGCATCAACAATCAGTTCAGTCTGTCTGCTGGGATAGAAGTAGGACATCGTCGTGTCGCTTGTGAGACTGACCTTGAGTGCCTGCAACGCAGTTTCTTGGTCTTGACCCCATGTCCAAGGGGTGGCCTTGTGTGTGAGCCTGCGCAGTGGCTCAGAGATCGATGAGAAGTCTCTGATGAACCTTGAGCAGTAATTGGCCATGCCAAGGAGACTTTTGATGTCAGCAGGTGTTTTTGGGTTGGGAGCGTGTTGAACTGCTGCAACCTTTTTAGGATCTGCTGAAACACCACCTGCAGAGAGGATGAAAACAAAAAACTCAAGTTTCGTTTTATTAAATTCACACTTCTCTCGATTCAGAGTAAGACCTGACTCTGATAGTCGCTTAAAGAGAGCTGTAAGATTGCTGTCATGATCAGCCTGGTCCCTGCCAATGACTATAATGTCATCACTGAGATTTTTGACTCCGTTCAGTCCTTGCAGCGTCTGATAAATAGCATTTTGGAACACTTCAGCTGCAGAAGAGACTCCAAAGCTCAGTCTTTTATAGCGCCGAAGTCCCAGATGGGTAGTGAACGTCGTAATGTAGCGGCTGTCAGGGTGTAATTCAAATTGGTGGTATCCTGCCCTGAGATCAAGTTTTGAGAACACCGTAGATCCATTCAGCTCATGGATTACATCATCAATCGTGGGCGTGACGTGTCGTTCTCGTTCGATTGCAGTATTTGCTTGTCTCATGTCCACACATATCCGTACGTCGTCCGGATTCTTTGGTTTTGGCAGTGTTACAATGGGTGAAACCCACGGTGTTGGTCCCGTAACCTTTTCAATCATGTCATCAGCTTCTAATTTCTGAAGTTCGTCCTCCACTTTTTGACGTAAATGAAAAGGAACACGTCTGTGTGGTTGAGAGGTTGATTTTACATCTGCGTTTATGTGCAGTTTCACTTGAAAATCTTTGAGTTTTCCAATTCCCTGGAAAAGTTCTGGGTGTTGTTCTACTAGCTTGTCTGCAACAGAACGTTGAGACTGAGAAGAGACCGCAGTGACAATATGGAGGAGTCCCAAGGCTTTTGAGGTTTCAAAACTCAAAAATATTGAAACCTCCTCCTTTAATGACAAAGAAGGAACACCTAACTGTTTTGTCTTGGTTTTCCACACTGCACCTGAATGCACCACACACAGGGAGAGACGTAGATGAGTGGTATGGGTAAATCTTGATGTCTGTAGAAGTCAACGTAGGACGTGGTGTCAGTTTGTTGTAGGTAGCTTCAGTTAAGCAGTTAGCAGTGGCCCCAGAATCGATTAGCACCGGTATCTGGGTGCCCATTACTCTGACTTCAGTATGTGGGAGTTTAGGATGTTGAGCTGTGTTCACCACATATACATAAGCGTCATCACTGCTGGATGTGTGCCCTGTCTCCACGTGTGCAGCGCTATCTGTTAGTTGATGAACAGTTTGCGGTGGCAGATTTTTCTTCTACTTCTTTCCACAATGTGTCTCTTTTCTCTTTGAGCGACATTGCTTTGCAAAATGATTGTATTTGCCACAAGAATTACAGATTTTGTCTTTGGCTGGGCAGCCTTGCTCATGAGGATATCTGCCTCCACAGTTTCGACAGCGGTTATTCGGCTGCCATGAGGGTGTCCATTTGTTTCTAGCCGTGGTGTCACGTCCTGTTTTGTGCTGTACTTTATTAACTGCAGCTGTCTTGTCAGCTTCCATCCCTGTAGCTTGCAATTCAGACAACTCACATGCACGCCCATGATTTAATAGATCATCCAACGTTAAATCAGGTTCTCTGAGTGCTTTTCTACACAGCTGTGATGATGTACAGCTTTGGATAATTTGTGTTTTGATTTCTGCAGTCATGTCTGCAAACTCACAGTTTTTGGCTAGAATCCTAAGGTTGGTGTGATAGTTGTCCAACGTTTCACCTGATTCCTGCACCGTTTTCCTGAATAGATAAATCTGATACTGCACGTTTTTCTTAGGCGCAAAGTATGCTGACAATTTCTGTTTTGTATCTGCGTACTTGTCGCCAACCGTTGCTAACGTGTCGTAAACGTCATGCACTTTTTCACCAGGCACATGCAGCAATAATGCTCTTAATCTCGCATCTCCAGTAATATTCATTGCCGTGGTGTAGTTTTCAAACCTCTGAAGCCATTTCGTCCAGCGAGGTCCGACGGAACCGAGGTCGATGTCCGTGTCGAAGGGTGGAAGTGGAGTAGCGTGTGCAGCCATGTTCTTGTCTCCTAAGCTCTGGGTAGGGCAACTTCCTTCGTCTTGCTTTGGTTGTAACCTTTACTCTCGTCGCCAATGTAATGTTTGCATGCCTCAAACATTAATGATGACACCTTCAGTATTTCTCAGTTCCATTCTTTAATTCTCAGGCTTGCAGCAGCAACACAGTCTGCAGCGCTAACTTGTTCATCTACCATTTTCTGTTGTCTCCTTTTTCTATATCCTCCTTCCGCCTTACATTCGACCTTTCAAAATAAAAGTTCTGTAAACATCACAGGTACCACCGTCTTTCCCTCGCCCAGTTTGAGGGCGAGTAGGGGTGGGCGATATAAACGATATCTGATAGAAACGATATAAATTTGGCCAACAATAGAGATTTTGATTATACCGCTCTATCCGATAGCGCATGTTGATGATGTCATCAAGCTGCGCCTGTTTTGGTCGAAAGCATAGCGGCGGCTAAAACCATTAAAATCTGCAAATTATGGCGGGCGACAGTCATAGCAAAGAGATGAAGCACTTTTGAAATATGGGGAAATATCAAACTTTCAACTTGCTCTCCTCTGATACTTGGTCCTCTTTTACTCCCGTTACATTACAAGACATCAGAGGCCTGCTTTGTCATATAAAACAGACTTCAAGCCCCCTTGATGTCCTTCCATCTTCATTTTTCACTAGTGTGTTTGATTCAATTTTCAGAGTTTCAGTCAGGTTTCAGAGTTCATCACAGCACAGAAACAGCTTTAGTGAAGGTTACAAATGATCTTCTTATGGCCTCTGACAGTGGACTCATCTCTGTGCTTGTCCTTCTTGACCTTAGTGCAGCATTCGATACTGTTGACCATAATATCCTATTAGAGCGATTAGAACATGCTGTAGGTATTACAGGTATTGCACTGCAGTGGTTTGTATCATATCTATCTAATAGACTCCAATTTGTGCATGTAAATGGAGAGTCCTCTTCACACACTGAGGTTAATTATGGAGTTCCACAGGGTTCAGTGCTAGGACCAATTCTGTTTACATTATACATGCTTCCCCTAGGCAGCATCATTAGAAGACATAGCATACATTTTCACTGCTATGCAGATGACACCCAGCTCTATCTGTCCATGAAGCCAGATAACACACACCAATTAGTTAAACTGCAGGAATGTCTTAAAGACATAAAGACTTGGATGGCCACTAACTTTCTGCTTCTTAACTCAGATAAAACTGAGGTCATTGTACTCGGCGCTGAAAAGCTTAGAAATATGGTATCTAAGCAGATTCTTACTCTGGATGGCATTACCTTGGCCTCCAGTAACACTGTGAGGAACCTTGGAGTCATTTTTGACCAGGATATGTCCTTCAACGCACATATTAAACAAATATGTGAGACTGCGTTCTTCCATTTGCGCAACATCTCTAAAATTAGAAATATCCTGTCTCAGAGTGACGCTGAAAAACTAGTTCATGCATTTATTACTTCCAGGCTGGACTACTGCAATTCATTATTATCAGGATGTCCAAAAAACTCACTGAAAAGCCTTCAGTTAATCCAAAATGCTGCAGCAAGAGTACTGACAGGGACTAGAAAGAGAGAGCATATTTCTCCTGTTTTGGCTTCCCTTCATTGGCTTCCTGTTAAATCCAGAATTGAATTCAAAATCCTGCTCCTCACATACAAGGTCTTAAATAATCAGGCCCCATCTTATCTTAATGACCTTGTAGTACCATATCACCCTATTAGAGCACTTCGCTCCCGCTCTGCAGGCCTACTTGTTGTTCCTAGAGTATTTAAAAGTAGAATGGGAGGGAGAGCCTTCAGTTTTCAGGCCCCTCTTCTGTGGAACCAGCTTCCAGTTTGGATTCGGGAGACAGACACTATCTCTACTTTTAAGATTAGGCTTAAAACTTTCCTTTTTGCTAAAGCATATAGTTAGGGCTGGACCAGGTGACCCTGAATCCTCCCTTAGTTATGCTGCAATAGATGTAGGCTGCCGGGGGATTCCCATGATGCATTGAGTTTTTCCTTTCCAGTCACCTTTCTCACTCACTATGTGTTAACAGACTTCTCTGTATTGAATCGTATCTGTTATTAATCTCTGTCTCTCTTCCACAGCATGTCTTTTATCCTGTCTTCCTTCTCTCACCCCAACCGGTCGCAGCAGATGGCCCCGCCCCTCCCTGAGCCTGGTTCTGCCGGAGGTTTCTTCCTGTTAAAAGGGAGTTTTTCCTTCCCACTGTCGCCAAAGTGCTTGCTCATAGGGGGTCATATGATTGTTGGGCTTTTCTCTGTATCTATGAAGCGCCTTGAGGCGACATTTGTTGTGATTTGGCGCTATATAAATAAAATTGAATTGAATTGAATCAATTGGCCCCTGTATTGTGGAAATGATAAATACTTCTCTTCATACTGGCTCAGTCCCCAGCTTCTTTAAACAAGCTATTGTTGAGCCAATATTAAAGAAACCTCAGCTGGATCCATCTCTTCCTAACAGTTATAGGCCAATATCCAAATTGCCCTTTATATCGAAAAATTTTAGAAAAACTAGTACTAGAACAACTTAACTATTTCCTGGATAAAAATGCTGTTATGGACACTTTCCAGTCTGGTTTTCGTAAATTGCATTCCACTGAAACGGCCTTACTTATAGTATCTAGTGATATCTTGATGGCAGCAGACTCTGGAGAGTACACAGTGCTCGTGCTAGTCCTGTTGGATCTCAGCTCTGCTTTTGACACTGTAGATCACAGTATCATGATAAACAGACTCGAGAACTTGTTTGGGATTACTGGTGTTGTTTTAAAATGGTTTATATCATATCTGTCTGAGAGATCTTTTACTGTTTGCATGAATCATGTCACATCACAATCAACAGTTTTGCCGTGTGGGGTACCTCAGGGATGTGTCCTGGGTCCAATTCTCTTTTTACTTTATGTATTTCCCCTAGGCCAAATTATTAAGCGCTATAAATATATCTCCTATCATCTCTATGCTGACGACATCCAACTATACTGTTCCTTCAAAATGTCTGAGTTTTATAAATTGTCTAATTTAAGTAATTGCCTGACAGAAATCAACAAATGGTTATATGACAATTTTCTCCAACTAAACTCTGATAAAACAGAAACTCTAATTATTGCTCCAGACCACAGAAATTAGACAGCATATCAGCTTCTTAGACCCTTCTGTAAAATCAAGCCTTAGAAATCTTGGTGTCATATTTGACAGCTCGATGTTGCTCGAGCAGCATTCTAAGCAGCTGGTCCGAAACTGTTTTTATCATTTACGGAATATCTCTAAACTCAGACTAATGGTATCAAAGCTTGAACCTGAGATGATTATTCATGCTTTTATTTCTTCTCGTTTAGACTATTGTAATGGCCTTTTTACTTGTTTTAACAAATCAGCCTTAAATCATCTTCAGACTGTGCAGATTGCTGCAGCACGTCTCTTAACAGGCACAAAGAGAAGATCACATATCACTCCAGTCTTGGCCTCCCTTCACTGGTTGCCTGTAAATTTTAGGTTTCATTTTAAAATTTTACTTCTAACCTTTAGGGCCCTACATGGTCAGGCTCCTCAATATTTATCTGACCTGCTGAAACCACATACATCTTCTCGGGCTTTAAGGTCATTAGATCAGAGACTGCTGGTGGTACCGCGCACTCGTTTTAAAACTCGTGGTGATCGGGCCTTTCAGACTGCGGCACCACGGTTGTGGAATTCTCTCCCGCTGTCTCTTCGCTGCACGGACTCCATTGATTCTTTTAAGAAACAGCTGAAGACATTTTTATTTAGAAAAGCATTTGATTAATTTCTTCTTATGCTGTTTTTATAGTTTTATTGTTTTTCATTGTTTTATTTACTGTTATATTGTTTTTATATTCCCATTTCCTGTGTTGTAAAGCACTTTGTGATTTTTATCTGTGAAAAGCGCTATATAAATAAATTTTACTTACTTTACTTACTTACTTGCAGTATATTAATAACTAACCTCGTATTGTGGATGAATAATCTCAGTTGTTCTCCTGACTGAAGTTTGGCCAGTGTATAGCATCCTGCTATGCGATTGCATTTGTCCCTGACCACCAGAATCTGTCACGTTAACTTTTAATGAGTGGAAAAAAGTTGGCGTTCATCCTCCAGCTTCACTGTGCTAATGTTATGCTAACATAGCTGTGTCGCTAGCAATCACGTAGCACATCATTATATACCAGGTAATCCAACTTCAGTAACCCTGCAAACGCCACTGCTGTTTAGTTTTCTGTCTTCATTTATGTTGGAAGTGGTAGCAGAGCTGTACGTTTTAATTAGTTTCAAAAGTCTCTGTCAGAACATGGTATGAAATGTTTAGGTGGAAACTAGCGAGCTAACTTCCTGTTAACTTCTAACTCCGTTATATTTAATAAATTCTGTTTTCATGGATGTAAAATGTAATTGTTACACCAGATAAAGCAGCAACGCTGATGATTTAATTAAAGATGAAAGAATTTAGACCGTTTTTAACTCTTAGTGTTCGTTTGACTTTGGGACCTGAAATGGACGGAGTTTTGGACCCAGATTACTCCGCGAAGCTCCTCACCACGGCAGCCTTAATGCTCTGACAATCCATTAAGCAGTGCAGCTTACCAAAGTTGTGCTAAAACATTTTTTTAACGTTTTTTAAACAATTTTTGCATGCAGAAATCGGTTCGAGGTCACCAGAATTCATACATAAGGCACACTCTCGATTTTTGAGAAAATTAAATGATTTTTTTTGTGGAAAATACCTTATACAGAAGAAAAGAATATATATCAGTGATTAGAGCTGGGCGATAGAACAATAACGATATGTATTGCGAAATACCTTTTTCTCGATAGAAAAATTAAATTATTGCGATAGACCTCATCTTTCTCTCTCTTCCTCTCTTATAAAAAATGAATAGCCAATACAAATTAAGTAGTGCAGAGCCGAACCAATCACAGCCGCAGCATCACGTCATGTATCTTGTTATGTACAGCTCAAGTGCCAAGCCGCGCATGTGTATTTGTTTGGGAAGCAGCCAGCCGCCGTGAGGCCGGGTAATGGAGAAAATGAGTGTTCCGACTAGAGAAAAGTCTAGGTGACCAAGTTACCGAAGAGAGCACAGATGACGGTTCCAATGCCAGAGAGATTGTCGAAAGGAAAGGCCAGAGAAGTTCCGTAGTGTGGAGGTTTTTCGGCTATTTGAAGTCTGACAAAAAACAGAGTAACGCGCACTGTAAATTGTGCCGAAAGCATGTTTGCACAAAGTCTGGAAATACAACAAACCTTTTTTATCACCTGAAGCAGTACCACCCACGCTCAATCTCTGACTGAAAGCGCTAATTCGTCATCGAAAACAACCAGGGGAATCCCTGTGAAGCAGCAACAGTCAATTGAGTCTGCTTTCTCCAGCGTCTTACCATATGACAAAAAAGCTAAGAGACATAGCAACATAACGAATGCCATAGCTTACTGTCTTGCTAAAGACATGCTACCAATAAACACGGTCCACAATGAAGGATTCAAGCAGCTAATTAAGGTAATGGATCCTCGTTACCAACTCCTTGAACATAAACATGTCTCTCAGACAGCGCTTCCAAAGCAATATTATAAGTTAGTCAATTTTGTCTCTTCTTCTGTAAAATAAACTAAGATTTAGTTTTAGAATTAATATTTTGTTTCTAAGTGGAACTGACAATTTAGTAGTCTGTTTTGTTTGTTCTATTTTGAAACTTAAAGGCTTTAGCGGCTACTTTTTGTGTAGTTTGTAATATTTGCCTTTATTTTGCCTAAACTGAAGCCTCATTTTAAGTACATCTGCCCTGTTGAACTTATTATGGGAAATAAATATTTAAATCAAAACAAGCTGCTGATTATTTCACATTTTACTTGTGAGCAACAGCACATTTAAATCTTACATATATAGTTATTTGGCTTATATCGTGATATATATCGTTACCGCACATACTTCAAATTATATTGCGATATGGATTTTAGGCCATATCGCCCAGCCGTACTCAAACGGTCTCATCAAGTCCCGATTTAATTCGATTTATGCTGTGTTATCAGTGTTTGCATTGATAGCATGGCTGTGGTGTCATATCAGTGTATGCTCTCGGTGTTTGCTGATATCAAACTGTGGTATGAGGACCACTGTGGGTTGATCTTTGTAGTGATACTCACTCCGTTTTTTTTATTTCGACCTGGTTTAATTCTGGTATAGTTAAATATTTGTATATAATCCCAGCAGCTGTCAGACTCTATAACAGGGGTCACCAGCCTTTCTTAAAACTGAGAGTTAGATAAAATTGTGAACAGTTTGGTTCATCTTTAGTTATATGGTTCTATCCAGCATATTCTATCTTGATATGCTGTCTTATCACAGGCTAATTTTTCAAAAATATTAACAATGATTTATGCAAGGAAAGGGCTACATACAACTCTTTATTTCTATTAATGTCTTACTTCATTCCTACCTGATTGACATGTTTAGGAATTATGAGTGATTGGCTCACTGTAGTGGTAAAAGTTGCTACCAATCAAATTATGATATGTTAAAGTTAAAACAAAACACAACTGACTGTTTTATATTATATCTAATATATATTATGTAATTATCCTTATAATTACAAAATGTTTTATGTAAGATTTATGTTTTGTAATTTAAATCTGACATCACAAAAGTATTTTGGAGTTTGAATATTTTGTAATTTTTTGTAATTTTGTAACTGCAGTACACATAATATTAATTTTGAACAATTTTGTCCAGGTTCCTTGACACCAGGGACTCCTCCAGGACCATCGCGTTCAGTTACAGAGTCGGTGTGTCCACGGTGTGCCAGATCATCCCCCAGGTAGCGACGGCCATCTGGGACTGTCTAGTGGACGACTTCATGGCTGTGCCTTCACCTGGAGACTCATAGAGAAAGTATATACAGTGGTCCCTCATTTATTGCAGCAGGGTTTCTCAGAATAACTAGCCCCTCGCCACACACTTTATACACTTTATTTATTTATTTTTTTTACACACACACATGAAGATTAGTCACAGTTCTCACAAGTTGATTCTCACAGTGCAAACCTTTGTAGATTTCAAAACGTAAAAGTATCATTATGCCGTGTTTTTTCTTCGTCTGCCTGCCACTTTTGTGCACCTTTTTCCCTCCAGGAGTGATGATGTCATCATCACTCCATAAGCCAATGAGATTATCACATGACATTTATGAACAGGGATATCTCTTTTTAACTGTTTTCAATTTAACGTAATATTTAAGTGTTTCTTAGTTTTAGACTAGTTGGTTAGTCTATTTCAATGTTTTAAACCATATCCCAGGTTTTTACTTCACCATTTATGGAGTTTTAACAAGCAAATAAAAGACAGAGCTTAATTCTGTAAAGATTAGATGAAAAATACTCAAAGGATAAATTCAATTGGTTTATTATTTTGTTACATAAGTTGAAAAAAGTAAAACAAGTAACTACAGAAACAACATAAAAGGAAACTTAAACAATCAAATAAATAAATGAAGGGGGGGGGGAGGGGTAAGGGGGGTAGGGGGGAAGGGAGGAGGAGAGAAAACCCCAACAATCCCCTCTGAGCAAGCACTAGGCGACAGTGGGGAGGAAAAACTGCCTTTTAACGGGCAGAAGCCTCCAGCAGAACCAGGCTCAGGAGGGGGCAGTCAACTGCTGGGACTGGTTGGGGGGAAAGGGGGGGGGGGGGTGAGGGTGAAAAAAAGAAAAAAGATTAAGAAGGTAGGGAATATGTGTTAGGAGAGAAAGGGAGAGGGGGGACAGGAGAGGTGAAAATTAAGATGGATCACAGGTGGAGGAGGACGAGGCTAAATCATCTGAATAACCAGCAGACGCCTCTTTTCTTCATTTCCAGGTATTTTTCCATGAGCGCTTTTTTCTCCAGGATAAGGGTTCTCAACTGATCGTTTGTTTCTGCATTTTGCTCCTCGAGTTGCTTGCATCTTTGCTCCATTTCTTTTAATCCTGCTTGTTCTTTTCTAGGCTTTTCTTTCGGGTCTTCGTATGTTGCCTCCTCCATTTGATTTGCCTTGCACATGTCTGTATTTCTCTCTTGTTTTTTCTTGTACATCTCTTCTATCAGGTCAATTTTTCTCTTGAATACTTGATGCATAAGCAGCAGGTATTCATATTTTTTCTCTTGTTGTTGCTTTTGTGCCTGCATTTCACTTATTTGGCTCTCCAAGTCACTGACCCTCAACAACATTTCATTCATGAGCTCTGAGTGTTTTTTCCTCATTCCATCGATCGTACACTGCATCTCTGAACATTGTCTTTCCAGTATTTCCTTTTCTCTTTCCAGGTCAGGTGTTTTCTCCCTCATTTCATTACAAAATTCTCGCAGTTCTAGATTCCTTCTCTCAAAGTCCTGGAGAATACGTTTTTCTTCTTCCTGTTTCTCTTTTTCTTCAAGAAGCTCTTTATTTTTGCACTCTGTTTCATCAAACCTGACTTTCAGCTCTACGTACATTTCCCTCATGGCTTTGAGTTTGTCCTCCATTGGTATTTCTGTTTCTCTTTCCAGTTCAGGTTTTTTGTCCTTCATTTCATTACAAAATTCTCGCAGTTCTAGATTCCTTCTCTCAAAATCCTGGAGAATACGTTTTTCTTCTTCCTGTTTCTCTTTTTCTTCAAGAAGCTCTATATTTTTGAACTCTGTTTCACCAAACCTGACTGCCAGATCTACGCACATTTCCCTCATGTCTTTGAGTTTGCGCTGCAGTCGCATTGTCTTTTTTCTTTCCAGTTCAGATGTTTTTTCCATCATTTCATTACAAAATTCTCGCAGTTCTAGATTCCTTCTCTCAAAGTCCTGGATAATACGTTTTTCTTCTTCCTGTTGCTTTTTTTCTTCAAGAAGCTCTTTCAGTTTGTGCTCCATTTGTATTTCCTGTTCAGTCTTCTGTTGGCGGATTTTTTCAATTGTTTTCTCAGCTTCATCGAGCTTTCCTTGAAGTATCTGTATCTCCTCAATAGTAGCTTTCTTTCCTTGAAGCTGGGCAGATGTTTCTTTTAATTCAGCACTCTGTGTTCCCGATGAAAAAATACGGGAAAAAAAATTCTTTCGTCCTTGACCAAACTTCATTCCCTCATTGATAATTTTTATATCAGGCTGCCGTTGCTGTTTTCCTTCCAGGTCTTTATTTCGTGCTTCCAATTGTCTGCACTTCTCCTCTAGTTGAAGCTTCTCTTCTTCAATTTGTTTAACTTTGTCATGGAGGTCAGAGTTTTCCTTCTGACTTTCCTGTAATGCCCTTTGGATTGATAAGACAACATCCATGGTTATTTCTCCTGAAGAGATTGGCTGGCCAGACCACGAAGGAGAGGCAGCATTATTTATTTTTCTTTGTCGGCGTTTTCGTCCCATGTTGGAGCCTGTGCACAGTGACTCTGAAAAGGCTTAGAAATATTTCCAAATGTATCTCGTGTCGAACGTTTGAAGTCTGCGAACAAACTGCTTTAAAATTGCTGCTTCTGATCCCTATTTATAGACTTCAGAACTTCAAAGGATCAAAGGTATTAATGATGTCACATCTTGTGACATCATCATTCCGTAAGCCAATCAGATTGTCACATGACATTTTAAAATGGGGATGTGTTTTTTTTTTTGTTTTTTGTTTTTTTAAAGTTTTTTTTGCAGTTTTCACCATTTGCTCCAGGAGCTGCGCCTGGATGACGGCCACTTTCAGCGGTACTGTAATGTTTGCATGCCTCAAACATTAATGATGACACCTTCAGTATTTCTCAGTTCCATTCTTTAATTCTCAGGCTTGCAGCGGCAACACAGTCTGCAGCGCTAACTTGTTCATCTACCGTTTTTTGTTGTCTCCTTTTTCTATATCCTCCTTCTGCCTTACATTCGACCTTTCAAAATAAAAGTTCTGTAAACATCACAATCACCTCCTTTCTTTTTTTCTTTAACAAACTTAGGTACTCAGTGAGGTGAATTATTAATCGGAACCTATGATAACAACACCTAATAAAATTACTGAACGTTCTTATTACTTGAGTTTCTCCACACCGAAACATCACTTAAACAGCACTGCATTTGCGCAGATCTCTGACTAATCACTATCAACATTCAACACTAGAATACTGGTTACAGTGTTAGATTCAGGAACAACAAACATGTTACACGCAGCGTAACCTTTAACGGGTCACTGAGATATTCAAGTCTTAGATCTGATGTAATCAGACAGATGCATAGGTACGCGTCTGTTTGATCTGACTTGGTATCTGGGCTTGTCTGTTAAGGCGGGGTCGACATGCCGTCCAGGTGGGGCATCTTCAAGTCCATGTCTGATTTTCTTGAAGGATGAGGCATTCCTGTCAATTGAGTGTCCATCCCTTGTAGTTGTAATTTCAGAACCCTTAACTTTAGTCACTTTATAGGGTTTTGCATTGTATGGTGTGGATAATTTGTTGTGCTTGGGTTGGCGATGCAGCACTGTGTCACCCAGACTTAGTAAATGTGGTCTGACGCGACGAGTTGCATCTGCGATCACCTTCATCTTGATCTTTGCACTATCATCCCTTGCTCTCACTTCAGCGTCTGAACACTTCCGTGGAGTGGTGTTAACGAAAGGGAGCTTGGTGTATAGCTGGTGTTGAAACAGTATTTCAGCTGGTGAGCTCGCTGTTGTGCAATGAGGTGTAGATCTGTACTCACGAAGAAAGATGTTTAGTTGCTGTCTCCATGGTGTGCCCTGCATCTCGGCAACTCTCAGTGCTTTGCATAGGGTTCTCGTAAATCTCTCAGCAATGGCGTTCGCCTGAGGCCAACAAGGTGTGATTTTGCGACGATGAAATCCTAGGTAGTCTGCAAACTGTGAGAAAGCCTCACTGTTAAAAGGAGGACCATTGTCAGTTTTTACTGTCCTTGGGATTCCAAACATGGAGAACACTTTGTCAATGACTGGGATAACAGAAGATGCTGATGTTGAGCGTACACTTTCAACGACTGGATAGCGAGAATACTCGTCTGTGATAACGAGCAGGTATTCCCCCGTAGGGAGCGGTCCATAAAAGTCTGCACTGACACTGTGCCAGGGCGTTTCGGGTAATGGTGACATCTGCAGAGGGTCAGTGTGTGTGACAGGTGTGCTAGCTTGGCATGGCAGACAGTTTTGAACTGCAGATTCTGCTTTCCGATCGATCTCTGGGAACCATACTTTGGTACGTAGCAGCGCTTTGGTCTTGACGATACCCTGGTGCCCTTCGTGTGCCAGTTGTATTGCTCTTTCTTGTAGGACAGTTGGAATAACTATCCTCGTGCCTCTGAGTATGAAGTCAGATGAGTCAGCTACTGTTAGTTCACTTTGAACATGTTTGAATGATTTCAAAATGTCAGCATGCTGGGATTTATCTGTTAGATGCCACGTGTTGTTCCTGATGTGACCGATGACTTCCTGCAGAACCTGGTCTTTCAGAGTCTCTGTTTTTATCTCGTGAAGTGTCATGGCTTTTGGAGTGATAAGAGAAGAAATTGACATACTCTTCTGCAACCTTACATGCACGAGCACTTTCTCCTGTGTTGGCACTGGATGACGTGACATAAAGTCAGCTGGATTATCAGCTCCTTTTCTGTATTCCACTCTGAAGTTATATGGCTGAAGTCTCAGTCCCCATCTTTCTATTCTGGCAGGTGGTTTTGATCTTGGGTTATTCCAGATGATTTTGAGTGCCTTGTGATCGGTCACCAGTGTGAATGGATGTCCATAAACATAGAAATGGAAATGTTCGCAACTCCACACATTGGCGAGTGCTTCTTTCTCAGTCTGCGAGTATCTCAACAGAGCTATCGAGGGGCTTGAAGCATGGCGCCTGTGTTTGGCTTGGCCGCTGTTGCTGCTCCATGTTTTTGTCAACTGCTTCAGTATATTTTTTTTTATCTTGTCATCTCATCTGTGATATATCATGAAGGTCTAATTGCTACTCTGATCTACAGTTCACATACATTGTTGAGTATCAAAATATGTATGGTAAAAAATTTTGACAGCTGGCAGAGCTACCACCAGGCTTCCCCTCCGCCGTTTGTCTGCCCTCCTCCCTCTCCCGACTACCAGTACCTGTTCTTAGCTCCAAACAATAACCCAGGAGCAAAAACAAGGTTAAGGAGGTCGTCTAGAAGGGGCTGTAGGTCTGGTGTCCAGGCTAAAAGGAAACGCGCCCGACAGAGGGGATTTCTTCCGCTCCATGGTAGAGAACGTCTCCGGTATTTGGTACCGGTTCCCCTCCAGGACACGGATAAGGCCGATCGGTTACCACCTACCAGGCTTTTCATCACGGGTGAACAGAACGATTACCTGGATCGGCGTCTTGTCTGGAGATGCGGGATGCTTTCACTTTGGCCTATCATTCTACAAGACCACAATTCCACAGCTAGAGGTACCGGGAGACTACGTCTTCATTCCAGGTGTCTGCTGTCAAATCCCCGTCAATCAGCTGTTGATGACGTCAGCCTGTCACCTCCGCTTCAGATCGCTCTCCTGAACGCTCGCTCCATAGCCAACAAATCATTTGTACTGAATGACTTTTTTAGCAGTAATAGTCTGGACTTCATGTTTCTCATGGAATCTTGGCAGCGGGAGAATGAATTTATCCACCTTAATGAGCTCTGCCCGGGCGGCTGTCGCTTCATCGGGACTCCGCGTTTGGACCGTCGTGGTGGTGGTCTGGTCACTATTCACCGAGACAATTTCGCTTGCAGGACTGTGGACTCTGAGTTTTCCCTTCCTTTGAGTCACAACTTCTTAAGGTTGGTTCTTCAGATATATTTTATTGTGTTTTAATTTACCGCCCTCCCCGGCCCCGCTGGTGTTTTTATTAAAGATTTTACGGACTTTTTATCTTCCATTATTAAACTGGAGAAAGTCTTAATGATTGGGGATTTCAACCTCCACGTGGATGATCTTAGCTGTAGCATGGCCTCTCATTTTTTATCTATTAAAGACTCTTTTAGTTTTATTCAGCATGTCTCTGGGCCCACCCATGTTAAAGGCCACACCTTGGACCTTGTGTTTTCTCTTGGCTTAGACATAACTAATGTCTGTGTTAAAGACGTATAAGGGAGTGACCATTCCTGTGTTTCTTTTAGTCTTAGCTTCCCACTGTACGCACCACCTTCTAATCTCATGTTCCATAAGCGGTTCATAAATCAGGATGTTGCTTTGAAGTTTTCTAATATGTTGGATGTGATTAGTGGCTGCACTGATGCTGATGTTGCTACACAGTGCTTTAATAATCACTGCTTGGAGATTTAAAATTCAGTGGCACCTATGAAATCTGTCATTGCTGCCCCAAAAAGAGCTCATCCATGGATAAATAATGATGTAAGGAAGGTCAAAAGAATCTGTAGAAAAGTAGAACGTCTTTGGAAATCAACCAAACTCGAAGTTCACAGGCTCCACCTTAGGGAACTTTGGGTTTCCTTACATGAAACCATAAAAACAGCCAGATCAGCATATTTTTCTCAGTTAATATCATCAAGCAAGAGAAATTCCAAGGTACTGTTTGACTCCATAAACTCTATTGTTTCCCCCGTGGTCCACCGAGTACCTGTGACATCTATATCTGAGAGTGATGAGTTTCTGAATTTCTTTGTGGATAAAGTTGATCATGTCCGTATGAGCATTGGTTCTTCAATACCATCTGTTTGTGTCTCTAGATCACCTCCCCCTCATTTACTGTCAGTGTTTAACCCAATGACCATACATGACCTTTCACTCCTGCTGGATAAAATGAAAATTACCACTTGTGCAAATGACATTCTACCTGCTGGGCTGCTTAAAAATGCTCTCTCTGTCATTGGCACCTCTAATGTAGAGATATGCAATGCCTCTCTTTTAACAGGTGTGGTCCCTACATTCTGTAAACATGCTGTTGTTGAGCCAATATTAAAAAAGAGCAGTTTGGATCCAACTCAGCTTAAGAATTATAGGCCTATCTCTAAGCTTCCATTATTATCGAAAATTCTGGAAAAAGTAGTTGCAGATCAACTTACCACTTTTTTAGAAAAACATGAAATTTATGACAAATTTCAGTCAGGTTTCCGTAAAAGTCACTCAACAGAAACCGCATTACTTAAAGTCTCTAGTGACATTATGATGTCAGCTGACTCCGGAGCATCCTCAGTCATGGTTTTGTTGGACTTGACATCTGCCTTTGACACCATTGATCATACCATCCTGATTAACAGGCTCCGGGACGTAGTTGGTGTGTCTGGTCTGGCTTTGAAGTGGTTTCAGTCGTACCTCTCCAACAGATCTTTTAGTGTTTTTGCAAATCGGTTTATGTCACATTCTAAAGATCTGAGATGTGGGGTACCGCAGGGTTCAGTTCTGGGTCCTATTCTTTTTCTTTTGAACATGTTACCTCTAGGACTTATAATTAGGCAGTTCCCTGAGGTGTCTTATCACTTCTATGCTGATGATATTCAGCTCTATTGTTCTTTTAAGCCGATGGAAGTCCATAAACTGTCCTCTTTAATTAAATGTTTAGCTTCCATTGAACAGTGGCTTGGTGACAACTACTTACAGTTGAACTCTGAGAAGTCAGAAACATTAATTATTGCTCCTGACAACCAGATATCTCTAATCAAACAGCATCTTGGTTCTCTTGGCTCATCGGTTCACCTGAGCCTCGGGTACCTTGGTGTGATGTTTGATTCTGCCATGTCCCTAGAACAACACTCTCGCCAGTTAATTAGGAACTGCCTTTTTCAGCTAAGAAACATCTCCAAACTGCAAACTTTGCTGTCTAAGACTGAGTTAGAAATGGTTATTCATGCTTTTATTTCTTCTCGCTTAGATTATTGTAACAGCCTTTTTCTTTGTTTGAGCAAAAGGAATCTTGACCTCCTCCAGTCAGTCCAGAATGCTGCTGCAAGGCTTTTAACTAAGACACGAAAAAGAGAGCACATTACACCAGTGTTACGCTCATTACACTGGCTTCCAGTACATTTCAGAATTCATTTTAAAATCTTGGTACTGACTTTTAAAGCTTTGAATTGTGATGCCCCTTCTTACATTTCTGATCTTTTAGAACCAAACGCTCCCTCTCACAGCCTGAGATCTTCTAATCAAAGGCTGTTGGTAGTCCCACGAACTCGTTTTAAGACCAGAGGAGAGAGATCTTTTAGAGCGGTGGCCCCCAGGTTGTGGAATGCTCTCCCTACATCATTACGTTGCCTTGATTGTATTTATTCTTTTAAAAAGCAACTTAAGACTCATTTATTTAGATTGGCTTTTAATTAGATTTGTGCTGTGTTTTATTATTAATGTATTTTATGTATTTCTGTTTTATATTACTGTGAAGCACTTTGTGGTTTTTATCCTGTGAAAAGTGCTATATAAATAAATTGATTTGATTTGATCTCGTTTCCACATCACTCAGTGCTCTGCTTGCATATGCAATAATGTGCTTCATCCCCTTTTCATCTTTTTGACAGAGGATGGCGCCCAGTCCTACTGGACTAGCATCAACAATCAGTTCAGTCTGTCTGCTGGGATAGAAGCAGGACATCGTCGTGTCGCTTGTGAGACTGACCTTGAGTGCCTGCAACGCAGTTTCTTGGTCTTGACCCCATGTCCAAGGGGTGGCCTTGTGTGTGTGAGCCTGCGCAGTGGCTCAGAGATCGATGAGAAGTCTCTGGTGAACCTTGAGCAGTTATTGGCCATGCCAAGGAGACTTTTGATGTCAGCAGGTGTTTTTGGGTTGGGAGCGTGTTGAACTGCTGCAACCTTTTTAGGATCTGCTGAAACGCCACCTGCAGAGAGGATGAAACCAAAAAACTCAAGTTTTGTTTTATTAAATTCACACTTCTCTCGATTCAGAGTAAGACCTGACTCTGATAGTCGCTTAAAGAGAGCTGTAAGATTGCTGTCATGATCAGCCTGATCCCTGCCAAAGACTATAATGTCATCACTGAGATTTTTGACTCCGTTCAGTCCTTGCAGCGTCTGATAAATAGCATTTTGGAACACTTCAGCTGCAGAAGAGACTCCAAAGCTCCGTCTTTTATAGCGCCGAAGTCCCAGATGAGTAGTGAACGTCGTAATGTAGCGGCTGTCAGGGTGTAATTCAAATTGGTGGTATCCTGCCCCGAGATCAAGTTTTGAGAACACCGTAGATCCATTCAGCTCATGGATTACATCATCAATCGTGGGCGTGACGTGTCGTTCTCGTTCGATCCACACATATCCGTACGTTGTCCGGATTCTTTGGTTTTGGCAGTGTTACAATGGGTGAAACCCACGGTGTTGGTCCCATAACCTTTTCAATCATGTCATCAGATTCTAATTTCTGAAGTTCGTCCTCCACTTTTTGACGTAAATGAAAAGGAACACGTCTGTGTGGTTGACAGGTTGATTTTACATCTGTGTTTATGTGCAGTTTCACTTGAAAGTCTCTGATTTTTCCAATTCCCTTGAAAAGTTCTGGGTGTTGTTCTACTAGCTTGTCTGCAACAGAACGTTGAGACTGAGAAGAGACCGCAGTGACAATATGGAGGAGTCCCAAGGCTTTTCAGGTTTCAAAACTCAAAAATATTGAAACCTCCTCCTTTAATGACAAAGAAGGAACACCTAACTGTTTTGTCTTGTTTTTCCACACTGCACCTGAATGCACCACACACAGGGAGAGACGTAGATGAGTGGTATGGGTAAATCTTGATGTCTGTAGAAGTCAACGTAGGACGTGGTGTCAGTTTGTTGTAGGTAGCTTCAGTTAAGCAGTTAGCAGTGGCCCCAGAATGGATTAGCACCGGTATCTGGGTGCCCATTACTCTGACTTCAGTATGTGGGAGTTTAGGATGTTGAGCTGTGTTCACCACATATACATAAGCGTCATCACTGCTGGATGTGTGCCCTGTCTCCACGTGTGCAGCGCTATCTGTTACTTGATGAACGGTTTGCGGTGGCAGGTTTTTCTTCTACTTCTTTCCACAATGTGTCTCTTTTCTCTTTGAGCGACATTGCTTTGCAAAATGATTGTATTTGCCACAAGAATTACAGATTTTGTCTTTGGCTGGGCAGTCTTGCTCATGAGGATATCTGCCTCCACAGTTTCGACAGCGGTTATTCGGCTGCCATGAGGGTGTCCATTTGTTTCTAGCCGTGGTGTCACGTCCTGTTTTGTGCTGTACTTTATTAACTGCAGCTGTCTTGTCAGCTTCCATCCCTGTAGCTTGCAATTCAGACAACTCACATGCACGCCCATGATTTAATAGATCATCCAACGTTAAATCAGGTTCTCTGAGTCCTTTTCTACACAGCTGTGATGATGTACAGCTTTGGATAACTTGTGTTTTGATTTCTGCAGTCATGTCTGCAAACTCGCAGTTTTTGGCTAGAATCCTAAGCCTGGCGTGATAGTTGTCCAACGTTTCACCTGATTCCTGCACCGCTTTCCTGAATAGATAAATCTGATACTGCGCGTTTTTCTTAGGCGCAAAGTATGCTGACAATTTCTGTTTTGTATCTGCGTACTTGTCGCCAACCGTTGCTAACGTGTCGTAAACGTCATGCACTTTTTCACCAGCCACATGCAGCAATAATGCTCTTAATCTCGCATCTCCAGTAATATTCATTGCCGTGGTGTAGTTTTCAAACCTCTGAAGCCATTTCGTCCAGCGAGGTCCGACGGAACCGAGGTCGGTGTCCGTGTCAAAGGGTGGAAGTGGAGTAGCGTGTGCAGCCATGTTCTTGTCTCCTAAGCTCCGGGTAGGGCAACTTCCTTCGTCTTGCTTTGGTTGTAACCTTTACTCTCGTCGCCAATGTAATGTTTGCATGCCTCAAACATTAATGATGACACCTTCAGTATTTCTCAGTTCCATTCTTTAATTCTCAGGCTTGCAGCGGCAACACAGTCTGCAGCGCTAACATCTACCGTTTTCTGTTGTCTCCTTTTTCTATATCCTCCTTCCGCCTTACATTCGACCTTTCAAACTAAAAGTTCTGTAAACATCACAGGTACCACCGTCTTTCCCTCGCCCAGTTTGAGGGCGAGTAGGGGTGGGCGATAGAAACGATATACGACAGAAACGATATAAATTTGGCCAACGATAGAGATTTTGACTATACCGCTCTATCCGATAGCGCATGTTGATGATGTCATCAAGCTGCGCCTGTTTTGGTCGAAAGCATAGCGGCGGCTAAAACCATTAAAATCTGCAAATTATGGCGGGCGACAGTCATAGCAAAGAGATGAAGCACTTTTGAAATATGGGGAAATATCAAACTTTCAACTTGCTCTCCTCTGATACTTGGTCCTCTTTTACTCCTGTTACATTACAAGACATCAGAGGCCTGCTTTGTCATATAAAACAGACTTCAAGCCCCCTTGATGTCCTTCCATCTTCATTTTTCACTAGTGTGTTTGATTCAATTTTCAGAGTTTCAGTCAGGTTTCAGAGTTCATCACAGCACAGAAACAGCTTTAGTGAAGGTTACAAATGATCTTCTTATGGCCTCTGACAGTGGACTCATCTCTGTGCTTGTCCTTCTTGACCTTAGTGCAGCATTCGATACTGTTGACCATAATATCCTATTAGAGCGATTA
This sequence comes from Neolamprologus brichardi, assembly GCF_056152115.1. NCBI lineage: Eukaryota > Metazoa > Chordata > Actinopteri > Cichliformes > Cichlidae > Neolamprologus > Neolamprologus brichardi. Next base: position 4,623,725 of record NC_142113.1, read on the forward strand.
GAACATGCTGTAGGTATTACAGGTATTGCACTGCAGTGGTTTGTATCATATCTATCTAATAGACTCCAATTTGTGCATGTAAATGGAGAGTCCTCTTCACACACTGAGGTTAATTATGGAGTTCCACAGGGTTCAGTGCTAGGACCAATTCTGTTTACATTATACATGCTTCCCCTAGGCAGCATCATTAGAAGACATAGCATACATTTTCACTGCTATGCAGATGACACCCAGCTCTATCTGTCCATGAAGCCAGATAACACACACCAATTAGTTAAACTGCAGGAATGTCTTAAAGACATAAAGACTTGGATGGCCACTAACTTTCTGCTTCTTAACTCAGATAAAACTGAGGTCATTGTACTCGGCGCTGAAAAGCTTAGAAATATGGTATCTAACCAGATTCTTACTCTGGATGGCATTACCTTGGCCTCCAGTAACACTGTGAGGAACCTTGGAGTCATTTTTGACCAGGATATGTCCTTCAACGCACATATTAAACAAATATGTAAGACTGCGTTCTTCCATTTGCGCAACATCTCTAAAATTAGAAATATCCTGTCTCAGAGTGACGCTGAAAAACTAGTTCATGCATTTATTACTTCCAGGCTGGACTACTGCAATTCATTATTATCAGGATGTCCAAAAAACTCACTGAAAAGCCTTCAGTTAATCCAAAATGCTGCAGCAAGAGTACTGACAGGGACTAGAAAGAGAGAGCATATTTCTCCTGTTTTGGCTTCCCTTCATTGGCTTCCTGTTAAATCCAGAATTGAATTCAAAATCCTGCTCCTCACATACAAGGTCTTAAATAATCAGGCCCCATCTTATCTTAATGACCTTGTAGTACCATATCACCCTATTAGAGCACTTCGCTCCCGCTCTGCAGGCCTACTTGTTGTTCCTAGAGTATTTAAAAGTAGAATGGGAGGGAGAGCCTTCAGTTTTCAGGCCCCTCTTCTGTGGAACCAGCTTCCAGTTTGGATTCGGGAGACAGACACTATCTCTACTTTTAAGATTAGGCTTAAAACTTTCCTTTTTGCTAAAGCATATAGTTAGGGCTGGACCAGGTGACCCTGAATCCTCCCTTAGTTATGCTGCAATAGATGTAGGCTGCCGGGGGATTCCCATGATGCATTGAGTTTTTCCTTTCCAGTCACCTTTCTCACTCACTATGTGTTAACAGACTTCTCTGTATTGAATCGTATCTGTTATTAATCTCTGTCTCTCTTCCACAGCATGTCTTTTATCCTGTCTTCCTTCTCTCACCCCAACCGGTCGCAGCAGATGGCCGCCCCTCCCTGAGCCTGGTTCTGCCGGAGGTTTCTTCCTGTTAAAAGGGAGTTTTTCCTTCCCACTGTCGCCAAAGTGCTTGCTCATAGGGGGTCATATGATTGTTGGGCTTTTCTCTGTATCTATGAAGCGCCTTGAGGCGACATTTGTTGTGATTTGGCGCTATATAAATAAAATTGAATTGAATTGAATTGAATCAATTGGCCCCTGTATTGTGGAAATGATAAATACTTCTCTTCATACTGGCTCAGTCCCCAGCTTCTTTAAACAAGCTATTGTTGAGCCAATATTAAAGAAACCTCAGCTGGATCCATCTCTTCCTAACAGTTATAGGCCAATATCCAAATTGCCCTTTATATCGAAAAATTTTAGAAAAAGTAGTACTAGAACAACTTAACTATTTCCTGGATAAAAATGCTGTTATGGACACTTTCCAGTCTGGTTTTCGTAAATTGCATTCCACTGAAACGGCCTTACTTAGAGTATCTAGTGATATCTTGATGGCAGCAGACTCTGGAGAGTACACAGTGCTCGTGCTAGTCCTGTTGGATCTCAGCTCTGCTTTTGACACTATAGATCACAGTATCATGATAAACAGACTCGAGAACTTGTTTGGGATTACTGGTGTTGTTTTAAAATGGTTTATATCATATCTGTCTGAGAGATCTTTTACTGTTTGCATGAATCATGTGACATCAGAATCAACAGTTTTGCCGTGTGGGGTACCTCAGGGATCTGTCCTGGGTCCAATTCTCTTTTTACTTTATGTATTTCCCTTAGGCCAAATTATTAAGCGCTATAAATATATCTCCTATCATCTCTATGCTGACGACATCCAACTATACTGTTCCTTCAAAATGTCTGAGTTTTATAAATTGTCTAATTTAAGTAATTGCCTGACAGAAATCAACAAATGGTTATATGACAATTTTCTCCAACTAAACTCTGATAAAACAGAAACTCTAATTATTGCTCCAGACCACATGGTCCCAGAAATTAGACAGCATATCAGCTTCTTAGACCCTTCTGTAAAATCTTGGTGTCATATTTGACAGCTCGATGTTGCTCGAGCAGCACTCTAAGCAGCTGGTCCGAAACTGTTTTTATCATTTACGGAATATCTCTAAACTCAGACTAATGGTATCAAAGCTTGAACTTGAGATGATTATTCATGTTTTTATTTCTTCTCGTTTAGACTATTGTAATGGCCTTTTTACTTGTTTTAACAAATCAGCCTTAAATCGTCTTCAGACTGTGCAGATTGCTGCAGCACGTCTCTTAACAGGCACAAAGAGAAGATCACATATCACTCCAGTCTTGGCCTCCCTTCACTGGTTGCCTGTAAATTTTAGGTTTCATTTTAAAATTTTACTTCTAACCTTTAGGGCCCTACATGGTCAGGCTCCTCAATATTTATCTGACCTGCTGAAACCACATACATCTTCTCGGGCTTTAAGGTCATTAGATCAGAGACTGCTGGTGGTACCGCGCACTCGTTTTAAAACTCGTGGTGATCGGGCCTTTCAGACTGTGGCACCACGGTTGTGGAATTCTCTCCCGCTGTCTCTTCGCTGCACGGACTCCATTGATTCTTTTAAGAAACAGCTGAAGACATTTTTATTTAGAAAAGCATGGGATTAATTTCTTCTTATGCTGTTTTTATAGTTTTATTGTTTTACATTGTTTTATTTACTGTTATATTGTTTGTATATTCCCATTTCCTGTGTTGTAAAGCACTTTGTGATTTTTATCTGTGAAAAGCGCTATATAAATAAATTTTACTTACTTTACTTACTTACTTGCAGTATATTAATAACTAACCTCGTATTGTGGATGAATAATCTCAGTTGTTCTCCTGACTGAAGTTTGGCCAGTGTATAGCATCCTGCTATGCGATTGCATTTGTCCCTGACCACCAGAATCTGTCACGTTAACTTTTAATGAGTAGAAAAAAGTTGGCGTTCATCCTCCAGCTTCACTGTGCTAATGTTATGCTAACATAGCTGTGTCGCTAGCAATCACGTAGCACATCATTATATACCAGGTAATCCAACTTCAGTAACCCTGCAAACGCCACTGCTGTTTAGTTTTCTGTCTTCATTTATGTTGGAAGTGGTAGCAGAGCTGTACGTTTTAATTAGTTTCAAAAGTCTCTGTCAGAACATGGTATGAAATGTTTAGGTGGAAACTAGCGAGCTAACTTCCTGTTAACTTCTAACTCCGTTATATTTAATAAATTCTGTTTTCATGGATGTAAAATGTAATTGTTACACCAGATAAAGCAGCAACGCTGATGATTTAATTAAAGATGAAAGAATTTAGACCGTTTTTAACTCTTAGTGTTCGTTTGACTTTGGGACCTGAAATGGACGGAGTTTTGGACCCAGATTACTCCGCGAAGCTCCTCACCACGGCAGCCTTAATGCTCTGACAATCCATTAAGCAGTGCAGCTTACCAAAGTTGTGCTAAAACATTTTTTTAACGTTTTTTAAACAATTTTTGCATGCAGAAATCGGTTCGAGGTCACCAGAATTCATACATAAGGCACACTCTCGATTTTTGAGAAAATTAAATGATTTTTTTTGTGGAAAATACCTTATACAGAAGAAAAGAATATATATCAGTGATTAGAGCTGGGCGATAGAACAATAACGATATGTATTGCGAAATACCTTTTTCTCGATAGAAAAATTAAACTATTGCGATAGACCTCATCTCTCTCTCTCTTTCTTCCTCTCTTATAAAAAATGAATAGCCAATACAAATTAAGTAGTGCAGAGCCAAACCAATCACAGCCGCAGCATCACGTCATGTATCTTGTTATGTACAGCTCAAGTGCCAAGCCGCGCATGTGTATTTGTTTGGGAAGCAGCCCTCCGCCGTGAGGCCGGGTAATGGAGAAAATGAGTGTTCCGACTAGAGAAAAGTCTAGGTGACCAAGTTACCGAAGAGAGCACAGATGACGGTTCCGATGCCGGAGAGATTGTCGAAAGGAAAGGCCAGAGAAGTTCCGTAGTGTGGAGGTTTTTCGGCTATTTGAAGTCTGACAAAAAACAGAGTAACGCGCACTGTAAATTGTGCCGAAAGCATGTTTGCACAAAGTCTGGAAATACAACAAACCTTTTTTATCACCTGAAGCAGTACCACCCACGCTCAATCTCTGACTGAAAGCGCTAATTCGTCATCGAAAACAACCAGGGGAATCCCTGTGAAGCAGCAACAGTCAATTGAGTCTGCTTTCTCCAGCGTCTTACCATATGACAAAAAAGCTAAGAGACATAGCAACATAACGAATGCCATAGCTTACTGTCTTGCTAAAGACATGCTACCAATAAACACGGTCCACAATGAAGGATTCAAGCAGCTAATTAAGGTAATGGATCCTCGTTACCAACTCCTTGAACATAAACATGTCTGTCAGACAGCGCTTCCAAAGCAATATTATAAGTTAGTCAATTTTGTCTCTTCTGTAAAATAAACTAAGATTTATTTTTAGAATTAATATTTTGTTTCTAAGTGGAACTGACAATTTAGTAGTCTGTTTTGTTTGTTCTACTTTGAAACTTAAAGGCTTTAGCGGCTACTTTTTGTGTAGTTTGTAATATTTGCCTTTATTTTGCCTAAACTGAAGCCTCATTTTAAGTACATCTGCCCTGTTGAACTTATTATGGGAAATAAATATTGAAATCAAAACAAGCTGCTGATTATTTCACATTTTACTTGTGAGCAACAGCACATTTAAATCTTACATATATAGTTATTTGGATTATATCGTGATATATATCGTTACCGCACATGCTTCAAATTATATTGCGATATGGATTTTAGGCCATATCGCCCAGCCCTACTCAAAAGGTCTCATCAAGTCCCGATTTAATTCGATTGATGCTGTGTTATCAGTGTTTGCATTGATAGCATGGCTGTGGTGTCATATCAGTGTATGCTCTCGGTGTTTGCTGATATCAAACTGTGGTATTAGGACCACTGTGGGTTAATCTTTGTAGTGATACTCACTCCTTTTTTTTATTTAGACCTGGTTTATTTCTGGTATAGTTGAATATTTGTATATAATCCCAGCAGCTGTCAGACTCTATAACAAGGGTCACCAGCCTTTCTTAAAACTGAGAGTTAGATAAAATTGTGAACAGTTTGGTTCATCTTTAGTTATATGGTTCTATCCAGCATATTCTATCTTGATATGCTGTCTTATCACAGGCTAATTTTTCAAAAATATTAACAATGATTTATGCAAGGAAAGGGCTACATACAACTCTTTATTTCTATTAATGTCTTACTTCATTCCTACCTGATTGACATGTTTAGGAATTATGAGTGATTGGCTCACTGTAGTGGTAAAAGTTGCTACCAATCAAATTATGATATGTTAAAGTTAAAACAAAACACAACTGACTGTTTTATATTATATCTAATATATATTATGTAATTATCCTTATAATTACAAAATGTTTTATGTAAGATTTATGTTTTGTAATTTAAATCTGACATCACAAAAGTATTTCGGAGTTTGAATATTTTGTAATTTTTTGTAATTTTGTAACTGCAGTACACATAATACTAATTTTGAACAATTTTGTCCAGGTTCCTTGACACCAGGGTCTCCTCCAGGACCATCGCGTTCAGTTAAAGAGTCGGTGTGTCCACGGTGTGCCAGATCATCCCCCAGGTAGCGACGGCCATCTGGGACTGTCTAGTGGACGACTTCATGGCTGTGCCTTCACCTGGAGACTCATAGAGAAAGTATATACAGTGGTCCCTCATTTATTGCAGCAGGGTTTCTCAGTATAACCAGCCCCTCGCCACACACTTTATACACTTTATTTATTTATTTATTTTTTACACACACACATGAAGATTAGTCACAGTTCTCACAAGTTGATTCTCACAGTGCAAACCTTTGTAGATTTCAAAACGTAAAAGTATCATAATGCCGTGTTTTTTCTTCGTCTTCCTGCCACTTTTGTGCTTCTTTTTCCCTCCAGGAGTGATGATGTCATCATCACTCCACAAGCCAATGAGATTATCACATGACATTTATGAACAGGGATATCTCTTTTTAACTGTTTTCAATTTAACGTAATATTTAAGTGTTTCTTAGTTTTAGAGTAGTTGGTTAGTCTTTTTCAATGTTTTAAACCATATCCCAGGTTTTTACTTCACTATTTATGGAGTTTTAACAAGCAAATAAAAGACAGAGCTTAATTCTGTAAAGATTAGATGAAAAATACTCAAAGGATAAATTCAATTGGTTTATTATTTTGTTACATAAGTTGAAAAAAGTAAAACAAGTAACTACAGAAACAACATAAAAGGAAACTTAAACAATCAAATAAATAAATGAAGGGGGGGGGGGAGGGGGAAGGGGAGAAAACCCCAACAATCCCCTCTGAGCAAGCACTAGGCGACAGTGGGGAGGAAAAACTGCCTTTTAACGGGCAGAAGCCTCCAGCAGAACCAGGCTCAGGAGGGGGCAGTCAACTGCTGGGACTGGTTGGGGGGGGTGAGGGTGAAAAAAAGAAAAAAGATTAAGAAGGTAGGGAATATGTGTTAGGAGAGAAAGGGAGAGGGGGGACAGGAGAGGTGAAAATTAAGATGGATCACAGGTGGAGGAGGACGAGGCTAAATCATCTGAATAACCAGCAGACGCCTCTTTTCTTCATTTCCAGGTATTTTTCCATGAGCGCTTTTTTCTCCAGGATAAGGGTTCTCAACTGATCGTTTGTTTCTGCATTTTGCTCCTCGAGTTGCTTGCATCTTTGCTCCATTTCTTTTAATCCTGCTTGTTCTTTTCTAGGCTTTTCTTTCGGGTCTTCGTACGTTGCCTCCTCCATTGGATTTGCCTTGCACATGTCTGTATTTCTCTCTTGTTTTTTCTTGTACATCTCTTCTATCAGGTCAATTTTTCTCTTGAATACTTGATGCATAAGCAGCAGGTATTCATATTTTTTCTCTTGTTGTTGCTTTTGTGCCTGCATTTCACTTATTTGGCTCTCCAAGTCACTGACCCTCAACAACATTTCATTCATGAGCTCTGAGTGTTTTTTCCTCATTCCATCGATCGTACACTGCATCTCTGAACATTGTCTTTCCAGTATTTCCTTTTCTCTTTCCAGGTCAGGTGTTTTCTCCCTCATTTCATTACAAAATTCTCGCAGTTCTAGATTCCTTCTCTCAAAGTCCTGGAGAATACGTTTTTCTTCTTCCTGTTTCTCTTTTTCTTCAAGAAGCTCTTTATTTTTGCACTCTGTTTCATCAAACCTGACTTTCAGCTCTACGTACATTTCCCTCATGGCTTTGAGTTTGTCCTCCATTGGTATTTCTGTTTCTCTTTCCAGTTCAGGTTTTTTGTCCTTCATTTCATTACAAAATTCTCGCAGTTCTAGATTCCTTCTCTCAAAATCCTGGAGAATACGTTTTTCTTCTTCCTGTTTCTCTTTTTCTTCAAGAAGCTCTATATTTTTGAACTCTGTTTCACCAAACCTGACTGCCAGATCTACGCACATTTCCCTCATGTCTTTGAGTTTGCGCTGCAATCGTATTGTCTTTTTTCTTTCCAGTTCAGATGTTTTTTCCATCATTTCATTACAAAATTCTCGCAGTTCTAGATTCCTTCTCTCAAAGTCCTGGATAATACGTTTTTCTTCTTCCTGTTGCTTTTTTTCTTCAAGAAGCTCTTTCAGTTTGTGCTCCATTTGTATTTCCTGTTCAGTCTTCTGTTGGCGGATTTTTTCAATTGTTTTCTCAGCTTCATCGAGCTTTCCTTGAAGTATCTGTATCTCCTCAATAGTAGCTTTCTTTCCTTGAAGCTGGGCAGATGTTTCTTTTAATTCAGCACTCTGTGTTCCCGATGAAAAAATACGGGAAAAAAAATTCTTTCGTCCTTGACCAAACTTCATTCCCTCATTGATAATTTTTATATCAGGCTGCCGTTGCTGTTTTCCTTCCAGGTCTTTATTTCGTGCTTCCAATTGTCTGCACTTCTCCTCTAGTTGAAGCTTCTCTTCTTCAATTTGTTTAACTTTGTCATGGAGGTCAGAGTTTTCCTTCTGACTTTCCTGTAATGCCCTTTGGATTGATAAGACAACATCCATGGTTATTTCTCCTGAAGAGATTGGCTGGCCAGACCACGAAGGAGAGGCAGCATTATTTATTTTTCTTTGTCGGCGTTTTCGTCCCATGTTGGAGCCTGTGCACAGTGACTCTGAAAAGGCTTAGAAATATTTCCAAATGTATCTCGTGTCGAACGTTTGAAGTCTGCGAACAAACTGCTTTAAAATTGCTGCTTCTGATCCCTATTTATAGACTTCAGAACTTCAAAGGATCAAAGGTATTAATGATGTCACATCTTGTGACATCATCATTCCGTAAGCCAATCAGATTGTCACATGACATTTTAAAATGGGGATGTTTTTTTTTGTTTTTTTTGTTTTTTTTTTAAGTTTTTTTGAGTTTTCACCATTTGCTCCAGGAGCTGCGCCTGGATGACGGCCGCTTTCAGCGGTACTGTTATGTTTGCATGCCTCAAACATTAATGATGACACCTTCAGTATTTCTCAGTTCCATTCTTTAATTCTCAGGCTTGCAGCGGCAACACAGTCTGCAGCGCTAACTTGTTCATCTACCGTTTTCTGTTGTCTCCTTTTTCTATATCCTCCTTCTGCCTTACATTCGACCTTTCAAAATAAAAGTTCTGTAAACATCACAATCACCTCCTTTTCTTTTTTTCTTTAACAAACTTAGGTACTCAGTGAGGTGAATTATTATTCGGAACCTATGATAACAACACCTAATAAAATTACTGAACGTTCTTATTACTTGAGTTTCTCCACACCGAAACATCACTTAAATAGCACTGCATTTGCGCAGATCTCTGACTAATCACTATCAACATTCAACACTAGAATACTGGTTACAGTGTTAGATTCAGGAACAACAAACATGTTACACGCAGCGTAACCTTTAACGGGTCACTGAGATATTCAAGTCTTAGATCTGATGTAATCAGACAGATGCATAGGTACGCGTCTGTTTGATCTGACTTGGTATCTGGGCTTGTCTGTTAAGGCGGGGTCGACATGCCGTCCAGGTGGGGCATCTTCAAGTCCATGTCTGATTTTCTTGAAGGATGAGGCATTCCTGTCAATTGAGTGTCCATCCCTTGTAGTTGTAATTTCAGAACCCTTAACTTTAGTCACTTTATAGGGTTTTGCATTGTATGGTGTGGATAATTTGTTGTGCTTGGGTTGGCGATGCAGCACTGTGTCACCCAGACTTAGTAAATGTGGTCTGACGCGACGAGTTGCATCTGCGATCACCTTCATCTTGATCTTTGCACTATCATCCCTTGCTCTCACTTCAGCGTCTGAACACTTCCGTGGAGTGGTGTTAACGAAAGGGAGCTTGGTGTATAGCTGGTGTTGAAACAGTATTTCAGCTGGTGAGCTCGCTGTTGTGCAATGAGGTGTAGATCTGTACTCACGAAGAAAGATGTTTAGTTGCTGTCTCCATGGTGTGCCCTGCATCTCGGCAACTCTCAGTGCTTTGCATAGGGTTCTCGTAAATCTCTCAGCAATGGCGTTCGCCTGAGGCCAACAAGGTGTGATTTTGCGACGATGAAATCCTAGGTAGTCTGCAAACTGTGAGAAAGCCTCACTGTTAAAAGGAGGACCATTGTCAGTTTTTACTGTCCTTGGGATTCCAAACATGGAGAACACTTTGTCAATGACTGGGATAACAGAAGATGCTGATGTTGAGCGTACACTTTCAACGACTGGATAGCGAGAATACTCGTCTGTGATAACGAGCAGGTATTCCCCCGTAGGGAGCGGTCCATAAAAGTCTGCACTGACACTGTGCCAGGGCGTTTCGGGTAATGGTGACATCTGCAGAGGGTCAGTGTGTGTGACAGGTGTGCTAGCTTGGCATGGCAGACAGTTTTGAACTGCAGATTCTGCTTTCCGATCGATCTCTGGGAACCATACTTTGGTACGTAGCAGCGCTTTGGTCTTGACGATACCCTGGTGCCCTTCGTGTGCCAGTTGTATTGCTCTTTCTTGTAGGACAGTTGGAATAACTATCCTCGTGCCTCTGAGTATGAAGTCAGATGAGTCAGCTACTGTTAGTTCACTTTGAACATGTTTGAATGATTTCAAAATGTCAGCATGCTGGGATTTATCTGTTAGATGCCACGTGTTGTTCCTGATGTGACCGATGACTTCCTGCAGAACCTGGTCTTTCAGAGTCTCTGTTTTTATCTCGTGAAGTGTCATGGCTTTTGGGGTGGAGTGATAAGAGAAGAAATTGACATACTCTTCTGCAACCTTACATGCACGAGCACTTTCATTCTCCTGTGTTGGCACTGGATGACGTGACATAAAGTCAGCTGGATTATCAGCTCCTTTTCTGTATTCCACTCTGAAGTTATATGGCTGAAGTCTCAGTCCCCATCTTTCTATTCTGGCAGGTGGTTTTGATCTTGGGTTATTCCAGATGATTTTGAGTGCCTTGTGATCGGTCACCAGTGTGAATGGATGTCCATAAACATACAAATGGAATTGTTCGCACCTCCACACAGTGGCGAGTGCTTCTTTCTCAGTCTGCGAGTATCTCGTTTCCACATCACTCAGTGCTCTGCTTGCATATGCAATAATGTGCTTCATCCCCTTTTCATCTTTTTGACAGAGGATGGCGCCCAGTCCTACTGGACTAGCATCAACAATCAGTTCAGTGTGTCTGCTGGGATAGAAGTAGGACATCGTCGTGTCGCTTGTGAGACTGACCTTGAGTGCCTGCAACGCAGTTTCTTGGTCTTGACCCCATGTCCAAGGGGTGGAGCGCAGCGGCTCAGAGATCGATGAGAAGTCTCTGATGAACCTTGAGCAGTAATTGGCCATGCCAAGGAGACTTTTGATGTCAGCAGGTGTTTTTGGGTTGGGAGCGTGTTGAACTGCTGCAACCTTTTTAGGATCTGCTGAAATGCCACCTGCAGAGAGGATGAAACCAAAAAACTCAAGTTTTGTTTTATTAAATTCACACTTCTCTCGATTCAGAGTAAGACCTGACTCTGATAGTCGCTTAAAGAGAGCTGTAAGATTGCTGTCATGATCAGCCTGGTCCCTGCCAAAGACTATAATGTCATCACTGAGATTTTTGACTCCGTTCAGTCCTTGCAGCGTCTGATAAATAGCATTTTGGAACACTTCAGCTGCAGAAGAGACTCCAAAGCTCAGTCTTTTATAGCGCCGAAATCCCAGATGAGTAGTGAACGTCGTAATGTAGCGGCTGTCAGGGTGTAATTCAAATTGGTGGTATCCTGCCCTGAGATCAAGTTTTGAGAACACCGTAGATCCATTCAGCTCATGGATTACATCATCAATCGTGGGCGTGACGTGTCGTTCTCGTTTGATTGCAGTATTTGCTTGTCTCATGTCCACACATATCCGTACTAGGGCTGGGCAAAACGATTATTTTCCTAAGCGATGAATCTAGCGATTAATTTTTCGATGCATCGATTAATCTAACGATTCATTTTTTAATCCGATTCGATTTCGATTCGATTCGATTAACGATTTTTTTCCCCATTATTTGACTTGTATAGCAATTTCACATTTACTAATTTATGTATATAAATGAAAAAAACAAATTTATTCATTTGAAGACCTTTTAATAAAAAACAAATTGCAAAATAAAGTTGTAGAGGTCGTACAATCAATACAATAGAGATAGCATTTAACAAGAAATGAAATGTGCAAACATATATAAAAGGAAAAGTTAGCAAAACATTTCAAATAAATAGCAACAATGGTGTCTTTAAACAAACAAAATGTAACATTCACTTTGCATTCTGCCAAAAAGTGCTCTCCATTCACAAAACAAAATCCACAATAACATTGTAGTACAATCTTCTGTTTTTAACAAAAAATTAAATGTTGTGCAAACAAATATAACAAAGGAAATCATAGCAAAAAATTAATAATATACAAACAGCAGCAATGGCGTCTTTGAACAAATAATGAAATGACAAGTTACCCCTAAGTAGGACTCTGTGACCAGACTTGCCCAAGCATCAGTGGTAAGGGAGATTTTGGATGTGGCCTCTTTTAGTTCATTCCTTAGTTTCTCCACTGAAGTTTCATACTTTCTCTCCATCATGCTTGTAAAATGACGCCTAGACGGCAGAGTGTAACCTGTTGGAAAGTGGTGAATCCCTCACCCACAGCAAGTGGTCTCTTGTCTTTTAAAATCATAGATAAGACGCTCTCGGTAAGTACAGCCACGTCCTGGGGTGTGCATGGTGTACTTCTTCTCTGACAGTAGTCCTCCAGACTTTTCTGTTTGTTCCTGAAACCATAAATCGCACACAGATGAAGTCGAATAATTACAAAATAATTATATGGAAAGCATATATATATATATATATATATATATATATATATATATATATATATTAGGGGTGCAACGATACACAAAATTCACGGTTCGGTTCGGTTCGATACTTTGGTGTCACGGTTCGATATTTTTTCGATAAAAAAAAAATGTTCATGCCTTTTTATTAATTTGTCATTTATTAAATTTTCACGGCACATTCTGCACCACCTCTCTGTGCGTTCATCATTTGTTTGAAGCCAGCTCACCTCCTGCAACCACTTTTCCGAGAATACGCGCTTCTTTTGTGGTTCGGACTCCTGACATTTCTTTGGAGGTGGAGGAACACCAAAGTAATTGCTTAAAGGAGCTTCTTCGACATCTTTAAGAGTTCTAAACAAATGTCTGTCCTCCTCCTGAAAATCTTATGTATGCAAACACGTATTGCAACTTCTTATCTTGTGCGCGTTTTTTATTTTGACAGCGAATACGCACCTGCGGACCACTTATGTGCAGCCCTGGTTATTTAGCTCGTCATATTGCAGCCACAGAAATTCTTTTGTCCATGAAACCATAAAGCTGCACTTTCTTTTTGCCTTATAGTCTGATTTGTCATAACGTTTCCGTTTTGTGGTAAGCTTTTCTTTGGCTGTCACTTCTTCACCCTGACCTGTCTTATTTGGCTCAGCAGAACTAAAATATATATCCTGCTGCTTTTACACACGCACTCACATAACGCTCAGCGATTCTCTGTGCGATCAACCTCTCACATGTTTAAGCTTGCTGCGGGAGATTTCACTTGTCATGTTTGCATAGTAAGCTAACGATTGATAAGACGATGTCAGAGGAATTAGTGCGCAAATTATCATCACTCACCAATCAGTACTGTCGCTCTCTATACACAGTTCACGCGATTGCAAAGTGAAAGCAAAAAACAAGCGCAAATTCAAACGCGATTTCAATATGTCACATATTGACAGTGGCTCACCGATGCCAATGACATGATTACCCAGCTACATTTCCGAAAGAATGCAAAAGCATTGACATATATTTTTCCTTCCTACGATAGGCCGACGAGCAGAGCAGGGCAGCCCGACTGGAAAAATCGCTAGCCCCGGGGCGTCGGGCTAGCGATTTTGCGAGCCCTGTATCTGATTGAGGAATCACTCATCTTTGGAAAAGAGAGTTTATTACAGAGAAATGTCTCTTTCCAAAATAAAAGCTATACTATACGCTTCTTCTGGGCTATATTCTCAGCAGCATATTAAACATATCAGGTCCCCATAAGGAGAATCATGTGCTAACGGCTGTCTAAATGACTCGGGTAAAGTTTGTATGCATGCTTGTTGTTTTTGTCTGCTTCCACTTGTCTTTGCACTAGGATGATGTCGGAGTAAATGTGCAGTCATATTTGTTGTGTTCCCACTAGTGCTGTCAGCCTTAATCTGAAATGAGGTTAACGCCACAACACGGCAAATCTCCGTTAACGAGCTACCGCGGATTGCCCCGTGTGTGGGGCTGGACAGCGTCAACACATTAACGAGCTAACTGCGCTAACACACTAGTTCCCACTCATGTAATTGAGCATTGCGTGGCACATCTGACATACTGTTTTACTTTAGTCCATGACACGCTTACCTTCAGGGTCATACGTCACATGAAGACCAAAATAGTTCCAGACGCCAGATCTGAATTAGGGTGGGGAAGGTTCAATTTGCCATGTTGCAACGAGAGCTTAACTTCTGTCTCGCTAGCTTGCCCTGCGCTCAGTGAATCTGCGTTCGACTACTCCGCCTAGGCTGCACTGTCGAGCGCAGATCCACTGAGCGCTCAACACAGACAGCACCGTCAGAAGGAAAGTTGATAAAATAAATTAAAAATGTTGTATTGTTCGATACATATGCGTACCGAACCGAAAGCACTGTATCGAACGGTTCAATATCGATACGAGTATCGTTGCACCCCTAATATATATATATATATATATACACTCACGCACACACACACTGTTATGCCATGTGCTTTCATAGCATAACAGTAAAAGGTTAATGATAATCCCCAATGTTGAACATATGATATGCAGTAATCGTGATGGCTGCAAAAAATAACGTTTAAACAGCCATAGCTGATGGCACCTTTACTGGTGCACTGCTTTCTAGTCATTAGATGGCATAACTTTGTCCTATAAGATCAAGCTGGAGAAGCATTATGTATAAAAACAGCGTTTAAATAGGATGAAACACATTAAATTTGACAAATCAAGAGTTTGTTGTCATTTTGCTTTTGCAAGCACTTTAACAATGTTGTAATAGTGTCCATGACGGCTACGTTTAGCAGGTGGTGCGTTATCCTTAACATTTTTCCTGCGGCCAATTCGCTGTCTCACATTTTCGTCTTCCGCCGATTCTGATAATCAGCCTGCGCGCATTCCGACTCATTTTGCATGAATTAACGGGTAAAAACTAGCGTTAGTAAAAAAGTTGAAAACTTACGGTGGTTTGTCCTTTGCAGAAGCTGCTCCTGGATGCCGTCGTGCTTTCATGATAGGCCATTTCCACCTCACAAAGCCGGCAAACGACTGAATCACTTCCTTTTCGGTTAAAATATCCCCATACTGTAAAACTGCGTGTTCGGGTGGAGTGGTTTAAGTCGACTGCAACTGCCTCACTCATGTTGCCGCTACTCGCTGCCGGCATGTCTTTTTTTGAAAGTGACGACGCATCGACGCAGATTTTTTTACGTCGACGTATTTTACGTGTCGACGTAATCGATTACGTCGACGCGTTGTCCCAGCCCTAATCCGTACGTCGTCCGGATTCTTTGGTTTTGGCAGTGTTACAATGGGTGAAACCCAAGGTGATGGTCCCGTAACCTTTTCAATCATGTCATCAGCTTCTAGTTTCTGAAGTTCGTCCTCCACTTTTTGACGTAAATGAAAAGGAACACGTCTGTGTGGTTGACAGGTTGATTTTACATCTGTGTTTATGTGCAGTTTCACTTGAAAAACTTTGAGTTTTCCAATTCCCTTGAAAAGTTCTGGGTGTTGTTCTACTAGCTTCTCTGCAACAGAACGTTGAGACTGAGAAGAGACCGCAGTGACAATATGGAGGAGTCCCAAGGCTTTTGAGGTTTCAAAACTCAAAAATATTGAAACCTCCTCCTTTAATGACAAAGAAGGAACACCTAACTGTTTTGTCTTGTTTTTCCACACTGCACCTGAATGCACCACACACAGGGAGAGACGTAGATGAGTGGTATGGGTAAATCTTGATGTCTGTAGAAGTCAACGTAGGACGTGGTGTCAGTTTGTTGTAGGTAGCTTCAGTTAAGCAGTTAGCAGTGGCCCCAGAATCGATTAGCACCGGTATCTGGGTGCCCATTACTCTGACTTCAGTATGTGGGAGTTTAGGATGTTGAGCTGTGTTCACCACATATACATAAGCGTCATCACTGCTGGATGTGTGCCCTGTCTCCACGTGTGCAGCGCTATCTGTTAGTTGATGAACAGTTTGCGGTGGCAGGTTTTTCTTCTACTTCTTTCCACAATGTGTCTCTTTTCTCTTTGAGCGACATTGCTTTGCAAAATGATTGTATTTGCCACAAGAATTACAGATTTTGTCTTTGGCTGGGCAGCCTTGCTCATGAGGATATCTGCCTCCACAGTTTCGACAGCGGTTATTCGGCCGCCATGAGGGTGTCCATTTGTTTCTAGCCGTGGTGTCACGTCCTGTTTTGTGCTGTACTTTATTAACTGCAGCTGTCTTGTCAGCTTCCATCCCTGTAGCTTGCAATTCAGACAGCTCACATGCACGCCCATGATTTAATAGATCATCCAACGTTAAATCAGGTTCTCTGAGTCCTTTTCTACGCAGCTGTGATGATGTACAGCTTTGGATAATTTGTGTTTTGATTTCTGCAGTCATGTCTGCAAACTCACAGTTTTTGGCTAGAATCCTAAGCCTGGTGTGATAGTTGTCCAACGTTTCACCTGATTCCTGCACCGCTTTCCTGAATAGATAAATCTGATACTGCGCGTTTTTCTTAGGCGCAAAGTATGCTGACAATTTCTGTTTTGTATCTGCGTACTTGTCGCCAACCGTTGCTAACGTGTCGTAAACGTCATGCACTTTTTCACCAGCCACATGCAGCAATAATGCTCTTAATCTCGCATCTCCAGTAATATTCATTGCCGTGGTGTAGTTTTCAAACCTCTGAAGCCATTTCGTCCAGCGAGGTCCGACGGAACCGAGGTCGGTGTCCGTGTCGAAGGGTGGAAGTGGAGTAGCGTGTGCAGCCATGTTCTTGTCTCCTAAGCTCCGGGTAGGGCAACTTCCTTCGTCTCGCTTTGGTTGTAACCTTTACTCTCGTCGCCAGTGTAATGTTTGCATGCCTCAAACATTAATGATGACACCTTCAGTATTTCTCAGTTCCATTTTTTAATTTTCAGGCTTGCAGCGGCAACACAGTCTGCAGCGCTAACTTGTTCATCTACCGTTTTCTGTTGTCTCCTTTTTCTATATCCTCCTTCCGCCTTACATGCGACCCTTCAAAATAAAAGTTCTGTAAACATCACAGGTACCACAGTCTTTCCCTCGCCCAGTTTGAGGGCGAGTAGGGGTGGGCGATATAAACGATATACGATAGAAACAATATAAATTTGGCCAACGATAGAGATTTTGACTATACCGCTCTATCCTTAGCGCATGTTGATGATGTCATCAAGCTGCGCCTGTTTTGGTCAAAAGCATAGCGGCGGCTAAAACCATTATCATCTGCAAATTATGGTGGGCGACAGTCATAGTAAAGAGATGAAGCACTTTTGAAATATGGGGAAAGCCATAAACTGCGCTTCCTCCACTTCCGTAACATTGATTCATTAACGTTGAATTCTCTCGCAGCTGTTCTATTCCCATGTTGTTGCAGTATATTAATAACTAACCTCGTATTGTGGATGAATAATCTCAGTTGTTCTCCTGACTGAAGTTTGCTCCGTGTATAGCATCCTGCTATGCGATTGCATTTGTCCCTGACCACCAGAATCCCTCACGGTAACTTTTAATGAGTGGAAAAAAAGTTGGCGTTCATCCTCCAGTTTCACTGTGCTAATGTTATGCTAACATAGCTGTGTCGCTAGCAGTCACGTAGCACAACATTATATACCAGGTAATCCAACTTCAGTAACCCTGCAAACGCCACTGCTGTTTAGTTTTCTGTCTTCATTTATGTTGGAAGTGGTAGCAGAGCTGTACGTTTGAATTAGTTTCAAAAATCTCTCAGTCAGAACATGGTATGTCATGTTTAGGTGGAAACTAGCGAGCTAACTTCCTGCTAACTTCTAACTCCGTTAAATTTAATAACTTTTGTTTTCATGGATGCCTGGATGTTAAACTTAATTGTTACACCTGGTAAAGCGGCAACGTTGATCATTTTATTATAGATGAAAGAATTTAGACCGTTTTTAACTCTCAGTGTTTGTTTGACTTTGGGACCTGAAACGGACGGAGTTTTGGACCTAGATTACTCCGCGAAGCTCCTCACTATGGCAGCCATAATGCTCTGACAATCCATCAAGCAGTGCAGCTTACCAAAGTTGTGCTAAAACATTTTTTAACAGATTTTTGCACGCCAAAATCGGTTCGAGGTCAGTAAGCACAACCAAAATTCATACATAAGGCACACTCTCGATTTTTGAGAAAATTAAAGGATTTTAAGTGTGCCTTATAGTGTGGAAAATACATTATACAGAAGAAAAGAATATATCGCGATATATATTGTTACCGCACGTGCTTCAAATTATATCGCGATATGGATTTTAGGCCATATCGCCCAGCCCTACACCGCTCCTCTCTAAAACAGCAATAAGGATCATTATTAGGCCATATGTAAATAACTTTATAACTTAAAGCAAAATTGGGAAACGTAAAGTCTGAAACAAGTCTTTATATTAAGGGCCATCAGTCAAACAATACTGTTTGGTCTGGGTCTAAACGGAGCACGCGCATGCGGCCGCTTTGAGAGTTCACACTAGAGCGCGTTTGTTGTCACATTTTATTTGTAGCGTGAACGAGCAGACAAAAAAATCGGATTTGATCAAAAAATCTGAACTGAGCATTAAGACCTGCAGTGTGAACGTAGCCTAAGATGGCACAATAAATGCTGAATGTTGGGTGCTCGTGAGTAATTGTCTTGTCATGTTCTTAAAACAAACTTTTTGCATGAAATGATCAGATACACTTTAATGGAATCTTGGGATTTTTATTTTTTTCTGTAAACAACAAAAAATTAATTTAAAGAATGTAGATATTTAAACCTGAGATCTAAGGTAAACCTAACAGGTAACAGGATGATGTTCAATACACATTTTTCTTTACATCCAGTCAATCAACTCTGATAATTAAAATGAAACTGATTTAGGAGTTCACACAGCTACCTTAAGGAGCTCAGTTAATTAATAAACTTCTATAAACTTAGCTAACAGATTATAGTTAAGCTAAAACAGATTCCTAAATTAAAAGAACTACTACAGTATTTGAATTAACTAAAAAACCTAAGTCAACTGAACTAGGACAAGAGTTTAAACAATACTCTTTCATGTGATTCTTGTGTAAATGGTTAAAGAGGTTTGTCATGTTTGAGTGGTGGTGGGGACCGTTTTGTGCTATAATTTGCATAGTACAGTTTTGTGGGGGGTGTCAGACTTTTCATAACCAAACCATGTCCATGCTACAGAGGTAGCCCCTCGTTTAGCAATAACTCGACTTGTTTTGACTGGTCCTTCTGTTTGGAGCTAGCTGGTTCTGCCTCATACTCGCTGGCCATGCTGGTATTCTCTGTGCCTTCATCCGCATGGTGACTATAAGCGCCAATTTATAGTTACTTCATGTTTTAATTTGAGGTAATTTGTTTGATGCATATTCTGAAATTTGAATAATGTATATCATTTCAGTTTACTTTGAAAAGTCTCAGCAGGATCTTGAGCTTTCTTGTGAAAGGTTTATGTGGAAAATAAACAAGCGGACGGCGGAGCCACACGATGCTTTTACCGTCATTGTTGGTAACAAAAGTACGAAACAGTCGCTTGTCCGTCCATAGTGTGGTTTTTTTAAGTATAAGAGAGAGAGAGAAGTTTAAGAAATTAATATAGCCGCTACAGTGACCATCAAAACCATGAAAAAATATTGCCGTAAACAGTTTATTTTGCAACATCACGAAACAAACGATAGGGTATATAATATGAAACAATACACATTTTTATATCGTCATCCGATATATATATCGTCATATCGCACAGCCATAATCCTTTGTTTTTTGTTGCTGTTGTTTATGTTCAAGGTAAAAAAAAAATATATATATATAAACTTTTTAAAATATCTTTTCGTGTCTCTTGTTTTCCTCAGAATAAATTGCAACTAGTCTCAATGGCTGAGATGGAGGAGCATCACAGCGACACGTTAACCCCGACTGCTGCAGTTCCTGTATGAACTGAGCAACTCTGAAAATCCAAGGAAAAGCTGAGTGTATTTTATTTAAAGCTCAGATGGAACTTGATGGACTAGCATGCAGGCTGCATTCAGGACTTTGACACACTGGTATGTGAAGAGTGGTACCAAGAGAACTTGTGCGCACACAACGTGTCACTTTATGCTTGCTCTTCTCCAGCCTCTGGTGTCACTTTGTAGTCATTTGTCTTATTATTGTCTTATTTGATGCAATTTAGGTTCTGTGCGCACAAGCAGAGGTTTTTGCTCCGGAAGTAACCATGACCTCGTTTTCAGAGCCGTGTTTAACGTTTAATGGCCGTGAAATGTGTGTGAATGTTACTTAGAAAGCACTTAGATCAATGTGCTTGTGCGAATGGGTGTGAATGGGTGAATGCACAAGTTGTGTAAAGCGCTTTGAGTGCTCAGAAGAGTAGAAAAGCGCTATATAAGAACCAGTCCATTTACCATGAAATATGTCAGACTTTTTCCTCTACTTAAACAGTTAAGAGAATTTGAACACAGTGGAGAAAAAGGTGTGCATTAAGGATTTTGAAACTATGTTTAACTAGGGCTGGGCGATATGACCCAAAATTCATATCTCGATATTTTTTAGCTGGATGGCGATATAAGATATGTATCTCGATTAGAGATGGCACGATAGCACTTTATGTCCGATACCGATATCATAAATTTGGATATCTGCCGATACCGATATGAATCCGATATAGTGTGTTTTTTAATCAATAAAACGTTTTTTTAATATCTTGCTGCATTTTGTATAAGTTTATACTCAAGTTTAAATAAATAACAACACTAAAGCTATTCTGTTATACCTGTATGTAAAAAAAATACACTGCCCCCAAAATATTTCATAGTTCAGCAATACTAATCTAATAAACTTAGCAGTATTTATACAGTATTTATACTTAATATTTCTGCTAAGCAGAGTACTTAGCAGAAATATTAAGCAACCTAACTAATAGGGTTGCAAACTCCCAGCAAAAAAAAATAGGGAACCACCCTCCACCTCATGATGCTTAATCGATGTAATCAAATTTAATTTGATGCAGGGGAAAAATGCACAGAAATAAATTATTTCTCAAGAATAATTAAATAGATTCAACATCTTTCTTCAACAGAATTGCAGACTGCACAGATGGTATCTTCCCAAAGGAAAAAGTAGTATAGCTTACTAGGGTATATTAGACTTAACATTTACTATATACAGTAATGGACTTCTATGTATTTTACATCAGATTAAAACTTTGGGTGTAAGATTCAGATAATTATTTATTAAAAGCTAGACATTTTAAATGAGAATAAGAAAGAAAAGTATGTCTTTGTGCCCCCTTTTCCCTGTTCATGCCCTATCGGCCCCCCTGGCTAAACTTTGCTAGATCCGCCCCTGCACAGTTACCAGCCGTCAGCTATGTAGAAAAAGATCCTGGTGTAGAAAGTAATATTAAATAAATTCTAACAACAGCTTATCAAGGTTAAACGTGCTGCTGTTGTTCAGCCGCTGGTTTCCTCTTCCTGGTGCAAAGTGGGCCAAACACAAAGAAGAGAGACGGACTCGCGACAGAAAAGCCGATCAGCTGATCATTGATCAGTTTCACGTTTGAAGTAGGAGCAGGAGAGGGAGAGAGAGAGAGGCAGTCGCTCCATATATCGGTTGTTAAGCTTAACGCTGGAATGCTTTACAAACATTCAGAGATGAACTTACACACTTGCTTTACTTCTCTCTGGGAAAACTTCCTCGGAGATGAAATGCTGGTTTGGTAGCGAGGCTACAAATACACACAGCTGCTCTATCACGTGATGCACACTGCTGCAAAGTGCTACGGTTATGAGCCGGGTTACGCCGTGTAGCAAGCTTTGTGAGGTGCTTTTTTGATATTTAATGGATCGGATTACATTTTTTATTTCTCTCCGATATCCGATCCAGGAATTTGGGTCAGTATCAGACCGATAACGATACGTAATATCGGATCGGTCCATCTCTAATCTCGATATTTTTTTAAAGCCATAAGGTAAGAACAAAAAGAGAGTTCTTAGTCAAAGCTGTGTCCCAGATGTCACATGGGCACTTTCATTAACATACAGCGTAGATGTACATGAAAAAAAATTACTCAAAAATAAATTATGAGCATTTATTAAATAATAATGCTCCATAAATAAAAGAAAACTATGTTGTTTTTGTGCATAACAAAGAGCTCACAATTGTGCAGTCAAAATGTAAACTAAAAGACGCAGAGCATAATAACAAGGGCAGATTTCACAGCTGCTCTGTTCCCAAGTTTGTGACTGACAGCCTGGAGTTTGAAATCCGCTTCATAACCATGTCTCTTAACAGGTGCCATTTATGGTCCTTATGCACACGTAAGGTAATCCAACTTCAGTAACCCTGCAAACGCCACTGTCTTCATTTATGTTGGAAGTGATAACAGAGCTGTACGTTTTAATTAGTTTCAAAAGTCTCTGTCAGAACATGGTATGAAATGTTTAGGTGGAAACTAGCGAGCTAACTTCCTGTTAACTTCTAACTCCGTTAAATTTAATAAATTCTGTTTTCATGGATGTAAAACGTAATTGTTACACCCGATAAAGCAGCAACGCTGATGATTTAATTAAAGATGAAAGAATTTAGACCGTTTTTAACTCTTAGTGTTCGTTTGACTTTGGGACCTGAAATGGACGGAGTTTTGGACCCAGATTACTCCGCGAAGCTCCTCACTACAGCAGCCGTAATGCTCTGACAAGCCATCAAGCAGTGCGGCTTACCAAAGTTGTGCTAAAACATTTTTTAACAGATTCCTGCACGCAGAATTCGGTTCGAGGTCAGTAAGCACAACCAGAATTCATACATAAGGCACACTCTCGATTTCTGAGAAAATTAAAGGATTTTTTGTGTGGAAAATACGTTATACAGAAGAAAAGAATATATATCGTTACCGCACATGCTTCAAATTATATTGCGATATGGATTTTAGGCCATATCGCCCAGCCTTACTCAAAAGGTCTCATCAAGTCCCGATTTAATTCGATTTATGCCGTGTTATCAGTGTTTGCATTGATAGCATGGCTGTGGCGTCATATCACTGAATGCTCTCGGTGTTTGCCGATATCAAACTGTGGTATGAGGACCACTGTGGGTTAATCTTTGTAGTGATACTCACTCCGTTTTTTTATTTAGACCTGGTTTAATTCGGGTATAGTTAAATATTTGTATATAATCCCAGCAGCTGTCAGACTCTATAACAGGGGTCACCAGCCTTTCTTAAAACTGAGAGTTAGATAAAATTGTGAACAATTTGGTTCATCTTTAGTTATATGGTTCTATCCAGCATATTCTATCTTGATATGCTGTCTTATCACAGGTTAATTTTTCAAAAATATTAACAATGATTTATGCAAGGAAAGGGCTACATACAACTCTTTATTTCTATTAATGTCTTACTTCATTCCTACCTGATTGACATGTTTAGGAATTATGAGTGATTGGCTCACTGTAGTGGTAAAAGTTGCTACCAATCAAATTATGATATGTTAAAGTTAAAACAAAACATAACTGACTGTTTTATATTATATCTAATATATATTATGTAATTATCCTTATAATTACAAAATGTTTTATGTAAGATTTATGTTTTGTAATTTAAATCTGACATCACAAAAGTATTTTAGAGTTTGAATAATGTATTTTACAAGTGCAGTACACGTAATACTAATTTTGAACAATTTTGTCCAGGTTCCTTGACACCAGGGACTCCTCCAGGACCATCGCGTTCAGTTACAGAGTCGGTGTGTCCACGGTGTGCCAGATCATCCCCCAGGTAGCGACGGCCATCTGGGACTGTCTAGTGGACGACTTCATGGCTGTGCCTTCACCTGGAGACTCATAGAGAAAGTATATACAGTGGTCCCTCATTTATTGCAGCAGGGTTTCTCAGAATAACTAGCCCCTCGCCACACACTGTATACACTTTATTATTTTTTATTTTTTTACACACACACACATGAAGATTAGTCACAGTTTTCACAAGTTGATTCTCACAGTGCAAACCTTTGTAGATTTCAAAACGTAAAAGTATCATTATGCCGTGTTTTTTCTTCGTCTGCCTGCCACTTTGGTGCGTCTTTTTCCCTCCAGGAGTGATGATGTCATCATCACTCCATAAGCCAATGAGATTATCACATGACATTTATGAACAGGGATATCTCTTTTTAACTGTTTTCAATTTAACGTAATATTTAAGTGTTTTTTAGTTTTAGACTAGTTGGTTAGTCTTTTTCAATGTTTTAAACCATATCCCAGGTTTTTACTTCACCATTTATGGAGTTTTAACAAGCAAATAAAAGACAGAGCTTAATTCTGTAAAGATTAGATGAAAAATACTCAAAGGATAAATTCAATTGGTTTATTATTTTGTTACATAAGTTGAAAAAAGTAAAACAAGTAACTACAGAAACAACATAAAAGGAAACTTAAACAATCAAATAAATAAATGAAGGGGGGGGGGAAGGGGGAAGGGGGGGAGGGGGGAAGGGAGGAGGAGAGAAAACCCCAACAATCCCCTCTGAGCAAGCACTAGGCGACAGTGGGGAGGAAAAACTGCCTTTTAACGGGCAGAAGCCTCCAGCAGAACCAGGCTCAGGAGGGGGCAGTCAACTGCTGGGACTGGTTGGGGGGGGGGGGAGGGGGGGTGAGGGTGAAAAAAAGAAAAAAGATTAAGAAGGTAGGGAATATGTGTTAGGAGAGAAAGGGAGAGGGGGGACAGGAGAGGTGAAAATTAAGATGGATCACAGGTGGAGGAGGACGAGGCTAAATCATCTGAATAACCAGCAGACGCCTCTTTTCTTCATTTCCAGGTATTTTTCCATGAGCGCTTTTTTCTCCAGGATAAGGGTTCTCAACTGATCGTTTGTTTCTGCATTTTGCTCCTCGAGTTGCTTGCATCTTTGCTCCATTTCTTTTAATCCTGCTTGTTCTTTTCTAGGCTTTTCTTTCGGGTCTTCGTATGTTGCCTCCTCCATTTGATTTGCCTTGCACATGTCTGTATTTCTCTCTTGTTTTTTCTTGTGCATCTCTTCTATCAGGTCAATTTTTCTCTTGAATACTTGATGCATAAGCAGCAGGTATTCATATTTTTTCTCTTGTTGTTGCTTTTGTGCCTGCATTTCACTTATTTGGCTCTTCAAGTCACTGACCCTCAACAACATCTCATTCATGAGCTCTGAGTGTTCTTTCTTCATTCCATCGATCGTACACTGCATCTCTGAACATTGTCTTTCCAGTATTTCCTTTTCTCTTTCCAGGTCAGGTGTTTTTTCCCTCATTTCATTATAAAATTCTCGCAGTTCTAGATTCCTTCTCTCAAAGTCCTGGAGAATACGTTTTTCTTCTTCCTGTTTCTCTTTTTCTTCAAGAAGCTCTTTATTTTTGCACTCTGTTTCATCAAACCTGACTTTCAGCTCTACGTACATTTCCCTCATGGCTTTGAGTTTGTCCTCCATTGGTATTTCTTTTTCTCTTTCCAGTTCAGGTGTTTTGTCCTTCATTTCATTACAAAATTCTCGCAGTTCTAGATTCCTTCTCTCAAAATCCTGGAGAATACGTTTTTCTTCTTCCTGTTTCTCTTTTTCTTCAAGAAGCTCTATATTTTTGAACTCTGTTTCACCAAACCTGACTGCCAGATCAACGCACATTTCCCTCATGTCTTTGAGTTTGCGCTGCAATCGTATTGTCTTTTTTCTTTCCAGTTCAGATGTTTTTTCCATCATTTCATTACAAAATTCTCGCAGTTCTAGATTCCTTCTCTCAAAGTCCTGGATAATACGTTTTTCTTCTTCCTGTTGCTTTTTCTCTTCAAGAAGCTCTTTCAGTTTGTGCTCCATTTGTATTTCCTGTTCAGTCTTCTGTTGGCGGATTTTTTCAATTGTTTTCTCAGCTTCATCGAGCTTTCCTTGAAGTATCTGTATCTCCTCAATAGTAGCTTTCTTTCCTTGAAGCTGGGCAGATGTTTCGTTTAATTCAGCACTCTGTGTTCCCGATGAAAAAATACGGGAAAAAAAATTCTTTCGTCCTTGACCAAACTTCATTCCCTCATTGATAATTTTTATATCAGGCTGCCGTTGCTGTTTTCCTTCCAGGTCTTTATTTCGTGCTTCCAATTGTCTGCACTTCTCCTCTAGTTGAAGCTTCTCTTCTTCAATTTGTTTAACTTTGTCATGGAGGTCAGAGTTTTCCTTCTGACTTTCCTGTAATGCCCTTTGGATTGATAAGACAACATCCATGGTTATTTCTCCTGAAGAGATTGGCTGGCCAGACCACGAAGGAGAGGCAGCATTATTTATTTTTCTTTGTCGGCGTTTTCGTCCCATGTTGGAGCCTGTGCACAGTGACTCTGAAAAGGCTTAGAAATATTTGCAAATGTATCTCGTGTTGAACGTTTGAAGTCTGCGAACAAACTGTTTTAAAATTGCTGCTTCTGATCCCTATTTATAGACTTCAGAACTTCAAAGGATCAAAGGTATTAATGATGTCACATCTTGTGACATCATCATTCTGTAAGCCAATCAGATTGTCACATGACATTTTAGAATGGGGATGTGTTTTTTTTTGTTTTTTTTGTTTTTTTTAAAGTTTTTTTGGAGTTTTCACCATTTGCTCCAGGAGCTGCGCCTGGATGACGGCCGCTTTCAGCGGTACTGTTATGTTTGCATGCCTCAAACATTAATGATGACACCTTCAGTATTTCTCAGTTCCATTCTTTAATTCTCAGGCTTGCAGCAGCAACACAGTCTGCAGCGCTAACTTGTTCATCTACCGTTTTCTGTTGTCTCCTTTTTCTATATCCTCCTTCCGCCTTACATTCGACCTTTCAAAATAAAAGTTCTGTAAACATCACAATCAC
Organism: Neolamprologus brichardi; assembly: GCF_056152115.1. Taxonomy (NCBI): domain Eukaryota; kingdom Metazoa; phylum Chordata; class Actinopteri; order Cichliformes; family Cichlidae; genus Neolamprologus; species Neolamprologus brichardi. The sequence goes on from NC_142113.1 coordinate 4,650,796, forward strand.
CTCCTTTTTTTTTTCTTTAACAAACTTAGGTACTCAGTGAGGTGAATTATTATTCGGAACCTATGATAACAACACCTAATAAAATTACTGAACGTTCTTATTACTTGAGTTTCTCCACACCTAAACATCACTTAAACAGCACTGCATTTGCACAGATCTCTGACTAATCACTATCAACATTCAACACTAGAATACTGGTTACAGTGTTAGATTCAGGAACAACAAACATGTTACACGCAGCGTAACCTTTAACGGGTCACTCAGATATTCAAGTCTTAGATCTGATGTAATCAGACAGATGCATAGGTACGCGTCTGTTTGATCTGACTGGGTATCTGGGCTTGTCTGTTAAGGCGGGGTCGACATGTCGTCCAGGTGGGGCATCTTCAAGTCCATGTCTGATTTTCTTGAAGCATGAGGCATTCCTGACAATTGAGTGTCCATCCCTTGTAGCTGTAATTTCAGAACCCTTAACTTTAGTCACTTTATAGGGTTTTGCATTGTATGGTGTGGATAATTTGTTGTGCTTGGGTTGGCGATGCAGCACTGTGTCACCCAGACTTGGTGAGTGTGGTCTGGCGCGACGAGTTGCATCTGCGATCACCTTCATCTTGATCTTTGCACTATCATCCCTTGCTCTCACTTCAGCATCTGAACACTTCCGTGGAGTGGTGTTAACGAAAGGGAGCTTGGTGTATAGCTGGCGTTGAAACAGTATTTCAGCTGGTGAGCTCGCTGTTGTGCAATGAGGTGTAGATCTGTACTCACGAAGAAAGATGTTTAGTCGCTGTCCCCATGGAGAACACGTTGTCAATGACTGGGATAACAGAAGATGCTGATGTTGAGCGTACACTTTCAACGACTGGATAGCGAGAATACTCGTCTGTGATAACGAGCAGGTATTCCCCCGTAGGGAGCGGTCCATAAAAGTCTGCACTGACACTGTGCCAGGGCGTTTCGGGTAATGGTGACATCTGCAGAGGGTCAGTGTGTGTGACAGGTGTGCTAGCTTGGCATGGCAGACAGTTTTGAACTGCAGATTCTGCTTTCCGATCGATCTCTGGGAACCATACTTTGGTACGTGGCAGCGCTTTGGTCTTGACGATACCCTGGTGCCCTTCGTGTGCCAGTTGTATTGCTCTTTCTTGTAGGACAGTTGGAATAACTATCCTCGTGCCTCTGAGTATGAAGTCAGATGAGTCAGCTACTGTTAGTTCACTTTGAACATGTTTGAATGATTTCAAAATGTCAGCATGCTGGGATTTATCTGTTAGATGCCACGTGTTGTTCCTGATGTGACCGATGACTTCCTGCAGAACCTGGTCTTTCAGAGTCTCTGTTTTTATCTCGTGAAGTGTCATGGCTTTTGGGGTAGAGTGATAAGAGAAGAAATTGACATACTCTTCTGCAACCTTACATGCACGAGCACTTTCATTCTCCTGTGTTGGCACTGGATGACGTGACATAAAGTCAGCTGGATTATCAGCACCTTTTCTGTATTCCACTCTGAAGTTATATGGCTGAAGTCTCAGTCCCCATCTTTCTATTCTGGCAGGTGGTTTTGATCTTGGGTTATTCCAGATGATTTTGAGTGCCTTGTGATCGGTCACCAGTGTGAATGGATGTCCATAAACATACAAATGGAAATGTTCGCAACTCCACACAATGGCGAGTGCTTCTTTCTCAGTCTGCGAGTATCTCAACAGAGCTATCGAGGGGCTTGAAACATGGCGCCTGTGTTTGGCTTGGCCGCTGTTGCTGCTCCGTGTTTTTGTCGACTGCTTCAGTATATTGTTTTTTATCTTGTCATCTCATCTGTGATATATCATGAAGGTCTAATTGCTACTCTGATCTACAGTTCACATACATTGTTGAGTATCAAAATATGTATGAAAAAGCTACCACCAGGCTTTCCCTCCGCCGTTTGTCTGCCCTCCTCCCTCTCCCGACTACCGGTACCTGTTCTTAGCTCCAAACTATAACCCAGGAGCAAAAACAAGGTTAAGGAGGTCGTCTAGAACGGGCTGTAGGTCTGGTGTCCAGGCTAAAAGGAAACGCGCCCAACAGAGGGGATGTCTTCCGCTCCATGGTAGAGAACGTCTCCGGTATTTGGTACCGGTTCCCCTCCAGCACGCGGATAAGGCCGATCGGTTACCACCTACCCAGCCTTTCATCACGGGTGAACAGAACGATTACCTGGATCGGCGTCTTGTCTGGAGATGCGGGATGTTTTCACTTTGGCCTATCATTCTACAAGACCACAATTCCACAGCTAGAGGTACCGGGAGACTACGTCCTCATTCCAGGTGTCTGCTGTCAATTCCCCGTCAATCAGCTGTTGATGACGTCAGCCTGTCACCTCCGCTTCAGATCGCTCTCCTGAACGCTCGCTCCATAGCCAACAAATCATTTGTACTGAATGACTTTTTTAGCAGTAATAGTCTGGACTTCATGTTTCTCACGGAATCTTGGCAGCGGGAGAATGAACTTATCCACCTTAATGAGCTCTGCCCGGGCGGCTGTCGCTTCATCGGGACTCCGCGTTTGGACCGTCGTGGTGGTGGTCTGGTCACTATTCACCGAGACAATTTCGCTTGCAGGACTGTGGACTCTGAGTTTTCCCTTCCTTTGAGTCACAACTTCTTAAGGTTGGTTCTTCAGATATATTTTATTGTGTTTTAATTTACCACCCTCCCGGCCCCGCTGGTGTTTTTATTAAAGATTTTACGGACTTTTTATCTTCCATTATTAAACTGGAGAAAGTCTTAATGATTGGGGATTTCAACCTCCACGTGGATGATCTTAGCTGTAGCATGGCCTCTGACTTTTTATCTATTAAAGTCTCTTTTAGTTTTATTCAGCATGTCTCTGGGCCCACCCATGTTAAAGGCCACACCTTGGACCTTGTGTTTTCTCTTGGCTTAGACATAACTAATGTCTGTGTTAAAGACGTATAAGGGAGTGACCATTCCTGTGTTTCTTTTAGTCTTAGCTTCCCACTGTACGCACCACCTTCTAATCTCATGTTCCATAAGCGGTTCATAAATCAGGATGTTGCTTTGAAGTTTTCTAATATGTTGGACCCTCATGTGATTAGTGGCTGCACTGATGCTGATGTTGCTACACAGTGCTTTAATAATCACTGCTTGGAGATTTAAAATTCAGTGGCACCTATGAAATCTGTCATTGCTGCCCCAAAAAGAGCTCATCCATGGATAAATAATGATGTAAGGAAGGTCAAAAGAATCTGTAGAAAAGTAGAACGTCTTTGGAAATCAACCAAACTCAAAGTTCACAGGCTTCACCTTAGGGAACTTTGGGTTTCCTTACATGAAACCATAAAAACAGCCAGATCAGCATATTTTTCTCAGTTAATATCATCAAGCAAGAGAAATTCCAAGGTACTGTTTGACTCCATAAACTCTATTGTTTCCCCCGTGGTCCACCGAGTACCTGTGACATCTATATCTGAGAGTGATGAGTTTCTGAATTTCTTTGTGGATAAAGTTGATCATGTCCGTATGAGCATTGGTTCTTCAATACCATCTGTTTGTGTCTCTAGATCACCTCCCCCTCATTTACTGTCAGTGTTTAACCCAATGACCATACATGACCTTTCACTCCTGCTGGATAAAATGAAAATTACCACTTGTGCAAATGACATTCTACCTGCTGGGCTGCTTAAAAATGCTCTCTCTGTCATTGGCCCCTCTATTGTAGAGATATGCAATGCCTCTCTTTTAACAGGTGTGGTCCCTACATTCTGTAAACATGCTGTTGTTGAGCCAATATTAAAAAAGAGCAGTTTGGATCCAACTCGGCTTAAGAATTATAGGCCTATCTCTAAGCTTCCATTATTATCGAAAATTCTGGAAAAAGTAGTTGCAGATCAACTTACCACTTTTTTAGAAAAACATGAAATTTATGACAAATTTCAGTCAGGTTTCCGTAAAAGTCACTCAACAGAAACCGCATTACTTAAAGTCTCTAGTGACATTATGATGTCAGCTGACTCCGGAGCATCCTCAGTCATGGTTTTGTTGGACTTGACATCTGCCTTTGACACCATTGATCATACCATCCTGATTAACAGGCTCCGGGACGTAGTTGGTGTGTCTGGTCTGGCTTTGAAGTGGTTTCAGTCGTACCTCTCCAACAGATCTTTTAGTGTTTTTGCAAATCGGTTTATGTCACATTCTAAAGATCTGAGATGTGGGGGTACCGCAGGGTTCAGTTCTGGGTCCTATTCATTTTCTTTTGTACATGTTACCTCTAGGACTTATAATTAGGCAGTTCCCTGAGGTGTCTTATCACTTCTATGCTGATGATATTCAGCTCTATTGTTCTTTTAAGCCGATGGAAGTCCATAAACTGTCCTCTTTAATTAAATGTTTAGCTTCCATTGAACAGTGGCTTGGTGACAACTACTTACAGTTGAACTCTGAGAAGTCAGAAACATTAATTATTGCCCCTGACAACCAGATATCTCTAATCAAACAGCATCTTGGTTCTCTTGGCTCATCGGTTCACCTGAGCCTCGGGTACCTTGGTGTGATGTTTGATTCTGCCATGTCCCTAGAACAACACTCTCGCCAGTTAATTAGGAACTGCCTTTTTCAGCTAAGAAACATCTCCAAACTGCAAACTTTGCTGTCTAAGACTGAGTTAGAAATGGTTATTCATGCTTTTATTTCTTCTCGCTTAGATTATTGTAACAGCCTTTTTCTTTGTTTGAGCAAAAGGAATCTTGACCTCCTCCAGTCAGTCCAGAATGCTGCTGCAAGGCTTTTAACTAAGACACGAAAAAGAGAGCACATTACACCAGTGTTACGTTCATTACACTGGCTTCCAGTACATTTCAGAATTCATTTTAAAATCTTGGTACTGACTTTTAAAGCTTTGAATTGTGATGCCCCTTCTTACATTTCTGATCTTTTAGAACCAAACGCTCCCTCTCACAGCCTGAGATCTTCTAATCAAAGGCTGTTGGTAGTCCCACGAACTCGTTTTAAGACCAGAGGAGAGAGATCTTTTAGAGCGGTGGCCCCCAGGTTGTGGAATGCTCTCCCTACATCATTACGTTGCCTTGATTGTATTTATTCTTTTAAAAAGCAACTTAAGACTCATTTATTTAGATTGGCTTTTAATTAGATTTGTGCTGTGTTTTATTATTAATGTATTTTATGTATTTCTGTTTTATATTACTGTGAAGCACTTTGTGGTTTTTATCCTGTGAAAAGTGCTATATAAATAAATTGATTTGATTTGATCTCGTTTCCACATCACTCAGTGCTCTGCTTGCATATGCAATAATGTGCTTCATCCCCTTTTCATCTTTTTGACAGAGGATGGCGCCCAGTCCTACTGGACTAGCATCAACAATCAGTTCAGTCTGTCTGCTGGGATAGAAGTAGGACATCGTCGTGTCGCTTGTGAGACTGACCTTGAGTGCCTGCAACGCAGTTTCTTGGTCTTGACCCCATGTCCAAGGGGTGGCCTTGTGTGTGAGCCTGCACAGTGGCTCAGAGATCGATGAGAAGACTCTGATGAACCTTGAGCAGTAATTGGCCATGCCAAGGAGACTTTTGATGTCAGCAGGTGTTTTTGGGTTGGGAGCGTGTTGAACTGCTGCAACCTTTTTAGGATCTGCTGAAACGCCACCTGCAGAGAGGATGAAACCAAAAAACTCAAGTTTTGTTTTATTAAATTCACACTTCTCTCAATTCAGAGTAAGACCTGACTCTGATAGTCGCTTAAAGAGAGCTGTAAGATTGCTGTCATGATCAGCCTGGTCCCTGCCAAAGACTATAATGTCATCACTGAGATTTTTGACTCCGTTCAGTCCTTGCAGCGTCTGATAAATAGCATTTTGGAACACTTCAGCTGCAGAAGAGACTCCAAAGCTCAGTCTTTTATAGCGCCGAAATCCCAGATGAGTAGTGAACGTCGTAATCTAGAGGCTGTCAGGGTGTAATTCAAATTGGTGGTATCCTTCCTTGAGATCAAGTTTTGAGAACACCGTAGATTCATTCAGCTCATGGATTACATCAGACGTTCCCAAAGTGTGGGGCCCGCCCCCTAGGGGGGGCGCAGAGCCATTGCAGGGGGGGCGCGGCATGAAGGGGAAAAAAAAAAACAACAACAACGCTTGGACACTGCTAGCACGGGCGCCCACACAAACGCAAAGCAGGAGATGAAGCATAGCTGAATATGTTTCCAAACCAACTTCATTCTAAGCCAAAGACTAGAAAATATGGTGAAGCATATCTGCCCTTTGGTTTCACCTGCACAAGTGCAGAGGTTGGTCTCTCCTGCAGAATTGGTTTTCCCTTTGTTGGGAGCAGCGCTAGGCTGTATAAATCACAGACAAACAGGATCCCACATTCTTGATTTGTAGTTCACAAACACTTGTTGTAATGACTAACTACTCCTGACATTTTGGAGATGTTAGCTCTTTATACAGTAAAGTTACAGCGGGATACAAATAACATCAGGCTGATCCTGCCACAATTTGTTCCCCCGGTTCAAATCACGGACAAACAGCATCCAACAGTTATTTATGTTTTTGAACCCATTTTGCAGAGTGATTCGAAACGCCGTTTACGTGTGGATGAAACAGCTGCATTTTCAAAAATACCCGTGTAGGTGTGGACGTAGCGTAAAAGACTTAGTAGTTTATTTTCTTACTACCTGTAATTTATTGCAGATTATTTGTATTTGCTTAATTGTTTACTAAATGTTTGAGGTGTGAAATAAACCGCAATGGAGCAAAATATGGGTGTGTGTGGTTGGAGGATGTGTTCGTGCGTGCGCGTGAGGGGGGCGCGAACATTTTTCTTGTAAAACAAGGGGGGCCCAGCAAAAAAGGTTTGGGAACCACTGGATTACATCATCAATCGTGGGCGTGACGTGTCGTTCTCGTTCGATTGCAGTGTTTGCTTGTCTCATGTCCACACATATCCGTACGTCGTCCGGATCCTTTGGTTTTGAAGTGTTACAATGGGTGAAACCCACGGTGTTGGTCACGTAACCTTTTCAATAATGTCATCAGCTTCTAATTTCTGAAGTTCGTCCTCCACTTTTTGACGTAAATGAAAAGGAACACTTCTGTGTGGTTGACAGGTTTATTTTACATCTGTGTTTATGTGCAGTTTTTACTTGAAAGTCTCTGAGTTTTCCAATTCCCTTGAAAAGTTCCGGGTGTTGTTCTACTAGCTTGTTTGCAACAGAACGTTGAGACTGAGAAGAGACCGCAGTGACAATATGGAGGAGTCCCAAGGCTTTTGAGGTTTCAAAACTCAAAAATATTGAAACCTCCTCCTTTAATGACGAAGAAGGAACACCTAACTGTTTTGTCTTGTTTTTCCACACTGCACCTGAATGCACCACACACAGGGAGAGACGTAGATGAGTGGTATGGGTAAATCTTGATGTCTGTAGAGGTCAACGTAGGACGTGGTGTCAGTTTGTTGTAGGTAGCTTCAGTTAAGCAGTTAGCAGTGGCCCCAGAATCGATTAGCACCGGTATCTGGGTGCCCATTACTCTGACTTCAGTATGTGGGAGTTTAGGATGTTGAGCTGTGTTCACCACATATACATAAGCGTCATCACTGCTGGATGTGTGCCCTGTCTCCACGTGTGCAGCGCTATCTGTTACTTGATGAACGGTTTGCGGTGGCAGATTTTTCTTCTACTTCTTTCCACAATGTGTCTCTTTTCTCTTTGAGCGACATTGCTTTGCAAAATGATTGTATTTGCCACAAGAATTACAGATTTTGTCTTTGGCTGGGCAACCTTGCTCATGAGGATATCTGCCTCCACAGTTTCCACAGCGGTTATTCGGCTGCCATGAGGGTGTCCATTTGTTTCTAGCCGTGGTGTCACGTCCTGTTTTGTGCTGTACTTTATTAACTGCAGCTGTCTTGTCAGCTTCCATCCCTGTAGCTTGCAATTCAGACAGCTCACATGCACGCCCATGATTTAATAGATACTCCAACGTTAAATCAGGTTCTCTGAGTGCTTTTCTACGCAGCTGTGATGATGTACAGCTTTGGATAATTTGTGTTTTGATTTCTGCAGTCATGTCTGCAAACTCACAGTTTTTGGCTAGAATCCTAAGCCTGGTGTGATAGTTGTCCAACGTTTCACCTGATTCCTGCACCACTTTCCTGAATAGATAAATCTGATACTGCATGTTTTTCTTAGGCGCAAAGTATGCTGACAATTTCTGTTTTGTATCTGCGTACTTGTCACCAACCGTTGCTAACGTGTCGTAAACGTCATGCACTTTTTCACCAGGCACATGCAGCAATAATGCTCTTAATCTCGCATCTCCAGTAATATTCATTGCCGTGGTGTGGTTTTCAAACCTCTGAAGCCATTTCGTCCAGCGAGGTCCGACGGAACCGAGGTCGGTGTCCGTGTCGAAGGGTGGAAGTGAAGTAGCGTGTGCAGCCATGTTCTTGTCTCCTAAGCTCCGGGTAGGGCAACTTCCTTCGTCTTGCTTTGGTTGTAACCTTTACTCTCGTCGCCAATGTAATGTTTGCATGCCTCAAACATTAATGATGACACCTTCAGTATTTCTCAGTTCCATTCTTTAATTCTCAGGCTTGCAGCGGCAACACAGTCTGCAGCGCTAATTTGTTCATCTACCGTTTTCTGTTGTCTTCTTTTTCTATATCCTCCTTCCGCCTTACATTCATCCTTTCAAAATAAAAGTTCTGTAAACATCACAGGTACCACCGTCTTTCCCTCGCCCAGTTTGAGGGCGAGTAGGGGTGGGCGATATAAACAATATCTGATAGAAACGATATAAATTTGGCCAACAATAGAGATTTTGATTATACCGCTCTATCCGATAGCGCATGTTGATGATGTCATCAAGCTGCGCCTGTTTTGGTCGAAAGCATAGCGGCGGCTAAAACCATTATCATCTGCAAATTATGGCGGGCGACAGTCATAGCAAAGAGATGAAGCACTTTTGAAATATGGGGAAAGCCAAAAACTGGGCTTCCTCCACTTCCGTAACATTGATTCATTAATGTTGAATTCTCTCGCAGCTGTTCTATTCCCATGTGTTTGCAGTATATTAATAACCAACCTCGTATTGTGGATGAATAATCTCAGTTGTTCTCCTGACTGAAGTTTGGCCCGTGTATAGCATCCTGCTATGCAATTGCATTTGTCCCTGACCACCAGAATCCCTCACGTTAACTTTTAATGAGTGGAACAAAAGTTAGCGTTCATCCTCCAGCTTCACTGTGCTAATGTTATGCTAACATAGCTGTGTCGCTAGCAATCACGTAGCACATCATTATATAACAGGTAATCCAACTTCAGTAACCCTACAAACGCCACTGCCGTTTAGTTTTCTGTCTTCATTTATGTTGGAAGTGTTAGCAGAGCTGTACGTTTTCATTAGTTTCAAAAGTCTCTGTCAGAACATGGTATGAAATGTTTAGGTGGAAACTAGCGAGCTAACTTCCTGTTAACTTCTAACTCCGTTAAATTTAATAAATTCTGTTTTCATGGATGTAAAACGTAATTGTTACACCCGATAAAGCAGCAACGCTGAGGATTTAATTAAAGATGAAAGAATTTAGACCGTTTTTAACTCTTAGTGTTCGTTTGACTTTGGGACCTGAAATGGACGGAGTTTTGGACCCAGATTACTCCGCGAAGCTCCTCACTACGGCAGCCGTAATGCTCTGACAATCCATCAAGCAGTGCGGCTTACCAAAGTTGTGCTAAAAAAAGTTTTTTAAACAGCACGCAGAAATCGGTTCGAGATCACCAGAATTCATACATAAGGCACATTCTCGATTTTTGAGAAAATTAAAGGATTTTTTTTGTGGAAAATACGTTATACAGAAGAAAAGAATATATATCAGTGATTAGAGCTGGGCGATAGAACAATAACGATATGTATTGCGAAATACCTTTTTCTCGATAGAAAAATTAAATTATTGCGATAGACCTCATCTTTCTCTCTCTTCCTCTCTTATAAAAAATGAATAGCCAATACAAATTAAGTAGTGCAGAGCCGAACCAATCACAGCCGCAGCATCACGTCATGTATCTTGTTATGTACAGCTCAAGTGCCAAGCCGCGCATGTGTATTTGTTTGGGAAGCAGCCAGCCGCCGTGAGGCCGGGTAATGGAGAAAATGAGTGTTCCGACTAGAGAAAAGTCTAGGTGACCAAGTTACCGAAGAGAGCACAGATGACGGTTCCAATGCCGGAGAGATTGTCGAAAGGAAAGGCCAGAGAATTTCCGTAGTGTGGAGGTTTTTCGGCTATTTGAAGTCTGACAAAAAACAGAGTAACGCGCACTGTAAATTGTGCCGAAAGCATGTTTGCACAAAGTCTGGAAATACAACAAACCTTTTTTATCACCTGAAGCAGTACCACCCACGCTCAATCTCTGACTGAAAGCGCTAATTCGTCATCGAAAACAACCAGGGGAATCCCTGTGAAGCAGCAACAGTCAATTGAGTCTGCTTTCTCCAGCGTCTTACCATATGACAAAAAAGCTAAGAGACATAGCAACATAACGAATGCCATAGCTTACTGTCTTGCTAAAGACATGCTACCAATAAACACGGTCCACAATGAAGGATTCAAGCAGCTAATTAAGGTAATGGATCCTCGTTACCAACTCCTTGAACATAAACATGTCTCTCAGACAGCGCTTCCAAAGCAATATTATAAGTTAGTCAATTTTGTCTCTTCTGTAAAATAAACTAAGATTTATTTTTAGAATTAATATTTTGTTTCTAAGTGGAACCGACAATTTAGTAATCTGTTTTGTTTGTTCTACTTTGAAACTTAAAGGCTTTAGCGGCTACTTTTTGTGTAGTTTGTAATATTTGCCTTTATTTTGCCTAAACTGAAGCCTCATTTTAAGTACATCTGCCCTGTTGAACTTATTGTGGGAAATAAATATTTAAATCAAAACAAGCTGCTGATTATTTCACATTTTACTTGTGAGCAACAGCACATTTAAATCTTACATATATAGTTATTTGGCTTATATCGTGATATATATTGTTACCGCACATGCTTCAAATTATATTGCGATATGGATTTTAGGCCATATCGCCCAGCCGTACTCAAACGGTCTCATCAAGTCCCGATTTAATTCGATTTATGCTGTGTTATCAGTGTTTGCATTGATAGCATGGCTGTGGTGTCATATCAGTGTATGCTCTCGGTGTTTGCTGATATCAAACTGTGGTATGAGGACCACTGTGGGTTGATCTTTGTAGTGATACTCACTCCGTTTTTTGTATTTAGACCTGGTTTATTTCTGGTATAGTTAAATATTTGTATATAATCCCCGCAGCTGTCAGACTCTATAACAGGGGTCACCAGCCTTTCTTAAAACTGAGAGTTAAATGAAATTGTGAACAGTTTGGTTCATCTTTAGTTATATGGTTCTATCCAGCATATTCTATCTTGATATGCTGTCTTATCACAGGTTAATTTTTCAAAAATATTAACAATGATTTATGCAAGGAAAGGGCTACATACAACTCTTTATTTCTATTAATGTCTTACTTCATTCCTACCTGATTGACATGTTTAGGAATTATGAGTGATTGGCTCACTGTAGTGGTAAAAGTTGCTACCAATCAAATTATGATATGTTAAAGTTAAAACAAAACAGAACTGACTGTTTTATATTATATCTAATATATATTATGTAATTATCCTTATAATTACAAAATGTTTTATGTAAGATTTATGTTTTGTAATTTAAATCTGACATCACAAAAGTATTTTAGAGTTTGAATAATGTATTTTACAACTGCAGTACACGTAATATTAATTTTGAACAATTTTGTCCAGGTTCCTTGACACCAGGGACTCCTCCAGGACCATCGCGTTCAGTTACAGAGTCGGTGTGTCCACGGTGTGCCAGATCATCCCCCAGGTAGCGACGGCCATCTGGGACTGTCTAGTGGACGACTTCATGGCTGTGCCTTCACCTGGAGACTCATAGAGAAAGTATATACAGTGGTCCCTCATTTATTGCAGCAGGGTTTCTCAGAATAACTAGCCCCTCGCCACACACTTTATACATTTAATTTTTTTATTTTTTTACACACACACATGAAGATTAGTCACAGTTCTCACAAGTTGATTCTCACAGTGCAAACCTTTGTAGATTTCAAAACGTAAAAGTATCATTATGCCGTGTTTTTTCTTCGTCTGCCTGCCACTTTTGTGCTTCTTTTTCCCTCCAGGAGTGATGATGTCATCATCACTCCATAAGCCAATGAGATTATCACATGACATTTATGAACAGGGATATCTCTTTTTAACTGTTTTCAATTTAATGTAATATTTAAGTGTTTCTTAGTTTTAGACTAGTTGGTTAGTCTATTTCAATGTTTTAAACCATATCCCAGGTTTTTACTTCACCATTTATGGAGTTTTAACAAGCAAATAAAAGACAGAGCTTAATTCTGTAAAGATTAGATGAAAAATACTCAAAGGATAAATTCAATTGGTTTATTATTTTGTTACATAAGTTGAAAAAAGTAAAACAAGTAACTACAGAAACAACATAAAAGGAAACTTAAACAATCAAATAAATAAATGAAGGGGGGGGGGGGGGGAGGGGGAAGGGGAGAAAACCCCAACAATCCCCTCTGAGCAAGCACTAGGCGACAGTGGGGAGGAAAAACTGCCTTTTAACGGGCAGAAGCCTCCAGCAGAACCAGGCTCAGGAGGGGGCAGTCAACTGCTGGGACTGGTTGGGGGGGGGGTGAGGGTGGAAAAAAAGAAAAAAGATTAAGAAGGTAGGGAATATGTGTTAGGAGAGAAAGGGAGAGGGGGGACATGAGAGGTGAAAATTAAGATGGATCACAGGTGGAGGAGGACGAGGCTAAATCATCTGAATAACCAGCAGACGCCTCTTTTCTTCATTTCCAGGTATTTTTCCATGAGCGCTTTTTTCTCCAGGATAAGGGTTCTCAACTGATCGTTTGTTTCTGCATTTTGCTCCTCGAGTTGCTTGCATCTTTGCTCCATTTCTTTTAATCCTGCTTGTTCTTTTCTAGGCTTTTCTTCCGGGTCTTTGTACGTTGCCTCCTCCATTCGATTTGCCTTGCACATGTCTGTATTTCTCTCTTGTTTTTTCTTGTACATCTCTTCTATCAGGTCAATTTTTCTCTTGAATACTTGATGCATAAGCAGCAGGTATTCATATTTTTTCTCTTGTTGTTGCTTTTGTGCCTGCATTTCACTTATTTGGCTCTTCAAGTCACTGACCCTCAACAACATCTCATTCATGAGCTCTGAGTGTTCTTTCCTCATTCCATCGATCGTACACTGCATCTCTGAACATTGTCTTTCCAGTATTTCCTTTTCTCTTTCCAGGTCAGGTGTTTTTTCCCTCATTTCATTACAAAATTCTCGCAGTTCTAGATTCCTTCTCTCAAAGTCCTGGAGAATACGTTTTTCTTCTTCCTGTTTCTCTTTTTCTTCAAGAAGCTCTTTATTTTTGCACTCTGTTTCATCAAACCTGACTTTCAGCTCTACGTACATTTCCCTCATGGCTTTGAGTTTGTCCTCCATTGGTATTTCTGTTTCTCTTTCCAGTTCAGGTGTTTTGTCCCTCATTTCATTACAAAATTCTCGCAGTTCTAGATTCCTTCTCTCAAAATCCTGGAGAATACGTTTTTCTTCTTCCTGTTTCTCTTTTTCTTCAAGAAGCTCTATATTTTTGAACTCTGTTTCACCAAACCTGACTGCCAGATCTACGCACATTTCCCTCATGTCTTTGAGTTTGCGCTGCAGTCGCATTGTCTTTTTTCTTTCCAGTTCAGATGTTTTTTCCATCATTTCATTACAAAATTCTCGCAGTTCTAGATTCCTTCTCTCAAAGTCCTGGATAATACGTTTTTCTTCTTCCTGTTGCTTTTTTTCTTCAAGAAGCTCTTTCAGTTTGTGCTCCATTTGTATTTCCTGTTCAGTCTTCTGTTGGCGGATTTTTTCAATTGTTTTCTCAGCTTCATCGAGCTTTCCTTGAAGTATCTGTATCTCCTCAATAGTAGCTTTCTTTCCTTGAAGCTGGGCAGATGTTTCTTTTAATTCAGCACTCTGTGTTCCCGATGAAAAAATACGGGAAAAAAAATTCTTTCGTCCTTGACCAAACTTCATTCCCTCATTGATAATTTTTATATCAGGCTGCCGTTGCTGTTTTCCTTCCAGGTCTTTATTTCGTGCTTCCAATTGTCTGCACTTCTCCTCTAGTTGAAGCTTCTCTTCTTCAATTTGTTTAACTTTGTCATGGAGGTCAGAGTTTTCCTTCTGACTTTCCTGTAATGCCCTTTGGATTGATAAGACAACATCCATGGTTATTTCTCCTGAAGAGATTGGCTGGCCAGACCACGAAGGAGAGGCAGCATTATTTATTTTTCTTTGTCGGCGTTTTCGTCCCATGTTGGAGCCTGTGCACAGTGACTCTGAAAAGGCTTAGAAATATTTGCAAATGTATCTCGTGTTGAACGTTTGAAGTCTGCGAACAAACTGTTTTAAAATTGCTGCTTCTGATCCCTATTTATAGACTTCAGAACTTCAAAGGATCAAAGGTATTAATGATGTCACATCTTGTGACATCATCATTCCGTAAGCCAATCAGATTGTCACATGACATTTTAAAATGGGGATGTGTTTTTTTTTGTTTTTTTGTTTTTTTTTAAAGTTTTTTTGGAGTTTTCACCATTTGCTCCAGGAGCTGCGCCTGGATGACGGCCGCTTTCAGCGGTACTGTTATGTTTGCATGCCTCAAACATTAATGATGACACCTTCAGTATTTCTCAGTTCCATTCTTTAATTCTCAGGCTTGCAGCGGCAACACAGTCTGCAGCGCTAACTTGTTCATCTACCGTTTTCTGTTGTCTCCTTTTTCTATATCCTCCTTCTGCCTTACATTCGACCTTTCAAAATAAAAGTTCTGTAAACATCACAATCACCTCCTTTTTTTTTTCTTTAACAAACTTAGGTACTCAGTGAGGTGAATTATTAATCTGAACCTATGATAACAACACCTAATAAAATTACTGAACGTTCTTATTACTTGAGTTTCTCCACACCTAAACATCACTTAAACAGCACTGCATTTGCGCAGATCTCTGACTAATCACTATCAACATTCAACACTAGAATACTGGTTACAGTGTTAGATTCAGGAACAACAAACATGTTACACGCAGCGTAACCTTTAACGGGTCACTCAGATATTCAAGTCTTAGATCTGATGTAATCAGACAGATGCATAGGTACGCGTCTGTTTGATCTGACTGGGTATCTGGGCTTGTCTGTCAAGGCGGGGTCGACATGTCGTCCAGGTGGGGCATCTTCAAGTCCATGTCTGATTTTCTTGAAGCATGAGGCATTGCTGACAATTGAGTGTCCATCCCTTGTAGCTGTAATTTCAGAACCCTTAACTTTAGTCACTTTATAGGGTTTTGCATTGTATGGTGTGGATAATTTGTTGTGCTTGGGTTGGCGATGCAGCACTGTGTCACCCAGTCTGACGCGACGAGTTGCATCTGCGATCACCTTCATCTTGATCTTTGCACTATCATCCCTTGCTCTCACTTCAGCGTCTGAACACTTCCGTGGAGTGGTGTTAACGAAAGGGAGCTTGGTGTATAGCTGGCGTTGAAACAGTATTTCAGCTGGTGAGCTTGCTGTTGTGCAATGAGATGTAGATCTGTACTCACGAAGAAAGATGTTTAGTTGCTGTCTCCATGGTGTGCCCTGCATCTCGGCAACTCTCAGTGCTTTGCATAGGGTTCTCGTAAATCTCTCAGCAATGGCGTTCGCCTGAGGCCAACAAGGTGTGATTTTTGCGATGATGAAATCCTAGGTAGTCTGCAAACTGTGAGAAAGCCTCACTGTTAAAAGGAGGACCATTGTCAGTTTTTACTGTCCTTGGGATTCCAAACATGGAGAACACTTTGTCAATGACTGGGATAACAGAAGATGCTGATGTTGAGCGTACACTTTCAACGACTGGATAGCGAGAATACTCGTCTGTGATAACGAGCAGGTATTTCCCCCGTAGGGAGCGGTCCATAAACGTCTGCACTGACACTGTGCCAGGGCGTTTCGGGTAATGGTGACGTCTGCAGAGGGTCAGTGTGTGTGACAGGTGTGCTAGCTTGGCATGGCAGACAGTTTTGAACTGCAGATTCTGCTTTCCGATCAATCTCTGGGAACCATACTTTGGTACGTAGCAGCGCTTTGGTCTTGACGATACCCTGGTGCCCTTCGTGTGCCAGTTGTATTGCTCTTTCTTGTAGGACAGTTGGAATAACTATCCTCGTGCCTCTGAGTATGAAGTCAGATGAGTCAGCTACTGTTAGTTCACTTTGAACATGTTTGAATGATTTCAAAATGTCAGCATGCTGGGATTTATCTGTTAGATGCCACGTGTTGTTCCTGATGTGACCGATGACTTCCTGCAGAACCTGGTCTTTCAGAGTCTCTGTTTTTATCTCGTGAAGTGTCATGGCTTTTGGGGTAGAGTGATAAGAGAAGAAATTGACATACTCTTCTGCAACCTTACATGCACGAGCACTTTCATTCTCCTGTGTTGGCACTGGATGACGTGACATAAAGTCAGCTGGATTATCAGCACCTTTTCTGTATTCCACTCTGAAGTTATATGGCTGAAGTCTCAGTCCCCATCTTTCTATTCTGGCAGGTGGTTTTGATCTTGGGTTATTCCAGATGATTTTGAGTGCCTTGTGATCGGTCACCAGTGTGAATGGATGTCCATAAACATACAAATGGAAATGTTCACATCTCCACACAATGGCGAGTGCTTCTTTCTCAGTCTGCGAGTATCTCGTTTCCACATCACTCAGTGCTCTGCTTGCATATGCAATAATGTGCTTCATCCCCTTTTCATCTTTTTGACAGAGGATGGCGCCCAGTCCTACTGGACTAGCATCAACAATCAGTTCAGTCTGTCTGCTGGGATAGAAGTAGGACATCGTCGTGTCGCTTGTGAGACTGACCTTGAGTGCCTGCAACGCAGTTTCTTGGTCTTGACCCCATGTCCAAGGGGTGGCCTTGTGTGTGAGCCTGCGCAGTGGCTCAGAGATCGATGAGAAGTCTCTGATGAACCTTGAGCAGTAATTGGCCATGCCAAGGAGACTTTTGATGTCAGCAGGTGTTTTTGGGTTGGGAGCGTGTTGAACTGCTGCAACCTTTTTAGGATCTGCTGAAACGCCACCTGCAGAGAAGATGAAACCAAAAAACTCAAGTTTTGTTTTATTAAATTCACACTTTTCTCGATTCAGAGTAAGACCTGACTCTGATAGTCACTTAAAGAGAAAGATTGCTGTCATGATCAGCCTGGTCCGAGCCAAAGACTATAATGTCATCACTGAGATTTTTGACTCCGTTCAGTCCTTGCAGCGTCTGATAAATAGCATTTTGGAAGACTTCAGCTGCAGAAGAGACTCCAAAGCTCAGTCTTTTATTGCGCCGAAATCACAGATGAGTAGTGAACGTCGTAATGTAGCGGCTGTCAGGGTGTAATTCAAATTGGTGGTATCCTGCCCCGAGATCAAATTTTGAGAACACCGTAGATCCATTCAGCTCATGGATTACATCATCAATCGTGGTCGTGACGTTCTCGTTCGATTGCAGTGTTTGCTTGTCTCATGTCCACACATATCCGTACGTCGTCCGGATTCTTTGGTTTTGGCAGTGTTACAATGGGTGAAACCCACGGTGTTGGTCCCGTAACCTTTTCAATCATGTCATCAGCTTCTAATTTCTGAAGTTCGTCCTCCACTTTTTGACGTAAATGAAAAGGAACACGTCTGTGTGGTTGACAGGTTGATTTTACATCTGTGTTTATATGCAGTTTCACTTGAAAATCTTTGAGTTTTCCAATTCCCTGGAAAAGTTCTGGGTGTTGTTCTACTAGCTTGTCTGCAACAGAACGTTGAGACTGAGAAGAGACTGCAGTGACAATATGGAGGAGTCCCAAGGCTTTTCAGGTTTCAAAACTCAAAAATATTGAAACCTCCTCCTTTAATGACAAAGAAGGAACACCTAACTGTTTTGTCTTGTTTTTCCACACTGCACCTGAATGCACCACACACAGGGAGAGACGTAGATGAGTGGTATGGGTAAATCTTGATGTCTGTAGAAGTCAACGTAGGACGTGGTGTCAGTTTGTTGTAGGTAGCTTCAGTTAAGCAGTTAGCAGTGGCCCCAGAATCGATTAGTACCGGTATCTGGGTGCCCATTACTCTGACTTCAGTATGTGGGAGTTTAGGATGTTGAGCTGTGTTCACCACATATACATAAGCGTCATCACTGCTGGATGTGTGCCCTGTCTCCACGTGTGCAGCGCTATCTGTTACTTGATGAACGGTTTGCGGTGGCAGATTTTTCTTCTACTTCTTTCCACAATGTGTCTCTTTTCTCTTTGAGCGACATTGCTTTGCAAAATGATTGTATTTGCCACAAGAATTACAGAGTTTGTCTTTGGCTGGGCAGCCTTGCTCATGAGGATATCTGCCTCCACAGTTTCCACAGCGGTTATTCGGCTGCCATGAGGGTGTCCATTTGTTTCTAGCCGTGGTGTCACGTCCTGTTTTGTGCTGTACTTTATTAACTGCAGCTGTCTTGTCAGCTTCCATCCCTGTAGCTTGCAATTCAGACAGCTCACATGCACGCCCATGATTTAATAGATCATCCAACGTTAAATCAGGTTCTCTGAGTGCTTTTCTACGCAGCTGTGATGATGTACAGCTTTGGATAATTTGTGTTTTGATTTCTGCAGTCATGTCTGCAAACTCACAGTTTTTGTCTAGAATCCTAAGGTTGGTGTGATAGTTGTCCAACGTTTCACCTGATTCCTGCACCACTTTCCTGAATAGATAAATCTGATACTGCATGTTTTTCTTAGGCGCAAAGTATGCTGACAATTTCTGTTTTGTATCTGCGTACTTGTCGCCAACCGTTGCTAACGTGTCGTAAACGTCATGCACTTTTTCACCAGGCACATGCAGCAATAATGCTCTTAATCTTGCATCTCCAATAATATTCATTGCCGTGGTGTGGTTTTCAAACCTCTGAAGCCATTTCGTCCAGCGAGGTCCGACGGAACCGAGGTCGGTGTCCGTGTCGAAGGGTGGAAGTGAAGTAGCGTGTGCAGCCATGTTCTTGTCTCCTAAGCTCCGGGTAGGGCAACTTCCTTCGTCTTGCTTTGGTTGTAACCTTTACTCTCGTCGCCAATGTAATGTTTGCATGCCTCAAACATTAATGATGACACCTTCAGTATTTCTCAGTTCCATTCTTTAATTCTCAGGCTTGCAGCGGCAACACAGTCTGCAGCGCTAACATCTACCGTTTTCTGTTGTCTCCTTTTTCTATATCCTCCTTCCGCCTTACATTCATCCTTTCAAAATAAAAGTTCTGTAAACATCACAGGTACCACCGTCTTTCCCTCGCCCAGTTTGAGGGCGAGTAGGGGTGGGCGATATAAACAATATCTGATAGAAACGATATAAATTTGGCCAACAATAGAGATTTTGATTATACCGCTCTATCCGATAGCGCATGTTGATGATGTCATCAAGCTGCGCCTGTTTTGGTCGAAAGCATAGCGGCGGCTAAAACCATTATCATCTGCAAATTATGGCGGGCGACAGTCATAGCAAAGAGATGAAGCACTTTTGAAATATGGGGAAAGCCAAAAACTGGGCTTCCTCCACTTCCATAACATTGATTCATTAATGTTGAATTCTCTCGCAGCTGTTCTATTCCCATGTTGTTGCAGTATATTAATAACTAACCTCGTATTGTGGATGAATAATCTCAGTTGTTCTCCTGACTGAAGTTTGGCCCGTGTATAGCATCCTGCTATGCAATTGCATTTGTCCCTGACCACCAGAATCCCTCACGTTAACTTTTAATGAGTGGAACAAAAGTTGGCGTTCATCCTCCAGCTTCACTGTGCTAATGTTATGCTAACATAGCTGTGTCGCTAGCAATCACGTAGCACATCATTATATACCAGGTAATCCAACTTCAGTAACCCTACAAACGCCACTGCCGTTTAGTTTTCTGTCTTCATTTATGTTGGAAGTGTTAGCAGAGCTGTACGTTTTCATTAGTTTCAAAAGTCTCTGTCAGAACATGGTATGAAATGTTTAGGTGTAAACTAGCGAGCTAACTTCCTGTTAACTTCTAACTCCGTTAAATTTAATAAATTCTGTTTTCATGGATGTAAAGCTTAATTGTTACACCCGATAAAGCAGCAACGCTGAGGATTTAATTAAAGATGAAAGAATTTAGACCGTTTTTAACTCTTAGTGTTCGTTTGACTTTGGGACCTGAAATGGACGGAGTTTTGGACCCAGATTACTCCGCGAAGCTCCTCACTACGGCAGCCGTAATGCTCTGACAATCCATCAAGCAGTGCGGCTTACCAAAGTTGTGCTAAAAAAAATTTTCTTGACGTTTTTTAAACAGCACGCAGAAATCGGTTCGAGGTCACCAGAATTCATACATAAGGCACATTCTCGATTTTTGAGAAAATTAAAGGATTTTTTTTGTGGAAAATACGTTATACAGAAGAAAAGAATATATATCAGTGATTAGAGCTGGGCGATAGAACAATAACGATATGTATTGCGAAATACCTTTTTCTCGATAGAAAAATTAAATTATTGCGATAGACCTCATCTTTCTCTCTCTTCCTCTCTTATAAAAAATGAATAGCCAATACAAATTAAGTAGTGCAGAGCCGAACCAATCACAGCCGCAGCATCACGTCATGTATCTTGTTATGTACAGCTCAAGTGCCAAGCCGCGCATGTGTATTTGTTTGGGAAGCAGCCAGCCGCCGTGAGGCCGGGTAATGGAGAAAATGAGTGTTCCGACTAGAGAAAAGTCTAGGTGACCAAGTTACCGAAGAGAGCACAGATGACGGTTCCAATGCCGGAGAGATTGTCGAAAGGAAAGGCCAGAGAAGTTCCGTAGTGTGGAGGTTTTTAGGCTATTTGAAGTCTGACAAAAAACAGAGTAACGCGCACTGTAAATTGTGCCGAAAGCATGTTTGCACAAAGTCTGGAAATACAACAAACCTTTTTTATCACCTGAAGCAGTACCACCCACGCTCAATCTCTGACTGAAAGCGCTAATTCGTCATCGAAAACAACCAGGGGAATCCCTGTGAAGCAGCAACAGTCAATTGAGTCTGCTTTCTCCAGCGTCTTACCATATGACAAAAAAGCTAAGAGACATAGCAACATAACGAATGCCATAGCTTACTGTCTTGCTAAAGACATGCTACCAATAAACACGGTCCACAATGAAGGATTCAAGCAGCTAATTAAGGTAATGGATCCTCGTTACCAACTCCTTGAACATAAACATGTCTCTCAGACAGCGCTTCCAAAGCAATATTATAAGTTAGTCAATTTTGTCTCTTCTGTAAAATAAACTAAGATTTATTTTTAGAATTAATATTTTGTTTCTAAGTGGAACCGACAATTTAGTAATCTGT
Organism: Neolamprologus brichardi; assembly: GCF_056152115.1. Lineage (NCBI taxonomy): Eukaryota > Metazoa > Chordata > Actinopteri > Cichliformes > Cichlidae > Neolamprologus > Neolamprologus brichardi. The sequence goes on from NC_142113.1 coordinate 4,672,348, forward strand.
TTTGTTTGTTCTACTTTGAAACTTAAAGGCTTTAGCGGCTACTTTTTGTGTAGTTTGTAATATTTGCCTTTATTTTGCCTAAACTGAAGCCTCATTTTAAGTACATCTGCCCTGTTGAACTTATTGTGGGAAATAAATATTTAAATCAAAACAAGCTGCTGATTATTTCACATTTTACTTGTGAGCAACAGCACATTTAAATCTTACATATATAGTTATTTGGCTTATATCGTGATATATATTGTTACCGCACATGCTTCAAATTATATTGCGATATGGATTTTAGGCCATATCGCCCAGCCGTACTCAAACGGTCTCATCAAGTCCCGATTTAATTCGATTTATGCTGTGTTATCAGTGTTTGCATTGATAGCATGGCTGTGGTGTCATATCAGTGTATGCTCTCGGTGTTTGCTGATATCAAACTGTGGTATGAGGACCACTGTGGGTTGATCTTTGTAGTGATACTCACTCCGTTTTTTGTATTTAGACCTGGTTTATTTCTGGTATAGTTAAATATTTGTATATAATCCCCGCAGCTGTCAGACTCTATAACAGGGGTCACCAGCCTTTCTTAAAACTGAGAGTTAAATGAAATTGTGAACAGTTTGGTTCATCTTTAGTTATATGGTTCTATCCAGCATATTCTATCTTGATATGCTGTCTTATCACAGGTTAATTTTTCAAAAATATTAACAATGATTTATGCAAGGAAAGGGCTACATACAACTCTTTATTTCTATTAATGTCTTACTTCATTCCTACCTGATTGACATGTTTAGGAATTATGAGTGATTGGCTCACTGTAGTGGTAAAAGTTGCTACCAATCAAATTATGATATGTTAAAGTTAAAACAAAACACAACTGACTGTTTTATATTATATCTAATATATATTATGTAATTATCCTTATAATTACAAAATGTTTTATGTAAGATTTATGTTTTGTAATTTAAATCTGACATCACAAAAGTATTTTAGAGTTTGAATAATGTGTTTTTTAACTGCAGTACACACAATACTAATTTTGAACAATTTTATCCAGGTTCCTTGACACCAGGGACTCCTCCAGGACCATCGCGTTCAGTTACAGAGTCGGTATGTCCACGGTGTGCCAGATCATCCCCCAGGTAGCGACGGCCATCTGGGACTGTCTAGTGGACGACTTCATGGCTGTGCCTTCACCTGGAGACTCATAGAGAAAGTATATACAGTGGTCCCTCATTTATTGCAGCAGGGTTTCTCAGAATAACTAGCCCCTCGCCACACACTTTATACACTTTATTATTTTATTTTTTTACACACACACATGAAGATTAGTCACAGTTCTCACAAGTTGATTCTCACAGTGCAAACCTTTGTAGATTTCAAAACGTAAAAGTATCATTATGCCGTGTTTTTTCTTCGTCTTCCTGCCACTTTTGTGCTTCTTTTTCCCTCCAGGAGTGATGATGTCATCATCACTCCATAAGCCAATGAGATTATCACATGACATTTATGAACAGGGATATCTCTTTTTAACTGTTTTCAATTTAACGTAATATTCAAGTGTTTCTTAGTTTTAGACTAGTTGGTTAGTCTTTTTCAATGTTTTAAACCATATCCCAGGTTTTTACTTCACCAGTTTTAACAAGCAAATAAAAGACAGAGCTTAATTCTGTAAAGATTGGATGAAAAATACTCAAAGGATAAATTCAATTGGTTTATTATTTTGTTACATAAGTTGAAAAAAGTAAAACAAGTAACTACAGAAACAACATAAAAGGAAACTTAAACAATCAAATAAATAAATGAAGGGGGGGGGGAGAAGGGGTAAGGGGGGGAGGGGGGAAGGGAGGAGGAGAGAAAACCCCAACAATCCCCTCTGAGCAAGCACTAGGCGACAGTGGGGAGGAAAAACTGCCTTTTAACGGGCAGAAGCCTCCAGCAGAACCAGGCTCAGGAGGGGGCAGTCAACTGCTGGGACTGGTTGGGGGGGGTGAAAAAAAGAAAAAAGATTAAGAAGGTAGGGAATATGTGTTAGGAGAGAAAGGGAGAGGGGGGACAGGAGAGGTGAAAATTAAGATGGATCACAGGTGGAGGAGGACGAGGCTAAATCATCTGAATAACCAGCAGACGCCTCTTTTCTTCATTTCCAGGTATTTTTCCATGAGCGCTTTTTTCTCCAGGATAAGGGTTCTCAACTGATCGTTTGTTTCTGCATTTTGCTCCTCGAGTTGCTTGCATCTTTGCTCCATTTCTTTTAATCCTGCTTGTTCTTTTCTAGGCTTTTCTTTCGGGTCTTCGTACGTTTCCTCCTCCATTCGATTTGCCTTGCACATGTCTGTATTTCTCTCTTGTTTTTTCTTGTACATCTCTTCTATCAGGTCAATTTTTCTCTTGAATACTTGATGCATAAGCAGCAGGTATTCATATTTTTTCTCTTGTTGTTGCTTTTGTGCCTGCATTTCACTTATTTGGCTCTTCAAGTCACTGACCCTCAACAACATCTCATTCATGAGCTCTGAGTGTTCTTTCCTCATTCCATCGATCGTACACTGCATCTCTGAACATTGTCTTTCCAGTATTTCCTTTTCTCTTTCCAGGTCAGGTGTTTTCTCCCTCATTTCATTACAAAATTCTCGCAGTTCTAGATTCCTTCTCTCAAAGTCCTGGAGAATACGTTTTTCTTCTTCCTGTTTCTCTTTTTCTTCAAGAAGCTCTTTATTTTTGCACTCTGTTTCATCAAACCTGACTTTCAGCTCTACGTACATTTCCCTCATGGCTTTGAGTTTGTCCTCCATTGGTATTTCTTTTTCTCTTTCCAGTTCAGGTGTTTTGTCCTTCATTTCATTACAAAATTCTCGCAGTTCTAGATTCCTTCTCTCAAAATCCTGGAGAATACGTTTTTCTTCTTCCTGTTTCTCTTTTTCTTCAAGAAGCTCTATATTTTTGAACTCTGTTTCACCAAACCTGACTGCCAGATCTACGCACATTTCCCTCATGTCTTTGAGTTTGCGCTGCAATTGTATTGTCTTTTTTCTTTCCAGTTCAGATGTTTTTTCCTTCATTTCATTACAAAATTCTCGCAGTTCTAGATTCCTTCTCTCAAAGTCCTGGAGAATACGTTTTTCTTCTTCCTGTTGCTTTTTTTCTTCAAGAAGCTCTTTCAGTTTGTGCTCCATTTGTACTTCCTGTTCAGTCTTCTGTTGGCGGATTTTTTCAATTGTTTTCTCAGCTTCATCGAGCTTTCCTTGAAGTATCTGTATCTCCTCAATAGTAGCTTTCTTTCCTTGAAGCTGGGCAGATGTTTCTTTTAATTCGGCACTCTGTGTTCCCGATGAAAAAATACGGGAAAAAAAATTCTTTCGTCCTTGACCAAACTTCATTCCCTCATTGATAATTTTTATATCAGGCTGCCGTTGCTGTTTTCCTTCCAGGTCTTTATTTCGTGCTTCCAATTGTCTGCACTTCTCCTCTAGTTGAAGCTTCTCTTCTTCAATTTGTTTAACTTTGTCATGGAGGTCAGAGTTTTCCTTCTGACTTTCCTGTAATGCCCTTTGGATTGATAAGACAACATCCATGGTAATTTCTCCTGAAGAGATTGGCTGGCCAGACCACGAAGGAGAGGCAGCATTATTTATTTTTCTTTGTCGGCGTTTTCGTCCCATGTTGGAGCCTGTGCACAGTGACTCTGAAAAGGCTTAGAAATATTTCCAAATGTATCTCGTGTTGAACGTTTGAAGTCTGCGAACAAACTGTTTTAAAATTGCTGCTTCTGATCCCTATTTATAGACTTCAGAACTTCAAAAGATCAAAGGTATTAATGATGTCACATCTTGTGACATCATCATTCCGTAAGCCAATCAGATTGTCACATGACATTTTAAAATGGGGATGTGTTTTTTTTTGTTTTTTTGTTTTTTTTTAAAGTTTTTTTGGAGTTTTCACCATTTGCTCCAGGAGCTGCGCCTGGATGACGGCCGCTTTCAGCGGTACTGTTATGTTTGCATGCCTCAAACATTAATGATGACACCTTCAGTCTTTCTCAGTTCCATTCTTTAATTCTCAGGCTTGCAACGGCAACACAGTCTGCAGCGCTAACTTGTTCATCTACCGTTTTCTGTTGTCTCCTTTTTCTATATCCTCCTTCTGCCTTACATTCGACCTTTCAAAATAAAAGTTCTGTAAACATCACAATCACCTCCTTTTTTTTTTCTTTAACAAACTTAGGTACTCAGTGAGGTGAATTATTAATCTGAACCTATGATAACAACACCTAATAAAATTACTGAACGTTCTTATTACTTGAGTTTCTCCACACCTAAACATCACTTAAACAGCACTGCATTTGCGCAGATCTCTGACTAATCACTATCAACATTCAACACTAGAATACTGGTTACAGTGTTAGATTCAGGAACAACAAACATGTTACACGCAGCGTAACCTTTAACGGGTCACTCAGATATTCAAGTCTTAGATCTGATGTAATCAGACAGATGCATAGGTACGCGTCTGTTTGATCTGACTGGGTATCTGGGCTTGTCTGTTAAGGCGGGGTCGACATGTCGTCCAGGTGGGGCATCTTCAAGTCCATGTCTGATTTTCTTGAAGCATGAGGCATTCCTGACAATTGAGTGTCCATCCCTTGTAGCTGTAATTTCAGAACCCTTAACTTTAGTCACTTTATAGGGTTTTGCATTGTATGGTGTGGATAATTTGTTGTGCTTGGGTTGGCGATGCAGCACTGTGTCACCCAGACTTAGTGAGTGTGGTCTGGCGCGACGAGTTGCATCTGCGATCACCTTCATCTTGATCTTTGCACTATCATCCCTTGGTCTCACTTCAGCATCTGAACACTTCTGTGGAGTGGTGTTAACGAAAGGGAGCTTGGTGTATAGCTGGTGTTGAAACAGTATTTCAGCTGGTGAGCTCGCTGTTGTGCAATGAGGTGTAGATCTGTACTCACGAAGAAAGATGTTTAGTTGCTGTCTCCATGGAGAATACGTTGTCAATGACTGGGATAACAGAAGATGCTGATGTTGAGCGTACACTTTCAACGACTGGATAGCGAGAATACTCGTCTGTGATAACGAGCAGGTATTCCCCCGTAGGGAGTGGTCCATAAAAGTCTGCACTGACACTGTGCCAGGGCGTTTCGGGTAATGGTGACATCTGCAGAGGGTCAGTGTGTCTGACAGGTGTGCTAGCTTGGCATGGCAGACAGTTTTGAACTGCAGATTCTGCTTTCCGATCGATCTCTGGGAACCATACTTTGGTACGTGGCAGCGCTTTGGTCTTGACGATACCCTGGTGCCCTTCGTGTGCCAGTTGTATTGCTCTTTCTTGTAGGACAGTTGGAATAACTATCCTCGTGCCTCTGAGTATGAAGTCAGATGAGTCAGCTACTGTTAGTTCACTTTGAACATGTTTGAATGATTTCAAAATGTCAGCATGCTGGGATTTATCTGTTAGATGCCACGTGTTGTTCCTGATGTGACCGATGACTTCCTGCAGAACCTGGTCTTTCAGAGTCTCTGTTTTTATCTCGTGAAGTGTCATGGCTTTTGGAGTGATAAGAGAAGAAATTGACATACTCTTCTGCAACCTTACATGCACGAGCACTTTCATTCTCCTGTGTTGGCACTGGATGACGTGACATAAAGTCAGCTGGATTATCAGCTCCTTTTCTGTATTCCACTCTGAAGTTATATGGCTGAAGTCTCAGTCCTCATCTTTCTATTCTGGCAGGTGGTTTTGATCTTGGGTTATCCAGATGATTTTGAGTGCCTTGTGATCGGTCACCAGTGTGAATGGATGTCCATAAACATAGAAATGGAAATGTTCGCAACTCCACACAATGGCGAGTGCTTCTTTCTCAGTCTGCGAGTATCTCAACAGAGCTATCGAGGGGCTTGAAACATGGCGCCTGTGTTTGGCTTGGCCGCTGTTGCTGCTCCGTGTTTTTGTCGACTGCTTCAGTATATTCTTTTTTATCTTGTCATCTCATCTGTGATATATCATGAAGGTCTAATTGCTACTCTGATCTACAGTTCACATACATTGTTGAGTATCAAAATATGTATGGAAAAAAATTTTGACAGCTGGCAGAGCTCCCACCAGGCTTTCCCTCCGCCGTTTGTCTGCCCTCCTCCCTCTCCCGACTACCAGTACCTGTTCTTAGCTCCAAACTATAACCCAGGAGCAAAAACAAGGTTAAGGAGGTCGTCTAGAAGGGGCTGTAGGTCTGGTGTACAGGCTAAAAGGAAACGCGCCCAACAGAGGGGATTTCTTCCGCTCCATGGTAGAGAACGTCTCCGGTATTTGGTACCAGTTCCCCTCCAGCACGCGGATAAGGCCGATCGGTTACCACCTACCCAGCCTTTCATCACGGGCGAACAGAACGATTACCTGGATCGGCGTCTTGTCTGGAGATGCGGGATGTTTTCACTTTGGCCTATCATTCTACAAGACCACAATTCCACAGCTAGAGGTACCGGGAGACTACGTCCTCATTCCAGGTGTCTGCTGTCAATTCCCCGTCAATCAGCTGTTGATGACGTCAGCCTGTCACCTCCGCTTCAGATCGCTCTCCTGAACGCTCGCTCCATAGCCAACAAATCATTTGTACTGAATGACTTTTTTAGCAGTAATAGTCTGGACTTCATGTTTCTCACGGAATCTTGGCAGCGGGAGAATGAATTTATCCACCTTAATGAGCTCTGCCCGGGCGGCTGTCGCTTCATCGGGACTCCGCGTTTGGACCGTCGTGGTGGTGGTCTGGTCACTATTCACCGAGACAATTTCGCTTGCAGGACTGTGGACTCTGAGTTTTCCCTTCCTTTGAGTCACAACTTCTTAAGGTTGGTTCTTCAGATATATTTTATTGTGTTTTAATTTACCGCCCTCCCCGGCCCCGCTGGTGTTTTTATTAAAGATTTTACGGACTTTTTATCTTCCATTATTAAACTGGAGAAAGTCTTAATGATTGGGGATTTCAACCTCCACGTGGATGATCTTAGCTGTAGCATGGCCTCTCATTTTTTATCTATTAAAGACTCTTTTAGTTTTATTCAGCATGTCTCTGGGCCCACCCATGTTAAAGGCCACACCTTGGACCTTGTGTTTTCTCTTGGCTTAGACATAACTAATGTCTGTGTTAAAGACGTATAAGGGAGTGACCATTCCTGTGTTTCTTTTAGTCTTAGCTTCCCACTGTACGCACCACCTTCTAATCTCATGTTCCATAAGCGGTTCATAAATCAGGATGTTGCTTTGAAGTTTTCTAATATGTTGGACCCTCATGTGATTAGTGGCTGCACTGATGTTGATGTTGCTACACAGTGCTTTAATAATCACTGCTTGGAGATTTTAAATTCAGTGGCACCTATGAAATCTGTCATTGCTGCCCCAAAAAGAGCTCATCCATGGATAAATAATGATGTAAGGAAGGTCAAAAGAATCTGTAGAAAAGTAGAACGTCTTTGGAAATCAACCAAACTCGAAGTTCACAGGCTCCACCTTAGGGAACTTTGGGTTTCCTTACATGAAACCATAAAAACAGCCAGATCAGCATATTTTTCTCAGTTAATATCATCAAGCAAGAGAAATTCCAAGGTACTGTTTGACTCCATAAACTCTATTGTTTCCCCCGTGGTCCACCGAGTACCTGTGACATCTATATCTGAGAGTGATGAGTTTCTGAATTTCTTTGTGGATAAAGTTGATCATGTCCGTATGAGCATTGGTTCTTCAATACCATCTGTTTGTCTCTAGATCACCTCCCCCTCATTTACTGTCAGTGTTTAACCCAATGACCATACATGACCTTTCACTCCTGCTGGATAAAATGAAAATTACCACTTGTGCAAATGACATTCTACCTGCTGGGCTGCTTAAAAATGCTCTCTCTGTCATTGGCCCCTCTATTGTAGAGATATGCAATGCCTCTCTTTTAACAGGTGTGGTCCCTACATTCTGTAAACATGCTGTTGTTGAGCCAATATTAAAAAAGAGCCGTTTGGATCCAACTCAGCTTAAGAATTATAGGCCTATCTCTAAGCTTCCATTATTATCGAAAATTCTGGAAAAAGTAGTTGCAGATCAACTTACCACTTTTTTAGAAAAACATGAAATTTATGACAAATTTCAGTCAGGTTTCCGTAAAAGTCACTTAACAGAAACCGCATTACTTAAAGTCTCTAGTGACATTATGATGTCAGCTGACTCCGGAGCATCCTCAGTCATGGTTTTGTTGGACTTGACATCTGCCTTTGACACCATTGATCATACCATCCTGATTAACAGGCTCCGGGACGTAGTTGGTGTGTCTGGTCTGGCTTTGAAGTGGTTTCAGTCGTACCTCTCCAACAGATCTTTTAGTGTTTTTGCAAATCTGTTTATGTCACATTCTAAAGATCTGAGATGTGGGGTACTGCAGGGTTCAGTTCTGGGTCCTATTCTTTTTCTTTTGTACATGTTACCTCTAGGACTTATAATTAGGCAGTTCCCTGAGGTGTCTTATCACTTCTATGCTGATGATATTCAGCTCTATTGTTCTTTTAAGCCGATGGAAGTCCATAAACTGTCCTCTTTAATTAAATGTTTAGCTTCCATTGAACAGTGGCTTGGTGACAACTACTTACAGTTGAACTCTGAGAAGTCAGAAACATTAATTATTGCCCCTGACAACCAGATATCTCTAATCAAACAGCATCTTGGTTCTCTTGGCTCATTGGTTCACCTGAGCCTCGGGTACCTTGGTGTGATGTTTGATTCTGCCATGTCCCTAGAACAACACTCTCGCCAGTTAATTAGGAACTGCCTTTTTCAGCTAAGAAACATCTCCAAACTGCAAACTTTGCTGTCTAAGACTGAGTTAGAAATGGTTATTCATGCTTTTATTTCTTCTCGCTTAGATTATTGTAACAGCCTTTTTCTTTGTTTGAGCAAAAGGAATCTTGACCGTCTCCAGTCAGTCCAGAATGCTGCTGCAAGGCTTTTAACTAAGACACGAAAAAGAGAGCACATTACACCAGTGTTACGTTCATTACGCTGGCTTCCAGTACATTTCAGAATTCATTTTAAAATCTTGGTACTGACTTTTAAAGCTTTGAATTGTGATGCCCCTTCTTACATTTCTGATCTTTTAGAACCAAACGCTCCCTCTCACAGCCTGAGATCTTCTAATCAAAGGCTGTTGGTAGTCCCACGAACTCGTTTTAAGACCAGAGGAGAGAGATCTTTTAGAGCGGTGGCCCCCAGGTTGTGGAATGCTCTCCCTACATCATTACGTTGCCTTGATTGTATTTATTCTTTTAAAAAGCAACTTAAGACTCATTTATTTAGATTGGCTTTTAATTAGATTTGTGCTGTGTTTTATTATTAATGTATTTTATGTATTTCTGTTTTATATTACTGTGAAGCACTTTGTGGTTTTTATCCTGTGAAAAGTGCTATATAAATAAATTGATTTGATTTGATCTCGTTTCCACATCACTCAGTGCTCTGCTTGCATATGCAATAATGTGCTTCATCCCCTTTTCATCTTTTTGACAGAGGATGGCGCCCAGTCCTACTGGACTAGCATCAACAATCAGTTCAGTCTGTCTGCTGGGATAGAAGTAGGACATCGTCGTGTCGCTTGTGAGACTGACCTTGAGTGCCTGCAACGCAGTTTCTTGGTCTTGACCCCATGTCCAAGGGGTGGCCTTGTGTGTGAGCCTGCGCAGTGGCTCAGAGATCGATGAGAAGTCTCTGATGAACCTTGAGCAGTAATTGGCCATGCCAAGGAGACTTTTGATGTCAGCAGGTGTTTTTGGGTTGGGAGCGTGTTGAACTGCTGCAACCTTTTTAGGATCTGCTGAAACGCCACCTGCAGAGAGGATGAAACCAAAAAACTCAAGTTTTGTTTTATTAAATTCACACTTCTCTCGATTCAGAGTAAGACCTGACTCTGATAGTCGCTTAAAGAGAGCTGTAAGATTGCTGTCATGATCAGCCTGGTCCCTGCCAAAGACTATAATGTCATCACTGAGATTTTTGACACCGTTCAGTCCTTGCAGCGTCTGATAAATAGCATTTTGGAAGACTTCAGCTGCAGAAGAGACTCCAAAGCTCAGTCTTTTATAGCGCCGAAATCCCAGATGAGTAGTGAACGTCGTAATGTAGCGGCTGTCAGGGTGTAATTCAAATTGGTGGTATCCTGCCCCGAGATCAAGTTTTGAGAACACCGTAGATCCATTCAGCTCATGGATTACATCATCAATCGTGGGCGTGACGTGTCGTTCTCGTTCGATCCACACATATCCGTACGTCGTCCGGATTCTTTGGTTTTGAAGTGTTACAATGGGTGAAACCCACGGTGTTGGTCCCATAACCTTTTCAATAATGTCATCATCTTCTAATTTCTGAAGTTCGTCCTCCACTTTTTGACGTAAATGAAAAGGAACACGTCTGTGTGGTTGACAGGTTGATTTTACATCTGTGTTTATTAGGGGTGCAACGATACACAAAATTCACGGTTCGGTTCGATACTTTGGTGTCACGGTTCGATATTTTTTCGATACACAAAAAAATGTTGATGCCTTTTTATTAATTTGTCATTTATTAAATTTTCACGGCACATTCTGCACCACCTCTCTGTGCGTTCATCATTTGTTTGAAGCCAGCTCACCTCCTGCAACCACTTTTCCGAGAATACGCGCTTCTTTTGTGGTTCGGACTCCTGACATTTCTTTGGAGGTGGAGGAACACCAAAGTAATTGCTTAAAGGAGCTTCTTCGACATCTTTAAGAGTTCTAAACAAATGTCTGTCCTCCTCCTGAAAATCTTATGTATGCAAACACGCGTTGCAACTTCTTATCTTGTGCGCGTTTGTTTATTTTGACAGCGAATACGCACCTGTGGACCACTTATGTGCAGCCCTGGTTATTTAGCTCATCATATTGCAGCCACAGAAATTCTTTTGTCCATGAAACCATAAAGCTGCACTTTCTTTTTGCCTTATAGTCTGATTTGTCATAACTTTTCCGTTTTGTGGTAAGCTTTTCTTTGGCTGTCACGTCTTCACCCTGACCTGTCTTGTTTGGCTCAGCAGAACTAAAATATATATCCTGCTGCTTTTACACACGCACTTACATAACGCTCAGCGATTCTCTGCGCGATCAACCTCTCACATGTTTAAGCTTGCTGCGGGAGATTTCACTTGTCATGTTTGCATAGTAAGCTAACGATTGATAAGATGATGTCAGAGGAATTGGTGCGCAAATTATCATCACTCACCAATCAGTACTGTCGCTCTCTATACACAGTTCGCGCGATTGCAAAGTGAAAGCAAAAAACAAGCGCAAATTCAAACGCGATTTCAATATGTCACATATTGACAGTAGCTCACCGATGCCAATGACATAATTACCCAGCTACATTTCCGAAAGAATGCAAAAGCATTGACATATATTTTTCCTTCCTACGATAGGCCGACGAGCAGAGCAGGGCAGCCGGACTGGAAAAATCGCTAGCCCCGGGACGTCGGGCTAGCGATTTTGCGAGCCCTGTATCTGATTGAGGAATCACTCATCTTTGGAAAAGAGAGTTTATTACAGAGAAATGTCTCTTTCCAAAATAAAAGCTATACTATACGCTTCTTCTGGGCTATATTCTCAGCAGCATATTAAACATATCAGGTCCCCATAAGGAGAATCATGTGCTAACGGCTGTCTAAATGACTCGGGTAACGTTTGTATGCGTGCTTGTTGTTTTTGTCTGCTTCCACTTGTCTTTGCACTAGGATGCTATCGGGTAAATGTGCAGTCATATTCGTTGTGTTCCCACTAGTGCTGTCAGCCTTAATCTGAAATGAGGTTAACGCCACAACACGGCAAATCTCCGTTAACGAGCTACCGCGGATTGCCCCGTGTGTGGGGCTGGACGGCGTCAACATATTAACGAGCTAACTGCGCTAACACACTAGTTCCCACTCATGTAATTGAGCATTGCGTGGCACATCTGACATACTGTTTTACTTTAGTCCATGACACCCTTACCTTCAGGGTCATACGTCACATGAAGACCAAAATAGTTCCAGATGCCAGATCTGAATGAGGGTGGGGGAGGTTCAATTTGCCATGTTGCAACAAGCTTAACTTCTGTCTAGCTAGCTTGCCCTGCGCTCAGTGAATCTGCGTTCGACTACTCCGCCTAGGCTGCACTGTCGAGCGCAGATCCACTGAGCGCTCAACACAGACAGCACCGTCAGAAGGAAAGTTGATAAAATAAATTAAAAATGTTGTATTGTTCGATACATATGCGTACCGAACCGAAAGCACTGTATCGAACGGTTCAATATCAATACGAGTATCGTTGCACCCCTAGTGTTTATGTGCAGTTTCACTTGAAAATCTTTGAGTTTTCCAATTCCCTGGAAAAGTTCTGGGTGTTGTTCTACTAGCTTGTCTGCAACAGAACGTTGAGACTGAGAAGAGACCGCAGTGACAATATGGAGGAGTCCCAAGGCTTTTGAGGTTTCAAAACTCAAAAATATTGAAACCTCCTCCTTTAATGACGAAGAAGGAACACCTAACTGTTTTGTCTTGTTTTTCCACACTGCACCTGAATGCACCACACACAGGGAGAGACGTAGATGAGTGGTATGGGTAAATCTTGATGTCTGTAGAAGTCAACGTAGGACGTGGTGTCAGTTTGTTGTAGGTAGCTTCAGTTAAGCAGTTAGCAGTGGCCCCAGAATGGATTAGCACCGGTATCTGGGTGCCCATTACTCTGACTTCAGTATGTGGGAGTTTAGGATGTTGAGCTGTGTTCACCACATATACATAAGCGTCATCACTGCTGGATGTGTGCCCTGTCTCCACGTGTGCAGCGCTATCTGTTACTTGATGAACGGTTTGCGGTGGCAGATTTTTCTTCTACTTCTTTCCAAAATGTGTCTCTTTTCTCTTTGAGCGACATTGCTTTGCAAAATGATTGTATTTGCCACAAGAATGACAGATTTTGTCTTTGGCTGGGCAGCCTTGCTCATGAGGATATCTGCCTCCACAGTTTCCACAGCGGTTATTCGGCTGCCATGAGGGTGTCCATTTGTTTCTAGCCGTGGTGTCACGTCCTGTTTTGTGCTGTACTTTATTAACTGCAGCTGTCTTGTCAGCTTCCATCCCTGTAGCTTGCAATTCAGACAGCTCACATGCACGCCCATGATTTAATAGATCATCCAACGTTAAATCGGGTTCTCTGAGTGCTTTTCTACGCAGCTGTGATGATGTACAGCTTTGGATAATTTGTGTTTTGATTTCTGCAGTCATGTCTGCAAACTCACAGTTTTTGGCTAGAATCCTAAGCCTGGTGTGATAGTTGTCCAACGTTTCACCTGATTCCTGCACCGCTTTCCTGAATAGATAAGTCTGATACTGCACGTTTTTCTTAGGCGCAAAGTATGCTGACAATTTCTGTTTTGTATCTGCGTACTTGTCGCCAACCGTTGCTAACGTGTCGTAAACGTCATGCACTTTTTCACCAGGCACATGCAGCAATAATGCTCTTAATCTCGCATCTCCAGTAATATTCATTGCCGTGGTGTAGTTCTCAAACCTCTGAAGCCATTTCGTCCAGCGAGGTCCGACGGAACCGAGGTCGGTGTCCGTGTCGAAGGGTGGAAGTGGAGTAGCGTGTGCAGCCATGTTCTTGTCTCCTAAGCTCCGGGTAGGACAACTTCCTTCGTCTTGCTTTGGTTGTAAGCTTTACTCTCGTCGCCAATGTAATGTTTGCATGCCTCAAACATTAATGATGACACCTTCAGTATTTCTCAGTTCCATTCTTTAATTCTCAGGCTTGCAGTGGCAACACAGTCTGCAGCGCTAACTTGTTCATCTACCGTTTTCTGTTGTCTCCTTTTTCTATATCCTCCTTCCGCCTTACATTCAACCTCTCAAAATAAAAGTTCTGTAAACATCACAGGTACCACCGTCTTTCCCTCGCCCAGTTTGAGGGCGAGTAGGGGTGGGCGATATAAATGATATACGACAGAAACGATATAAATTTGGCCAACGATAGAGATTTTGACTATACCGCTCTATCCGATAGCGCATGTTGATGATGTCATCAAGCTGCGCCTGTTCTGGTCGAAAGCATAGCGGCGGCTAAAACCATTAAAATCTGCAAATTATGGCGGGCGACAGTCATAGCAAAGAGATGAAGCACTTTTGAAATATGGGGAAATATCAAACTTTCAACTTGCTCTCCTCTGATACTTGCTCCTCTTTTTCTCCTGTTACATTACAAGACATCAGAGGCCTGCTTTGTCATATAAAACAGACTTCAAGCCCCCTTGATGTCCTTCCATCTTCATTTTTCACTAGTGTGTTTGATTCAATTGGCCCCTGTATTGTGGAAATGATAAATACTTCTCTTTATACTGGCTCAGTCCCCAGCTTTTTTAAACAAGCTATTGTTGAGCCAATATTAAAGAAACCTCAGCTGGATCCATCTCTTCCTAACAGTTATAGGCCAATATCCAAATTGCCCTTTATATCGAAAAATTTTAGAAAAAGTAGTACTAGAACAACTTAACTATTTCCTGGATAAAAATGCTGTTATGGACACTTTCCAGTCTGGTTTTCGTAAATTGCATTCCACTGAAACGGCCTTACTTAGAGTATCTAGTGATATCTTGATGGCAGCAGACTCTGGAGAGTACACAGTGCTAGTCCTGTTGGATCTCAGCTCTGCTTTTGACACTGTAGATCACAGTATCATGATAAACAGACTCGAGAACTTGTTTGGGATTACTGGTGTTGTTTTAAAATGGTTTATATCATATCTGTCTGAGAGATCTTTTACTGTTTGCATGAATCATGTCACATCAGAATCAACAGTTTTGCCGTGTGGGGTACCTCAGGGATCTGTCCTTGGTCCAATTCTCTTTTTACTTTATGTATTTCCCCTAGGGCAAATTATTAAGCGCTATAAATATATCTCCTATCATCTCTATGCTGACGACATCCAACTATACTGTTCCTTCAAAATGTCTGAGTTTTATAAATTGTCTAATTTAAGTAATTGCCTGACAGAAATCAACAAATGGTTATATGACAATTTTCTCCAACTAAACTCTGATAAAACAGAAACTCTAATTATTGCTCCAGACCACATGGTCCCAGAAATTAGACAGCATATCAGCTTCTTAGACCCTTCTGTAAAATCAAGCCTTAGAAATCTCGGTGTCATATTTGACAGCTCGATGTTGCTCGAGCAGCACTCTGAGCAGCTGGTCCGAAACTGTTTTTATCATTTACGGAATATCTCTAAACTCAGACTAATGGTATCAAAGCTTGAACCTGAGATGATAATTCATGCTTTTATTTCTTCTCGTTTAGACTATTGTAATGGCCTTTTTACTTGTTTTGACAAATCAGCCTTAAATCATCTTCAGACTGTGCAGATCGCTGCAGCACGTCTCTTAACAGGCACAAAGAGAAGATCACATATCACTCCAGTCTTGGCCTCCCTTCACTGGTTGCCTGTAAATTTTAGGTTTCATTTTAAAATTTTACTTCTAACCTTTAGGGCCCTACATGGTCAGGCTCCTCAATATTTATCTGACCTGCTGAAACCACATACATCTTCTCGGGCTTTAAGGTCATTAGATCAGAGACTGCTGGTGGTACCGCGCACTCGTTTTAAAACTCGTGGTGATCGGGCCTTTCAGACTGCGGCACCACGGTTGTGGAATTCTCTCCCGCTGTCTCTTCGCTGCACGGACTCCATTGATTCTTTTAAGAAAAAGCTGAAGACATTTTTATTTAGAAAAGCATTTGATTAATTTCTTCTTATGCTGTTTTTATAGTTTTATTGTTTTACATTGTTTTATTTACTGTTATATTGTTTTTATATTCCCATTTCCTGTGTTGTAAAGCACTTTGTGATTTTTATCTGTGAAAAGCGCTATATAAATAAATTTTACTTACTTTACTTACTTACTCTCAGTATATTAATAACTAACCTCGTATTGTGGATTAATAATCTCAGTTGTTCTCCTGACTGAAGTTTGGCCCGTGTATAGCATCCTGCTATGCAATTGCATTTGTCCCTGACCACCAGAATCCGTCACGTTAACTTTTAATGAGTGGAAAAAAGTTGGCGTTCATCCTCCAGCTTCACTGTGCTAATGTTATGCTAACATAGCTGTGTCGCTAGGAATCACGTAGCACATCATTATATACCAGGTAATCCAACTTCAGTAACCCTACAAACGCCTCTGCTGTTTAGTTTTCTGTCTTCATTTATGTTGGAAGTGGTAGCAGAGCTATACGTTTTAATTAGTTTCAAAAGTCTCTGTCAGAACATGGTATGAAAGGTGGAAACTAGCGAGCTAGCTTCTTGTTAACTTCTAACTCCGTTAAATTTAATAAATTCTGTTTTCATGGATGTAAAATGTAATTGTTACACCAGATAAAGCAGCAACGCTGATGATTTAATTAAAGATGAAAGAATTTAGACCGTTTTTAACTCTTAGTGTTCGTTTGACTTTGGGACCTGAAATGGACGGAGTTTTGGACCCAGATTACTCCGCGAAGCTCCTCACTACAGCAGCCGTAATGCTCTGACAATCCATCAAGCAGTGCGGCTTACCAAAGTTGTGCTAAAACATTTTTTTAACGTTTTTTAAACAATTTTTGCACGCAGAAATCGGTTCGAGGTCACCAGAATTCATACATAAGGCACACTCTCGATTTTTGAGAAAATTAAACGATTTTTTTGTGTTGAAAATACGTTATACAGAAGAAAAGAATATATATCAGTGATTAGAGCTGGGCGATAGAACAATAACGATATGTATTGCGAAATACCTTTTTCTCGATAGAAAAATTAAACTATCGCGATAGACCTCATCTCTCTCTCTCTCTTCCTCTCTTATAAAAACGAATAGCCAATACAAATTAAGTAGTGCAGAGCTTAACCAATCACAGCCGCAGCGTCACGTCACGTAACTTGTTACGTACAGCTCAAGTGCCAAGCCGCGCATGTGTATTTGTTTGGGAAGCAGCCCGCCGCCGTGCGGCCGGGTAATGGAGAAAATGAGTGTTCCGACTAGAGAAAAGTCTAGGTGACCAAGTTACCGAAGAGAGCACAGATGACGGCTCCAATGCCAGAGAGATTGTCGAAAGGAAAGACCAGAGAAGTTCCGTAGTGTGGAGGTTTTTCGGCTATTTGAAGTCTGACAAAAAACAGAGTAACGCGCACTGTAAATTGTCGTCGAAAACAACCAGGGGAATCCCTGTGAAGCAGCAACAGTCAATTGAGTCTGCTTTCTCCAGCGTCTTACCATATGACAAAAAAGCTAAGAGACATAGCAACATAACGAATGCCATAGCTTACTGTCTTGCTAAAGACATGCTACCAATAAACACGGTCCACAATGAAGGATTCAAGCAGCTAATTAAGGTAATGGATCCTCGTTACCAACTCCTTGAACATAAACATGTCTGTCAGACAGCGCTTCCAAAGCAATATTATAAGTTAGTCAATTTTGTCTCTTCTTCTGTAAAATAAACTAAGATTTATTTTTAGAATTAATATTTTGTTTCTAAGTGGAACTGACAATTTAGTAGTCTGTTTTGTTTGTTCTATTTTGAAACTTAAAGGCTTTAGCGGCTACTTTTTGTGTAGTTTGTAATATTTGCCTTTATTTTGCCTAAACTGAAGCCTCATTTTAAGTACATCTGCCCTGTTGAACTTATTATGGGAAATAAATATTTAAATCAAAACAAGCTGCTGATTATTTCACATTTTACTTGTGAGCAACAGCACATTTAAATCTTACATATATAGTTATTTGGCTTATATCGTGATGTATATCGTTACCGCACATACTTCAAATTATATTGCGATATGGATTTTAGGCCATATCGCCCAGCCCTACTCAAAAGGTCTCATCAAGTCCCGATTTAATTCGATTTATGCCGTGTTATCAGTGTTTGCATTGATAGCATGGCTGTGGTGTCATATCAGTGTATGCTCTCGGTGTTTGCTGATATCAAACTGTGGTATGAGGACCACTGTGGGTTAATCTTTGTAGTGATACTCACTCCTTTTTTTTATTTAGACCTGGTTTATTTCTGGTATAGTTGAATATTTGTATATAATCCCAGCAGCTGTCAGACTCTATAACAGGGGTCACCAGCCTTTCTTAAAACTGAGAGTTAGATAAAACTGTGAACAGTTTGGTTCATCTTTAGTTATATGGTTCTATCCAGCATATTCTATCTTGATATGCTGTCTTATCACAGGCTAATTTTTCAAAAATATTAACAATGATTTATGCAAGGAAAGGGCTACATACAACTCTTTATTTCTATTAATGTCTTACTTCATTCCTACCTGATTGACATGTTTAGGAATTATGAGTGATTGGCTCATTGTAGTGGTAAAAGTTGCTACCAATCAAATTATGATATGTTAAAGTTAAAACAAAACACAACTGACTGTTTTATATTATATCTAATTTATATTATGTAATTATCCTTATAATTACAAAATGTTTTATGTAAGATTTATGTTTTGTAATTTAAATCTGACATCACAAAAGTATTTTGGAGTTTGAATATTTTGTAATTTTTTGTAATTTTGTAACTGCAGTACACATAATACTAATTTTGAACAATTTTGTCCAGGTTCCTTGACACCAGGGACTCCTCTAGGACCATCGCGTTCAGTTACAGAGTCGGTGTGTCCACGGTGTGCCAGATCATCCCCCAGGTAGCGACGGCCATCTGGGACTTTTCAATTTAATGTAATATTTAAGTGTTTCTTAGTTTTAGACTAGTTGGTTAGTCTATTTCAATGTTTTAAACCATATCCCAGGTTTTTACTTCACCATTTATGGAGTTTTAACAAGCAAATAAAAGACAGAGCTTAATTCTGTAAAGATTAGATGAAAAATACTCAAAGGATAAATTCAATTGGTTTATTATTTTGTTACATAAGTTGAAAAAAGTAAAACAAGTAACTACAGAAACAACATAAAAGGAAACTTAAACAATCAAATAAATAAATGAAGGGGTGGGGGGGGAAGGGGAGGGGGGGAGGGGGGAGGAGAGAAAACCCCAACAATCCCCTCTGAGCAAGCACTAGGCGACAGTGGGGAGGAAAAACTGCCTTTTAACGGGCAGAAGCCTCCAGCAGAACCAGGCTCAGGAGGGGGCAGTCAACTGCTGGGACTGGTTGGGGGGGAAGGGGGGGGGGGGGGGGTGTGAGGGTGAAAAAAAGAAAAAAGATTAAGAAGGTAGGGAATATGTGTTAGGAGAGAAAGGGAGAGGGGGGGACAGGAGAGGTGAAAATTAAGATGCATCACAGGTGGAGGAGGACGAGGCTAAATCATCTGAATAAACAGCAGACGCCTCTTTTCTTCATTTCCAGGTATTTTTCCATGAGCGCTTTTTTCTCCAGGATAAGGGTTCTCAACTGATCGTTTGTTTCTGCATTTTGCTCCTCGAGTTGCTTGCATCTTTGCTCCATTTCTTTTAATCCTGCTTGTTCTTTTCTAGGCTTTTCTTTCGGGTCTTCGTATGTTGCCTCCTCCATTGGATTTGCCTTGCACATGTCTGTATTTCTCTCTTGTTTTTTCTTGTACATCTCTTCTATCAGGTCGATTTTTCTCTTGAATACTTGATGCATAAGCAGCAGGTATTCATATTTTTTCTCTTGTTGTTGCTTTTGTGCCTGCATTTCAGTTATTTGGCTCTTCAAGTCACTGACCCTCAACAACATCTCATTCATGAGCTCTGAGTGTTCTTTCCTCATTCCATCGATCGTACACTGCATCTCTGAACATTGTCTTTCCAGTATTTCCTTTTCTCTTTCCAGGTCAGGTGTTTTCTCCCTCATTTCATTACAAAATTCTCGCAGTTCTAGATTCCTTCTCTCAAAGTCCTGGAGAATACGTTTTTCTTCTTACTGTTTCTCTTTTTCTTCAAGAAGCTCTTTATTTTTGCACTCTGTTTCATCAAACCTGACTTTCAGCTCTACGTACATTTCCCTCATGTCTTTGAGTTTGTCCTCCATTGGTATTTCTGTTTCTCTTTCCAGTTCAGGTGTTTTGTCCTTCATTTCATTACAAAATTCTCGCAGTTCTAGATTCCTTCTCTCAAAATCCTGGAGAATACGTTTTTCTTCTTCCTGTTTCTCTTTTTCTTCAAGAAGCTCTATATTTTTGAACTCTGTTTCACCAAACCTGACTGCCAGATCTACGCACATTTCCCTCATGTCTTTGAGTTTGCGCTGCAATCGTATTGTCTTTTTTCTTTCCAGTTCAGATGTTTTTTCCTTCATTTCATTACAAAATTCTCGCAGTTCTAGATTCCTTCTCTCAAAGTCCTGGAGAATACGTTTTTCTTCTTCCTGTTGCTTTTTTTCTTCAAGAAGCTCTTTCAGTTTGTGCTCCATTTGTATTTCCTGTTCAGTCTTCTGTTGGCGGATTTTTTCAATTGTTTTCTCAGCTTCATCGAGCTTTCCTTGAAGTATCTGTATCTCCTCAATAGTAGCTTTCTTTCCTTGAAGCTGGGCAGATGTTTCTTTTAATTCGGCACTCTGTGTTCCCGATGAAAAAATACGGGAAAAAAAATTCTTTCGTCCTTGACCAAACTTCATTCCCTCATTGATAATTTTTATATCAGGCTGCCGTTGCTGTTTTCCTTCCAGGTCTTTATTTCGTGCTTCCAATTGTCTGCACTTCTCCTCTAGTTGAAGCTTCTCTTCTTCAATTTGTTTAACTTTGTCATGGAGGTCAGAGTTTTCCTTCTGACTTTCCTGTAATGCCCTTTGGATTGATAAGACAACATCCATGGTAATTTCTCCTGAAGAGATTGGCTGGCCAGACCACGAAGGAGAGGCAGCATTATTTATTTTTCTTTGTCGGCGTTTTCGTCCCATGTTGGAGCCTGTGCACAGTGACTCTTAAAAGGCTTAGAAATATTTGCAAATGTATCTCGTGTCGAACGTTTGAAGTCTGCGAACAAACTGCTTTAAAATTGCTGCTTCTGATCCCTATTTATAGACTTCAGAACTTCAAAGGATCAAAGGTATTAATGATGTCACATCTTGTGACATCATCATTCCGTAAGCCAATCAGATTGTCACATGACATTTTAAAATGGGGATTTTTTTTTTGTTTTTTTGTTGTTTTTTTTTAAAGTTTTTTTTGCAGTTTTCACCATTTGCTCCAGGAGCTGCGCCTGGATGACGGCCGCTTTCAGCGGTACTGTAATGTTTGCATGCCTCAAACATTAATGATGACACCTTCAGTATTTCTCAGTTCCATTCTTTAATTCTCAGGCTTGCAGCGGCAACACAGTCTGCAGCGCTAACTTGTTCATCTACCGTTTTCTGTTGTCTCCTTTTTCTATATCCTCCTTCTGCCTTACATTCGACCTTTCAAAATAAAAGTTCTGTAAACATCACAATCACCTCCTTTCTTTTTTTCTTTAACAAACTTAGGTACTCAGTGAGGTGAATTATTAATCTGAACCTATGATAACAACACCTAATAAAATTACTGAACGTTCTTATTACTTGAGTTTCTCCACACCTAAACATCACTTAAACAGCACTGCATTTGCGCAGATCTCTGACTAATCACTATCAACATTCAACACTAGAATACTGGTTACAGTGTTAGATTCAGGAACAACAAACATGTTACACGCAGTGTAACCTTTAACGGGTCACTCAGATATTCAAGTCTTAGATCTGATGTAATCAGACAGATGCATAGGTACACGTCTGTTTGATCTGACTGGGTATCTGGGCTTGTCTGTCAAGGCGGGGTCGACATGTCGTCCAGGTGGGGCATCTTCAAGTCCATGTCTGATTTTCTTGAAGCATGAGGCATTGCTGACAATTGAGTGTCCATCCCTTGTAGCTGTAATTTCAGAACCCTTAACTTTAGTCACTTTATAGGGTTTTGCATTGTATGGTGTGGATAATTTGTTGTGCTTGGGTTGGCGATGCAGCACTGTGTCACCCAGACTTAGTGAGTGTGGTCTGACGCGACGAGTTGCATCTGCGATCACCTTCATCTTGATCTTTGCACTATCATCCCTTGCTCTCACTTCAGCGTCTGAACACTTCCGTGGAGTGGTGTTAACGAAAGGGAGCTTGGTGTATAGCTGGTGTTGAAACAGTATTTCAGCTGGTGAGCTTGCTGTTGTGCAATGAGGTGTAGATCTGTACTCACGAAGAAAGATGTTTAGTTGCTGTCTCCATGGTGTGCCCTGCATCTCGGCAACTCTCAGTGCTTTGCATAGGGTTCTCGTAAATCTCTCAGCAATGGCGTTCGCCTGAGGCCAACAAGGTGTGATTTTGCGATGATGAAATCCTAGGTAGTCTGCAAACTGTGAGAAAGCCTCACTGTTAAAAGGAGGACCATTGTCAGTTTTTACTGTCCTTGGGATTCCAAACATGGAGAACACTTTGTCAATGACTGGGATAACAGAAGATGCTGATGTTGAGCGTACACTTTCAACGACTGGATAGCGAGAATACTCGTCTGTGATAACGAGCAGGTATTCCCCCGTAGGGAGCGGTCCATAAAAGTCTGAACTGACACTGTGCCAGGGCGTTTCGAGTAATGGTGACATCTGCAGAGGGTCAGTGTGTGTGACAGGTGTGCTAGCTTGTCATGGCAGACAGTTTTGAGCTGCAGATTCTGCTTTCCGATCGATCTCTGGGAACCATACTTTGGTACGTAGCAGCCCTTTGGTCTTGACGATACCCTGGTGCCCTTCGTGTGCCAGTTGTATTGCTCTTTCTTGTAGGACAGTTGGAATAACTATCCTCGTGCCTCTGAGTATGAAGTCAGATGAGTCAGCTACTGTTAGTTCACTTTGAACATGTTTGAATGATTTCAAAATGTCAGCATGCTGGGATTTATCCGTTAGATGCCACGTGTTGTTCCTGATGTGACCGATGACTTCCTGCAGAAGCTGGTCTTTCAGAGTCTCTGTTTTTATCTCGTGAAGTGTCATGGCTTTTGGGGTGGAGTGATAAGAGAAGAAATTGACATACTCTTCTGCAACCTTACATGCACGAGCACTTTCATTCTCCTGTGTTGGCACTGGATGACGTGACATAAAGTCAGCTGGATTATCAGCACCTTTTCTGTATTCCACTCTGAAGTTATATGGCTGAAGTCTCAGTCCCCATCTTTCTATTCTGGCAGGTGGTTTTGATCTTGGGTTATCCAGATGATTTTGAGTGCCTTGTGATCGGTCACCAGTGTGAATGGATGTCCATAAACATACAAATGGAAATGTTCGCAACTCCACACAATGGCGAGTGCTTCTTTCTCAGTCTGCGAGTATCTCAACAGAGCTATCGAGGAGCTTGAAACATGGCGCCTGTGTTTGGCTTGGCCGCTGTTGCTGCTCCGTGTTTTTGTCGACTGCTTCAGTATATTGTTTTTTATCTTGTCATCTCATCTGTGATATATCATGAAGGTCTAATTGCTACTCTGATCTACAGTTCACATACATTGTTGAGTATCAAAATATGTATGGAAAAAAATTTTGACAGCTGGCAGAGCTACCACCAGGCTTTCCCTCTGCCGTTTTTCTGCCCTCCTCCCTCTCCCGACTACCGGTACCTGTTCTTAGCTCCAAACAATAACCCAGGAGCAAAAACAAGGTTAAGGAGGTCGTCTAGAAGGGGCTGTAGGTCTGGTGTACAGGCTAAAAGTAAACGCGCCCGACAGAGGGGATTTCTTCCGCTCCATGGTAGAGAACGTCTCCGGTATTTGGTACCAGTTCCCCTCCAGCACGCGGATAAGGCCGATTGGTTACCACCTACCCGGCTTTTCATCACGGGCGAACAGAACGATTACCTGGATCGGCGTCTTGTCTGGAGATGCGGGATGTTTTCACTTTGGCCTATCATTCTACAAGACCACAATTCCACAGCTAGAGGTACCGGGAGACTACGTCCTCATTCCAGGTGTCTGCTGTCAATTCCCCGTCAATCAGCTGTTGATGACGTCAGCCTGTCACCTCCGCTTCAGATCGCTCTCCTGAACGCTCGCTCCATAGCCAACAAATCATTTGTACTGAATGACTTTTTTAGCAGTAATAGTCTGGACTTCATGTTTCTCACGGAATCTTGGCAGCGGGAGAATGAATTTATGAGCTCTGCCCGGGCGGCTGTCGCTTCATCGGGACTCCGCGTTTGGACCGTCGTGGTGGTGGTCTGGTCACTATTCACCGAGACAATTTCGCTTGCAGGACTGTGGACTCTGAGTTTTCCCTTCCTTTGAGTCACAACTTCTTAAGGTTGGTTCTTCAGATAAATTTTATTGTGTTTTAATTTACCGCCCTCCCGGCCCCGCTGGTGTTTTTATTAAAGATTTTACGGACATTTTATCTTCCATTATTAAACTGGAGAAAGTCTTAATGATTGGGGATTTCAACCTCCACGTGGATGATCTTAGCTGTAGCATGGCCTCTGACTTTTTATCTATTAAAGACTCTTTTAGTTTTATTCAGCATGTCTCTGGGCCCACCCATGTTAAAGGCCACACCTTGGACCTTGTGTTTTCTCTTGGCTTAGACATAACTAATGTCTGTGTTAAAGACGTATAAGGGAGTGACCATTCCTGTGTTTCTTTTAGTCTTAGCTTCCCACTGTACGCACCATCTTCTAATCTCATGTTCCATAAGCGGTTCATAAATCAGGATGTTGCTTTGAAGTTTTCTAATATGTTGGACCCTCATGTGATTAGTGGCTGCACTGATGCTGATGTTGCTACACAGTGCTTTAATAATCACTGCTTGGAGATTTTAAATTCAGTGGCACCTATGAAATCTGTCATTGCTGCCCCAAAAAGAGCTCATCCATGGATAAATAATGATGTAAGGAAGGTCAAAAGAATCTGTAGAAAAGTAGAACGTCTTTGGAAATCAACCAAACTCGAAGTTCACAGGCTTCACCTTAGGGAACTTTGGGTTTCCTTACATGAAACCATAAAAACAGCCAGATCAGCATATTTTTCTCAGTTAATATCATCAAGCAAGAGAAATTCCAAGGTACTGTTTGACTCCATAAACTCTATTGTTTCCCCCGTGGTCCACCGAGTACCTGTGACATCTATATCTGAGAGTGATGAGTTTCTGAATTTCTTTGTGGATAAAGTTGATCATGTCCGTATGAGCATTGGTTCTTCAATACCATCTGTTTGTGTCTCTAGATCACCTCCCCCTCATTTACTGTCAGTGTTTAACCCAATGACCATACATGACCTTTCACTCCTGCTGGATAAAATGAAAATTACCACTTGTGCAAATGACATTCTACCTGCTGGGCTGCTTAAAAATGCTCTCTCTGTCATTGGCCCCTCTATTGTAGAGATATGCAATGCCTCTCTTTTAACAGGTGTGGTCCCTACATTCTGTAAACATGCTGTTGTTGAGCCAATATTAAAAAAGAGCAGTTTGGATCCAACTCAGCTTAAGAATTATAGGCCTATCTCTAAGCTTCCATTATTATCGAAAATTCTGGAAAAAGTAGTTGCAGATCAACTTACCACTTTTTTAGAAAAACATGAAATTCATGACAAATTTCAGTCAGGTTTCCGTAAAAGTCACTCAACAGAAACCGCATTACTTAAAGTCTCTAGTGACATTATGATGTCAGCTGACACCAGAGCATCCTCAGTCATGGTTTTGTTGGACTTGACATCTGCCTTTGACACCATTGATCATACCATCCTGATTAACAGGCTCCGGGACGTAGTTGGTGTGTCTGGTCTGGCTTTGAAGTGGTTTCAGTCGTACCTCTCCAACAGATCTTTTAGTGTTTTTGCAAATCGGTTTATGTCACATTCTAAAGATCTGAGATGTGGGGGTACCGCAGGGTTCAGTTCTGGGTCCTATTCATTTTCTTTTGTACATGTTACCTCTAGGACTTATAATTAGGCAGTTCCCTGAGGTGTCTTATCACTTCTATGCTGATGATATTCAGCTCTATTGTTCTTTTAAGCCGATGGAAGTCCATAAACTGTCCTCTTTAATTAAATGTTTAGCTTCCATTGAACAGTGGCTTGGTGACAACTACTTACAGTTGAACTCTGAGAAGTCAGAAACATTAATTATTGCCCCTGACAACCAGATATCTCTAATCAAACAGCATCTTGGTTCTCTTGGCTCATCGGTTCACCTGAGCCTCGGGTACCTTGGTGTGATGTTTGATTCTGCCATGTCCCTAGAACAACACTCTCGCCAGTTAATTAGGAACTGCCTTTTTCAGCTAAGAAACATCTCCAAACTGCAAACTTTGCTGTCTAAGACTGAGTTAGAAATGGTTATTCATGCTTTTATTTCTTCTCGCTTAGATTATTGTAACAGCCTTTTTCTTTGTTTGAGCAAAAGGAATCTTGACCGTCTCCAGTCAGTCCAGAATGCTGCTGCAAGGCTTTTAACTAAGACACGAAAAAGAGAGCACATTACACCAGTGTTACGTTCATTACACTGGCTTCCAGTACATTTCAGAATTCATTTTAAAATCTTGGTACTGACTTTTAAAGCTTTGAATTGTGATGCCCCTTCTTACATTTCTGATCTTTTAGAACCAAACGCTCCCTCTCACAGCCTGAGATCTTCTAATCAAAGGCTGTTGGTAGTCCCACGAACTCGTTTTAAGACCAGAGGAGAGAGATCTTTTAGAGCGGTGGCCCCCAGGTTGTGGAATGCTCTCCCTACATCATTACGTTGCCTTGATTGTATTTATTCTTTTAAAAAGCAACTTAAGACTCATTTATTTAGATTGGCTTTTAATTAGATTTGTGCTGTGTTTTATTATTAATGTATTTTATGTATTTCTGTTTTATATTACTGTGAAGCACTTTGTGGTTTTTATCCTGTGAAAAGTGCTATATAAATAAATTGATTTGATTTGATCTTGTTTCCACATCACTCAGTGCTCTGCTTGCATATGCAATAATGTGCTTCATCCCCTTTTCATCTTTTTGACAGAGGATGGCGCCCAGTCCTACTGGACTAGCATCAACAATCAGTTCAGTCTGTCTGCTGGGATAGAAGTAGGACATCGTCGTGTCGCTTGTGAGACTGACCTTGAGTGCCTGCAACGCAGTTTCTTGGTCTTGACCCCATGTCCAAGGGGGTGTGTGAGCCTGCGCAGTGGCTCAGAGATCGATGAGAAGTCTCTGATGAACCTTGAGCAGTAATTGGCCATGCCAAGGAGACTTTTGATGCAGCAGCAGCAGGTGTTTTTGGGTTGGGAGCGTGTTGAACTGCTGCAACCTTTTTAGGATCTGCTGAAACGCCACCTGCAGAGAGGATGAAACCAAAAAACTCAAGTTTTGTTTTATTAAATTCACACTTCTCTCAATTCAGAGTAAGACCTGACTCTGATAGTCGCTTAAAGAGAGCTGTAAGATTGCTGTCATGATCAGCCTGGTCCCTGCCAAAGACTATAATGTCATCACTGAGATTTTTGACTCCGTTCAGTCCTTGCAGCGTCTGATAAATAGCATTTTGGAACACTTCAGCTGTGGAAGAGACTCCAAAGCTCAGTCTTTTATAGCGCCAAAGTCCCAGATGAGTAGTGAACGTCGTAATGTAGCGGCTGTCAGGGTGTAATTCAAATTGGTGGTATCCTGCCCTGAGATCAAGTTTTGAGAACACCGTAGATCCATTCAGCTCATGGATTACATCATCAATCGTGGGCGTGACGTGTCGTTCTCGTTCGATTGCAGTGTTTGCTTGTCTCATGTCCACACATATCCGTACGTTGTCCGGATCCTTTGTTTTTGGCAGTGTTACAGTGGTTGAAACCCACGGTGTTGGTCACGTAACCTTTTCAATAATGTCATCAGCTTCTAATTTCTGAAGTTCGTCCTCCACTTTTTGACGTAAATGAAAAGGAACACTTCTGTGTGGTTGACAGGTTGATTTTACATCTGTGTTTATATGCAGTTTCACTTGAAAATCTTTGAGTTTTCCAATTCCCTGGAAAAGTTCTGGGTGTTGTTCTACTAGCTTGTTTGCAACAGAACGTTGAGACTGAGAAGAGACCGCAGTGACAATATGGAGGAGTCCCAAGGCTTTTGAGGTTTCAAAACTCAAAAATATTGAAACCTCCTCCTTTAATGACAAAGAAGGAACACCTAACTGTTTTGTCTTGTTTTTCCACACTGCACCTGAATGCACCACACACAGGGAGAGACGTAGATGAGTGGTATGGGTAAATCTTGATGTCTGTAGAGGTCAACGTAGGACGTGGTGTCAGTTTGTTGTAGGTAGCTTTAGTTAAGCAGTTAGCAGTGGCCCCAGAATCGATTAGCACCGGTATCTGGGTGCCCATTACTCTGACTTCAGTATGTGGGAGTTTAGGATGTTGAGCTGTGTTCACCACATATACATAAGCGTCATCACTGCTGGATGTGTGCCCTGTCTCCACGTGTGCAGTGCCATCTGTTACTTGATGAACGGTTTGCGGTGGCAGATTTTTCTTCTACTTCTTTCCACAATGTGTCTCTTTTCTCTTTGAGCGACATTGCTTTGCAAAATGATTGTATTTGCCACAAGAATTACAGATTTTGTCTTTGGCTGGGCAGCCTTGCTCATGAGGATATCTGCCTCCACAGTTTCCACAGCGGTTATTCGGCTGCCATGAGGGTGTCCATTTGTTTCTAGCCGTGGTGTCACGTCCTGTTTTGTGCTGTACTTTATTAACTGCAGCTGTCTTGTCAGCTTCCATCCCTGTAGCTTGCAATTCAGACAGCTCACATGCACGCCCATGATTTAATAGATCATCCAACGTTAAATCAGGTTCTCTGAGTGCTTTTCTACGCAGCTGTGATGATGTACAGCTTTGGATAATTTGTGTTTTGATTTCTGCAGTCATGTCTGCAAACTCACAGTTTTTGGCTAGAATCCTAAGGTTGGTGTGATAGTTGTCCAACGTTTCACCTTATTCCTGCACCACTTTCCTGAATAGATAAATCTGATACTGCACGTTTTTCTTAGGCGCAAAGTATGCTGACAATTTCTGTTTTGTATCTGCGTACTTGTCGCCAACCGTTGCTAACGTGTCGTAAACATCATGCACTTTTTCACCAGCCACATGCAGCAATAATGCTCTTAATCTTGCATCTCCAGTAATATTCATTGCCGTGGTGTGGTTTTCAAACCTCTGAAGCCATTTCGTCCAGCGAGGTCCGACGGAACCGAGGTCGGTGTCCGTGTCGAAGGGTGGAAGTGAAGTAGCGTGTGCAGCCATGTTCTTGTCTCCTAAGCTCCGGGTAGGGCAACTTCCTTCGTCTTGCTTTGGTTGTAACCTTTACTCTCGTCGCCAATGTAATGTTTGCATGCCTCAAACATTAATGATGACACCTTCAGTATTTCTCAGTTCCATTCTTTAATTCTCAGGCTTGCAGCGGCAACACAGTCTGCAGCGCTAACTTGTTCATCTACCGTTTTCTGTTGTCTCCTTTTTCTATATCCTCCTTCCGCCTTACATTCGACCATTCAAAATAAAAGTTCTGTAAACATCACAGGTACCACCGTCTTTCCCTCGCCCAGTTTGAGGGCGAGTAGGGGTGGGCGATATAAACGATATCTGATAGAAACTATATAAATTTGGCCAACAATAGAGATTTTGATTATACCGCTCTATCCGATAGCGCATGTTGATGATGTCATCAAGCTGCGCCTGTTCTGGTCGAAAGCATAGCGGCGGCTAAAACCATTATCATCTGCAAATTATGGCGGGCGACAGTCATAGCAAAGAGATGAAGCACTTTTGAAATATGGGGAAAGCCAAAAACTGTGCTTCCTCCACTTCCGTAACATTGATTCATTAATGTTGAATTCTCTCGCAGCTGTTCTATTCCCATGTTGTTGCAGTATATTAATAACTAACCTGGTATTGTGGATGAATAATCTCAGTTGTTCTCCTGACTGAAGTTTGGCCCGTGTATAGCATCCTGCTATGCAATTGCATTTGTCCCTGACCACCAGAATCCCTCACGTTAACTTTTAATGAGTGGAGCAAAAGTTGGCGTTCATCCTCCAGCTTCACTGTGCTAATGTTATGCTAACATAGCTGTGTCGCTAGCAATCACGTAGCACAACATTATATACCAGGTAATCCAACTTCAGTAACCCTGCAAACGCCACTGCTGTTTAGTTTTCTGTCTTTATTTATGTCAGAAGTGATAGCAGAGCTGTACGTTTGAATTAGTTTCAAAAATCTCTGTCAGAACATGGTATGAAATGTTTAGGTGTAAACTAGCGAGCTAACTTCTTGTTAACTTCTAACTCCGTTAAATTTAATAAATTCTGTTTTCATGGATGTAAAACGTAATTGTTACACCCGATAAAGCAGCAACGCTGAGGATTTAATTAAAGATGAAAGAATTTAGACCGTTTTTAACTCTTAGTGTTCGTTTGACTTTGGGACCTGAAATGGTCGGAGTTTTGGACCCAGATTACTCCGCGAAGCTCCTCACTACAGCAGCCGTAATGCTCTGACAATCCATCAAGCAGTGCGGCTTACCAAAGTTGTACTAAATCATTTTTTAACAGATTCCTGCACGCAGAAATCGGTTCGAGGTCAGTAAGCACAACCAGAATTCATACATAGGGCACACTCTCGATTTTTGAGAAAATTAAAGGATTTTTTGTGTGGAAAATACGTTATACAGAAGAAAAGAATGTATATCGTTACCGCACATGCTTCAAATTATATTGCGATATGGATTGTAGGCCATATCGCCCAGCCCTAGCTTATAGTATAGCTTTTTTTTTGGAAAGAGACATTTCTCTGTAATAAACTCTCTTTTCCAAAGATGAGTGATTTCTCGATCAGATAGATTTATTTTTTTATTACTTTGTTGTTTCAGCAACATTAAATTTAAAAACTGTACTTTTGAGTTAAAATATATATTTAAAATTTTAATAAATGACAAATTAAAAAGGCATGAACATTTTTTTGTATCGAAAAAATATCGAACCGTGAATTTTGTGTATCGTTGCACCCCTAGTTTTTACATGATGTGAATTCCTGACTTTACTGCTCAATCACACAACATCTCAATAACTTAAACAGAGCTTTTTTTCTTTGTGTTCAAGTTGAAGGACCCAGTAAAACACAAGATTCAGGGACAAATTTTGAAGAAAAACTAATTGCGAGATTTGAAAGAGTCTAGTGTTTTATTATGATGTTTCACGGTATCAACCAAAATGACCTTAAAACTACCTATGCAAGTACTCACCAAAATGTTCAGTGTAGTTTCAGTTGTTTTGTTGTTAAATCTTGTTCAAAATTGAAGTTTGTAGGTTTCCTTTTTGAGGCTCTGATGAATATGTTGTCACACGATGACGTTCAAAGGTGAAGTGCTGTCAGATTCTCTAGGTTGTTACAGTTTAAACTGTGTTTCCATGTAACTGAATCATCCCATTCCACATTCCACACCTGCTTGTTTTCAGCATCGTCGGGGCAGAAAGTTGTTCTAGGACCCTCACTGAGCCCACAGTACATATCAGTGTGCTTATTCCTTTAGTAGCCAAATAATAAGCACAGACACAAAACTATCCTCAGAAATATTAATGTTTGTTTTCTGTTTTGAGCAGGTTTTTTGAGTGGTGGGTTGAGTGTAATAAACATTTCTTTCTAAACTAGATTATAACTCAAATCATGGAGTACATAAAGTCTGCTTTGTTCACCTGTGGAGCCGGGCCTCCATTCTTTGCCAACTGGATTACAAAAGTGGCTCGCCCTGTACACCAAAATTCAAATATTATTTATAGTTAACTTCATTTGCATATGTCAAATTTAGACATTCAAGTATTTTAGAAAATCTTGAAAGTCTTTAAACTCTTGCCATTAAAGTACAATTAACCCCTTAAATTAAGGTTTCAGATCTAATACAACCTTCATTTGGCTCCAGCAACTTCCTTAGGTACTCGTGCTCAACTAATTAAGGCCAATCAAATGACAGCAACTCCATGTATTTAGGCTGCCTAAGTTCAAACTGAGCATGGTAGTTGGTGCTAAAAGGGCTGGTGTGAGAATTTCACTAAGTGTGGGCACCAGAGATGGGCAGTAACGCGTTACTTGTACTTGATATTGTCAAATCCGACTTTTGTATGTGGTTCTGAATCCGATACTTATCTGACGTTTTAGAAAGCCACTGCTGTTTGAATGGTCATGTCGCATTAAATCCGTCTTTTACGTCACTGACACAAGACAGACGCCAATTATCAGCGCTGGAGAAGCCACTGCGAATGCTTCCTGGCCATCCAGTGTAGATGTTAGTGAAACTGTTGGGAAGACAACAGAGAAACGTGAACATTTTATTTGTACTGTATAATCTGCAGATTCTGACAGAAACTGCCAACTAACCTTTGAAGCATCGCTCCTCTCTAAAACAGCAATAAGGATAATTATTAGGCCATATGTAAATAACAAAATAACTTTATAACTTAAAGCAAAATTGGGAAACGTAAAGTCAAGTCTTTATATTAAGGGCCATCAGTCAAACGATACTGTTTGGTCTGGGTCTAAACGGAGCACGCGCATGCGGCCGCTTTGAGCGTTCACACTAGAGCGCATTTGTTGTCACATTTTATTTGTAGCGTGAACAAGCAGACAAAAAAATCGGACTTGATCAAAAATTCTGAACTGAGCATTAAGACCTGCAGTGTGAACGTAGCCTAAGATGGCACAATAAATGCTGAATGTTGGGTGCTCGTGAGTAATTGTCTTGTCATGTTCTTAAAACAAACTTTCTGCATGAAATGATCAGATACACTTTAATGGAATCTGTGGGTTTTTATTTTTTTCTGTAAACAACAAAAAATTAATTCAAAGGAATGTAGATATTTAAACCTGAGATCTAAGGTAAACCTAACAGGTAACAGAATGATGGAAAGCTAAAAAAAAAAAAATACTTAAGATGTTCAATACACATTTTTCTTTACATCCAGTCAATCAACTCTGATAATTAAAATGAAACTGATTTAGGAACTTAACTGATTAAGTCCACGGGTACTGCCCCTGATCTCCACGCAACATTGCAGAGGCGTGTCAACCAGGACAGCCCTCCAACGTCCAGAGCCTTCAGGAACTCGGGGCGGACCTCATCAACACCAGGGGCTCTGCCACCAAGGAGTTGTTTAACTGCCTCAGTGACCTCCCCCCCGGAAATTGGCGGGTCATTCCCCTCATCCCCAGACTCTGCTTCCTCCTCGGAAGATGCGTCAGTTGGATTAAGGAGGTCCTCGAAGTATTCCTTCCACCGCCTGACAATTTCCTCAGTCGACATCAGCAGCGCTCCTCCAGTACTATACACAGTGCAGGTAGAGCACCGCTTTCCCCTCCTGAGACGCCTGACGGTTTGCCAGAATCTCTTCGAGGCAGTCCGAAAGTCTTTTTCCATAGCCTCTCCGAACTCCTCCCACACCCGAGTTTTTGCTTCAGCCACTGCCCGAGCCACATTCCGCTTGGCCTGTCGATACCTGTCGGCTGCCTCCGGAGTCCCACAGGCTAACCAAGCCCGATAGGACTCCTTCTTCAGCCTGGTGGCTCCCTTCACCTCTGGTGTCCACTATTTGGTTCGGGGATTACCACCACGGCAGGCACCAACCACCTTGCGGCCGCAGCTCAATGCAGCAGCTTCGGCAATGGAGACGCTGAACATGGTCCATTCGGACTCAATGTTCCCCGCCTCCCTCGGAATGCTGTTGAAGCTCTGCCGGAGGTGTGCGTTGAAGATCTCGCGGACTGGGGCCTCTGCTAGTCGTTCCCAGCACACCCTCACTACGCGTTTAGGTGCACCAGGTCTGTCCAGCGTCCTCCCCCGCCACCTGATTCAACTCACCACCAGGTGGTGATCAGTTGACAGCTCAGCCCCTCTCTTGACCCGAGTGTCCAGAACATATGGTCGCAGGTCTGGTGATACGATTACAAAATCGATCATCGACCTACGGCCTAGAGCATCCTGGTGCCACGTGCACTTATGGACACTCTTATGTTCGAACAAGGTGTTCGTTATGGCCAAACTGTGATTAGCACAGAAGTCCAATAACAAAGCACCGCTCGGGTTCAGATCAGGGAGGCCGTTCCTCCCAATCACGCCCCTCCAGGTCTCGCTGTCATTACCCACGTGAGCATTGAAGTCTCCCAGCAGGACAACAGAGTCTCCAGGTGGAGCACCTTCCATGTCTCCTCTTCGGGCTGTGCCCGGCCGGGCCCCATGGAGTAAGGCCCGGCCACCAGACGCTCGCCCTCGGGCACCCTCCCCGGGCCTGGCTGCAGGGCGGGGCCCCGGTAACCCTATCCCGGGCAGGGTAAACTGTTCCCTCGATGTTCTTTTCATAAGGGTTCTTTTCAGCCTCCCTGGGAAAGTCTATGCCAGGGTGCTGGAAAGGAAAGTCCGTCCGCTAGTCGAACCTCGGATGCAGGAGGAACAATGCGGTTTTCGTCCTGGTCGCGGAACACTGGACCAGCTCTTCATCCTCTCGAGGATACTTGAGGGTGCATGGGAGTTTGCCCAACCAGTCTACATGTGTTTTGTGGACTTGGAGAAGGCATTCGACCGTGTCCCTCGGGGTGTCCTGTGGGAGGTGTTGCGGGAGTATGGGGTGTCTGGCCCATTGCTACGGGCCATTCGATCCCTATACAACCGTTGCAAGAGCTTGGTTCGCATTGCCAGCAATAAGTCGGACTCGTTCCCGGTGGGTGATGGGCTCCGCCAGGGCTGCCCTTTGTCACCGGTTCTGTTCATAACTTTTATGGACAGGATTTCTAGGCGCAGCCAAGTGGCGGAGGGCTTTCGCTTTGGTGGCCTCCGAATCTCATCTCTGACTTTTGCGGATGATGTGGTTCTGTTGGCTTCATCGGGTGAGGGCCTCCAGCTCGCACTGGAGCGGTTCGCAGCCGAGTGTGAAGCAGCTGGAATGAGGATCAGCACCTCCAAATCTGAGGCCATGGTTCTCAGCCGGAAAAGGGTGGAGTTCCCACTCCGGGTCGGGGATGAGTTCCTGCCCCAAGTGGAGGAGTTCAAGTATCTCGGGGTCTTGTTCGCGAGTGATGGGAGAAGGGAGCCGGAGATCGACAGACAGATTGGGGCTGCAGCTGCAGTAATGCAGACGCTGCACTGGTCCGTCGTGGTGAAGAGGGAGCTGAGTGTAAAAGCGAAGCTCTCAATTTACCGGTCGATCCCTACCCTCACCTATGGCCACGAGCTGTGGGTAGTGACCGAAAGAACGAGATTGCAGATACAAGTGGTGGAAATGAGTTTCCTCCGAAGGGTGGCTGGCCTCTCCCTTAGAGATAGGGTGAGAAGTTCGGCCATCCGGGAGGGGCTCAGAGTAGAGCTGCTGCTGCTCCACATCGAAAGGAGCCAACTGAGGTGGTTCGGGCATCTGACAAGGATGCCCCCTGGGCGCCTCCTGGGTGAGGTGTTCCAGACATGTCCCACCGGGAGGAGGCCC
The DNA here is from genome assembly GCF_056152115.1 of Neolamprologus brichardi. Taxonomy (NCBI): domain Eukaryota; kingdom Metazoa; phylum Chordata; class Actinopteri; order Cichliformes; family Cichlidae; genus Neolamprologus; species Neolamprologus brichardi. Next base: position 4,707,843 of record NC_142113.1, read on the forward strand.
CGGGGCAGACCCAGGACACGCTGGAGAGATTATATCTCTTGGCTGGCCTGGGAACGCCTTGGTGTTCCCCCGGATAAGCTGGAGGAGGTGGCTGGGGAGAGGGAGGTCTGGGCCTCTTTGCTTAGGCTGCTGCCCCCGCGACCCGGCCTCGGATAAAGCGGATGAAGATGGATGGATGGATGGATGGATGATTTAGGAGTTCACACAGCTACCTTAAGGAGCTCAGTTAATTAATAAACTTCTATAAAATTAGCTAACAGATTATAGTTAAGCTAAAATAGATTCCTAAATTAAAAGAACTACTACAGTATTTGAATTAACTAATAAACCTAAGTCAACTGAACTAGGACAAGAGTTTAAACAATACTTTTTCATGTGATTCTTGTGTAAATGGTTAAAGAGGTTTGTCATGTTTGAGTGGTGGTGGGGACCGTTTTGTGCTATAATTTGCATAGTACAGTTTTGTGGGGCGTGTCAGACTTATCATAACCAAACCATGTCCATGCTACAGAGGTAGCCCCTCGTTTAGCAATAAGGTCCTCGACTTGTTTTGACTGGTCCTTCTGTTTGGAGCTACCTGGTTGTGCCTCATCCTCGCTGGCCATGCTGGTATTCTCTGTGCCTTCATCCGCATGGTGACTATAAGCGCCAATTTATAGTTACTGCATGTTTTAATTTGAGGTCATTTGTTTGATGCATATTCTGAAATTTGATGTTTGAGAATAATGTATATCATTTCAGTTTACTTTGAAAAGTCTCAGCAGGATCTTGAGCTTTCTTGTGAAAGGTTTATGTGGAAAATAAACAAGCGGACGACGGAGCCACACGATGCTTTTACCGTCATTGTTGGTAACAAAAGTACGAAACAGTCGCTTGTCCGTCCATAGTGTGGTTATTTTAAGTATAAGAGAGAGAGAGAAGTTTAAGAAATTAATATAGCCGCTACAGTGACCATCAAAACCATGAAAAAATATTGCCGTAAACAGTTTATTTTGCAACATCACGAAACAAACGACAGGGTATATAATATGAAACAATACACATTTTTATATCATCATCCGATATATATATCGTCATATCGCACAGCCATAATCCTTTGTTTTTTGTTGCTGTTGTTTATGTTCAAGGTAAAAAAAAAAGAAAAAAAATATAAACTTTTTAAAATATCTTTTTGTGTCTCTTGTTTTCCTCAGAATAAATTGCAACTAGTCTCAATGGCTGAGATGGAGGAGCATCACAGCGACACGTTAACCCCGACTGCTGCAGTTCCTGTATGAACTGAGCAACTCTGAAAATCCAAGGAAAAGCTGAGTGTATTTTATTTAAAGCTCAGATGGAACTTGATGGACTAGCATGCAGGCTGCATTCAGGACTTTGTCACACTGGTATGTGAAGAGTGGTACCAAGAGAACTTGTGCGCACACAACGTGTCACTTTATGCTTGCTCTTCTCCAGCCTCTGGTGTCACTTTGTAGTCATTTGTCTTATTATTGTCTTATTTGATGCAATTTAGGTTCTGTGAGCACAAGCAGAGGTTATTGCTCCGGAAGTAACCATGACCTCGTTTTCAGAGCCGTGTTTAACGTTTAATGGCCGTGAAATATGTCAGACTTTTTCCTCTACTTAAACAGTTAAGAGCATTTGAACACAGTGGAGAAAAAGGTGTGCATTAAGGATTTTGAAACTATGTTTAAGTAGGGCCGGGCGATATGACCCAAAATTCATATCTCGATATTTTTTAGCTGGATGACGATATAAGATATGTATCTCGATATTTTTTTAAAGCCATAAGGTAAGAACAAAAAGAGAGTTCTTTGTCAAAGCTGTGTCCCAGATGTCACACGGGCACTTTTATTAACATACAGCGTAGATGTACATGAAAAAAAATTACTCAAAAATAAATTATGAGCATTTATTAAATAATAATGCTCCATAAATAAAAGAAAACTATGTTGTTTTTGTGCATAACAAAGAGCTCACAATTGTGCAGTCAAAATCTAAACTAAAAGACGCAGAGCATAATAACAAGGGCAGATTTCACAGCTGCTCTGTTCCCAAGTTTGTGACTGACAGCCTGGAGTTTGAAATCCGCTTCATAACCGTGTCTCTTAACAGGTGCCATTTATGGTCCTTATGCACACGTAAGGTAATCCAACTTCAGTAACCCTGCAAACGCCACTGCTGTTTAGTTTTCTGTCTTCATTTATGTTGGAAGTGGTAGCAGAGCTGTACGTTTTAATTAGTTTCAAAAGTCTCTGTCAGAACATGGTATGAAATGTTTAGGTGGAAACTAGCGAGCTAACTTCCTGTTAACTTCTAACTCCGTTAAATTTAATAAATTCTGTTTTCATGGATGTAAAACGTAATTGTTACACCCGATAAAGCAGCAACGCTGATGATTTAATTAAAGATGAAAGAATTTAGACCGTTTTAACTCTTAGTGTTCGTTTGACTTTGGGACCTGAAATGGACGGAGTTTTGGACCCAGATTACTCCGCGAAGCTCCTCACCACGGCAGCTGTAATGCTCTGACAATCCATCAAGCAGTGCAGCTTACCAAAGTTGTGCTAAAACATTTTTTTTTAACGTTTTTTAAACAATTTTTGCACGCAGAAATCGGTTCGAGGTCACCAGAATTCATACATAAGGCACACTCTCGATTTTTGAGAAAATTAAAGGATTTTTTTGTGTGGAAAATACGTTATACAGAAGAAAAGAATATATATCAGTGATTAGAGCTGGGCGATAGAACAATAACGATATGTATTGCGAAATACCTTTTTCTCGATAGAAAAATTAAACTATCGCGATAGACCTCATCTCTCTCTCTCTTCCTCTCTTATAAAAATGAATAGCCAATACAAATTAAGTAGTGCAGAGCCGAACCAATCACAGCTGTAGTGTCACGTCACGTAACTTGTTACGTACAGCTCAGGTGCCAAGCCGCGCATGTGTATTTGTTTGGGAAGCAGCCCTCCGCCGTGTGGCCGGGTAATGGAGAAAATGAGTGTTCTGACTAGAGAAAAGTCTAGGTGACCAAGTTACCGAAGAGAACACAGATGACAGCTCCAATGCCAGAGAGATTGTCGAAAGGAAAGGCCAGAGAAGTTCCGTAGTGTGGAGGTATTTCGGCTATTTGAAGTCTGACAAAAAACAGAGTAACGCGCACTGTAAATTGTGCCGAAAACAACCAGGGGAATCCCTGTGAAGCAGCAACAGTCAATTGAGTCTGCTTTCTCCAGCGTCTTACCATATGAGAAAAAAGCTAAGAGACATAGCAACATAACGAATGCCATAGCTTACTGTCTTGCTAAAGACATGCTACCAATAAATACGGTCGACAATGAAGGATTCAAGCAGCTAATTAAGGATTCAAGCAGCTAATTAAGGTAATGGATCCTCGTTACCTTATGTATGCAGATGACCTGGTTGTTTTTAGTCCAAGCAGTGCTGGATTACAGGATCTTCTTAATGTCTGTACTGAATATGGTGTGCAATATGACATTGAGTACAATGCTGCTAAAAGTGCTGTTTTGATATGTAGAACCAAGCAGGATAAACAGCTAAATTTCCCTTTGTTTAAACTGGCACAAAAAACTCTTGAAGTTCATAAAAAGGTGAAATACCTCGGTCACTTTATTACTGAGCAAATGAATGATGATGATGACATGTACAGACAACAATGCAAGTTCTATGTGCAGGCAAATACTATTGCACGCAAATTCAGCTTTTGTTCACTTCCAGTTAAAGTGGCTTTGTTTAAAGCGTATTGCACACCGCTATATACTGCCCCCTTGTGGTCATCCTACAAACAATGTAGCATGCTGAAGTTGCATGTTGCATATAATGATGCGATAAGAATCCTTTGCAGGATACCTAGAAGTGGTAGTGCCAGCCAGATGTTTGTAGCTGTGGGTGTTTGGACTTTTAAAGCGCTTTTAAGAAAGTTAATGTTCAATTTTAGAGAACGACTGGATGGTTCGAGTAACAGTATAATTTTAGCACTTACAGATCCGACAGTGAGTGGTTCCCGTTACTCATCCAGTCTGAGAAAGCACTGGTTAAAGTGTTTGTGTATTTATTGATTTATTTTAAGTAATTGTGTTTTACGTATATTATGGTTTTATATTTTTACAAATGCTTTATATACTTATTTATATACTTATATATATTTAATGGTTTATACCTTGTGTTGGGGGGGGGGGGGGGGGGTGTTTCTGTCTTGTTTTTATGGACATGAAGTCTGCCAATAAAGATTGAATTGAATTGAATTGTTACCAACTCCTTGAACATAAACATGTCTGTCAGACAGCGCTTCCAAAGCAATATTATAAGTTAGTCAATTTTGTCTCTTCTTCTGTAAAATAAACTAAGATTTATTTTTAGAATTAATATTTTGTTTCTAAGTGGAACTGACAATTTAGTAGTCTGTTTTGTTTGTTCTATTTTAAAACTTAAAGGCTTTAGCGGCTACTTTTTGTGTAGTTTGTAATATTTGCCTTTATTTTGCCTAAACTGAAGCCTCATTTTAAGTACATCTGCCCTGTTGAACTTATTATGGGAAATAAATATTTAAATCAAAACAAGCTGCTGATTATTTCACATTTTACTTGTGAGCAACAGCACATTTAAATCTTACATATATAGTTATTTGGCTTATATCGTGATATATATCGTTACCGCACATGCTTCAAATTATATTGCGATATGTATTTTAGGCCATATCGCCCAGCCCTACTCAAACGGTCTCATCAAGTCCCGATTTAATTCGATTTATGCTGTGTTATCAGTGTTTGCATTGATAGCATGGCTGTGGTGTCATATCAGTGTATGCTCTCGGTGTTTGCTGATATCAAACTGTGGTATGAGGACCACTGTGGGTTGATCTTTGTAGTGATACTCACTCTGTTTTTTTTATTTAGACCTGGTTTAATTCTGGTATAGTTGAATATTTGTATATAATCCCAGCAGCTGTCAGACTCTATAACAGGGGTCACCAGCCTTTCTTAAAACTGAGAGTTAGATAAAACTGTGAAAAGTTTGGTTCATCTTTAGTTATATGGTTCTATCCAGCATATTCTACCTTGATATGCTGTCTTATCACAGGTTAATTTTTCAAAAATATTAACAATGATTTATGCAAGGAAAGGACTACATACAACTCTTTATTTCTATTAATGTCTTACTTCATTCCTACCTGATTGACATGTTTAGGAATTATGAGTGATTGGCTCACTGTAGTGGTAAAAGTTGCTACCAATCAAATTATGATATTTTAAAGTTAAAACAAAACACAACTGACTGTTTTATATTATATCTAATATATATTATGTAATTATCCTTATAATTACAAAATGTTTTATGTAAGATTTATGTTTTGTAATTTACATCTGACATCACAAAAGTATTTTGGAGTTTGAATATTTTGTAATTTTTTGCAATTTTGTAACTGCAGTACACATAATTTTAATTTTGAACAATTTTGTCCAGGTTCCTTGACACCAGGGACTCCTCCAGGACCATCGCGTTGAGTTACAGAGTCGGTGTGTCCACGGTGTGCCAGATCATCCCCCAGGTAGTGACGGCCATCTGGGACTGTCTAGTGGACGACTTCATGGCTGTGCCTTCACCTGGAGACTCATAGAGAAAGTATATACAGTGGTCCCTCATTTATTGCAGCAGGGTTTCTCAGAATAACTAGCCCCTCGCCACACACTTTATACACTTTATTATTATTTTTTTTTTTTACACACACACATGAAGATTAGTCACAGTTCTCACAAGTTGATTCTCACAGTGCAAACCTTTGTAGATTTGTAGATTTCAAAACGTATCATTATGCCGTGTTTTTTCTTCGTCTTCCTGCCACTTTTGTGCGACTTTTTCCCTCCAGGAGTGATGATGTCATCATCACTCCATAAGCCAATGAGATTATCACATGACATTTATGAACAGGGATATTTCTTTTTAACTGTTTTCAATTTAACGTAATATTTAAGTGTTTCTTAGTTTTAGACTAGTTGGTTAGTCTATTTCAATGTTTTAAACCATATCCCAGGTTTTTACTTCACCATTTATGGAGTTTTAACAAGCAAATAAAAGACAGAGCTTAATTCTGTAAAGATTAGATGAAAAATACTCAAAGGATAAATTCAATTGGTTTATTATTTTGTTACATAAGTTGAAAAAAGTAAAACAAGTAACTACAGAAACAACATAAAAGGAAACTTAAACAATCAAATAAATAAATGAAGGGGGGGGGAGGGGTAGGGGGGGGGAGGGGTAAGGGGGGGGAAGGGAGGAGGAGGAGAGAAAACCCCAACAATCCCCTCTAAGCAAGCACTAGGCGACAGTGGGGAGGAAAAACTGCCTTTTAACGGGCAGAAGCCTCCAGCAGAACCAGGCTCAGGAGGGGGCAGTCAACTGCTGGGACTGGTTGGGGGGGTAGGGGGGAAGGGGGTGAGGGTGAAAAAAAGAAAAAAGATTAAGAAGGTAGGGAATATGTGTTAGGAGAGAAAGGGAGAGGGGGGACAGGAGAGGTGAAAATTAAGATGGATCACAGGTGGAGAAGGACGAGGCTAAATCATCTGAATAACCAGCAGACGCCTCTTTTCTTCATTTCCAGGTATTTTTCCATGAGCGCTTTTTTCTCCAGGATAAGGGTTCTCAACTGATCGTTTGTTTCTGCATTTTGCTCCTCGAGTTGCTTGCATCTTTGCTCCATTTCTTTTAATCCTGCTTGTTCTTTTCTAGGCTTTTCTTTCGGGTCTTTGTACGTTGCCTCCTCCATTCCATTTGCCTTGCACATGTCTGTATTTCTCTCTTGTTTTTTCTTGTACATCTCTTCTATCAGGTCAATTTTTCTCTTGAATACTTGATGCATAAGCAGCAGGTATTCATATTTTTTCTCTTGTTGTTGCTTTTGTGCCTGCATTTCACTTATTTGGCTCTTCAAGTCACTGACCCTCAACAACATCTCATTCATGAGCTCTGAGTGTTTTTTCCTCATTCCATCCATCGTACACTGCATCTCTGAACATTGTCTTTCCAGTATTTCCTTTTCTCTTTCCAGGTCAGGTGTTTTTTCCCTCATTTCATTATAAAATTCTCGCAGTTCTAGATTCCTTCTCTCAAAGTCCTGGAGAATACGTTTTTCTTCTTCCTGTTTCTCTTTTTCTTCAAGAAGCTCTTTATTTTTGCACTCTGTTTCATCAAACCTGACTTTCAGCTCTACGTACATTTCCCTCATGGCTTTGAGTTTGTCCTCCATTGGTATTTCTTTTTCTCTTTCCAGTTCAGGTGTTTTGTCCCTCATTTCATTACAAAATTCTCGCAGTTCTAGATTCCTTCTCTCAAAATCCTGGAGAATACGTTTTTCTTCTTCCTGTTTCTCTTTTTCTTCAAGAAGTTCTATATTTTTGAACTCTGTTTCACCAAACTTGACTGCCAGATCTACGCACATTTCCCTCATGTCTTTGAGTTTGCGCTGCAATCGTATTGTCTTTTTTCTTTCCAGTTCAGATGTTTTTTCCTTCATTTCATTACAAAATTCTCGCAGTTCTAGATTCCTTCTCTCAAAGTCCTGGATAATACGTTTTTCTTCCTCCTGTTGCTTTTTTTCTTCAAGAAGCTCTTTCAGTTTGTGCTCCATTTGTATTTCCTGTTCAGTCTTCTGTTGGCGGATTTTTTCAATTGTTTTCTCAGCTTCATCGAGCTTTCCTTGAAGTATCTGTATCTCCTCAATAGTGGCTTTCTTTCCTTGAAGCTGGGCAGATGTTTCTTTTAATTCAGCACTCTGTGTTCCCGATGAAAAAATACGGGAAAAAAAATTCTTTCGTCCTTGACCAAACTTCATTCCCTCATTGATAATTTTTATATCAGGCTGCCGTTGCTGTTTTCCTTCCAGGTCTTTATTTCGTGCTTCCAATTGTCTGCACTTCTCCTCTAGTTGAAGCTTCTCTTCTTCAATTTGTTTAACTTTGTCATGGAGGTCAGAGTTTTCCTTCTGACTTTCCTGTAATGCCCTTTGGATTGATAAGACAACATCCATGGTTATTTCTCCTGAAGAGATTGGCTGGCCAGACCACGAAGGAGAGGCAGCATTATTTATTTTTCTTTGTCGGCGTTTTCGTCCCATGTTGGAGCCTGTGCACAGTGACTCTGAAAAGGCTTAGAAATATTTGCAAATGTATCTCGTGTCGAACGTTTGAAGTCTGCGAACAAACTGTTTTAAAATTGCTGCTTCTGGTCCCTATTTATAGACTCCAGAACTTCAAAGGATCAAAGGTATTAATGATGTCACATCTTGTGACATCATCATTCCGTAAGCCAATCAGATTGTCACATGACATTTTAAAATGGGGATGTGTTTTTTTTGGTTTTTTTGTTTTTTTTTTAAAGTTTTTTTGGAGTTTTCACCATTTGCTCCAGGAGCTGCGCCTGGATGACGGCCGCTTTCAGCGGTACTGTTATGTTTGCATGCCACAAACATTAATGATGACACCTTCAGTCTTTCTCAGTTCCATTCTTTAATTCTCAGGCTTGCAGCGGCAACACAGTCTGCAGCGCTAACTTGTTCATCTACCGTTTTCTGTTGTCTCCTTTTTCTATATCCTCCTTCTGCCTTACATTCGACCTTTCAAAATAAAAGTTCTGTAAACATCACAATCACCTCCTTTTTTTTTCTTTAACAAACTTGGGTACTCAGTGAGGTGAATTATTAATCTGAACCTATGATAACAACACCTAATAAAATTACTGAACGTTCTTATTACTTGAGTTTCTCCACACCTAAACATCACTTAAACAGCACTGCATTTGCGCAGATCTCTGACTAATCACTATCAACATTCAACACTAGAATACTGGTTACAGTGTTAGATTCAGGAACAACAAACATGTTACACGCAGCGTAACCTTTAACGGGTCACTCAGATATTCAAGTCTTAGATCTGATGTAATCAGACAGATGCATAGGTACGCGTCTGTTTGATCTGACTGGGTATCTGGGCTTGTCTGTTAAGGCGGGGTCGACATGCCGTCCAGGTGGGGCATCTTCAAGTCCATGTCTGATTTTCTTGAAGAATGAGGTATTCCTGACAATTGAGTGTCCATCCCTTGTAGCTGTAATTTCAGAACCCTTAACTTTAGTCACTTTATAGGGTTTTGCATTGTATGGTGTGGATAATTTGTTGTGCTTGGGTTGGCGATGTAGCACTGTGTCACCCAGACTTAGTGAGTGTGGTCTGGCGCGACGAGTTGCATCTGCGATCACCTTCATCTTGATCTTTGCACTATCATCCCTTGCTCTCACTTCAGCATCTGAACACTTCCGTGGAGTGGTGTTAACGAAAGGGAGCTTGGTGTATAGCTGGTGTTGAAACAGTATTTCAGCTGGTGAGCTCGCTGTTGTGCAATGAGGTGTAGATCTGTACTCACGAAGAAAGATGTTTAGTTGCTGTCTCCATGGTGTGCCCTGCATCTCGACAACTCTCAGTGCTTTGCATAGGGTTCTCATAAATCTCTCAGCAATGGCATTCGCCTGAGGCCAACAAGGTGTGATTTTGCGATGATGAAATCCTAGGTAGTCTGCAAACTGTGAGAAAGCCTCACTGTTAAAAGGAGGACCATTGTCAGTTTTTACTGTCCTTGGGATTCCAAACATGGAGAACACTTTGTCAATGACTGGGATAACAGAAGATGCTGATGTTGAGCATACACTTTCAACGACTGGATAGCGAGAATACTCGTCTGTGATAACGAGCAGGTATTCCCCCGTAGGGAGCGGTCCATAAAAGTCTGCACTGACACTGTGCCAGGGCGTTTCGGGTAATGGTGACATCTGCAGAGGGTCAGTGTGTGTGACAGGTGTGCTAGCTTGGCATGGCAGACAGTTTTGAACTGCAGATTCTGCTTTCCGATCGATCTCTGGGAACCATACTTTGGTACGTGGCAGCGCTTTGGTCTTGACGATACCCTGGTGCCCTTCGTGTGCCAGTTGTATTGCTCTTTCTTGTAGGACAGTTGGAATAACTATCCTCGTGCCTCTGAGTATGAAGTCAGATGAGTCAGCTACTGTTAGTTCACTTTGAACATGTTTGAATGATTTCAAAATGTCAGCATGCTGGGATTTATCTGTTAGATGCCACGTGTTGTTCCTGATGTGACCGATGACTTTCTGCAGAACCTGGTCTTTCAGAGTCTCTGTTTTTATCTCGTGAAGTGTCATGGCTTTTGGGGTAGAGTGATAAGAGAAGAAATTGACATACTCTTCTGCAACCTTACATGCACGAGCACTTTCATTCTCCTGTGTTGGCACTGGATGACGTGACATAAAGTCAGCTGGATTATCAGCACCTTTTCTGTATTCCACTCTGAAGTTATATGGCTGAAGTCTCAGTCCCCATCTTTCTATTCTGGCAGGTGGTTTTGATCTTGGGTTATTCCAGATGATTTTGAGTGCCTTGTGATCGGTCACCAGTGTGAATGGATGTCCATAAACATACAAATGGAAATGTTCGCAACTCCACACAATGGCGAGTGCTTCTTTCTCAGTCTGCGAGTATCTCAACAGAGCTATCGAGGGGCTTGAAACATGGCGCCTGTGTTTGGCTTGGCCGCTGTTGCTGCTCCGTGTTTTTGTCAACTGCTTCAGTATATTGTTTTTTATCTTGTCATCTCATCTGTGATATATCATGAAGGTCTAATTGCTACTCTGATCTACAGTTCACATACATTGTTGAGTATCAAAATATGTATGGAAAAAAATTTTGACAGCTGGCAGAGCTACCACCAGGCTTTCCCTCCGCCGTTTGTCTGCCCTCCTCCCTCTCCCGACTACCAGTACCTGTTCTTAGCTCCAAACAATAACCCAGGAGCAAAAACAAGGTTAAGGAGGTCGTCTAGAAGGGGCTGTAGGTCTGGTGTACAGGCTAAAAGGAAACGCGCCCGACAGAGGGGATTTCTTCCGCTCCATGGTAGAGAACGTCTCCGGTATTTGGTACCAGTTCCCCTCCAGCACGCGGATAAGGCCGATCGGTTACCACCTACCCAGCCTTTCATCACGGGCGAACAGAACGATTACCTGGATCGGCGTCTTGTCTGGAGATGCGGGATGTTTTCACTTTGGCCTATCATTCTACAAGACCACAATTCCACAGCTAGAGGTACCGGGAGACTACGTCCTCATTCCAGGTGTCTGCTGTCAATTCCCCGTCAATCAGCTGTTGATGACGTCAGCCTGTCACCTCCGCTTCAGATCGCTCTCCTGAACGCTCGCTCCATAGCCAACAAATCATTTGTACTGAATGACTTTTTTAGCAGTAATAGTCTGGACTTCATGTTTCTCATGGAATCTTGGCAGCGGGAGAATGAATTTATCCACCTTAATGAGCTCTGCCCGGGCGGCTGTCGCTTCATCGGGACTCCGCGTTTGGACCGTCGTGGTGGTGGTCTGGTCACTATTCACCGAGACAATTTCGCTTGCAGGACTGTGGACTCTGAGTTTTCCCTTCCTTTGAGTCACAACTTCTTAAGGTTGGTTCTTCAGATATATTTTATTGTGTTTTAATTTACCGCCCTCCCCGGCCCCGCTGGTGTTTTTATTAAAGATTTTACGGACTTTTTATCTTCCATTATTAAACTGGAGAAAGTCTTAATGATTGGGGATTTCAACCTCCACGTGGATGATCTTAGCTGTAACATGGCCTCTGACTTTTTATCTATTAAAGACTCTTTTAGTTTTATTCAGCATGTCTCTGGGCCCACCCATGTTAAAGGCCACACCTTGGACCTTGTGTTTTCTCTTGGCTTAGACATAACTAATGTCTGTGTTAAAGACGTATAAGGGAGTGACCATTCCTGTGTTTCTTTTAGTCTTAGCTTCCCACTGTACGCACCACCTTCTAATCTCATGTTCCATAAGCGGTTCATAAATCAGGATGTTGCTTTGAAGTTTTCTAATATGTTGGACCCTCATGTGATTAGTGGCTGCACTGATGCTGATGTTGCTACACAGTGCTTTAATAATCACTGCTTGGAGATTTTAAATTCAGTGGCACCTATGAAATCTGTCATTGCTGCCCCAAAAAGAGCTCATCCATGGATAAATAATGATGTAAGGAAGGTCAAAAGAATCTGTAGAAAAGTAGAACGTCTTTGGAAATCAACCAAACTCGAAGTTCACAGGCTTCACCTTAGGGAACTTTGGGTTTCCTTACATGAAACCATAAAAACAGCCAGATCAGCATATTTTTCTCAGTTAATATCATCAAGCAAGAGAAATTCCAAGGTACTGTTTGACTCCATAAACTCTATTGTTTCCCCCGTGGTCCACCGAGTACCTGTGACATCTATATCTGAGAGTGATGAGTTTCTGAATTTCTTTGTGGATAAAGTTGATCATGTCCGTATGAGCATTGGTTCTTCAATACCATCTGTTTGTGTCTCTAGATCACCTCCCCCTCATTTACTGTCAGTGTTTAACCCAATGACCATACATGACCTTTCACTCCTGCTGGATAAAATGAAAATTACCACTTGTGCAAATGACATTCTACCTGCTGGGCTGCTTAAAAATGCTCTCTCTGTCATTGGCCCCTCTATTGTAGAGATATGCAATGCCTCTCTTTTAACAGGTGTGGTCCCTACATTCTGTAAACATGCTGTTGTTGAGCCAATATTAAAAAAGAGCAGTTTGGATCCAACTCAGCTTAAGAATTATAGGCCTATCTCTAAGCTTCCATTATTATCGAAAATTCTGGAAAAAGTAGTTGCAGATCAACTTACCACTTTTTTAGAAAAACATGAAATTCATGACAAATTTCAGTCAGGTTTCCGTAAAAGTCACTCAACAGAAACCGCATTACTTAAAGTCTCTAGTGACATTATGATGTCAGCTGACTCCGGAGCATCCTCAGTCATGGTTTTGTTGGACTTGACATCTGCCTTTGACACCATTGATCATACCATCCTGATTAACAGGCTCCGGGACGTAGTTGGTGTGTCTGGTCTGGCTTTGAAGTGGTTTCAGTCGTACCTCTCCAACAGATCTTTTAGTGTTTTTGCAAATCGGTTTATGTCACATTCTAAAGATCTGAGATGTGGGGGTACCGCAGGGTTCAGTTCTGGGTCCTATTCATTTTCTTTTGTACATGTTACCTCTAGGACTTATAATTAGGCAGTTCCCTGAGGTGTCTTATCACTTCTATGCTGATGATATTCAGCTCTATTGTTCTTTTAAGCCGATGGAAGTCCATAAACTGTCCTCTTTAATTAAATGTTTAGCTTCCATTGAACAGTGGCTTGGTGACAACTACTTACAGTTGAACTCTGAGAAGTCAGAAACATTAATTATTGCCCCTGACAACCAGATATCTCTAATCAAACAGCATCTTGGTTCTCTTGGCTCATCGGTTCACCTGAGCCTCGGGTACCTTGGTGTGATGTTTGATTCTGCCATGTCCCTAGAACAACACTCTCGCCAGTTAATTAGGAACTGCCTTTTTCAGCTAAGAAACATCTCCAAACTGCAAACTTTGCTGTCTAAGACTGAGTTAGAAATGGTTATTCATGCTTTTATTTCTTCTCGCTTAGATTATTGTAACAGCCTTTTTCTTTGTTTGAGCAAAAGGAATCTTGACCTCCTCCAGTCAGTCCAGAATGCTGCTGCAAGGCTTTTAACTAAGACACGAAAAAGAGAGCACATTACACCAGTGTTACGTTCATTACACTGGCTTCCAGTACATTTCAGAATTCATTTTAAAATCTTGGTACTGACTTTTAAAGCTTTGAATTGTGATGCCCCTTCTTACATTTCTGATCTTTTAGAACCAAACGCTCCCTCTCACAGCCTGAGATCTTCTAATCAAAGGCTGTTGGTAGTCCCACGAACTCGTTTTAAGACCAGAGGAGAGAGATCTTTTAGAGCGGTGGCCCCCAGGTTGTGGAATGCTCTCCCTACATCATTACGTTGCCTTGATTGTATTTATTCTTTTAAAAAGCAACTTAAGACTCATTTATTTAGATTGGCTTTTAATTAGATTTGTGCTGTGTTTTATTATTAATGTATTTTATGTATTTCTGTTTTATATTACTGTGAAGCACTTTGTGGTTTTTATCCTGTGAAAAGTGCTATATAAATAAATTGATTTGATTTGATCTCGTTTCCACATCACTCAGTGCTCTGCTTGCATATGCAATAATGTGCTTCATCCCCTTTTCATCTTTTTGACAGAGGATGGCGCCCAGTCCTACTGGACTAGCATCAACAATCAGTTCAGTCTGTCTGCTGGGATAGAAGTAGGACATCGTCGTGTCGCTTGTGAGACTGACCTTGAGTGCCTGCAACGCAGTTTCTTGGTCTTCACCCCATGTCCAAGGGGTGGCCTTGTGTGTGTGAGCCTGCGCAGTGGGCTGCGCAGTTCGATGAGAAGTCTCTGATGAACCTTGAGCAGTAATTGGCCATGCCAAGGAGACTTTTGATGTCAGCAGGTGTTTTTGGGTTGGGAGCGTGTTGAACTGCTACAACCTTTTTAGGATCTGCTGAAACGCCACCTGCAGAGAAGATGAAACCAAAAAACTCAGGTTTTGTTTTATTAAATTCACACTTCTCTCGATTCAGAGTAAGACCTGACTCTGATAGTCACTTAAAGAGAGCTGTAAGACTGCTGTCATGATCAGCCTGGTCCCTGCCAAAGACTATAATGTCATCACTGAGATTTTTGACTCCGTTCAGTCCTTGCAGCATCTGATAAATAGCATTTTGGAACACTTCAGCTGCAGAAGAGACTCCAAAGCTCAGTCTTTTATAGCGCCGAAGTCCCAGATGAGTAGTGAACGTCGTAATGTAGCGGCTGTCAGGGTGTAATTCAAATTGGTGGTATCCTGCCCTGAGATCAAGTTTTGAGAACACCGTAGATCCATTCAGCTCATGGATTACATCATCAATCGTGGGCGTGACGTGTCGTTCTCGTTCGATTGCAGTGTTTGCTTCTCTCATGTCCACACATATCCGTACGTCGTCCGGATCCTTTAGTTTTGAAGTGTTACAAAGGGTGAAACCCACGGTGTTGGTCCCGTAAACCTTTTCAATAATGTCATCAGCTTCTAATTTCTGAAGTTCGTCCTCCACTTTTTGACGTAAATGAAAAGGAACACTTCTGTGTGGTTGACAGGTTGATTTTACATCTGTGTTTATATGCAGTTTCACTTGAAAATCTCTGAGTTTTCCAATTCCCTTGAAAAGTTCCGGGTGTTGTTCTACTAGCTTGTCTGCAACAGAACGTTGAGACTGAGAAGAGACCGCAGTGACAATATGGAGGAGTCCCAAGGCTTTTGAGGTTTCAAAACTCAAAAATATTGAAACCTCCTCCTTTAATGACGAAGAAGGAACACCTAACTGTTTTGTCTTGTTTTTCCACACTGCACCTGAATGCACCACACACAGGGAGAGACGTAGATGAGTGGTATGGGTAAATCTTGATGTCTGTAGAGGTCAACGTAGGACGTGTTGTCAGTTTGTTGTAGGTAGCTTCAGTTAAGCAGTTAGCAGTGGCCCCAGAATCGATTAGCACCGGTATCTGGGTGCCTCTGCTGCCCTCAGGTGAATGTATGGCTATTCACCCTATGCAGCGAGCTTAACATAAGAGGAGATGGTTCCAGGAACGACAGGACACATCGCTTTGTCTTTGTGTCTTTAACTGAAGACCATTTTTTTCCTCTTTTAATTTGTAAATGGTAATGGACTGATTCTTATATAGCGCTTTTCTACTCTCACGGAGTACTCAAAGCGCTCTATACAACATGCCTCACTCACCCAATCATACCCATTCTCACAAGCACTTTATCTACACTTAGTGCTTTCTAACGACATTCATACACATTCATACTCCGATGGATGCATCGGAGAGCAAGTTGGGGTTAGTATCTTGCCCAAGGATACTTGACATGCAGACTGGAGGAGCCTGGGATTGAACCACCAACCTTCCGATCAGTAGGTGACCTGCTCTACCTCCTGAGCTACAGCCATTGTAAGACTGTGAACATACAGTAAAATAATACGTAAGCATCAGTATCAACATATTTTGTAAACAAAACAGAAGTTAGCAACATAGCTTTCCTTACGCTTTACATTCACCATAAACATCTTTCCTTATACGTTCAAATAACCTTTTAAGTAACATGAAAGTAACAAATCTTACAGAAAATGAAGTTAGACATTGCTTACTTACAGATTATGGCTCAACAAACTCCCCAACAATGTACACTGGGCTTAAAGTTTCGCAGCTTGTTCTCTGCTCCATGCATTCTCTCCCACTGCCTGCGTGAACTTTGCCTGCTGCTTACAACCCATCACGGGGGCAGTGTAGTGCACACCAAATAACCAAAGAAGAAGCCACAAACTGAAGGGGTAATACTGCCCACTATTGGGAAACCTGAGAAATGCGCCAGCCAAAGAAACCCAACAAAGTAACAACCGAGGGGCAGAATACTCCCCGCCTGACATCCATGGAATGTCACCCTCAACTAACATGTAAAAGGCAAGTGACATACAAGGAAACAAACTTTCTGCTTCTAAGTACAATCCTTAGACACCAATAGCACAACCTCACTTATAGGCCTTATGTAGCACTTGTGTTCACCCTTGCGGAAAATCCTCACCTCTATCTTCCTTACAAGCCCATCCTCACTGGGAAAGGTTTTGGTGATAAGTCCAAGTGGCCAGTTGTTCCTATGTTCGAGTGTCTCTCTTAAAAGAACAACATCTCCTGTTTGTAGGTTAGGCTTTACTGTTTTCCATTTGCGGCGGTCCTGAAGTCCTGAGATGTATTCTTTTTTCCATCGTCTCCAGAAGACATCAGCGAAGTATTGTACGCGCCTCCATTGAGCTTTGAACAGATCACTGTTTCCAAACTGACCTGGTGGGATTGGTGGGGTCGTAACCTTTTGCGTGAGCAGCATGGCTGGGGTAAGGATGACTGGGTTATCTGGATCTGCAGAAACTGCTGTTAACGGACGAGCATTCACTATTGCAGTGACTTCAGCCATTAAGGTCACTAGTATTTCATGGGTAAGCTTTGCATTCCTGTGTTCTAGGAGCATTGCATCAAGGATTTTGCGCGTGACCCCAATCATTCGCTCCCAGGAGCCAGCCATATGCGATGCATGTGGGGGGTTGAATAGCCATTTGCAGCCAGAGTCTTCAAGAAAGCTGTTTAGTTTGCTGTTGTAGCAGCCCTGTTTGTCTATTTGCAGCTCTTTGCAGGCACCCACAAAATTTGTCCCACAATCGGACCTAAGAAGTTTGACTGCACCTCTGATGGCAAAAAAACGACGCAGGGCATTGATGAATGATGACGTGTCCATTGATTCTATAACTTCAATGTGAATGGCCCGTGTACTCATGCACGTAAATATGACTGCCCATCGCTTTGCATCCGCTTGCCCACCACGCGTTTTTCTGACAGTGACAGACCAGGGCCCGAACACATCAAGCCCTACATGTGTGAACGGAGGGTCAGTGGACAGCCTATCCTCTGGTAGCTCAGCCATAATCTGTTCCTGCTGTCTGCCTCTTAGTTTTCGACATGTCACGCAGCTGAATATCATTTTGCTTATTGCTCTTTTTCCTCCCACAATCCAAAAGCCTGCAGCTCTGACTGCCCCTTCAGTAAAATGTCTGCCCTGATGGCATACTTTCACATGGAAGTGTCTTATAATGAGCTGGGCAAGGTGGTGTTTGGCAGGGATGAGGATAGGATTTGTTTCATCCGAAGTCAACTGTGCTCGTCTTAGTCTCCCACCCACTCTGAGGATTCCATTTGTATCAAGACATGGGTTCAGTTTGCTAAGTGGGCTTGAACTTTTGAGGGGCATACTCTTTTCAAGCTGTCTTATGTCTTCTGCATAGACTTCTCTTTGGACAGTGCGAATGATAATGATCTTAGCTTGATCGAGCTGCTTTTCGGTTAAATGCTCACTACAGCTGTGCCAGCCCTGACAGGTGCCTTCTATGTTCTGCTTAAAGGACTGAACAATGTGTCGGAGTTTAGATATAGTCTTCAGTAGTACATTCCAACTAGAAAACCTTTCGAATCTGGCACTACTGAGAACATCCTTTGCAAGAGTGGTAACACAAGTAGTTACCTCATGACGCAGTTCGTTGTCAGTCTCTGGGTCTACAAGATTAAACGACTCTGCCTGAGATTGACCTATTTCTGACTTGGTAAGAAAAGCAGGTCCACTGAGCCATGTGGAGGTAGAAAGCTGCTCAGCAGGTAATGCGCGCGTGGCATGATCAGCAGGATTTAAGTGAGTGGGCACATAATGCCACTGGTGAGCTTGTGTGGATCGCCTGATGCGTTCCACTCTGTTGTGCACATAGATGTAAAAACGCCTCTTTGTGTTGAAGATGTAACCGAGGACTACTTTGGAGTCTGAATAGAAGCTCACCTGATCAACTGCGATGTCCAGCTCGTCCACGACTAACTCTGCCACCTCGACAGCCAGGACCGCTGCACAGAGCTCAAGTCTGGGTATGGTGATGTCTGGTCTTGGGGCAAGCCGTGCCTTGCCGAGAAGGAAGCCCACTTCATTATGACCATCTCTGTCTGTGAGTTTAAGGTAGGCAACAGCGGCCACTGCCTTGGTAGAGGCATCGCAGAAAACATGGATTTCCTTAGTTACTGCTGCAGAGAGTGGTATTGAGGTGAACATTCTGGGAATCTCAAGTTGTTGTAGATGTTTGAGGGAGTGTTTCCACTGTTGCCACTGTTGTAATTTGTCTTTAGGGAGTTCAGTGTCCCATTCACAAATGTCAGTGGAAATGTCTCTGAGTATGACCCTGCCCTCTACAATGACAGGGACAGCAAAGCCGAGTGGGTCATACACACTATTAACGACTGACAATACTCCACGCTTGGTAAAGGGCTTCTCATTGACGGTTGTTTGGAACCTGAACAAGTCTGTAGACAGGTCCCAGCCCAAGCCCAAGCTTCGCTGCATGGGTGTCTGCCCAAGGTCAAGGCCCTGCATGTCAGCTGCAAGGTCCTCACTTGGAAAAGCATTTGTGATGGTAGGACAGTTGGATGAGATTTTATGCAGGCGTATGTTACACTGAGCCAGCATCTTCTGAGCCCCACAGAGAATGTTGATGGCCTCATCAGTGGAAGGAAATGATTTTAGTCCATCATCCACATAAAAGTGGCGTTCAATGAACTCTCTTACATCATTGCCGTGTTCTTTTTCTCCCTCCATCGCTGTTCGTTTCAGTCCATAAATGGCCACTGATGGGGAGGGGCAGTTCCCGAACACGTGGACTCTCATCCTGAATTCCTGTACTTCTCCATCCAGATCATGGTTTTTGAACCACAAGAAGCGAAGGTAGTTGCGGTGGTCTTCTCTGACAACAAAATTGTAAAACATTTGCTCCACGTCGGCCATGACTGCGTATGGGTCGGACCTGAAACGCATCAGAACTCCCACAAGAGTATTATTGAGATCTGGCCCTTTTAGTAGCACATCATTGAGAGAAACATTGTTGTATTGCACACTTGAATCAAAAACCACCCTAATTTTTCCTGGCTTCTGAGGGTGATAAATGCCAAAACTAGGGAGATACCAGCATTCTTGTTCTGGAGCTAAAGCTGGAGCTGGTTCAGCGTGGCCCTTACTGAAAGTTTTGTCTAAAAACTCAAAGTAATGTTCTTTCATTTCATGTTTCTTTTTCAGTGTTTTGCGGAGCGTCATTAAGCGACTGAGGGCTTGGTCCCTATTGTTGGGTAAACGCTGTCTGGGGGAGCGGAATGGGAGTGGAGCTACCCAATTGTTCGCCTCATCTTTAGTAAAGTCTCTGTGCATAATTTCCAGGAATAATGCATCTTCTACTGAAAGAGCAGTTTTGTCATCATCTGCTGTTTGCTGGAAAATGTGTCTGCCTACTTCTGCTTGTGTCTTCTCGAATTTAGGACAGCTTTCTGTGTATTTGTCTTTTATATAGATTTTGCTTGCACAGGGGCTAAGGGAGGTAGGGCGCCCGTTATTCAGAATGTCTGTCTTGAAAGAGTTTACTGTGGGTTTGTGGGCACCTGAGAGGCAGACATCGCCTACAACCACCCATCCCAGATCGAGGCATTGGGCATAAGGTGCACTGTTTGGACCATTTACCTGACTGCAAACCTTGTGAGCTTGGATGATGTCCCGGCCCAAGAGGAGGAGAATGTCCGCGGCTGGGTCCAGAGGAGGGATCGAGTGCGTGTAGATGAGGGTGAGCTGACACAGCCTCCTTGGTGGGTATCTCATCTCTATTATCTGGAATGTGATCACATTCTGTCAGTGTGGGCAGCACCATGGACACTTCCCCATTTACATCCTGAATAACGAAATTAGTTGCTCTGCGTCCTCCAGCCTCTGACAAACCTGCACATGTTTTCATGGTGTATGGGAGCATAGTGCCTTTCACAATAAACATGTCGAAGAAAGCAGACCTGGCTAAGGATGAGTTGCTTTGATCATCCAACATGGCGTACATCCTCTTTTTCTCTTCAGGATTTGTGCGGGGATACACGTCGACTAAACAAATCTTAGAGCAGGATTTGCCTTTAAGACGTGGGCCACACACCTCTGTGCAAGCAGTTGTGGTTACAGGGCTTGAAGGATCAGACTCCCCGCCGTGGCTTTGAGGCCGGAGGTTAGAGTCCTTGGTTGCCCACAGAGGTGGGCCAGCATGCATGGCAGACACGTGAGCGTCACTATTACATTCCGAGCATTGGATAATGGCTTTGCAATCGTTAGCTCGGTGACCTGTGGAAGAACAACACTTATAACAAATAGCATGTTCTTTGAGGATGCTTTTCCTTTCATCTAGTGTTTTTGACCTAAAACCCCTGCATTTGGCAAGTGAATGAGGCTTGTGGTGAATAGGACATTGTCTGTCTGGGTTGAGAACTGACATTCGAGCTGTGCCATTTGTTTGACTAATATCTGTTCTGTTCACTGCAACCGCACCTCTGTATTTAGTTGGTTTCAACAATGGCTTATCAGGTTTTGGAGCTACTATGTTTGAACTTTGTAACATAAAGCTAGGATCTGTTTTCATTTCTGCATAATCATTTATAAACTGAACAAAATATGAGAAAGGTGGGTAAACTGCACCGTTGTCCCTTTTGTATTTTGTACCCTGTTTCACCCAGGACTCCTGGAGTCCGTAGGGGAGCTTTTCCACTATCGGGTTTATCCCTCTTGGGGTGTCCAGAAAGCTAAGGCCGGGTAGATAATTTTCACTTTGTGCATACTCTAACTCCAACAGGAGATCTGCAAGCTCCTGCAATAAGTGAGTGTCCTTATTAGATATTTTTGGAAAAGACTGTAAGCGTTGGAAAAGTGACGCTTCGACTACCTCTGGAGAACCAAAACTTTTGTCAAGACGTTGCCACAAACGTTGAAGACCTGCGTGTGGGTTGTTCACATGGACCGCTCTGATCCTCAGCGCATGTTGTAGTGACTCCCCGCTGAGCCACTTGGTGAGGAGGTCAAGCTCTTCGCTGAACTTGAGGTTGAGGCCTTCTATGGCGTTGCGGAAAATGGACTTCCAGGACAAGTAAGACTCAGGACGGTTGTCAAAAACCTTGAATCCCGCTGTCAGCAGATCACGGCGTGCTAGATAGGCTGTGAAATCTGAGAGTTCAGTCTGTGGAGGCAATGAAGGTTTAGGCTGGGTTGAAATGTCAGTTTTTCTGTTTATAGGAGGGGACTTTGGTTGCTTCTGATTTACAAAATCAGTGAGATGTTCACCTGGAGAGGAGGCAACTGGTGGTTGACTCTGTCGTAGATGCTGAGCGTCGTTATTACCAACCAGTTGTCCTGTATCAGGCTTTCCGTCTTCATTAACTACCAAGCTGCGGTTAGTGAAGTGAGCGTTCACATAATCTTGAGCGCGTCTGATGGAAGGAGGTGTCTTAGAGGAGACTCCTTGTTCTGTGAGGTCAACGGCGTCATGCTCCTCGTCGGCTGCCGCTTCCAGGACATGAGCTGCGGCGAGCGCTGCTTCAGCCTCACCCTCCTTCTTTAGAGCGTTTAGTGTTGCCTCGATGCGTGCCTTCTCAACCTCCATGTCGATCTGGCGTTTGGCGTACTGTGCTCTAGTGCGGGCGGCTTCTGCTTCTGCTCTGGCTCGGGCTGCAGCTTGACTGGTGGATGAACGACGTGAAGAGCGTAAAGAGCGTGAGTGGCACTCTGACCGGACCACCATCTGGGAGAGAGGCGGTGACGCTTCAGGCTGAGACATCTTGGGTGCTTGATAGGTAGATAATCTTCTTACTCTGCTGCCCTCAGGTGAATGTATGGCTATTCACCCTATGCAGCGAGCTTAACATAAGAGGAGATGGTTCCAGGAACGACAGGACACATCGTTTTGTCTTTGTGTCTTTAACTGAAGACCATTTTTTTCCTCTTTTAATTTGTAAATGGTAATGGACTGATTCTTATATAGCGCTTTTCTACTCTCACGGAGTACTCAAAGCGCTCTATACAACATGCCTCACTCACCCAATCATACCCATTCTCGCAAGCACTTTATCTACACTTAGTGCTTTCTAACGACATTCATACACATTCATACTCCAATGGATGCATCGGAGAGCAAGTTGGGGTTAGTATCTTGCCCAAGGATACTTGACATGCAGACTGGAGGAGCCTGGGATTGAACCACCGACCTTCCGATCAGTAGGTGACCTGCTCTACCTCCTGAGCTACAGCCATTGTAAGACTGTGAACATACAGTAAAATAATACGTAAGCATCAGCATCAACATATTTTGTAAACAAAACAGAAGTTAGCAACATAGCTTTCCTTACGCTTTACATTCACCATAAACATCTTTCCTTATACGTTCAAATAACCTTTTAAGTAACATGAAAGTAACAAATCTTACAGAAAATGAAGTTAGACATTGCTTACTTACAGATTATGGCTCAACAAACTCCCCAACAATGTACACTGGGCTTAAAGTTTCGCAGCTTGTTCTCTGCTCCATGCATTCTCTCCCACTGCCTGCGTGAACTTTGCCTGCTGCTTACAACCCATCACCAAAGGGGGCAGTGTAGTGCACACCAAATAACCAAAGAAGAAGCCACAAACTGAAGGGGTAATACTGCCCACTATTGGGAAACCTGAGAAATGCGCCAGCCAAAGAAACCCAACAAAGTAACAACCGAGGGGCAGAATAGTGCCCATTACTCTGACTTCAGTATGTGGGAGTTTAGGATGTTGAGCTGTGTTCACCACATATACATAAGCGTCATCACTGCTGGATGTGTGCCCTGTCTCCACGTGTGCAGCGCTATCTGTTACTTGATGAACAGTTTGCGGTGGCAGATTTTTCTTCTTCTTCTTTCCACAATGTGTCTCTTTTCTCTTTGAGCGACATTGCTTTGCAAAATGATTGTATTTGCCACAAGAATTACAGATTTTGTCTTTGGCTGGGCAGCCTTGCTCATGAGGATATCTGCCTCCACAGTTTCCACAGCGGTTATTCGGCCGCCATGAGGGTGTCCATTTGTTTCTAGCCGTGGTGTCACGTCCTGTTTTGTGCTGTACTTTATTAACTGCAGCTGTCTTGTCAGCTTCCATCCCTGTAGCTTGCAATTCAGACAGCTCACATGCACGCCCATGATTTAATAGATCATCCAACGTTAAATCGGGTTCTCTGAGTGCTTTTCTACGCAGCTGTGATGATGTACAGCTTTAGATAATTTGTGTTTTGATTCCTGCAGTCATGTCTGCAAACTCACAGTTTTTGGCTAGAATCCTAAGCCTGGTGTGATAGTTGTCCAACGTTTCACCTGATTCCTGCACCGCTTTCCTGAATAGATAAATCTGATACTGCACGTTTTTCTTAGGCACAAAGTATGCTGACAATTTCTGTTTTGTATCTGCGTACTTGTCGCCAACTGTTGCTAACGTGTCGTAAACGTCATGGACTTTTTCACCAGGCACATGCAGCAATAATGCTCTTAATCTCGCATCTCCAGTAATATTCATTGCCGTGGTGTAGTTCTCAAACCTCTGAAGCCATTTCGTCCAGCGAGGTCCGACGGAACCGAGGTCGGTGTCCGTGTCGAAGGGTGGAAGTGAAGTAGCGTGTGCAGCCATGTTCTTGTCTCCTAAGCTCCGGGTAGGGCAACTTCCTTCGTCTTGCTTTGGTTGTAACCTTTACTCTCGTCGCCAATGTAATGTTTGCATGCCTCAAACATTAATGATGACACCTTCAGTATTTCTCAGTTCCATTCTTTAATTCTCAGGCTTGCAGCGGCAACACAGTCTGCAGCGCTAACTTGTTCATCTACCGTTTTCTGTTGTCTCCTTTTTCTATATCCTCCTTCCGCCTTACATTCGACCTTTCAAAATAAAAGTTCTGTAAACATCACAGGTACCACCGTCTTTCCCTCGCCCAGTTTGAGGGCGAGTAGGGGTGGGCGATATAAACGATATCTGATAGAAACAATATAAATTTGGCCAAACATAGAGATTTTGACTATACCGCTCTATCCGATAGCGCATGTTGATGATGTCATCAAGCTGCGCCTGTTTTGGTCGAAAGCATAGCGGCAGCTAAAACCATTAAAATCTGCAAATTATCGCGGGCGACAGTCATAGCAAAGAGATGAAGCACTTTTGAAATATGGGGAAATATCAAACTTTCAACTTGCTCTCCTCTGATACTTGCTCCTCTTTTACTCCTGTTACATTACAAGACATCAGAGGCCTGCTTTGTCATATAAAACAGACTTCAAGCCCCCTTGATGTCCTTCCATCTTCATTTTTCACTAGTGTGTTTGATTCAATTGGCCCCTGTATTGTGGAAATGATAAATACTTCTCTTCATACTGGCTCAGTCCCCAGCTTCTTTAAACAAGCTATTGTTGAGCCAATATTAAAGAAACCTCAGCTGGATCCATCTCTTCCTAACAGTTATAGGCCAATATCCAAATTGCCCTTTATATCGAAAAATTTTAGAAAAAGTAGTACTAGAACAACTTAACTATTTCCTGGATAAAAATGCTGTTATGGACACTTTCCAGTCTGGTTTTCGTAAATTGCATTCCACTGAAACGGCCTTACTTAGAGTATCTAGTGATATCTTGATGGTAGCAGACTCTGGAGAGTACACAGTGCTAGTCCTGTTGGATCTCAGCTCTGCTTTTGACACTGTAGATCACAGTATCATGATAAACAGACTCGAGAACTTGTTTGGGATTACTGGTGTTGTTTTAAAATGGTTTATATCATATCTGTCTGAGAGATCTTTTACTGTTTGCATGAATCATGTCACATCACAATCAACAGTTTTGCCGTGTGGGGTACCTCAGGGATCTGTCCTGGGTCCAATTCTCTTTTTACTTTATGTATTTCCCCTAGGCCAAATTATTAAGCGCTATAAATATGTCTCCTATCATCTCTATGCTGACGACATCCAACTATACTGTTCCTTCAAAATGTCTGAGTTTTATAAATTGTCTAATTTAAGTAATTGCCTGACAGAAATCAACAAATGGTTATATGACAATTTTCTCCAACTAAACTCTGATAAAACAGAAACTCTAATTATTGCTCCAGACCACATGGTCCCAGAAATTAGACAGCATATCAGCTTCTTAGACCCTTCTGTAAAATCAAGCCTTAGAAATCTCGGTGTCATATTTGACAGCTCGATGTTGCTCGAGCAGCACTCTAAGCAGCTGGTCCGAAACTGTTTTTATCATTTACGTAATATCTCTAAACTCAGACTAATGGTATCAAAGCTTGAACCTGAGATGATTATTCATGCTTTTATTTCTTCTCGTTTAGACTATTGTAATGGCCTTTTTACTTGTTTTAACAAATCAGCCTTAAATCATCTTCAGACTGTGCAGATTGCTGCAGCACGTCTCTTAACAGGCACAAAGAGAAGATCACATATCACTCCAGTCTTGGCCTCCCTTCACTGGTTGCCTGTAAATTTTAGGTTTCATTTTAAAATTTTACTTCTAACCTTTAGGGCCCTACATGGTCAGGCTCCTCAATATTTATCTGACCTGCTGAAACCACATACATCTTCTCGGGCTTTAAGGTCATTAGATCAGAGACTGCTGGTGGTACCGCGCACTCGTTTTAAAACTCGTGGTGATCGGGCCTTTCAGACTGCGGCACCACGGTTGTGGAATTCTCTCCCGCTGTCTCTTCGCTGCACGGACTCCATTGATTCTTTTAAGAAAAAGCTGAAGACATTTTTATTTAGAAAAGCATTTGATTAATTTCTTCTTATGCTGTTTTTATAGTTGTATTGTTTTACATTGTTTTATTTACTGTTATATTGTTTTTATATTCCCATTTCCTGTGTTGTAAAGCACTTTGTGATTTTTATCTGTGAAAAGCGCTATATAAATAAATTTTACTTACTTTACTTACTTACTCTCAGTATATTAATAACTAACCTCGTATTGTGGATTAATAATCTCAGTTGTTCTCCTGACTGAAGTTTGGCCCGTGTATAGCATCCTGCTATGCAATTGCATTTGTCCCTGACCACCAGAATCAGTCACGTTAACTTTTAATGAGTGGAAAAAAGTTGGCGTTCATCCTCCAGCTTCACTGTGCTAATGTTATGCTAACATAGCTGTGTCGCTAGCAATCACGTAGCACATCATTATATACCAGGTAATCCAACTTCAGTAACCCTACAAACGCCTCTGCTGTTTAGTTTTCTGTCTTCATTTATGTTGGAAGTGGTAGCAGAGCTATACGTTTTAATTAGTTTCAAAAGTCTCTGTCAGAACATGGTATGAAAGGTGGAAACTAGCGAGCTAACTTCTTGTTAACTTCTAACTCCGTTAAATTTAATAAATTCTGTTTTCATGGATGTAAAATGTAATTGTTACACCAGATAAAGCAGCAACGCTGATGATTTAATTAAAGATGAAAGAATTTAGACCGTTTTTAACTCTTAGTGTTCGTTTGACTTTGGGACCTGAAATAGACAGAGTTTTGGACCCAGATTACTCCGCGAAGCTCCTCACTACAGCAGCCGTAATGCTCTGACAATCCATCAAGCAGTGCGGCTTACCAAAGTTGTGCTAAAACATTTTTTTAACGTTTTTTAAACAATTTTTGCACGCAGAAATCGGTTCGAGGTCACCAGAATTCATACATAAGGCACACTCTCGATTTTTGAGAAAATTAAAGGATTTTTTTGTGTGGAAAATACGTTATACAGAAGAAAAGAATATATATCAGTGATTAGAGCTGGGCGATAGAACAATAACGATATGTATTGCGAAATACCTTTTTCTCAATAGAAAAATTAAACTATTGCGATAGACCTCATCTCTCTCTCTCTTCCTCTCTTATAAAAACGAATAGCCAATACAAATTAAGTAGTGCAGAGCTTAACCAATCACAGCCGCAGCGTCACGTCACGTAACTTGTTACGTACAGCTCAAGTGCCAAGCCGCGCATGTGTATTTGTTTGGGAAGCAGCCCGCCGCCGTGCGGCCGGGTAATGGAGAAAATGAGTGTTCCGACTAGAGAAAAGTCTAGGTGACCAAGTTACCGAAGAGAGCACAGATGACGGCTCCAATGCCAGAGAGATTGTCGAAAGGAAAGACCAGAGAAGTTCCGTAGTGTGGAGGTATTTCGGCTATTTGAAGTCTGACAAAAAACAGAGTAACGCGCACTGTAAATTGTCGTCGAAAACAACCAGGGGAATCCCTGTGAAGCAGCAACAGTCAATTGAGTCTGCTTTCTCCAGCGTCTTACCATATGAGAAAAAAGCTAAGAGACATAGCAACATAACGAATGCCATAGCTTACTGTCTTGCTAAAGACATGCTACCAATAAACACGGTAGACAATGAAGGATTCAAGCAGCTAATTAAGGTAATGGATCCTCGTTACCAACTCCTTGAACATAAACATGTCTCTCAGACAGCGCTTCCAAAGCAATATTATAAGTTAGTCAATTTTGTCTCTTCTTCTGTAAAATAAACTAAGATTTATTTTTAGAATTAATATTTTGTTTCTAAGTGGAACTGACAATTTAGTAGTCTGTTTTGTTTGTTCTATTTTGAAACTTAAAGGCTTTAGCGGCTACTTTTTGTGTAGTTTGTAATATTTGGCCTTAATTTTGCCTAAACTGAAGCCTCATTTTAAGTACATCTGCCCTGTTGAACTTATTATGGGAAATAAATATTTAAATCAAAACAAGCTGCTGATTATTTCACATTTTACTTGTGAGCAACAGCACATTTAAATCTTACATATATAGTTATTTGGCTTATATCGTGATATATATCGTTACCGCACATACTTCAAATTATATTGCGATATGGATTTTAGGCCATATCGCCCAGCCCTACTCAAAAGGTCTCATCAAGTCCCGATTTAATTCGATTTATGCCGTGTTATCAGTGTTTGCATTGATAGCATGGCTGTGGTGTCATATCAGTGTATGCTCTTGGTGTTTGCTGATATCAAACTGTGGTATGAGGACCACTGTGGGTTAATCTTTGTAGTGATACTCACTCCTTTTTTTTATTTAGACCTGGTTTATTTCTGGTATAGTTGAATATTTGTATATAATCCCCGCAGCTGTCAGACTCTATAACAGGGGTCACCAGCCTTTCTTAAAGCTGAGAGTTAGATAAAACTGTGAACAGTTTGGTTCATCTTTAGTTATATGGTTCTATCCAGCATATTCTATCTTGATATGCTGTCTTATCACAGGCTAATTTTTCAAAAATATTAACAATGATTTATGCAAGGAAAGGGCTACATACAACTCTTTATTTCTATTAATGTCTTACTTCATTCCTACCTGATTGACATGTTTAGGAATTATGAGTGATTGGCTCACTGTAGTGGTAAAAGTTGCTACCAATCAAATTATGATATGTTAAAGTTAAAACAAAACACAACTGACTGTTTTATATTATATCTAATATATATTATGTAATTATCCTTATAATTACAAAATGTTTTATGTAAGATTTATGTTTTGTAATTTAAATCTGACATCACAAAAGTATTTTAGAGTTTGAATATTTTGTAATTTTTTGTAATTTTGTAACTGCAGTACACATAATACTAATTTTGAACAATTTTGTCCAGGTTCCTTGACACCAGGGACTCCTCTAGGACCATCGCGTTCAGTTACAGAGTCGGTGTGTCCACGGTGTGCCAGATCATCCCCCAGGTAGCGACGGCCATCTGGGACTGTCTAGTGGACGACTTCATGGCTGTGCCTTCACCTGGAGACTCATAGAGAAAGTATATACAGTGGTCCCTCATTTATTGCAGCAGGGTTTCTCAGAATAACTAGCCCCTCGCCACACACTTTATACACTTTATTTATTTATTTATTTTTTACACACACACATGAAGATTAGTCACAGTTCTCACAAGTTGATTCTCACAGTGCAAACCTTTGTAGATTTCAAAACGTAAAAGTATCATTATGCCGTGTTTTTTCTTCGTCTGCCTGCCACTTTTGTGCACCTTTTTCCCTCCAGGAGTGATGTCCATAATCCAATGAGATTATCACATGACATTTATGAACGAGGATATTTCTTTTTAACTGTTTTCAATTTAACGTAATATTTAGGTGTTTCTTAGTTTTAGACTAGTTGGTTAGTCTATTTCAATGTTTTAAACCATATCCCAGGTTTTTACTTCACCATTTATGGAGTTTTAACAAGCAAATAAAAGACAGAGCTTAATTCTGTAAAGATTAGATGAAAAATACTCAAAGGATAAATTCAATTGGTTTATTATTTTGTTACATAAGTTGAAAAAAGTAAAACAAGTAACTACAGAAACAACATAAAAGGAAACTTAAACAATCAAATAAATAAATGAAGGGGGGGGGGGAGAAAACCCCAACAATCCCCTCTGAGCAAGCACTAGGCAACAGTGGGGAGGAAAAACTGCCTTTTAACCGGCAGAAGCCTCCAGCAGAACCAGGCTCAGGAGGGGGCAGTCAACTGCTGGGACTGGTTGGGGGGGGTGAGGGTGGAAAAAAAGAAAAAAGATTAAGAAGGTAGGGAATATGTGTTAGGAGAGAAAGGGAGAGGGGGGACAGGAGAGGTGAAAATTAAGATGGATCACAGGTGGAGGAGGACGAGGCTAAATCATCTGAATAACCAGCAGACGCCTCTTTTCTTCATTTCCAGGTATTTTTCCATGAGCGCTTTTTTCTCCAGGATAAGGGTTCTCAACTGATCGTTTGTTTCTGCATTTTGCTCCTCGAGTTGCTTGCATCTTTGCTCCATTTCTTTTAATCCTGCTTTTTCTTTTCTAGGCTTTTCTTTCGGGTCTTCGTATGTTGCCTCCTCCATTGGATTTGCCTTGCACATGTCTGTATTTCTCTCTTGTTTTTTCTTGTACATCTCTTCTATCAGATCAATTTTTCTCTTGAATACTTGATGCATAAGCAGCAGGTATTCATATTTTTTCTCTTGTTGTTGCTTTTGTGCCTGCATTTCACTTATTTGGCTCTTCAAGTCACTGACCCTCAACAACATCTCATTCATGAGCTCTGAGTGTTCTTTCCTCATTCCATCGATCGTACACTGCATCTCTGAACATTGTCTTTCCAGTATTTCCTTTTCTCTTTCCAGGTCAGGTGTTTTCTCCCTCATTTCATTACAAAATTCTCGCAGTTCTAGATTCCTTCTCTCAAAGTCCTGGAGAATACGTTTTTCTTCTTCCTGTTTCTCTTTTTCTTCAAGAAGCTCTTTATTTTTGCACTCTGTTTCATCAAACCTGACTTTCAGCTCTACGTACATTTCCCTCATGGCTTTGAGTTTGTCCTCCATTGGTATTTCTGTTTCTCTTTCCAGTTCAGGTGTTTTGTCCTTCATTTCATTACAAAATTCTCGCAGTTCTAGATTCCTTCTCTCAAAATCCTGGAGAATACGTTTTTCTTCTTCCTGTTTCTCTTTTTCTTCAAGAAGCTCTATATTTTTGAACTCTGTTTCACCAAACCTGACTGCCAGATCTACGCACATTTCCCTCATGTCTTTGAGTTTGCGCTGCAGTCGCATTGTCTTTTTTCTTTCCAGTTCAGATGTTTTTTCCATCATTTCATTACAAAATTCTCGCAGTTCTAGATTCCTTCTCTCAAAGTCCTGGATAATACGTTTTTCTTCTTCCTGTTGCTTTTTTTCTTCAAGAAGCTCTTTCAGTTTGTGCTCCATTTGTATTTCCTGTTCAGTCTTCTGTTGGCGGATTTTTTCAATTGTTTTCTCAGCTTCATCGAGCTTTCCTTGAAGTATCTGTATCTCCTCAATAGTAGCTTTCTTTCCTTGAAGCTGGGCAGATGTTTCTTTTAATTCAGCACTCTGTGTTCCCGATGAAAAAATACGGGAAAAAAAATTCTTTCGTCCTTGACCAAACTTCATTCCCTCATTAATAATTTTTATATCAGGCTGCCGTTGCTGTTTTCCTTCCAGGTCTTTATTTCGTGCTTCCAATTGTCTGCACTTCTCCTCTAGTTGAAGCTTCTCTTCTTCAATTTGTTTAACTTTGTCATGGAGGTCAGAGTTTTCCTTCTGACTTTCCTGTAATGCCCTTTGGATTGATAAGACAACATCCATGGTTATTTCTCCTGAAGAGATTGGCTGGCCAGACCACGAAGGAGAGGCAGCATTATTTATTTTTCTTTGTCGGCGTTTTCGTCCCATGTTGGAGCCTGTGCACAGTGACTCTGAAAAGGCTTAGAAATATTTGCAAATGTATCTCGTGTTGAACGTTTGAAGTCTGCGAACAAACTGTTTTAAAATTGCTGCTTCTGATCCCTATTTATAGACTTCAGAACTTCAAAGGATCAAAGGTATTAATGATGTCACATCTTGTGACATCATCATTCCGTAAGCCAATCAGATTGTCACATGACATTTTAAAATGGGGATGTGTTTTTTTTTGTTTTTTTGTTTTTTTTTAAAGTTTTTTTGGAGTTTTCACCATTTGCTCCAGGAGCTGCGCCTGGATGACGGCCGCTTTCAGCGGTACTGTAATGTTTGCATGCCTCAAACATTAATGATGACACCTTCAGTCTTTCTCAGTTCCATTCTTTAATTCTCAGGCTTGCAGCGGCAACACAGTCTGCAGCGCTAACTTGTTCATCTACCGTTTTCTGTTGTCTCCTTTTTCTATATCCTCCTTCTGCCTTACATTCGACCTTTCAAAATAAAAGTTCTGTAAACATCACAATCACCTCCTTTTTTTTTTCTTTAACAAACTTAGGTACTCAGTGAGGTGAATTATTAATCTGAACCTATGATAACAACACCTAATAAAATTACTGAACGTTCTTATTACTTGAGTTTCTCCACACCTAAACATCACTTAAACAGCACTGCATTTGCGCAGATCTCTGACTAATCACTATCAACATTAAACACTAGAATACTGGTTACAGTGTTAGATTCAGGAACAACAAACATGTTACACGCAGCGTAACCTTTAACGGGTCACTCAGATATTCAAGTCTTAGATCTGATGTAATCAGACAGATGCATAGGTACGCGTCTGTTTGATCTGACTGGGTATCTGGGCTTGTCTGTCAAGGCGGGGTCGACATGTCGTCCAGGTGGGGCATCTTCAAGTCCATGTCTGATTTTCTTGAAGCATGAGGCATTGCTGACAATTGAGTGTCCATCCCTTGTAGCTGTAATTTCAGAACCCTTAACTTTAGTCACTTTATAGGGTTTTGCATTGTATGGTGTGGATAATTTGTTGTGCTTGGGTTGGCGATGCAGCACTGTGTCACCCAGTCTGACGCGACGAGTTGCATCTGCGATCACCTTCATCTTGATCTTTGCACTATCATCCCTTGTTCTCACTTCAGCATCTGAACACTTCCGTGGAGTGGTGTTAACGAAAGGGAGCTTGGTGTATAGCTGGCGTTGAAACAGTATTTCAGCTGGTGAGCTTGCTGTTGTGCAATGAGATGTAGATCTGTACTCACGAAGAAAGATGTTTAGTTGCTGTCTCCATGGTGTGCCCTGCATCTCGGCAACTCTCAGTGCTTTGCATAGGGTTCTCGTAAATCTCTCAGCAATGGCGTTCGCCTGAGGCCAACAAGGTGTGATTTTTGCGATGATGAAATCCTAGGTAGTCTGCAAACTGTGAGAAAGCCTCACTGTTAAAAGGAGGACCATTGTCAGTTTTTACTGTCCTTGGGATTCCAAACATGGAGAACACTTTGTCAATGACTGGGATAACAGAAGATGCTGATGTTGAGCGTACACTTTCAACGACTGGATAGCGAGAATACTCGTCTGTGATAACGAGCAGGTATTCCCCCGTAGGGAGTGGTCCATAAACGTCTGCACTGACACTGTGCCAGGGCGTTTCGGGTAATGGTGACGTCTGCAGAGGGTCAGTGTGTGTGACAGGTGTGCTAGCTTGGCATGGCAGACAGTTTTGAACTGCAGATTCTGCTTTCCGATCAATCTCTGGGAACCATACTTTGGTACCTAGCAGCGCTTTGGTCTTGACGATACCCTGGTGCCCTTCGTGTGCCAGTTGTATTGCTCTTTCTTGTAGGACAGTTGGAATAACTATCCTCGTGCCTCTGAGTATGAAGTCAGATGAGTCAGCTACTGTTAGTTCACTTTGAACATGTTTGAATGATTTCAAAATGTCAGCATGCTGGGATTTATCTGTTAGATGCCACGTGTTGTTCCTGATGTGACCGATGACTTCCTGCAGAACCTGGTCTTTCAGAGTCTCTGTTTTTATCTCGTGAAGTGTCATGGCTTTTGGAGTGATAAGAGAAGAACTTGACATACTCTTCTGCAACCTTACATGCACGAGCACTTTCATTCTCCTGTGTTGGCACTGGATGACGTGACATAAAGTCAGCTGGATTATCAGCACCTTTTCTGTATTCCACTCTGAAGTTATATGGCTGAAGTCTCAGTCCCCATCTTTCTATTCTGGCAGGTGGTTTTGATCTTGGGTTATTCCAGATGATTTTGAGTGCCTTGTGATCGGTCACCAGTGTGAATGGATGTCCATAAACATAGAAATGGAAATGTTCGCAACTGCACACAATGGCGAGTGCTTCTTTCTCAGTCTGCGAGTATCTCGTTTCCACATCACTCAGTGCTCTGCTTGCATATGCAATAATGTGCTTCATCCTCTTTTCATCTTTTTGACAGAGGATGGCGCCCAGTCCTACTGGACTAGCATCAACAATCAGTTCAGTCTGTCTGCTGGGATAGAAGTAGGACATCGTCGTGTCGCTTGTGAGACTGACCTTGAGTGCCTGCAACGCAGTTTCTTGGTCTTGACCCCATGTCCAAGGGGTGGCCTTGTGTGTGAGCCTGCGCAGTGGCTCAGAGATCGATGAGAAGTCTCTGATGAACCTTGAGCAGTAATTGGCCATGCCAAGGAGACTTTTGATGTCAGCAGGTGTTTTTGGGTTGGGAGCGTGTTGAACTGCTGCAACCTTTTTAGGATCTGCTGAAACGCCACCTGCAGAGAAGATGAAACCAAAAAACTCAAGTTTTGTTTTATTAAATTCACACTTTTCTCAATTCAGAGTAAGACCTGACTCTGATAGTCACTTAAAGAGAAAGATTGCTGTCATGATCAGCCTGGTCCCTGCCAAAGACTATAATGTCATCACTGAGATTTTTGACTCCGTTCAGTCCTTGCAGCGTCTGATAAATAGCATTTTGGAAGACTTCAGCTGCAGAAGAGACTCCAAAGCTCAGTCTTTTATTGCGCCGAAATCCCAGATGAGTAGTGAACGTCGTAATGTAGCGGCTGTCAGGGTGTAATTCAAATTGGTGGTATCCTGCCCCGAGATCAGATTTTGAGAACACCGTAGATCCATTCAGCTCATGGATTACATCATCAATCGTGGTCGTGACGTTCTCGTTCGATTGCAGTGTTTGCTTGTCTCATGTCCACACATATCCGTACGTCGTCCGGATTCTTTGGTTTTGGCAGTGTTACAATGGGTGAAACCCACGGTGTTGGTCTGGTAACCTTTTCAATCATGTCATCAGCTTCTAATTTCTGAAGTTCGTCCTCCACTTTTTGACGTAAATGAAAAGGAACACGTCTGTGTGGTTGACAGGTTGATTTTACATCTGTGTTTATGTGCAGTTTCACTTGAAAATCTTTGAGTTTTCCAATTCCCTGGAAAAGTTCTGGGTGTTGTTCTACTAGCTTGTCTGCAACAGAACGTTGAGACTGAGAAGAGACCGCAATGACAATATGGAGGAGTCCCAAGGCTTTTGAGGTTTCAAAACTCAAAAATATTGAAACCTCCTCCTTTAATGACGAAGAAGGAACACCTAACTGTTTTGTCTTGTTTTTCCACACTGCACCTGAATGCACCACACACAGGGAGAGACGTAGATGAGTGGTATGGGTAAATCTTGATGTCTGTAGAAGTCAACGTAGGACGTGGTGTCAGTTTGTTGTAGGTAGCTTCAGTTAAGCAGTTAGCAGTGGCCCCAGAATCGATTAGCACCGGTATCTGGGTGCCCATTACTCTGACTTCAGTATGTGGGAGTTTAGGATGTTGAGCTGTGTTCACCACATATACATAAGCGTCATCACTGCTGGATGTGTGCCCTGTCTCCACGTGTGCAGCGCTATCTGTTACTTGATGAACAGTTTGCGGTGGCAGATTTTTCTTATACTAGTTTTCTTATACTAGTTTTCTTTTCTTATGCTAGTGCCGTACAAGTAGCGCGAAAAACAAACTTCAAAGTAGCGCTACGCGTTCAGCGGGAGGCGTGGATGGCGAGCGGCAATAAACTTGCGAAAAGCAAGTTATGCTCAACTCCACCGGTGGAATCGGACAGCGTGGAAAAGTGTGAAAACATCCATGATCACCAACGGATTTCAAAGGGGTGGACTGCTGCATGGTGGAGAGGAGGACACCGCCACGGCCCTTCTGAGGGTGTTCGACTCTGACACTGCCAACGAGGATTTGTTTGGTTTTAAAAGTGACAATGAAGGAGAGAAGCGGAGAGTGGATGACGTAGCCATCCTGAGCCTTTTCGTATCCAACACTGGAGAAGAGGACTTTGGTGGTTCCCTTTCAGTCGATTCACTCGGTACAACACATAAGTATGGGATATCACGCCCTCGCGTGTCCTGGCTGAAGAAACCTTTAATCACGCCTTTAAGGCAGATGACGTGTGATGACACACGCACGGCCCCGCCTGCACATATAGCCGCTGTCATCACAGTCATCCCTCAGTTCTTACGCTCTTCACCTCGCTGAGAACACCTCTGCTGAGTTGGGCTGGCTAGCTGCTGCTGGTTAGCTCCCTTGTCTGCCGACTTGAACTTAGCCTAACTGCCCCTGTTGGTGTTAGCCTCCACCGCGCAGTTGGTGTGTAGGCTGCCCGCGGTGCGCTAATTTCAAGTTTTCCCGTGCAGCGTTTTGCTTTGTGTTTTGGAATGTACTCCAAACCGAAGTGAGCAAAGCAGAAATCTTCTGTTCTCCCCTGTCCTCAGGGATGCGGTTTCTCTTTGCACAACAGCGACCAGCACGATGCCTGCCCTGTCTGCCTGGGGATCATCCACTCTAGGAGAGCGTTGACGGAGCCCGAAGCCTGTGCGTTTTGTCGCCAGCTCCGGCGCTCGACCCTGGAAAGACGGGTGACGTTTGTGGAAAAAGTGCTGGGACGCTCGGCTGTCGCACGGCATGACCCTCTCCTTTCCGAGTCTGGAGCCCCGGCTTCGTCCGAGTCCGAAGACGAGGATTTTCCGGTTGATGTCCCCACAATTAGCTGGGCTGACCACATGGAATATGTTAACGGGTTAGCCGATGATGAGCCGGAACCATGCAGGAGCGCTCCCCAGGACGATGATGACGTGCTGGACATCGGCCTGGACATCCATGGTTTGTCGGAGGATGAGCAGGAGAGCTCATTGTCGGCCCAATGTACCGCCGCTGCTGCTCCGGTCGGCAACGATGACACCTCTCTTTTCTCCCTGTTTCACCGTGCTGCTGAGAAGCTGCAGGTGGACTGGCCCTCTCCTCCGCCAGCTCAGAAGCCGTCGCGGTTCGCGGGGTTTTTCCTCCCACAGGAGCCCGCAACGGCCAAAAACTGCCTTCCCATGTCCCCAGACTTTCTCTGCGAGCTAACAGCATCATGGGACAAACCTCTGTCTACCCGCGTCACTGTGCCCGGCTATGGACAGTACATGGAATTGGACGGCGCCAAGGGGGCTGGCTTAGCTAACCCACCCCCTATGGAGCGGTCTCTGGCTGCTTATCTGGCCCTGTCCCATAACCATGGTGTCGGCGGCCCCGCAACTCTGCCGTCCAAGCACTGCAGATTCTCTGCTTCGCAGCTGGAGAAGATTTATCGAGCTCAGGCCGGGCCTGCTCGCGCCATGAGCTCTGTCACCATGCTCCAGATGTACCAGGCAATGTGCCTGACGGAGCTCGGATCGCTGGTTCCTGATGACAGCCCGCTGGCACCTCTTCTTAACGAGGTCAGAGTCGCCACAGATTATATCCTCCGTGCGTCTCGCTGTGCAGCGCTCTCCCTGGGCAGAGGGATGGCTTCGACAGTAGTGGCGCAGAGGCACCTGTGGCTGACCCTCTCGGACGTCCCGGATAGGGACAGGGCTGTATATCTGGACGCACCAGTGTCTGCGGCTGGGTTATTCGGACATTCACTTGAAGCCAATCAGGCTAGATTCGATCTGAGGAAGAAGCAGACGGAAGCTCTGCGCGACATCATCCCTAGACGTCAGCCCAAGCCCAAGCCCACAGCTAGCTCTCACAGGCCCGCCGCTCCTCTGCCGTCTGGCAAGAGACCGGCGCCCACTGTTGAAGTGGGTGTGCCGCCAGCGAGAGCACATCCTCCGGCCTGAGCTCCACGCCAGTCGGCCTGGAGCAAAGGCCCACCCTCGGGCCCCCGGCGGGACCCGACGCCCAGGAGGAAGAAGCCTCAGCCCTCCATGGTTTCGAGTGGAGAGGGGGTCCAGCAGCAGGGAGACGCTGTTTTTACCCCTCTGTTGCCGCACAAGAGGTGCCGCTTAAGTTATGTTCAGGTTGTCAGCCCCAGAAGGCGCTGCACCTTCCTAACACTGTCTGTTGTGCCCCAGAAAAGGTGCCTCCAACAAAATGTATAAATGTACATGTTTCCATGTTACAATCAATAAAGAGTGTTGTTTATTCTCAAACAATCAAATACTCAGCCTGCAGGCAGAATGAGCCAGGTCAGGCAGGTGATGCAGTCCCCTGCAGACACACTGGGGGGCGACAACGTCCCGTCGACGGTGCTGCAGGTCAGCCGGCTGGCTGCTCACTTCCCTCAGTGGCGCGCTTGCGCCCCCTCTCCGTGGGTGCTGTCGCTACCCGATCCGTACCGGAAACCCGATCCGTACCCCGCATGCGCAAATCTTACGTCACTTCCTCTCTTTGCCAACATTGCGACATTCAATATATTTGAATGACACGGTTAGCGCCCAGTTAGCTCCTAGCATTTCTCAACAGCTCTGCCTCCTTTTCGACTACCGGGACATTTAAACAATGGATAATCCGTATCCGCAACAAATTCACGCTTTTCTCCTCAACAGAGAGCGTTCCCTGATTGAACAACAGCGCCGTAAAATAAGAAGAATGGTGCCTAATTACAGAGTTAATAATACAGACTTTGTAATATGTCACGTGAAGATTCAGCAGCCAGATGAAGTGTTTACTGGCAATTGACAGTGATAGTGGACATCATCATCACTATTTCAACAATCCTCTCCACACAGACAAGCATAAACACACTCGATTATCACTAAATCAAATTTAACACACGTTTGTAATGATGCTAATTCAGTTTACAATAGGGTTCATTCGCTCAGTCAGCAGGTGGCGGTATCCTGGTACACTGGGGAGTACACTGCCATTAAACGAACAGAAGAAGAAGAAGAAAACCCCTGCACATGCGCGGTACGGATCGGGTAGACCCGATTTGTACGGTCCGACTTTGCACATGCTCAGCAAGGATGGGGAGTCCCGATCTGTCATTATCTTTTTATTTTTTTTGTTTTTGTCTACATTATATTAAATGTTTCATTATCGGAAACATTTTAAGAGATACTTATTATTCTTAACATCTTAACAGATACTCTGACCTGTAACTATCGTAAAACGCTTCGACCGGAAGTAGACACCTTTCGCGCATGCGGGGTACCGATCGGGTTTCCGGTACGGATCGGGTAGTGACAGGTGCTGCGAACCGTTGCCATGGGTTACCGGTTGCAGTTCCGGGTCAAGCCGCCTCGTTTCCAAAGAGTCGTAAACACGACTGTCAACACCGAGGCGGCCATGATACTCAGAGAGGAAATAAAGGCGCTATTGCAGAAAAGAGCAATACGAGTGGTCCCCGCTTCGGAGACAGACAAAGGTTGGTACAGCTGTTATTTTGTTGTTCCGAAAAAAGGGGGAACGCTTCGTCCCATCCTCGACCTGCGAGTCTTGAACACGTATCTACGAACGTACAGGTTCAAGATGCTAACACTCAGACAGCTCTTGAAAGCGGTCGGCCCGGGAGATTGGTTTGCAACAATCGATCTAACAGATGCTTATTTTCATGTGGTTATACACCCGAAACACAGGCAGTTTCTGAGGTTTGCATTCGAGGGCGTAGCCTACGAATACCTAGTGCTGCCGTTCGGGCTCTTGCTCGCTCCTCGCACCTTTACGAAATGTGCCGAGGCAGCGCTAGCGTCCCTCAGAGAGAGAGGAATCCGCATCTTAGCCTACCTAGACAACTGGGCTCTCGTAGCTTGCTCCAGAGAGCAGGTGGAGACACAGCTGTCCCTGGTTCTGTCACACATTCAGACACTGGGGTTCTCTGTGAACTTTCAAAAGAGCTCGCTAATCCCGAGTCAGCAGATTACTTTTCTCGGTTTGAAAATATGCTCGCTTACCAGCCGCGCACGTTTGTTGGAGCACAGAGTGGCCGCGTTTCATCGCTGCCTTGCTCAGTTTCAGTTGGGACGCAGACTGCGTTTCCAGACAATATTAAGCTTGTTGGGCATGATGGCATCTATGATCGCCGTAGTGCCACTTGGACTGTTAAAAATGAGAGCGTTTCAACGCTGGACTCTCTCTCACCGTTTGTGTGCATCGCGTCACCTCCGGAGGAGGCTGCCAGTAACTGCGTCTTGCATGCTAGCTCTCCGTCCTTGGAGGGAGCCCGGGCTGCTCCTGTCTCGCTCTCTGCTGTTGTGGTGCAGTGTTCATTTTCTGTCTCTAAGAGCCACCCATGTCCCGGGCCACCTGAACCTGGGGCCGGACCTTCTCTCCAGGGGGAGTCCTCTGGTGAGAGAATGGAGGTTACACCCTTTAATAGTGGCTCAGATTTGGGACCTATTTGGCAAGGCGCAAATAGATATTTTTGCTTCCAGGGTAAATACTCACTGCCCCCTGTTCTTCTCCATAATCGACCACGATGCACCCTTGGGCTTGGACGCGCTAGCGCACCAATGGCCAGACGTGCTCCTGTATGCATTTCCCCCAGTGGAAATGATATCTCCAGTTCTAGAGAGAGTGCATCGGCATTCCCCCTCTCTCTGATTCTAGTGGCCCCTTGGTGGCCCACAAGGTCGTGGTATGCAGAGATAATCAGCCTGCTAGCAGCGAGTCCTTGGCAGCTTCCTCTCCGCAGGGATCTCCTCTCTCAGGCGGGAGGAGAAGTGTTTCATCCGCGCCCAGATCTGTGGCGCCTTCATGCTTACCTGCTGAGAGGTTAAACGTGATTGCTAAGGGTTTGCCACCTAGTGTGATAGCGACAATTCAGAGCGCTAGGGCCTCATCTACTAGAGGCTTGTACGCTTACAAATGGCGCGCCTTCGAGCAATGGTGCCAGGACCGCCACACTCTCCCATTTCAGTGCTCTATTGTGGATGTTTTGACATTCCTGCAGGAGCTGCTGGATAAGGGCCTTTCATTTTCGATAATTAAGGTTTATTTAGCAGCTATATCTGCTTGTCATATTGGCTTTGACGGGGTGACACTAGGTGCACCCTCGCCATACGTTTTCTGAAAGGAGTTCGCCGGCTGAGGCCCGTGCTTAAGTCCAGTGTCCCTGCTTGGGACTTGTCTTTGGTGCTGGAGGCCCTTTGCAGCCCCCCGTTTGAACCCATTGAGTCTGTGGATATGAAATTTCTTTCATATAAGACTGCATTACTTCTCGCTTTGGCTTCGGCAAAGCGAGTGGGTGACCTTCATGCGCTCTCTGTGCATCCCTCCTGCACACAGTTCTCTTCTGATGGCCACAAGGTCGTATTGCGTCCAAATGCTGCCTATTTTCCCAAGATCATGCCTGCATCTTCTAGCTCAATGGAGTTTGAGTTGCTGAGCTTTTGCTCCCCTCCTTTTGCATCTGAGGAGCAGAGGAGGATGCATTCTCTTTGTCCAGTGCGTGTGCTACGCACCTACATTGAGCGCACTCAGAATGTGCGTTTATGTGACCTGCTGTTTGTCTGCTTCGCTAATCCAAATAGAGGTAGAGCTCTGTCCAAACGGAGGCTGTCCCACTGGATTATAGAAGCTATCTCACTGGCATACGGCACCGGTGGTCTTGCTTTGCCCCACGGGGTGAGAGCTCATTCCACCAGGGGCATGGCAACCTCATGGGCTCTTTTTAAAGGGGTGCCTGTAGCTGATATTTGTGCGGCAGCTAGTTGGGCATCAACGCACACTTTTGTGCGGTTTTATCGGTTGGACGTTACAGCCCTTTCGGTCGCTCATGCTGTCCTTTCTGCTGGGTCTACCACTCACTAAGGATGTGGTGGTCCGATTCTGGTTCGGTGGTTGCTCTGTGGGGCGTGTATATATGTCCCATACTTATGTGTTGTACCGAGTGAATCGACTGAAAGGGAACGAATAGTTATGTCTATAACTTCTGTTCCCTGAAGGAGAGGAACGAGGTACAACACAAGGTGGCCCCACTGAGCAGTTTGGCTCTGTGAAGAGCAGCTATCGAACTGAGGGATGACTGTGATGACAGCGGCTATATGTGCAGGCGGGGCCGTGCGCGTGTCATCACACGTCATCTGCCTTAAAGGCGTGATTAAAGGTTTCTTCAGCCCGACACGCAGGGCGTGATATCCCATACTTATGTGTTGTACCTCGTTCCTCTCCTTCAGGGAACAGAAGTTATAGACATAACTATTCGTTTTAGTGCGCAGGAAGATGGTAGTGAATGACTGACTTTTCTTCTTGTTAAAGCCGTTTCACTGCACCTGAGCCTAAAAGGTAGTCCGAATCTATTTTTCTGGTGTGCTGTAGGCTATTGTTATGTACTATATTTGTTACTCGTAACACAGTAGGGTTAGGGTTAACCCTAACCCTAACCCTAACACAGTACATGTTTCGTACTTGTAATTACCGCTACTTGTACATATTAGAGATGGACCGATCCGATATTACGTATCGGTATCGGTCTGATACTGACCCAAATTACTGGATCGGATATCGGCGAGAAATAAAAAATGTAATCCGATCCATTAAATATCAAAAAAGCACCTCACAAAACTTGCTACACGACGTAACTCGGCTCATAACCGTAGCACGTAGGAGCAGTATGCATCACGTGATAGAGCGGCTGTGTGTATTTGTAGCCTCGCTACCAAACCAGCATTTCATCTCCGAGGAAGTTTTCCCAGAGAGAAGTAAAGCAAGTGTGTAAGTTCATCTCTGAATGTCTGTAAAGCATTCCCACATTAAGCTTAACAACAGATATATGGAGCGACTGCCTCTTCTCTCTCTCTCTCTCTCTCTCTCCTGCTGCTACTTCAATCGTGAAACTGCTTAATAATCAGCTGATCGGCTTTTCTGTCGTGAGTCCGTCTCTCTTCTTAGTTTTTGGCCCACTTCTCACCAGAAAGAGGAAACCAGCGGCTGAACAACAGCAGCACTATTAAGCTTGATAAGCTGTTGTTAGAATTTATTTAATATTACTTTCTACACCAGGATCTTTTTCTAGCAGCTGACGGCTGGTAACTGTGCAGGGGCGGATCTAGCAAAGTTTAGCCAGGGGGGCCGATAGGGCATGAACAGGGAAAAGGGGGCACAAAGACATACTTCTCTTTCTTATTCTCATTTAAAATGTCTAGCTTTTAATAAATAATTATCTGAATCTTACACCCAAAGTTTTAATCTGATGTAAAATGTATAGAAGTCCATTACTGTATATAATAACTGTTAAGTCTAATATACCCTAGTAAGCTGTAGTACTTTTTCCTTTGGGAAAGTACCATCTGTGAATTCTGCAATTCTGTTGAAGAAAGATGTTGAATCTATTTATTTATTCTTGAAAAATAATTTATTTCTGTGCATTTTTCCCCCTGCATCAAATTAAATTTGATTACATCGATTAAGCATCATGAGGTGGAGGGTGGTTCCCTATTTTTTTTTTTTGCTGGGAGTTTGCAACCCTATTAGTTAGGTTGCTTAATATTTCTGCTAAGTACTCTTTGATTATTCA
This sequence comes from Neolamprologus brichardi, assembly GCF_056152115.1. Lineage (NCBI taxonomy): Eukaryota > Metazoa > Chordata > Actinopteri > Cichliformes > Cichlidae > Neolamprologus > Neolamprologus brichardi. The sequence continues at coordinate 4,751,350 of NC_142113.1, forward strand.
AGACTCTGTATGTGAGGAGAAGGACTTTAAATTTAATTCTGGATTTGATGGGAAACCAATGAAGAGAAGCTAATGAGGGAGAAATACGGCCTCTCTTTCTACATGCTTGCTGGGGCATGTGGGGCGAAAACAGAGAGGAGAGCCTGAGCAGCCAGTCAAGGACTCTTCCCTTCACTAGTTAACAGGCTAAGGAGCTAATTCCATACAAGGGGAGGTGTAGAGTATGATAGGCCAGGCAACAGATCCCATTGAGCACTGATCAGCTTTGCATCACACCGTGCCTGGACTCACCATTTCCAGTGGCTTATGTAAGAGGTTCAGAGATTGTTACATGGGTGTGCAGGTAAAGACCAAATGGCCGCACTAATGAATGTGTTGGGCCATCAGTGAAAAGCCTGTGAAAGGTTTTAGCCGGGAGAAGAGAGGCCATCCATCAGTGAAAATCTTCTTGGCCACAAAAACATGACAGCAAGGCGGAAATATCACAACAGCCAGAGGATCTTTTTAGTTTGTGTAGCAGCTACCGGGATCTTAAAGTGGTGAGCATATAATAAAGAACTATGTGACACTGAGCCAACGTCACATTTACCTCATGGTCCTGTGGAAACGCAGTCCAAGCTATGAGTCATTGTTATGGAGTCAAAATGATCTCTTTACAAAAATACAGCATCCAAAGCAATATCCAGTCCTCAGCTCAATAAAAAACAACCATATATTTGCTGGACAAGGGTTCTAGTTCCTTAATCTACCACCCGCTGTTGGTAGGATTAAGGGGTCACCCATGGGGTCAGAAAAGGGTTGTGACCAGCAGCTGAAGTAATCTCTGGCTGAGAAAAGTCCTTGGTAATGAAAATGGTAATAGAGACAAGCGTGGCAAAATTGCCCGATGTGAGGGCCTAAGCCAAGTGTACCTGTATGTATCTACTTGTACATATACCTAAAAAGTTATGCAAATATGTACGCATAACTTGTTTTTCAAAATATTAATAAAAGGGGTGTGTCTCCAAACAGCCATCTCTTTCCTGACAATTCCCTTTGTGCATATTCTCTTACATATGATAAGTCAACATTGAAACACCTGCGGCTTTTAGTCAGGTGCGGCTAATGTATGTACAAAACAGGATTTTCCCCTGATTTTAGCTTGTGCGGCTAATATTCAGGTGCGCTTTGTAGTCCGGGAAATACGGTATATAAACTTTTCTCAATCTAAATAGTGTACTTTGGTAGAATTAAAAAATAAGTGTAGTGCAGGTCTATGATGAGTTTTAGTGTTACTATCATCTAGTTCTGGTTCTGTTTTGGTTAAGTCCTAAGTACTCCTGATTTTGAACTGTTGTAGTCCTGTTTTAATTCCGGATCAGTTCTGGGTCTGGTTGAATTGGGGTTTAGTCCTTGTGTCTTGATACAGCCCTGATTTTGTTCTGCCTTGCTGCTTAAATAAAAACCTAGTTTAAGGTGTCCTGCATATGTGATATATTTTTTTCCTATATGAAGTAATTCTTTTTTTTAACAAAACTCAGAGCCTATTGATCCCCCCCCCCCACAAAAAAAAAAATAAAATAAAATAAAATAAAAATCCCACATGCATACTACCCTTTAGGGCTAAGCCCCGGATGTTTCAAATGTCTGGCTCCGCCTCTGGGTATGAGGACCACTGTGGGTTGATCTTTGTAGTGATACTCACTCCTTTTTTTTAATTTAGACCTGGTTTATTTCTGGTATAGTTGAATATTTGTATATAATCCCTGCAGCTGTCAGACTCTATAACAGGGGTCACCAGTTTGGTTCATCTTTAGTTATATGGTTCTATCCAGCATATTCTATCTTGATATGCTGTCTTATCACAGGTTAATTTTTCAAAAATATTAACAATGATTTATGCAAGGAAAGGGCTACATACAACTCTTTATTTCTATTAATGTCTTACTTCATTCCTACCTGATTGACATGTTTAGGAATTATGAGTGATTGGCTCACTGTAGTGGTAAAAATTGCCACCAATCAAATTATGATATGTTAAAGTTAAAACAAAACACAACTGACTGTTTTATATTATATCTAATATATATTATGTAATTATCCTTATAATTACAAAATGTTTTATGTAAGATTTATGTTTTGTAATTTAAATCTGACATCACAAAAGTATTTTGGAGTTTGAATATTTTGTAATTTTTTGTAATTTTGTAACTGCAGTACACATAATTTTAATTTTGAACAATTTTGTCCAGGTTCCTTGACACCAGGGACTCCTCCAGGACCATCGCGTTGAGTTACAGAGTCTGTGTGTCCACGGTGTGCCAGATCATCCCCCAGGTAGCGACGGCCATCTGGGACTGTCTAGTGGACGACTTCATGGCTGTGCCTTCACCTGGAGACTCATAGAGAAAGTATATACAGTGGTCCCTCATTTATTGCAGCAGGGTTTCTCAGAATAACTAGCCCCTCGCCACACACTTTATTTATTTATTTATTTATTTTTTTACACACACACATGAAGATTAGTCACAGTTCTCACAAGTTGATTCTCACAGTGCAAACCTTTGTAGATTTCAAAACGTAAAAGTATCATTATGCCGTGTTTTTTCGTCTGCCTGCCACTTTTGTGCACCTTTTTCCCTCCAGGAGTGATGATGTCATCATCACTCCATAAGCCAATGAGATTATCACATGACATTTATGAACAGGGATATCTCTTTTTAACTGTTTTCAATTTAACGTAATATTTAAGTGTTTCTTAGTTTTAGACTAGTTGGTTAGTCTATTTCAATGTTTTAAACCATATCCCAGGTTTTTACTTCACCATTTATGGAGTTTTAACAAGCAAATAAAAGACAGAGCTTAATTCTGTAAAGATTAGATGAAAAATACTCAAAGGATAAATTCAATTGGTTTATTATTTTGTTACATAAGTTGAAAAAAGTAAAACAAGTAACTACAGAAACAACATAAAAGGAAACTTAAACAATCAAATAAATAAATGAAGGGGGGGGGGAGAAGGGGTAAGGGGGGGAGGGGGGAAGGGAGGAGGAGAGAAAACCCCAACAATCCCCTCTGAGCAAGCACTAGGCGACAGTGGGGAGGAAAAACTGCCTTTTAATGGGCAGAAGCCTCCAGCAGAACCAGGCTCAGGAGGGGGCAGTCAACTGCTGGGACTGGTTGGGGGGGGTGAAAAAAAGAAAAAAGATTAAGAAGGTAGGGAATATGTGTTAGGAGAGAAAGGGAGAGGGGGGACAGGAGAGGTGAAAATTAAGATGGATCACAGGTGGAGGAGGACGAGGCTAAATCATCTGAATAACCAGCAGACGCCTCTTTTCTTCATTTCCAGGTATTTTTCCATGAGCGCTTTTTTCTCCAGGATAAGGGTTCTCAACTGATCGTTTGTTTCTGCATTTTGCTCCTCGAGTTGCTTGCATCTTTGCTCCATTTCTTTTAATCCTGCTTGTTCTTTTCTAGGCTTTTCTTTCGGGTCTTCGTACGTTTCCTCCTCCATTCGATTTGCCTTGCACATGTCTGTATTTCTCTCTTGTTTTTTCTTGTACATCTCTTCTATCAGGTCAATTTTTCTCTTGAATACTTGATGCATAAGCAGCAGGTATTCATATTTTTTCTCTTGTTGTTGCTTTTGTGCCTGCATTTCACTTATTTGGCTCTTCAAGTCACTGACCCTCAACAACATCTCATTCATGAGCGCTGAGTGTTCTTTCCTCATTCCATCGATCGTACACTGCATCTCTGAACATTGTCTTTCCAGTATTTCCTTTTCTCTTTCCAGGTCAGGTGTTTTCTCCCTCATTTCATTACAAAATTCTCGCAGTTCTAGATTCCTTCTCTCAAAGTCCTGGAGAATACGTTTTTCTTCTTCCTGTTTCTCTTTTTCTTCAAGAAGCTCTTTATTTTTGCACTCTGTTTCATCAAACCTGACTTTCAGCTCTACGTACATTTCCCTCATGGCTTTGAGTTTGTCCTCCATTGGTATTTCTTTTTCTCTTTCCAGTTCAGGTGTTTTGTCCTTCATTTCATTACAAAATTCTCGCAGTTCTAGATTCCTTCTCTCAAAATCCTGGAGAATACGTTTTTCTTCTTCCTGTTTCTCTTTTTCTTCAAGAAGCTCTATATTTTTGAACTCTGTTTCACCAAACCTGACTGCCAGATCTACGCACATTTCCCTCATGTCTTTGAGTTTGCGCTGCAATCGTATTGTCTTTTTTCTTTCCAGTTCAGATGTTTTTTCCTTCATTTCATTACAAAATTCTCGCAGTTCTAGATTCCTTCTCTCAAAGTCCTGGAGAATACGTTTTTCTTCCTCCTGTTGCTTTTTTTCTTCAAGAAGCTCTTTCAGTTTGTGCTCCATTTGTATTTCCTGTTCAGTCTTCTGTTGGCGGATTTTTTCAATTGTTTTCTCAGCTTCATCGAGCTTTCCTTGAAGTATCTGTATCTCCTCAATAGTAGCTTTCTTTCCTTGAAGCTGGGCAGATGTTTCTTTTAATTCGGCACTCTGTGTTCCCGATGAAAAAATACGGGAAAAAAAATTCTTTCGTCCTTGACCAAACTTCATTCCCTCATTGATAATTTTTATATCAGGCTGCCGTTGCTGTTTTCCTTCCAGGTCTTTATTTCGTGCTTCCAATTGTCTGCACTTCTCCTCTAGTTGAAGCTTCTCTTCTTCAATTTGTTTAACTTTGTCATGGAGGTCAGAGTTTTCCTTCTGACTTTCCTGTAATGCCCTTTGGATTGATAAGACAACATCCATGGTTATTTCTCCTGAAGAGATTGGCTGGCCAGACCACGAAGGAGAGGCAGCATTATTTATTTTTCTTTGTCGGCGTTTTCGTCCCATGTTGGAGCCTGTGCACAGTGACTCTGAAAAGGCTTAGAAATATTTGCAAATGTATCTCGTGTTGAACGTTTGAAGTCTGCGAACAAACTGTTTTAAAATTGCTGCTTCTGATCCCTATTTATAGACTTCAGAACTTCAAAGGATCAAAGGTATTAATGATGTCACATCTTGTGACATCATCATTCAGTAAGCCAATCAGATTGTCACATGACATTTTAAAATGGGGATGTGTTTTTTTTTGTTTTTTTGTTTTTTTTTAAAGTTTTTTTGGAGTTTTCACCATTTGCTCCAGGAGCTGCGCCTGGATGACGGCCGCTTTCAGCGGTACTGTTATGTTTGCATGCCTCAAACATTAATGATGACACCTTCAGTCTTTCTCAGTTCCATTCTTTAATTCTCAGGCTTGCAGCGGCAACACAGTCTGCAGCGCTAACTTGTTCATCTACCGTTTTCTGTTGTCTCCTTTTTCTATATCCTCCTTCTGCCTTACATTCGACCTTTCAAAATAAAAGTTCTGTAAACATCACAATCACCTCCTTTTTTTTTTCTTTAACAAACTTAGGTACTCAGTGAGGTGAATTATTAATCTGAACCTATGATAACAACACCTAATAAAATTACTGAACGTTCTTATTACTTGAGTTTCTCCACACCTAAACATCACTTAAACAGCACTGCATTTGCGCAGATCTCTGACTAATCACTATCAACATTCAACACTAGAATACTGGTTACAGTGTTAGATTCAGGAACAACAAACATGTTACACACAGCGTAACCTTTAACGGGTCACTCAGATATTCAAGTCTTAGATCTGATGTAATCAGACAGATGCATAGGTACGCGTCTGTTTGATCTGACTGGGTATCTGGGCTTGTCTGTTAAGGCGGGCTCGACATGTCGTCCAGGTGGGGCATCTTCAAGTCCATGTCTGATTTTCTTGAAGCATTAGGCATTCCTGACAATTGAGTGTCCATCCCTTGTAGCTGTAATTTCAGAACCCTTAACTTTAGTCACTTTATAGGGTTTTGCATTGTATGGTGTGGATAATTTGTTGTGCTTGGGTTGGCGATGCAGCACTGTGTCACCCAGACTTAGTGAGTGTGGTCTGGCGCGACGAGTTGCATCTGCGATCACCTTCATCTTGATCTTTGCACTATCATCCCTTGCTCTCACTTCAGCATCTGAACACTTCCGTGGAGTGGTGTTAACGAAAGGGAGCTTGGTGTATAGCTGGCGTTGAAACAGTATTTCAGCTGGTGAGCTCGCTGTTGTGCAATGAGGTGTAGATCTGTACTCACGAAGAAAGATGTTTAGTTGCTGTCTCCATGGAGAATACGTTGTCAATGACTGGGATAACAGAAGATGCTGATGTTGAGCGTACACTTTCAACGACTGGATAGCGAGAATACTCGTCTGTGATAACGAGCAGGTATTCCCCCGTAGGGAGTGGTCCATAAAAGTCTGCACTGACACTGTGCCAGGGCGTTTCGGGTAATGGTGACATCTGCAGAGGGTCAGTGTGTCTGACAGGTGTGCTAGCTTGGCATGGCAGACAGTTTTGAACTGCAGATTCTGCTTTCCGATCGATCTCTGGGAACCATACTTTGGTACGTGGCAGCGCTTTGGTCTTGACGATACCCTGGTGCCCTTCGTGTGCCAGTTGTATTGCTCTTTCTTGTAGGACAGTTGGAATAACTATCCTCGTGCCTCTGAGTATGAAGTCAGATGAGTCAGCTACTGTTAGTTCACTTTGAACATGTTTGAATGATTTCAAAATGTCAGCATGCTGGGATTTATCTGTTAGATGCCACGTGTTGTTCCTGATGTGACCGATGACTTCCTGCAGAACCTGGTCTTTCAGAGTCTCTGTTTTTATCTCGTGAAGTGTCATGGCTTTTGGAGTGATAAGAGAAGAAATTGACATACTCTTCTGCAACCTTACATGCACGAGCACTTTCATTCTCCTGTGTTGGCACTGGATGACGTGACATAAAGTCAGCTGGATTATCAGCACCTTTTCTGTATTCCACTCTGAAGTTATATGGCTGAAGTCTCAGTCCCCATCTTTCTATTCTGGCAGGTGGTTTTGATCTTGGGTTATTCCAGATGATTTTGAGTGCCTTGTGATCGGTCACCAGTGTGAATGGATGTCCATAAACATACAAATGGAAATGTTCGCAACTCCACACAATGGCGAGTGCTTCTTTCTCAGTCTGCGAGTATCTCAACAGAGCTATCGAGGAGCTTGAAACATGGCGCCTGTGTTTGGCTTGGCCGCTGTTGCTGCTCCGTGTTTTTGTCGACTGCTTCAGTATATTGGTTTTTATCTTGTCATCTCATCTGTGATATATCATGAAGGTCTAATTGCTACTCTGATCTACAGTTCACATACATTGTTGAGTATGAAAATATGTATGGAAAAAAATTTTGACAGCTGGCAGAGCTACCACCAGGCTTTCCCTCCGCCGTTTGTCTGCCCTCCTCCCTCTCCCGACTACCGGTACCTGTTCTTAGCTCCAAACAATAACCCAGGAGCAAAAACAAGGTTAAGGAGGTCGTCTAGAAGGGGCTGTAGGTCTGGTGTACAGGCTAAAAGGAAACGCGCCCGACAGAGGGGATTTCTTCCGCTCCATGGTAGAGAACGTCTCCGGTATTTGGTACCAGTTCCCCTCCAGCACGCGGATAAGGCCGATCGGTTACCACCTACCCAGCCTTTCATCACGGGCGAACAGAACGATTACCTGGATCGGCGTCTTGTCTGGAGATGCGGGATGTTTTCACTTTGGCCTATCATTCTACAAGACCACAATTCCACAGCTAGAGGTACCGGGAGACTACGTCTTCATTCCAGGTGTCTGCTGTCAATTCCCCGTCAATCAGCTGTTGATGACGTCAGCCTGTCACCTCCGCTTCAGATCGCTCTCCTGAACGCTCGCTCTATAGCCAACAAATCATTTGTACTGAATGACTTTTTTAGCAGTAATAGTCTGGACTTCATGTTTCTCACGGAATCTTGGCAGCGGGAGAATGAATTTATCCACCTTAATGAGCTCTGCCCGGGCGGCTGTCGCTTCATCGGGACTCCGCGTTTGGACCGTTGTGGTGGTGGTCTGGTCACTATTCACCGAGACAATTTCGCTTGCAGGACTGTGGACTCTGAGTTTTCCCTTCCTTTGAGTCACAATTTCTTAAGGTTGGTTCTTCAGATATATTTTATTGTGTTTTAATTTACCGCCCTCCCGGCCCCGCTGGTGTTTTTATTAAAGATTTTACGGACTTTTTATCTTCCATTATTAAACTGGAGAAAGTCTTAATGATTGGGGATTTCAACCTCCACGTGGATGATCTTAGCTGTAGCATGGCCTCTGACTTTTTATCTATTAAAGACTCTTTTAGTTTTATTCAGCATGTCTCTGGGCCCACCCATGTTAAAGGCCACACCTTGGACCTTGTGTTTTCTCTTGGCTTAGACATAACTAATGTCTGTGTTAAAGACGTATAAGGGAGTGACCATTCCTGTGTTTCTTTTAGTCTTAGCTTCCCACTGTACGCACCACCTTCTAATCTCATGTTCCATAAGCGGTTCATAAATCAGGATGTTGCTTTGAAGTTTTCTAATATGTTGGACCCTCATGTGATTAGTGGCTGCACTGATGCTGATGTTGCTACACAGTGCTTTAATAATCACTGCTTGGAGATTTTAAATTCAGTGGCACCTATGAAATCTGTCATTGCTGCCCCAAAAAGAGCTCATCCATGGATAAATAATGATGTAAGGAAGGTCAAAAGAATCTGTAGAAAAGTAGAATGTCTTTGGAAATCAACCAAACTCGAAGTTCACAGGCTCCACCTTAGGGAACTTTGGGTTTCCTTACATGAAACCATAAAAGCAGCCAGATCAGCATATTTTTCTCAGTTAATATCATCAAGCAAGAGAAATTCCAAGGTACTGTTTGACTCCATAAACTCTATTGTTTCCCCCGTGGTCCACCGAGTACCTGTGACATCTATATCTGAGAGTGATGAGTTTCTGAATTTCTTTGTGGATAAAGTTGATCATGTCCGTATGAGCACTGGTTCTTCAATACCATCTGTTTGTGTCTCTAGATCACCTCCCCCTCATTTACTGTCAGTGTTTAACCCAATGACCATATAAATAAACAATTTTTGCACGCAGAAATCGGTTCGAGGTCACCAGAATTCATACATAAGGCACACTCTCGATTTTTGAGAAAATTAAAGGATTTTTTTGTGTGGAAAATACGTTATACAGAAGAAAAGAATATATATCAGTGATTAGAGCTGGGCGATAGAACAATAACGATATGTATTGCGAAATACCTTTTTCTCGATAGAAAAATTAAACTATCGCGATAGACCTCATCTCTCTCTCTCTCTCTTCCTCTCTTATAAAAATGAATAGCCAATACAAATTAAGTAGTGCAGAGCCGAACCAATCACAGCTGTAGCGTCACGTCATGTAACTTGTTACGTACAGCTCAGGTGCCAAGCCGCGCATGTGTATTTGTTTGGGAAGCAGCCCTCCGCCGTGCGGCCGGGTAATGGAGAAAATGAGTGTTCCGCCTAGAGAAAAGTCTAGGTGACCAAGTTACCGAAGAGAGCACAGATGACAGCTCCAATGCCAGAGAGATTGTCGAAAGGAAAGGCCAGAGAAGTTCCGTAGTGTGGAGGTTTTTCGGCTATTTGAAGTCTGACAAAAAACAGAGTAACGCGCACTGTAAATTGTGCCGAAAGCATGTTTGCACAAAGTCTGGAAATACAACAAACCTTTTTTATCACCTGAAGCAGTACCACCCACGCTCAATCTCTGACTGAAAGCGCTAATTCGTCATCGAAAACAACCAGGGGAATCCCTGTGAAGCAGCAACAGTCAATTGAGTCTGCTTTCTCCAGCGTCTTACCATATGAGAAAAAAGCTAAGAGACATAGCAACATAACGAATGCCATAGCTTACTGTCTTGCTAAAGACATGCTACCAATAAACACGGTCGACAATGAAGGATTCAAGCAGCTAATTAAGGATTCAAGCAGCTAATTAAGGTAATGGATCCTCGTTACCTTATGTATGCAGATGACCTGGTTGTTTTTAGTCCAAGCAGTGCTGGATTACAGGATCTTCTTAATGTCTGTACTGAATATGGTGTGCAATATTACATTGAGTACAATGCTGCTAAAAGTGCTGTTTTGATATGTAGAACCAAGCAGGATAAACAGCTAAATTTCCCTTTGTTTAAACTGGCACAAAAAACTCTTGAAGTTCATAAAAAGGTGAAATACCTCGGTCACTTTATTACTGAGCAAATGAATGATGATGATGACATGTACAGACAACAATGCAAGTTCTATGTGCAGGCAAATACTATTGTACGCAAATTCAGCTTTTGTTCACTTCCAGTTAAAGTGGCTTTGTTTAAAGCGTATTGCACACCGCTATATACTGCCCCCTTGTGGTCATCCTACAAACAATGTAGCATGCTGAAGTTGCATGTTGCATATAATGATGCGATAAGAATCCTTTGCAGGATACCTAGAAGTGGTAGTGCCAGCCAGATGTTTGTAGCTGTGGGTGTTTGGACTTTTAAAGCGCTTTTAAGAAAGTTAATGTTCAATTTTAGAGAACGACTGGATGGTTCGAGTAACAGTGTAATTTTAGCACTTACAGATCCGACAGTGAGTGGTTCCCGTTACTCATCCAGTCTGAGAAAGCACTGGTTAAAGTGTTTGTGTATTTATTGATTTATTTTAAGTAATTGTGCTTTACGTATATTATGGTTTTATATTTTTACAAATGCTTTATATACTTATTTATATACTTATATATATTTAATGGTTTATACCTTGTGTTGGGGGGGGGGGGGGGGGTGTTTCTGTCTTGTTTTTATGGACATGAAGTCTGCCAATAAAGATTGAATTGAATTGAATTGTTACCAACTCCTTGAACATAAACATGTCTCTCAGACAGCGCTTCCAAAGCAATATTATATAAGTTGGTCAATTTTGTCTCTTCTTCTGTAAAATAAACTAAGATTTATTTTTAGAATTAATATTTTGTTTCTAAGTGGAACTGACAATTTAGTAGTCTGTTTTGTTTGTTCTATTTTGAAACTTAAAGGCTTTAGCGGCTACTTTTTGTGTAGTTTGTAATATTTGCCTTTATTTTGCCTAAACTGAAGCCTCATTTTAAGTACATCTGCACTGTTGAACTTATTATGGGAAATAAATATTTAAATCAAAACAAGCTGCTGATTATTTCACATTTTACTTGTGAGCAACAGCACATTTAAATCTTACATATATAGTTATTTGGCTTATATCGTGATATATATCGTTACCGCACATGCTTCAAATTATATTGCGATATGTATTTTAGGCCATATCGCCCAGCCCTACTCAAACGGTCTCATCAATTCCCGATTTAATTCGATTGATGCTGTGTTATCAGTGTTTGCATTGATAGCATGGCTGTGGTGTCATATCAGTGTATGCTCTCGGTGTTTGCCGATATCAAACTGTGGTATGAGGACCACTGTGGGTTGATCTTTGTAGTGATACTCACTCCTTTTTTTTTTTTTATTTAGACCTGGTTTAATTCTGGTATAGTTGAATATTTGTATATAATCCCAGCAGCTGTCAGACTCTATAACAGGGGTCACCAGCCTTTCTTAAAACTGAGAGTTAGATAAAACTGTGAACAGTTTGGTTCATCTTTAGTTATATGGTTCTATCCAGCATATTCTACCTTGATATGCTGTCTTATCACAGGTTAATTTTTCAAAAATATTAACAATGATTTATGCAAGGAAAGGGCTACATACAACTCTTTATTTCTATTAATGTCTTACTTCATTCCTACCTGATTGACATGTTTAGGAATTATGAGTGATTGGCTCACTGTAGTAGTAAAAGTTGCTACCAATCAAATTATGATATGTTAAAGTTAAAACAAAACACAACTGACTGTTTTATATTATATCTAATATATATTATGTAATTATCCTTATAATTACAAAATGTTTTATGTAAGATTTATGTTTTGTAATTTAAATCTGACATCACAAAAGTATTTTAGAGTTTGAATAATGTATTTTACAACTGCAGTACACGTAATACTAATTTTGAACAATTTTGTCCAGGTTCCTTGACACCAGGGACTCCTCCAGGACCATCGCGTTCAGTTACAGAGTTGGTGTGTCCACGGTGTGCCAGATCATCCCCCAGGTAGCGACGGCCATCTGGGACTGTCTAGTGGACGACTTCATGGCTGTGCCTTCACCTGGAGACTCATAGAGAAAGTATATACAGTGGTCCCTCATTTATTGCAGCAGGGTTTCTCAGAATAACTAGCCCCTCGCCACACACTTTATACACTTTATTATTTTTTATTTTTTTTACACACACACACATGAAGATTAGTCACAGTTCTCACAAGTTGATTCTCACAGTGCAAACCTTTGTAGATCTCAAAACGTAAAAGTATCATTATGCCGTGTTTTTTCTTCGTCTTCCTGCCACTTTTGTGCGCCTTTTTCCCTCCAGGAGTGATGATGTCATCATCACTCCATAAGCCAATGAGATTATCACATGACATTTATGAACAGGGATATCTCTTTTTAACTGTTTTCAATTTAACGTAATATTTAAGTGTTTCTTAGTTTTAGACTAGTTGGTTAGTCTATTTCAATGTTTTAAACCATATCCCAGGTTTTTACTTCACCATTTATGGAGTTTTAACAAGCAAATAAAAGACAGAGCTTAATTCTGTAAAGATTAGATGAAAAATACTCAAAGGATAAATTCAATTGGTTTATTATTTTGTTACATAAGTTGAAAAAAGTAAAAAAAGTAACTACAGAAACAACATAAAAGGAAACTTAAACAATCAAATAAATAAATGGAAGGGGGGGGGGGGGGGAGGGGTAAGGGAGGAGGAGAGAAAACCCCAACAATCCCCTCTGAGCAAGCACTAGGCGACAGTGGGGAGGAAAAACTGCCTTTTAACGGGCAGAAGCCTCCAGCAGAACCAGGCTCAGGAGGGGGCAGTCAACTGCTGGGACTGGTTGGGGGGGAAGGGGGGAAGGGGGTGAGGGTGAAAAAAAGAAAAAAGATTAAGAAGGTAGGGAATATGTGTTAGGAGAGAAAGGGAGAGGGGGGACAGGAGAGGTGAAAATTAAGATGGATCACAGGTGGAGGAGGACGAGGCTAAATCATCTGAATAACCAGCAGACGCCTCTTTTCTTCATTTCCAGGTATTTTTCCATGAGCGCTTTTTTCTCCAGGATAAGGGTTCTCAACTGATCGTTTGTTTCTGCATTTTGCTCCTCGAGTTGCTTGCATCTTTGCTCCATTTCTTTTAATCCTGCTTGTTCTTTTCTAGGCTTTTCTTCCCGGTCTTCGTACGTTGCCTCCTCCATTCGATTTGCCTTGCACATGTCTGTATTTCTCTCTTGTTTTTTCTTGTACATCTCTTCTATCAGGTCAATTTTTCTCTTGAATACTTGATGCATAAGCAGCAGGTATTCATATTTTTTCTCTTGTTGTTGCTTTTGTGCCTGCATTTCACTTATTTGGCTCTTCAAGTCACTGACCCTCAACAACATCTCATTCATGAGCTCTGAGTGTTCTTTCCTCATTCCATCGATCGTACACTGCATCTCTGAACATTGTCTTTCCAGTATTTCCTTTTCTCTTTCCAGGTCAGGTGTTTTTTCCCTCATTTCATTATAAAATTCTCGCAGTTCTAGATTCCTTCTCTCAAAGTCCTGGAGAATACGTTTTTCTTCTTCCTGTTTCTCTTTTTCTTCAAGAAGCTCTTTATTTTTGCACTCTGTTTCATCAAACCTGACTTTCAGCTCTACGTACATTTCCCTCATGGCTTTGAGTTTGTCCTCCATTGGTATTTCTGTTTCTCTTTCCAGTTCAGGTGTTTTGTCCCTCATTTCATTACAAAATTCTCGCAGTTCTAGATTCCTTCTCTCAAAATCCTGGAGAATACGTTTTTCTTCTTCCTGTTTCTCTTTTTCTTCAAGAAGCTCTATATTTTTGAACTCTGTTTCACCAAACCTGACTGCCAGATCTACGCACATTTCCCTCATGTCTTTGAGTTTGCGCTGCAATCGTATTGTCTTTTTTCTTTCCAGTTCAGATGTTTTTTCCATCATTTCATTACAAAATTCTCGCAGTTCTAGATTCCTTCTCTCAAAGTCCTGGATAATACGTTTTTCTTCTTCCTGTTGCTTTTTTTCTTCAAGAAGCTCTTTCAGTTTGTGCTCCATTTGTACTTCCTGTTCAGTCTTCTGTTGGCGGATTTTTTCAATTGTTTTCTCAGCTTCATGGAGCTTTCCTTGAAGTATCTGTATCTCCTCAATAGTAGCTTTCTTTCCTTGAAGCTGGGCAGATGTTTCTTTTAATTCGGCACTCTGTGTTCCCGATGAAAAAATACGGGAAAAAAAATTCTTTCGTCCTTGACCAAACTTCATTCCCTCATTGATAATTTTTATATCAGGCTGCCGTTGCTGTTTTCCTTCCAGGTCTTTATTTCGTGCTTCCAATTGTCTGCACTTCTCCTTTAGTTGAAGCTTCTCTTCTTCAATTTGTTTAACTTTGTCATGGAGGTCAGAGTTTTCCTTCTGACTTTCCTGTAATGCCCTTTGGATTGATAAGACAACATCCATGGTTATTTCTCCTGAAGAGATTGGCTGGCCAGACCAAGAAGGAGAGGCAGCATTATTTATTTTTCTTTGTCGGCGTTTTCGTCCCATGTTGGAGCCTGTGCACAGTGACTCTGAAAAGGCTTAGAAATATTTGCAAATGTATCTCGTGTTGAACGTTTGAAGTCTGCGAACAAACTGTTTTAAAATTGCTGCTTCTGATCCCTATTTATAGACTTCAGAACTTCAAAGGATCAAAGGTATTAATGATGTCACATCTTGTGACATCATCATTCCGTAAGCCAATCAGATTGTCACATGACATTTTAAAATGGGGATGTGTTTTTTTTTGTTTTTTTGTTTTTTTTTTTAGTTTTTTTGGAGTTTTCACCATTTGCTCCAGGAGCTGCGCCTGGATGACGGCCGCTTTCAGCGGTACTGTAATGTTTGCATGCCTCAAACATTAATGATGACACCTTCAGTCTTTCTCAGTTCCATTCTTTAATTCTCAGGCTTGCAGCGGCAACACAGTCTGCAGCGCTAACTTGTTCATCTACCGTTTTCTGTTGTCTCCTTTTTCTATATCCTCCTTCTGCCTTACATTCGACCTTTCAAAATAAAAGTTCTGTAAACATCACAATCACCTCCTTTTTTTTTTTCTTTAACAAACTTAGGTACTCAGTGAGGTGAATTATTAATCTGAACCTATGATAACAACACCTAAGAAAATTACTGAACGTTCTTATTACTTGAGTTTCTCCACACCTAAACATCACTTAAACAGCACTGCATTTGCGCAGATCTCTGACTAATCACTATCAACATTCAACACTAGAATACTGGTTACAGTGTTAGATTCAGGAACAACAAACATGTTACACGCAGCGTAACCTTTAACGGGTCACTCAGATATTCAAGTCTTAGATCTGATGTAATCAGACAGATGCATAGGTACGCGTCTGTTTGATCTGACTGGGTATCTGGGCTTGTCTGTTAAGGCGGGGTCGACATGTCGTTCAGGTGGGGCATCTTCAAGTCCATGTCTGATTTTCTTGAAGAATGAGGCATTCCTGACAATTGAGTGTCCATCCCTTGTAGCTGTAATTTCAGAACCCTTAACTTTAGTCACTTTATAGGGTTTTGCATTGTATGGTGTGGATAATTTGTTGTGCTTGGGTTGGCGATGCAGCACTGTGTCACCCAGACTTAGTGAGTGTGGTCTGGCACGACGAGTTGCATCTGCGATCACCTTCATCTTGATCTTTGCACTATCATCCCTTGCTCTCACTTCAGCATCTGAACACTTCCGTGGAGTGGTGTTAACGAAAGGGAGCTTGGTGTATAGCTGGTGTTGAAACAGTATTTCAGCTGGTGAGCTCGCTGTTGTGCAATGAGGTGTAGATCTGTACTCACGAAGAAAGATGTTTAGTTGCTGTCTCCATGGAGAATACGTTGTCAATGACTGGGATAACAGAAGATGCTGATGTTGAGCGTACACTTTCAACGACTGGATAGCGAGAATACTCGTCTGTGATAACGAGCAGGTATTCCCCCGTAGGGAGTGGTCCATAAAAGTCTGCACTGACACTGTGCCAGGGCGTTTCGGGTAATGGTGACATCTGCAGAGGGTCAGTGTGTCTGACAGGTGTGCTAGCTTGGCATGGCAGACAGTTTTGAACTGCAGATTCTGCTTTCCGATCGATCTCTGGGAACCATACTTTGGTACGTAGCAGCGCTTTGGTCTTGACGATACCCTGGTGCCCTTCGTGTGCCAGTTGTATTGCTCTTTCTTGTAGGACAGTTGGAATAACTATCCTCGTGCCTCTGAGTATGAAGTCAGATGAGTCAGCTACTGTTAGTTCACTTTGAACATGTTTGAATGATTTCAAAATGTCAGCATGCTGGGATTTATCTGTTAGATGCCACGTGTTGTTCCTGATGTGACTGATGACTTCCTGCAGAACCTGGTCTTTCAGAGTCTCTGTTTTTATCTCGTGAAGTGTCATGGCTTTTGGGGTGGAGTGATAAGAGAAGAAATTGACATACTCTTCTGCAACCTTACATGCACGAGCACTTTCATTCTCCTGTGTTGGCACTGGATGACGTGACATAAAGTCAGCTGGATTATCAGCACCTTTTCTGTATTCCACTCTGAAGTTATATGGCTGAAGTCTCAGTCCCCATCTTTCTATTCTGGCAGGTGGTTTTGATCTTGGGTTATTCCAGATGATTTTGAGTGCCTTGTGATCGGTCACCAGTGTGAATGGATGTCCATAAACATAGAAATGGAAATGTTCGCAACTCCACACAATGGCGAGTGCTTCTTTCTCAGTCTGCGAGTACCTCAACAGAGCTATCGAGTGGCTTGAAACATGGCCCCTGTGTTTGGCTTGGCCGCTGTTGCTGCTCCGTGTTTTTGTCAACTGCTTCAGTATATTGTTTTTTATCTTGTCATCTCATCTGTGATATATCATGAAGGTCTAATTGCTACTCTGATCTACAGTTCACATACATTGTTGAGTATGAAAATATGTATGGTAAAAAATTTTGACAGCTGGCAGAGCTCCCACCAGGCTTTCCCTCCGCCGTTTGTCTGCCCTCCTCCCTCTCCCGACTACCAGTACCTGTTCTTAGCTCCAAACAATAACCCAGGAGCAAAAACAAGGTTAAGGAGGTCGTCTAGAAGGGGCTGTAGGTCTGGTGTCCAGGCTAAAAGGAAACGCGCCCGACAGAGGGGATTTCTTCCGCTCCATGGTAGAGAACGTCTCCGGTATTTGGTACCGGTTCCCCTCCAGGACGCGGATAAGGCCGATCGCTTACCACCTACCAGGCTTTTCATCACGGGCGAACAGAACGATTACCTGGATCGGCGTCTTGTCTGGAGATGCGGGATGTTTTCACTTTGGCCTATCATTCTACAAGACCACAATTCCACAGCTAGAGGTACCGGGAGACTACGTCTTCATTCCAGGTGTCTGCTGTCAATTCCCCGTCAATCAGCTGTTGATGACGTCAGCCTGTCACCTCCGCTTCAGATCGCTCTCCTGAACGCTCGCTCTATAGCCAACAAATCATTTGTACTGAATGACTTTTTTAGCAGTAATAGTCTGGACTTCATGTTTCTCACGGAATCTTGGCAGCGGGAGAATGAATTTATCCACCTTAATGAGCTCTGCCCGGGCGGCTGTCGCTTCATCGGGACTCCGCGTTTGGACCGTTGTGGTGGTGGTCTGGTCACTATTCACCGAGACAATTTCGCTTGCAGGACTGTGGACTCTGAGTTTTCCCTTCCTTTGAGTCACAATTTCTTAAGGTTGGTTCTTCAGATATATTTTATTGTGTTTTAATTTACCGCCCTCCCGGCCCCGCTGGTGTTTTTATTAAAGATTTTACGGACTTTTTATCTTCCATTATTAAACTGGAGAAAGTCTTAATGATTGGGGATTTCAACCTCCACGTGGATGATCTTAGCTGTAGCATGGCCTCTGACTTTTTATCTATTAAAGACTCTTTTAGTTTTATTCAGCATGTCTCTGGGCCCACCCATGTTAAAGGCCACACCTTGGACCTTGTGTTTTCTCTTGGCTTAGACATAACTAATGTCTGTGTTAAAGACGTATAAGGGAGTGACCATTCCTGTGTTTCTTTTAGTCTTAGCTTCCCACTGTACGCACCACCTTCTAATCTCATGTTCCATAAGCGGTTCATAAATCAGGATGTTGCTTTGAAGTTTTCTAATATGTTGGACCCTCATGTGATTAGTGGCTGCACTGATGCTGATGTTGCTACACAGTGCTTTAATAATCACTGCTTGGAGATTTTAAATTCAGTGGCACCTATGAAATCTGTCATTGCTGCCCCAAAAAGAGCTCATCCATGGATAAATAATGATGTAAGGAAGGTCAAAAGAATCTGTAGAAAAGTAGAATGTCTTTGGAAATCAACCAAACTCGAAGTTCACAGGCTCCACCTTAGGGAACTTTGGGTTTCCTTACATGAAACCATAAAAGCAGCCAGATCAGCATATTTTTCTCAGTTAATATCATCAAGCAAGAGAAATTCCAAGGTACTGTTTGACTCCATAAACTCTATTGTTTCCCCCGTGGTCCACCGAGTACCTGTGACATCTATATCTGAGAGTGATGAGTTTCTGAATTTCTTTGTGGATAAAGTTGATCATGTCCGTATGAGCACTGGTTCTTCAATACCATCTGTTTGTGTCTCTAGATCACCTCCCCCTCATTTACTGTCAGTGTTTAACCCAATGACCATATAAATAAACAATTTTTGCACGCAGAAATCGGTTCGAGGTCACCAGAATTCATACATAAGGCACACTCTCGATTTTTGAGAAAATTAAAGGATTTTTTTGTGTGGAAAATACGTTATACAGAAGAAAAGAATATATATCAGTGATTAGAGCTGGGCGATAGAACAATAACGATATGTATTGCGAAATACCTTTTTCTCGATAGAAAAATTAAACTATCGCGATAGACCTCATCTCTCTCTCTCTCTCTTCCTCTCTTATAAAAATGAATAGCCAATACAAATTAAGTAGTGCAGAGCCGAACCAATCACAGCTGTAGCGTCACGTCATGTAACTTGTTACGTACAGCTCAGGTGCCAAGCCGCGCATGTGTATTTGTTTGGGAAGCAGCCCTCCGCCGTGCGGCCGGGTAATGGAGAAAATGAGTGTTCCGCCTAGAGAAAAGTCTAGGTGACCAAGTTACCGAAGAGAGCACAGATGACAGCTCCAATGCCAGAGAGATTGTCGAAAGGAAAGGCCAGAGAAGTTCCGTAGTGTGGAGGTTTTTCGGCTATTTGAAGTCTGACAAAAAACAGAGTAACGCGCACTGTAAATTGTGCCGAAAGCATGTTTGCACAAAGTCTGGAAATACAACAAACCTTTTTTATCACCTGAAGCAGTACCACCCACGCTCAATCTCTGACTGAAAGCGCTAATTCGTCATCGAAAACAACCAGGGGAATCCCTGTGAAGCAGCAACAGTCAATTGAGTCTGCTTTCTCCAGCGTCTTACCATATGAGAAAAAAGCTAAGAGACATAGCAACATAACGAATGCCATAGCTTACTGTCTTGCTAAAGACATGCTACCAATAAACACGGTCGACAATGAAGGATTCAAGCAGCTAATTAAGGATTCAAGCAGCTAATTAAGGTAATGGATCCTCGTTACCTTATGTATGCAGATGACCTGGTTGTTTTTAGTCCAAGCAGTGCTGGATTACAGGATCTTCTTAATGTCTGTACTGAATATGGTGTGCAATATTACATTGAGTACAATGCTGCTAAAAGTGCTGTTTTGATATGTAGAACCAAGCAGGATAAACAGCTAAATTTCCCTTTGTTTAAACTGGCACAAAAAACTCTTGAAGTTCATAAAAAGGTGAAATACCTCGGTCACTTTATTACTGAGCAAATGAATGATGATGATGACATGTACAGACAACAATGCAAGTTCTATGTGCAGGCAAATACTATTGTACGCAAATTCAGCTTTTGTTCACTTCCAGTTAAAGTGGCTTTGTTTAAAGCGTATTGCACACCGCTATATACTGCCCCCTTGTGGTCATCCTACAAACAATGTAGCATGCTGAAGTTGCATGTTGCATATAATGATGCGATAAGAATCCTTTGCAGGATACCTAGAAGTGGTAGTGCCAGCCAGATGTTTGTAGCTGTGGGTGTTTGGACTTTTAAAGCGCTTTTAAGAAAGTTAATGTTCAATTTTAGAGAACGACTGGATGGTTCGAGTAACAGTGTAATTTTAGCACTTACAGATCCGACAGTGAGTGGTTCCCGTTACTCATCCAGTCTGAGAAAGCACTGGTTAAAGTGTTTGTGTATTTATTGATTTATTTTAAGTAATTGTGCTTTACGTATATTATGGTTTTATATTTTTACAAATGCTTTATATACTTATTTATATACTTATATATATTTAATGGTTTATACCTTGTGTTGGGGGGGGGGGGGGGGGGGGTGTTTCTGTCTTGTTTTTATGGACATGAAGTCTGCCAATAAAGATTGAATTGAATTGAATTGTTACCAACTCCTTGAACATAAACATGTCTCTCAGACAGCGCTTCCAAAGCAATATTATATAAGTTGGTCAATTTTGTCTCTTCTTCTGTAAAATAAACTAAGATTTATTTTTAGAATTAATATTTTGTTTCTAAGTGGAACTGACAATTTAGTAGTCTGTTTTGTTTGTTCTATTTTGAAACTTAAAGGCTTTAGCGGCTACTTTTTGTGTAGTTTGTAATATTTGCCTTTATTTTGCCTAAACTGAAGCCTCATTTTAAGTACATCTGCACTGTTGAACTTATTATGGGAAATAAATATTTAAATCAAAACAAGCTGCTGATTATTTCACATTTTACTTGTGAGCAACAGCACATTTAAATCTTACATATATAGTTATTTGGCTTATATCGTGATATATATCGTTACCGCACATGCTTCAAATTATATTGCGATATGTATTTTAGGCCATATCGCCCAGCCCTACTCAAACGGTCTCATCAATTCCCGATTTAATTCGATTGATGCTGTGTTATCAGTGTTTGCATTGATAGCATGGCTGTGGTGTCATATCAGTGTATGCTCTCGGTGTTTGCCGATATCAAACTGTGGTATGAGGACCACTGTGGGTTGATCTTTGTAGTGATACTCACTCCTTTTTTTTTTTTTATTTAGACCTGGTTTAATTCTGGTATAGTTGAATATTTGTATATAATCCCAGCAGCTGTCAGACTCTATAACAGGGGTCACCAGCCTTTCTTAAAACTGAGAGTTAGATAAAACTGTGAACAGTTTGGTTCATCTTTAGTTATATGGTTCTATCCAGCATATTCTACCTTGATATGCTGTCTTATCACAGGTTAATTTTTCAAAAATATTAACAATGATTTATGCAAGGAAAGGGCTACATACAACTCTTTATTTCTATTAATGTCTTACTTCATTCCTACCTGATTGACATGTTTAGGAATTATGAGTGATTGGCTCACTGTAGTAGTAAAAGTTGCTACCAATCAAATTATGATATGTTAAAGTTAAAACAAAACACAACTGACTGTTTTATATTATATCTAATATATATTATGTAATTATCCTTATAATTACAAAATGTTTTATGTAAGATTTATGTTTTGTAATTTAAATCTGACATCACAAAAGTATTTTAGAGTTTGAATAATGTATTTTACAACTGCAGTACACGTAATACTAATTTTGAACAATTTTGTCCAGGTTCCTTGACACCAGGGACTCCTCCAGGACCATCGCGTTCAGTTACAGAGTTGGTGTGTCCACGGTGTGCCAGATCATCCCCCAGGTAGCGACGGCCATCTGGGACTGTCTAGTGGACGACTTCATGGCTGTGCCTTCACCTGGAGACTCATAGAGAAAGTATATACAGTGGTCCCTCATTTATTGCAGCAGGGTTTCTCAGAATAACTAGCCCCTCGCCACACACTTTATACACTTTATTTATTTATTTTTTTTACACACACACACATGAAGATTAGTCACAGTTCTCACAAGTTGATTCTCACAGTGCAAACCTTTGTAGATCTCAAAACGTAAAAGTATCATTATGCCGTGTTTTTTCTTCGTCTTCCTGCCACTTTTGTGCGCCTTTTTCCCTCCAGGAGTGATGATGTCATCATCACTCCATAAGCCAATGAGATTATCACATGACATTTATGAACAGGGATATCTCTTTTTAACTGTTTTCAATTTAACGTAATATTTAAGTGTTTCTTAGTTTTAGACTAGTTGGTTAGTCTATTTCAATGTTTTAAACCATATCCCAGGTTTTTACTTCACCATTTATGGAGTTTTAACAAGCAAATAAAAGACAGAGCTTAATTCTGTAAAGATTAGATGAAAAATACTCAAAGGATAAATTCAATTGGTTTATTATTTTGTTACATAAGTTGAAAAAAGTAAAAAAAGTAACTACAGAAACAACATAAAAGGAAACTTAAACAATCAAATAAATAAATGGAAGGGGGGGGGGGGGGGAGGGGTAAGGGAGGAGGAGAGAAAACCCCAACAATCCCCTCTGAGCAAGCACTAGGCGACAGTGGGGAGGAAAAACTGCCTTTTAACGGGCAGAAGCCTCCAGCAGAACCAGGCTCAGGAGGGGGCAGTCAACTGCTGGGACTGGTTGGGGGGGAAGGGGGGAAGGGGGTGAGGGTGAAAAAAAGAAAAAAGATTAAGAAGGTAGGGAATATGTGTTAGGAGAGAAAGGGAGAGGGGGGACAGGAGAGGTGAAAATTAAGATGGATCACAGGTGGAGGAGGACGAGGCTAAATCATCTGAATAACCAGCAGACGCCTCTTTTCTTCATTTCCAGGTATTTTTCCATGAGCGCTTTTTTCTCCAGGATAAGGGTTCTCAACTGATCGTTTGTTTCTGCATTTTGCTCCTCGAGTTGCTTGCATCTTTGCTCCATTTCTTTTAATCCTGCTTGTTCTTTTCTAGGCTTTTCTTCCCGGTCTTCGTACGTTGCCTCCTCCATTCGATTTGCCTTGCACATGTCTGTATTTCTCTCTTGTTTTTTCTTGTACATCTCTTCTATCAGGTCAATTTTTCTCTTGAATACTTGATGCATAAGCAGCAGGTATTCATATTTTTTCTCTTGTTGTTGCTTTTGTGCCTGCATTTCACTTATTTGGCTCTTCAAGTCACTGACCCTCAACAACATCTCATTCATGAGCTCTGAGTGTTCTTTCCTCATTCCATCGATCGTACACTGCATCTCTGAACATTGTCTTTCCAGTATTTCCTTTTCTCTTTCCAGGTCAGGTGTTTTTTCCCTCATTTCATTATAAAATTCTCGCAGTTCTAGATTCCTTCTCTCAAAGTCCTGGAGAATACGTTTTTCTTCTTCCTGTTTCTCTTTTTCTTCAAGAAGCTCTTTATTTTTGCACTCTGTTTCATCAAACCTGACTTTCAGCTCTACGTACATTTCCCTCATGGCTTTGAGTTTGTCCTCCATTGGTATTTCTTTTTCTCTTTCCAGTTCAGGTGTTTTGTCCCTCATTTCATTACAAAATTCTCGCAGTTCTAGATTCCTTCTCTCAAAATCCTGGAGAATACGTTTTTCTTCTTCCTGTTTCTCTTTTTCTTCAAGAAGCTCTATATTTTTGAACTCTGTTTCACCAAACCTGACTGCCAGATCTACGCACATTTCCCTCATGTCTTTGAGTTTGCGCTGCAATCGTATTGTCTTTTTTCTTTCCAGTTCAGATGTTTTTTCCATCATTTCATTACAAAATTCTCGCAGTTCTAGATTCCTTCTCTCAAAGTCCTGGATAATACGTTTTTCTTCTTCCTGTTGCTTTTTTTCTTCAAGAAGCTCTTTCAGTTTGTGCTCCATTTGTACTTCCTGTTCAGTCTTCTGTTGGCGGATTTTTTCAATTGTTTTCTCAGCTTCATGGAGCTTTCCTTGAAGTATCTGTATCTCCTCAATAGTAGCTTTCTTTCCTTGAAGCTGGGCAGATGTTTCTTTTAATTCGGCACTCTGTGTTCCCGATGAAAAAATACGGGAAAAAAAATTCTTTCGTCCTTGACCAAACTTCATTCCCTCATTGATAATTTTTATATCAGGCTGCCGTTGCTGTTTTCCTTCCAGGTCTTTATTTCGTGCTTCCAATTGTCTGCACTTCTCCTTTAGTTGAAGCTTCTCTTCTTCAATTTGTTTAACTTTGTCATGGAGGTCAGAGTTTTCCTTCTGACTTTCCTGTAATGCCCTTTGGATTGATAAGACAACATCCATGGTTATTTCTCCTGAAGAGATTGGCTGGCCAGACCAAGAAGGAGAGGCAGCATTATTTATTTTTCTTTGTCGGCGTTTTCGTCCCATGTTGGAGCCTGTGCACAGTGACTCTGAAAAGGCTTAGAAATATTTGCAAATGTATCTCGTGTTGAACGTTTGAAGTCTGCGAACAAACTGTTTTAAAATTGCTGCTTCTGATCCCTATTTATAGACTTCAGAACTTCAAAGGATCAAAGGTATTAATGATGTCACATCTTGTGACATCATCATTCCGTAAGCCAATCAGATTGTCACATGACATTTTAAAATGGGGATGTGTTTTTTTTTGTTTTTTTGTTTTTTTTTTTAGTTTTTTTGGAGTTTTCACCATTTGCTCCAGGAGCTGCGCCTGGATGACGGCCGCTTTCAGCGGTACTGTAATGTTTGCATGCCTCAAACATTAATGATGACACCTTCAGTCTTTCTCAGTTCCATTCTTTAATTCTCAGGCTTGCAGCGGCAACACAGTCTGCAGCGCTAACTTGTTCATCTACCGTTTTCTGTTGTCTCCTTTTTCTATATCCTCCTTCTGCCTTACATTCGACCTTTCAAAATAAAAGTTCTGTAAACATCACAATCACCTCCTTTTTTTTTTTCTTTAACAAACTTAGGTACTCAGTGAGGTGAATTATTAATCTGAACCTATGATAACAACACCTAAGAAAATTACTGAACGTTCTTATTACTTGAGTTTCTCCACACCTAAACATCACTTAAACAGCACTGCATTTGCGCAGATCTCTGACTAATCACTATCAACATTCAACACTAGAATACTGGTTACAGTGTTAGATTCAGGAACAACAAACATGTTACACGCAGCGTAACCTTTAACGGGTCACTCAGATATTCAAGTCTTAGATCTGATGTAATCAGACAGATGCATAGGTACGCGTCTGTTTGATCTGACTGGGTATCTGGGCTTGTCTGTTAAGGCGGGGTCGACATGTCGTTCAGGTGGGGCATCTTCAAGTCCATGTCTGATTTTCTTGAAGAATGAGGCATTCCTGACAATTGAGTGTCCATCCCTTGTAGCTGTAATTTCAGAACCCTTAACTTTAGTCACTTTATAGGGTTTTGCATTGTATGGTGTGGATAATTTGTTGTGCTTGGGTTGGCGATGCAGCACTGTGTCACCCAGACTTAGTGAGTGTGGTCTGGCACGACGAGTTGCATCTGCGATCACCTTCATCTTGATCTTTGCACTATCATCCCTTGCTCTCACTTCAGCATCTGAACACTTCCGTGGAGTGGTGTTAACGAAAGGGAGCTTGGTGTATAGCTGGTGTTGAAACAGTATTTCAGCTGGTGAGCTCGCTGTTGTGCAATGAGGTGTAGATCTGTACTCACGAAGAAAGATGTTTAGTTGCTGTCTCCATGGAGAATACGTTGTCAATGACTGGGATAACAGAAGATGCTGATGTTGAGCGTACACTTTCAACGACTGGATAGCGAGAATACTCGTCTGTGATAACGAGCAGGTATTCCCCCGTAGGGAGTGGTCCATAAAAGTCTGCACTGACACTGTGCCAGGGCGTTTCGGGTAATGGTGACATCTGCAGAGGGTCAGTGTGTCTGACAGGTGTGCTAGCTTGGCATGGCAGACAGTTTTGAACTGCAGATTCTGCTTTCCGATCGATCTCTGGGAACCATACTTTGGTACGTAGCAGCGCTTTGGTCTTGACGATACCCTGGTGCCCTTCGTGTGCCAGTTGTATTGCTCTTTCTTGTAGGACAGTTGGAATAACTATCCTCGTGCCTCTGAGTATGAAGTCAGATGAGTCAGCTACTGTTAGTTCACTTTGAACATGTTTGAATGATTTCAAAATGTCAGCATGCTGGGATTTATCTGTTAGATGCCACGTGTTGTTCCTGATGTGACTGATGACTTCCTGCAGAACCTGGTCTTTCAGAGTCTCTGTTTTTATCTCGTGAAGTGTCATGGCTTTTGGGGTGGAGTGATAAGAGAAGAAATTGACATACTCTTCTGCAACCTTACATGCACGAGCACTTTCATTCTCCTGTGTTGGCACTGGATGACGTGACATAAAGTCAGCTGGATTATCAGCACCTTTTCTGTATTCCACTCTGAAGTTATATGGCTGAAGTCTCAGTCCCCATCTTTCTATTCTGGCAGGTGGTTTTGATCTTGGGTTATTCCAGATGATTTTGAGTGCCTTGTGATCGGTCACCAGTGTGAATGGATGTCCATAAACATAGAAATGGAAATGTTCGCAACTCCACACAATGGCGAGTGCTTCTTTCTCAGTCTGCGAGTACCTCAACAGAGCTATCGAGTGGCTTGAAACATGGCCCCTGTGTTTGGCTTGGCCGCTGTTGCTGCTCCGTGTTTTTGTCAACTGCTTCAGTATATTGTTTTTTATCTTGTCATCTCATCTGTGATATATCATGAAGGTCTAATTGCTACTCTGATCTACAGTTCACATACATTGTTGAGTATGAAAATATGTATGGTAAAAAATTTTGACAGCTGGCAGAGCTACCACCAGGCTTCCCCTCCGCCGTTTGTCTGCCCTCCTCCCTCTCCCGACTACCAGTACCTGTTCTTAGCTCCAAACAATAACCCAGGAGCAAAAACAAGGTTAAGGAGGTCGTCTAGAAGGGGCTGTAGGTCTGGTGTCCAGGCTAAAAGGAAACGCGCCCGACAGAGGGGATTTCTTCCGCTCCATGGTAGAGAACGTCTCCGGTATTTGGTACCGGTTCCCCTCCAGGACGCGGATAAGGCCGATCGCTTACCACCTACCAGGCTTTTCATCACGGGCGAACAGAACGATTACCTGGATCGGCGTCTTGTCTGGAGATGCGGGATGTTTTCACTTTGGCCTATCATTCTACAAGACCACAATTCCACAGCTAGAGGTACCGGGAGACTACGTCTTCATTCCAGGTGTCTGCTGTCAATTCCCCGTCAATCAGCTGTTGATGACGTCAGCCTGTCACCTCCACTTCAGATCGCTCTCCTGAACGCTCGCTCTATAGCCAACAAATCATTTGTACTGAATGACTTTTTTAGCAGTAATAGTCTGGACTTCATGTTTCTCATGGAATCTTGGCAGCGGGAGAATGAATTTATCCACCTTAATGAGCTCTGCCCGGGCGGCTGTCGCTTCATCGGGACTCTGCGTTTGGACCGTCGTGGTGGTGGTCTGGTCACTATTCACCGAGACAATTTCGCTTGCAGGACTGTGGACTCTGAGTTTTCCCTTCCTTTGAGTCACAACTTCTTAAGGTTGGTTCTTCAGATATATTTTATCGTGTTTTAATTTACCGCCCTCCCCGGCCCCGCTGGTGTTTTTATTAAAGATTTTACGGACTTTTTATCTTCCATTATTAAACTGGAGAAAGTCTTAATGATTGGGGATTTCAACCTCCACGTGGATGATCTTAGCTGTAGCATGGCCTCTGACTTTTTATCTATTAAAGACTCTTTTAGTTTTATTCAGCATGTCTCTGGGCCCACCCATGTTAAAGGCCACACCTTGGACCTTGTGTTTTCTCTTGGCTTAGACATAACTAATGTCTGTGTTAAAGACGTATAAGGGAGTGACCATTCCTGTGTTTCTTTTAGTCTTAGCTTCCCACTGTACGCACCACCTTCTAATCTCATGTTCCATAAGCGGTTCATAAATCAGGATGTTGCTTTGAAGTTTTCTAATATGTTGGACCCTCATGTGATTAGTGGCTGCACTGATGCTGATGTTGCTACACAGTGCTTTAATAATCACTGCTTGGAGATTTTAAATTCAGTGGCACCTATGAAATCTGTCATTGCTGCCCCAAAAAGAGCTCATCCATGGATAAATAATGATGTAAGGAAGGTCAAAAGAATCTGTAGAAAAGTAGAACGTCTTTGGAAATCAACCAAACTCGAAGTTCACAGGCTCCACCTTAGGGAACTTTGGGTTTCCTTACATGAAACCATAAAAGCAGCCAGATCAGCATATTTTTCTCAGTTAATATCATCAAGCAAGAGAAATTCCAAGGTACTGTTTGACTCCATAAACTCTATTGTTTCCCCCGTGGTCCACCGAGTACCTGTGACATCTATATCTGAGAGTGATGAGTTTCTGAATTTCTTTGTGGATAAAGTTGATCATGTCCGTATGAGCATTGGTTCTTCAATACCATCTGTTTGTGTCTCTAGATCACCTCCCCCTCATTTACTGTCAGTGTTTAACCCAATGACCATACATGACCTTTCACTCCTGCTGGATAAAATGAAAATTACCACTTGTGCAAATGACATTCTACCTGCTGGGCTGCTTAAAAATGCTCTCTCTGTCATTGGCCCCTCTATTGTAGAGATATGCAATGCCTCTCTTTTAACAGGTGTGGTCCCTACATTCTGTAAACATGCTGTTGTTGAGCCAATATTAAAAAAGAGCAGTTTGGATCCAACTCGGCTTAAGAATTATAGGCCTATCTCTAAGCTTCCATTATTATCGAAAATTCTGGAAAAAGTAGTTGCAGATCAACTTACCACTTTTTTAGAAAAACATGAAATTTATGACAAATTTCAGTCAGGTTTCCGTAAAAGTCACTCAACAGAAACCGCATTACTTAAAGTCTCTAGTGACATTATGATGTCAGCTGACTCCGGAGCATCCTCAGTCATGGTTTTGTTGGACTTGACATCTGCCTTTGACACCATTGATCATACCATCCTGATTAACAGGCTCCGGGACGTAGTTGGTGTGTCTGGTCTGGCTTTGAAGTGGTTTCAGTCGTACCTCTCCAACAGATCTTTTAGTGTTTTTGCAAATCGGTTTATGTCACATTCTAAAGATCTGAGATGTGGGGGTACCGCAGGGTTCAGTTCTGGGTCCTATTCATTTTCTTTTGTACATGTTACCTCTAGGACTTATAATTAGGCAGTTCCCTGAGGTGTCTTATCACTTCTATGCTGATGATATTCAGCTCTATTGTTCTTTTAAGCCGATGGAAGTCCATAAACTGTCCTCTTTAATTAAATGTTTAGCTTCCATTGAACAGTGGCTTGGTGACAACTACTTACAGTTGAACTCTGAGAAGTCAGAAACATTAATTATTGCCCCTGACAACCAGATATCTCTAATCAAACAGCATCTTGGTTCTCTTGGCTCATCGGTTCACCTGAGCCTCGGGTACCTTGGTGTGATGTTTGATTCTGCCATGTCCCTAGAACAACACTCTCGCCAGTTAATTAGGAACTGCCTTTTTCAGCTAAGAAACATCTCCAAACTGCAAACTTTGCTGTCTAAGACTGAGTTAGAAATGGTTATTCATGCTTTTATTTCTTCTCGCTTAGATTATTGTAACAGCCTTTTTCTTTGTTTGAGCAAAAGGAATCTTGACCTCCTCCAGTCAGTCCAGAATGCTGCTGCAAGGCTTTTAACTAAGACACGAAAAAGAGAGCACATTACACCAGTGTTACGTTCATTACACTGGCTTCCAGTACATTTCAGAATTCAATTTAAAATCTTGGTACTGACTTTTAAAGCTTTGAATTGTGATGCCCCTTCTTACATTTCTGATCTTTTAGAACCAAACGCTCCCTCTCACAGCCTGAGATCTTCTAATCTCAAAGGCTGTTGGTAGTCCCACGAACTCGTTTTAAGACCAGAGGAGAGAGATCTTTTAGAGCGGTGGCCCCCAGGTTGTGGAATGCTCTCCCTACATCATTACGTTGCCTTGATTGTATTTATTCTTTTAAAAAGCAACTTAAGACTCATTTATTTAGATTGGCTTTTAATTAGATTTGTGCTGTGTTTTATTATTAATGTATTTTATGTATTTCTGTTTTATATTACTGTGAAGCACTTTGTGGTTTTTATCCTGTGAAAAGTGCTATATAAATAAATTGATTTGATTTGATCTCGTTTCCACATCACTCAGTGCTCTGCTTGCATATGCAATAATGTGCTTCATCACCTTTTCATCTTTTTGACAGAGGATGGCGCCCAGTCCTACTGGACTAGCATCAACAATCAGTTCAGTCTGTCTGCTGGGATAGAAGTAGGACATCGTCGTGTCGCTTGTGAGACTGACCTTGAGTGCCTGCAATGCAGTTTCTTGGTCTTGACCCCATGTCCAAGGGGTGGCCTTGTGTGTGAGCCTGCGCAGTGGCTCAGAGATCGATGAGAAGTCTCTGATGAACCTTGAGCAGTAATTGGCCATGCCAAGGAGACTTTTGATGTCAGCAGGTGTTTTTGGGTTGGGAGCGTGTTGAACTGCTGCAACCTTTTTAGGATCTGCTGAAACGCCACCTGCAGAGAGGATGAAACCAAAAAACTCAAGTTTTGTTTTATTAAATTCACACTTCTCTCAATTCAGAGTAAGACCTGACTCTGATAGTCGCTTAAAGAGAGCTGTAAGATTGCTGTCATGATCAGCCTGGTCCCTGCCAAAGACTATAATGTCATCACTGAGATTTTTGACTCCGTTCAGTCCTTGCAGCGTCTGATAAATAGCATTTTGGAACACTTCAGCTGCAGAAGAGACTCCAAAGCTCAGTCTTTTATAGCGCCGAAATCCCAGATGAGTAGTGAACGTCGTAATGTAGCGGCTGTCAGGGTGTAATTCAAATTGGTGGTATCCTGCCTTGAGATCAAGTTTTGAGAACACCGTAGATCCATTCAGCTCATGGATTACATCAGACGTTCCCAAAGTGTGGGGCCCGCCCCCTAGGGGGGGCGCAGAGCCATTGCAGGGGGGGCGCGGCATGAAAAGGGAAAAAAAAAAACAACAACAACGCTTGGACACTTCTAGCACGGGCGCCCACACAAACGCAAAGCAGGAGATGAAGCATAGCTGAATATGTTTCCAAACCAACTTCATTCTAAGCCAAAGACTAGAAAATATGGTGAAGCATATCTGCCCTTTGGTTTCACCTGCACAAGTGCAGAGGTTGGTCTCTCCTGCAGAATTGGTTTTCCCTTTGTTGGGAGCAGCGCTAGGCTGTATAAATCACAGACAAACAGGATCCCACATTCTTGATTTGTAGTTCACAAACACTTGTTGTAATGACTAACTACTCCTGACATTTTGGAGATGTTAGCTCTTTATACAGTAAAGTTACAGCGGGATACAAATAACATCAGGCTGATCCTGCCACAATTTGTTCCCCCGGTTCAAATCACGGACAAACAGCATCCAACAGTTATTTATGTTTTTGAACCCATTTTGCAGAGTGATTCGAAACGCCGTTTACGTGTGGATGAAACAGCTGCATTTTCAAAAATACCCGTGTAGGTGTGGACGTAGCGTAAAAGACTTAGTAGTTTATTTTCTTACTACCTGTAATTTATTGCAGATTACTTGTATTTGCTTAATTGTTTACTAAATGTTTGAGGTGTGAAATAAACCGCAATGGAGCAAAATATGGGTGTGTGTGGTTGGAGGATGTGTTCGTGCGTGCGCGTGAGGGGGGCGCAAACATTTTTCTTGTAAAACAAGGGGGGCCCAGCAAAAAAGGTTTGGGAACCACTGGATTACATCATCAATCGTGGGCGTGACGTGTCGTTCTCGTTCGATTGCAGTGTTTGCTTGTCTCATGTCCACACATATCCGTACGTCGTCCGGATCCTTTGGTTTTGAAGTGTTACAATGGGTGAAACCCACGGTGTTGGTCACGTAACCTTTTCAATAATGTCATCAGCTTCTAATTTCTGAAGTTCGTCCTCCACTTTTTGACGTAAATGAAAAGGAACACTTCTGTGTGGTTGACAGGTTTATTTTACATCTGTGTTTATGTGCAGTTTCACTTGAAAGTCTCTGAGTTTTCCAATTCCCTTGAAAAGTTCCGGGTGTTGTTCTACTAGCTTGTCTGCAACAGAACGTTGAGACTGAGAAGAGACCGCAGTGACAATATGGAGGAGTCCCAAGGCTTTTGAGGTTTCAAAACTCAAAAATATTGAAACCTCCTCCTTTAATGACAAAGAAGGAACACCTAACTGTTTTGTCTTGTTTTTCCACACGGCACCTGAATGCACCACACACAGGGAGAGACGTAGATGAGTGGTATGGGTAAATCTTGATGTCTGTAGAAGTCAACGTAGGACGTGGTGTCAGTTTGTTGTAGGTAGCTTCAGTTAAGCAGTTAGCAGTGGCCCCAGAATCGATTAGCACCGGTATCTGGGTGCCCATTACTCTGACTTCAGTATGTGGGAGTTTAGGATGTTGAGCTGTGTTCACCACATATACATAAGCATCATCACTGCTGGATGTGTGCCCTGTCTCCACGTGTGCAGCGCTATCTGTTACTTGATGAACAGTTTGCGGTGGCAGATTTTTCTTCTACTTCTTTCCACAATGTGTCTCTTTTCTCTTTGAGCGACATTGCTTTGCAAAATGATTGATGACAGATTTTGTCTTTGGCTGGGCAGCCTTGCTCATGAGGATATCTGCCTCCACAGTTTCAACAGCGGTTATTCGGCTGCCATGAGGGTGTCCATTTGTTTCTAGCCGTGGTGTCACGTCCTGTTTTGTGCTGTACTTTATTAACTGCAGCTGTCTTGTCAGCTTCCATCCCTGTAGCTTGCAATTCAGACAACTCACATGCACGCCCATGATTTAATAGATCATCCAACATTAAATCAGGTTCTCTGAGTGCTTTTCTACGCAGCTGTGATGATGTACAGCTTAATAATTTGTGTTTTGATTTCTGCAGTCATGTCTGCAAACTCAGTTTTTGGCTAGAATCCTAAGCCTGGTGTGATAGTTGTCCAACGTTTCACCTGATTCCTGCACCGCTTTCCTGAATAGATAAATCTGATACTGCATGTTTTTCTTAGGCGCAAAGTATGCTGACAATTACTGTTTTGTATCTGCGTACTTGTCGCCAACCGTTGCTAACGTGTCGTAAACGTCATGTACTTTTTCACCAGCCACATGCAGCAATAATGCTCTTAATCTCGCATCTCCAGTAATATTCATTGCCGTGGTGTAGTTTTCAAACCTCTGAAGCTATTTCGTCCAGCGAAGTCCGACGGAACTGAGGTCGGTGTCCGTGTCGAAGGGTGGAAGTGGAGTAGCGTGTGCAGCCATGTTCTTGCCTCCTAAGCTCCGGGTAGGGCAACTTCCTTCGTCTTGCTTTGGTTGTAACCTTTACTCTCGTCGCCAATGTAATGTTTGCATGCCTCAAACATTAATGATGACACCTTCAGTATTTCTCAGTTCCATTCTTTAATTCTCAGGCTTGCAGCGGCAACACAGTCTGCAGCGCTAACATCTACTGTTTTCTGTTGTCTCCTTTTTCTATATCCTCCTTCCGCCTTACATTCGACCTTTCGAAATAAAAGTTCTGTAAACATCACAGGTATCACCGTCTTTCCCTCGCCCAGTTTGAGGACCTGCTGTCCCGCGTTGGTCCAAGCATCGCCCGCTTAGACACCAACTACAGGCGCTCAATCCCTGTCGCCTGTGCTAATGTATGCTAAACTATCGTTTATACACTGCTAACATGGATGAGGTATGCTAACAGTAAATGCTGTGGGTGTTTACTGATAGCAAACTGTGGTATGGAGACGACTGTTTATAACATTTCTAGTGATACTCAAAAGTAGGGGTGGGTGATATAAACGATATACGATAGAAACGATATAAATTTGGCCAACGATAGAGATTTTGACTATACCGCTCTATCCGATAGCGCATGTTGATGATGTCATCAAGCTGCGCCTGTTTTGGTCAAAAGCATAGCGGCGGGTAAAACCATTATCATCTGCAAATTATGGCGGGCGACAGTCATAGCAAAGAGATGAAGCACTTTTGAAATATGGGGAAAGCCAAAAACTGCGCTTCCTCCACTTCTGTAACATTGATTCATTAATGTTGAATTCTCTCGCAGCTGTTCTATTCCCATGTTGTTGCAATATATTAATAACTAACCTCGTATTGTGGATGAATAATCTCAGTTGTTCTCCTGACTGAAGTTTGGCCCGTGTATAGCATCCTGCTATGCGATTGCATTTGTCCCTGACCACCAGAATCCCTCACGTTAACTTTTATCGAGTGGGAAAAAAAGTTGGCGTTCATCCTCTAGCTTCACTGTGCTAATGTTATGCTAACACAGTGTTTGTTTGACTTTGGGACCTGAAACGGACGGAGTTTTGGACCCAGATTACTCCGCGAAGCTCCTCACTATGGCAGCCGTAATGCTCTGACAATCCATCAAGCAGTGCAGTTTACCAAAGGTGTACTAAAACATTTTTTAACAGATTTCTGTACGCCAAAATCGGTTCGAGGTCAGTAAGCACAACCAAAACTCATACATAAGGCACACTCTTGATTTTTGAGAAAATTAAAGGATTTTAAGTGTGCCTTATAGTGTGGAAAATACATTATACAGAAGAAAAGAATATATCGCGATATATATTGTTACCGCACGTGCTTCAAATTATATCGCGATATGAATTTTAGGCCATATCGCCCAGCCCTACACCGCTCCTCTCTAAAACAGCAATAAGGATAATTATTAGGCCATATGTAAATAACTTTATAACTTAAAGCAAAATTGGGAAACGTAAAGTCTGAAACAAGTCTTTATATTAAGGGCCATCAGTCAAACGATACTGTTTGGTCTGGGTCTAAACAGAGCACACGCATGCGGCCGCTTTGAGCGTTCACACTAGAGCGCATTTGTTGTCACATTTTATTTGTAGCGTGAACGAGCAGACAAAAAAATCGGATTTGATCAAAAAATCTGAACTGAGCATTAAGACCTGCAGTGTGAACGTAGCCTAAGATGGCACAATAAATGCTGAATGTTGGGTGCTCGTGAGTAATTGTCTTGTCATGTTCTTAAAACAAACTTTCTGCATGAAATGATCAGATACACTTTAATGGAATCTGTGGGTTTGAATTTTTTTCTGTAAACAACAAAAAATTAATTTAAAGAATGTAGATATTTAAACCTGAGATCTAAGGTAAACCTAACAGGTAACAGGATGATGTTCAATACACATTTTTCTTTACATCCAGTCAATCAACTCTGATAATTAAAATGAAACTGATTTAGGAGTTCACAAAGCTACCTTAAGGAGCTCAGTTAATTAATAAACTTCTATCAACTTAGCTAACAGATTATAGTTAAGCTAAAACAGATTCCTAAATTAAAAGAACTACTACAGTATTTGAATTAACTAAAAAACCTAAGTCAACTGAACTAGGACAAGAGTTTAAACAATACTCTTTCATGTGATTCTTGTGTAGGTGGTTAAAGAGGTTTGTCATGTTTGAGTGGTGGTGGGGACCGTTTTGTGCTATAATTTGCATAGTACAGTTTTCTGGGGCGTGTCAGACTTTTCATAACCAAACCATGTCCATGCTACAGAGGTAGCCCCTCGTTTAGCAATAACTCGACTTGTTTTGACTGGTCCTTCTGTTTGGAGCTACCTGGTTCTGCCTCATCCTCGCTGGCCATGCTGGTATTCTCTGTGCCTTCATCCGCATGGTGACTATAAGCGCCAATTTATAGTTACTTCATGTTTTAATTTGAGGTCATTTGTTTGATGCATATTCTGAAATTTGATGTTTGAGAATAATGTATATCATTTCAGTTTACTTTGAAAAGTCTCAGCAGGATCTTGAGCTTTCTTGTGAAAGGTTTATGTGGAAAATAAACAAGCGGACGGCGGAGCCACACGATGCTTTTACCGTCATTGTTGGTAACAAAAGTACGAAACAGTCGCTTGTCCGTCCATAGTGTGGTTTTTTTAAGTATAAGAGAGAGAGAGAAGTTTAAGAAATTAATATAGCCGCTACAGTGACCATCAAAACCATGAAAAAATATTGCCGTAAACAGTTTATTTTGCAACATCACGAAACAAACGATAGGGTATATAATATGAAACAATGCACATTTTTATATCATCATCCGATATATATATCGTCATATCGCACAGCCATAATCCTTTGTTTTTTGTTGCTGTTGTTTATGTTCAAGGTAAAAAAAAAAAAAAGAATAAAAATATAAACTTTTTAAAATATCTTTTTGTGTCTCTTGTTTTCCTCAGAATAAATTGCGACTAGTCTCAATGGCTGAGATGGAGGAGCAACACAGCGACACGTTAACCCCGACTGCTGCAGTTCCTGTATGAACTGAGCAACTCTGAAAATCCAAGGAAAAGCTGAGTGTATTTTATTTAAAGCTCAGATGGAACTTGATGGACTAGCATGCAGGCTGCATTCAGGACTTTGTCACACTGGTATGTGAAGAGTGGTACCAAGAGAACTTGTGCGCACACAACGTGTCACTTTATGCTTGCTCTTCTCCAGCCTCTGGTGTCACTTTGTAGTCATTTGTCTTATTATTGTCTTATTTGATGCAATTTAGGTTCTGTGAGCACAAGCAGAGGTTTTTGCTCCGGAAGTAACCATGACCTCGTTTTCAGAGCCGTGTTTAACGTTTAATGGCCGTGAAATATGTCAGACTTTTTCCTCTACTTAAACAGTTAAGAGCATTTGAACACAGTGGAGAAAAAGGTGTGCATTAAGGATTTTGAAACTATGTTTAACTAGGGCTGGGCGATATGACCCAAAATTCATATCTCAATATTTTTTAGCTGGATGCCGATATAAGATATGTATCTCGATATTTTTTTAAAGCCATAAGGTAAGAACAAAAAGAGAGTTCTTAGTCAAAGCTGTGTCCCAGATGTCACACGGGCACTTTTATTAACATACAGCGTAGATGTACATGAAAAAAAATTACTCAAAAATAAATTATGAGCATTTATTAAATAAAAATGCTCCATAAATAAAAGAAAACTATGTTGTTTTTGTGCATAACAAAGAGCTCACAATTGTGCAGTCAAAATCTAAACTAAAAGACGCTGAGCATAGTAACAAGGGCAGATTTCACAGCTGCTCTGTTCCCAAGTTTGTGACTGACAGCCTGGAGTTTGAAATCCGCTTCATAACCGTGTCTCTTAACAGGTGCCATTTATGGTCCTTATGCACACGTAAGGTAATCCAACTTCAGTAACCCTGCAAACGCCACTGCTGTTTAGTTTTCTGTCTTCATTTATGTTGGAAGTGGTAGCAGAGCTGTACGTTTGAATTAGTTTCAAAAGTCTCTGTCAGAACATGGTATGAAATGTTTAGGTGGAAAGTAGCGAGCTAACTTCCTGTTACCTTCTAACTCTGTTAAATTTAATAAATTCTGTTTTCATGGATGTAAAACTTAATTGTTACACCCGATAAAGCAGCAACGCTGATGATTTAATTAAAGATGAAAGAATTTAGACCGTTTTTAACTCTTAGTGTTCGTTTGACTTTGGGACCTTAAATGGACGGAGTTTTGGACCCAGATTATTCAGTGAAGCTCCTCACCACGGCAGCCGTAATGCTCTGACAATCCATCAAGCAGTGCGGCTTACCAAAGTTGTACTAGAACATTTTTAACAGATTTCTGCACGCAGAAATCGGTTCGAGGTCAGTAAGCACAACCAGAATTCATACATAAGGCACACTCTCGATTTTTGAGAAAATTAAAGGATTTTTTGTGTGGAAAATGCGTTATACAGAAGAAAAGAATATATATCAGTGATATATATCGTTACCGCACATGCTTCAAATTATATTGCGATATGGATTTTAGGCCATATCGCCCAGCCCTACTCAAAAGGTCTCATCAAGTCCCGATTTAATTCGATTTATGCCGTGTTATCAGTGTTTGCATTGATAGCATGGCTGTGGTGTCATATCAGTGTATGCTCTCGGTGTTTGCTGATATCAAACTGTGGTATGAGGACCACTGTGGGTTAATCTTTGTAGTGATACTCACTCCGTTTTTTTCATTTAGACCTGGTTTATTTCTGGTATAGTTGAATATTTGTATATAATCCCCGCAGCTGTCAGACTCTATAACAGGGGTCACCAGCCTTTCTTAAAACTGAGAGTTAGATAAAACTGTGAACAGTTTGGTTCATCTTTAGTCAAGATTTATGTTTTGTAATTTAAATCTGACATCTGATGATGTCATCATCACTCCATAAGCCAATGAGATTATCACATGACATTTATGAACAGGGATATTTCTTTTTAACGGTTTTCAATTTAACGTAATATTTAAGTGTTTCTTAGTTTTAGACTAGTTGGTTAGTCTTTTTCAATGTTTTAAACCATATCCCAGGTTTTTACTTCACCATTTATGGAGTTTTAACAAGCAAATAAAAGACAGAGCTTAATTCTGTAAAGATTAGATGAAAAATACTCAAAGGATAAATTCAATTGGTTTATTATTTTGTTACATAAGTTGAAAAAAGTAAAACAAGTAACTACAGAAACAACATAAAAGGAAACTTAAACAATCAAATAAATAAATGAAGGGGGGGGAGGGGGGAAGGGGAGGGGGGAAGGGGAGAAAACCCCAACAATCCCCTCTGAGCAAGCACTAGGCGACAGTGGGGAGGAAAAACTGCCTTTTAACGGGCAGAAGCCTCCAGCAGAACCAGGCTCAGGAGGGGGCAGTCAACTGCTGGGACTGGTTGGGGGGGAAGGGGGGGTGGGGGGTGAGGGTGAAAAAAAGAAAAAAGATTAAGAAGGTAGGGAATATGTGTTAGGAGAGAAAGGGAGAGGGGGGACAGGAGAGGTGAAAATTAAGATGCATCACAGGTGGAGGAGGACGAGGCTAAATCATCTGAATAACCAGCAGACGCCTCTTTTCTTCATTTCCAGGTATTTTTCCATGAGCGCTTTTTTCTCC
This sequence comes from Neolamprologus brichardi, assembly GCF_056152115.1. Taxonomy (NCBI): domain Eukaryota; kingdom Metazoa; phylum Chordata; class Actinopteri; order Cichliformes; family Cichlidae; genus Neolamprologus; species Neolamprologus brichardi. Next base: position 4,790,420 of record NC_142113.1, read on the forward strand.
AGGATAAGGGTTCTCAACTGATCGTTTGTTTCTGCATTTTGCTCCTCGAGTTGCTTGCATCTTTGCTCCATTTCTTTTAACCCTGCTTGTTCTTTTCTAGGCTTTTCTTTCGGGTCTTCGTATGTTGCCTCCTCCATTCCATTTGCCTTGCACATGTCTGTATTTCTCTCTTGTTTTTTCTTGTACATCTCTTCTATCAGGTCAATTTTTCTCTTGAATACTTGATGCATAAGCAGCAGGTATTCATATTTTTTCTCTTGTTGTTGCTTTTGTGCCTGCATTTCACTTATTTGGCTCTTCAAGTCACTGACCCTCAACAACATCTCATTCATGAGCTCTGAGTGTTTTTTCCTCATTCCATCGATCGTACACTGCATCTCTGAACATTGTCTTTCCAGTATTTCCTTTTCTCTTTCCAGGTCAGGTGTTTTTTCCCTCATTTCATTACAAAATTCTCGCAGTTCTAGATTCCTTCTCTCAAAGTCCTGGAGAATACGTTTTTCTTCTTCCTGTTTCTCTTTTTCTTCAAGAAGCTCTTTATTTTTGCACTCTGTTTCATCAAACCTGACTTTCAGCTCTACGTACATTTCCCTCATGTCTTTGAGTTTGTCCTCCATTGGTATTTCTTTTTCTCTTTCCAGTTCAGGTGTTTTGTCCTTCATTTCATTACAAAATTCTCGCAGTTCTAGATTCCTTCTCTCAAAGTCCTGGAGAATACGTTTTTCTTCTTCCTGTTTCTCTTTTTCTTCAAGAAGCTCTATATTTTTGAACTCTGTTTCACCAAACCTGACTGCCAGATCAACGCACATTTCCCTCATGTCTTTGAGTTTGCGCTGCAATCGTATTGTCTTTTTTCTTTCCAGTTCAGATGTTTTTTCCTTCATTTCATTACAAAATTCTCGCAGTTCTAGATTCCTTCTCTCAAAGTCCTGGAGAATACGTTTTTCTTCCTCCTGTTGCTTTTTTTCTTCAAGAAGCTCTTTCAGTTTGTGCTCCATTTGTATTTCCTGTTCAGTCTTCTGTTGGCGGATTTTTTCAATTGTTTTCTCAGCTTCATCGAGCTTTCCTTGAAGTATCTGTATCTCCTCAATAGTAGCTTTCTTTCCTTGAAGCTGGGCAGATGTTTCTTTTAATTCGGCACTCTGTGTTCCCGATGAAAAAATACGGGAAAAAAAATTCTTTCGTCCTTGACCAAACTTCATTCCCTCATTGATAATTTTTATATCAGGCTGCCGTTGCTGTTTTCCTTCCAGGTCTTTATTTCGTGCTTCCAATTGTCTGCACTTCTCCTCTAGTTGAAGCTTCTCTTCTTCAATTTGTTTAACTTTGTCATGGAGGTCAGAGTTTTCCTTCTGACTTTCCTGTAATGCCCTTTGGATTGATAAGACAACATCCATGGTTATTTCTCCTGAAGAGATTGGCTGGCCAGACCACGAAGGAGAGGCAGCATTATTTATTTTTCTTTGTCGGCGTTTTCGTCCCATGTTGGAGCCTGTGCACAGTGACTCTGAAAAGGCTTAGAAATATTTGCAAATGTATCTCGTGTTGAACGTTTGAAGTCTGCGAACAAACTGCTTTAAAATTGCTGCTTCTGATCCCTATTTATAGACTTCAGAACTTCAAAGGATCAAAGGTATTAATGATGTCACATCTTGTGACATCATCATTCCGTAAGCCAATCAGATTGTCACATGACATTTTAAAATGGGGATGTGTTTTTTTTTTTGTTTTTTTTTTTTTTAAAGTTTTTTTGAGTTTTCCCCATTTGCTCCAGGAGCTGCGCCTGGATGACGGCCGCTTTCAGCGGTACTGTTATGTTTGCATGCCTCAAACATTAATGATGACACCTTCAGTATTTCTCAGTTCCATTCTTTAATTCTCAGGCTTGCAGCGGCGACACAGTCTGCAGCGCTAACTTGTTCATTTACCGTTTTCTGTTGTCTCCTTTTTCTATATCCTCCTTCTGCCTTACATTCGACCTTTCAAAATAAAAGTTCTGTAAACATCACCTCCTTTCTTTTTTTCTTTAACAAACTTAGGTACTCAGTGAGGTGAATTATTAATCGGAACCTATGATAACAACACCTAATAAAATTACTGAACGTTCTTATTACTTGAGTTTCTCCACACCTAAACATCACTTAAACAGCACTGCATTTGCGCAGATCTCTGACTAATCACTATCAACATTCAACACTAGAATACTGGTTACAGTGTTAGATTCAGGAACAACAAACATGTTACACGCAGCGTAACCTTTAACGGGTCACTCAGATATTCAAGTCTTAGATCTGATGTAATCAGACAGATGCATAGGTACGCGTCTGTTTGATCTGACTTGGTATCTGGGCTTGTCTGTTAAGGCGGGGTCGACATGCCGTCCAGGTGGGGCATCTTCAAGTCCATGTCTGATTTTCTTGAAGAATGAGGCATTGCTGACAATTGAGTGTCCATCCCTCGTAGCTGTAATTTCAGAACCCTTAACTTTAGTCACTTTATAGGGTTTTGCATTGTATGGTGTGGATAATTTGTTGTGCTTGGGTTGGCGATGCAGCACTGTGTCACCCAGACTTGGTGAGTGTGGTCTGACGCGACGAGTTGCATCTGCGATCACCTTCATCTTGATCTTTGCACTATCATCCCTTGCTCTCACTTCAGCGTCTGAACACTTCCGTGGAGTGGTGTTAACGAAAGGGAGCTTGGTGTATAGCTGGCGTTGAAACAGTATTTCAGCTGGTGAGCTCGCTGTTGTGCAATGAGGTGTAGATCTGTACTCACGAAGAAAGATGTTTAGTTGCTGTCTCCATGGTGTGTCAGTTTTTACTGTCCTTGGGATTCCAAACATGGAGAACACTTTGTCAATGACTGGGATAACAGAAGATGCTGATGTTGAGCGTACACTTTCAACGACTGGATAGCGAGAATACTCGTCTGTGATAACGAGCAGGTATTCCCCCGTAGGGAGTGGTCCATAAAAGTCTGCACTGACACTGTGCCAGGGCGTTTCGGGTAATGGTGACATCTGCAGAGGGTGAGTGTGTCTGACAGGTGTGCTAGCTTGGCATGGCAGACAGTTTTGAACTGCAGATTCTGCTTTCCAATCGATCTCTGGGAACCATACTTTGGTACGTAGCAGCGCTTTGGTCTTGACGATACCCTGGTGCCCTTCGTGTGCCAGTTGTATTGCTCTTTCTTGTAGGACAGTTTGAATAACTATCCTCGTGCCTCTGAGTATGAAGTCAGATGAGTCAGCTACTGTTAGTTCACTTTGAACATGTTTGAACGATTTCAAAATGTCAGCATGCTGGGATTTATCTGTTAGATGCCACGTGTTGTTCCTGATGTGACTGATGACTTCCTGCAGAACCTGGTCTTTCAGAGTCTCTGTTTTTATCTCGTGAAGTGTCATGGCTTTTGGGGTGGAGTGATAAGAGAAGAAATTGACATACTCTTCTGCAACCTTACATGCACGAGCACTTTCATTCTCCTGTGTTGGCACTGGATGACGTGACATAAAGTCAGCTGGATTATCAGCACCTTTTCTGTATTCCACTCTGAAGTTATATGGCTGAAGTCTCAGTCCCCATCTTTCTATTCTGGCAGGTGGTTTTGATCTTGGGTTATTCCAGATGATTTTGAGTGCCTTGTAATCGGTCACCAGTGTGAATGGATGTCCATAAACATACAAATGGAAATGTTCGCAACTCCTCACAATGGCGAGTGCTTCTTTCTCAGTCTGCGAGTATCTCGTTTCCACATCACTCAGTGCTCTGCTTGCATATGCAATAATGTGCTTCATCCCCTTTTCATCTTTTTGACAGAGGATGGCGCCCAGTCCTACTGGACTAGCATCAACAATCAGTTCAGTCTGTCTGCTGGGATAGAAGTAGGACATTGTCGTGTCGCTTGTGAGACTGACCTTGAGTGCCTGCAACGCAGTTTCTTGGTCTTGACCCCATGTCCAAGGGGTGGCCTTGTGTGTGAGCCTGCGCAGTGGCTCAGAGATCGATGAGAAGTCTCTGATGAACCTTGAGCAGTAATTGGCCATGCCAAGGAGACTTTTGATGTCAGCAGGTGTTTTTGGGTTGGGAGCGTGTTGAACCGCTGCAACCTTTTTAGGATCTGCTGAAACGCCACCTGCAGAGAAGATGAAACCAAAAAACTCAAGTTTCGTTTTATTAAATTCACACTTCTCTCGATTCAGAGTAAGACCTGACTCTGATAGTCACTTAAAGAGAGCTGTAAGACTGCTGTCATGATCAGCCTGGTCCCTGCCAAAGACTATAATGTCATCACTGAGATTTTTGACTCCGTTCAGTCCTTGCAGCGTCTGATAAATAGCATTTTGGAACACTTCAGCTGCAGAAGAGACTCCAAAGCTCAGTCTTTTATAGCGCCGAAGTCCCAGATGAGTAGTGAACGTCGTAATGTAGCGGCTGTCAGGGTGTAATTCAAATTGGTGGTATCCTGCCCTGAGATCAAGTTTTGAGAACACCGTAGATCCATTCAGCTCATGGATTACATCATCAATCGTGGGCGTGACGTGTCGTTCTCGTTCGATTGCAGTGTTTGCTTGTCTCATGTCCACACATATCCGTACGTCGTCCGGATTCTTTGGTTTTGGCAGTGTTACAATGGGTGAAACCCACGGTGTTGGTCCCATAACCTTTTCAATCATGTCATCAGCTTCTAATTTCTGAAGTTCGTCCTCCACTTTTTGACGTAAATGAAAAGGAACACGTCTGTGTGGTTGACAGGTTGATTTTACATCTGCGTTTATGTGCAGTTTCACTTGAAAATCTTTGAGTTTTCCAATTCCCTGGAAAAGTTCTGGGTGTTGTTCTACTAGCTTGTATGCAACAGAACGTTGAGACTGAGAAGAGACCGCAGTGACAATATGGAGGAGTCCCAAGGCTTTTGAGGTTTCAAAACTCAAAAATATTGAAACCTCCTCCTTTAATGACAAAGAAGGAACACCTAACTGTTTTGTCTTGTTTTTCCACACTGCACCTGAATGCACCACACACAGGGAGAGACGTAGATGAGTGGTATGGGTAAATCTTGATGTCTGTAGAAGTCAACGTAGGACGTGGTGTCAGTTTGTTGTAGGTAGCTTCAGTTAAGCAGTTAGCAGTGGCCCCAGAATGGATTAGCACCGGTATCTGGGTGCCCATTACTCTGACTTCAGTATGTGGGAGTTTAGGATGTTGAGCTGTGTTCACCACATATACATAAGCGTCATCACTGCTGGATGTGTGCCCTGTCTCCACGTGTGCAGCGCTATCTGTTAGTTGATGAACAGTTTGCGGTGGCAGGTTTTTCTTCTACTTCTTTCCACAATGTGTCTCTTTTCTCTTTGAGCGACATTGCTTTGCAAAATGATTGTATTTGCCACAAGAATTACAGATTTTGTCTTTGGCTGGGCAGCCTTGCTCATGAGGATATCTGCCTCCACAGTTTCGACAGCGGTTATTCGGCTGCCATGAGGGTGTCCATTTGTTTCTAGCCGTGGTGTCACGTCCTGTTTTGTGCTGTACTTTATTAACTGCAGCTGTCTTGTCAGCTTCCATCCCTGTAGCTTGCAATTCAGACAACTCACATGCACGCCCATGATTTAATAGATCATCCAATGTTAAATCAGGTTCTCTGAGTGCTTTTCTACGCAGCTGTGATGATGTACAGCTTTGGATAATTTGTGTTTTGATTTCTGCAGTCATGTCTGCAAACTCACAGTTTTTGGCTAGAATCCTAAGCCTGGTGTGATAGTTGTCCAACGTTTCACCTGATTCCTGCACCACTTTCCTGAATAGATAAATCTGATACTGCACGTTTTTCTTAGGCGCAAAGTATGCTGACAATTTCTGTTTTGTATCTGCGTACTTGTCGCCAACCGTTGCTAACGTGTCGTAAACGTCATGCACTTTTTCAGCAGCCACATGCAGCAATAATGCTCTTAATCTCGCATCTCCAGTAATATTCATTGCCGTGGTGTGGTTTTCAAACCTCTGAAGCCATTTCGTCCAGCGAATTCCGACGGAACCGAGGTCGGTGTCCGTGTCGAAGGGTGGAAGTGAAGTAGCGTGTGCAGCCATGTTCTTGCCTCCTAAGCTCCGGGTAGGGCAACTTCCTTCGTCTTGCTTTGGTTGTAACCTTTACTCTCGTCGCCAATGTAATGTTTGCATGCCTCAAACATTAATGATGACACCTTCAGTATTTCTCAGTTCCATTCTTTAATTCTCAGGCTTGCAGCGGCAACACAGTCTGCAGTGCTAACATCTACTGTTTTCTGTTGTCTCCTTTTTCTATATCCTCCTTCCGCCTTACATTCGACCTTTCGAAATAAAAGTTCTGTAAACATCACAGGTATCACCGTCTTTCCCTCGCCCAGTTTGAGGACCTGCTGTCCCGCGTTGGTCCAAGCATCGCCTCCATCCTCCACTTCCGTAACATTGATTCATTAATGTTGAATTCTCTCGCAGCTGTTCTATTCCCATGTTGTTGCAATATATTAATAACTAACCTCGTATTGTGGATGAATAATCTCAGTTGTTCTCCTGACTGAAGTTTGGCCCGTTTATAGCATCATGCTATGCAATTGCATTTGTCCCTGACCACCAGAATCCCTCACGTTAACTTTTATCGAGTGGGAAAAAAAGTTGGCGTTCATCCTCCAGCTTCACTGTGCTAATGTTATGCTAACACAGTGTTTGTTTGACTTTGGGACCTGAAACGGACGGAGTTTTGGACCCAGATTACTCCGCGAAGCTCCTCACTATGGCAGCCGTAATGCTCTGACAATCCATCAAGCAGTGCAGTTTACCAAAGGTGTACTAAAACATTTTTTAACAGATTTCTGTACGCCAAAATCGGTTCGAGGTCAGTAAGCACAACCAAAACTCATACATAAGGCACACTCTTGATTTTTGAGAAAATTAAAGGATTTTAAGTGTGCCTTATAGTGTGGAAAATACATTATACAGAAGAAAAGAATATATCGCGATATATATTGTTACCGCACGTGCTTCAAATTATATCGCGATATGAATTTTAGGCCATATCGCCCAGCCCTACACCGCTCCTCTCTAAAACAGCAATAAGGATAATTATTAGGCCATATGTAAATAACTTTATAACTTAAAGCAAAATTGGGAAACGTAAAGTCTGAAACAAGTCTTTATATTAAGGGCCATCAGTCAAACGATACTGTTTGGTCTGGGTCTAAACAGAGCACACGCATGCGGCCGCTTTGAGCGTTCACACTAGAGCGCGTTTGTTGTCACATTTTATTTGTAGCGTGAACGAGCAGACAAAAAAATCGGATTTGATCAAAAAATCTGAACTGAGCATTAAGACCTGCAGTGTGAACGTAGCCTAAGATGGCACAATAAATGCTGAATGTTGGGTGCTCGTGAGTAATTGTCTTGTCATGTTCTTAAAACAAACTTTCTGCATGAAATGATCAGATACACTTTAATGGAATCTTTGGGTTTTTATTTTTTTCTGTAAACAACAAAAAATTAATTTAAAGAATATAGATATTTAAACCTGAGATCTAAGGTAAACCTAACAGGTAACAGGATGATGTTCAATACACATTTTTCTTTACATCCAGTCAATCAACTCTGATAATTAAAATGAAACTGATTTAGGAGTTCACAAAGCTACCTTAAGGAGCTCAGTTAATTAATAAACTTCTATCAACTTAGCTAACAGATTATAGTTAAGCTAAAACAGATTCCTAAATTAAAAGAACTACTACAGTATTTGAATTAACTAAAAAACCTAAGTCAACTGAACTAGGACAAGAGTTTAAACAATACTCTTTCATGTGATTCTTGTGTAAATGGTTAAAGAGGTTTGTCATGTTTGAGTGGTGGTGGGGACCGTTTTGTGCTATAATTTGCATAGTACAGTTTTCTGGGGCGTGTCAGACTTTTCATAACCAAACCATGTCCATGCTACAGAGGTAGCCCCTCGTTTAGCAATAAGGTCCTCGACTTTTTTTGACTGGTCCTTCTGTTTGGAGCTACCTGGTTCTGCCTCATCCTCGCTGGCCATGCTGGTATTCTCTGTGCCTTCATCCGCATGGTGACTATAAGCGCCAATTTATAGTTACTTCATGTTTTAATTCGAGGTCATTTGTTTGATGCATATTCTGAAATTTGATGTTTGAAAATAATGTATATCATTTCAGTTTACTTTGAAAAGTCTCAGCAGGATCTTGAGCTTTCTTGTGAAAGGTTTATGTGGAAAATAAACAAGCGGACGGCGGAGCCACACGATGCTTTTACCGTCATTGCTGGTAACAAAAGTACGAAACAGTCGCTTGTCCGTCCATAGTGTGGTTTTTTTAAGTATAAGAGAGAGAGAGAAGTTTAAGAAATTAATATAGCTGCTACAGTGACCATCAAAACCATGAAAAAATATTGCCGTAAACAGTTTATTTTGCAACATCACGAAACAAACGATAGGGTATATAATATGAAACAATGCACATTTTTATATCATCATCCGATATATATATCGTCATATCGCACAGCCATAATCCTTTGTTTTTTGTTGCTGTTGTTTATGTTCAAGGTAAAAAAAAAAAGAAAAAAAATATAAACTTTTTAAAATATCTTTTTGTGTCTCTTGTTTTCCTCAGAATAAATTGCAATTAGTCTCAATGGCTGAGATGGAGGAGCATCACAGCGACACGTTAACCCCGACTGCTGCAGTTCCTGTATGAACTGAGCAACTCTGAAAATCCAAGGAAAAGCTGAGTGTATTTTATTTAAAGCTCAGATGGAACTTGATGGACTAGCATGCAGGCTGCATTCAGGACTTTGTCACACTGGTATGTGAAGAGTGGTACCAAGAGAACTTGTGCGCACACAACGTGTCACTTTATGCTTGCTCTTCTCCAGCCTCTGGTGTCACTTTGTAGTCATTTGTCTTATTATTGTCTTATTTGATGCAATTTAGGTTCTGTGAGCACAAGCAGAGGTTTTTGCTCCGGAAGTAACCATGACCTCGTTTTCAGAGCCGTGTTTAACGTTTAATGGCCGTGAAATATGTCAGACTTTTTCCTCTACTTAAACAGTTAAGAGCATTTGAACACAGTGGAGAAAAAGGTGTGCATTAAGGATTTTGAAACTATGTTTAACTAGGGCTGGGCGATATGACCCAAAATTCATATCTCGATATTTTTTAGCTGGATGCCGATATAAGATATGTATCTCGATATTTTTTTAAAGCCATAAGGTAAGAACAAAAAGAGAGTTCTTAGTCAAAGCTGTGTCCCAGATGTCACACGGGCACTTTTATTAACATACAGCGTAGATGTACATGAAAAAAAATTAGTCAAAAATAAATTATGAGCATTTATTAAATAATAATGCTCCATAAATAAAAGAAAACTATGTTGTTTTTGTGCATAACAAAGCGTTCACAATTGTGCAGTCAAAATCTAAACTAAAAGACGCTGAGCATAGTAACAAGGGCAGATTTCACAGCTGCTCTGTTCCCAAGTTTGTGACTGACAGCCTGGAGTTTGAAATCCGCTTCATAACCGTGTCTCTTAACAGGTGCCATTTATGGTCCTTATGCACACGTAAGGTAATCCAACTTCAGTAACCCTGCAAACGCCACTGCTGTTTAGTTTTCTGTCTTCATTTATGTTGGAAGTGGTAGCAGAGCTGTACGTTTGAATTAGTTTCAAAAGTCTCTGTCAGAACATGGTATGAAATGTTTAGGTGGAAAGTAGCGAGCTAACTTCCTGTTACCTTCTAACTCTGTTAAATTTAATAAATTCTGTTTTCATGGATGTAAAACTTAATTGTTACACCCGATAAAGCAGCAACGCTGATGATTTAATTAAAGATGAAAGAATTTAGACCGTTTTTAACTCTTAGTGTTCGTTTGACTTTGGGACCTGAAATGGTCGAGTTTTGGACCCAGATTACTCCGCGAAGCTCCTCACTACGGCAGCCATAATGCTCTGACAATCCATCAAGCAGTGCGGCTTACCAAAGTTGTACTAGAACATTTTTAACAGATTTCTGCACGCAGAAATCGGTTCGAGGTCAGTAAGCACAACCAGAATTCATACATAAGGCACACTCTCGATTTTTGAGAAAATTAAAGGATTTTTTGTGTGGAAAATGCGTTATACAGAAGAAAAGAATATATATCAGTGATATATATCGTTACCGCACATGCTTCAAATTATATTGCGATATGGATTTTAGGCCATATCGCCCAGCCCTACTCAAAAGGTCTCATCAAGTCCCGATTTAATTCGATTTATGCTGTGTTATCAGTGTTTGCATTGATAGCATGGCTGTGGTGTCATATCAGTGTATGCTCTCGGTGTTTGCTGATATCAAACTGTGGTATGAGGACCACTGTGGGTTAATCTTTGTAGTGATACTCACTCCGTTTTTTTCATTTAGACCTGGTTTATTTCTGGTATAGTTGAATATTTGTATATAATCCCAGCAGCTGTCAGACTCTATAACAGGGGTCACCAGCCTTTCTTAAAACTGAGAGTTAGATAAAACTGTGAACAGTTTGGTTCATCTTTAGTCAAGATTTATGTTTTGTAATTTAAATCTGACATCTGATGATGTCATCATCACTCCATAAGCCAATGAGATTATCACATGACATTTATGAACAGGGATATTTCTTTTTAACGGTTTTCAATTTAACGTAATATTTAAGTGTTTCTTAGTTTTAGACTAGTTGGTTAGTCTTTTTCAATGTTTTAAACCATATCCCAGGTTTTTACTTCACCATTTATGGAGTTTTAACAAGCAAATAAAAGACAGAGCTTAATTCTGTAAAGATTAGATGAAAAATACTCAAAGGATAAATTCAATTGGTTTATTATTTTGTTACATAAGTTGAAAAAAGTAAAACAAGTAACTACAGAAACAACATAAAAGGAAACTTAAACAATCAAATAAGTTCTCTCCTCCTCCTCCCTTCCCCCCCCTTCAAGGGGGGAAGGGGGGGGAGGGAGGAGGGGGAGAGAAAACCCCAACAATCCCCTCTGAGCAAGCACTAGGCGACAGTGGGGAGGAAAAACTGCCTTTTAACGGGCAGAAGCCTCCAGCAGAACCAGGCTCAGGAGGGGGCAGTCAACTGCTGGGACTGGTTGGGGGGGGGGGGGGGGGGGGGGCGGGGGGTGAAAAAAAGATTAAGAAGGTAGGGAATATGTGTTAGGAGAGAAAGGGAGAGGGGGGACAGGAGAGGTGAAAATGAAGATGGATCACAGGTGGAGGAGGACGAGGCTAAATCATCTGAATAACCAGCAGACGCCTCTTTTCTTCATTTCCAGGTATTTTTCCATGAGCGCTTTTTTCTCCAGGATAAGGGTTCTCAACTGATCGTTTGTTTCTGCATTTTGCTCCTCGAGTTGCTTGCATCTTTGCTCCATTTCTTTTAATGCTGCTTGTTCTTTTCTAGGCTTTTCTTTCGGGTCTTCGTATGTTGCCTCCTCCATTCGATTTGCCTTGCACATGTCTGTATTTCTCTCTTGTTTTTTCTTGTACATCTCTTCTATCAGGTCAATTTTTCTCTTGAATACTTGATGCATAAGCAGCAGGTATTCATATTTTTTCTCTTGTTGTTGCTTTTGTGCCTGCATTTCACTTATTTGGCTCTTCAAGTCACTGACCCTCAACAACATCTCATTCATGAGCTCTGAGTGTTCTTTCCTCATTCCATCGATCGTACACTGCATCTCTGAACATTGTCTTTCCAGTATTTCCTTTTCTCTTTCCAGGTCAGGTGTTTTCTCCCTCATTTCATTACAAAATTCTCGCAGTTCTATATTCCTTCTCTCAAAGTCCTGGAGAATACGTTTTTCTTCTTCCTGTTTCTCTTTTTCTTCAAGAAGCTCTTTATTTTTGCACTCTGTTTCATCAAACCTGACTTTCAGCTCTACGTACATTTCCCTCATGTCTTTGAGTTTGTCCTCCATTGGTATTTCTTTTTCTCTTTCCAGTTCAGGTGTTTTGTCCTTCATTTCATTACAAAATTCTCGCAGTTCTAGGTTCCTTCTCTCAAAGTCCTGGAGAATACGTTTTTCTTCTTCCTGTTTCTCTTTTTCTTCAAGAAGCTCTATATTTTTGAACTCTGTTTCACCAAACCTGACTGCCAGATCTACGCACATTTCCCTCATGTCTTTGAGTTTGCGCTGCAATCGTATTGTCTTTTTTCTTTCCAGTTCAGATGTTTTTTCCTTCATTTCATTACAAAATTCTCGCAGTTCTAGATTCCTTCTCTCAAAGTCCTGGATAATACGTTTTTCTTCCTCCTGTTGCTTTTTTTCTTCAAGAAGCTCTTTCAGTTTGTGCTCCATTTGTACTTCCTGTTCAGTCTTCTGTTGGCGGATTTTTTCAATTGTTTTCTCAGCTTCATCGAGCTTTCCTTGAAGTATCTGTATCTCCTCAATAGTAGCTTTCTTTCCTTGAAGCTGGGCAGATGTTTCTTTTAATTCGGCACTCTGTGTTCCCGATGAAAAAATACGGGGAAAAAAATTCTTTCGTCCTTGACCAAACTTCATTCCCTCATTGATAATTTTTATATCAGGCTGCCGTTGCTGTTTTCCTTCCAGGTCTTTATTTCGTGCTTCCAATTGTCTGCACTTCTCCTCTAGTTGAAGCTTCTCTTCTTCAATTTGTTTAACTTTGTCATGGAGGTCAGAGTTTTCCTTCTGACTTTCCTGTAATGCCCTTTGGATTGATAAGACAACATCCATGGTTATTTCTCCTGAAGAGATTGGCTGGCCAGACCACGAAGGAGAGGCAGCATTATTTATTTTTCTTTGTCGGCGTTTTCGTCCCATGTTGGAGCCTGTGCACAGTGACTCTGAAAAGGCTTAGAAATATTTCCAAATGTATCTCGTGTTGAACGTTTGAAGTCTGCGAACAAACTGTTTTAAAATTGCTGCTTCTGATCCCTATTTATAGACTTCAGAACTTCAAAGGATCAAAGGTATTAATGATGTCACATCTTGTGACATCATCATTCCGTAAGCCAATCAGATTGTCACATGACATTTTAAAATGGGGATGTGTTTTTTTTTGTTTTTTTGTTTTTTTTTAAAGTTTTTTTGGAGTTTTCACCATTTGCTCCAGGAGCTGCGCCTGGATGACGGCCGCTTTCAGCGGTACTGTTATGTTTGCATGCCTCAAACATTAATGATGACACCTTCAGTCTTTCTCAGTTCCATTCTTTAATTCTCAGGCTTGCAGCGGCAACACAGTCTGCAGCGCTAACTTGTTCATCTACCGTTTTCTGTTGTCTCCTTTTTCTATATCCTCCTTCTGCCTTACATTCGACCTTTCAAAATAAAAGTTCTGTAAACATCACAATCACCTCCTTTTTTTTTTCTTTAACAAACTTAGGTACTCAGTGAGGTGAATTATTAATCTGAACCTATGATAACAACACCTAATAAAATTACTGAACGTTCTTATTACTTGAGTTTCTCCACACCTAAACATCACTTAAACAGCACTGCATTTGCGCAGATCTCTGACTAATCACTATCAACATTCAACACTAGAATACTGGTTACAGTGTTAGATTCAGGAACAACAAACATGTTACACACAGCGTAACCTTTAACGGGTCACTCAGATATTCAAGTCTTAGATCTGATGTAATCAGACAGATGCATAGGTACGCGTCTGTTTGATCTGACTGGGTATCTGGGCTTGTCTGTTAAGGCGGGGTCGACATGTCGTCCAGGTGGGGCATCTTCAAGTCCATGTCTGATTTTCTTGAAGCATGAGGCATTCCTGACAATTGAGTGTCCATCCCTTGTAGCTGTAATTTCAGAACCCTTAACTTTAGTCACTTTATAGGGTTTTGCATTGTATGGTGTGGATAATTTGTTGTGCTTGGGTTGGCGATGCAGCACTGTGTCACCCAGACTTAGTGAGTGTGGTCTGGCGCGACGAGTTGCATCTGCGATCACCTTCATCTTGATCTTTGCACTATCATCCCTTGCTCTCACTTCAGCATCTGAACACTTCCGTGGAGTGGTGTTAACGAAAGGGAGCTTGGTGTATAGCTGGCGTTGAAACAGTATTTCAGCTGGTGAGCTCGCTGTTGTGCAATGAGGTGTAGATCTGTACTCACGAAGAAAGATGTTTAGTTGCTGTCTCCATGGAGAATACGTTGTCAATGACTGGGATAACAGAAGATGCTGATGTTGAGCGTACACTTTCAACGACTGGATAGCGAGAATACTCGTCTGTGATAACGAGCAGGTATTCCCCCGTAGGGAGTGGTCCATAAAAGTCTGCACTGACACTGTGCCAGGGCGTTTCGGGTAATGGTGACATCTGCAGAGGGTCAGTGTGTCTGACAGGTGTGCTAGCTTGGCATGGCAGACAGCTTTGAACTGCAGATTCTGCTTTCCAATCGATCTCTGGGAACCATACTTTGGTACGTGGCAGCGCTTTGGTCTTGACGATACCCTGGTGCCCTTCGTGTGCCAGTTGTATTGCTCTTTCTTGTAGGACAGTTGGAATAACTATCCTCGTGCCTCTGAGTATGAAGTCAGATGAGTCAGCTACTGTTAGTTCACTTTGAACATGTTTGAATGATTTCAAAATGTCAGCATGCTGGGATTTATCTGTTAGATGCCACGTGTTGTTCCTGATGTGACCGATGACTTCCTGCAGAACCTGGTCTTTCAGAGTCTCTGTTTTTATCTCGTGAAGTGTCATGGCTTTTGGAGTGATAAGAGAAGAAATTGACATACTCTTCTGCAACCTTACATGCACGAGCACTTTCATTCTCCTGTGTTGGCACTGGATGACGTGACATAAAGTCAGCTGGATTATCAGCACCTTTTCTGTATTCCACTCTGAAGTTATATGGCTGAAGTCTCAGTCCCCATCTTTCTATTCTGGCAGGTGGTTTTGATCTTGGGTTATTCCAGATGATTTTGAGTGCCTTGTGATCGGTCACCAGTGTGAATGGATGTCCATAAACATAGAAATGGAAATGTTCGCAACTCCACACAATGGCGAGTGCTTCTTTCTCAGTCTGCGAGTATCTCGTTTCCACATCACTCAGTGCTCTGCTTGCATATGCAATAATGTGCTTCATCCCCTTTTCATCTTTTTGACAGAGGATGGCGCCCAGTCCTACTGGACTAGCATCAACAATCAGTTCAGTCTGTCTGCTGGGATAGAAGTAGGACATCGTCGTGTCGCTTGTGAGACTGACCTTGAGTGCCTGCAACGCAGTTTCTTGGTCTTGACCCCATGTCCAAGGGGTGGCCTTGTGTGTGAGCCTGCGCAGTGGCTCAGAGATCGATGAGAAGTCTCTGATGAACCTTGAGCAGTAATTGGCCATGCCAAGGAGACTTTTGATGTCAGCAGGTGTTTTTGGGTTGGGAGCGTGTTGAACCGCTGCAACCTTTTTAGGATCTGCTGAAACGCCACCTGCAGAGAAGATGAAACCAAAAAACTCAAGTTTCGTTTTATTAAATTCACACTTCTCTCGATTCAGAGTAATACCTGACTCTGATAGTCGCTTAAAGAGAGCTGTAAGATTGCTGTCATGATCAGCCTGGTCCCTGCCAAAGACTATAATGTCATCACTGAGATTTTTGACTCCGTTCAGTCCTTGCAGCGTCTGATAAATAGCATTTTGGAACACTTCAGCTGCAGAAGAGACTCCAAAGCTCAGTCTTTTATAGCGCCGAAGTCCCAGATGAGTAGTGAACGTCGTAATGTAGCGGCTGTCAGGGTGTAATTCAAATTGGTGGTATCCTGCCCCGAGATCAAGTTTTGAGAACACCGTAGATCCATTCAGCTCATGGATTACATCATCAATCGTGGGCGTGATGTGTCGTTCTCGTTCGATTGCAGTGTTTGCTTGTCTCATGTCCACACATATCCGTACGTCGTCCGGATTCTTTGGTTTTGGCAGTGTTACAATGGGTGAAACCCACGGTGTTGGTCCGGTAACCTTTTTAATCATGTCATCAGCTTCTAATTTCTGAAGTTCGTCCTCCACTTTTTGACGTAAATGAAAAGGAACACGTCTGTGTGGTTGACAGGTTGATTTTACATCTGTGTTTATGTGCAGTTTCACTTGAAAATCTTTGAGTTTTCCAATTCCCTGGAAAAGTTCTGGGTGTTGTTCTACTAGCTTGTCTGCAACAGAACGTTGAGACTGAGAAGAGACCGCAATGACAATATGGAGGAGTCCCAAGGCTTTTGAGGTTTCAAAACTCAAAAATATTGAAACCTCCTCCTTTAATGACAAAGAAGGAACACCTAACTGTTTTGTCTTGTTTTTCCACACTGCACCTGAATGCACCACACACAGGGAGAGACGTAGATGAGTGGTATGGGTAAATCTTGATGTCTGTAGAAGTCAACGTAGGACGTGGTGTCAGTTTGTTGTAGGTAGCTTCAGTTAAGCAGTTAGCAGTGGCCCCAGAATGGATTAGCACCGGTATCTGGGTGCCCATTACTCTGACTTCAGTATGTGGGAGTTTAGGATGTTGAGCTGTGTTCACCACATATACATAAGCGTCATCACTGCTGGATGTGTGCCCTGTCTCCACGTGTGCAGCGCTATCTGTTACTTGATGAACAGTTTGCGGTGGCAGATTTTTCTTATACTAGTTTTCTTATACTAGTTTTCTTTTCTTATGCTAGTGCCGTACAAGTAGCGCGAAAAACAAACTTCAAAGTAGCGCTACGCGTTCAGCGGGAGGCGTGGATGGCGAGCGGCAATAAACTTGCGAAAAGCAAGTTATGCTCAACTCCACCGGTGGAATCTGACAGCGTGGAAAAGTGAGAAAACATCCATGATCACCAACGGATTTCAAAGGGCTGGACTGCTGCATGATGGAGAGGAGGACACCGCCACGGCCCTTCTGAGGGTGTTCGACTCTGACACTGCCAACGAGGATTTGTTTGGTTTTAAAAGTGACAACGAAGGAGAGAAGCGGAGAGTGGATGACGTAGCCATCCTGAGCCTTTTCGTATCCAACACTGGAGAAGAGGACTTTGGTGGTTCCCTTTCAGTTGATTCACTCGGTACAACACATAAGTATGGGATATCACGCCCTCGCGTGTCCTGGCTGAAGAAATCTTTAATCACGCCTTTAAGGCAGATGACGTGTGATGACACACGCACGGCCCCGCCTGCACATATAGCCGCTGTCATCACAGTCATCCCTCAGTTCTTACGCTCTTCACCTCGCTGAGAACACCTCTGCTGAGTTGGGCTGGCTAGCTGCTGCTAGTTAGCTCCGTTGTCTGCCGACTTGAACTTAGCCTAACTGCCCCTGTTGGTGTTAGCCTCCACCGCGCAGTTGGTGTGTAGGCTGCCCGCGGTGCGCTAATTTCAAGTTTTCCCGTGCAGCGTTTTGCTTTGTGTTTTGGAATGTACTCCAAACCGAAGTGAGCAAAGCAGAAATCTTCTGTTCGCCCCTGTCCTCAGGGATGCGGTTTCTCTTTGCACAACAGCGACCAGCACGATGCCTGCCCTGTCTGCCTGGGGATCATCCACTCTAGGAGAGCGTTGACGGAGCCCGAAGCCTGTGCGTTTTGTCGCCAGCTCCGGCGCTCGACCCTGGAAAGACGGGTGACGTTTGTGGAAAAAGTGCTGGGACGCTCGGCTGTCGCACGGCATGACCCTCTCCTTTCCGAGTCTGGAGCCCCGGCTTCGTCCGAGTCCGAAGACGAGGATTTTCCGGTTGATGTCCCCACAATTAGCTGGGCTGACCACATGGAATATGTTGACGGGTTAGCCGATGATGAGCCGGAACCATGCAGGAGCGCTCCCCAGGACGATGATGACGTGCTGGACATCGGCCTGGACATCCATGGTTTGTCGGAGGATGAGCAGGAGAGCTCATTGTCGGCCCAATGTACCGCCGCTGCTGCGCCGGTCGGCAACGATGACACCTCTCTTTTCTCCCTGTTTCACCGTGCTGCTGAGAAGCTGCAGGTGGACTGGCCCTCTCCTCCGCCAGCTCAGAAGCCGTCGCGGTTCGCGGGGTTTTTCCTCCCACAGGAGCCCGCAACGGCCAAAAACTGCCTTCCCATGTCCCCAGACTTTCTCTGCGAGCTAACAGCATCATGGGACAAACCTCTGTCTACCCGCGTCACTGTGCCCGGCTATGGACAGTACATGGAATTGGACGGCGCCAAGGGGGCTGGCTTAGCTAACCCACCCCCTATGGAGCGGTCTCTGGCTGCTTATCTGGCCCTGTCCCATAACCATGGTGTCGGCGGCCCCGCAACTCTGCCATCCAAGCACTGCAGATTCTCTGCTTCGCAGCTGGAGAAGATTTATCGAGCTCAGGCCGGGCCTGCTCGCGCCATGAGCTCTGTCACCATGCTCCAGATGTACCAGGCAATGTGCCTGACAGAGCTCGGATCGCTGGTTCCTGATGACAGCCCGCTGGCACCTCTTCTTAACGAGGTCAGAGTCGCCACAGATTATATCCTCCGTGCGTCTCGCTGTGCATCGCTCTCCCTGGGCAGAGGGATGGCTTCGACAGTAGTGGCGCAGAGGCACCTGTGGCTGACCCTCTCGGACGTCCCGGATAGGGACAGGGCTGTATATCTGGACGCACCAGTGTCTGCGGCTGGGTTATTCAGACATTCACTTGAAGCCAATCAGGCTAGATTCGATCTGAGGAAGAAGCAGACGGAAGCTCTGCGCGACATCATCCCTAGACGTCAGCCCAAGCCCAAGCCCACAGCTAGCTCTCACAGGCCCGCCGCTCCTCTGCCGTCTGGCAAGAGACCGGCGCCCACTGTTGAAGTGGGTGTGCCGCCAGCGAGAGCACATCCTCCGGCCTGAGCTCCACGCCAGTCGGCCTGGAGCAAAGGCCCACCCTCGGGCCCCCGGCGGGACCCGACGCCCAGGAGGAAGAAGCCTCAGCCCTCTTAGCTGTGGTTTCGAGTGGAGAGGGGGTCCAGCAGCAGGGAGACGCTGTTTTTACCCCTCTGTTGCCGCACAAGAGGTGCCGCTTAAGTTATGTTCAGGTTGTCAGCCCCAGAAGGCGCTGCACTTTCCTAACACTGTCTCCCAAGCACAAAACCCCTGCACACAAAATGCCTCAGGTAACTCCCTGTTCAGGTGTGTTAAATGTTCAGGTGACCACATCGAGTGTTCCCGCTGTTTTTCATTGTTGTGCCCCAGAAAAGGTGCCTCCAACAAAATGTATAAATGTACATGTTTCCATGTTACAATCAATAAAGAGTGTTGTTTATTCTCAAACAATCAAATACTCAGCCTGCAGGCAGAATGAGCCAGGTCAGGCAGGTGATGCAGTCCCCTGCAGACACACTGGGGGGCGACAACGTCCCGTCGACGGTGCTGCAGGTCAGCCGGCTGGCTGCTCACTTCCCTCAGTGGCGCGCTTGCGCCCCCTCTCCGTGGGTGCTGTCGCTACCCGATCCGTACCGGAAACCCGATCGGTACCCCGCATGCGCAAATCTTACGTCACTTCCTCTCTTTGCCAACATTGCGACATTCAATATATTTGAATGACACGGTTAGCGCCCAGTTAGCTCCTAGCATTTCTCAACAGCTCTGCCTCCTTTTCGACTACCGGGACATTTAAACAATGGATAATCCGTATCCGCAACAAATTCACGCTTTTCTCCTCAACAGAGAGCGTTCCCCGATTGAACAACAGCGCCGTAAAATAAGAAGAATGGTGCCTAATTACAGAGTTAATAATACAGACTTTGTAATATGTCACGTGAAGATTCAGCAGCCAGATGAAGTGTTTACTGACAATTGACAGTGATAGTGGACATCATCATCACTATTTCAACAATCTTCTCCACACAGACAAGCATAAACACACTCGATTATCACTAAATCAAATTTAACACGTTTGTAATGATGCTAATTCAGTTTACAATAGGGTTCATTCGCTCAGTCTGCAGGTGGCGGTATCCTGGTACACTGGGGAGTACACTGCCATTAAACGAACAGAAGAAGAAGAAAACCCCTGCACATGCGCGGTACGGATCGGGTAGACCCGATTTGTACGGTCCGACTTTGCACATGCTCAGCAAGGATCGGGAGTCCCGATCTGTCATTATCTTTTTATTTTTTTTGTTTTTGTCTACATTATATTAAATGTTTCATTATCGGAAACATTTTAAGAGATACTTATTATTCTTAACATCTTAACAGATACTCTGACCTGTAACTATCGTAAAACGCTTCGACCGGAAGTAGACACCTTTCGCGCATGCGGGTTACGGATCGGGTTTCCGGTACGGATCGGGTAGTGACAGGTGCTGCGAACCGTTGCCATGGGTTACCGGTTGCAGTTCCGGGTCAAGCCGCCTCGTTTCCAAAGAGTCGTAAACACGACTGTCAACACCGAGGCGGCCATGATACTCAGAGAGGAAATAAAGGCGCTATTGCAGAAAAGAGCAATACGAGTGGTCCCCGCTTCGGAGACAGACAAAGGTTGGTACAGCTGTTATTTTGTTGTTCCGAAAAAAGGGGGAACGCTTCGTCCCATCCTCGACCTGCGAGTCTTGAACACGTATCTACGAACGTACAGGTTCAAGATGCTAACACTCAGACAGCTCTTGAATGCGGTCGGCCCGGGAGATTGGTTTGCAACAATCGATCTAACAGATGCTTATTTTCATGTGGTTATACACCCGAAACACAGGCAGTTTCTGAGGTTTGCATTCGAGGGCGTAGCCTACGAATACCTAGTGCTGCCGTTCGGGCTCTTGCTCGCTCCTCGCACCTTTACGAAATGTGCCGAGGCAGCGCTAGCGTCCCTCAGAGAGAGAGGAATCCGCATCTTAGCCTACCTAGACAACTGGGCTCTCGTAGCTTGCTCCAGAGAGCAGGTGGAGACACAGCTGTCGCTGGTTCTGTCACACATTCAGACACTGGGGTTCTCTGTGAACTTTCAAAAGAGCTCGCTAATCCCGAGTCAGCAGATTACTTTTCTCGGTTTGAAAATATGCTCGCTTACCAGCCGCGCACGTTTGTTGGAGCACAGAGTGGCCGCGTTTCATCGCTGCCTTGCTCAGTTTCAGTTGGGACGCAGACTGCGTTTCCAGACAATATTAAGCTTGTTGGGCATGATGGCATCTATGATCGCCGTAGTGCCACTTGGACTGTTAAAAATGAGAGCGTTTCAACGCTGGACTCTCTCTCACCGTTTGTGTGCATCGCGTCACCTCCGGAGGAGGCTGCCAGTAACTGCGTCTTGCATGCTAGCTCTCAGTCCTTGGAGGGAGCCCGGGCTGCTCCTGTCTCGCTCTCTGCTGTTGTGGTGCAGTGTTCATTTTCTGTCTCTAAGAGCCACCCATGTCCCGGGCCACCTGAACCTGGGGCCGGACCTTCTCTCCAGGGGGGGTCCTCTGGTGAGAGAATGGAGGTTACACCCTTTAATAGTGGCTCAGATTTGGGACCTATTTGGCAAGGCGCAAATAGATCTTTTTGCTTCCAGGGTAAATACTCACTGCCCCCTGTTCTTCTCCATAATCGACCACGATGCACCCTTGGGCTTGGACGCGCTAGCGCACCAATGGCCAGACGTGCTCCTGTATGCATTTCCCCCAGTGGAAATGATATCTCCAGTTCTAGAGAGAGTGCATCGGCATTCCCCCTCTCTCTGATTCTAGTGGCCCCTTGGTGGCCCACAAGGTCGTGGTATGCAGAGATAATCAGCCTGCTAGCAGCGAGTCCTTGGCAGCTTCCTCTCCGCAGGGATCTCCTCTCTCAGGCGGGAGGAGAAGTGTTTCATCCGCACCCAGATCTGTGGCGCCTTCATGCTTACCTGCTGAGAGGTTAAACGTGATTGCTAAGGGTTTGCCACCTAGTGTGATAGCGACAATTCAGAGCGCTAGGGCCTCATCTACTAGAGGCTTGTACGCTTACAAATGGCGCGCCTTCGAGCAATGGTGCCAGGACCGCCACACTCTCCCATTTCAGTGCTCTATTGTGGATGTTTTGACATTCCTGCAGGAGCTGCTGGATAAGGGTCTTTCATTTTCGATAATTAAGGTTTATTTAGCAGCTATATCTGCTTGTCATATTGGCTTTGACGGGGTGACACTAGGTGCACATCCCCTCGCCATACGTTTTCTGAAAGGAGTTCGCCGGCTGAGGCCCGTGCTTAAGTCCAGTGTCCCTGCTTGGGACTTGTCTTTGGTGCTGGAGGCCCTTTGCAGCCCCCCGTTTGAACGCATTGAGTCTGTGGATATGAAATTTCTTTCATATAAGACTGCATTACTTCTCGCTTTGCCGAAGCCAAAGCGAGTGGGTGACCTTCATGCGCTCTCTGTGCATCCCTCCTGCACACAGTTCTCTTCTGATGGCCACAAGGTCGTATTGCGTCCAAATGCTGCCTGTTTTCCCAAGATCATGCCTGCATCTTCTAGATCAATGGAGTTTGAGTTGCTGAGCTTTTGCTCCCCTCCTTTTGCATCTGAGGAGCAGAGGAGGATGCATTCTCTTTGTCCAGTGCGTGTGCTACGCACCTACATTGAGCGCACTCAGAATGTGCGTTTATGTGACCAGCTGTTTGTCTGCTTCACTAATCCAAATAGAGGTAGAGCTCTGTCCAAACGGAGGCTGTCCCACTGGATTATAGAAGCTATCTCACTGGCATACGGCACCGGTGGACTTGCTTTGCCCCACGGGGTGAGAGCTCATTCCACCAGGGGCATGGCAACCTCATGGGCTCTTTTTAAAGGGGTGCCTGTAGCTGATATTTGTGCGCCAGCTAGCTGGGCATCAACGTACACTTTTGTGCGGTTTTATCGGTTGGACGTTACAGCCCCTGCTGTCCTTTCTGCTGGGTCTACCACTCACTAAGGATGTGGTGGTCCGATTCCGGTTCGGTGGCTGCTCTGTGGGGCGTGTATATATGTCCCATACTTATGTGTTGTACCGAGTGAATCGACTGAAAGGGAACGAATAATTATGTCTATAACTTCTGTTCCCTGAAGGAGAGGAACGAGGTACAACACAAGGTGGCCCCTCTGAGCAGTTTGGCTCTGTGAAGAGCGGCTATCGAACTGAGGGATGACTGTGATGACAGCGGCTATATGTGCAGGCGGGGCTGTGCGCGTGTCATCACACGTCATCTGCCTTAAAGGCGTGATTAAAGGTTTCTTCAGCCAGGACACGCAGGGCGTGATATCCCATACTTATGTGTTGTACCTCGTTCCTCTCCTTCAGGGAACAGAAGTTATAGACATAACTATTCGTTTTAGTGCGCAGGAAGATGGTAGTGAATGACTGACTTTTCTTCTTGTTAAAGCCGTTTCACTGCACCTGAGCCTAAAAGGTAGTCCGAATCTATTTTTCTGGTGTGCTGTAGGCTATTGTTATGTACTACATTTGTTACTCGTTTATGAAGCACAGTACATGTTTCGTACTTGTAATTACCGCTACTTGTACATATTAGAGATGGACCGATCCGATATTACGTATCGGTATCGGTCCGATACTGACCCAAATTACTGGATTGGATATCGGCGAGAAATAAAAAATGTAATCCGATCCATTAAATATCAAAAAAGCACCTCACAAAACTTGCTACACGACGTAACTCGGCTCATAACCATAGCACGTAGGAGCAGTATGCATCACGTGATAGAGCGGCTGTGTGTATTTGTAGCCTCGCTAGCAAACCAGCATTTCATCTCCGAGGAAGTTTTCCCAGAGAGAAGTAAAGCAAGTGTGTAAGTTCATCTCTGAATGTCTGTAAAGCATTCCCACGTTAAGCTTAACAACCGATATATGGAGCGACTACCTCTCTCTCTCTCTCTCTCTCTCTCTCTTGCTGCTACTTCAATCGTGAAACTGATCAATGATCAGCTGATCGGCTTTTCTGTCACGAGTCCGTCTCTCTTCTTTGTTTTTGGCTCACTTCTCACCAGAAAGAGGAAACCAGCGGCTGAACAACAGCAGCACTATTAAGCTTGATAAGCTGTTGTTAGAATTTATTTAATATTACTTTCTACACCAGGATCGTTTCCCACGTAGCTGATTTCTGTGCATTTTTCCCCCTGCATCAAATTAAATTTGATTACATCGATTAAGCATCATGAGGTGGAGGGTGGTTCCCTATTTTTTTTTTGCTGGGAGTTTGCAACCCTATTAGTTAGGTTGCTTAATATTTCTGCTAAGTACTCTTTGATTATTCAAGACTCTGTATGTGAGGAGAAGGACTTTAAATTCAATTCTGAATTTGACGGGAAACCAATGAAGAGAAGCTAATGAGGGAGAAATACGGCCTCTCTTTCTACATGCTTGCTGGGGCATGTGGGGCGAAAACAGAGAGGAGAGCCTGAGCAGCCAGTCAAGGACTCTTCCCTTCACTAGTTAACAGGCTAAGGAGCTAATTCCATATAAGGGGAGGTGTAGAGTATGATAGGCCAGGCAACAGATCCTATTGAGCACTGATCAGCTTTGCATCACACCGTGCCTGGACTCACCATTTCCAGTGGCTTATGTAAGAGGTTCAGAGATTATTACATGGGTGTGCAGGTAAAGACCAATGGACTAATGAATGTGTTGGGCCATCAGTGAAAAGCCTGTGAAAGGTTTTAGCCGGGAGAAGAGAGGCCATCCATCAGTGAAAATCTTCTTGGCCACAAAAACATGACAGCAAGGCGGAAATATCACAACAGCCAGAGGATCTTTTTAGTTTGTGTAGCAGCTACCGGGATCTTAAAGTAGTGAGCATATAATAAAGAACTATGTGACACTGAGCCAACGTCACATTTACCTCATGCTCCTGAGGAAACGCAGTCCAAGCTATGAGTCATTGTTATGGAGTCAAAATGATCTCTTTACAAAAATACAGCATCCAAAGCAACATCCAGTCCTCACCTCAATAAAAAACAACCATATATTTGCTGGACAAGGGTTCTAGTTCCTTAATCTACCACCCGCTGTTGGTAGGATTAAGGGGTCACCCATGGGGTCAGAAAAGGGTTGTGACCAGCAGCTGAAGTAATCTCTGGCTGAGAAAAGTCCTTGGTAATGAAAATGGTAATAGAGACAAGCGTGGCAAAATTGCCCGATGTGAGGGCCTAAGCCAAGTGTACCTGTATGTATCTACTTGTACATATACCTAAAAAGTTATGCAAATATGTACGCATAACTTGTTTTTCAAAATATTAATAAAAGGGGTGTGTCTCCAAACAGCCATCTCTTTCCTGACAATTCCCTTGGTGCATATTCTCTTACATATGATAAGTCAACATTGAAACACCTGCGGCTTTTAGTCAGGTGCAGCTAATGTATGTACAAAACAGGATTTTCCCCTGATTTTAGCTTGTGCGGCTAATATTCAGGTGCGCTTTGTAGTCCGGGAAATACGGTATATAAACTTTTCTCAATCTAAATAGTGTACTTTGGTAGAATTAAAAAATAAGTGTAGTGCAGGTCTATGATGAGTTTTAGTGTTACTATCATCTAGTTCTGGTTCTGTTTTGGTTAAGTCCTAAGTACTCCTGATTTTGAACTGTTGTAGTCCTGTTTTAATTCCGGATCAGTTCTGGGTCTGGTTGAATTGGGGTTTAGTCCTTGTGTCTTGATACAGCCCCGATTTTGTTCTGCCTTGCTGCTTAATTAAAAACCTAGTTTAAGGTGTCCTACATATGTGATATATTTTTTTCCTATATGAAGTAATTCTTTTTTTGAACAAAACTCAGAGCCTATTGATCCCCCCCCCCCCCCCCCCCCCCCACACACACAAAAAATAAAATAAAATAAAATAAAATAAAAATCCCACATGCATACTGCCCTTTAGGGCTAAGCCCCGGATGTTTCAAATGTCTGGCTCCGCCTCTGGGTATGAGGACCACTGTGGGTTAATCTTTGTAGTGATACTCACTCCTTTTTTTAATTTAGACCTGGTTTATTTCTGGTATAGTTGAATATTTGTATATAATCCCCGCAGCTGTCAGACTCTATAACAGGGGTCACCAGTTTGGTTCATCTTTAGTTATATGGTTCTATCCAGCATATTCTATCTTGATATGCTGTCTTATCACAGGTTAATTTTTCAAAAATATTAACAATGATTTATGCAAGGAAAGGGCTACATACAACTCTTTATTTCTATTAATGTCTTACTTCATTCCTACCTGATTGACATGTTTAGGAATTATGAGTGATTGGCTCACTGTAGTAGTAAAAATTGCCACCAATCAAATTATGATATGTTAAAGTTAAAACAAAACACAACTGACTGTTTTATATTATATCTAATATATATTATGTAATTATCCTTATAATTACAAAATGTTTTATGTAAGATTTATGTTTTGTAATTTACATCTGACATCACAAAAGTATTTTGGAGTTTGAATATTTTGTAATTTTTTGTAATTTTGTAACTGCAGTACACATAATTTTAATTTTGAACAATTTTGTCCAGGTTCCTTGACACCAGGGACTCCTCCAGGACCATCGCGTTGAGTTACAGAGTCGGTGTGTCCACGGTGTGCCAGATCATCCCCCAGGTAGCGACGGCCATCTGGGACTGTCTACTGGACGACTTCATGGCTGTGCCTTCACCTGGAGACTCATAGAGAAAGTATATACAGTGGTCCCTCATTTATTGCAGCAGGGTTTCTCAGAATAACTAGCCCCTCGCCACACACTTTATTTATTTATTTATTTATTTTTTTTTTTACACACACACACATGAAGATTAGTCACAGTTCTCACAAGTTGATTCTCACAGTGCAAACCTTTGTAGATTTCAAAACGTAAAAGTATCATTATGCCGTGTTTTTTCGTCTGCCTGCCACTTTTGTGCACCTTTTTCCCTCCAGGAGTGATGATGTCATCATCACTCCATAAGCCAATGAGATTATCACATGACATTTATGAACAGGGATATCTCTTTTTAACTGTTTTCAATTTAACGTAATATTTAAGTGTTTCTTAGTTTTAGACTAGTTGGTTAGTCTATTTCAATGTTTTAAACCATATCCCAGGTTTTTACTTCACCATTTATGGAGTTTTAACAAGCAAATAAAAGACAGAGCTTAATTCTGTAAAGATTAGATGAAAAATACTCAAAGGATAAATTCAATTGGTTTATTATTTTGTTACATAAGTTGAAAAAAGTAAAACAAGTAACTACAGAAACAACATAAAAGGAAACTTAAACAATCAAATAAATAAATGAAGGGGGGGGGGGGGAGGGAGGGGGGAAGGTGGGGGGAAGAGAAAACCCCAACAATCCCCTCTGAGCAAGCACTAGGCGACAGTGGGGAGGAAAAACTGCCTTTTAACGGGCAGAAGCCTCCAGCAGAACCAGGCTCAGGAGGGGGCAGTCAACTGCTGGGACTGGTTGGGGGGGTAGGGGGGAAGGGGGGGGGGAAGGGAGGGGGAACTACAGAAACAACATAAAAGGAAACTTAAACAATCAAATAAATAAATCAGTTATTTGGCTCTTCAAGTCACTGAGCCTCAACAACATCTCATTCATGAGCTCTGAGTGTTCTTTCCTCATTCCATCGATCGTACACTGCATCTCTGAACATTGTCTTTCCAGTATTTCCTTTTCTCTTTCCAGTTCAGGTGTTTTGTCCCTCATTTCATTACAAAATTCTCGCAGTTCTAGATTCCTTCTCTCAAAATCCTGGAGAATACGTTTTTCTTCTTCCTGTTTCTCTTTTTCTTCAAGAAGCTCTTTATTTTTGCACTCTGTTTCATCAAACCTGACTTTCAGCTCTACGTACATTTCCCTCATGGCTTTGAGTTTGTCCTCCATTGGTATTTCTGTTTCTCTTTCCAGTTCAGGTGTTTTGTCCCTCATTTCATTACAAAATTCTCGCAGTTCTAGATTCCTTCTCTCAAAATCCTGGAGAATACGTTTTTCTTCTTCCTGTTTCTCTTTTTCTTCAAGAAGCTCTATATTTTTGCACACTGTTTCACCAAACCTGACTGCCAGATCTACGCACATTTCCCTCATGTCTTTGAGTTTGCGCTGCAATCGTATTGTCTTTTTTCTTTCCAGTTCAGATGTTTTTTCCTTCATTTCATTACAAAATTCTCGCAGTTCTAGATTCCTTCTCTCAAAGTCCTGGAGAATACGTTTTTCTTCTTCCTGTTGCTTTTTTTCTTCAAGAAGCTCTTTCAGTTTGTGCTCCATTTGTATTTCCTGTTCAGTCTTCTGTTGGCGGATTTTTTCAATTGTTTTCTCAGCTTCATCGAGCTTTCCTTGAAGTATCTGTATCTCCTCAATAGTAGCTTTCTTTCCTTGAAGCTGGGCAGATGTTTCTTTTAATTCGGCACTCTGTGTCCCCGATGAAAAAATACGGGGAAAAAAATTATTTCGTCCTTGACCAAACTTCATTCCCTCATTGATAATTTTTATATCAGGCTGCCGTTGCTGTTTTCCTTCCAGGTCTTTATTTCGTGCTTCCAATTGTCTGCACTTCTCCTCTAGTTGAAGCTTCTCTTCTTCAATTTGTTTAACTTTGTCATGGAGGTCAGAGTTTTCCTTCTGACTTTCCTGTAATGCCCTTTGGATTGATAAGACAACATCCATGGTAATTTCTCCTGAAGAGATTGGCTGGCCAGACCACGAAGGAGAGGCAGCCTGTGCACAGTGACTCTGAAAAGGCTTAGAAATATTTCCAAATGTATCTTGTGTCGAACGTTTGAAGTCTGCGAACAAACTGCTTTAAAATTGCTGCTTCTGATCCCTATTTATAGACTTCAGAACTTCAAAGGATCAAAAGTATTAAAGATGTGACATCACATCTTATCTTGTGACATCATCATTCCGTAAGCCAATCAGATCAATCAGATTGTCACATGACATTTTACAATGGGGATGGGGTTTTTTTTGTTTTTTTTTTGCTCCAGGAGCTGCGCCTGGATGACGGCGCATGTTGATGATGTCATCAAGCTGTGCCTGTTTTGGTCGAAAGCATAGCGGCCGCTAAAATCATTATCATCTGCAAATTATGGCGGGCGACAGTCATAGCAAAGAGATGAAGCACTTTTGAAATATGGGGAAAGCCAAAAACTGCGCTTCCTCCACTTCCGTAACATTGATTCATTAATGTTGAATTCTCTCGCAGCTGTTCTATTCTCATGTTGTTGCAGTATATTAATAACTAACCTCGTATTGTGGATGAATAATCTCAGTTGTTCTCCTGACTGAAGTTTGGCCCGTGTATAGCATCCTGCTATGCGATTGCATTTGTCCCTGACCACCAGAATCCCTCACGTTAACTTTTAATGAGTGGGAAAAAAGTTGGCGTTCATCCTCCAGCTTCACTGTGCTAATGTTATTGTCACTACCCGATCCGTACCGGAAACCCGATCCGTACCCTGCATGCGCGAAAGGTGTCTACTTCCGGTCGAAGCGTTTTACGATAGTTATGGGTCAGAGTATCTGTTAAGATGTTAAGAATAATAAGTATCTCTTAAAATGTTTCCAATAATGAAACATTTAATATAATGTAGACAAAAACAAAAAAATAAAAAAATAGTTACGGATCAGGACTCCCGATCCTTGCTGAGCATGTGCAAAGTCGGAATGTTCAAATCGTGTCTGCCCGATCCGTACTGCGCATGTGCAGATGTTTTCTTCTTCTTCTGTTCGTTTAATGGCAGTTTACTCCCCAGTGTACGAGGATACTGCCACCTGCTGACCGAGCGAATGAACCCTATTGTAAACTGAATTAGCATCATTACAAACGTGTGTTAAATTTGATTTAGTGATAATCGAGTGTGTTTATGCTTGTCTGAGTGGAGAGGATTGTTGGAATAGTGATGATGATGTCCGCTATCACTGTCAATTGCCAGTAAACACTTCATCTGGCTGCTGAATCTTCATGTGACATATTACAAAGTCTGTATTATTAACTTTGTCATTAGGCACTATTCTTCTTATTTTACGGCGTTTTGTTCAATCGGGGGATGCTCTCTGTTGAGGAGAAAAGCGTGAGTTTGTTTGTATACGGATTATCCTTTGTTTAAATGTCCCGATAGTCGAAAAGGAGCACAACTAGAATTCATAAATAAGGCACACTCTTGATTTGTGAGAAAATTAAAGGATTTTTTGTGTGGAAAATACAATATACAGAAGAAAAGAATGTATATCGTTACCACACATGCTTCAAATTATATTGCGATATGGATTGTAGGCCATATCGCCCAGCCCTAGCGTATAGTATAGCTTTTATTTTGGAAAGAGACATTTCTCTGTAATAAACTCTCTTTCCTAAAGATGAGTGATTTCTCGATCAGATAGATTTATTATTTTATCCCTTTTGTTGTTTCAGCAACATTAAATTTAAAAACTGTACTTTTGAGTTAAAATATATATTTATAATTTTAATAAATGACAAATTAAAAAGGCATGAACATTTTTTTTTTGTCGAAAAAATATCGAACCGTGAATTTTGTGTATCGTTGCACCCCTAGTTTTTACATGATGTGAATTCCTGACTTTACTGCTCCATCACACAACATCTCAATAACTTAAACAGAGCTTTTTTTCTTTGTGTTAAGGTTGAAGGACCCAGTAAAACACAAGATTCAGGGACAATTTTTGAAGAAAAACAAATTGCAGGATTTGAAAGAGTCTAGTGTTTTATTATGATGTTTCACTGTATCAACCAAAATGACCTTAAAACTACCTATGCAAGTACTCACCAAAAATGTTCAGTGTAGTTTCAGTTGTTTTGTTGTTAAATCTTGTTCAAAATTGAAGTTTGTAGTTTTCATTTTTGAGGCTCTGATGAATATGTTGTCACACGATGACGTTCAAAGGTGAAGTGCTGTCAGATTCTCTAGGTTGTTACAGTTTAAACTGTGTTTCCATGTAACTGCATCATCCCATTCCACATTCCACACCTGCTTGTTTTAGAATAGAATAAAATAGAATTCAACTTTATTGGCATTGCACATGCACAGGTACAGGGCAACGAAATGCAGTTTGCATCCATCCAGAAGTGCTTTAGCCATGATATAGATATATTACAATATATATTAGCAATAATATAGATATGTAAGTATATTACAGAAATGGGTCTATTATGGTATGTTATAATGTACACGTATGAAGTATGTTATGAATATTCTATAACTATAAGTATATACCATTGACTGTAGAAAAGATGGACGACGCGACTCCGCCTCCTACCATTGTGCAAAAATGAAGCCAAAATACCCCGCTTGTGGAGGCTGCCATCTTGCAAATTTGGAGCCAGAGTCTGCGCAGTAGTAACTACGGGTGGAGCCGTGGCATGGAACTCCCGCCCACAGTCATACGTCGTTACACCCCCCTCTTAACTTTTACGTAGCATGTCCTTTTTCCCACTGCTTGCGCTCCGCAAATTTTTCCGAAAGTGAAGGACCCATTAAAACAAGGTAATTACAACAAATTCATACTTTGAAACCCCCCCCCCCCCTCCCAAGTAAATTTTTTAAAATCAGTAACAACATACCTGTTGGTGAATACCATGGTAAATAGCTACATTATCAGTATATTTTATGGTTAGGACCATCGTGTCTCAACATACTAGCAATTGGCAATTAATACACCGCTGCTTTTTCAAATGTATATTGAATTCGTTTATTCTGCTGTTAGACCAGGAATCAAAAAT
Source organism: Neolamprologus brichardi (assembly GCF_056152115.1). Taxonomy (NCBI): domain Eukaryota; kingdom Metazoa; phylum Chordata; class Actinopteri; order Cichliformes; family Cichlidae; genus Neolamprologus; species Neolamprologus brichardi. The sequence goes on from NC_142113.1 coordinate 4,822,051, forward strand.
GGAGACAACGTCAGCGTCTTCTGCCCAAGCAAAGAGTAAGTGCAATATTATGGCTTGTTATTTCAACTTCTTAAAGATCTAAGTGTGTTTAAATTAAAAAAAATCTATTATAAAGTGACACTACAGCTTTGTTAATTCAAAAACAGTGAATATTACTTTTACCAAAAAGAAATGTAAAAAAAAACAGCAACTCATTTTATACAAAATTGTTTATTAATTTCACAATAAACAAACTATTATCTTCATCATTGGGGACAGCTACATCCGCCGTGGGGAAGCACGAGCGAGGGAGACCATCGGGACCAACCTAGGTCTGGATGCGCAGGTCCAGTGGTTTGGCAGGGGTGGGATGGTTTGGCAAAACCTGATCCCTTTTCTCTTCCAATGCCTTCGAGGAAGAGTGATACCTGATGTCCTGTTGATCCACTGTGGTGGAAATGACCTTGGCAATGTCAAAAGCGTCAGGCTTGTGGCAGCAATCGAGCAGGACTTGCGTGACCTCCACCACCAGTTCCCGCAGATGAAAATCATTTTCTCTGCCATCACCCAGCGATGCCAGTGGAGGCGTGTTAATCCAAAGAAGGTGGACGAGGCTCGACGCTTTGTAAACAGTGTGATGACTACTTTTATTCTGTCGGTTGTGGTTGTATTGTACATCATCCACAGATAAAGCATAGAAATCCTGACCAGTTTTTGCATGATGGAGTTCATTTCACCCCTTTGGGAAATGATGTATTTTTAAATAATATTGCCTTGTGTCTGAAAGACCAAATCCAGTAGGGTGATGCTGGCTTTGGACTTTCCACTAACATTTTGGCAGCAAAATCTGAATCAGGAATTTTACTCTTTATGCTGGTTTTTTTTTTTTTGTCGGCTTTAAACTCATTTGTTAATTTTTCTTTAAATGCCAGAGGAGCCATCACACTTTTCAGTGATTTCACAATTATTCCCCCTGTTCTTTCTTTTGCTGTCATTCTCTTCTAAATTTGTTATGGCTGAATGTTCTTGTAATAAATATTTTTTAATCATCTCTGACATGCATGATTTTGATTTAATATTGCATTTTACATTCAGCAAATTTTCAGACTGTTTAGAAACACCATTGCTTTTCATGACACTGTTTTATTGAATCCTGTTAAAGACAACATGCAAGAAAATTCCATCTAAACCTTTCATAAAATAAAAGAGAAGCTGCAGTCTACAATTAACAACTTTAGAACTTAAATACATAGCACTTATGCTAGGACAGTGAAATAACAGTAAAAGCTGCTTGTAAGTTCTATCACTAGCAGGATAACAATTTTAAGAGAAGCCAATTATATGTATATTAAGACAGTGACTGTTGTCCTCGACATATTACTGTTCCATGAGGTTGCATGTTTCTCTTAAGAAACATAATGTGGTGTATTAGCCTTTGTATTTTCCAAATTCATTGTTATTCTATTAATTACTAAAGAAAGACTTATACTGTTAGTTTGGGGTGGCTGTAGTTTAGGAAGTACAGCTGGTCATCTTCTGATTGGAAGGTTGGTGGTTTGATCCTGGCTCCCCCCAGTCTGCATGACAAATATAATAATTTTTTTTTTAAAAAGTCAGTATTTCAAATAGATGGCACGTCCATCATCATTAACTGCCACTGAGGTCTCAATCTGAAGACGGCTCCTAATGAAGAAAAAAAAAAAAAAAAAAAAAAAACACAGACAGAGGAGATAATAATTAAATTGTATGTATGACGTTTAATTCAATTCAATTCAATTTTATTTATATAGCGCCAAATCACAACAAAAGTCGCCTCAAGGCGCTTCATAGATACAGAGAAAAACCCAACAATCATATGACCACCTATGAGCAAGCACTTTGGCGACAGTGGGAAGGAAAAACTCCCTTTTAACAGGAAGAAACCTCCGGCAGAACCAGGCTCAGGGAGGGGCGGCCATCTGCTGCGACCGGTTGGGGTGAGAGAAGGAAGACAGGATAAAAGACATGCTGTGGAAGAGAGACAGAGGTTAATAACAGATATGATTCAATACAGAGAGGTCTATTAACACATAGTGAGTGAGAAAGGTGACTGGAAAGGAAAAACTCAATGCATCATGGGAATCCCCCGGCAGCCTACATCTATTGCAGCATAACTAAGGGAGGATTCAGGGTCACCTGGTCCAGCCCTAACTATATGCTTTAGCAAAAAGGAAAGTTTTAAGCCTAATCTTAAAAGTAGAGATAGTGTCTGTCTCCCGAATCCAAACTGGAAGCTGGTTCCACAGAAGAGGGGCCTGAAAACTGAAGGCTCTCCCTCCCATTCTACTTTTAAATACTCTAGGAACAACAAGTAGGCCTGCAGAGTGGGAGCGAAGTGCTCTAATAGGGTGATATGGTACTACAAGGTCATTAAGATAAGATGGGGCCTGATTATTTAAGACCTTGTATGTGAGGAGCAGGATTTTGAATTCAATTCTGGATTTAACAGGAAGCCAATGAAGGGAAGCCAAAACAGGAGAAATATGCTCTCTCTTTCTAGTCCCTGTCAGTACTCTTGCTGCAGCATTTTGGATTAACTGAAGGCTTTTCAGTGAGTTTTTTGGACATCCTGATAATAATGAATTGCAGTAGTCCAGCCTGGAAGTAATAAATGCATGAACTAGTTTTTCAGCATCACTCTGAGACAGGATATTTCTAATTTTAGAGATGTTGCGCAAATGGAAGAACGCAGTCTTACATATTTGTTTAATATGTGCGTTGAAGGACATATCCTGGTCAAAAATGACTCCAAGGTTCCTCACAGTGTTACTGGAGGCCAAGGTAATGCCATCCAGAGTAAGAATCTGGTTAGATACCATATTTCTAAGCTTTTCAGCGCCGAGTACAATGACCTCAGTTTTATCTGAGTTAAGAAGCAGAAAGTTAGTGGCCATCCAAGTCTTTATGTCTTTAAGACATTCCTGCAGTTTAACTAATTGGTGTGTGTTATCTGGCTTTATGGACAGATAGAGCTGGGTGTCATCTGCATAGCAGTGAAAATGTATGCTATGTCTTCTAATGATGCTGCCTAGGGGAAGCATGTATAATGTAAACAGAATTGGTCCTAGCACTGAACCCTGTGGAACTCCATAATTAACCTCAGTGTGTGAAGAGGACTCTCCATTGACATACACAAATTGGAGTCTATTAGATAGATATGATACAAACCACTGCAGTGCAATACCTGTAATACCTACAGCATGTTCTAATCGCTCTAACAGGATATTATGGTCAACAGTATCGAATGCTGCACTAAGGTCAAGAAGGACAAGCACAGAGATGAGTCCACTGTCAGAGGCCATAAGAAGATCATTTGTAACGTTGTTTAGCACATTTTATTATACAATTCTACTAAGCTGATATTTGGCAAGGATTAATTAGTGTGTCTGTGAAGTTTCTCAGTCCACCAGGTCATTGTAGTCTAAGGAACTTGGAAAGAAAAGCATCTGGACTTCTTTAAGTGTCTTGAAGATGTTTCACATCTCGTCCCAGAAGCATCTCATCTGCATGTCCACTGAACCTAGAACAGAGGCAGACAGACAAGCTCAAAACCTTCCTTCTCATGTTAGCCAGCCACTGGTTCAGTCTTGCTGCATCACCTAAAGGAAAACTGACCACCCCCACCACCAAAAAAAGACATGCACCTAAGATGACTGTTTAGCAGACTGAATCCAGGTGCAGCTGTGTCAGGTTAATCTGATTGGATGGTCATAATGACAGCGTAGCAAAATCAGACTAAAAAGCCTCTGTGAACTAAATACTAAGTAAACTAAGTAAATACTGTCGTGGCAAGGCCGACCAAATCATATCAAACTACTGGTAGAATAGCTATAGAACAGTTTAATGTTAGCGACATCATATTAATTACCACTTTAACTCACATGCTGTTTTTTCTCAAAAACGTAGCGGTGCAGCAGACTTTATTTTTAGTTATGCAAACAAACGAGCCCAATAATAATTTTTTAAAGACGAATTATTCACCGCGCTTATTTCGCTTTTGTTGGTTGTGTCTCCTGAAACGAAGTCTATCCATGTATTCACAATCACCAGTTAATCTGAGACACCGGTTCGCACAGCCAATTAACAACAGAGAGAACGGGCCTGCAGCCCCAGGTAGTAGCCAGTGGTGTCGTAACAACCGCTAACTCCCACTGTACATTAATAAAATAATAATTATAACCTAACAGTATTTCTGGCGCTAATCACATGCATCGTTTATTATGTGGGCAAGCCATGCGTTCATATTTAGAAGCTTCTTTTTTTTTTACTCTTTTGCATTACAAAAACAGGGCAAGATAATTAGCTGAAGTGATATCACAGGTAGTAAGTAAATGCCAGAACAGCCTCATCTGAAGATTATCTAAAGATGATTAGCAAACTGTATTTTGTATGCAGCAGGAATGCTCAAGTTGTAATTTTTTAAAACATCAAGCAAATATATTACAGTTTATGCAAGCCAGTGCAGCAAAATGGCTGTGGTGTGACAGTGGTGGGTAGATGACCACAACCTATTAACACGGTTCAAACAATTTCTTGACTAAAATAAAATTTATTAGCAGTTTCTTAAATGCTATTTATTTAAATTGAACAAAGAACTGGTAGCTAACACTGCTTTATATACATATTCAATGCAATACCAATGCTAACTAGCAAACCATATCATGTATTAGCTTATGAAACACAATTTAGACTTACCGAAAAAACTGCAACGATCCATCAGAGCCCTGTGGTCGGTTAGTACAGTTTACTGCTGAACAACTCATCTTGATAATTTCAAACCCAGTCGATATTTTGATGTTAGCTTCTTCTCTTGGCTTCTCTCCCGAATACACCTGCTCTACGCAAGAAGCGCAAGTTTCTCCGTAACTGCAGCTGTCAATCAAAGCTTTCATCATGACGTTTCACCCCAATTTTTAAGGCTCTAGTTAATAATCATAATAGATTGATGAGAAAAGTGACCCCTTGGACCCAAATCAATGTGATAAGAAGTACATAAATTGGCAGATTGCATCCCTTGAAAAAATTTATCTGAGGAGAAATAATTTATTTTAGTCTGACCCCAGTCCCATCCGCTAACATGGAGGAGGCGGGGTTTATGACCTATACTGCAGACAGACACCAGGGGGCGATAGAGACGTTTTGGCTTCATTTTTGGGGACCTGTCGCGTCGTCCATGTTTTTTACAGTCAATGGTATATACAGGCTGTAGTGAGTACAAGCTATGTACAGGCTATGAACAGGATGTAAATATGAAATAAAAAAACTATACAGAAATCTGAGATATACAGTTATACAGAAATGTGAACTATGCAAGTTATAAACAGTTGTAGGATTAAAAATTATCGTATGTACAGAATTATTATTTACACAGAACTATACAGTAGTGCAGTTAAGATAAGTGAGATATGTGGATAATTTCTACAGAGGCTATATAAAGTGCTAGTGGTTGTGAGTGGTGGTTCAGTCCATGTTATTATTGTGTGTTTGAGGGTACGGTTGTCCATTGTGTGTGTGTGTAGGTGGTTGTGGGTGTGTGTATGTTCAGTCCATGAGTTTAACGTGGGTCAGATGTCAGGAGGCAGAGTTCAAGAGTCTGACAGCTGTGGGGAAGAAGTTGTTCCAGTACCTGGTGGTCTTAGTCCGGAGGCTCCTGTAGCGCCTCCCAGAGGGCAGGAGGGTGAAGAGTCCATGTGATGGGTGACTGGGGTCTTTGATGATTTTCCCAGCCCTTTTCAGACACCGCCTCCTGTAGATGTCATTTATGGCAGGAAGTGGTGCTCCGGCGATGCGCTGGGCAGTTTTCACGACCCTCTGCAGCGCCTTCCGGTCCGAGGCAGAGCAGTTCCTTTACCAGACTGTTATACAGTTGGTCAGGATGCTCTCGATGGTGCAGCGATAGAAGTTCACCAGGATGTCTGAGGACAGGTGGTTCTTCCTCAGAGTCCTCAAGAAGAAGAGGTGCTGGTGAGCCTTCTTGACCAGCTTGGAGCAGTTGGTCGTCCAGATGAGATCCTCGGAGATGTGGACTCCCAGGAACTTGAAGCTGCTCACACGCTCCACAGCCGTCCCCTTAATGTGGATGTGGGTCAGCATTCCTCCTGTAGTCCACGATGAGCTCCTTGGTCTTCTCGGTGTTAAGCAGCAGGTTGTTTCTGTCGCACCACTCAGTGACAGTGAGTTCTGCTTCCCTATTTAGTTCTCGTCTGTCTAGGTTCGTCCCGCGTCTGTGTCTTCCCCACTATGTTGGTTATGGTGTGTCTTCAGTGTGTGAGTCTGTCAAGTCCCCTGTGTATCAGTCTCCCTCGCGCTTTGTATGTTTCAGTGTCTTTGCATCCTGTCGTCTCCCCTGTTCGTCATGTGTAATCTCGTCCATTTAAGTTCCCTTTGTGTCTCTGTCCTCTGTGTCACGGCTGGGGCAGCAGCCGTGTGACGTGTGGGAAAGAGGACTCGAATGCAGCACTTACTGAGATGCGAGGGTGGTTTATTATAAATGACAAAGAGGGGATGGCAAAACAGAACTTAGGAGAAACTAAACTATAAAACGGCAAACCTGAACACGAAAGGAGGACAGCAGGGAGAGCACACAGTGGATTCACGGAGAGGTTCACAGACAGTTTCCAGGAGACGAACACAGAGTACACGGAGTAACACAGACGACGCAACAACGAACACAGGCAGACACACACTATAAATACACAGAGGGACACTGGGAAATCACACACAGGTGGGAGACACAACTGGACCTGATTAACCTCGCCCTTTGTTAAATTATAGTTTTGTTCCAAGTGTCTGCATTTGGGTCCTCCTCCTCTCTCCACATGGTCTGCCAGCATAGACCCTGACACAGACACTGTTTTCCAGGGACTTGGCTGGTCAGTAGAAGTGATTTCACCTTTTCACCTCTAATCTGGTTTGCAGCATAAGTTACCATGGCAATAGGATCTCTGGCTGTGCACCGTGGCATCTGTTGCTAGCATTGTAAGGGAAAAGAGCCTTTGGTGGGGCTCCAAAAGGAAAAAACAAACAGAAAATAAAAATTCCAACAAAAATAAAAGCCAAATCTCTCTCTAAGGCTCGACGCACACAGGGAGATCAGACGGGCAAGGAACACAGACACAGTGACAAAGGTCAAAGAGAAATTTGAAGTTTTATATATCACATCCAGAAACAAGAGGGGCAATCAGGGGGAGTGGAAACACCTGGCAAACAAAAGATAGGTGACGACATTCGATACAATGAGACAGGAGGAAGATGCATAAGGATGGATGCCACTTTGCCACATTTGGAAGGTATCATTTGTGAAACCTGGAGCTCAGCATTTGCCAGCTTAGCATTTTAATACCAGACAACAGGGCCCTATACTACAAAGTTCATCATACCCAAGTAATCTGCTACTGACCAAGTTATGTGTTCAGCATGGTGTTAGGAGACCTTGGTCGTTGACCCAGAGTTTTGAGTTTTCTTTACTGTTGTACTTTGATTTTGCCTTTATTTATCATTTCTAGTCTTTTCCTTTGTTTGTCAGAGTTCTGCCTTCTGGTTTCTGTTCTGTGTTCTTCTGTTCTTAGTTGCTCTGTCTCCCCTGTCTGCTGTATCCCCTTGGCACGTCCGTATCTCTGTGTTATTTTTTTCTGTTTTACTTTGAAAGTCCGTGTCTCATGTCAATGTATCTGGTTTTGCTTCCCTTGTCTCGTTAGCCCTGATTTGTCCCAGCCGTGTTTCCCTCCTCTTTCCCATTCTCTGATTGCTCCCTTTGTGTATTTAAGCCCTGTGTTTTCCTTTGTCTGTGTTGTGATCTCCCTCATCCCACGCTGTGGGTTCTGTCCATCTGCCTGCCAGTTTAAGTTTCTGTATTCCCAGTTTAGCCAGTTTTTGGGGTTTTTTTTGCCATCCACCATTAAAGTTGAATTTGAGTTCACCTTTTTGCTCTGTGTGTCTGCACTTTGGGTCCTCCACGGTCCTCCAAGCATTGTGATGATTCATTTGCTCTACTGCGCCATCAAGTGGACAATTCAAGTGAAGCAGGCTCTGTGATTAATGTGTAAACCTTTAAACTGAATAAATAAATTGTTTTCTTGGTTATTTATCCCGAATATTGTCTCAGTATGTGTGATACAAAAGAGAAAGTGGAAACTATCAGGACAGAATTTTGGTATGATTGTGTAACTGTTAGCCTCAGACAGTCAGTCAATAGTATAATTCAGATCATAGATCAGTACATTTGCATATTTGTATAACTATAAAAAAGAAAGCTGACACTTTCGAGACTTTATCTAATGTGTAAGCATCACAGCAGATGCCTTTGTGTCAACATAGCTGAGGCTAAAACAGAAAAACAATTTTATAAAAATATTCAGCAGTAGATCAAAACCGAAAGAAAACCATTAATCAACAAATGAACATTACCTGATGCTGCTGAATTGAAGCAGAGCAAATTACAGAGGTTTTATTAGAGATACACCTAAGCGTTTTGCAATTTTGCATCATGTTAAACAGTTTAAATTATTTTAGTAGCCTATTGAACGGCAGAAATTATGTTTTCTTTTCGGAAGTATTTAAAAGGGAAATTCATGACGATGTTTATGTGAAGCATAGTTTGGATCTCCTTTTCCTGCTGGTTCGGTTCAATATTGTTTGAAGAGAAATAAAACCTGCAGCTTCAGAATCAGCGCAAAAAAGGCGTAAACACGAAGCACGGACCCGCCGACGGATTAGAATCAGCGAGCTGTTGGCTTTCAGCCCTGACCGTGTCCGTGCTGTCTGGTGAGAAAGGCGACAAAGGCTGATTCTGATGCGTCAGCGGGTCAGCGCTTTGTGTTTACGTCTTTGTGCAGAATCGGTGTACCTGCTCTCATTTACTGTTTTAGCTGTTTGGTGGTGGTTGAAATGTAGTAATATTTATATTAAAAATCGATTCAGGATTTTAATGAATCGATATCACGCTATCCAAGCTAGAATCGATTTTAATCGATAATCAAAACCTGCTCATAGTAACTGTGTAATCATGCTTATGTACATCTGGATAATGACACAAACTAGTGTTTGGTGCTTCACTTTTTAATAAACTAAAAGACAGAAATCAGATTATAGGATCTGTAGTGTTGTTTATTTATATTATGGTATCATTTGTGATATTTATTACTGTGTGCATACTTTATTAGGAGAGATAAAATAAAATAAAAATCTCTTCCTTGCTGGTTCTATCGAAGAAGAAATGCTCAAGTAACTATGTAACACGTACGTAATCCAATTCCACAACACAGTGTGATGGGAAATCAGCTGTGTTTTTCTGCCCATTTTATTTCGAATCTGGCGCGAACCGGTGAACCAGTCCCTGAATCAGTCACGTGGTACGGACTGCCCGCGGGGCCTCGAACGTCACTGCATACGTAATCAAAGCAAACCTCGATACGCGCTTCACAAAAACTCCCCCGAGATTACCCGACACACGATTCGACGCTTCGACACACAGGAGACATCACTAACCCAACAATCATATGACCCCCTATGAGCAAGCACTTTGGCGACAGTGGGAAGGAAAAACTCCCTTTTAACAGGAAGAAACTTCAGACAGAACCAGGCTCAGGGAGGGGCGGGGCCATCTGCTGTGATTGGTTGGGGAGAGAGAAGGAAGACAGGATAAAGACATGCTGTGGAAGAGAGACAGAGGTTAATAACAGATATGATTCAATGCAGAGAGGTCTATTAATACATAGTAGCTGTGTCCCAAAACGTCGGCTGCATCCTTCGGAGGACCCGGCCTTCGCGGTCTATGTGGGCCGGGTCCTTCGAAGACCGAGAAGGCCAGAAGTGCGAGGCTGTGAAATGGGACGGTCTAGCCTTCAGATTTGCGTCACCGCTGTCTTGGTGGAGTTTAATAAACTCGGCTGTCTGCTCCTTGCTATCTAAAATATAACAGGAGACTGGGGTAAATTCTCGACCGTCTCACAATTCTGTTTAATCAGTTTTCTGTTTAACGTTTATTCAGCTGTGTGAAAATCCCGGAGGAATCCACCCGATGGATTAATAAAGTTTTATTTAATATAATAATCTAATAACTTTGATCTCAGCCAAACCGATTTACTCCGGAACAAATAAAACACCGAAAAAAGGCAAACAATTACATTTTTATGGTATCCGAGTGACTTATATATCATGTTTAACCTGAGTAGCGAAAAAGCGGGGGTCTGAAAACGATGAAGCCGGGAGTCCGCTGCTCTCGCCGGCTGGAGTGACCATTGAACCCCCCGGCTTGCTATCGAGCGGGTGGGTAACAGACATCTCCGAAAACGTCGGCACACTTTTGCAAATATACGATGTCTTGATAAACCGAGCAGATATTTGATGTTTACACAGCTACTTTCTCGCCTGAAAATATGTTAAAAGTTTGTTTTGTGACCCAGAAAGATTAATAAGACTAAATAAAACTTAGTAGCGGCCGCCATTGTTGGCAGCTGAAATTTGGCTGAGCCGCGCTATGAATTCTGGGATATGGTGGGTCACACCCGACCCATCCTTCAAATTCGGGGAAATGAAGGACGCATTTGTCGGACGCATTTGAAGGAGTCGACGAATTGGGACAGCCTTCGTTGCCTGGCTGTGACGTAATCAGCCTTCAAATGTGGCCTCCGGAGGATGCAGCCGACGTTTTGGGACACAGCTGATGAGTGAGAAAGGTGACTGGAAAGGAAAAACTCAATGCATCATGGGAATCCCCGGCACCCTACGTCTATTGCAGCATAACTAAGGGAGGATTCAGGGTCACCTGGTCCAGCCCTAACTATATGCTTTAGTTTTAAGCCTAATCTTAAAAGTAGAGATAGTGTCTGTCTCCTGAATCCAAACTGGAAGCTGATTCCACAGAAGAGGGGCCTGAAAACTGAAGGCTCTCCCTCCCATTCTACTTTTAAATACTCTAGGAACAACAAGTAGGCCTGCAGAGTGAGAGCGAAGTGCTCTAATAGGGTGATATGGTACTACAAGGTCATTAAGATAAGATGCCATACATATGACATACATCACGTCATGAGTGAATACCCTGGTAGGAAGTGAACCACCTTTGTGCCACTGTATTTAGTAAGGCTTGAAACTAATGACTGCATTTAAGAATTTTAGTACAGGTGGACTTCTTTTGGCACGAGTACCTTGGTGGTCAGTAGAGCAAATACAGATTTAAGGTTTTATTCTCTAGACCCAACCTATGACCCATCTTTGAAATAAAGCACATGGCTTCCCTATACTTACCTCTCTTTTGTGAAAACAAAAGGTAGAAAGGACATACCTCCTCCACATAAGCTTAGATTGTTGGATGGCTCAGATTTGTGGAACTGACCAAACTTGTGTTTGTTTTTTTAATTTATGGGATACAGCAGATAATCTTACACTAACATTTATGCAAGATTTCTGACTTTCAGTGGAGGAAGAAGAGACAAAAGAAAACTTGAGAAGCAAAAATTCAAGATGACATGACGTATGACCTAAAAATAAATGTTTTCTCTTCAGCGATGGTCCTGGACTAGGTGTGGATTCATGTTGGACAGCACACTCTTTCATTTGGGATCATTAAACATGCAAAGGTCACAAATTGTACTGGAAGGTTCTGGGATCCTACTGACAGGCTCATTTGTTTAGAACAGAACCTGCAAGACTCTTGGTGAGCAAATAGAATAACTCTCTCGCTTCGCCCACTTCCATGGACGTTTGGTCCACTTATTCATACTGCTTATTGCAGTCGGTGTTTGGGGTGTTTAGCCAAAGCAAAGGGACCTCGAGTCCTGTCTGTGATGGACAGACAACTGACTCAATGAAATTGAATCAGGGTCCTGGGTGTACACATGCTGCTCTACCAGGATGGACCCAGCAAACCTGGTATAATTATAGCCTCACCCATGCCACGCCATGTGCACGTGACGCAAGTGATTAGAATTTAAATGAAGAAAGGTCAACCAGAAACCAAGCACTGCAACAACTGCGATACCTCAAACCCGGCTTGCATAAAATCTAATTTTTCCAGTTGATAATTTGCATAATCGTCAATCAAAATAATTTTTTTTAAAAACGGTGCAATTTGGGTTTTCTTTTGTGAAGTCAGGAAAGTATAGTATAGAACACATTCGTAACAATGTAGATATCTGGAAATTAAGTAATTAAGAACAAACACATTACATATTACATGCAGCTCATACTGTGGGCATGAGCCTGCTGGTTCTGTCCAGACAGGTGCTGAGGTTAATGTGTGAAAGAAGCTTTAAATATAGCCTGCCATAAAGGTGCTATTTTTAGCCGCTTGCTCCATCATTGTATTTGGTTGCAAAGCATCAAAAGTTACTTTTCCAATCATGATTCCTTGAAACTGTTTTATTATGAATGAACTGCCGATAAGCTTCGACACTGGAATTAAAATGACCCATTTCCCATTCCTAGACTAAGTGACACAATTTGCCTCACCAATACTGAGAGTGTAGCGTTACACGCAGCTGCAGCTTGACACTGTGCTGTTCTGACATGGGTCAGTGCAGCCAGCACAGATTCCTTTCAAAGGCTCACGCTGTTTCAAAAGTGTGTGCGAGCCTGCAGATTAATGCTCACTTGTTTGGATGTATTGAAAGAACAAAACACTAAAATTCCAGAGAAATGTAAGCAGTCATGAGACCAAATCATAAAACATCTTGAAATTCTCATAAGTATAATTTTGGACTAGAAACATACTTCCCTTCGGTTAGCATGTCCCCAAACACGATAGGTGACTATTTCTGTAATATGATGGTGATTCCAACTTGTTGTGACGCTGGAGGAACTCCATGAGCACCGTTTGTAGAAGGCAGCTTATGTGATGTAACCGCCCTGTTGCATAACTGCTGTAGACCAGTGTGATCCAGTAGCTGTGTGTAGAAGCAGCTAGGGTCTGCTCATACTGCTTCCTCCTGAAAATTAAATGCTAAAACCTGTTCTAAGTTTTACTAACACACACACACATGTATATATTATATATATGCCAAAAATATATAGACATAGATTGGTATGTGGAGAGATAGAAGAAACCTGCACTAATTTGGTAACATCTGACTTGTTGAAGGACAGGCAGGGGACAGCTGAGAAACATGAGAAGTGGTTTCAATTCAGGGCAAAGGCACGGTGACCCTCCTCTACAATACAACAGCTGGCGAGTTAGAGTGCAAAAATGAGAGGGGACCTAGGAAAGCACGCATGCACGCCTAAGGAGTCTGGGATGGTTGAATTGGATAGCTGGATATGTCCTTTCTGTGCTGTGGTTCACAGACATGGTGACGTTGAAAGAGCAGCTGTGAACTGTCAGTTGCCAGTCAAAGACGGGTGGGCCATCCCACAATAAGAGCTGCATTCTGGGATGCCCCTCTCTCTTGGAACGATGCCGGTTCCAAGGTGGCATCGATTTTCTTCCTCAACATTCCATCGCTCAGTATTCCCATCAAAGATTCAGCATCTGATAATTATCATATCAGTTTTGAGTCAAGAGTTTCAGATGTCTGTGGTGTGGGGCAGCACTGGTACCAACAACATCTCAAAACATACGTGAGAATCTTTCTCCCTTCGGTCTTCAGAGAAATCATGAAGATTGGGCTGTCACAGAAAATATTAACACACTCCCTTAAATACATGCACAGCATATTTGAACTGCGAAAGGCTTTAATAAAAGAAAATAGTAACTCTTAATCTAATATTGCATTTGCCAAATGTATAAAAATCTGGCAAATGCAATGTTTGAGTCTTTGGTTTTTACCCTCAGTTTTTGGACTCTTGGGTCTTTAAGTTTCTAGACAGTGACACAGTTGTTGTAGGTTTTCCTCTGTACACCATTTTACTTGAAATATGATTGAAGTGCAAACTTTCATCGTCATTTCATGGCCAGGTGAGACATGTACCCTTGTTATTTCATGAAATAATAAGCAGGTAAAGAATATGGAGTTAATTCCAAGTGTTAAGTTTGCATTTGTATTGTTTTGCTGAAACTGTCACTCTATATAAGTGAAGAGCAAAATAAAAACAAGATCATAAAGATAGCAAAAAAGTTTAGAAGTGACCAAATCAACAATCAACAACCTGATGACTTAAGAAAATAGTCATTAGGAAGAGATAGGCGCATCATTGTCAGACTCTACAATGAAAGTACACCTTCATACAGATGATCTGCAGCAATCTGCAAACATCTCCAAGACAAGAAGAGAAAATTAGACTTGTGGAAAACATCTATAATAGGATACAAAGATCTGCAAAATGTATTGACATGAATATCTGAAATTATTTGTCTACAGAAATATCTGTACATAAGGGTAAAGGCTGAAAATCAATATTAGATGGTTGTGATCTTCGCGGCCCAACATGACACTGCAATAAAAGCAGGTGTTATTCTGTCATGGACATCAGTGCATGGGCTCAGGAACAGCTCCATACATTGGAACACAGTTCATCGTGCCATCCACAAATTCAGGGAAAAGTTTTGTATTTTTTTCTACATGATAAAGAAATACTGTGTTGCACATAAACTGCATGAAATAAAAGTGTAGAATTACAGAAAATGTTCTGTTAGCTCATCGTGCACACAGTCCTATACTGCGAACCCACCGTATAAATCATACATTTCTACAGTAGTTATTGAAAAGTACGGAGCCCTGCAGGGGGCAGAACTTTTGCGAGATCTCGCAAAACAAACTCGGGATCTCGCAAAACTTTTGCGAGATCTCGCAAAACAAACTCGGGATCTCGCAAAACTTTTGTGAGATCTCGCAAAACTTTTGCGAGATCCCGAGTTAGTTTCGTGAGATCTCACAAAAGTCCGTCTTAATTTTTCTGTCTAACTCGGGATCTCGCAAAACTTTTGCGAGATCTCGCAAAACAAACTCGGGATCTCGCAAAACTTTTGTGAGATCTCGCAAAACAAACTCGGGATCTCGCAAAACTTTTGCGAGATCTCGCAAAAGTTGAATTCCAACAATGGCGGCAGCTACTAAGTTGTAATATTACTCTTTCTGGGTCACAAAATACACTTTTAAGATATTTTGAGGCATGAATGTAGTTGTGTAAACGTCAGATACCTGCTCGGTTTACAAGACATCACATATTTGCTAAAGTGCTCCGACATTTTCGGAGATCTGACACCCACTAGCTCGAAGCTAACGGGAGGTCGAGACCTACTACAGCCGGGAGGAATACCGCTTTCCCGGCACATCGTGCCTCAACCTCCCGGTCAGCTTCGAGCTGGCGGCCTCCGAAGAATGCGGCTAAAACTTTTGCGAGATCTCGCAAAAGTCCGTCTTAATTTTTTTTTTCTCCCATGTCCCCTGCGGGGCTCCGTAGAAAAGAGAAAAAATGGGAACATTCTGTAATTTAATTTTTTTTATCTATTACTTAATTACTTTGGTTAGTATTGAGGAGGATCTTCATCGGCAGGAAAAGATACAGGAGTTGTTAAAATACAGTTTATAAATTGTGTTCTCCTTCACATTTTCCAAAGCCACACTGCGGGCCAATTACAGTCTTTGGGGGGCCTGTTCTGGCCCCCAGGCATTATGTTTGACACCCCTGGTGTAGATCAAAGAAGTGCAATGATCGAAACCTGACCAATCACTCTGTTTGATTCAGTGCGTTTATGCCTTCCATAGCGTAAACCAGCTTCGGTGGGTAGTGGGACATTGCTCACCATTAAGATGCGAGGAGCATTTCTCGATAACAGCCATTTGATAAGTGAAGAAAATACCAACTCTTTCTAACCTTCACACCTACAGTAAGGAACCCTGACCTCCAAAGTGTGCTTGACAAAAGTGAAACTCAGCTTATTTTGGTGGCCTTTCCCCATTACCACCCCAGCCTCGCTCATGTGACCTCCTCCTCCCCTTTCACATGCTCCCACACTCCAACTACAGCTATGTATGGGCCAAGGGTTGGTGGGGGGCTGTGCGGAGGCTGACGGGGGTGAGGTTACAGCTGCAGCACCCGTCTTGAATGACTGAGCTGTAAATGTGTCTCTTTCATAAACTGTGCTGTATCAGTGCAGAGGCTCTGGCCAATGAGGCTGCAGTAGGCACTAAAATGGCCAAGCCAATGGCTAGTGTCTGTGTGGTATATAAAGAGGGGCCAGAGACCTCCAGAGTTGGGTGACCCCTATTTTGGCTGTGGTGAACAGGATCTGATCCCAAGGACTGTTACCTCTGTACTTGTCTGGTGTGCAGGTAAAGAAATGATTAGTTTTGTGGGGTTAAAGAAGAGAAGACGTGGAGATATGGATGGATTGGGAGAACAAGCAAAGCATTTAAAATAGCACAAGCAATTAGTTCTGGCTACTTTTTCTATTAATGAAAAGCTGTAGACATGAAGTCCATGATGAAATCAAAGAATAATTGTGCAACAAATCTGGTACGTTTGCATCCATATGATGCATTAAAAAAAAGAGCTAATTTCATTGAATTGTTCTCCGTTAAGATTAAGCTTAAAGATCATGCTTTAAGAGACAGGCTGTGGTTCCAGTGATAACTTGTGTCTCTGCACATGATTTTCTTTTGGACAGTGATTTATGTGGACAGGTGCTTCGCAGTTTGATACGTGTAGGAGAGACAGACTGAAGTCCCCCATGTGTCATCTGCGACTTTTGCTGTTTCAAAGTTACACTTTTGGAGCTTTTTGGCGGTAAACTAATCAGAAAATTGTCACATTGAAAGGGATTACTGATTTAAAGAACGGCTAATTTTGTAAATCAGTTTGGGACTGAGGTGCAGATCATATTTCATGTGATGTAACAAGTGCGTCATTGCATGCATCATGTTCGTACTCGTGTTGAACAGCTTATCAGGTAATGAGAGTAAGAAGAGTATGTCTATATATATTGTTGGATCGCAGTAGCTGGACAAGTCTGCTGCTAATCAGGCTTCTTTCAGCATTGTGACAATTATACTGTAGTAATCCTGTAGAGTGACACAAAGACCTTGTAGTGCTTTCAGTGAAAACACCCCTGTGCTGGAACTGACCAGTCAAGTTTTCATTTATGTGCATTTATGTGTCAATGTGCAATCAGGACAGTTGTGATTGTACGTATAAAGCTTTGCTTGTAGATACTGAGGACATAAAGGGTACACATTCAGATGTACTTGTGCTAAAAATACCCAGCCAACAGGCACTCCTCCCTGTACTCTGTTTCAAAGTGACATCTGAGCTGCTGGAAATTGAGTGACACTTGTTACCAAGATTCCTCTGCCGACACCGCTTAAAACCTGCAGCTGTCACACAGAATATCCCGTATCTCCAAATGCTGCAGAAATTTTGTGACTATTTCGATCACCTCCACAATCTCCAGATGAAACAGTTTATTATCGTTCCAAGATTTAGTCAAAGGCTTTTCCCTCATCTTGCAGTGTTAGAAAGCAATCATGCCTTTCGGAAACACCCACAACAACTTCAAGCTCAACTACAAAGTTGAGGAGGAGTTCCCAGATCTGTCCAAGCACAACAACCATATGGCCAAGGTTCTGACCAAGGACATATATGGCAAGCTGAGGGACAAACAGACACCCAGTGGCTACACTCTGGATGACGTCATCCAGACTGGTGTTGACAACCCTGGTGAGATATGTTTCATATCAGATAAAGAAATCTGTTTCATTCGTGATTAACATTAGCCATAAAAACGAATTCTTTCATTTCTGTTCGCCCTCCGAACACGCACTTCTTACTTACATTCTTCAGGTCACCCCTTCATCATGACTGTTGGCTGTGTTGCTGGTGATGAGGAGTCCTATGAGGTCTTCAAGGATCTGCTTGACCCCGTCATCTCTGACCGTCATGGTGGATACAAGCCCACTGACAAGCACAAGACTGACCTCAACCATGAGAACCTGAAGGTACCGCGGATCATGGAGGAGAAGTACTTTAACAAAAGACTTACTGCACAAGTCTTCAGATGTTGAACTGATTTAATGGTTTAGCACATCTGTGCATTGCTCCATGAACTCTGTTATTTATTTTATTTTGTTTATTTGTCTTTAGGGTGGTGACGACTTGGACCCCAACTACGTTCTGTCTAGCCGTGTTCGTACTGGTCGCAGCATCAAGGGATTCACCCTGCCCCCCCACAACAGCCGTGGAGAGCGCAGAATTATTGAGAGGCTGTCCATTGAGGGTAAGTATGCAAAGGAAAAGGACTGTCTTTGAATTTAAGCATCCAGTGTCGGTATGGATAATATTATTCCTGCTTTGCTCCGAACTGCAGCTCTGAACAGCCTGGACGGTGAGTTCAAGGGAAAGTACTACCCCCTGAAGACCATGACTGATGCTGAGCAGGAGCAGCTGATCGCTGATCACTTCCTGTTTGACAAGCCCGTGTCTCCCCTGCTGACCTGCGCTGGTATGGCCCGTGACTGGCCTGATGGCAGAGGCATCTGGTGAGCACTGTCATTAAGTGTTAATAGGCTGAATGTGAAACATTTTCCTTAAATCTTTTGCATTATCTGTGTTCCCCTAAATGTGAAACTATATCTGCTCAGGCACAACGAAAACAAGACCTTCTTGGTCTGGGTGAATGAGGAGGATCACCTTCGTGTCATCTCCATGCAGAAGGGTGGCAACATGAGGGAGGTGTTCAGGCGTTTCTGCGTTGGCCTGCAGAAGGTATGCAGATATGACAGGCCTCGGAAAGCCGGGATGAAATGAAAACAATTGTTCAGGATGTTTCAACGACTCTTCTTCTTTCAAACCTGCCAGATTGAGGCGATCTTCAAGAAGCACGACCATGGCTTCATGTGGAACGAGCATCTCGGGTACATCCTGACCTGCCCCTCCAACCTGGGCACTGGCCTGCGTGGTGGCGTCCATGTCAAACTGGCCAAGCTGAGCACACATGCCAAGTTTGAGGAGATCCTCACCAGGCTGCGTCTGCAGAAGCGTGGCACAGGTAAACACTCATATGCTTGTGGACCAGCTTGAACAGCCCAGTGAAATCTCGACTGCGACGCTGACTTTTGCCCTTTCTCTTTAGGTGGTGTGGACACTGCCTCTGTGGGTGGTGTGTTTGACATCTCCAACGCTGACCGTCTGGGCTCCTCTGAAGTGGAGCAGGTCCAACTGGTGGTTGACGGTGTCAAGCTGATGGTTGAGATGGAGAAGAAGCTGGAGAAGGGAGAGAGCATTGACAGCATGATCCCAGCCCAGAAGTAAAGAGGGACAATCTTCCGTTTTTCTCGTGACCGTTCATGTGTAATCGAGCCAACTGATGGACACGCAGAGGAAACAGCCGCTCAACTAGAGACTCTTGACTCTGAAAACTTCTTTCTCTTCTTCCCTGCTTTTTCTTTTCTCTTTCCTCTTTTTTAAGTTCTCCTGTGTTGGTTGGTAACATCCTGGGATCAGCCTCCACTGAGCTGGGCTTGCCTGGCGAATGTGGCATCACCTACTTTTTGTTATAAAAAGTAAAGATTATTGAAGCCGCTCATACTGCTCAATAAAAAAGTGCCCTGTAAAACAACTAAACGAGTCATTTTTTTGTCTTGTTGCAGTATAATCGACAGATAGAGGTTTTGGAAAGTAGTAGCTTTGAAAACAAGATGGCAAAATGACGGAAAAAATTGCCAACATCAGTGAATTTTATTCATCTTCAGCTCCATGTTCTCCTTACGCATCACACCCACTCATTTCAGGTTACAGTTTGCTTCTGATGGGAGGAATTAAACAGTAGAAGAGAGTAAAATTACTCATACAGGTCAAACTGTGTGTGTTCTTAAGTCTCTTTTGCATGTAACATTAACTGTATCCAAAATCAGTTTTGAAATGACAGTGAATGTTAAACACTGAGCCCCTCGGGTTTCTAATACTGTCATCATCCACCATTTAAACCATTTAGACCAGTGATACACCTTTTCCGAGCAGGTATACAAGCATTTACCCAAACACTCACGTCACCAAAACCTCTTTTTGAGAATTCTTCACAGTAGAATCCCCCCGATTCATCCATCTTATACTATGAGTGAGTTGTTTAACCATGAGTTATTTGCTTTTCTCTTTTTTTTTCAACCCATTTAGTTCAAAAGTTCCCGCTGAAATGCTCAGCAAACAACCTGAAACGTTTCTATGGCTTGAATGCAGACAGGGACTTGGAAATTCAAGTTAAAACTGCACAATTTATTCCAACTGCAGCTGTCCTCGTGCAGGATCTAAATCATTTTTCTGATGTACGAGGTGCACTCAAAGACTTCACAGACTCCTGTTGTGCAGCATGGTACGGTCATGTGCACGTAAAAGATGTCAAGTAGGACTTTAAGAGACGTGATTCCACATTTTGTCACTCTATCAACATAAAAACCTGTGACAGACAAAGTTCTGTAGATAGGCTTTTGCACTTTGTACCATGGAGCTGAGGCGGTATGCGGGCATCTTCGACCCAACATTCAGACCCAGGATCTGGCATGAATTTGTCCCTCAGTGTCATATTATTGTTGGGTTTTTACCTCACAACATAAAGAGGCAAATTTTATATAAATAAAATCAAACTGAGTATTTCCAATGTAGAGTTCCGTAGTAACAGCCTACTACACAACAATCAGCTCAAATGCAGGTGCAAGTGTTTGGACCACACCAGCACAATCGTTGCTCATCGCCTGCTGCGTCTCTGCGACCTTCGCCGCAACAAGTCTTGTAATTCTTTGACTGCACCTCATACTCTACGCTGTGGTATGTTTTACGGCATATCCAAAGACTTCTATAAACTCAAGATGCCCTCTTGAATGAGTGCTGACGCCATCCTGTTGCAACAAGGTGAAGTGAAGTTACTGTGTCTCACATGAGCCCTTCTGTTACTTTTTGTGAAAGGGGGGGGGTGGGGGATATTCTGGCATTTCATTTAGCAACTCATATCTGAAAAGTGACTGTGTGTGTCTGCATTTCACAAAGCTTCCAGTCCAAGGTGTGCATCACATTTCATTTTTTCCAGTATAACCCAAACTCTGAACTCATGCAAGATTGCAGCTTGGTTTTGTTCCCCATTATCACTGACAGAAACTGCTTTAATCTAGAATTACTTCCCTTGCTCTAGCTATAAATAAACCTTGAGCTCTAAGATATATACTATATTCATATATTTTATATACAGCCATCAACTGACTGATATAAATCCTGTTTTTTTAATGATATTATTCTAAAAAATAAATAAAGTACCTGTGCAAATATCCACAAATCGAAGTGTTTCACATTTAAGACATTGGCGCCTTCCAGTGGCTAGTTCTGGGTATTACCTATACAGGTACACTGGAAGGAGCTGATTCAAGTCAAAGCAAAGTGCATTGAGGTCTATATTACCTAATGCTAATATACACCACAATGAAAAACGTCCAGGGAGAGGACAAGGACAGACTCCTGATGTCCACTCTGGTGTCTGCTTCTCACCCTGAGGGGGAGGGCAGGTCAACATCGACTTCCCCTGCTGGGCTACGTGAAACAGCAAACACCATACTGGACTGAAAATGTAGAACAATGTGAGAGAGTGGATGATGGCTGACCATTTCCCTGCAATAAAGAAAGACGAATGCTCGACCGGATAAAGTTGGCGGTACGTATGGAGGCGGCGAACAGAAGGTCAGCGATCCCTGTAAAATGTAGGGGTGGGAATGGAATGGGGTGGGGCTGGGTGGTGGGGGTAGGTCACCATGAGCAAAGCCACAACTGAGAGACAGTATTAACAGTAAATCAGCAGCCAAACAATATGATCTCTGTAGCCTACGCAAATATCACAGTACATTATTCACTAAAAACAGGGAGGGAGAATAGAAAGCTCTCGCACTTTTCTCTCTCTCTTTTTTTTGTTTTTTACTTTTTTACATTAAATGTGTATCGTATGAAGGCGCTGGGGGTAGTTCACTTTAAAGGCAACTGGACTAACAAGAAGAAAACACTGTCCACACTGCCTTCGTCGTGCCTTTCCGAATACAGAGCGCTCCCCCCTCCCCTGATCCCCACGGTCATCAGTAATGGACAGAGCAGTTAATACACGAACCACAAGAAAAGAAAAAAGAAAGAGGGCGGGCGTTAGAGGAGTGCACGCCGCCTCTGCGTGTGTGACGGCGAGTTTGTAATCCAAGCGCTTGCGCTGCTGCTTGGTCGATCCACTTTTTGGCGTTTCCCACCGACAGAACTGAGGCGACGACTAAAGTGAGATCACGACTGAGGTGAGATCGCACGGCACAGAATAGAAGCGGCAGAAGAGCTGCCCTGCACTGAAAATACACCAGAAATACTGAATCTCTCTAAGTCTGTGGTGGGGTGAGTGACGGCCCACCTCTGCTAATGACAACTTATTACAAGGCTGCTAAAGAAAAGTGAAGGTTGGTGAAATCTAAATGACTCGGTTGGGGGTCGGTCACAAATACTGAAGGACATTGATTTTAGCCAATTTTATCTCCTGTATTTATTATAGAGGGTCGTCAAGGACAACTTACTGCACCGAATTATCATATGGAATAATTTAAGAGCGTTATCCCAGCAAACATACTGAAATATAAATGATGGACATAGCCAGATGGTTTTTAGCTTTGCATTCTGAAGCCTCAATGGTAGCTTTGTGGCAGCTGCCTTAACAGAATCGTTTTGCCCACACATTGTTGCAGTGGACTGCATACAGGTCATACAGACTAACACATGGATACAGCCTCTGTGGCTGACCTATTGGTTTTTGGATTATTCGGGCAATTCTATATTATTTGCCAGATTATTTCATTATAAATTATCCAAAAGGTACCGATACCACAAACATAGTTCAAAGATCCAGTTCGGTAGCTCATATTAACAAAGATTGGCAGACACCAATGAGCTACAGTTGCACATCTGTTAACACATCTGTAAAGGCCAACACTGTTTCTGTACCACAGTGCAAGCATGCTATTAAGTGCTGTGAAGAAGATGAGAGTCTATGGAGATTGATTCACATTTGGAGCCTGCCTCAAGTGGCCACTAGAAGAACTGCAGTGTTTGGCACTTTACTGGAGGTTATAACTCGGTTACTACCGGTAATGGGAAAAGAGCACCATCTGTCTTCCCTGTCAATCAATTGACAGCTTAACTTTAACAGTAACTGATAGCCTTTTGACTTAAGCATAACGTAGTTTGAGTCATAATTTAGGTGTCATAAATTCGTTTAGATTTAGTTTTGACTGGTAACAGTTGCTCCACACCATTTCCAAAGGATTTTTTTCTTTGACATCAAATGCAAAATGTGTCCACATGTCTGATCTTCTCTTCCTCCCAAGCGCTGGAGCATTTAATGTACCATTTCACAGTGGCAGATCATATATGCGCATCTAACCTTTCTACACTTCTACGCAACTTCATTAGTTCTGATTGGATCTCATCTCTCCAGGATGTTTTCACATCAGTTTTATCTGTGGATGAAAGTGCATAAGCTTTTATTTAGTTATCGCCTTGTTTATGTCTGAAAAAGCATTTTGTTGATGACTCTCTGTGATAAATGATCAGCTGATCAGGATAAGAAATGTTTCCCTCGTGGTGAGAATGTTTTGTCCGCTCTTTGTAATCAGCACATTTTTCACTTTGGTACTATTTTTTAATGTTGGATGTTTAGAATGAGCACTGATGTAACTCACCACTGAAATGTTTGCTGGGATACTAAAAGGAGGGAATCAGCTGGACTGATTTAGCGTTAAAGAAGGCTGAAAAATGGAGCTCGACCTTACAGTTACTACTGACCGACATTAGCTAAATTTGAAGCGTCTGCTCTCGTCACTCAGAGAAACTAATGTGACTGAGAGGCCATAACTCCGCGCTGCACTCAAGCTTCTGACTGGCTGTTTCAACGGCCCGTCAACCCCATCCCCTGACCTTAATCCGGCGTGTTTGTCACTGCTGTATTTACCCGACTCAAAGCAACGTAACACTGCGGCTGCTCGTCTGATTGCTGAGTTGGACCATTTCCTTGTTTGTGCATGTTACTATTTCAGCAGGATAACTATCGGTGAGGGGGGAATATTAAAAATTAAAAAAACAAAACAGTAACACAATGTAAAGGTGACATATTAAAAAAAAAGTGTTAAAAAAAAGGATGGATGAGGATGTCAGACAGACAGGAGGTGATTTTCTGCAGTGGTGAAAGTGACAGTGAGTAAAAACAATGACCAGAACAATAAATAACAAAATAAAGAGTCATTATGGCTAGGAGTAGCAATAAAAAATATTCAACTTATTCCATCTGATCCAGGTCCAGTGGGAGCAGGAGCTCAGGGAAGGGAAAGCTGAGCTGTGTTGGGTAGGGTGGAGAGAGAAGGGGGCAGGGGGTAGGAGGGTGGATGTTTTAGTCTGTATGACTTTACGGATCAGGTGTGTGTCTATCAGTGTGTGTGTGTGTGTGTGTGTGTGTGTGTGTGCATGTGTGCGTGCAGGGGGGAGGTTAGTCTTGAAAGAGACAGAAGGAGACGTCTTTTCTTTCGGGTCCAGCCCCTCACCTCTTCTCTGTTTTTTTTGTTTTCCTTTTTTTGATTTCCTTTGCGCACACACATCAACAACACTCACACGGAACCACGCACTCGTATGCAAACGCACCCTCTCGATCAAAGTTCAAGGTCCTTAGAGATTTGGGTGGCAATGTCCCGAAAAGCTAGCGGCGCCCCCCAGAGTCGCGTGTAGCGCACCCCGTTAGAAGTCTCAGAGGTGCCTGTGGAAAGATGGCACACCTCGGCCTCGAAAGCCACGCGGCCCCCTGCCACGCCGTGGGTGCAGGAGAGCAGAAAGGGGCCGGCGTGGTGGACCTGGCAGCCACATCCGAGAGCTGCCTCCCGCAGAGCCAATACCACCTCCGCAGGGTCCCGCCGCCCGCCGCCTCTCAGATCCCAGCCACGTCCGACGGCCCGGGGCTCGGACGCTTTTTGATACCCAGGTAGATGGCAACTGAGGAGAGGGAGGGAAGAACAGGAAGAAAAAGGTCAGACATCTGACATCCTCTCTGTTTCTAAACGCTATCGACACAGGCGGAACTTATGTACTTACCTTGTGACCGCAAATCTCCTGATTCCCTCAGATTCATTTGTGACCCTGTTGGACAAACAGGCAACGTAAGAGGTAATCCACCAGAGCACAACGAGCCTCATGATGAGACGGCATTAACAAGTGGATATTACACAGTGGAACTGAGCAAGCATCAGCAACAACAAGCATGTGATGTTGCAAAACAACTTGTCCTCACGAAGGCACTCCTCACTCACTCACGACTTCTAAAGCATGCAGATATTAACGGTTTCCTTCAGCTTCTGTGTTACAACGCTTTCATTTTACTTACTTTCATTTACTCAACTTCACACGGAGAAAACATTAAATGATTTTTACCCCACCAACCACAAACTGGAAACACTATTCCTACAGGTATGCACGGGATGCTAGTGGATAGTCTTTATAGACGATGACACTGATTCTTCCTTGATTGCAACCATGCTTGAAAACAAGTGTGTGGGACCTGGACAGAATGAAGACCATTCACGAGGCATGCAGACAAGCAGTATGAAAAAACATCAGGCATTTCTGAACTTGAGCAAATTCCAGTGTGAGCAGGCAGACAGGAAATGGGCGGCACAGGCAGACAAGAAAGAAGAGAGAGACATGGAAACTTACTAACTGTTTTTGATCCTTGTGGAAGAGTACAACCCGAGACTGATTTGTTTGAGCCCTGGCGCTTGGACGGGTCAAGATTGACCCTGATGCCATGACACGGAGGAAAGAGAACGAGATAAAGATGGAGAAAAAAAGAGGGAGTAAAGGGTAAGAGCGGGGGATTTGGGGGAGGAGTAAGAGAGAGTATAAGTGAATCACAGGAAAGCAAGTGGTGGAAAAAGAGTGCAGCGCTGCAGCTGATTGGCAAGGATGAAGCTGAGGTTTGATAAGATTAGACATGTGTGATTATGATGACTGGGAGGGAGAGGGGATAATCCGGGGCCGCGGCAGGGCTTGCTGAAAGGCCTGGGTGGATAAAATGTTTTGATAAGCATGGATCCATCCCAGGCTGTGCTCAAGATGAAACACAGAACTTTACATCAACTCTACATGACTTTGCTTCATGTATTTGACGTCCTTGGTTTGAGTTCAAAAGAATCTTACACCAACTGGAACAGCAAAGAAAGCCATAAACAAAAACCAAATAACAAAAACATGTGAGAGACACTTGTGTCCTTTTTTCAATAACCATATAAGAATATGGAAATTGAATAAAAGCTATGTAGATGTAGCAAGGGCTACACTATGAGGTAGTGTAACAGATTCATTATTAAGTTTTCTACTGTGCTCAAAATGAATATCAAGCTCTGTAGTGAGCCAGCACAGAGGTTTTATCCTTTTTTGTTCTTCTGCATGTTTATGGATTAACACAACTTCAGTCACGAGTGAGAAGCAGCAGTCCAAGACAAACGGCAGCAGCCGTCTTGACTTCTTTGAGAAGTGAAATTTCTCTCTCCCAACGTCACATTAGCACAACATAATACCAACATAGCGTTAGCTTAGCATACAAACACGTGTATATTGGGGGTGTCCAAATTCATAGGCTGCATCCTCCTGAGGGCCCGGCCTTCACCGACTAAGTGGGCCGGGTCCTCCGAAGGCCGGGTAGGCGGAAGTGAGCAGCTGTGAAACTGGACGGTCCAGCCTTCAGTTTTGCGTCATCGCTGTCTCGGTGGAGTTTAATAAACTTGGCCGTCTGCTCCTTGCTATCTAAAATATAACAGGACCCTGGTGTAATCAGTTTTCCCTTTGACATTTATTCAGCTGTAATCTCAGCCAAACCGATTTACTCATGAACAAATAAAACACTGAAAGCCAAACAATAACATTTTTTAAGTTACCTAAGTGACTTTTATATCATCTTTAACCTGAGTCACGAAAGACCGTGGGGGGGTCTGAAAACGATGTGTGGGGAGGTCGCTGTTATCGCCCGGCTAGCTATCGAGCTGTTGGGTAACAGACGTCTCCGAAAACGTCGGAGCACTTTGCAAATATGTGATGTCTTGATAAACCGAGCAGATATCTGAAGTTTACACAGCTACATTCTCGCATGAAAATATCGTGAACGTTTATTTTGTGACCCAGAAAGAGTAATATTAAAACTAAGTAGCATTGTTGGAAACTTGAATTGGCTGGGCCGCGCTATGAGTTCTGGGATATGGTGGGCCACGAAGGATACACCCGGCCCATCCTTCAACTCTGGAGAAAAGGAGCACGCATTTGGAGGAGTCTATGAATTTGGACAGCCATCGTCGCGTTTAGGGATGGGTATTATCCGATACCGGTGCCAAACCGGTACTTTTGAAACGGTGCCGGTGCTTAAAGAATGGAGAACACAAACTTTGTCCAAAAACCTCTCATGTTTAGCTGTTTTTTTGTAAAAAGATAACAATGTTAGCCTTTTCTGCAGCTATGGGGCATATATGGCATCACTCTTGGCTGGAAGCAGTGCTTAAACAATGGAAAAAACACAAACTTTGTCCAAAAACCTCTCATGTTTTGCTGTTTCCACTTTTTCTTTGGTCATTTTAGCCTTTTTGGCCAGGGTGAAGGGAGTATCTGCCATCAAACAAGAAGACAGCCGCATGTAACTACGACGGTGTTTGCTAGTTCACCTTACATGCATTAATGTAATAACGTGGTTAGCCTACTCAACGTAAATTACACACGAACAACATTAAGCTACTCACGCAGAGAAGAACGGCTGCTGCTGCATCATCATCCGTCATCATTTCTGCTACACTGGCAGGGCTAGGGGCCAGGACGCTCCTCTTCGGGTTTTTGGGGGATGTTGCTAACTAGATAACAGGCACCACACCCACAGTAGATGTGCTCGGTGTGAGGTCTCGCAGCAAGCTATCAAATACGGCGCATTTCTCGGCTTTTAAAAAAACGCTATGCGTCGCCAGGTGTTTCATCAGATTTGAGGTGTTACCTCCTTTGACAGTATCACAGTATCAGCTTAAAGCACTTGTTGCAGGCTGCTGAGTTTGCATCTTTTGCTGTGAAGTACAGCCAGACTTTGACCGCTTCGCCTTGGGCATTTTTAATCTGTAGCTCTGCTCTAAAAGAACGTACGTACCTGGACCCGCCTACTATCCTCGGAAACGTAAAATGATTGGCTAGAATCTAAAGTGTATCACAGCTCAGGAAAAAAAAAAGCACAGAAATGTGCGCTGCTTTTCGGTCTGGTTACTACCGTTTATGTCAGAACCGGTACCATCATGGCACCGGATACCGGTACCCATCCCTAGTCGCGTTGCTGTGATGTAATCGGCCTACAAATGCGGCCTCAGGAGGATGCAGCCTATGAATATGGACACCTCTATTATCTTCTTAATAAGTAGTAACTGCTAATGTTGTAGCAAGTGGTTTCCACAAATGTATGATGCAGGGAGAAGCTGTGAGTCTGCTTCTGTTAAAAGTTTAAAAAAAAAACAGCTCCAGCTTTCTTAAAAAAACTACAGCTTTTGTAGAGTATAGCTTATGTCAGTGGTTAAGGATACAGGTAACAGAACTACACTCACATACTACAAGCTACTGTGTTCAAAGCCTAACCAATGAAGATTTCAAGTCATTCAGGAAACGACCAGCTGGTTGATTTTACTTGAATTTGTAATATTCAAAAAACTTGAAGGCGTTTGGAGGTGAACTGGAGCACAGCTTTTATAACGTGCTTCTAGTCTTTATGCTAAGGTAAGCTAATGTCTCATAGCTCGTTTATATTGAAGGAATACATAAGCCATGCTATTAAATGTTCTCATCTCGAGCCATTACTTTAAACAATATCCTTCTATTGATTATTTATTATCCTATCACTTGCAGAAGAGGCGGCTTGTACAAAGAGCAGTTTTCCCAGGCTGTAAATACTTTCCTGGTTAAATCAAAGAAGTTTTGATTTCATCGCCTAATGAAGACCTACAAAGCTACAGAAACTGTCATGTTTCTTGTATTCAGCAGTACTACTATACAAATCACACGTAGTGCAAGTCTACCTGCGAGTGAGTTTCGAGGTCAGCTTGGTGAAGAGGTTGGAGGTGGCCCTGGTGCGGGCATGGGTCAATGGGCTGGCGTCGTGGTGCGACAGAGTGGGTGAAGTGGGCGGGGCCGAGTAGACCGGGGGACCGCGATCCCTCAGCTGTCCCCCGTGAAAGGTGCTGCGGATTGTGGAGCCTCGAGTCAGGCGGCATCGGTCTGAGGAGGAAGATGAGCCTGTAGCTCCAGCTGCAGAAATGCTGAGCGTGGAGGGAGACGCTGCCGGCATGCGGTGGCTCAGGGAACTGGAGCGAGGAAGAAAAATAAACAGGATTTAGTCTTTAGTCTTATTGACTTATAATTTTTGATAATCCGGTCTTTGAGTCTGACGTCATTAGCCGTTTCCGGGTCCAAACTCCGCCTCTAGTCCCAAAATCAAACAAACACTGACAAACTGTCTAAATTCATCTTTAATAAAATGATCAGTGTAGCTTCTTTACAAGGTGTAACAATTAAGTTTAACATCCAGGCATCCATGAAAGCAGGATTTATGGAGTTTAACGGCGTTGGGAGTTAGCTCGCTAGTTTCCATCTAAAGACAACATAACATGTTCTGACTGAGGGTACACAATTAGAAAGTACAGCAGTGATGTTTGTAGGGTTACTGAGGGGGGACTAGCTGGTATATAATGATGTGCTACCTAGTGGCTAGTAGGGCTGCTCAATTAATCGAATTTTAATCACGATTACGATCTGGGCTTTCAACGATCATTAAAAATGACTGAGCCGATTATTAGCCCCTCCCTCGTGCTTTACTCTCGCGCTGCTCCGTGTGGCAAATCGAGCGCACCTCTCTGCATTTCGAACACGTGTCACAACAATTAAGAGCAGCGGTCTCCAACCTTTTTTGCACCACGGACCGGTTTATGCCCGACAATATTATCACGGACCGGCCTTTAAGGTGTCGCGGATAAATACAACAAAATCAAACTAGTACCGGTACCGAAAAAAAGAAGATTTATTCATAACACACGTGAAAAGACCCAGGAAAACCGAGTAAACGATAAAAACGATAACAAAATAACGCTGAAAACCAATAAAAACCCTGAAAACTATACATTTCACACCTGAGCCTCAACTCTCGCGGCCCGGTACCAAACGACTCACGGACCGGTACCGGTCTGAGGCCCGGGGGTTGGGGACAGCTGATTAAGAGGATCCGAGGGAAGCTCGGAAAGCTAAGCAGAAGTTATTTGGAGAGGAGAGTGACTGCCGAGGTAAAAAAAACTTGAGTGGTGTGGAAACATTATGGGTTCAGAGTCAGACGTGGATCAAGTAGACACAGTGTGTAAACTTTGCTACAGTGTCGTAGCTGCACCACAGAGCAACACTGCAAAGTTCACTAAACATAGATGTTTACATTTTTCATTTATTTCTTATATTGCAAACATTTGCACTGTTATCAGTATTTGCACACTATTTTATATTATTTTTGACAATCTTTAAAGTCATTATTCAACACATTGTTATTGTTAAATAAATATCGTCAAATAATCGAGATCTCAATTTCAGTGAAAATAATCGTGATTATCATTTTTACCATAATCGAGCAGCCCTAGTGGCTAGCTACACGGCTATGGTTAGCATAACATAAACACATTAGCACAGTGAAGCTGGAGGATGAACGCTAACTTTTTTCCACTCTATAAAAGTTAACGTGAGGGTTCCTGATGGTTAGAGACAAATGCAATCGCATGGCAGGATGCTGTAAACGGACCAAACTTCAGTCAGGAGAACAACTGAGATAATCCATCCACAATACGAGGTTAGTCATTAATACAGCGGCTTGCAAAAGTATTCGGCCCCCTTGAACTTTTCCACATTTTGTCAAATTACAGCCACAAACATGAATCAATTTTATTGGAATTCCACGTGAAAGACCAACACAAAGTGGTGTACACCTGAGAAGTGGAACGAAAATCATACATGATTCCAAACATTTTTTACAAAACTGAAAAATGGGGTGTGCGTAATTATTCAGCCCCCTTTGGTCTGAGTGCAGTCAGTTGCCCATAGACATTGCCTGATGAGTGCTAATATCTAAACAGAGTGCACCTATCGCTTACGGATATTTGCCATGTTAATGCGGTTATGGCGTTAAGGTCATTTTTAAAGAGATTAACGCTGACAGCACTAATTGTAAGGTTTTAAAAACTGAGCTTTAAAACATGCTGTCGATGAATAGTGGTAAAAAAAAATTAAAAATCACAGTTAATTTTGCAAATTGGCCACATTATCAACAAGACAACCACGTCATGGTTAAAAGGATGTCGTATTCTTTTCAGAACGTACCAATATGTTGGCATCTTCAACTCCGTCTCCACCATCTCCAAACCATCCATCACAGCAGGTCATTACCATCTTCTAAACCTTTTTACTCTTGCTGCTCACCCACCACACACCTCACTGTCCTCATACATGTCCTGCACCACCCACATACTTTTCTGCCACTCCTGAGTTCCTCATGCTGTACCACAGTTCCTATCACATGCTTTCTCTACATCCACAAAGACACAGTGAAGCTCATTCTGACCTTCTCTATTCTAAATCCCAAACCAAACATCCCATCTGTAGTGCTCACTGTTCGTCACCTGTCTTCTTAAACTAGCTTCAACAACCGTAGTTTCATGGTCGACCTTTTCCCTCTACAGTTATTACAGCTCTGTACATGACCCTTGTTCTAAAAAAAGCATACCAGCACACACTTCATTCCTCGAGGATCCTTTCACTCAGACTGTGTTAAACAATCTGGTCAAAAACTCGAGTGCCCTCTCTGCTAGACGTTTTCATATCTCCGCAGGTGTGTTGGTCAGACCGATTCCCTTTTCATTTTTCATCCCCTTCAAGCTGCCCTCCTTGCTAAACCCCTTCATTTCTTATTTCACTAATTTTCCTCCATCTGTGCACCTCTCTCTCTCATTTTCTACATACATCAGCTCCTCGATATACTCTTTCCATCTTCTCAACACACTCTCGTCACTTGTTAGCCCATTCCCATCTCTATCCTTAATTCCAGCTCTGTCTCACTGCATAGCCGATTGATACAAGTCTTTTTCTCCTTCCTTAGTGTCCAGCCTCGCATGCAGCTAACTATAAGCCTCATCCTTTGCCACCTCTCTCTTTGCCTCTCAGTGCTCCTACTTTTTCTTTGCTAACCTCTTCTTTTAAATGTTGTCCTGTACTTCATCCTGAACCATCTCAATCCTTCTTGAACTCTGCGAAACGCTCTTCCTTCATCGACTTCCACCACTTAATCCTTGCCTCTGCCTTTACGCACCTCCTCTTCTTGGCCAAAGCGATCCTATAGACCTCCATCCTGACACAGATACAGTATCAGCCAGCTCTCTCCCTTTACTTTACAGCCCTCTCACCTCCACATTCCTGCTTTCTTTTTTCCTATTGCTGCCTACCAACATGCCTTCCACCTCTCCTCTTCCTTTGTCTTTGGTCAACAGCACCACATTGTCTGATAGCCTACTGATTTGGTACGGTAATCTCTTGCTTTAGGATTTGCATATTTGATTCAGCCGAGATTTTATGCTGGATGCCCTCCCTGACATAACCCTCACCCTCACCAGGACACTGACTTGTGGTGCCCTGTGACTCAGTTCGTAAATATTATCAGAACAAAGGACTAAAAACCCCAATCCAATCCACCTTCCTTTGAAGGTTAATGATACCAAATATCTGCTACCTGCTTAAAGTCTCTGTGAATCTGACGACACAAAGTGGTACCTGTTGTCTTTGCCGTTCTGCAGAAGAGAGTGTCTATCAGTTCCCGAACGGTCGGTGCACACATACGTATTCCGGCGTGTCATGGCGCTTCCGGGGATGTTATTCTATCCGAGGAGAAGAGTAATTTCAGCACACATATTAGCTTAGAGAGTTGTTGAGGAAATTAAACTGTGATTCATACAGTGAAGCTGTACTGTACTGAACTTTGACATTTTACAAAGATATCTGTTGGAGCTACACTGAAAGCAGACAGGACTACGGCTGAGTGAATATAAAACACCTAGAATGCATTTTTTAAATGTTACAATATTTATTACAATGTTACAATATTTGTTACAATTTACAGACGTCGAACAAACCATTTTAACCTTTTAACAACATGAAAACAAGATTTGTATCTAAAAATCTACCTTAAAGAAGGTAGACAAAAAAAATATATATATATAGTTTTAAGGAAACAAAAGCCATAGCTTCGCGATTATGTAAATAATTATTTTATGCCTTTTGTTATTTTCCATTATATATACACATGTATACATATATATACACATATAGACATATATATGTCCTTCTGACTATACACAGCACAAGATTTGTGTTTTTTTAACTTGTCTAAGAAGCTATACAACCCTGACTACTTATGTGAGTGCTAACAGTAGTAAAACTATACTTGCTGAGGAGTAGTGAAGACCAACTTTCCGATTCTTGCAGTAAAACCTATGCTCTTGGTTCGATGCCCAGCTTTCTGCTTCTTGAAGATTAAATGTGTCACTTACCGTGGTGGCAGTCATGTCTTTGCGACGGTCTGGGATTTCAGACTTGTTGGGGTTGTTGGCACTGCTAACCATTGGACTAGAGGGAGGCAGGCTGCGGCTCCCCATCACGCTGCAGCTAGCCTTGCGCGGAGGCATCCTTCCCTCCCGCAGTTCCCGGTCGCCCGTGCTGGTCGGGCTCCGCTTGGGGTGCATGACGGGCATGGACGGCCCGCCTTTGTTGTGGAGGACAGCAGAGCACAGACACATAGGAATTCATATAAGGAATATTCTGTGGATGACTGGGTGAAAGCAGAGCTGTCACAACGGTGCTTACAGACCTAAATAAGACCCTCATTTGAATAACTGCCCATTAGAAAACCTTCCTTGTCATATCAGCCGAGACCCAGGTTGTGGTCACTGGACAAGGAGGAAGTTCGTGGTTCCAGATTTCATCATAGCTCAGAAAGAGTTTAGAAAAGAGACTCACAGAAGTCACTGTGTCGTCGCTGCCTGTGGTAGGTGGAGGCACTACGCTGAGTCTTGCTATGTGACGAAGAGGTGGAGGAGGAGGAGCCGGTGGCTGAGGAGTGCTTGTTGGTCCCGTTGGTGATAGGGCTGGGTCGTACCCTCGCCAGGGACAGGCTACTAGCACTGCGGGCGTCACTACCATCCTATAATGTCCCAGTGATATTGGACAGAATGATATTAGAAAGTGTGACAGTGCAGAGCGTTTGAAGAGATAAGGAGATGGTATGTAGTGATTTCAGAAACAAAGATTGGAGTCAGAATTTGGAATAAGGGCTCTGAGAAGAGATATGAAAAAAGAGATTTTTGAAAACACACAACAAACAATTAAATAATATTAATTTTGTCCCATTGGACCCATTGATCCGAGCCAGATACGGTCTGCATCGATATGCACTGCAACATCGACTGAGCTAAGGAGAATGTGTGGCTATGTGGCTTTATGTTGTTTATCTACAAGCCTGGTAAAGGCATCATACTATTCTAAACTAGGCAAACACTGATGCAAACTCTGGTTTATGGTCATACATTTTAAAGAGTTTTGGATATTAGAAAGAAAAGTTAAACGATTCCAACTCCTGCTGATCCAGCACTAGCATCTGCACCACCGTACTGGCTGGAAAGGCGGTGCAGTGGTTAGCACTGTTTCCTCACAGTCCAAAGGTTCTTGGTCCAGTGTCTTGCATCCAGTGTGCATGTTCTCTGCGTGCGTTTAAACCAGAAACTTCATCCTCAAGTTCAAAGGTAAACTGTTGATTCTAAACTGGTTATGTGTGAAGATGGAAGGCAGATAAAGCACTGAAGCGCTGTGTGGAAAAGGTTAATGTGCCTTATAGTCAAATATGCATAAATAAATAATACAGGTAGGATACATCTACAGAACTCACATCGCCTTTGCGGCCAAGCAGTAGGTAGGTAGCGGTGACCTCGTTATATTTTTGATTAAGCAGAGAGTCTTTGATTTCCTCTGGAGTGAAGCCCATCCCGACCATGACCTCTGAACCAAACAAATAAACATAGATGAAGGTAAGAAAACACCGATGACCTTGTATCCTAATTACATAGACCTCAGCGGACAGGCTGACAGCCCGCTGACTCACCGATGCGAGCTGGATCACTGTAGTCCTCAACAGGTTCTATATGAGGCTTCAGGTCATCCCCCTCGTACCCTGCATTTATCCACTTGTCCTTCATGACTTGCTGTAGAAACGGAAACACAGGAGAGCTTCACATTAGCGGGAATTTCACAACACGTCTGCTCTGTTAATTGCGCGACGCTCACCTCAAGTGTGCAGCGTTTGGCGGGATTGAGCACCAGGAATCGGCGAAGGATGCCTTCACAGTCTGTGGACATATAGAAGGGCACGCGGTACTTTCCCCTCAGCACGCGCTCCCTCAGTTCCTGTTGGCCACATCAAATACATGTTTTTCCATGTTTCCTTCAGCATAATACGAGAAGAACAATTCATGTTCATTACCAATAGTGACATATGTGACAAATGAAATATACATTGGTCTCTACCATTCCTTTAGTGGAGCTCTGGGAGGAGGGAGGCATTCATTGCCAACTATTAACTTTGAGATAAAAGTTCTATTCTTCTTTTTTATTCAGCATGGCCCACTGCACGGAGATATTACGAACAGAGAGAAGACTGATGATGATGCCTTAGTGCACAAACCATCTGAATGGAGTCCTTCCATGCTGCCGAAAGTCTAGCTACATTTGCCACATCCTTTCCTCTGACAGCTGTTTACTTTGATTCTCCAGGCATTATTAGGGGTGGGGGGGAAAATCGATACTGTGTAGTATTGTGATATTTTGCTTGCTAATAATGTATCGATACAGGGACAGCAGAAATCGATATTTTGTTACAAAAAGGTTTTTGTGCTCTGACTTCAGAGCATGTTGATCCTTTTTCTGAGCAAGAATCCTGACATTCCTTCACTGTCCAAATGTGTTTAACTTTTTTTGGCAGCAATAAACATGACAGTTTACTTATTTTAATTTAAGACATGTTTGATTTTAATTAAGTTTAAAACTTTATTTAATGTAAAATTATATTTTGTTTTAATTTACTTTCAAATTCTTCAGTTGCTGAAGGGGCTGCATAGTTTTCATAAACTGCATAGTTCAGAATAGCTATAATTGTACCAGATGGTTGCGTTCAGTTAAGTTGGACTAGACTGTAATACAAACCGTTCAGTTTGTCAACAATAAAACTGAAATGAGAGAAAGACTGAGTGTGAGACTTTGATATTAGATAAAATGAATATTGATAAAGTTTACCTTTATGTACAGAATCTGAATATCGCAAAATATTTTAAAAAATTGCAATAATATCGTATCGTGCGTTAAGTATTGTGATAATATCGTATCGTGGGATGTATGGTGATTCCCACCTCTAGGCATTATGGTATGTCAAAAAAGATGTTGCTGAAACGGTAATGGCTGTGAACGGCTAAAATCTGCAAACATACTCTAAATGAAACAGTAGATGAAATTACATAAATGAGAAGAATTTTGAAAACAGCAGTCTTGAACTCAGCAACTCTGTACTATTGTTCAAACTGTATGTACGTATTTTTGGACATATTAAATAACTAGCCTGCTACCTGAGAAATGCATCACCAACAAGAAGCACTCTGAGAGCCCAAACCTCCGCCAAGGCAGCTCTCTCTCTGGGCAGTATTTTAATGAAATGGAAATAGAAATGGAATTGGTGAGGTCAGAGGTCAAATGTGACATCATATTTGGATGCAAACTATAAGGTGAAGGCCTGTTGAAATCATGTGTGACATCTCCAGAACATAATGTCAGCATAAGCAAATACGCACATTTGTTTTAACATTTATGATTCTTTTATTTTTATCACTTAGAGAAATTAGAAAATGTCTGAAATGCAAAACGCAAGAAAGATAATCATGTGCTTGTTGTTGCTGCAATGTGGAAACTGCACAGAGAGTTCACCACTCCACTTGCTGCATGATGGACAGACCAGATATCTACAACAGTTGTCAGCATTTTACAGCATTCAACAGTTTTTAGAGGCCTCAGTATCTGAATGGCAACATTTATATTTGTCTATTAGCTGATTAAATATGGCCTGAATACACCACCATTTTAAATCCTATCAGTTCAGTAGTTTGATGGCTTCCTGATCAATCCTAACTTTTGTAATTAAATGCATTTTGACTGTTTTGGCATTTATAATGTCTGATATGTATGTGCCACCCACACTGTCTACATTTGAATAAACATGCACCAATCAGCCACAACACTGCTGACTGTTGTGCCTTCTGCTGCCAAAACCTCTGACATGTCAGGGGATGGATACAGGACCTCTGCGGGAGTCCTTTGGTGTCTGGCACTGGAATGCTACTTGGGCATCCTTTGTGGATCCTCCAAACAGCATCTGTGGTTCAGGATTATTTGGTGCATTCAGAGGATGCTTGGCTAAATTTGAATCAGAGGATATTGCATGTTCAGTCAGCAGCTAATTGTCCTGTTTTTGAGCAATGTCTGAGGTATGGGAGGTGGTGTGGGATTTGGAAGTGCAAGGAGGGCTGTTTGGTCTGCAAATAACCCACTTCCTACCCATTTAGGTGGGTGGTACTTGTCAAAATTACTTTCACATAAATGCTGTGATGCAAGGTTTCCCAGCCCAACATTGCATTGTAACTAGCAGTACTTTAAATTAGTAACTTAGTTACATTACTAGTTACTTCTATCAAAAGTAACTCAGTTACTTCAAGTTACTTGTTAATCATAATAATAATAATGGATTGGATTTATATAGCGCTTTTCAAGGCACCCAAAGCGCTTTACAATGTACAAAGTATTGTTACTTTCAAAGTAACTAGTTACTAGGGAAAGTAACTTTGTTTTTACTTAGAATTCTCTTGTTAATGTGTTGCTTCCATAACTTTGCCAGTCTTCTAGCTTGCTTACTTGCCACAAGTGCACTGTGCCACCTACCAATAGAAAGGAAAAAATAATCTACATATTTCCATGAGAGAAATCCCACGCCTGCACCGTCGTTGACCGCTGCCATGATTCTAGCCTACGTCACAGCGTCATGTGCGC
Source organism: Neolamprologus brichardi (assembly GCF_056152115.1). Lineage (NCBI taxonomy): Eukaryota > Metazoa > Chordata > Actinopteri > Cichliformes > Cichlidae > Neolamprologus > Neolamprologus brichardi. Next base: position 4,860,205 of record NC_142113.1, read on the forward strand.
TTTTTACATCCAACACAAAAACTGCAGTCGTGGTGCTTTCGATTGTACTCAGAACTCGGAAATTCTGCCTTCTGAATAGGAAGATGTAGGTAACTCCACACTGCAGATGAGCTGCATACAGGGATGGACTGGGACAAAAATCGGCCCGGGCGTTTTGACTAGAGACCGGCCGCCATTATAGGAAAAAACAAAGCCTTTGAATGAAAACAAACGCTGTTGTGACAGTGATGTTCACTGTTTTGATGGTATATATGCATTAATCTATCAATCGTTTGTTGTAAGATTCAGATAATTATTTTTTAAAAGCGAGACATTTTAAATGAGAATAAGAAAGAAAAGTATTTCTTTGTGCCCCCCTCTCCCTGTTAATGCCCTACCTGCCCCCCTGGCAACACTTTGCTAGACCCGCCCCTGCACAGTTACCAGCTGTCAGCTACATAAAAAAAGGATCCTGGTGTTATTTGTCTCTCAGAAACAGTTCATAACTTCCCTTCAACTCATTCATATCACCTAAAAGGTAAACCTGTTTCTCCATCACCTGTTCAGCTCTGATGATTCAGTAAGGACGTCTCCTGGTTTCATCTTCATGTTTCCCTCTCACCACATATCCAAACCGACATCATGACCAGCAGCTTTACAGCTGTGGCTCCAGCAAACATCAGCTGATAAAAGCCTTGAGGCGACTTTTGTTCTGAGTTGGCGCTATATAAATAAAATTGAATTGAATTGAATTGAATTGATACTAGAAATTAATATTAAATAAATTCTAACAACAGCTGATCAAGCTTAAACGTGCAGCTGTTGTTTAACTCGACCTCCGCTGGTTTCTTCTTTCTGGTGCAAAGTGAGCGATAAACAAACGAGAGAGACTTGAAAAGCCGATCAGCTGATCATTGATCAGTTTTCATGATTGAAGTAGAAACAGGAGAGGGAGGGGAGAGAAAGAGAGGAGAAGAGGCAGCTGTGCAGCGTAAAGACAGAATAACTCCAACTTTGTGTCTTTTTCATTGTAGCTGAAGTCCGGGACAAACTGTTCCTTTTCACCTAAATACGAAACGTGTAATATTTTCTCTGAATACGAGACGATTCTTTTATGGGATGGTTGGCAACTCTACTAACTATGAACTTATGAACAAAATAAAGTTCAACATCAGTAACATAGCACCCACCCAACTGTATAGAAACCTGTCATGCTAGCTAATACTCAGTACAAAAAAGTCAGCATAACGAAAATAAACTCCACCTAAACTTGGTTTATATCTGACCCAGATAGACTGCAGGTCATAACTTTTTACCTGAAGTTCAGTTCACACTCGGACCGGCGGCCGCCTCAGGTCTCTCCTCCTCCTGCCTCCCCTTTCCCTCATCCACCTGCTGGCCTCCACCACTTGCTAATGTTACTGAATCTGTGGAAACTCTGCGATAGCCACCACACGAAGTAACAAATAACGACCCTATCTAAATCCCAGTAACGATTAACGGGTTCCTGATTTTGACATAATAACTAGTTACCGTGCTCGTTACCACAATAATAACGTAGTTACTGTAACGCGTTACTTAATAACGTATTAGTCCCTACACTGGTAACTAGATGATCAAAGTTATTGAATAAATCAGTGATTTTAATGTTGTTGCGTACTAATGCATGAAAACCTATCGCTGCTACAATAAACCACCAAGAAAAACTCAAGTATCCCCACACAGACAAACAGACGGATAGTTTCCTCCAGCCTTCCACTTGCCTTCAGATTCTGCCCATCAAAGGGCAGCGAGCCGCTGACCAGCGTGTAGAGGATGACTCCCAGACTCCAGACGTCTACCTCGGGCCCGTCATACTTCTTTCCTTGGAAAAGCTCAGGCGCAGCATAGGGCGGTGAGCCACAGAACGTGTCCAGCTTGTTGCCCAGGGTGAACTCATTGCTGAAGCCGAAGTCGGCAATCTTGATGTTGGCATCGGCATCCAGCAGGAGGTTCTCTGCCTGACTCACACATCCATTCACGCAGAGGAGGAAGCAGAGACGGACAGCAGGATGGAGAGGACAAGGAAGAACGGGAAAGATGGATGGGGGAGAAAAGAGAGTACAATGAGAATAAAGTTGTACTGAATACAAAGAGTGCAAACGAGGAGAAGGAAGTTGCACTTGTGTGTTATCCACTAATGCACAAGTTCAACTGGGCATGACTTATAGTGTATATATGTCACTGTGCCCACTGTGCATTTGCACATTCTACCCTCCCATACACTCATCAGTGTGATTAAAAACCCTTTACAGAGACATAGATTAAGACTAGTCAGAGATTACAACTTTGAGTTCAGGGTAATCTGTCAGTGAAATAAATTTTCTAGTCCTAGACTAGCCTTAATCCCCCTCTGAAAGTTGCCCCGGACATTCCTCTGAGCTTCCTCACCTTCAAATCTCTATGGACAATGTTCTTCGTGTGGCAGTAGTGGACAGCAGAAACAATCTGTGGACGTAGAAAGACAGACACACTTGAAGTACCGACAACAAAATGCAACAACTGGTGTAACGTTGACACCGAGAGGTAACATCATACTTGTCGAAATTTGGCTCTTGCTTCAACTTCCTTCATTCTCCCATGAGACACGAGGTAGTCAAAAACTTCACCTGTGAGGAGCATATCAGCACATCAGTCAGGTAACAAAGCCAGAAGCTTTATGCTGTTAGCTACGTAAACACTGCTGACGTACACAGTCAATTTTAATCACATCGTCAGCTTTTAATATTTAATAAGATGCAAGCACTGTAAGTTCATTTTAATATCTGCAAATCATGTAATTGCATGAAAACATATAATAAACAAATAATACATGCAAAGGAACAGTTTGATATTTTAGGAAATGAACTTTCTTGCCAAGAGAACGACGGAGGCATAACAGAAGAGGGTAGCAGCGACCATGGCTCCGTCCAAAGGTGATGAAAATCCATGTGAGAATAGTTTTAAGGTTTATCTTGTTTGATAAGACCAGACTACAACTTTGGAAAGACTAAATAATACTTCCTTCTGTATGCTGAGGCGTTGTGATGCTACAGTACTAATAGGCCTGGTATGCACATTAGCTTAAAGTGGCTAAAATGAGCAAATCCTCCTAAAAAAAAAAATGGCTGTCTGTAACAATGACTGGATATTTCTCAAAGATATTTTAAAATATAAAATGCATTTACTTGATGATAATGACCTTGTAGTACCATATCACCCTATTAGAGCACTTCGCTCCCGCTCTGCAGGCCTACTTGTTGTTCCTAGAGTATTTAAAAGTAGAATGGGAGGGAGAGCCTTCAGTTTTCAGGCCCCTCTTCTGTGGAACCAGCTTCCAGTTTGGATTCGGGAGACAGACACTATCTCTACTTTTAAGATTAGGCTTAAAACTTTCCTTTTTGCTAAAGCATATAGTTAGGGCTGGACCAGGTGACCCTGAATCCTCCCTTAGTTATGCTGCAATAGACGTAGGCTGCCGGGGGATTCCCATGATGCATTGAGTTTTTCCTTTCCAGTCACCTTTCTCACTCACTATGTGTTAACAGACCTCTCTGTGTTGAATCATATCTGTTATTAATCTCTGTCTCTCTTCCACAGCATGTCTTTATCCTGTCTTCCTTCTCTCACCCCAACCGGTCGCAGCAGATGGCCGCCCCTCCCTGAGCCTGGTTCTGCCGGAGGTTTCTTCCTGTTAAAAGGGAGTTTTTCCTTCCCACTGTCGCCAAAGTGCTTGCTCATAGGGGGTCATATGATTGTTGGGTTTTTCTCTGTATCTATGAAGCGCCTTGAGGCGACTTTTGTTGTGATTTGGCGCTATATAAATAAAATTGAATTGAATTGAATTGAATATACGTGTCTTGTTTCGTGGTCAAACTGACACAAATTCACTGAAATGTATTTAATATTTCTGTTAGGCGTTCCCATTTGCTTATGTGACCTGTATTCACATGGCTGCCATCTATGGCAGCCTCCAACTACTAACAACACGAAGGAACATCCATAACTACTGAAGCCATACAGGTTATGTGGGCCATAAAAACGTGATAAAAGTCTTTTCTGCACCCTACTTCAATATCACAATTATCTCACTTCACATTTTTAGAGACAGAATAGCTCCTGACACCTTCTAACATATAATGAAATAACATAACAAACTGCTTAATCCCCAAAACAATCAAAACATTCAGTTTTAATACTTTCTCTTTTGTGTGTGACCACATCTATGAAAGCAGAAGGTTTGGCCACTTTTTACGTGATATAAAAATGTCACATCGTGATATCATTGCTATAGTTAACACCATGTGTATATCTTCAGTAGTGTGCATGGTAACAAGGTAAATCTGGGAATATCTTTTTAATACCTAAAAAAAAAACTTCAACAAATCTGAAAGAAAGCACAGTACTTGGCAAAATATCCAAGAAAAGTGTCCCTGCAGTGGAAAAAAACAAACATATTTTACCACTTGAGGCAAAAAACACACCATAAAGTACAACCAGGCTATGAAGGAGGAAATACTAGCAGCTGGTGATGTGTCACCCAAAGTAAACATATGACTCCACTGAGCATCCCTGGAGCACTCTCTAGGTGCGCCCCATATGACAGGAAGAGCAAACAGTGGATGGAAATTACTGATGCGGTGAGATGGAGGAAAAACAGGGCTTTATGCAAATGGTTAAAAAGTTTGACCGAGGATACAACATCAGCTGGCAGAAAATACTTCAAGTTCTATTAGGTGACAAATTAAGCAACTCCTGAGGAGTTACAGGGTTTACTTGTTAAGTGTTAAGCAGTTATTTTATCTTTTTTTACACATTTTACTAAGGAAAAAATCATTTGACGGAACTGAACGTGCTTTATTGATGCACAGAATTCAATGAAGCTATTTGCCGATTAGACTGATGAAATCCCAGCGGTGGCAGGGATTAGGGCCCCGTTCCCTGGAGTCTACACGCTGGTGGTGGAAATGAAGATGGATGCTTTGATAGAGTCTGAGTAACATGGGAGATGCGGAGATGGCAAGAAAGGTGAATTGCATGAAGGCCTCTGCGAGGGAGAACGACAGCGATCGGTGAGATTTAAAGTAAGCGGAGCGGAGGCTGATTGGGCTGAAGAAGGCAGGCAGAAAGATGATTGGACTGGACCACAGCTGCTGCAATGAGCTTGAAAGCGTGGGAAAGTGGAAGTGATGTAATGCTTAGATTAGCCACCAAACACCTGGGAAGCAGACAGATGTGTGACTACAGAGCTTCCTCACTGAACTTATGCATAAGCTTCATTTCTATTGGAAACACCACTTTTGCACTTACATTTGACTTATGCTGTGTCACAGGCAATAATACTATGTGACTACTATTATATTGCTCCTGCAGTGTTTCAGTAGATTTACACTTAAAATGAGTAATTATGTAATCAATGTCAGCAGGGAAAGGATGGAAAATGGATTGCTAGATGCAAGCAACAAGAAAATGTTCACTGTTTTCTTTCAATATTGTAAAAAAAATCTGATCATATATTTTATTGACATACTGTGATATCATTTTGAATTTATATCATCTACCCCTTTTCCCAGGAGTGCATGCCCCAGCAAATTCACCACCAGTGTTAGGCAGTACAAGGCTGAGAGAAATGTGAAAAACAAGACCAACAGATTCTACAGGACTCAGTTAGCATTTTAAATGTTAAAGTTCAGTCCCAAAAAGAACGAACGTATGGCTTGTTTGGAAGGGTTGGCAAGAGAAAGCCTCTTTATTATAAAAAGACCATAAGACTTCTGGAACAATGTCCTTTGTACAGATGAGACCAAAGTGAAGATGTTTGGCCTGAAAACCAAACAGCATATCAGCAAAAACACACTGCATCAGCTGCTATGGTGGAGGGTTGATGATCTGTGCTTGTTCTGCAGCCACAGGACCTGAACAACTTGCAGTCACCAAGCCAACCACGAAATCCTCTGAATGCCAAAATTTTAGAGTCAAAGGTCAGTTTGTCTGACAGTTAACGTTAAAAGTGAGTCGTGCAACAGCATAATGATCTCGAGCAGAAAATCTACAAAAGATTCAAAATGTTGCAATGGCTCAAAGTTCAGATCACAACCTGACTGAAATGCCCGAAAAAATCCAACATTTTTAAGAAGCGTGCACCAAAAATCCTCCACAAACATGTAAGAGATGAATAAAGTCCTGCAGACAATGATTCATGAGAATTATTGCAGCAAAAATTGATTCTACAAGCTACTGAATCATGGGGTTTATCAGGGTTTTTCACAGGACTCCACATCTGCTTTCCTATATCTGCTCGAAAAGCTAGCTGTAAATCTGTAAATATGAAAAACATAACCCAAGTCTGACCACTAATATTTCTCTACAGCAGCTTAGCTGTTGTTTTAATACTATCGTGTTTGTGCACTATTATGTACTCTTAAACATGCTGCAGGAAAAAGCATATTATGGCCTTCACAGGCATTTTACACCATTACGACTCCCTAATACTTGTTTTTTTACCCCCTGACTTAAAGGCTTGTAAAAAAAAACCACAATGCCTCTGACATTCGCCAAGGTCACAGTAAGAACATGATATGGTCTCAGACACAACACAGAAAAATGGGATTGGTGACGAGAAATTGACACAAATAGAAACCAATGGACGCAAACAGGAAAAGGATAGTGTACAGATACGTGTGCTGGCGGGTATTAATGTGTTTAAAGTCTGTTTAAAAGCAACATTATTACTGCACTGAGGCTGCTCACTTATTTATGTTGAGGTCCCATATGCTATTAACTTTAAATACAGAGCAGCTATTAGCGCATAGCCCACAGCCATCTTTTTAAAGAGTCTGTCTATCGCATATAGCCATAAAAAGGTTTAGGCACACTATATTCCAATATGTCATAGTGCCTGAACATGACATATGCATTTCTGGACAGCTATCACTTGAGTTCAATCGCCCACCAAAATTATTATATTTCACAATTTTAGATTAAAAGATGTGATACTGTAGTTTTGGTTATTTAGATGTTATTTAGGCTTCTTTAAATTAGCTTTGCTACAGAAGGAACGTTTCCTTTAATTTCCTTTGAGTTCAAGATCGACAACACTGCCATTTGTACTATACGTATAAGGTTACAGCCTTATAGAATAGGCTGCTTTGTTCTGCTAGGGTAAGCTAACTGACAGCTGGGTCTCATATGATACTGTGGAGATGAGAGTGGAACAGACTTTGTCACCCTCAGAATAATATCTGTTTTCAATTTTTTGAGGGTGTTAATGCAATAGCATTGAGGCACATTATTTATTACTCATGATGTTGAACACTGAAACACTGAGGCACATTAGATATTAATAAGTCAGACTTATTTTTATTATTCTCCTTCTTCAGCCTAACTTCTTTTATGCGCGTCTCTATATCAGGATGGGAATGTAATGACAAATTTTTGCAAATTTGATAATAATAATTATTATCATTATTATGGGAGAGGATACTGAAACGCAGAAACCCAGGCCCAGTAGTTTCAGTTTATAAACAATTTTAATTTTTTTCTGGTGTTTTCCTGCCACAGTGTGATGATGTCATCCACTGTAAATAAATGCTTTCTTTCTTTCTTGCAAATATATTTTATTATACTTATATAAAATATTTTTTTAACATGAAGGTGTTTTTGTCCTCTTTTATCTAGTGTTTTTCTCATTATGGTTGGACTTCTCTGGTTCTCCCACCAAAGTCCAGCCTCCTGCAACTGCCTTGCTCATTAAGAGCGATTCGATTAATAGCAAATTCTAGCTGAAAAATCAGAAGTGCAGGGTGTCTTTAATCATAACTAAACATATGCAAACATGCACTTTCATTGAATTTCTGCATGTAGCAACATTTTTCTAGTCAGGAATTTATTTTCATTTAATATGACACCAATGCAGAGAGTGTCTACCAGGCACTGGAAATACCCCAGGAACTATTGATTATTTTGTACATATTTTTACATATGTAGTGTACATAAATTCTCTAAATGATGAGAGACAACGTCAAAGCAATTTTTCAAATAGTGAAGAACAAATCCGGCCGAAGTGAATGAGTGTTTGGGAGGACTTAAACCCCTTAGACACTGTGTTTCTAAAACGGATCAATTAACTGAGTCTGACAGATCTCAGTCTTGCTATTGATATTTCTCAATGACCAACTTCAACTACATCCCTTCAACATTTTATCAAAAATACAACATAACATTGCATTTACTCTTTCTATTGTGAAAATGTATCATCGGCTTTCATGTTTGTAAAATTGGTTGTGCGCAAGCAAGAAAACAACAACTGTATGGATGTAGCGCGCCACATAATATTAAAGCAAACCAGGAAGCTATTGTTTTCAGGCTCATAAGGCATGAAAGCAGTTCTCACAGATGGAAAAAGTATAAATATTCCTCAATTAAGTAGAAGTACTAATACTTGTAAAGTTAAAGTAGTAATTGAACTTAAAAAGTGAAAAAGTAAAAGCTCTGAAATGTACGTGAAGTATAAAAGAAGGCGCACTGACATTTCATACTATGAAGCATCACAATAGCTACAGATCCATGGATTGCACTAGTGTGTTGCTACAAAAAAACAAACCTAAAAACTTGGGCCGCACCAAGACTGAAGCTATTGTCAATTATGTCATAGTGCTACATTCAGTGGAAGTCACTCTTGAAGCTCTTAATGAAATCCAGTATGGTGGCATTTCTCCGACTTAAGTAACCATGGAACAGGGAAAATATTCCCAATCATACTTTGACTGGAAGAATGGTGGCGTGCAAACAAAATTAACTGAGGTTAGAAATGCCAAATGAGACACATTATTTCTGTAACATTATTTAATTCCAGAGGTTTTTAAGTTATATTTTTGCACTTGTTGACTTGTAAAAGCCTATATGACATTTTCTATTTCACCATTCATTAACCGCACAAAGAAGGCATCTTTTAAATATGTTAAAATTTTCTTTAAACAAACAGTATTATTAAAATTCTTCATGACTGGAAATGTCCTCTTTTTTTGGAAACCAAAATATGGTCACCCTACACTACTGACACACCTGAATCAACAAGAATCAACAAGACATAAGTTATGGATATTACAAGAGCTATCAAGGATGATTTCGGTCAATGAATCTAATCAACATTCTCATCTTAAATTGAATTTGATGTCTGATACCTGCAATATAACCTAACATTGACCATGAACACTAGCTGCTCCAGTACAATATGGTACATAAGCATCGACGACACAGAGCTCTCAGTTCTCACTCCTTCTTTATTCGTCTCCAACATCAACTGCACATATCGCACCACAAAACACAGGAACAACTTCCTCAACACTGGGTGTGAGTGGAGCCCTCTAGTGGTCCACCACAACATTACTATAAACCTCACCACAGTTAGCAGCTAGCTTCAAGTTTCCAGTCTATAAAATGTCACTGAGCACTATTATCTTTAAAGATATTCTCTCTTCTTCCTCTCCTGCCCTGTCATTGTTACACATTTTTCTGTCTCTGCGTAAAGTTGTTTCACATTCTGTCTTTCCTGGGAAATACAGCCTCTGTACCGTTAGCTAACACACACCCTGTGTGACTAGCCAAACAGACACACAGAAACAGGAGCTAGCTTAGCTTTGTGTAAATACTAGAAAGGGGAAAGAGCCACTCTGGCTCTGTAGAACATACCAGCCATTGATTATATCTTTGAGAAAAATCCCTTTTTTTGTGCATATATTAGATAAATGAAATCAAATAAGAAGGAAAACCAGGGTGTTCTTTAAATTCCATCTGCTAAATAAGGCTAACTGGCTGCTTCCACTTATGTATATATTTTCTCTATTTACATGAGAGTGAAAATCACTCTTATTAAGCTAATATTAAACCCTTTTTTTAACCTTTTCTGTGGATATGGATGAAAAAAGGAATCAGTGTTTTTTTAAAAATTGTACCACTTTTATTCTGTTTTATTGCACATCCTAAAGAAAGAACGCATCTGTAAAATCAGCCACGTAGTGCTCTCACAAACAGTTTTCATTTTTGGAGCTAAGATGCCAAATCTGCAACCCTATACATCATTTGGGCTCCATCATAGCTTTCCAGAACATGATGGTTGATGTACCTACCTCCACTGGCATATTCCATGACTAGGTAAAGGGTCTTATCCGTCTCAATCACCTCGAAAAGCTGCACTGTAGCCCAAAACAGAACCAGATCAACATCAAAACACAAAACAAAAGCTGTTAATGTTATAAAAAATGCACAGGTATCTGTCTGGCTCTCTTAATATGTAGGAAAGTCATTAGTGCAATGGGAGGTATTGATACATGTGAGATATCACTTTGCACTTCAGTCAGTGACTGCTTAATAGCTCAAACCTTTTTACTACTGCCTGCGCACACACCTTGTGACAAAGTACAGTAATGTGTACATTTACTTACCTATGTTTGGGTGATTTAGGCCTTTCATTATCCGTACCTCCCGAAAAAGCTGGAAGAAGAAACAAAATTTACATTTCATGATAAATAAAACCTCAGTGGAATTAGGTGCTCAAGAGAACTGGTTTCAACTGTGGAACCAGTCTCTATACAGTGGTGGAGAGGGCATTTCTGCATTCACTTTGTAGAGATCCATGTCAGTTAAACTAGAGTTTCCCAGAAGTTTTATGATCCCAGAGAACCATGAAAATGTCAAGCAATTATAAGTAGGCTGAGCTTCTCATTTGAAGCATGTTGCTGTTAATTCCCACGTGTGACACTGAATACTAAAATAGTTGAAATGTCAGTAGAAACTGAGCATAGTTAAACACTTCATGTGAACTATTTTCTCCATTTCATTTAATTCACTTTTAAATTAAAATAACAAATCTGTCATTTTCTAATTGCACAATTTAGAACTTTTTAAAGATAAATTCCAGTTAGGGGCTCACATTTGTCCTTTACATGTTGCTCTTTGTATATACATATACATTCATTCATTCATTCGCTTCCGCTTATCCTTTTCAGGGTCGCAGGGGGCGCTGGAGCCTATCCCAGGTGTCATAGGGCGAGAGGCGGGGTACACCCTAGACAGGTCGCCAGTCTGTCGCAGGGCCAACACACAGAGACAGACAACCATTTGCACTCACTTTCACATTCACACCTAGTGGCAATCTGGATTATCCAATTAACCTATCCCCACAAGCTGCATGTCTTTGGACGGTGGGAGGAAGCCGGAGTACCCGGAGGGAACCCACGCAAACACGGGGAGAACATGCAAACTCCACACAGAAAGACCCCGGCCTGATGGTGGAATTGAACTCAGGACCTTCTTGCTGTGCGGCAACAGTGCTAACCACCGTGCCACTCCATATATATATACATATCATGGTCATTTCCACCCATACACTTTATTCTTGGACATCTCTAAAGTAGCTCGTCATGAGTCACATTAACAAATATTATTATTTTTAATCTAATACTGTATGTTATGAAGGTGAGGCTCTCCCTAAAGTGTGCAATATTAGCTGCATACACCTTAATGACCCTCACCTAAAACCACGATTTCGTTTCACATGCAGATTTAGTAAGTCTGTCGAAGGGCAGCATCCAGTGCTTGCGAGCACTTGCCTTAACAATTCGCCAGTTTACAGGTTCCAGAAAATTTAAAGTAACATCATTTCTCGTTCTTTATCAACAAGTCGAGCTGTTATAAAAGAGCAGGAGAGCCCGAGACAAACCTTTCTCAACAAACGGGGACCAACTGAAGCAACTACAAATGAGATAGCAAGATACTGTTGAACTGTTGACCGACATATTACCTGGTAGTGAATACATTGATGGGTTATCTAGGTAACCACAAACAGGCAGGAGTTAGCTTTAAAGCAACAGGCAATGACTGTGAGCGTTAGAAATGTGTTTACTAAGATCTCAGCATCTATGCAACCAGAAACCCTTTATAAAACAGAGGTGCTGCCCAGCTGGTCACTGGCATGAAAAAAATTGCCTCACTTTTCAAAATTGGAAATTACAGCCCTTTTGTACAGTACATGTACAGTCTGTGATGTAAATAACAATGTGCCCTATAATGCCCACAATGCTTTTATAACAAATCTTGTAATGCATCTCTTCTGACGTGAACAGAGTACACATATAGTCATTTGTCCTTATAGTACAGTAATGTGCAATTCATTTTACCACAAAAAACCAAAGAGGAGCAGACAAATGTATAATAGTCCTCATAATAAAATGATTTTCATTTTAAGAGCAAGCAAAGCCCACACAGCAGTGCGATGAACGGAGCCAAATTCAGACCAACATCTACTCTGACCCCTCCTCCTGTCTGTGATCTGTGAGGCACATATTTGTACACTTCAGTCAGGGGCTTTAAAATGTATGCCAGCTCTCCCAGTTCCATGAACATACAGTAACAGTACCACTGTCATAACAAAAGGCAGTTGGTGGCAACTCTCTTCCATGATGTCAACTACAAAAAAAAATGAAGAAGAAAAAAACGATAGTGCGATAAGCAATTCTATTCTTTTTTTCCCTCACTCCCCTTTCCCACATCTCCCTCCATCCCCTCCTCCTCCTCCTCCTCCTCCATTCAATTCCTTCAGCAGTGCCCCAATATCACTGTTGCCATAGCAACCTAGGTATTAAGACCAAGCTCCTTCCCAGCTTCTCCAGCTGTGCTAGAGGGAATCTTGGGATGCGTAGCGCTTAAGTGTCTTATCATCCAGGCCATCCCATTAATTCCTTGCTCATCACAACGAGGCTGAGAAGAGTCAGATCCATCAAAACAATAAACAATCCCCCAACACTGCAAACAAACAGCAGGTCTATGTCAGGATGCATGTGAACAGTGGTTATAAGCTCCCTGGCCGTAGCTAAGACAGAGCAGAAATGCGCTGAAATAGAAATTTCTGCTTGGATGTGATGTGTCTTTAACACACACTTCATTTCAGACAGGACTGTCGTATAAAGAGAAGACAATTACTTCCATCTGCAGCAATTTATATTTGGCGGCAAGGCTCCACCAAGTCTATGCACATGTATGGAAGGCAGGGAGAGCAATAAGACCCCATAGCATTGTAAAGTAGACGATGGATGGCACTGATGAAGTCAGAAATAGCCAGAACAAGAGGAACTGGAATGGTGGTGAGCTGCAAAGTGGCACGCACCTGTAGCAAGTGCGGACAGGTTGAAGCAGCTCAAGTATCACACTCTAAACGAGATTGACCAGCTACATATATACAAAGGTGTCAACGATGTGGGATGTCACTGTTAGCTTTAGTATTCTGCCTGAATTAACATGCTTAAGTTCGGACTTTGTTATCTTTCAACTAATCTCTACAAAACCATCCACATTGTGTTAATATTGCCTCTTTTGTGTGTTTAAATCTAAGGACTTTCACTAGCCCACAGGTATGTGAAAAAGCACCAGTGGCCAGGTGTTGAGTTTTCTCCCTCTTGTCTCCCACAAGAGCCAATCCAATCCAAAAAAAGGTGCACCCAGAAAGATGGCATGACATGGAAGTTAGGATTACAGCTCCTGAACCGGCTGCCATGAAATAAGCACCAGAAATATGATTTTAAGAATGAGGATTGCAGGAAGTCAGTGATCAAAATCTTCCAGGACCTTTTTGCAATGGTGTTTTTACTCCACATTAATGTAAACAAAGGGTCCTCTCCTATAGAACTAGTGTCTCGTTGACTGCATCAAGCCAGACATGCAGATGTCTTCAGTCAAATGAAATCACACACATACTACACACAAATAAAACTGGATTATTTTGACCCTGATTTGATTTTGCCTGGTCTGTTCACTTCTTGTGCACAGGCAGAGGAGCTTGTGCATGTTGCGATGTTGAGACTTATGTGGGTATTATAGGAAGCAGCACATGTCACATGCATTTCCTGAGCTTCTATATACTTTTTATTTTTCTACATCACACAGCTACACGAGGCGCACATTTTGAGACACAACAGCTTTTAATTAATAAAATAATGAAATCTTCAATCCATGTCTCCAGCTCCAAGTGTCTATAAACCCAGCTCCTGCTCCATCTATACCAGACATCCATGTATAACAAGCCATACAAGTATCTACAGTTCAGACTCACATCTCAACATTCTGCCCAGCAGGAACCAGACTGTGCCATGCACCCGACAGACACCAAAGACAGCTGATTTTGTAGCAGTCCACCTCTGAACTGCTACAAAATCTTCTGTTTTCTTTGTTATGCATAGAAACAAGCTTTTCATGGCAATTTAAGAAGGTATAGGTTGCGTGACTGTGGTTTATGAAATAACTCAGTCCCTCTCAGGCCGGTGATTAGCCCGGAGAGAGACAAGAGTTGATCTCTGGAGCAGAGGTCTCCTCTCACTCCCATCCAGTCCCTAGCACCTGTCAAACAGCATCACATCCCATGAGCCCTCTCTCTATCAGATGCTGTCTCATTGCTGTCCCTTGTGAGAGGGTGGAAGCAGCTGAGGACAAACCTGACCAGCCTCTAAACCCCCAACAGAATCCACCTCACTTGAATGCTTTGTTTCAGCTTATGAAGACGAATAACATCAAACCAGTGTGCGTTTCTATTTCGTACCTGAGCACATAACACATATATTCCCTCGTCTCATTAGTATCAAAAGGAAAAACTCACCTTTTGTAGGCTGGTTGGGTTCAACTGAGTTTTGTCAATGATTTTTATTGCAACCTGGAAGAGACATCAAGGAATTTTTGATGAGTGAAGAAAAGATAGCACCGCTCTTATATGATGCTGTGAAGCCTTTCCTACTGATATAACTGGCTCATATCTAAGAATTCTTTTCTCAGCACTCAGAAATGCAGAAAAATCTCATTTTGAGAGGCATATTTAAATCGTCTTCTACAGCAAGTAAACATGGACTGAGGCCACTCGGAACATTTACTTCCACAAGCTGTTGTCACGCGAATTTGAGCGGATTTAATCCCTACTGACTAGAACTGGTGCTGCTAAACCAGGCGCTGCTAAGTAGATGATGAAAGTTCTTTCCAAGCTTTGTTAAATACATAATTAATCATAAAGTGTCATAAAGAAAACATGTACTACAAATTATAAAAACATGTATTAAACGTTATTAATCTCTGTCTCTCTTCCACAGCATGTCTTTTATCCTGTCTTCCTTCTCTCCCCCCAACCGCTCACAGCCTGATGGCCCCGCCCCTCCCTGAGCCTGGTTCTGCTGGAGGTTTCTTCCTGTTAAAAGGGAGTTTTTCCTTCCCACTGTCGCCAAAGTGCTTGCTCATAGGGGGTCATATGATTGTTGGGTTTTTCTCTGCATGTATTATTTTAGGGTCTACCTTACAATATAAAGCGCCTTGAGGCGACTGTTGTTGCTGTATAAATAAAATGGAATTGAATTGAAAAACTTGTTAACTCTTATCTTATTAGATGTAATGCAATTATTTAGTCGTGTGTTTAGATTAGGTTGTTTTTACCCACAGTTTGAAATAATTTCACTTCATAGTTTCCCAGTTTCCCTTAAAAGGACCCAGTATGTGTTTCCTTATTTCCTGTCATACATGTAGTATTGCAGCGGTGCATGCTCATGTTAAACATGGCTATAGTTTAATATAATGAGTCCACTGTATCCACAACTAACGCCTTGTGAACACATTAGCCCCTCCTCTCTGTTTGTGAGTGGCAGCCGATGAGAAGAAAGGTGGCTTAAACTGAAGGACTTCGCTGAGGTACATGCAGTATATAAGGACTATTTTGAACTTTGAGTCATCCAAAGAAATTCTACTTGAGTCCAAGAATAAAATATGGAGCTTGAAGCTCAGCATTAAAGATACAGAAGATAAGTCAATCTATTTGTGTTAAAATAGCTGGCTCAAAGAAACGTACACAGATACATTTTAGAGAAGGACTAATTAGGAGGCAAGGAAAATGTACTTTTTAGAAAATATAATTAAAAGGAGGGCTCTCATGAAGCCTACTGGATTCTTAAGATAATATTAAGGACACCAGCACATCGGCCAAGTGTTACCTTTCATTTTTCACAGTTATATCCATCACTCACTCCCACCTTTGATGTCTGTTTCTCTTGTAACTCACCTCCCTGCCCGTCAAAATGTGGCGGGCCAGCTTGACCTTGGCAAAGTTTCCTTTGCCGATGGTCTTGAGCAGGCGGTAGTTGCCTATGTGCGGCTGTTCGTCGGAGCAAGAGGCAATCGAGTTCCTGCACCGGGCACCAAGAGAGCGGCTGGACTGGCTGGTGGCCTTATCTGAGCGGCTGGCCCCCAGTGACACATGCTGGAGGAAAATGAAGGGGAAGAGGTTAGGTCACTGTGCCAACAGCAATATCACACAGAGCAGCAGCAGCAGGCTGGAAAAGGACTTTAAGGATGATCTACAACCTCAAACGACTGATGGGCTTCCAGAAGTAAAATAGCATGCATTAGTTAGTGCCTGCAGCCTCTTCAAGCTACTCATAAACTCTGTCTCCAAACAATAAGACACCTCTCTCTTTTAGTAGCTAAAGCGTTTGTCACATTGATCGCTGCACAGTGTAACACATACTGTGTAAGTGACAAAAAACACATTGGTGACAACACTTACAATAAGCAACCCAGCTTTGTATATTTGTACTGCTCATAATGACAAGTTGGTGCCATATCCCATAATCATTCCAACAGATGTTTGACCCGTAATGACAAAGAGCAACAACCTGGAGCTGATCTGCATGTGGCTACATGTCCCTCGTTCCTGGGCTAACAGCTGCATTCCAACACAACATACTGTTTCCATTTTGGGCTCAGCATCATCTTCTTCAGAGGTCTGCTGCTTCACTGCTGAGAGATGTCTTCATTCATTTTGACAGGGGATACAGGTAATGCTGTTGCTAGAATATGTGGTGGCCCTGAAGCTTTCATAAGCCTGTGAACAGTTGATCCTGGACCCCAACACTTTAGAGCATTGCTGTGCAGTTCTGATAGTCTCAAGCTTGAGTCACGGATAATTTTCAAGGGGAAAACGACAACATGCAATCACTCAAGCAAAGCCTGATGCAGCACGGCATGAAACAGCTACTTGTCATGTGACAAACAAAGGGAAGATATTAAAGAGGGAAACGTAAGAATAGGTGGTAGTGAGTGGGGCAATAAAGAGGTATCACCTTTCACTGTTTGGAAGAGGAAGAAGTAAAAAAACAACAACACAAAAACAAAAAAATAGGGAGCAGATGCCGACACAGTGGTCCCTGGCCGGCCCTGGGCCCTGAGGCATCACACTTCCATTCCCCCCCAGCATGTCATCTTGCTCTCAGTTTCACACGCAAACACAACCACTCACAGCCTTAACCCCCACCTTCCGTTATTCCTTCTCTTGCTTCCAGTCATGTTCCTATGCCCCACCTTGGTGCCAGTCGGGATCCAAACTCCACAATCAAACGTCTCCAACCAATACCACGGGCAGCACACACATGCATGCAAGCGAGTGCATTAATCCCCCTGCGCTGTTCGTTGCACATCAAGCCAAGCCTCACCTGTGACTGCCAATATGGCAAGACACTGTTTCATCCGCTCCATCCACTCATCTGTCATCACCGCATAATCGAGATGCAACAGTAACAGCTCCAGATCACTTCTAATAGAGGAATCTCCATTCACAATCGATCACACACCTCGTAAAGTCACACACTCCTGCATATTCACTTCCACACACACACATCCACACATCTATTGGCTTACCCATCCTTCTGTGCTGAAAGCTCTGCTAACAAACAGATGGGGTTGGGGTGGGGGGAGGGGGTGCAAAAGTGTTGAGGGCAATGAAATGACATAATGCAACATAAATCAGTCATGCGCCCATTTAGATATTAGATGGATAGATTCCACATATGCAGAACCTGTTCGGTGTCAGCTTGCTTCTTTTCTGCAGGCCGTTTCTGTTTTCCACAGCACACAATGTATGGCGCTGTCTGACACCCACTGGCTCTGGGGTTGATCGCTTTGTAGGCTGCGCAGCAATGGACTGCACATCATTTTACGCAGTAATCCCCTGGCTTCAGCCGAACAGTCCAGATATTCTCTCTACGTTTATTTTGGCCTCTTGTGCTGCTCTCGTCCCACCCATCCAATTTCTAGGGAACACACACACACACACACACATACACACACACACACACAGCAGCAGCAGCAAGGAGTATAATGTGACATCACTATCTCTCCAAGCCTTATAATAAGAGGTGACGGCTGGTTTTCAGGCTTTCTGCGCATATCCGCTGAGCGTTATCGTATGCGGATGGACTCATTCCGGGCTGTTTGCCTGCCATCAGCTCTTTCCCTGCACAGACACCCAAGGTTAGCCTTTTTTTCAAAGAGCCTGCTCTGTTTAAATATCCGTCCAATATCAGGACAGCAGAGCCTCAAACGGGAAAAACATCACCATCTACGACCCCCCTCCCCTCAACCATCCGCACAATAATAAAACCACAGACTGCCCAAAGCCACACATATGCAGATATCTTTTTTTCTTCCTTTTTTTTAAGGGATGCGCGATCTGTCGTCTGCAGGCACACAAACACAGGCTGCAGACTGGAATTGCACTTACATGGTCTCCACTACTCCTGTCGTTTCCAGACGGTAATGCAGATCGAGAAGACATGTTGTTTTCTTTCTCCTTTTTTTTTTTCCCTGAGTAAGAATCACGGTGTGCGCGCGCGGATGAGATTTACAGGCTCCACAGACGGAATAACATCCGCAGATATGACCCACCGTCCCAAATCAATCTGCCTCTTCTCCAACCGGCCGAGCCACGGTCGAGAGGAGACCTCTGCCTATCATGGCAGCAATGGGTATGTGGAAGGGGGGTGTCCTCAAACAAGCTGCATGTTCCACCATGCACTGTCAAGAAAGGGAAAAAATGAGCGGTGCAGCAGATGCCGTGTAACGCAAATCCCGAGCACTGAAGAAGTGCTAAAATGCGGTGATGTTTGGACGGAACCCAGCGTCTCTGTGGCGACTCTCCACCCCCTGCCTCATCCTCATTTCGCCATACAAAACAAACACAGCTCCCTCTGGATGTGTGTCATCTCCCTCTGTCATAATACCGACCGACAGAGCCTGTCCTTAACCCCACAACGCCAATGCAAGCCGCAGCACGAAAACGCGGCTTTACGGTGCAGCGGAGGGAAAAGGCCGAAATGTTCGGAAATCGGTATTCCCGGTCGGTGAGATGCGCACCACCGTAAAGTCAGGAAGAAGACACAGGGACGAGACTTCCGGTCGGTTTGGGGGACTGACAATATGAAAGTTATGTTTGATGTTCGAGACAAAACGACTCAAATATCTATTATCTGATCTATCAGGTGATCACTTTCAGCCTTTGTGTATGAGGGTAAGAACCAGGGCCCCTCCCTCCGAGGGCTTTAAACTGAATGCACACTAAACCTATATTGTGGTCAGTTGTTACGCTCCATTAAATACCTTTGTGTTGTGTCTTTATGTAAAGGAACACACAAAACTGCTTCAACATATGGAACATATGCTATGATGCAGTAATGCTCTCATATTGGGTATCGTTTCCAAATAATTATCTCCTTATAATGTTAATGATGATGATAAAAGAGGCTACTTGGGTCAGGCGGAGGCCGATGGTTCCCTAAAACATATTGTTATTTGTATTTTGCTTTTTGCTTTCTTCTGGCACCCGGATGTTGTTTTTACTCAGAGTTTCAATGAGTGGTTAATTCATTTTAAACCTTTTTTATTTTCACGTGTGTATCTTAATCGGTCTCCATAAAGAGCATTAATGTAGCTACAAATTAACCAGTAATAAAGCGGGCCGTAGAAGTATCACCCTCTCGTTGTGCTAACTGGGGCCAAGTCAGACCGGGTGTTGTGCCAAAAAGTGATTGTCTGCCAAAAACTGATTTCCGGTATTTGCCAAAAACTGATTGCTCGAATTTAAATTGCTATAAGTAACTTGTTGGGCTATAATATGTGAAACATATGTCAAATGCATCCCTCATGGATGACATAAAGTCATATTGAGCTACAAACATTAGTGTAACAAGGTAGAAGCCGCAATCAGTCTTTGGCAGTGACTTTTATATAACCTTTATTTATGCCGTTAAAAAAAAGTCTAATTAACATTAAAAATGTCTTTTGTATGAAGTAGTTGGACAGCAGAAATGGCTCAAATATTACAATAGTTCTGTAAAAATATTTAAAGTGGGGATAAAGGACCGGATTGGTTATAATGTAAGTACAATAACACAGAGTTGTAAAGATACTTGAAAAAACAGCTAATTTTTTAATTCCATATATAGCCCCTTTGTAAACGCTGTTCACCGAAGTCTATTTACCAACATAAATATTACACATAAAATATACACGCAAACATTGGAAATCAGTTTTTGGCAGGCAATCACTTTTTGGCACAACACCTGGAGCGCTCCACACATCGACCAACTTCACCATTTTATTTTGGAAACTCAATTTCCTAACTTCCTGCCTGAGCTGTCTAACCGTATTGTGTTTGATGCGACTTAGATGCGCCACATCAAAGATGCTGACAGGTCCAGCACAACACAACCCACTACCGGTTATACCAGCGTAGTTTTGTGCGTAAATGAGCATAAACTATCCAAAGATGGCCGAAGTGCAAGGCTTCTCCATCCAAAACAGTGATTCATAAAGCGGTTCTCTGCCTTTATAAGACCTGGTGTCTGGCTGGGGCCTGCACAGGGAGAGAGATAGTGTTTGCTGTGGGAGCTGAGGCTCTTCTCTCTGTTAGAGCGAATGCCTTAAAAGGCAGAGGCATCACAGAGTTAAGACGTGAATCCCTTTGTGTATAATGTAATGAAATCTCCTGAAACTTAACATAATGGGTGTAAAACTGTTTTGAAATTGTAACCAGGCAAATGTTGTCTCCCCCAATAAACCTCTACACAACACTCCTAAAATTACACATCCTAAACATTTTAGGGATCCAGAAATAAAAGTGCCGAGCTACTTCATGTCCACTCATCAGCTCTGAAATAATGATATTCCCTCTAGGCTACTGGCTTCATATGAGCACATGTGTAATGTGAGTGTCTGCACACACACATATACATGCTTTGCATTCTGTCTGATGGCCAGCAGGAGGTGACATTTAAGGTTGCAGAACATGTCTGACTATATAGAAGTCTGTGATTAAATGGCCCTCAGCTCCCTTCATTGATCACCTCAGTCAAAGCTTTTCTGACTAGTTTTTTGGTCTCAGTTGCTGGTTTCAGTTCTTACTGAATACAGTATGGTGTTTATTTTGTAAATTATTGCCTCCATTAATTTCCAGAAGGATGATAAAGAAGAATACATTTTGCCTGCTGTGTGAAGAGAGTGCCTCAGTTTCAAAAAATATGGAATATAACGACGATGCTCCACTCAAGGCTTTAAAAAAAGAAGTTCACAAAGCAACTTAGGATCATGTTGGGTTTGCTCATGTTTAATGTCTATTGTATGGTCCACACTGGGTTTGTGGTGGAACACACCAACACACCAACACACAGTCATGACACTACGACCTGTGCAGTTACTGTGACTGATGCCTTATCTGTCTGTCGGGTCTTGCACTTAGTAAAAGATGCACATGTGCATTTCTACAGCTCCCTAGAACTAGGAATTAAGAAGCTATGGCTAGTTAGCCTGATTGTCTCTTTTGCTGTGCTTTAATGGCATTCTGTTATTTGCTTAGGTAGAGATGCCTTTTCTGCACTCACCAAAGAACTCTATAATAAGTAACTTTTGCATCCGTTGTCATTCAAACTATCTCCTTATCGTTACTCAAGTTCCAGCTTTATTTAAGTCTGTGAAGCAAAATCAGGTTTTCTGAAACACAAGGCTTTTCCCTCTATTTCCTCCACCTCAAATGCTTTATTACAAATCTGTCAAGTTGTTTTCTGTGTGGCTCATGCCTGATGGCTTATCTTATGTTTCTAAGAATGAAGGCCCCTGTTAAAGGTGCCATCCAGACTTTAATTAAATTGTCCTTGCCCTACTTTTGTTAAGCATATAGCCATTCCTGAGAAACCAATTTATGTCGTTTCCACTGACCCTCCTACAACTACACTGCGATCTCCCTAATAGTAGGCTACTTTCACAGGATGACTTCTTACACACTCTCCCCAGACTTCCAACAGAGACAGTAATCTGTCATCCATCATCAGTGTTGGGAAGGTTACTTTTAAAATGTATTCCATTACAGATTACAGAATACATGCCCCAAAATGTATTCTGTAACGTATTCCGTTACGTTACTCAATGAGAGTAACATATTCTGAATACTTTGGATTACTTAATATATTATCATGCTGTTTACAACTACATGAATGTACTATTGCTGTGATTTATTACTATTACTGAAGGTCCGCGGCTCCGAACCGTAGTAAAGGGACCTCTGGCTAATACGGTGGGTTCCGTGTCGGGCTCGTAGCCGAAAACTAGCTTTACTTTGTTGTCTGGGTCAAGTTTGCTAGCAGAGACAGAGAGAGGCGTTGAAAGGCTGCTCCAACGGAACTTATTGTTTCGGAGGAAAACACGAACACGGTGTACAGTCGAGTCTTAATAGCTTACTTACAACTGGGCTCGTCAGGCACTCTTCTTGGCTGCAGTGGTTATTATTATATTTACATGCTTCCAGCTCCCGTTTTTGCTCGATGACAGCTCATACTTTTCCTTTTTCTCCCTCCCTCGCTCACAGACACATAACGGGTATGGCAGTCCATTCTCCCTGCAGCACGGACTGCACTGCCCATGATGCTACATTCTTTAGCGCTATACCGTTAGCATTCTGCCTATTAGCTTAGCACAACAACAACAACAGGCGCTCTCTCACCCAGGAAACACGCAGAGAGAGAGCGGCACCCTGTAACCATGGCAACCGTAACACAACAGAACGTAGCTGTCAAACAAAACCCAAACAGTCCTGACCCGCGACAATATAAAACAAGGAAGTACCGCCGTGTAATCCATTTATTTCAACAAAGTAACTGTATTCTAAATACCACCTTTTTAAACGGTAACTGTAACGGAATACAGTTACTCATATTTTGTATTTTAAATACGTAACGGCGGTACATGTATTCCGTTACTCCCCAACACTGTCCATCATGTTTTCATAGCCCTCCTGTCTGCTGTCTTCTAGGAGGACTGTCCTCCAGTTCATACTTCCATCACAGCGCTCAGGTTTGTAAAATGTAAATGAGTACAAAATATTCATTTTCTCAGTGATAATATGTGAAGTTGCTACAACAAAACCAAATCCCAGCATCACCAGCAGTCCTTGCTGGTTCATAAGTAAATAGCTCAATAGTCTGACAATTGCTAAGAATTTAGGAATGTCATCCTCTGCTGTACATGATATCATTAACATTCTGAAAAGTAGACTGAAAGCCAGTAATGAATCAATCTTTGGGTCTTCACGCAGCATTGCATTAGGTTTAAACTTTAGGGAAAAATGTCAGTGTTGAACAAGGGCTGCTGGTTTCTCCAGGTGTAAATTCATTTAAGATGGAGCGATGCAAAGGAGAAAAATGTACTAGATAATCATTTTTTTCTATCTGTGCAGTCATATTGTTATAAAATATCAGACTGAAGCACTTAAATGAGCTTAATGAGCTTAATGTTAGCATACTAACATTGGCCCATGTACACATGTAGATGCTACACTGGTCACTGGAATTATGTCATCGCAGCCACCATGTTGTTACAGAGCCTTGTAATGCATGCTAATCTAGAGAGGCAGAAATGTGTAATTAAAATTATTATAACTCACTCACTGAATTTCCAAACAAATTTCAATCAATCAATCAGTCAATCAATCAAAGCTTTATTCGCCACATGCAGGTTGCCCTGCAGTGAAATGGGAACACCCCCCCCCCCCCCCCCCCCGACCTTACACACACAACACAGACGTTACATACATGGTCGGAGATCGGTAGCGTTACAGAAAAACACTGAAATATACACTACAATGGGAAAGTACAAGAGGAAAAAAAGAGACCTCTACTCATGCTGTGCTTCCATGGTAGGACAGCATGAGAACAGGAAACAAAAAAACTCCTCTGCACAAAAAGCACATAAATGTCCACAGCACAACTTTGTGAAAGACATGACAAGCCACAGGATTGGGTGGGGGGTGAGGAGTAATCCGAAGCGAACACAACAGCCGCCCTGCACAGCGCTACCATTCCAGCGCGGCAGACAGACCCGCCGTGTTCCCCCGCAGGAAACAAGCATCGAAGGCGTTTGGAAACGGAGGGGGATGAGTGTGTGCATATCAGTGTATGTGTGTCCATAGTTCAGCTGAGACAGTGTCCTTCACCCTGCCAGGCTAAGTAAACAGTCTACCAGCCAACCCAGGTGGCCTTGCATGGAATGGGAAGGAACAGACTAAACACAGTCGTTATCAGGGTGTTGTTTTTCAGCTCCAGCCTCAAGGCCGCCGCTGGCGCCAAAGGGGTATCCGCATGAAGTGATGGTGCATTGTTTTTCTTCTTAAATATTAAAAAATTCTTATATTATGTTGATAGTAATCATAATGGTTCTTTAGTGTAATGTTTAAAATTAACATTACAGTTTTTCCCAATTTATAACTGAGCAACAGGCAGTATTAATCCATCATTTAAATGGCTTTATGGTCCAGTCCTGTCAAAGTTTAGCTTAAACAAGAGCTCCAGACAAATCATTTAGTCTCCTTTCCTCAGTGGCTCTTTCAATCTGTGTCTTTTTGGGAACCTGCACACAAAATAAATCCAGTCTGTGCTGCGCTGCATGTTTTGCTTGAAACAATCTACAGGGTGGGCCATTTATATGGATACACCGTAATAACATG
This sequence comes from Neolamprologus brichardi, assembly GCF_056152115.1. Lineage (NCBI taxonomy): Eukaryota > Metazoa > Chordata > Actinopteri > Cichliformes > Cichlidae > Neolamprologus > Neolamprologus brichardi. The sequence goes on from NC_142113.1 coordinate 4,885,046, forward strand.
GGAATGGTTGGTGATATTAAAGTCCTGTTTGTGGCACATTAGTATATGTGAGGGGGCAAACTCCTCAAGATGGGTGGTGACCATGGTGGCCATTTAGAAGTCGGCCATCTTGGATACAACTTTTGGTTTTTCAATAGGAAGAGGGCCATGTGACACATCAAACTTATTGGTAATGTCACAAGAAAAACAATGGTGTGCTTGGTTTCAACGTAAGTTTCAACCTAAGTTTCTGACCACCTATAAAATGTGTTCAATGTGCTGCCCATTGTGTTGGATTGTCAATGCAACCCTCTTCTCCCATTCTTCACACACTGATAGCAACACCGCAGGAGAAATGCCAGCACAGGCATCCAGCATCCGTAGTTTCAGGTGCTGCACATCTCGTATCTTCACACCATAGACAATTGCCTTCAGACCAAAGATAAAAGTCTAAGGGGGTCAGATCGGGAGACCTTGGGGGCCATTCAACTGGCCCATGACAACCAATCCACTTTCCAGGAAACTGTTCATTTAGGAATGCTCAGACCTGGCACCCATAATGTGGTGGTGCACCATCTTGCTGGAAAAACTCAGGGAGCGTGCCAGCTTCAGTGCATAAAGAGGGAAACACATCATCGTGTAGCATTTTCAAATATCCAGTGGCCTTGAGGTTTTCATTGATGACGAATGGACCCACTATCATTGTACCCCATATACCACACCAAACCATCACTTTTGTTGTTCCAACAGTCTTGGAGGGATCCATCCAATGTGGGTTAGTGTCAGATCAATCGCGGTGGTTTTGTTTGTTAACTTCACCATTCACATAAAAGTTTGCCTCATCACTGAACAAAATCTTCTGCGTGAACTGAGGGTCCTGTTCCAATTTTTGTTTTGCTCATTCTGCAAATTCTGTGCGCCGATTTGGGTCATCCTCGTTGAGATGCTGCAGTAGCTGGAGTTTGTAAGGGTGCCATTTGTGAGTAGCTAATATCCGCCGAAGGGATGTTCGACTAATGCCACTCTCCAGTGACATGTGGCGAGTGCTACGCTGTGGGCTCTTGCTGAATGAAGCTAGGACAGCTACTGATAGTTTCTTCATTAGTGACAGTTTTCTTGCGTCCACATTTTGGCAAATCCAACACTGAACCAGTTTCACAAGACTTAGCAAGCAGCTAACTGTAGCATGGGAGATGGGTGGTCTCGTAGGGTGTCTTGCATTGAAATCTGCTGCAATGACCTGGTTACTGCATTCATCAGATATCAACACGATTTCGATCCGCTCCTCACGTGTTAACCTCTTCGACATGTCAATGGCTGTGAACAAAGAGAAACTTGTAAATAACTCATGAAAGAATAAAGTTACGTTGAAACCAAGCACACCATAGTTTTTCTTGTGACATTACCAATAAGTTTGATGTGTCACATGGCCCTCTTCCTATTGAAAAAACAAAAGTTGTATCCAAGATGGCCGACTTCTAAATGGTCACCATGGTCACCACCCATCTTGAGGAGTTTGCCCCCTCACATATATTAATGTGCCACAAACAGGACTTTAATATCACCAACCATTCCCATGTTATTACGGTGTATCCATATAAATGCCCCACCCTGTAGGTATATATTTTAAATGTTAACTGTCACTGCACGCTGTGTTAGTGCCATAAAAAGATGATAAAACATAAAAACAGATACAGCAGGATAGTGTCCTAACAAACACCATTCCACATCTTATTAATGTAGCATTTTAATTAAAATATTCATTTTTTTTTTAAACTTTACCCATGATAACTAACTTTTGCTTGATTTAATGTCAGGACAGTCACTTAATATTAGGTCAGAGTAAAAGAAGTTATTATATATTCTATTATATTAAGTTGAACAAACTAAATTACACATGTTCATAATCATAAAATGTTATAAACAACTTCTCCTCTAAGAAACTTTAATCCTGCTTAATTTAGTCAGTTTTGTCACCCGAACAATAGAACAAACTTTTATATAATCCAAAGACATGAAACTGGTGAGTCTAAACTGTCCCTGGTGATGTAGACAGAGTGGCTAAAGTGCATAGAATAAAACCCTGCAAGAATTTGTGGTTAAATGGGACTTATTTCGCTACAAAATTCAGTTTTTAAATTATAATTTCTTTGTTTTTGGGGAAAACAAACTACAAGTTGTTGTGTTTAGATCGTTGTCTTGCCCCACCTCTCACTCTATGGTAGCTGGGATAGGCTGAAGCTATCCTGGTATAGGTACCAGATGAAGTAAGGACTAACAGACAGTATCACAAGTCATCATGTCTTCATCAAGTTTCATGGTACTCACCATGAGTTGTAATTTTGCATCTGTACACTGCAACAGTGAATCAAACGATCAGAAAAAATGAAAAGTGCAGGCTTTCAGCTTTAATACAAGGAGTTTAACAAAACTTTACATTAACTAATATATCCATTTATACATAGTAGCCTATTTCGTTATTTTGTTCTACTGAGTTGAGATCAGGTGACTGACTTGACCATTTAAAAATATCCCATTTGTTTCCTTAAAAAACTCTTAGATTACTTTTGCAGTATGCTTTAAGTCAGTGGTTCCCAAACTTTTTTCGCTGGGCCCCCCTTTGTTTTAGAGAAAAATGTTCGCCCCCCCCCCCTGCACGCGCGCACACACACGCACGCACTAACACATCCTCCAACCAAACACACCCATATTTTGCTCAATTGCGGTTTATTTCACACCTCAAACATTTAGTAAACAATTAAGCAAAAACAAGTAATCTAAGAAAATAAACTGCTAACTAATTTACACTACGTCCACACCTACACGGGTATGTTTGAAAACGCAGCTGTTTCGTCCACACATAAACGGCGAAAATGGAGATTTTTTAAAACTAATTTTTTGCGTTTACGTGTGGACGAGGAATAGAGTTCATGTGCCTTTTTTCACGTCAGCTGTGCGCCACGTTATTGTTTACATGAGAGGAATTGCAGAATGGCAGTTAGTCAGATTAACAGTATTTTGTCTCTATCTTCAGGTTTTACACGCTTACATATAAACACGCAGTTACTGTCTATTTAGAAAGGCAGAGGCGTCACGGTGTGATTATTTTACATGTAGTTGTTTTTTTCCTGTGTAATAATATTCAACATTGCTATCAATACATTTTTCAAAAAATGCCTCTCTGTGCAAAATGGGTTTAAAAACACGAACAACTGTAGGATACTGTTTGTCCGTGATTTAGACAGGGGGAACAAATCGTGGCAGGATCAGCCTGATGTTATTTGTATCCCACAGTAACTTTACTGTATAAAGAGCTAACATCTCCAAAATGTCAGGAGTAGTTAGTCATTACAACAAGTGTTTGTGAACTAAAAATCAAGAATGTGGGATACTGTTTGTCCGTGATTTAAACAGCCCAGAGCTGCTCCCGACGAAGGGAAAACCAATTCTGCAGGGGAGACCTACCTCGGCACTTGTGCAGGTGAAACCAAAGGGAAGATATGCTTCGCTATATTTTCTAGTTTTTGGCTTAGAATGAAGTTGGTTTGGAAACATATTCAGCGATGCTTCATCTCCTGCTTTGCGTTTGTGTAGGCGCCCCATGCTAGCAGCGTTGTTTTTTTGGGTTTTTTTCCCTTATAATGCCGCGCCCCCCCTGCAATGGCTCTGCGCCCCCCCTAGGGGGCGGGCCCCACACTTTGGGAACGTCTGCTTTAAGTAATTATCTATTTGTGCTGTTAGTTAGTGCCTGACCTGTTTTTACAGTAGCTGATTGAATCTGCACAGAAAGCACGTTTCACTTCAGCATCCATACTCCTACTTGGAAGGACATGGTCAAACATGAGCTGTTTCTCTGCTTCAATCATGACTTTTTATCATTACCAGTTCATCTGGATTTCATCAGTACAAAGAATTGGTTTTCAGAACTGTGCAGATGCTTTCTGCAAAGTTTTCTGTTGAACTCTAATCTGCTCTTCCTGTTCTTGAGTGTAACCAGTGGTTTTCAGCTTGGCTTGGTTAAATATTGTGGCGTTCACCATGGAAATAATTCTGTTTTCATGTCCTTTATTTGCCTTTTGTAGGCTTCCATCCATTTGGTATTGCTGGTCTGGCCAAAGCATTCCTTCTTTTTAAGAATGTTCACAATTTTAGATTTGACCACTCTGAAAGTTTTTGCTGTCTCTCAGATTGTATTTTTTCTTAATGGTGGTCTCCTGAGCTTGCACTGGCATCTCCTTGGGCTTCATTATGCGTAATGTTAAATATAGAGAACACACTAATAGTTTGTTTATAAAATCGAAATTATTAAAACTAGAAGACATAGTGAAATTACAGACATTAACTATTATGTTTAGGGCAAAAAATAAAACACTACCTCTTAAATTACAAAGTTTATTTGTATTGTGTTCAGAAAATGGGGACGGCAGAAGGAAGTTTTATTTTAAGCACCGGTTTGCTCGAACCACACAAAGGCAAATGTGTCCAACAGTCATAGACATAAGAAACTGGAATTCTCTCAGTGATCATCTTAAGTGTTGTACAAATGTTTCTCAATTTAAAATCTACTATAAGAATAAAATGATAAACCAATATGAAGAAGTTGAAAATAATAGAATTTAATTGTAGAAAAATGATCCTTTTAGTTTGATATTTAGTGGTATTGCTCATTGTTGAGTATATTGTTCTGTTTGTTTTGTTTTGTTTTGTTATGTGCAGAATATTGTCAGAGTGTAATTTTGGTTGCCTACTTGTATTATCACAGATAGGGGGCAGGTGTCAATAAGAATTTATTCTTCTTCCTGCTCCTTTTCATGCATGGAAACAGTGTTACTTTAATTGAAAGGAAGGTTGTGTATGGGAAATGAATTACTGCTGTACCATGTGTGAAACAAAAAAATAAATAAATAAATAATTAAAATTACAGTTCAAAGCTATAAAATTCAAATTCGATGCGTCAGATATTATGCTATTAGGAGGCTTAGATAAATGTCACTAGAATGAATGCTTTAGGGACTAGTTATTTTATTTGTCAAGAAATAACAAGGGAACTGGTCTTACCTGTCCATCAAAGTGCTTGTAAATCAGTTCTCCCATCTCTCAAAATGGGGGATTATGTATGAAAACGTCAGTAATTAACAGTTAACACTTGTTTTTGTACCATCCTTTGAATTAAGGCTGAAAGTCTGCACTTCAATCACATATTGACTGATTGATTAAAAATAGGTTTGGTGGTGCAGAGAGGCAAAAGTACTACAATTATCCAGGAAATTCTGAGCCTAAATGTGTTTGACTCAAAATCACAAAATCTCATGACACTGCAGGAAAAGTGAGGCGATTATAAACGTCTCTAGAATGAATAATCTGGGGGAACTTTGACTGTCTATACAAAATTACAAGAGAGTCAAGCCAAGTGTGGACAGATGACTGGTGGAACAAGCTTGGCATCCTCAGAGCTTTGCCACCAGCTTGGCTAAAATTCAAGATGAATTGTGTAAATCCATTAGGTATACCCAATATACTCGCTCACATTGACGGAAAGAATACATTTAGATAAACACTATAGAGTGTTTGACTCATCATGGAATGATATCCAGATCGCCCAGTCCTGGGAATGCAGATGACACAGAATAGCACAGCTTTGGCCTCGGTAAAGACCATTAAGTTCAGAGGCTCATTTGGACTGATGACAGATATTACTGTTTGATATTAGTCCATCACAGCTATATCACTAGTGATGCATACGATCCCCAACTCCTTCAGCGTTGTGAAGTCTTCTAGTTTGGTCATGCGATGCTTTGCAATAGCCACCAGAGGGAGACAATGTGTAGCTAATGTTGTTGCCAATGGCATGATATGATATGGCTGTTAAAAGATATATAACAATATGTGGACAAATCAGTTTAAACTTAATGACAATGATGTTTCATGATTCACTGATATTTAATATATGCTTTAGAATAATCATTAGTTATAATTGCTGAGGTTATGACATAATATTTATACATATGGAGTCAAGAACTGTTGAACATATTTAACTTAATATCATTCTGCTGACTGGACACAAGAAACATACAAAGTTATAATCAAACTGTGTCCACAGGGTTCACACATGGTATCTATGCTAACCTGGCATCTGTCTCGCTGCCCCTCAACTGTTTTTTTCTTCCACAGACAAGATCCACAGACAGCGACCTGTTGTGCAACAATGACGTTGTTACACAACAGATTTACTGATGAGCATGAAAAAGATACGGTTCTTATGTCAGAGGTCACAAGTGCGAGTGGGAAGGGAGAAGCAGCGTCAGCAGGAGACAGGAGAGGATGTGGAATCATCAGACTCAAGTTTTACGTCTCTGTTGATGAATGATGGTGCTGAGTGAGGTCAGGAAGAGGTGACGCTGGCTGATATAGCCTCATGTCCACTCACAAGACACCCGGATTTTTTATTTTATTTTATTTTTTTTAATTTAAGGTGCTTAATTTTTAAACATGTGATTGGGATGTGTATTACTGGAGCTGACAAGTATAAAGGATACTTACTCATATTCAGAGTAACCACATTACTGTTGACCCGTATGCTCAGAGAAGAACTTCTACAGGCCAAAAACTGCTACTGATCGAGAGTAGCAACCTTATTATGAGTCAGGCAAACAATGATGATACTTGGATAAAAAGAAAACAAACAAACAAAACAAAACTGCAGCCCCACCAAAAAGCCCTTAAGATAGTTTAGGTAACATCATGCACACGGACTTGCCTCACTCTTCTCATGTCATATACCACAAGCCTTCTCAGCTTGGTTGTATTGTTAAGCATCTCTGCCTGCTCTTTCAAGCCCAACATCCTACTAGAATCAGATCATCATGATGTCATGATATAAGGTCCTATGTATAGGCAGTGTTGGGGAGTAACGGAATACATGTACCGCTGTTACGTATTTAAAATACAAAATATGAGTAACTGTATTCCGTTACAGTTACCGTTTAAAAAGGTGGTATTTAGAATACAGTTACTTTGTTGAAATAAATGGATTACACGGCAGTACTTCCCTGTTTCATATTGTGGCGGGTCAGGACTGTTTGGGTTTTGTTTGACAGCTACGTTCTGTTGTTCCAGGGTGACCTCTCTCTCTGCGTGCTTCCTGGGTGAGAGAGGCCTTTTTGTTGTGCTAAGCTAATAGGCAGAATGCTACAGGTATAGCTCTAAAGAATGTAGCATCATGGGCAGTGTAGTCCGTGCTGCAGGGAGAATGGACTGCCATACCCGTTATGTGTCTGTGAGCGAGGGAGGGAGAAAAAGGAAAAGTACGAGCTGTCATCGAGCAAAAACGGGAGCTGGAAGCATGTAAATATAATAATAACCACTGCAGCCAAGAAGAGTGCCTGACGAGCCCAGGTGTAAGTAAGCTATTAAGACTCGACTGTACACCGTGTTCGTGTTTTCCTCCAAAAACAATAAGTTCCGTTGGAGCAGCCTTTCAACGCCTCTCTCTGTCTCTCGCTAGCAAAGTTGACCCAGACAACAAAGTAAAGCTAGTTTTCGGCTACGAGCCCGACACAGAACCCACCGTATTAGCCAGAGGTCCCTTTACTACGGTTCGGAGCCGCGGACCTTCAGTAACAGTAATAAATCACAGCAATAGTACATTCATGTAGTTGTAAACAGCATGATAATATATTAAGTAATCCAAAGTATTCAGAATATGTTACTCTCATTGAGTAACGTAACGGAATACGTTACAGAATACATTTTGGGGCATGTATTCTGTAATCTGTAATGGAATACATTTTAAAAGTAACCTTCCCAACACTGTGTATAGGGACATAAAAGTGATCTAGTCCTTATCGGGTCTTAAAATTAGGCAAAAAAGCTAAATAAGCTGAGATGAACACAATTAGAGGCAATACCTTGAAGTATTTGTTTACTGTATAACTTTATCAGCGTCTCACATTATTGTTGAAGAATTTAGACTCACTCTTTTTTTTAAATATTATTTCAATTTGTTGAGGTTTTACAGGCATTTGTTTATGTACAACTCTCTTAAGGCCTTTGGCTGGACCATTGCAGCATGTTGACTCTTTTTCAGCTATTCTGTTGTTGCTGTGCTTGGAATCTTTAGTCTTTGGAAAGACGTTCCCACATGCGACTGTAGAATACTTTGGTATTCAGAGAAATGTATGGTTGAAAAAGTGAGTGAAAGCTCCTATAGCTGCAAAACAAGCCCAAATCATCATCCCTTCACCATCATGGTGTTTGTGCTGATATGCTGTGTTTGGTTTTTAGTAAACGTGGCTCTGTGCACTATGGCCACACATCTCTACTTTGGTGTAATCTGCCCAAAGGACACTGTTCCTGAAATCTTCTGGGTTGTTCAGATTCAAGTTACAATTGTAAGATCAGTGCTGATGTCTTTCATCCTTGACACTGTGTTAACACACACCTTAATATTCCAGACCAACAAACTGCCAAAACATCTGTTTTTATAGAGGTGCTCACACATGCTCATAATCTGTTAATCAATAGGATCTGATAAGCAGTAGATCCTATTCTCTTAAGTTTCTCACACATTGCTTTTGCATTTTCACTCAGTTTTTGCTTTGTTGCAGTCGCCTAATTTTAAGCCCTGAGAATGGGCAGAGCTTCTGGGGTGGAGCCAGGAGACAGGGTACGCCCTGGACACGTCGCCAGTGGAGACAGTCAACCATTAGCATTTACATCCACAATGCAGACTTACTAACTGACCTAACCGCATGTCTTTGGAATGTGGAGAAGGCCGGAGTATCCGGAGAGAACCCACGCAGGCTCAGGGAGGACATGCAAACTCCACCCAGAAAGGGTGGAACTCAGGACCTTCTTGCTGTGAGTCAACAGTGCTAATCACCGCACCACCGTGCTGCTTCTTTTGACAATGACTGCATTTATGAAATGAGCTGTTCAAATGTCACCTGCTTTATTTTCAGCATACTTCGTTGTCTTTTCAATGCCCCGCAAAGGACATTGGAGGAAAAAAAATGAAGATGTTTTGTGAGATCTCGCAGAGAAAGACTTTTTCCTGCATTTACCAAACTTTCATTGGTACCTGTGAAGCTGTCCAGAGTACTGCAGTTGGTTGTTAGTGGATTCAACTAACACCTTCCGTGGGTCTCCTTGCACTAAGAACTCTCTTCAGATGTCTCTCACTTACATAAAAACTGTGTCTACAGCCAAGCACAGGTTTAATTTCATAGTTCAGGCCAAATCTATGAATCTCTCCCACGGGTGTGTGTCCTCCATTACTGTGATTGTATCCCAGGTTTCAATACTGACATGGAAGTGCATGGACTTCAATCAATTGCCATTGAATCATATCTGTTATTAATCTCTGTCTCTCTTCCACAGCATGTCTTTTATCCTGTCTTCCTTCTCTCACCCCAACCAATCACAGCAGATGGCCCCGCCCCTCCCTGAGCCTGGTTCTGCTGGAGGTTTCTTCCTGTTAAAAGGGAGTTTTTCCTTCCCACTGTCACCAAAGTGCTTGCTCATAGGGGGTCATATGATTGTTGGGTTTTTCTCTGTATCTATGAAGCACCTTGAGGCGACTTTTGTTGTGATTTGGCGCTATATAAATAAAATTGAATTGAATTGAATTGAAAGGCTTTTGCAGGATCTTCAGGGGTTTTTTTCCATTTTTTCCTCCAATTTAATTTTGTTTGTGTTTAGTTAAAGTCCACGTCTATTTTATAGCATTTTTATTGTTTTGTCACTGGAGCTGAAAAGCTTTTCATATTTCAATCATTTTAATGATTTAATTAAATCTGACATGTGTAGCCTCACCAATCAAATTAACATTTAAAATGTGCTTGAAAAAAAGTTCAGACTTTTTAAACTGACTTTTGGAAACATTGTTTTTTTTTTTTTTTTTTTTAAAAAAGCCGTCATTTAATTTAGTGAAAATAAACATCGTGCCTGCAGAAATCTTGGTAGCATTAATTTCTTCTTTAAATGTTTCTGAAATGTTCTTGTTTCATTCTTCTTTGGATTATCACATTTTTAGCTTCTGCTTTTCAAAGTTTATTGTGCACCAAAAAAACATCTTAATGATAATCAGTATTGCTGGAATCAAACACAATGAACAGGTTGGACTATAAGTCAACACAAATAACCCCCCGTGAATGTGAAAACATTACATCCAGTGAGTTCTGGTGCACAGGTCACGCTCATGTTTACCCTTTTTTTCCACCTCCCTCTGGGATCAGATAAGCTGTCTTTTGGGGTCTAATGTTGTGAGTTTGCGCTAATTCCTACCTCAGTTTTGGGTTTCCTGCAACACCTCTTCCTGATGGGGTACAGGACACAACGTGCTTACGTAAATAAGCCGGGGGAGAAGGCACAAGGAGCCAAAGGTGAGACCCTGTTGTCATATTTCACAAGAGTAACCATTGTTTAGTTCCAGAGTTACTCCTCGCCATGTAAAGCAGTTTCCGTTGTTGCAAATGGCCCGAGCCAATAAATTTGTTGTTAACAGCAGGAACAGGCAACATACTGGCAGGTACAGGACAAAACGAACTGGGAGTCGATCACCTCTGTTTGTGGGCAGAAACACCAGCAGACACAAACAAGCCTTCATCGGCTCCAGAATGTGTTAAAGTTTAAGTGACCGTTTCAGTTTTTTGATGTTTCCCAAATGGAGCAGAACGTAACAGAAACACAAACATCACAGTCCAAACATTTGAATTTCTTACAGTTGTGTGTTATGTTTCCAGAGACTAAAGGTGAGGCTTTCCTCATAAATACAGCCTTTAAGGATGTCCGTTTGTCCACCCTGTTTTCCATGAAAAGAGCCGGCATCACAGTCACTCACTGTCATATCCACTCTCTCTTCTTTCTTTTGCCTTCCACCTATGTTTAACCTCTTGTGAGTGTCAAGTTACAAAAACGCTGCAAATGTCAACTAGCAGATAACAAGGGAGAAGGCTAATGAGTAATTCTGACAAGGAATAATTAACACATAAAAATGATCGTTATTTTTACGAGAGTTTTGTGTCTGAGAAAAATTAAATGTGGATGGTACCTCGGGGAATGTTTCGGATCATCAGTCTAAATGTTTCTCTAAATTAAACAGTGCATTTGAATTATTTTAAGCTTTCCCTTTAATTACAGAGCAGAATTTATGGAAAAATATCTAATTAATAAAAGAAGTACAGCTGGAGATTGGCTGCTAACATGGAGGGTGCATGTACTTTATTGGTATTTCAGTCTCCTGTGAACTTCCAGATACAGATTGGGTCTACAAGCAGTGGTTGAGCCTAACTTTTATCACTTATTGATGCTAGTCACAGAACAGACTAGCAGAGGTAGCTGGAGGCTGTTTTGCAGATCTCTTCATCCACCTGCAAAGTCCTTCTGCAAGTTAGTCTTGCCATTCTGTGGCCACTTTGAATTATCATTTTTAAATACACTATCATTTCTATGGTCTCCCTCTGAGGCATAAAATCTGTATTTTTTTTAGATGCACTTGTGAAATATGAAAAAAGAAAAAGTTTGGGAAGATAATGTTTAAGTTGAAAAAAAAAAAAAGCTTTTGAAAATGCTCTTTTTTGCTGTTTGCAGAATTCTCCCATAGATCACAAATCAGGATTTTTGGACTTATTACACAGCAAGCAGCTGTGCGCTCTTTGTTTTTCACACCTTACCTTTTTATGGCAATTGTTTTTGGAAGACATACCGACACATATTAGAGCGAGGGAATATCCCAACTTTGGGATAAATATAAGTTGACACTTCCAACCACCATTTGTCGACACGTTTTTCCTGTGCATCTGTAACTAGTCAGACAAAACATCTAGAGCCGCACTTATAGCACTGCCAAAACGCAGTCTCGTAGTTTTTGAGGCTTATAATTCACTTTCATTACTTCTGTTATTATGATCATCACCTGGAGGGCAGAGGGCTTCCTTCTGCTTATTTACTCAAGTATCACTGCTCGACTGGCGGTGATGCTGAGCATCCTGCCAGGTCTGTGAGGTTAGGGGATGTGCTTGCATAAATACAGACAATTGGGGCGAAAAAAGCATCCCCCTGTTTTTTTTTCTCACTATTATATGGACGTCAAAACGGTTTAAACAAAGGAAAACAAATAACTCTACAGGTTGGGATGTTTACAGTGTAAGTGGCTTCAGGCCAAAGCTAAATATTTATATCCATGGATCCACCCAGTGTCACTTTTAACACTGATCACATGGCTCAAGAGTAAACGGAATGAATTCTCATGCTTGTGTAAGGACTGTTGACTCATTTTAAGAAAAATACTTTAAGATATAGTCAGAGTTTATTTTAGATAATGTCCCCGCTTTGAACAAAGGTGAACTTCCTCTGCTCTGCCCGAGTCCTGAGAACGATGATTTAATATGACCGCTGCGACACAAACAGGTTGGCGTGCCGCTTCGCGCAGCGTGGATTGAACGGGCACACACAGGCAGGGTCCTGCATTCCCCCCCATCGCTAAATAAAGATCCACTTGATGGATAAACTCTGATAACATAAATCAGGATATCCCAAGAGGAGTGACGAAGTGCACCATTGTTTTGGTTCAAGTGGGCAGCCATCCTGACAGACGGTGTACACTGGACATGGGAGAGGACAGGAGGTTCTCTCTATTGAGTTTTCCTTGATGGGTCAGGTCAGAGGCAGTTTTTCACACGTAGTTATGAAATCTTCTGACGACAGAACTGTCTTTTGTGTTCCGTTTGAAGGAACAGATGTTTTATAATCTTCACAAACAGGTATATGAATATGCAGAATGTGTAGGCGCTGGGTAAGGTAAATGTTTGCGTTTGCAGGCCGCATCTCACTGACACTTGAGCAGACTTTGTTTGTGCAAAACGGTCTGAATGCAGAGCAGTCTTTACATTTTTGGATGTGATCATGATATTTAGATTGAAATATAGAAAGCTTGTTTAGAAGTAAAAGTGACTGAATTCACATTTTTACACCCAAATTTGAGAAATTAGTCGAGCATAACGTTTGCACAATAAAACAGATTTTTCTGTTCAGGAATGCAAGTAAATATATGTATTTTTGGCAGCTTAACCAAAAATGAGCAAACCAGTAAAAATATAATTATTTCTAAATAATTAAATATGATTAATAAATATGATTATTGATAATAAATATGATTATTTGTCCACACTGATGAATTAAATACTACCGAAACATTAAAAAAGGATTTCTTTATTTTTGTTTTTGTAAAATGACACCCGGGAGTTTTTGAAAGTTTGTCTTCTCACCACAAAGAAGAGAATTTCCTAAATGTTGAACTATTCCTGTTAATTGTTGACTAAATGTTGAAGAAAAGTATGATTTTTGTGTGCTGCTATACAGTAGCTGTGTCCCAATTCAGGGTCTGCACGCTTGAAGTACGCATTTTAAGTGTGATTACGTCACCGCCACGTGACGATGGCTGTCCCAATTCGAAGTGTACTTCAAATTCATACTCCAAATGCGCCGTCGATTTCCCCAAATATCAAGCGTGGTCCGGTGCACGCTTCGTGGTCCCATATATCCCACAATTCATAGCGCGGCGGTGGGTGTGGATAATTTTGCCGCGAAGAGTGAACTGTCAAAAGTAAGTACTGAATATGACGTCACTTATTTATGTGCGAATGTTTAATAACGAAGAACATTAAAACATTGCTGTTGACCACATGTGGCAAAGTTGTGTGACATTAGTGATGTTTGTACTTTCAGCGTTAACTTAGTTGTAAAGCCATATACATATATATATATATATATATGTATACATGTATATATATATATATATATATATATATATATATATATATATATATATATATATATATCATAATAATCTGACAATAACTATAATATTGGCCATATTATATTTACATTACCACAGTGAGATGATTTTAGTCTCATGAACATCAGCTAATTGTTATTTACTAACTAATCTTAAATGACTGTTCAGTACAGAAATGAAGTCCAACAATCATGTTTTACAGTCCCGTGGTCTCAGCCTCAGATACTCAACTAATCAAAGTGATGTCATGACAAAAATGAATGACCTAAAAAACATTTTTCTCCTTCATTTCTGTCAAACAAAGCTGTATGTAACGTTTCTCGCGGTTAGTATCGTGGTTGCTAGGCAACCCGAACAGCGCGACGAAGGCTAGACCGTCCCATTTCACAAGCCTCTCACTTCCGCACTTCTCGTACTTATAGTACGCACCGTACGTAGTACGCGTAGTGAGCGTACTTCAAGCGTGCAGACCCTGAATTGGGACACATCACCTACATGCATCTGCTGTTGGTTCATTCCATGTCTGGCTCATTTGGCCAGTGTTAAACATGACTAAACATGGCGTTTCTACCCCTGCATGATTTCTCACTTTGCAAATCGAGCTCAACACTGCCCCTAGCGTCCTGGAGCACCTCTGTTGTGTTTTGGAGTTTGTATGTGCTTTGTCTCCAGGGGCCACTGTAGACAGTAAATAACTACTTGTTACAACAAAGTCATGCAGAAGAGCAACTGTGATTGAACCTTGAAGCAGACAACCACATCAGGTGCCGCTACAAACAGGAAACTGAGGCTACGATTTGCACAGGCTCGCCTAACTGCACCATCTCAATCATCATGTCAACATGGACCAGTTCTCTGAGCAGTGTTTCCATCTATGCCATGAAGAACTCAGAGAGTTCTGAGAAACGGGTCAAAGCGACCGAGAGAAACTACTGTGGTGCCTTGGAGTTGGTGCAAGTAGAACTTTACTGCCATCGCCTGCTTTTTTACAGCGTTCAGAAAGAATGACACCAATAAAGGAAAACAAAGTGGAGCTTTCTTCTCTTTAATCCTTTTTAGACTCTAGTTCCTGAGGGCCGAGAGCAGGAAATGTAATAAAAAGTCACCTGATGACGGATTCAAGGATGATCTGACACTCGAGAGTTGACCGTTTTCTGCGGAAATTGATGAGATTCTTGAGATGTTCTGTTGAACAGTCAAATCCAGAGTACACACTATAAATTGACATGGCTATTGTAAAACGGTCTGTGTTAATTCAGTTGTTTCCTGCGTTTAAAGGATGCTGTTTGCACACGTGCGTTAGCACGTGTCAAGGAGAAAGTCTGCATCTACAACAGCAGGAAAAAAAACAGTACTTCACGGTTAAGGCTTCCCCACATTCTGTTCCTGAAAGTTCATTTAAAGCTTTCTGAAAGCTAAATAATATCTATGGAAGCTATTTGGTTTCGTGTTAAACATGCTGTTAAAACTTTTGCCCTGTGAGCAGAAACAAATCTAGATTTATTTCCGCGGATCAGACCAGCACTTCAGTAAGCAGTCATATCAGTCCAGACTGAGTTATGAGCACTCAATTAGAGAGGAAAAAACAAACACTGGAATGAATTGTCTAGACTAAACCAAACCCAGTGCCCGGAGCTGAGCCAAAACAAATGCCATTCTTGACAACAACACAATCTTAAGGGTTTTTTTTCTTCTTTTGCTTCTTTTTTAATAGAAAGCAAACAGAGTGCTGCTTGAGAAACAAAAAGGAAAACTTCTAACTGTCAAAAGTGCATGACAGTGTGAACAAAGACAGGGTACAGCTTGCTTCCAAAAACAAACAGCAAATACAGCCAGATGGATTTTCCATTGCAGAGCTGCGTTAATGAGAGGAAGCAGAGGAGTGCTTCCCAGGGATTGCATTGTGAACCCGTGCACCACTCCA
Organism: Neolamprologus brichardi; assembly: GCF_056152115.1. Lineage (NCBI taxonomy): Eukaryota > Metazoa > Chordata > Actinopteri > Cichliformes > Cichlidae > Neolamprologus > Neolamprologus brichardi. The sequence continues at coordinate 4,900,744 of NC_142113.1, forward strand.
CCTTAACTGCTTGATCGAGGGAAACCTCCTAGAGTTTGGCCCTCATTTTTACCTGCCCTTCTCAGTCAGAGATGGTAATCCCCACATGGGATCACTTGAAAACAGCCGTCCAGCATCCGCTTTCAGCCTGCCTTATAAGAGGATGTCTGATAATGCTCTTAGGTATATGTATGACTCAAAAGCTGAACTGCCAAACTTAACAGTTAGTTGATGCCAACTCCACTTAATGGTCTTCCTGTTCTGGCCTACAAATTCGTGGAACATATTTTAAAAAAAAATGCACAGTGCAGTCCAAGGTCAGAAATATCCGAGAGCTATTGTGGGTAAACATCTTGAAGAAATATTTAGATATGTCTGAAATCTTTTTTTAACACATGCATGAGTCTTTGTTGCATTCGCAGTCTTGGAACTGATCATACAAAGTCTTAAATCAAACACATGTCGTTAGCTTGAAGGTGGTACACCTCTCTCCGGCTGGTCATCATGGAAACCAATAAAAGTGGGGCAAAGGAGATAAACAGCCCACTGTTTATCTTCCATCTGCAATACAGTCTGTTGTCTATCCCAACTCTTATGAACGCAGAGGCGGGGTACACCCTGGAGAAGTTTGCTAGTGTGTCAGAGGGATGATGCATAGAGACACACAACCGTTTGTGCTCACAGTTACAGCTAATTTAGAATCATCATTTAAACTCACATTCATGTCTTTGAAATGCGGGAGGAAGCTAGAATGTCCGCAGGGCTCTCTCCTAAAGACCAATAACAGGAAGAAAAAAGGACCGCATCCAAAACTTGTTCGCACTTTGACTCTGTTTTGATAGAAAGGTGAAAACCCAGTGAAATCCTAACTCTAACAGGTTGTCTAAAGAAATAAAAAGGACAAAGACATGTGTTCAGAGTTTGATTTTTGCATTTGTTAACTGATGGGGAACATTTCTCTAGACCAGGGGTGTCAAACTCAAATACACAGTGGGCCAAAATTCAAAACTGGAACAAAGCCGCGGGCTAACATTAATATTTATTGAAAAAAAATCTTCCTCCAGATATAAGAATGAATCTTTTCTTATGGACTCAAATAAGTTTTGCTGGAAAACTGAATATGGAACAAGCAAAGCTTAATACTAAACAATATATATATTAGCTGTATAATACCAGTAGGCCAGCTCTAATAGTAATTTGGTATGGCTTCGCCAAATGTAATTAGGCTGCAGGCCAAATTTGGCCCGGGGGCCAGAGTTTGACGCCTATGCTCTAGACTCACCTTTAATCAGGATTTCTTTGTTTTTTTTGACATAGCTGCTTTGAAATCCAGTCATGATGTTTCTTTCATAAATTCTATGTGTAAATGCGTATAAAAAAAGAGTATCTCTGGCTCTCTTCCACAGTTTGTCTTTCTTCCCGTTTCCCTCCTCTCATCCTCAGCAGGTCGTAACCAGGGTCTGGTTATGCTGGAGGTTTCTTCCTGTTAAAAAGGAGTTTTTCCTTCCCGTTGTCACTAAGTGAGTGCTCCGAGGAGGTCGTGGGATTGTTGGGCTTTTCTCTGTATTATAGTAGAGTCTTTACCATATAAAGCATCCTGGGGAGACAAAGCACCCCCAAAGATTTCTTACTTTTTTTGACAATATTTGCTGTTTGTGGGACACACTACTAAAAGTATAAAAAGCATACAGTACTTAATTGAGATGGAACATTTTAACAACAAAAGTATAGATAACCCCTTCCCCCCCTCCCAAAATGGTTTGTTCCAGCTCAGCTCTCCCCTGCTCTGGCTCTAGCGCCGTTGCTGCCAGATAGTGATGTGCGATACCACTGATTTCCTTTCCGATCCGATACCAAGTAAAATTCAGGGTGGTATCGACGATACTGATCCGATACCGATACTTTGTACAAAAACTTGTTTCATTTATTGTATCTCAAATTATAGCTTCATAATGATTAAAGGGCATCAGATTACTTGTTCTTATCACTTAATAATGCACAATTATCATATAGAAATAAAAAAACTGAAGTTGTGCACTATTTGCACATGTTGCCTGCCTGCAGCACTAAAGGACTCCGTGAGAGACGTCTCTCTCGCCCTAGCAGCACCTGTCCCTGTCCTCCTCTTCAGTTCGCCTCAACATACGCTTGTCATATTCTGTGATATGATTTACTCTGAGGTGTTTGACAAGGTTAGTGGTGTTGCCACAACACCTCACATTCTTGCCACATGTATCTCTCGGCCGTTTGTGGAAGTAAAATACGTCCGCACATGACTCCATTTATGCTCAGCCATTGTTGTGAGTGCACACGACAAGCATTGCAACACATTTATACAGCCGTATTTCGCACATGACTATGACAGGCGGAAGAAGAAGTAGTTCCTTCCAATGTAGACAATCCGAATGATACAGTTTCTTTCCACTGTGTTCCTGTTAATGATAAACCACAAATTTACCCTAAATTACTAAAATATCGATATTTTAATATGAGAATCGACTCTAGAACATAAATGACTGGTATCGGAGGAATCGATATTTCAGTATCGATCCGCACATCACTACTGCCAGAGCGATGGCGACTGAGACACAGTAGAGCGGAGGTGTAAGTGCCTGGCTTAAAACAGGACATATTAGCTGCATTTAACTTACAGTTACTCTTTATATAGTTAGGTAGGAGTCAGACCATGTTTGTTTTTAACTGAAAAACATTACACCAGGTAACCTGCAGGGTTAAAAACGTGTTTCCCGGCTATGTTTGCTACCCTACAATCCGTCCTGCTCTGTAGTAAAATCAGCAATATTTGACCGTCCCGTTGCTCCCATTGAAATGTATACAGCCTATTTAAAATCTAAAACTTATAATTGTCCGTAGCCTGCTGCTGTTACCACTGTCCTGTTTGAAATCTAATGAGAGAAACTGGTTATTTTCTCATATGTGCATGTGCTGATATTGAACCCAAGGTACTAACTAGCTAACTGACTGGATGCCCATTAACCTTATAACTCCTGTTTTGTGTGTGTGTGTGTACTTAGAGACAGCCAGGTTCATAATGGATATGAGGAGGTCTTTTCAAAAAAAGGAGCCACATTCAGGTAAAAGTGTAAAATCAAATGATCCATCAATAAAGGATAATGTTGGATCAGTGTTTCAATATTTATATATTTTATTAGATGTACATGTGGTTTGGTTATTTGCCTTTTGGTTGAAAGTACACTGAGAGAGGACTTTTTATTAGTGATCTTAATAGTATTTTTTTAATCTAATTGAATACAATCTATTTGTGTATGATTGTCAGTCCAAAGAGGGAGAGAGGAAAGAGGAGAACATGAGGAGAAAGTACAAGGTCAGGAAGAACCAGGTAAGAAAACAGACAGGGTGTACTAACAGGCACAGCACAAACTGTTAAACTGGCAAAGAAAACAACTAATTTTACTCATACAATCTGGAAGTTGTTTTCTCCCTATATTAAAGCTGCTATACAGAATCTGCTAAACAAACTGGGTTGTCAGCCCTGGCACTGCATTACCATATTGAGCTTCAGTCAGAGGAAGTCAGGGTTGCCAAAAACTTTTTGAAGCTCAAGAGTGAGGCTGGTGCCATTCCAGATATGTTAACATTGTACAATCTTCTGGATAATCAGATCTTCCCCAAACTGAAAACTGTTATTCAGGTTGCCCTAACAAACCCAGTTAGCAGCTGTAGCTGTGAGAGGTCTTTTAGTGTCTTGAGTCAGCTCCATACCTGGCTGAGAAGGACCATGGGTCAAAGCAGACTCCAGCACCTGGCTGTGATGTCAGTTGAGAAAGAGATGCGTGAGAGACTTGACCACCAAAATGTGATAGACAGATTTGCCAACCTCAAGCTGAGGCGACATAGGTTAAAAGAAAAGAAAAGATCTGCAGAGCCATAGAAGTATCTGCAGTAAAGATCTTTTCATATATTGTATACATTGTACCGTAGGCCAAGGTGTCTCAATTTTTCTAATTTTTTAATAATATTTTGTACATTTTAAGGACTCTTCTATTTTTGGAGTGTATTTTTTTATGTATCTGTATTATATTATACATACACATTAAAAGTGAGTCTCTGTCCAGAAAATGCACTCAGTTTACTTTTTACTCACTGTGAGCATCATTCATTATTCTCCCGCAGTAATTAAGGTTAGGTTCTTCTTTAGCAGCATTTAAATAACCTTTATCAGATTTGATGGTTTTGTTACAGACTTTAAAAAAGTGTTTTGCTTTTCTTTCACAAATGTGGGGATTAAATTGTTAAAATGTACCAAACAGTGATGTCATGTTTTGTGACGAGGACCCAGGCACAGAGAGACTTGATGAATTTAAGAATCTTATGATTTAATAAAGAAATTTGCAGACTTGCACAGAGATGGTAAAATTATGATGACTGATAACGGAGACGAAGACAACAGACGATGAGGACAGAGAGGAACAGGGGTTTAAATGCACCAAGGAGACAGTCAGAGGGAACTTAGGACAACTGGAGACATTTAAGGATGCAGGGACTGACAGAGACAGGGAAGAAGTCTTACTGTGATGAATAAAGTTTATCTTGCCTGGATGGGCAGCTCTCTGGGTGCTCAGCACCCCCAAAGCTCTGATTCTAGAATCGCCCCTGGCCTGCTTGCTGCTGAAGTCAAAGTAAACTTTATTGTCATCTCCGCTACATACAGTCCAGTATATAGAGAGACGAGACGACGAGGCTCCAGTTACAACAGTGCAAGTAAACAAACAATAAATATAATTAGAGTAAGAAAATAAATATACACTTTAGGACTCGGGGTGAAGGGATCAATAACAATTTAAAATTTATATTTGATGATTTAAAGTCTCACACACAACCCGTCGAAAGGGGAAGGGGGCCGGCTGCTTCCAAACAGAGCACATTTCATTTATAATGTTGTAAATCCAAGCCCATTATGTATTCATGATTTGAATCCTGGGTTGTGCGAAATCCCAGAAATAAACCCTAGACAAAGTGAATCTGTGAACTAAGGTGTAGGTCTATTAGGTTATCCTCAGGTTGGGGGGTGATTGTTCATACTGGAGTGCAAAATTAAAACCAAGATGGACAAGAAAAGTTCAAAGCCATCAGGTGCTCAGTTTAGAAAAAAGAGAAAAGAAGAGGAGAAAAGAGCAAAAGATACAGGTAAGCAGATGTGTGATTGGATAATGGCAGGTCATCCTGAAACAATCAGAATCAGAATACTTTATTACTAAGGAAATTATGTGGATTACAGTTGCTCCAAAAAGAAATGGTAAAAATAGTAACAGTAACAGACTAAACTCCAAACAATACATTATGTTACAGATTTTACACATTTAAGAAATAGCATTAAGATATATATATATACTACATATAGTGTATAGTATATATTATACTAATATATAATCAGTTCTAAATATCAAGGATTAACAGAGGTGATGATTATAAATAAATATCAAGAAAATTGACAAGAATATCCCAGAGTAGAGAAGAGCGTGTATAAAAAGGGTGTAACTATTGCAGTGTTCACAGTGTGTTAGATGGAGGAGTAGTACGGGGAGATGGCCACAGGCAGGAATGATTTCTTGTGTCGGTCAGTGGTGCTTTTTGGTAATCTCAGTCTCTCACTGAACGTGCTCCTGTGATTGGCCAGCATATCATGGAGTGGGTGGGAGGTATTATCCAACAATGTAGCTGCCCTAAATTAAATACCCATTTTAGTGGAGCAGGTTGAGTTTTATAACAGCTACAGTGTGTCCCAGGATGGTGACTCGGATCTGTGTCAGTGTCATGTAGTGTGGGGTTTCTGCTGAATTTTGAGTTTTGTCGTTAATTTTGGATTCCTGTGTTTATGATGTTTTGAGATTTGTATTCTGTTCATGTACTTGTTATTTCCTCGTTAGTTTCTTAGTTTTAGCTTTGCTATTGTCTGTGGTTTTGTCTCTGTTTGGGGTTGGAGTTACAGTTTATATTCAGTTCATTGAGTTTCAGTTTATCCTGCCTCCTCTGCATCCCCATGTCTTGTTGTTTAGTCTCTGGCTCTGTGTTATATTACTTCCTGTTTTATTTTGGCAGTCTTCTGTCCCTTATATCCCTTTTTTTTCCTTTATCCCCTTATCCCTTGCTGTGTGTTTACCCACCTGTTCCTCATTCCCCTAATTAGCCTTTTGTGTGTATATATAGCTTTTGCCCTCCCTTTGTCCTTCTTATGTCATACTGTTGTCTTTACTCTGTCTATTTGTAATTCCTCATTCCTAGTATTTTTCATGGAGCTCTGGTGTTTAGTTGAACATTGTTTTGCCACCATCTACTTATACTAGCCTTAATAAATGACCCAGTATTTATTTACTAATGCTCCTTCTCTCTCCATCTCTACATTTGTGTCCTTGCTTCATCACACTCCAACATGACTGTCAGACGGGCAGCAGTAATAGTGCTGTTACTATTTTCTATATTATCATTTTAGAGTTATTTGGTTTTATAATAAAACCACTGTTTTAAGACTTTATTTTTTACTATACTTGCAGATCAGAAAACAGAAAAGACAAATGTATGCAATCAGAGAGCATACCACTAACTACTGTACAGTCCAATAAAGTCACACTGCACACGTTCAGCAGCCACTATTACTTACACCTGTCAAAACAAGCTGCTGATGTTCAAACTGACTCTAATGGATTTTCACAATGAGGCAATGGTACAAAAATGACCAAATATCTTATGAGCCACAGTTGTCTGGTTGAAAATACCTTTTTGAAAATGCGCAACAAATCAACACAGTAAGAAATATCTTTACCACTGAACAATACATGGAAACCATAGCAGTGAGTATAAAAAACTGATTTGAGAGCTGCATTAATAGTAGTGACAAAGACTGTTCTACTGTGAGGTTAGTGGCAGAGTGGAGAGGGTTCTTACTTTTTATCTGAAAACATGTCTGCAGGACTAAATGTGTTGTTTTCTGTCAATATTTCCAAATGGAATACAAGGTTATTATTGAATAATTACTAATAATTTCTAATGATCAGAAATTGAAATGAATCAATGTGAAGCAGCAAGTTTATATGTGAATGTAAATTTACCAAAAGCACTTAAAATAAACTTGCTGGATCGTGTCGTGTGACCACCCTTTACTACACCGACCTTACTGCGGTAAGGGGACATGGAGATGGCCAAACATCTGCAGTTCCATGCTTTTCAAATAAATATATCCCACCACCTGCTGTGAAATCCCACACGCTCACGGCAAACCTCCCGAGTTATTTCAAAGCACACGGCCACTCATTCAGAATTCAAATACAGATCCTCTGAGAGGTCGGCATGTAGAATGACCCCTGCTGGGGCTGGCCAACTTTGTTATGGTAAGCCCACGAGCAGCTCAGACATGAAAAAGCTCAGCGGCAGCAGCAGAAGGGAAGTTCCCTCCTAGTGCATAACGTAAACTTGGCTCCAATAAAAGCATCCGTTGGCACCTCAGCGGACAACAGGAAATCTTTGTTTAGTAAAAAACATCCCGTTGTTGGCCCCGGGTTGGATGACCCTTCTTGTTGCAAGACAGTGTAGTCGTTGTTCTTGAGCTCCATATTTAAAGCTCTGTTTACTGAACAAAGCAGCCTTACTCTTAAGATAAACAGCAAAGACTTTATGCGTAGGTGGGCGTATATGCGTTGGCTACATAGATTGTGTGTCGGCCCAGTGCCTGTTTGTCAGAGTACCACTTGGTATGTATTGTTTAACATAGCGCTAGACAGCATGTCTGACCCTCCGGTGATCGGGGGTCACAGCACCTAAAGTTAGAAGCTGGCAGAGTAACTGACTAAACGCATATCCATTCTAACAGTTACTCAATTTCTATTGGATTTCTCAGACTTTTTAAAGTCTAATTTAGTTCTCTGTTATGATAAATGATGATATTTTATTAGACCAATCCAAGAACAAGCTAATTTCAATCTTTTCTTTCTAAAAACCATCATTGTGTCTTTTAGACCCCATCCCTGATGCTTAATAAAGTTCCACCATTAATTAATGCTTCAATTGTAAATATGATTAACTTATCTTTATTATCATGTACCACAGGTTTTTGAGGTGCCAGTAAATAACCTTCTAGGCGCGACTCCTCTGCTTCCTTAATACCAGATCACTCTAACAGATCCCTGAAAAGTCTTCAGTTAATCCAGAATTGGAGCTATAAAAAGAAACCATGTGTTTCCCATATTAGCTTCTTTTCATTGGCTCTCTGTTAAATTCACAGTTGAATTTGAAACCTTTCCCCACACACTCAGGCTCTGAAAGGTCACACAACACCTTATTTTCCTAACAGAGCACCTTGTTCTCAGACTGGTGGCTCACGTGAGGTTCCCAGATTTGATAAAAGTTTAGTCAGAAGCCGAGCATTATTAAGCCGTCTGTGGGACCGGCTCCCGGTTTGGATTCAGAAAACTCACCGTCACTGCTTTTGAAACTTTTGTTTTTGATCAAACCTATAGTTAGTGATGGATCAGGTGATTCTGAACCATTCCCTAGCAGAGATGGGCAGTAACGCGTTACTTGTAACGCGTTACTGTAATCCGATTACTTTTTCAAGTAACGAGTAAAGTAAGGGATTACTATTGCAAAAACGGTAATTAGATTACCGTTACTTTCCCGTAGGAACGCTGCGTTACTGCGTTACTAAAACCGTGATTTTTTTTGCGAGAATGTCTCATGACAGTGACGTAAGCGAGTGCGACGTTTGTGACAACAGCTGTGTGCAGATCAACAATGGATCATATATCGAGTGTGGGAGAGAGTATGAGCGTGCAGCGTTTAAAGCCTTAAACGCTGCACGCGCTGACCTTACTTTGAGTTTGATTCCATAAAAAGTGACAAAAACATTAGTGTCCGTTGTGCGTGGGAAGAAAACTTCTTTTTACAGCGAAAAAACCCTAAACTTCCGAACAAACACCGAGTAGCTACGACGTAATGGGAAATTCACAGAGAAACTCGCGGATTCTTACACTGACCGCTGCGGCACACCTGCACCAGGGTAAACCTCCGCCTACCCCACTCCTGCTTTACAGGTGAAAATAGAGCAACAGGACCGCTAGACTTTGACTTTATTTATTTTTTGCTGTGTTTTACTTGCATCTATTTGAAAGACTGAGTGTAACAAAAAAAAAAAAAAAAGTGCTGGAATGTGCAGAAAATAGGTTTAAATGTTAAACAAATTTCTTCCAGTCAGAGAATGTTGCATATAATTACATTTTTGCTTGATGCATAAAGTTAAAAGATTAAAACTAATAAAACAAGTTTTAAAAAGAGACTTTTCCATTTGATTACATTTTGTATGATGGATTATGCAGAAAAAGTAGAATTGGGCTGAAAGATCTATCGCTTTATCACCTATTCAGGTTGTAAATTGTGTTTTTAAAAAGTAACTAAGTAATTAAGTAATTAATTACTTTTGAAAATAAGTAAGCAGTAAAGTAACGGGATTACTTTTTGGGGGAAGTAATCAGTAATTAGTTACTGATTACTTTTTTCAAGTAACTTGACCAACACTGTTCCTTAGTGACACTGCAATAGGCTTAGGCTGCCGTGGGGTTTCCCATGATGCAGTGAGGGTTCCTTCTACACTATTTTTTGCACTCTCTGTATTTTTATACAGTACTGCTGCATTTAATAAATAATAATTACTAAACACTGTCTCTCCTGCTCCAACCAACTGCATCCGATTCGCCGCCCCTCGCTGAGTCTTCCTGTTAAAATTGGGTTTTTCCTTCTCATTTTCGCCAAGTGGTTGAGGTAGGGGTTTGTGTGATTGCTATAAAATTGAAACTGAACTCAACTGAAGCACGTCAGTACATAGAACACATTCCATTTTTTACCTGAAATGCAAAACAGAATTTGAACCCACAATGACAGAGCTGCTGAATCACTTTACTCGACCCAGTCAATGGGCTTTTATTATGTTTCCAGCAATTGATCCATTTCATTCACAGTGACACAACAGATTTCCATAAAATTAATATGCAGTACTAAGAAAACATTGTAAAAGTAAAATGTAAATGGAGGATGTTTTGAAGAAAATAAAGCAATTTTTCATTTTTCTGTATTAGTTTAATTCAAAGTGCAGTCATGAAAAAACACCAATAAAACTGCACCACTTTTTGTTTGATCAAAGGATCTTGGAGACCTTGCCACAGTTATTTTATGACTTCTTTCATGTTATATATAGCAATGAATCCAAATCCACCTCATTGGATTTGGTGCAAATCTGACTTCTGCAGCTCAGCCACAGGTCCACTTTATCTTATATCCACATTTGTAACACTCACAACATTTGCCAGTTACATTGGTAAGTGTCAGAATGATCCCAGATTAGGTCCAAATGTTCAGGACCCTTTGTTTTTCTTATCACTAAAGCTAGCATCATATTGGCCTAATTGCACGCAGCAGAATGACTTTTTAACAGATCAGGTATCTGGATAAGAAGCAAACAGCTAAACAACAGCAAGTGTCTTTAACTTTTGATGCACAGTACTGTACATCCATATGCTCTATATACCAGAGAAAGGGTATATATCATTGGGTAAATATATGCTGAAGAGCAGACATTGTAAATCATATTGAAGTTTTTTGTGCAATGATAATTAAGAAATAAAAGCTGAAAAACTAATGAACATGATGTTACATTCAGAGGATATATTCTTTTTTGTTTACTTCTGTAGAGGTGTAAATAAACAGCAAAGTACTGTAAATCATGGTGCGTTATTAAAATACACGGTTTGTTTCACCGTTAAAGCAAAAGCGAACACGAGGAAATGGAGAATTGTCACTGAGGATGTACAGTATGTGCAGTACCTGAGGTTTTTTTTAAGTGGCTGGTGACAAAATCAGTTTTGGTCAAGGTGCATGTACATCTCATCTTCGCAGTATGCCTGTGACTACTCTCCTAGCACAAACACTAGTCGCTAGTCTTCTCTGTGAAGTTTACTCGCATCTTCCTTATTCTCTGCAGGCTGAGGTGTAACGTTCCTGATGCTTACTCTGCCTCTCCGTCTTGGCCGGTGCTCTGAGAACCAGTTGGAGACGGTCATGGCGAGGCGGAGGAAACCCAGGCTGATGCAGTGCACCTCTGAGGTGATGGGAATATCGGAAAAGAGGGCGTGGTCCCGGCACATGAGGGCGCTGCTGCATTCGAAATCTTTGACGACATTGAGGATCTCCTGTCGCTCTGCCTGCCGCATCATCCCTCGAACGTTCAGCAGGGTGGAGACATGCTTCTTCCTGCAAAGAGGAAGGATACAGGGAGGGCGAAGGATAAATGGGTATGTATCGGAAATTAGATCTGTGTGGTGTTGTCAAGAAGTGCCATGACGCCGAGTAACGGTTATTTTCTCTGAGTCACTGTGTTCACTTCTGGGAAGGACAGAAGATTCAGTGCCCGTCTAAAATTTTGCATGGCGATGGTTTTAAATCATATTGGGTCTACTTAAATTTACAAGCTTCATTTAAACTTAAACTAACACTGAATAAGGTAAAAACAAGAAGCACTTGTGTATGTAACCATTACAGAATAAAAAACTATTTAAAGAAAATGATTTTGATAACTACCGGCAGCTGTGGCATAAACCTTACATTGGGTGGTGATCTTATAAAATTGTTAAGCACTGTATTTTATTTATCATTGGATTTTTTCATACTTTTTATCCACAATGTGTAGACACAGCCGTATGTGCATGATGTGACTCTTAAGGTCGATAAATAAAAGACTCGGGAAATCCTGCATTTGATCTCCTGAAAGACTTGCGGGTCTGTCATAAGGTACAAACAAATGTAGCAAGTTAATGTGTCTCTAGGTCTGAACTGCTACTTTTTCTCTTCTCTTCCACACCTTTCTCTCTCTGATTCAAAGAGTGGCACCAGTCTGTCTCCTGCAGGATGGCAGGAACAGGAAGTATTCGGCAGCAGCTTCCTGTCTGTTCCTTGGAGGGTTATGCGTCACGTGCATTAGGTCGAAAACCGTCACTAATGTGAGTCTTAATCTGTGCACAAACAGGCTGGAACTCCCCCCCAGAGGCTTGTCTGCTTCATCCATTCTCAAAACAGACCCGCACCGCTCCAAAAATAGCAAAGTTAATGTAGATATGTTTCCGCGCTCCTTTTCCTTGTTTTGATCCATTGCAACAAAAAAACATATGCAGGCTTACATTTTTCTTGTTTTAGCACAGTGCCAAAAACAACACAGCGAATGTGTAGCCGTAAGCATAAAAGAATATAGGACCTCTGGGAGGGACCAGTGCAGAGAGCATCTGTTTTATAGATGTTTCCTGGTTGTAACATTTCAAGACTGTTCATTTGTGAGGGGGAAAAAAAAATCCTTACCGTATATCTGGAAATTCTTTCACCAGGACAGCCACCTCCATTTGGATGGAGGGCGTGTCCTCCAGGAGAATGATGTCAGCAAGGTGACAGATGATGCTGTCCAACCAGGAGGAGCTCGATTCCTGAGGCAGAGAAGAGGCAACAATTCATTCACAGGAAACTCAGGACTACAAGATAAATCAAGTACTTTGAGCGTCAGTAAGACTACAAAAGTAGCATATAAATGCAAGCACGCTACATAAATAAATATAAATCTGAAAGTTGTCCAGCTGTGCTTTTGTTTGAACTTATAATGTGGTTTGGGCACTTAGTTCTGGTGATGACACCTAAAATACCTCAAATACAGTGGATGAAATTTTAAAACACATAAAAGGCTAAAGGCTGGCATCCTTGCACATCTAATGGTAATGTATTGTTAGATATAAAAGTCATAAAAGATTCTGCAGACATCTTTGGTCACTGTTTACAAGAATGTGCAAAAGTTTCAAAGAAAAACAGTGAGCGAGAGACGAGACATTGGATGGACAGAATGAGAAGAGCACAAACGGACTGCAAGAAGACGCGAGTTCCACTTATTTATTATCATTGCCCATCCAAATGACCTCTTCTTAAGTCTCAATGTGTTTTTCAGGCAAGAAGTGACAAGCAATTTAGTGAACAATGAAACCCACAGAGGAAGCACAGGTTAATGCCTCTGGAGGCCAAACACTTAGGAATTTGATTAGTGAATACCAGACCTCAACCTCTGCTTTCCCAGTTCTTGTTTTTTTCTCAGGAACACTGAGGAAAAGAGAGGTTGCTTGCCACTCACTAAAAATAACAACGTCTTTTTTTGGTGGTCGTTAAAAACTCATCCTCCCCCCAATGCTCCTAAGTTCCCAGTTTCCACAGAAACTTCATCCCGCTCCTCAGCGAAAAAGGCCATCAAGGCCATTCCAGAGCCACATCAAAGTGCGCCAGCTGACAGGAACAGGAAGTTTCCTCCGAACACAGCAGCTTCCTGTTGTCAGCTGAGGTGACGGACACTTGTTTGAACTTGTAGATAGAAAGGGGGCAAATGCCATGCCGTCAGGCCTCGTTGTTTGACTCCCTCTTCCCCACTTTGGCAAGTGCTAACGTAAGCCCGGTTCATCCATCTCCATCTCACTGACGGCAGCCATTTTTCAGAGCTCAGTCCTGTATCAACACTGTCTGAGTTATTCCTGACCTAGGAAATTCCAGGGTCAGGCTCCAGTCACAGCCAGCACACTCTTTCCCCCTCCCCATTCCAAGTTTTTGAGAATCAGCACTTCTGTTTGTGCTCCCCGGAAACATAACCACTACTTGTGTCTTGGACTCTGTGAATTTCCTTCTTCATATTTGGAGACCATTAGCACTCTAAAATATACTTTTCTTTTCCACACTAACACAGTCTAATAAAAAAAAAAAGTTTTGTGTCTGCAGACCAGACTTACCAGATCCTTAAAGAGTCCTTTGAGCTGCTTGGCCTCATCTTGCAGGCGGAAAGCCATCCTCTTCCTCATCTTGGAGGATGTGCACATGAGGCGTCCCCTCATAATGGCTCTCACATACTCCACTAGGACCCGCCGGTGCACCTCACCCACCAGTGTCTGTCAGTCATAACAGCAATTATAGATTAGCTATAGTTTTATATAGTTTCATACCTTTATACATTGAAAATATTATCAACTACCATTTCAAACGTGTATTGACCTGATAGGGTGGAGAGTCCATCCTTCTAAATTTCTTGAAATGCTGTTTAATACTGGCTTCAATAGCCTCGAAGGCCTCTGTGTTGTTCAGCCACTTTCTCTTCATCAGTTTGTCAAAGAAGGGCTAGAAAGGCAACAGACAAAGTACAGATTAAGAACAGATTTAGGTTTGGTAACCCTAACCAAGGAAGGAAAACAGCAGATTAGCCTGGGTAAAAGACCGAAAGTGAGGCACACAACGACGTGTCCTGCTGGCAAAGTTTCTGGGCTGCCTTTCCTCATAACAGCCATCCCTCAAGAGTCTCTCCATCAAAAGCAATGCATTATCAGGGACTGTAACATCTAGTCCTTTTAACCGAATTAGTGTGGATGGTTTTATTACTTGAAATTTCAGATATAGGAACGAGGTAAAGACTGTACTTTATACTCATTGTTTATTATTATTATCATTATTATCATCATCATGTTGGACAGTTGTATTTATTAGCTGTTTTTGTCTAAACAGCTAACGAAACAGCTAACGAAACAGCTAACGATACAGCTAACGAAACAGCTAATGATACAGCTAACGATACAGCTAACGAAACAGCTAACGATACAGCTAACGAAACAGCTAATAAAACAGCTAACAAAACAGCTAACGATACAGCTAACGAAACAGCTAACAATACAGCTAACGAAACAGCTAACGATACAGCTAACGAAACAGCTAACAAAACAGCTAACGAAACAGCTAATGATACAGCTAACGAAACAGCTAATGATACAGCTAAACAGCTGTGTGTACACAAAACACTTCTGCCCAAATACTGACTTTTCATGTATTACATGTAAGTTCTCCATATAATTCGGTGTATTATCAAAATAATAAAAGACACAAGTATGTGACCAGAAACTTAAAAAATACAGTTTTGTTTTAGCTTACCTGTCATGAACACAAATCTGCCAGAAACTTGTTCAGAACTAATAATAAGTAAACTTACTGAAATTAATTTGCGGTTTGTACCAAAAGCACAACCTTCAACCACTAAAACTATTTTTCTGTTCAGGAATGCAAGTAAATAACTGTCATTTTGTATCTTAACCTGATAAATAATAATGTGCTTTAATGTTTTTTTTTCTTTTTGTACAGTAAATTGAAAAATTCTTTGATAAGAAAAATAATTATATTTTAGCATTAAAATATAATTTTATTGAAGAGCTTGTGCATACTGGTGGAGCAACCATTGCAGTAACACACACAATAATTTTGCCAATTACCATTACAGTACTGTTAATTTAGGGTAGCTGTGGCACAAACCTTACATTGGGTGATGCTCTCATAAATTTGTTAAGCACAGCACATCTGGGTCATGATCATAATTATGTTTCCGGAAAACCATCGTTAATGGCTCAGATGAATCTTGCCACTGTCCTACTCACTCTGATGTGGTCAAATAGCCTGTCAGTCAGCACCCTCACTGACTGGTTGATGATCCTGTCCAATGAGGAGTTGGCTTTCTGCGCAGATTCCTCACTGCCCTGTGGGTCACACTGCCTGCAGCGGTCCACAAAGGATCTACACATTACACAAGAAATATGACATGTCAGTTTAGTTTCTGTAGCTCTTTTAGAAAATGTTCAGATATGACGTTTCACTGATCTTTGCCAACCTGAGAGGAGGGCAGCAGTTAACCAGAGCTATGGTCCTTGAAACATATCCATCTCCTCGGTCTCCAAATTCTGCCTGACTGTCATGAAACATCTCCACCTTCCTCTGGAAACTGAATGCATAGAGGTTTTATGAGAACACTTTGAATCCAAATACTCTCTCTTTCTCAGTAGATAGATATATAGATATGATTTAACATTATAACCTTAAACTACTGTCCACACACCTGTAAATGAAGTCAGCCAATCCAATGAGACTGCAGCGAGCCACTCTTGCTCCTAGAAACTGGTTCACAGATGTAGATCTGTCCAAATCCACCTTTACCCTCTGAAATTTTAAAAGACATGAGTGATAAGACAGAGGTTTCATTCAAGGAAAATGTTACTGAAATAGGACGGCTTTGTACCTGGATTACTGAGCATGCTAGGTGAGACTGATACTCCTCTATGTGCAAAGTCTGAGCCCATCGCCTCTCCTCTTCATCCAGCACATGGATCAGCTCTGTTGTCACCTTATCCTGAAAATTGAAAAAGCAGGGAATTTAAATGCACCTCTTATCCACATTTTCCCAGCAACAGACATTCAAACACTCTTTTCTCACCCTGACTACACTAATGCAGTCTTGTTCCAGCCTATCCACTGTCTCTTGAGGCAGAATACCATCCAGTGTGCTGTAGTTGATGGGTGTGGTGGTCCCGATAGTTCCTAGGACATCCCTGGTGGGAAAGAATTAATGTAAAAATTTAACTACGAATAAAAGCTTGTTGTGTGTGTCGTTATTGGAGCAGGCAATCATTACCAACCTGTTGTAGATGTTGTAGAACCAGTCAAGTAGTGAGTATACGTCTGTGATCTGCAGTGGGCCACTGGTAATAGTGTGAAGACGTTTGGCCACAGCTCGATGGTAACTTTCCACATACACCTGGAAGGCTGCAAACTCCTCTGGGTAAATGGATATAGCGTTCCTTCTCGCTGCATCCAGATCATCCACCATTCGACACTTCAGGCGCTCCAGGTATGAGGCCAACTGGCCTGCTTGGGTGTCTACCTGATGTGGCAGGCTCCAGTCTGCAGCCTCCGCTACAGCCTGCCTCCACTTCATCTTCAGTCGCCGGGGACGCTGGCTGGGCTGGATGCGGGGGACCTCTTGCTCTGGCTTAGTCTCCTCCCTCAGAGCCCAGGCAGCATCAGCATGCTCCTCCTGTTGGATTACCAGCACCACCAGACCAAGGTTGGGGCCAGCACTAGGCTGGCGGAGTGACTCCCGCACCACATCCCACATCTCCTTCTGAAGGGCTTCATACAGGAGCTCCACATCCTTAGCTTTTCTCCGGCTTGAGTCCAAAGTCGCATTAGAGCTGAGGGACTCATCAAAGGAAGAGGACAAAGACAACATGCTGGGTGGAGTACTGGGACACAGGGTAGGAGTGAGGGTAGGAGGAGTTGTGTTTGGCAGGAGAGACAGGAGCTCACACTCTCGCTCCAGTTCCTGAATGTGTGTGTCAGCCAGGAGAAGGTCCCTGTGATTGACCAGCTGTAAGATCTCCAGAACTGTGGGAAACCAGAAGAGAAACACAAGTTTAGAGGTAATAAGTTTAGTAACAAATATGTTAATGCACATATCTCATTCAGCAGCTGTGCATGTACCTGGCTGACAAACTCGCCTGTTTGTTGCAGGTTTGTCTGCACATTCCTCTGTTCCTGATAAAATTCCCTGCCGGAGTCTCCAAACAGTAGCTGGACTGAATTATCTAGAGGAAGCTGGGGAACATTTCTGACCCTACTTCCTCTCCTTTTCAGCCTAATGGTAAGTGAGCGCAGTGGCTCCCAAGTGAAAAGTTTTAACCTCATCAGAGGGTTGTCTAGGTTTCAACAACTGCTGTTGAAATTTGACCTGAAATATTAACTAATGTAATGTAGATTCATTGCTAAAGTCTACAGGGTCACTTGGAAAGTAATTTTTTTCGACTTCTTAATTATTACCTGAGAGGGGCTCTCTGGTTTTCACTACTGGATCCTCTGCCTCCTCCATTTCCTCCTCCGTCTCTTGGGATGCCTTGTCTGACATGGATTCCCTCTTTAGCTTGCCCAGACTGACCATCCTGAGGAAGGATGATCGCCTGGAAGTCTCTACCTCGTTGCCTACGCTCAGGTCTCCACAGGGCAGGCTTTCTCTGCGCTCCTCCTTCCGTCGACCAGTGAAGCTGCAGAACATCCACAGCAATGACAAAGAGCATAAATCATGGCCCTAAATGATGCAAGGACTTTAATGAGTGCATGAGGTTTGTATTGTCCTGTACGGGATTCCTAGGGAAACCTGTGCTTTGAGTGCCACACATTCACACAGTGTTGCTGCTGTGTGTGGCTACCTCGTCTAAAAATAGTCCCATTGAGTGAGGACAGCAAGTACACAACATGCCACTGAAAAACAAAAGAGGTTCCTTAGATCAACAAGTTACCACAGCAAATTACACAACCTCTTAGGAAATAAGGGCACTATATGTTATTCTGTCACTGACCAGTAAACAGAACTTTTATTCTCAGTCGCTGAAAAACTTTTTTAACCTTGTGTCATTAATGCAATCAAAAGCATCATATGAGTCCAATGCGCATAGAGTTGCTTCACATAAGTGACATACAGTTGTCATCAGAATTTACATGGCTGTGAATATCACCATAATTTGGGGGCTTGATCTCTTTGAAATGTTCTTTCCCCAGTCCTACATCTTTAATGGCTTAAAAATTAACCAAAAATTGTTTGCACAATTTTTCTTTAGTTTTGGATTTTCTCTAATCCACACAGGGTCAAAGGTTAAAGACATAAACCTTAAAGAAATACAGATGCCCCCACTAATATTTGTTGCTTAGATAGTTGCGCCTGAACTTCTGATCTCCAACAAGCTCCTGGCATAATTCTTGCTGGATATTTGACCTGTACTCTTGGCAGAATTAGTAAAAATTTCATTTAAATTGGTTGGTTTCCTGGCACAAATCCAGCGTAGTCCAGAATTTTTCAACAGGGTTGAGGTCTGGGATTTGGGAAGGCCATGCCAGAAGCTTAATATTAGCCTATTCCAGAACCATTTTAATGTGCGTTTTTACATTATTGTCCCATTGGAACACCCAGTTATGTCAAGGTTTAAAGCGTCTGGCTGTTAATTTGGTAAATGGTAAATGGACTGGTTCTTATGTAGTGGTTTTCTACTCTACTCGAGCACTCAAAGCAAACTGAATGCTGAACACTGGCACAGGTTTGAAAGCCTCTTCCAAACGTACCTCTTTTAACTGTGACTCAGTCTTGTCTCGTCTGACAATAAAACTTTCCCACAAGGCATTTGGCTCGTCCATGCAGGGAGCTACACATTTCTACAAATGGATTAACCCTGAAATGTAAAACTTGCTTCACTGACAGTTATGCCAGCAGTTTTTCTGGGTTATGGTTACGGATGTTTCTGAATATTCTAGCCAATTTTTATTTTTAGAACTTTCTCTTTCAAATGATGAGCTCAGAATCTGCAGTTTTGTGGAAATGACTAAGACACCTTCCCAGCTTAAATTTACGTAAATTTAGAGTTCTTATTAATCATCTTTTCCCTCAGACTTCTCTGGATTTTCCCATTGTTATGAGTATTAGTTAATCCCATGTGTGCTGTGAGCTGTGAAACACATCCTTTTTCTGCTGACAAAGAGAAAGTACCAGTTGTAGTCAATGGTGATCACTAATGAGTAGTTAGTAGGCCTTGGCAAGTTAAAAGACATTCAGTGGACCTTCAGTGTCACCTATTAAAATATTCAAGTGAGTGTATGAATATATTTTAGCCTATATGTATACGTTTGGCCCTGTGTGGATGTGACAAAATCCAATGTCAATTCAAACCCAAAGTGCAAAAGCATGCTGCACAATGATTACACCTGGAAAAAAGAACATTTAGGTCAATGAAGAGTGAATGTAAACGCCAAACCACAACTGTACCACAGGTTAAATTGTTTAAAAACTGCTTTCTTTCTACTCCAAATCTCTCCTCACCGAAGCAGGGTCATTATTCCCTCTGAGCTCCTGCGTACTCCTTTTCTTTTCTCTTTCTCTGCTGGTAGTGTATTTGAATCTCCAGGGCTGTAGTGTGGGGTGCTGTTCCCCCATACACTCCGTCCTGATATGCGAAGCCCCTTTCCCAATTTTCCAAGGGTCTTAAGGGGAGACACTCCACAGATCCGCTCAAGGGTCCCCCGCAGTGGCTTCACTTTAGGATTCCCTGCCCCGTGTTTCCCAGCGTTTACCTCGTTCTCCTCCTCTTCACCATCACAGGACGACTTCAGCTGGAGGTTACCCTTGACTTCCCCCATAATGAGGCCCATGTCACCTCTGTTCCTGTCATCATCATCATCCAGGTCCACATCCTCAAAGGGGTTCAGGTTCTTGTTTAGATCCTTCAGTTCATTAAGCTCCTTCAGGTCCTTGAGCTCGTTCAAGTCCCTGATGTCTAAGTCTAGGCGAGGCAGAATCAGTTCACCGTTCACTCTGGGGAACTCGTGGCAGCTCTTGGATCTTCCCGGGAGTTTCTTCAGAATTGGCATGGTTGCATTTAATACGTTAACAAACTGCAAAACAAAGATAATGTTAATTAGGACATGAGTACCAGACATACCCGGGCTATAACCAACCAAGATAAGAGCAAAATTATATAACTTCATGCCCCAAAGAATTCAGAAACAGTCCTGGATCAGAGGTTTCATTTCAAACTACTTATAAGTGAACTCATTTTGAACTAAAACAGTGCAACTGTGGCTCAGGGGGTTAGGAAGCGCATCTGTAACCGGAAGGTTGCTGGTTCGATTCCCGGGCTCTCTGTCCTGGTCGTTGTGTCCTTGGGCAAGACACTTGCCTACCGCCTACTGGTGTTGGCCAGAGGGGCCGATGGCGCGATATGGCAGCCTCGCTTCTGTCAGTCTGCCCCAGGGCAGCTGTGGCTACAACCGTAGCTGCCTCCACCAGTGAGTGAATGAATAGCGGTATTGTAAAGCGCTATATAAATCCAATCCATTATTATTATTAAAAGTTAAAATAACTTTAAATGACATTTTTTATTTAAGAGTTGGTTTGTGACGTTTTTTCAGTTCTAATATAAGGTGATGAAACTGAGTTTTTGCTGTTCTTCTTGGCCCAATTTACACCTTAGTGACAAAACAGTTTCCAGGGAAACACAAATAGTCAGTTTCATACCAAGAATCCAGGTGGTGTCACATTAGTTTCAAATATACAGTATGTGACAAATTAAAGGAAAAAAGCAGAACTTTTGATCCTTTGATGGGATCTGGTGACTCTGCGGTGGGCAAGTTATTGACAAAGTTCTGGAGCCACTCGTCGCCTTGTAGGGAATTGTCACTGCACATCAGAGCAAAATGTTCACCTTTATCCCTCTATGAAACATTTCTGTCCTGGTGGGAGTGACAAAAAGCCAAAGCGACAACAATGGGGCATTAGAGGTCCCTGAATACTTTCATGTGAAATATATTTGACCTTCATAGTAAGAAGAACGCAACACAATGGGTAGTGTATATCCTATAGTAGTGCTGTTATTGTGCTCTCTAGTGCTGGAATATCCTTTTGAAGAACAAGACTTAGAGAAAAGAAGCTAAGGTGCTGTTCAGGTGATACGTAGTGGCTAACATACGCAAGACTGCACACAGCCCTGGGTGGGATATTGGTGAGAAACAGGACAGCTAGTTCTTAAGTGCTTAAGTAACTTTACTACTTATTAAAGGTATCTAAAGATTTTTTACTTCCAGTTTTTAAAAAAAAAATCAAGTCATTGTGCTTTTACGTAGAAAACATAAAATTGTCTGCTCTCATGCATTCAATGAGCAAATTTTTACAGAATCTTAAAAAGTACTGAAGGCAAAAAGCGCCCCCTGCTGACTCAACATCCTATTAACACCAGGCCTACAGTAGATGCGACTGATATATAGTTTTATTGCTGTTTTTGTCTGACTCTCCCTTTTTTCTGCTTTGGCTGTTTTTCATTATTGTGTTTTTTTGCCTTATGATGTGGTCATAATATTTCATATGATTACTTGTGGTCAGATGTGGTGGTTACTTTTTTGGAACCCAGGAGTATGTTTTTCTTTCATTTGTACATTTTTCATTAATTCAGTTTGTATACTTTGTTTCACGTCCACTATAATGAGAGCCTACTGCTTCATGATCAAGAACAAGAAACAGTGTTTCGTTTCATACCGCATGCTCTGCTGAAAAAATACTTTAGGTGCTTTAATAGTGACTAAAGCTTGTACGGTATCAAGCCAAGCTCATTTCAGTCAGTTTTTACTCGTTATATGGACTTCATTTTTAAATAATGACATTGAATAGAACAAATAGTAGCAGGGGAACAATTTTTTTTTTGGTCTGATGGCAGTGAAAGAGAGTTCTCCTTTTGTTTGTTCATCTTTGTTCCTGCCAACAGAAACAGCCAAACTCCAGACAGTGACAACAATTGATCTTTTGTTAGTAAAAATTCAGAACAGTGACTCTAGCTGAGATGGTTACTGTGATGCATTGGCATTTGAATCCTTTAGTGTCTACATGGAAAAATAATACTGAGTGTTCCTGATGAAGAAAGGAGACGAGTAGGGATGGTATTTATCAGTTGTGTCTTTTTTTTAATAAGATGACCTCAAAGTTCATAAAATCAGTGTGACTGGCAAACGCTCAAAAGCCAGACATCAGCATTGTATTACACTTAGCAACTGGTGGGTTGATCAAATATCAACTGTGTATGATTTTTTTCCATGATATTCTTTCTTGATTTTTCCAAGCTGTTTATTTGTCTGTCTGTCTGTTTGTTTATTTGTCTGTTTGTTTGTTTGTTTGTGTAATTAGCCAGGATAGGGAAACTCTTCCAAAAATTGAAAAAAGTAACGGAGAAACTGTGAATCAGTTTGGGTTTTTTTTCTAAACACAAAAATGACTACCCAACTTTAAGTATATATGTTACAGACAGAGGTGGTGAAAAACAGCCAAACACAATGATTTCCACATAAAAACAATCATTTGAACTTAAATCTCTATCACAACGGAAACAGTCAGTATGAAATAATAAATGATTGCAGAGGATCAGACTTACCTGATGACGATGCCTTGCTGTGTTTCAGTCCAATGTCATCCTGGAGTGTGTTGGCTAAATGAGCTGCCAGGCTGTAGAGCGTCTGTGATGAGTGTGAGAGCGTGTCTGAAAGTCCTCACTGACTCAAGAGAGCAATGTTGCTGCCTGCGGTTTCCTGATTTCCTGTGGTTTACCCTATTGTGGTTGAAGGTGATATGTTTTCCTGAGGAAAGGCTTGTCCCGTCCTTTCTCCCCCCACACACACACCACAGACCCCCACCCCACCACCACCCTGTCCTGATCAGCCCCCGCACCTTGGGCCCCAAGTGTAATTAATTACACTAATTGTATTGACCTTAAGGGTGAAGGAGGACAAACCATCCCCATGTTGTGTTCTACGGTTGTGAATCTCTCTGTGTTTGTGAGTGCGGCTTCAGTAGAAAACATAAAATTATTATTCATTGTCAACAGCCATGAGGAAAAAGTCCCGTTCTTGCACACTCTCTTGAACGTCTTTGCATTACTGCAAAGTTTTAAGTTCATCGTAGCCACGACAGAAGTCTAATGCAGGACAGAACAATTGAAGAATGCAGTGAGTTTGTAGAGTTTGAGCACGTGGACGGTTCAAAGTATTGTGAGTTTAAAAAAAAAAAAAAAAGCAACATGTCAACAAGATGCAGTAACACATGAAGGGCCTTTATTCACGCTGGCTCCCTGCTGCCACCCAGTGTGCAGAGAGGTGTAGTGCAAAGGGTGGTGTTCTGCATTTAGTCCACTTCAGACATGATGACTGATGGAATTTGCTCATTTCTACTCGTGTTTTCCATTATGAATGTCTCTCATCATGACAGTGGTTGGGTGAATTTCCGTTGTGTTTTGTGTGCTTTTGCAGCGTTTTTCTTATTGCTGGTGTTTTCTTACGTTGCAGTCCGTTTGGCCTTTCAGGGCCACCGTATCATACAGTCAGGGATGCTGTCCAGCATTGACTTGTTTTCTCTACAATAAAGACTGGTAAATGGCCTATATTTGTATAGCGCTTTTACTAGTCCCTAAGGACCCCAAAGCGCTTTACACATTCAGTCATCCACCCATTCACACACACATTCACACACACACTGGTGATGGCAGCTACAGTAGCCACAGCCACCCTGACAGAGGCGAGGCTGCCGGACACTGGCGCCACTGGGTCCTCTGACCACCACCAGTAGGCAACGGGTGAAGTATGACCAAGGACACAACGACCGAGACTGTCCAAGCCGGGGATCGAACCGGCAACCTTCCGATTACAAGGCGAACTCCCAACTCTTGAGCCACGATCGCCCCCAGCGATTTCGCCTCTAGCTGAAATCAACTACGCTGCAAACACAAAGTACAATTTAATGTAACCTAGGTCAAATATAAATACAAATTTGATTAAATGCACTCATAACACTTCAAACCTAAAGAGGTTTTGCTCTAAAACATCTCAATTTTAGAGCAAATAAGATAAAAGTAACAGCTTTGTCAGCCACTGAAAAGATACACACAGTGTATCATAAGTGACATGAAAACAACTGTGTCGTCAATGTCACAGGATGCATGGCTAATATGATATGAATATGTTGAACTTCAATTATCAAGATTCCTTTTGATTTGATTACAGATACAACAGCTTGTTAAAGATGAGCCCAGTCGCTAGCATTCATTTATCATTCACAACCTTCAGATGTCTAAAAGTTGTTAACAGCTTCACCAGATTGTAGGTTTAGTGGGTATGTTCAGATTCATAGAAAGTGCATTTATAATAGTAAAATGAGTGCAGTCAGCTGGAGTCTTTGAAACCATTAAAAGGTTAAAAGGTCGATACAGTTTAAATGTGTGTTTCCTAAAATGTGTTAAATATACAAACAGAGCCAGCACGCTCTCAGTTTGAGGCCGAATTCTTGCTGTGATGAATACGTTCCCACAAAGGTCAGGATGAGCCAGGATGTTCGCCACACAAAAGACCCCTGCTGGGGCGCCAGGTAAATGTCACACGTTAGTGTATACATTAACATCATGACATATTTGCAGTGCCTCTATGAGTACAAATAAACACACATCCTACAGCTGAATTATGTTGCATTGCTTAAAGAGATCTTTTATTTGTGGAGATGGAGATTGGTATGTCATCTCGCTTCACCTAGCTACAATAGACTCCAT
Organism: Neolamprologus brichardi; assembly: GCF_056152115.1. Taxonomy (NCBI): domain Eukaryota; kingdom Metazoa; phylum Chordata; class Actinopteri; order Cichliformes; family Cichlidae; genus Neolamprologus; species Neolamprologus brichardi. The sequence continues at coordinate 4,925,739 of NC_142113.1, forward strand.
ACCAGAGCCTCCAGACATTCTCATGTCAAACCTATGCTGATCTCACTGCACTGGCTCCCCATTTAGACTCAAATCCAAGGTCTGGTGTTCATCTTTAGGGCTCTGGATAACCCACCCACCTACACAAGCAAACTTTTGCAGCCATGTCACCAGCAGGGGCCTCGGTTCTTCTGATCAGGGCTTTTTGTCAATTCCCAAAGCTCTCATAGAAATGATCTATGATCTATGAGCTCACTGGACTCTTTTTAAAATGTCATTTCTTTCTTCTGAGCCTGAAAAAGTCACTTGGATGAGTGATGAAACGTTCCTCCCACTGGAAATGCTACGTCCAGATAAACAGTATAAACACTGGGAAAAGGAGTAAGTGGCCACCCTTACTCTCCCTGAAATTAAGTTTACTTCCAGAAGTATTAGTCCAAGGGTTTCTTCAAGTTAATGACTGCCTGTGTTTCTACGGTGGTCTATGTTTTTCTGCCTCCTGTCAAAATGTTATTTACTGCACCCACATAGTTCCTCTACTTTTGAAATACTGCCCTTCAGTAGGGACTACAGCACAAACTGCAAATTAGATTTCCCCAAGCAGCTGGTGAGCTTTAGTGGTCCTGGTTGAGGAATGTTGTGGCCTTTGACACAAGCTGTTTGTTTTCATAATTCACCATTAAACTTATGTGTCCCACATCCAGCTGTATATTAGACTGCACATCTCAGTGGATTAGTGAAAACAAACATAACTGAACAAAATTATTTTATTAGAAATTTCTTCAGGAGACTTCGGTTATTTTGCACAACTACAATTTAGTGAATGTATCGACATAACTCACAACGTAGCAACACCAAAACTCAAACACAATCTGAATAACAATGAAATATTAAAAAGCTACAGTGGATAAGCAATGCAACAGGATTATTTCCAGTGTTACATCATACCAGTATGTTAGATCCTTATCCTTTTTCTGTAATCATGACAATAAATAACCACCGGAATTTACCAGCTGTTAAATAAGTCACACGTATGTGCATGTGATTGAGTGGTGTTATTTCTAAACTCATGTTCATGTGCTCTGTGACACAGTTCAGTTCACACAGTGAATTTGTTGACCTAGAAGCCACCCTTGGATGTCACTTCAAAATTTGCTGTCAATCCTGTTTTCCTTCATATACATCAGTTACCACAACAGTTTCTGACACCAACTATATTTACGTAAGGAAAGTGACAAAGAGTACAAGTTAAGCGGTGTTTTGTTTTGTTTTTCCAGTCAAGTAAACCTACATGTTTGTTTGTGTTTTAAGGAATAGTACGACATTAAGGGACATATAGAACTGGCTAGCCATAAAGACCAAAAATACGGGGCAAAGCAAAGCTTCTTCTGTCTGAAAGTCACTCTCTCTCAACATGTACATCTCCTTTTTGAATCAACGTGGCAAAATATTTCCTGGCTGGGAGCTGAAACCAGAGCTGTGAGCTTAGGTGGTGCCGCTGGGTCAATGTGGGCTTCAGAGTGAGCCAAGAAGCCAATGCATATGTTCTGCCTTTATGAATACTGTATTGGGTTTTAAAATTGAGTGAGATGCAGAGGGACTTCAAAAGAAATCTATATTTAATAATTTTGTTGTTGTTTTCAACAATGTATCTAATGCCTTCTGTAATCCAGGACGACTGACTTCATTTCACAATAGTATCTGTGTGTGTGTCTGTGTGTGTGTGCATGTTTATTGGGCCATCAGAGGGTCTGATTTTGCTCTTGGTTGTGGTGAAAGTGGTGGTGCTGTGGGTTGTTGAAGTGATAAGGCTCATGGCGATAGTGGCCATGACAGATGACAGGATGCTCGATGCCTTCGCTCTGCAGCTCATCCTTCCTGTGAACTCCTTGTAGCTTGACCACCAGCTCCTTGATGAAGGTCTGAGGGTGAAACAGAAACCCAGTCCGTTAAGAGATCTTTCACACTTAACAGCACAACCTAATCTCTAATCATTTCTGTCTATAATACACAAGATAGAGTATTTAAAAAGTATTCCATGACTCTGCCCACAAAACAAACAAAAAACTAAACAGAAATGGAATTTGAATCATAAATTGATTGATGGGGTTAATCCTACCCACAGCACTCAGGCTTACTGCAGTTGATTTTGGTCTTTTTTTGTTTAAAATAAAAGATGACAGTAATAGCGCCTCCTTATGGCTCACTGACTGAAACAACACTGGACAATAGTAGAATTTAAAATAACTAGAAAGTAAAATGAAGTTACAATGAGCTCAATATAACTACACGTATGTACTGTGTAACAACTGCAACCTCTTCAGGAACTCAGTTATGCCTTTGCCAGTTGTAGCCCTGATTAGATACACGAGATTGGTAATGCATTAAAGATGAGAACTTTTTTTAATCAGATATTTAGGTTTGTTTTTTGTTTTTATAGATTTTATTTATAGGAGACCATAGTTGCAACATACTTTATATGTGGACCATCTGGAAGCATCTGAATCTACTTTTACAACCCTGCAGCCCTTATCAGAGAATCAAAAAACAAACAGCTTCTTATTTGATAACAATCAATTGTTGTGAGGCACGAAGCAGAACTAAATGTAGCGTTTAATCATTTTTCCACACATTCTTGTTTAAGAGTATTCAGTGTTCATATGTCCATAGATGGAAGAATGTCTCGAAGAGCACCAGAGTCCCGGGAGAATGACCTCAAGCCCTCCCATGTTGTGATGTAGTTTGTTAAGACATGCAATACCCAGATATATTGTGTTATGGTAACAGTCTACGTGCAGGTGGAAAAAACCAGCTGCCCCTGCCATGTATAAATACTCCCTGTCCACATTTGTTTACTGTGAACATTCATCAGAAGTACTAAATCTCTGTGTTAGTATCAGCTGTAGCAGGTCTTTTATATCCATTCATTAATTTAACCTATTTTAAAACAATATTCACCTAATCATACGTGCACTGACTGTTGTATGTGCGCTTGCTTCAGTCATCACCGGTGCAAACGTAACATCCATTCACAGCTGTCCAGCATGGAAACTTTAGACTTGGACTGCTCACGTTTATTTAAGATAAACTTTGCAATCGATTTCTGCACAAACAGGAGTGTGGTTTTTGTCCCTTACACTGTTAGCAGTGCAGACTGTACAGAAAAGATGGATGCAGCCACCGTGAAACCATTAACCGAGTTATGGACTAACATTTTGAAGCCTCAACAGCATTTCGGCTGCCCCCATGTTAATCTTTGTCGATCTTGTCAGGCACAAAGGCATCCACTGCCAAAAAAATACTTTCAACATCTATTTTTCTTTAAATGAGATCATCAGTGACTAAATGCTAACAACTGAGATCATTAACTCATTAGGAAAGTGTTTATTGAAGCCATACTGAAAACTGAAAGCTTTACTTTTTAGGGCATATAGTCCATGGTGAGGAGAGGATATAGAAGGGAAGAAAAAATGTTTCAGTGCTTGGATAAAAGTGAATCAGTTTAATCTAATCCATATCCAAAAAGTCTAATAAATTAAGTCTGGGACAAAAATGCAGCTCCTACACTGACTCTGTTTGTTCCAGAGAGCCTCATTGTTTCAATCACTGAACTGGGAAAAAAAAAAAAAAAGTTGTTGCCGAGGAATGTGGAAGGACCGCAGGAAGAAAGACGGGCTGTAGCTTTAGTTTAGCTCACATGCATGTTTGCATCAGTGCTTGTAAATGTAACTTTCAGTTTTAACTTACCTCTGTGCTGCTTCTGCACTTTTGAAGAAGTTCCTGTTTTTTAAAAAAGGACAGTGTTATAACAAACCTTAAGTTCACACAACTGTATAAAAACAAAAAATTAATGTTTGTATGAAGATGATTTGACTTTTTTGACTCCGTTTTGCTAATTTCTAACTACTATTTTCCATTATTATTGTTATGTGGACATATCTATAGCTAATGAGAACGTAGCAGCCTGTATACAACTTAATTTGTATTAATTTGTAAATTTCTTTGTTCGTTGTTACATAAGGGGGTTTGTCTTGAAGAGTGTCTACGTCTACCTGCTCAATTTTGGACTTGTATACCAACCTCATTAATGCACCTTGTGTTTTTTACTTTATTTGGTCAGAAATAAAAAAAAACAAAACAAAACAACACGTCCATTTATCTCACGCCGAAGTTGAAAAGATAGCGATGAATGCAACAGGTCATATTACCTGCAACTTTTTGACTCGCTCCTCTTCATTCGGAAGGTCGAGCAATTCGTCAATGTTAACCTCCTCTGGCATGTCACCCTCCTGAGGGCAACACGTGGACATAGAAGTAATGAAAACACACATATGGAACGCTTCAGTGAGTCATCGTAGAAGAATGTGACAGATGCATGCTACAATACTGATTTTGTTATCAGTTGAAAAATCAAGTATCGTCCGCTTTCCTGCAGTTGGCATGCGCTCAGCTTTAAATGCTTTGTTCATCCGTTTCTTCCTTTAAGGGGCAACCTATGGCGTTGAAAAACTAGGCCAATGCGGAGGTTTCAAAGACTGCTGTTTGTCTAGATACCAACTGAAGCTGTGTTCAAGAGTTAGTCATTCCCCATAGAATCACATATTAATACGCCCAGCTTTATAGCATTAAAAAGCATGTTTACAGCTTGGTACAAAGAACTGTTTCAGCCTCTGTGGATAGTTTCCCCCTTCATAATTATTTTGAATGAAATTCACTTGGATACAAAAGTTTGGGGGGGGGGTGGCCGCTTTGATTGCCAGGTGGCCAGAAACAGGCAGCTGGAGCTGGTTTAAATCTGCCTCAGATTAGACCTTATCTACTACTTTAAGTCATTACACTGGATCTTTACTGTGTTTGTGTTGTCGGTGCCTTTTGGAGCAGGTACTAACTCATAACTTAAGACTTTGTCCTTTCAGTTGTCAGTGGATCCAAAGTAACTATGATCATGTGAACAAAACAAAACACATCCATCAACCTGGCGATCACTACTGCAAACCAGCCACCAGCTTTATCTCTCTGTAGTTACTACTACTACTTTCTTCATTCGTAAGTTCTTTAAAGTATTTATTTCATTTTCTCAGCACTCTTTATTAATTAGTACATTTTCATGTCTATCCTTGATCACCCTGACCTGCTGCACATCCTTTCCAGTTCAAGCTCTCTGCCAAGCCAGTGCAAGTCCTCTCCTTCAGTGTCCAAGCTAGCATTAGCTCACTATAAGCCTTTTCTTTTACTTTGTCTGTCTTTGCTGTATGTCTAACCTACCAGTACTCCAGTCCACTTTCTTCATCTATGTACCAATCTCAATTTTTCTGTGCCAGCTTCCTGCTTTGAATATTTTTGTGTACTTGCTCATTCCACTGCTGAGTCTCCTGGTCTTCTTTCATTTGTCCAGACGATACAGCAAATACTTCAACACGTCAGCTGTACTTTCCCAGTTATCTGGTAACTCTTCCCTACCACCTAGAGCCTGTCTCAACTCTTCCCTGAACTCTGTTCAACAATTGTCTTCTTCAACTTCCACTATGTACTCTTTGTCTTTACTCGCTTTTTCTTCAACTGGCTAATAAAAACCATAAAAGGGAATAGGCTGAGATTAGGATAGGATTCACTCCCCGGGAATCATAATTTTTGGAATACAAACGACTGATAAATTAAAATGAAAGCTAACAGAAAGTCACCATTGGATGGTGACTTTCACCATCTGGATGAACATTTTCTAATATGATGGTCTAAAACATCTTCATACACACCACACCATTCAGAGAGTCCTCACACCCTCAAGACTGAGCTAAAAAAAAAGTTTCATCCCAGGATAAACGGATCACACAAAACAACTTTTGCACAACTTTACAGTAATATTCTTACCAGCTGTCTGTTAGTCAGCACATACACAGTATGCATACTTACAGGGTCTTTCTGAATACCCAAATTCTAAAGGTAGGCTACCTTTATGCTGAGAAAAGCGATTCAGCCATGTGCAAATGTCCATTTTAACAGTCACTAAGTTAAAAAGACTTCCTGAAACATTTAACCTCCATGTCCAAATAGTACTTTAAGCTTTAATAGCAGCTGGAATATTTACATTCAGCCTGCAAACTTTAATTGCGTTGTTTAGGCTGTGGGGACCGAATGTTAACAGTGTTCATGTAATAGGCTACAGTAAGAGTGGCGTGTTCTGTTTGAACAAACAGCCATTGTACAAGCTGAGTGAAGGGACAGTCCACCCACCCACCCATGCACACCAGTGCACTGCACTGCCTTTGTGATCAGGCCCCTGGCACCTATAGGACTGCAACTCTATGCACTATAACAGCAACTCCTGTTTTTAGGCTTGTTTTATTTTTTTTTAAATAATGAAATGCTGTTCTTGAGTGTGACATGACCTTATGTTGCATAAGGTTAGCTCACTGTAAAGGACCATTTTACAAAAACAAAGCATTTGTCTCACTCAGAATCTTCTGGGTATGGGGATGATGAGAAAATTGGTATGTTTGCTCCTTTTTATTTGGAGAGATGACTTATTGTAACCATCTGAATGCCTTTTTAAAATCAAACCAGACTTTCATTATAGCCCTAAAGTCCAAAAACAAGAAACTTTCCCTGCAACTCCTGTTGAGGGATTCTAACATCTTGTCAGCTGCTTCCCAGATGTAGAGTTCACCCCCTCCAGGGACATAAAACCAGCATTCTCCCTCCTACCCCCTCTTCCTCTTCCCCCAGTTCCACACTGCCCATGTAAGGCAGAAAGCTCCAAGACAAATACAGATTTGTGAGACGGGAACAGCAGCAGATATCACATCTACAGGATGTTTGGCCTTGTAAGGACAACATAGTGCCCCACCCCTCATTCCCTAAACACCTCATAAATCAACAGAGACCTGAAGACGAGTCTCAGGAAAGTGTCTTCACGCAACATTCTTGTTTAAATATAATATTTTCCATTTTGCATTTCAACTTCTTCTCAACTTCAAAGCTTTTTAAACTTGTTGGACACGCAGACAGTACCGTGCAGTATCCTAAATCAGTTCACTTCTCTCAGAGACACCCACCTGCCCCGCGTACAGTCTATCCAGGCTCTCGTCGATCCACTTCTCTACGTCGAGGCGTCGCTGCAGCTCCTTCCTGTTGTACTTCACCGTAACCCGGGCATGTCTCTTCGGGATGCTACGACTGCACTCTTCGCCGGCGTTTTCTTCGAGCGCTGCGTCTGTCCACTCGGCTGCCATCTCTGCTGTGGACTGGTCCGGCTGGTTTCTCGCCCGTTTGACGCGCACGGACGGGAGAGGAGCTGGGAGGCGACACAGCTCCCACCTTTTTTTTTCCTTGTTCCTCTTGAGATGTTTTTGTGAGTTGATAAAAAACTGAATTGAATTGAATCTTTGGCTTCTCTGGAACATAGAGCAAGTCACTGAACCATTCCGATTGTAAAAACCTTCAATAAAAACAATAAATAAATAAATACATGAAAATAAAAGAAGAGATATTTTCACTTTCTAATTACTCAGCTGTGCCTGGTTAACCGATTGCGTCACAGCTCAACGTGTGTAAGCGTTCACGGGGGGCGCATGGCATGCACACCTACCACCACCTCAGGCACTTAGCGAGACCTCTGAAAGGAGTGGGTCCTTTCTCCTCACCAACTAATCTTTTCCCCCTGCGTTACGCGGATGCATCCATCGGTGTGCATTTACACAGAATGTTAGTAAGTGTTTACTATCTAAGTACACTTACATAAAAAGAGCATAGAAAAAAGTGCTGGAGTGAATGAGACAAGCTGCGTAAAGCTTTGAGTGCTCAGAGTATAAAAGCCTTATACAAGAAGCTCTCCATTTCATGATTTATGACATGAATCATCATCAGTTTGCAAATGTAGAATACATTTTTGACCACTAAATTCATGTGTCACTTTCTATAATCATTTGTTAATACAACAACACCTTTCAGCTATTCGTGTATTTTTGACACTGGCTTTTTTGGAGAGTTGTAATGTAGATGTGTGTGTCTCTAAAGCACTTTGAGTCAGCTTCTGTCAATCAAGTATCAATCCCATCACGCTCGTATTGATCCAATACCAATATTGGGCTGCCCAAGTCTTACATTTTTAACTTCATCACCATGCAGCACACATACACACGGTGTTGTAATGTCAGTCCGCAGCATCTTCTCTCCTCTGGTTATGCTGGCTTAATCTTAAGGGAATATTTTCTGACCTTTTTGTTTTTAGTCATCCTTGATGTTACAGTTAAGGTGTCTGTGATTTCTAAAAAAAAACACCCCTAAGGAGGAATATAACATCCTTGGAAACTACAGAAAGGTTTGAACATTAAAATGAAATCTTGGCAGAATACGTGTTTCAAGTACAAGGGTTTGAAAATCTGACTAAATGGATCGAGTTTATCATTGACATGGGCAGGTGACACGTGCACATTTAATTGGGTTGTTTCCTCCAACCTCCTAGGCGCAGCCAAGTGGCGGAGGGCTTTCGCTTTGGTGGCCTCAGAATCTCATCTCTGATTTTTGCGGATGATGTGGTTCTGTTGGCTTCATCAGGTGAGGGCCTCCAGCTCGCACTGGAACGGTTCGCAGCCGAGTGTGAAGCAGCGGGAATGAGGATCAGCACCTCCAAATCTGAGGCCATGGTTCTCAGCCGGAAAAGGGTGGAGTGCCCACTCCAGGTCGGGGATGAGTTCCTGCCCCAAGTGGAGGAGTTCAAGTATCTCGGGGTCTTGTTCGCGAGTGATGGGAGGAGGGAGCCGGAGATCGACAGACGGATTGGGGCTGCGGGTGCAGTAATGCAGACGCTGCACCGGTCTGTCGTGGTGAAGAGGGAGCTGAGTGTAAAAGCGAAGCTCTCAATTTACCGGTCGATCTACGTCCCTACCCTCACCTATGGCCACGAGCTGTGGGTAGTGACCGAAAGAACGAGATCGCGGATACAAGCGGCGGAAATGAGCTTCCTCCGAAGGGTGGCTGGCCTCTCCCTTAGAGATAGGGTGAGAAGTTCGGCCATCCGGGAGGGGCTCAGAGTAGAGCCGCTGCTGCTCCACATCGAAAGGAGCCAGCTGAGGTGGTTCGGGCATCTGACAAGGATGCCTCCTGGGCGCCTCCTGGGTGAGGTGTTCCAGGCATGTCCCACTGGGAAGAGGCCCCGGGGCAGACCCAGGACACGCTGGAGAGATTATATCTCTCGGCTGGCCTGGGAACGCCTTGGTGTTCCCCCGGATAAGCTGGAGGAGGTGGCTGGGGAGAGGGAGGTCTGGGCCTCTCTGCTTAGGCTGCTGCCCCCGCGACCCGGCCTCGGATAAAGCGGATGAAGATGGATGGATGTTTCCTCCAAAAACAGGGACAAAAGTCGAACTGTCAGCATGCAACACTCTCTCACGTCTACAATCAGACTTAATCATACTTAAGTGCACTTCACATGTACATGAGGTAGATGAATGAATAATGTATGAGATATACTGGAGTACAATACAGTATAAAATCATGTGTAAAAGAACATTTTCACAGGAATCTATGTAAGCCCATATGTATACCTCACTGTTGTATGACCATCTTTAGCAGCAACAATTTGAAGGGTTCATTTTCTGCGTGAGTTTGTCGGCAGAGTGGGCGTGGCTCAGGAGGTAGAGGAGGTCATCTACTGGCTGGAGAGATGGTGGTTCAGTCTCTGGCTGCACCTTACACGCTGACCAGGTGTGCAGGAGGGGTTGAGATTATAACAGGGATCTGCTCTGCTGCGATTTACAGTTTGAAAATGGTGGCACTGAGAAAAAGACAGGAAGCCAAGCTGGTGGTGGCATGAAGATGTTAAGAGTTTCATTAGGAGTGACAAGATTAGAAATGACCATATCAGAGGGACAGCTCAGGCTGAGCAGTGTGGAATCAAAGTTAGAGAGGAAAGGCTGAGATGATTTGGACATCTGCAGGAGGGAGAGTGGATATAGTGGACTAAGTTGAACATGGAGCTGTCAGGCAGGAAGAAAACAGAAAGAGCTCAGAGGAGGTTCATGGATGTAGGAAAAGCAGGACATGCAGAGGGTCGGTGCTAAGAACAGGATGAAATGGAGACGGCTGTTGTGACTCCTAACGGGATGAGCCATGAGAAGAAAAAGAAGAAGAAGAAGATTTGATTGATGAGCACTGAGCTGCACTTACCCTTTAAATTCTGTGGAAGCACTAAGAGTGTACTTTGTTCAGGAATCTTCCCAATAACACAGTAAAACTTTCTTTCTTACAACTATACTCAGTTTCCATTACCTTCCACAGCTTGACAAATGGGTTAAGGTTGGGTGGTTGTAGTGGTGATTGGATCTTATTCACCACTCAATATTCCTGGTCTAGAAGCCATAAAAGAGGGAATGCACCCCCCCCCCCCCCCCCTTTCAACCCTTAGGGAACACACCATCTGTCAGCCTCTCTCTGCCACACAATGACATGGCAGCTGGAATCAAGCATCTCATATTTACATTTATCAGACCAAGTTCAAATATCTTCTGGTCAAATGTCCGTGATTCTTTGTTCTCATCTTGTTGGTGAACCTCATCAGTGGTTTATTTTCTTTGAAAGCCTGATAAACACCTGATTCTGAGACATGGCTGCTGTTAACTGTTGATTTCTCAGGCTAGTGACTCTTTTGTTTAGTATCAAAGGGAATTGTTGGAGATCTGGAGAAGTTTCATCACAGCGTTTGGTGATTATTATTGTAGCTGCAACTGACACTTCTTCATTCTTGAAGACTGGATGGACTATATTTTCTCTTTACTCAGCTGAGCATTTCTAATATGATTACTGCAGTAGTTGAATGAAGCTGTTTGCTGTATTTCAGCACAGCCGAATGTCTGATTAGAAGATAGAAATTAATGTATTTTTTGTTTTATTTTGCAGTTGTCTCAAGGCAGTTTATACTGTTTGGTAAAGACCCTTCAACATTAGAGCAAACACATGACAGCTATTAGGAGCAAGAACTCCCTTTTAAAAGGGAGGAGCAGATATTTTCCCCCACAATTTAGGAGATTGGCAAATTAATAATTCCCATTAGTGGCATATATGAATGCACTGGGAGAGAAATAGGGGGTTAAGGGGAGGCATTCGGTGCATCATGAGTCTGTCATCATAGCTACAGTAAGGGGCTAACTGTAGGCTTTATCAAACCAAGTTTTAGAGAAGGTTTCTGTCTCCTTAATCTAAACTGCGAGCTGATTCCACGTGAGAGGGTCCTTAAGGCTTAAAGCTGCCTCTGATTTTAGTTATTTTCTCATTCCAGATGTATTTACACCAGTAACATGCAGAGCTTTCATCAAGAAAAAACCATGGAGGAAATCTATAATATTAATTAAAAAACAAACATGTGATACAGTTTCCTCACACTTTTTAGATAGCTGTAAAAAGGCCTCTCGGCCTGGGGCTCGGTCACTCTGGCACAGCTGGCTGCCGGCGGAGCTCACGGGCACATCACTGCAACCCCCCCGGCTTCTGCTCCGCGGCTGCTGAATGACCCCTCATCTGGGACTCTCCTCAGCTCTTTCTGGGACAGTGGCGCGGCTGCCCCTCTGTTGGTCTTCCTTGGTCTCTTGTGTTCTGGGGGCCTCTGGATGTCTGGAGTCTTGATCTCCTCCATACCTGCTTCATGCCCTGGAGGACGGGGCTGTGGCCCCCCCACACCCTCTAGCAGATCATTACATGAAGGAACCTTTAAAAAACAAGCGCGTCCATGCTCACAGGTGTACACACGGGTGCTCACACACACAAACTACACCCTTTTTGGCTCCTACCTCAAAGCACACTGTGCGCTGTCGATCTTACGTGCTGCACAATAATGTTTAATATTTAGTATTTACTGTTATATTTCCATATATCATTGTGATGTTGTTTATTCTATTGCTCTCGTTTTCTTCTGCTTGTTTTCTTTTCTCAACAGGTGATCCAGGTGATTGATATTTTTTTTGTCTGCTTATTTTGTTGTTTTTGTTTTTTTGTCCTTTATCCCCGTCCCTCTTCTCCGCTGTTTTTTCCCCTCTTCCTTTCTCCCTTTTCTTTTCCTCACTCAAGTCTGTCCTGTATCTAGCAAGTGAAAATAAAATAAATAAATAAACAATAAAAGATGAATCAAATAGACCATTACGGCAAGGCTGGGACTGTCAATTTGGTAAAGTAAATCCGTTGGGCATCTTTCCTCGCCTTTAGACAATAATTCTGATGGCAAAAGAACCAAACGGGACAGGCAAAAAAAAAAAAAAAAAAGATAGCTGTAAAAACACCTACATATTGTCTTTTAACTATGTCGCAGCGTTTATACATAAATTCTGTCCTGCAGCTGTTGTAGTTCGTACTTTCAGTCTCACTTTAACATAAAAATCCAGAAGTGTTTTGAGCTTCCCTATCATTTCTTTACATTTTGCCTCCAAGAAGACAGAATCACTTCTATTGTAATTGCTATCTTTAGTTACTTTCTTACAAAAACACCTCATTTGTTCTGATTTCTTTAGTTGAATCTATGAAAAAGGCTAAACAGAACACAGTTTGATGGGTATAAAACAGCATCGACAAGTTCATTCCTGAAGAGCTATGAACTAAAAACTTGCTGCATCTCAGCAAAGTGTGCAGTGTGTTCCTGGAAAAAATCTGAGGAAGCAGAAAAATTGGAAGGCAAAATCGGCTTAATAAACTGAACAGCATCTGTTCAGTTAACAGAAGCCTCATCAGGAATGGTCACAGCGGTAGGGTGGCTGCTAAGAAGCCATTCGTAAGGAAGAGAAACAGGGAGAAAGGTCTGAGGTCAGCCAAAGTACACAAGAACCGGACTGATAGTCAATGGTTCGAAATGTCCGTGTGTGAGAATGAAGATGCATTTTTCAGCATCTTGACCTTTTTTTTTTTAGAGAATTAGTAAATAGTTAAACTAGTTTATTTAAAAATATATATTTGACCTCTGTCATTGCCTCCTAGATCAACCAGAATATAAATCACCACGGATACCATGTAAAACAGGACTGTTCAAGCCTGTGGAACAGAATCCTAAAATCTCAGATCGCTTTAAAGCAAAGTTTTATTTCACATCACAACCATGAAATAATGAACTTACAAATAAATAATATGAATGAAAAGATGCAACATAAAACAAACTTTGGCATGAACTCAAAATGGCACATGAACACCAGTACTATATTATATATATTTATATAAATTACAGTGATGGCTGACGTTATGTGAAAAAGCACATTCTCATTATATCCCTGCCCATCGTATCTTTGGGATATCTCACACAGCCTACAAAACATCCATGCACAGCATCAAGCATCGGTCTTCATTTAGCATCGTATAAATATATCTCTACATCTGTGACAAAGTGAAACCATAAACACGAGTTTTCAAATAAATAAATAATAATTAATAATAAAAGGATAAAAAAAATGATGGTACGCACAACAAGGAAATAATGGCAAAAGGAAGATTGAAAAGCAAAAGAAAATTTGAGTGTTTAAAAAACAACAACAACAAAGTGAACATATTCATGAGAATAACCCAGCAAAACACATCTGGGCCAGTTTTCCAAAAGAGGAATGGATATCGGATCTTCCTGTATTTGGTTTTGTGTTTTAGGTCCTATGAACAGTGGATCATATTATTTGTCTCTTTGGGTCTTACACATGGAAGAGCTTGGCCCCGGATACCTTCTCAGTAATAAATCATCTCTAACAGAATAGTTTATTTGTCACAATTTTGCTTTTTTCAGTGATGTTTATGTTGGTTTGTGAGCACGAGTGGTTTCCACCTCGTGGATTTACTCCTTCCCTCACTGTACGCATCGAAAGAGGAGCAACAAGTGCTAATGTGTTTCTTTCCCTGTTTTTCAAATCTGTGCTTTGTCGCTTTTCATCTCAGTCCTGCCTCATCTCTCCACATGAAGTCCTGACGCTCCCCTCTGGAGAGGCTGTTCTCCACAGGGTTGTGCCTGTAGCCGGGTCTGCCGTCTGGGCAGAGGGAGAGGCTGAGACGGGCTGTGCTGTTGCTGATCTTGAAGAGGCCATTGGGGCCGAGGAAGGCGTCTCTTTCGCTTCCACCCAGGTTGTTGACTGTCTCCAAGTCATTATAAACTGCAGTGTCTCTTAGCTGCTTCCTTCCCTGCATTCTCCTCCTCCTCCTCAAGTAGAGGATCCCCGCAACCAGGACTAGTACCAGAATAGCCAGAGCGCAGGAGAGGGTGAGGGTAGTAGATGAGGGTTGGGAGGTTTGGCGCAAAGCTGGCTTGAAACTGGGCTGAAGCGTGAACTCACAACTGGGACCCATAAAGCCCTTGGGGCACTGGCACACGGGCCCAGTGAAGTGGGTGAAACAAGTGCCACCGTTCTGACAGGGATGGGCGCCACAGGCGTCTGAGCGCACGCTGCAGTTCTTGCCAGTGTATCCCAGAGTACAGGAGCAGGTGTAGTCATTTACACCATCTTGGCAGGTTCCAGCATTCTGGCAGGGACTTGAGGCGCAGTCGTCAATGTTAACCTGGCAGTTGGCACCCGTGAAGCCTGCCTGACAACGACACAAGATGCTCTGGCCGAGATCCAGACACTCGCCGCCTGCAGGAGAGAGAAACACTCTGTTCAGCATCCATTAAATCAGAAGGTGGCCAGTCGTTTAAAGAAGGAGTGTTAATTGGATTACGTTTGCTACAAGGGCATTCATGCAGAAGTGCTGAGAGTCACACTTCACCACTGAAGAAGAGCCAAGGTCGGTTGATTTGTACTTCAGCCACAAGATGTCGCCGTACACTCACCGTTTAGACAGGGCCTGTTGCTGCAGCGGTCCAGCTTCTTCTCACAGTTGGAGCCAGTGTAGCTGGGAGGGCAGCGGCAGGTGTAGCCTCCGGTCATTGTCTCCACACAGGTGCCGCCATTGAAGCAGGGACCGTCTGCACAAGTCATGGCAATGATCTCACAGTTCTTCCCATAGAATCCCTGAGGACAGGTGCAGGAGTAGTCGTTCTCCAGGTCCTGTGGAAGGAAAGAAAACCTTCAGCTCAAGGAGCAAAGATCTAGAAAATAGGACGTAAGCAGCCGATCTATTTCGCTGCCAAGAACTATTCTGTATGCATTGTGTCAAATCTTCTGTAGACCAGTGGAGAGCAATCATCTAGTTCTACTCCCTCAAGTGCAATTTTGACTTTTCTTTTATTTATTTATTTCTCTTTTTTTTGTTAGCACAATTTATAATCCATCCATTGATTTTCTTCTGTTGTTTGCAGTATATTGCTGCACATGGCCTATCCTATCTCCTGCTGTTGTAAAACTTAAACTTGCCTGCATGGGATCAGTTTTCCTTATCTTATCTTGCTCTTATTGCATCTTTATAATAAGCAAACAAACTGATTGTTGACTCACATTGCAGCTGCCTCCGTTCTTGCAGGGGTTGCTGTCACACTCGTTGGTCTCCAGCTCGCAGTTGGTACCTCCAAAGCCGGGCCGGCAGTTGCAGGTGTAGCTGCCCTGGCCTGTGTTGGTGCAGGTGGCACCATTGGCGCATGGCTTGTGGTTAGTACAATAGTTCAGGTCCTGGTCGCAGAAGAGGCCCCCCCAACCCTCCTGACAGTTACACTGCCACGGCTGGCTGCATGTCCCATGGAGGCAGCCTGGGTAGCGGACGCATTCATTGCAGGAAGGGCCCTGCCAGCCCATGCGGCACGTACAGCCCCCTGGGGCCTCGCAGTAGCCATGCTTCTCGCTGCATTCCGCCGAGCAGATGGCTGGGGAGGAGAGGGAGGGGAGGGTGTGTGATTACAATGGGCGCCCCTTCTCATACATCTCACACACGAACACATACAGGGCCCCACGTCTGACCCCAGCCCTGTTCCAGACTTCACTATTGGTTAAGCATTAAGCCAAGCAGCTGGTAGGCACACTGCCGGAGAAAATGCTTTCTTTTATCTCTTCCCGATTACACACACACACGCACACACACACACGTAGCCTGATCACCTTGAAAAATGTGTATGTCTAACAATGGTCCCAGCTCTTTGTCACATTGTAACACAACAAAAGGTAGATGGAATACCAAACCCCGCCTTATAAAAAAACTCTACAGGATATCTGCTGATGAGCATCTGTGTAATGTTTTTATAAATCTTGCTCATCATATTTTTTATACATATCTATCTATCTATCTATCTATCTATCTATCTATCTATCTATCTATCTATCTATCTATCTATCTATCTCTATATCTCTATATCTATCTATCTATCTATCTCTATATCTCTATATCTATCTATCTATCTCTATATCTCTATATCTATATATCTATCTATCTCTATATCTCGATATCTATCTATCTATCTATCTATCTATCTATCTATCTATCTATCTCTATATCTATCTATCTATCTATCTATCTATCTATCTATCTCTATATCTATCTATCTATCTCTATATCTCTATATCTATCTATCTCTATATCTCGATATCTATCTATCTATCTATCTATCTCTATATCTCTATATCTATCTATCTATCTATCTATCTATCTATCTATCTATCTATCTATCTATCTATCTCGATATTTATCTATCTATCTCTATATCTCGATATCTATCTATCTATCTATCTATCTATATTTGTCAGTCCTTACATTTCTTATATTTGTGCATTTATTTAACGTTTTTATTGATTTTTACGAACATTTTTATTTGATTTAATTCTATTTAATTGTTTTCTCTACATTCATTTAACATTTTTGATCAAACTATAGTGAGAAACTTTGAATTTCCGTTTTATCAGTAAGTTTGTTTTAAAAGATGCAATATTGTATAAATAGGTGAACTAACTTAAGTAGACGTATTTGTTATACACTATATGATAAAGCCACCGCAACATAAAAGAGTATGGCAAACTCAAGTGCCTTGCTCATGGACACTTCAAGTCATCAATCATGAACGCTTACGCTCAGAGCAGTAGTTTCCTTTCCAGCCCTCCAGGCAGATGCGGTTGCCCTCCTCGTCGCAGGTGTAGTGGCCCAGCGTGTCATCCCTCGGCCTGCAATAGTCAGCGCAGCCGTCTCCAAAGTAGTACTCGTCACAGAAGACGTGGTAGGAGTAGCGCAGCTCGCTCTGTTCTCCAAAATGCACGTCCTGGGACCAGTCTTCTCCAATGGCAAGTCTCCTTCTGGTCGCCAAGCGGCTCACGAGGTTGTTCTGGTTGTCTGCAGGAGTTAAAGAAAGTTGTAAAACAAATACCCTTCCGCAAGATATGTTGGTTTGGCTTAAATAGGGTGAGTTATTTAAAACAACCTACCTGTGTATTCAGTGGGAGATTCAGCGTTCCAGGCTTCAATGATCAACGAAAATGTTCCCTAAAAACAGGAGGGGGAAAGCGCATCAGTACTCGGCAAGTTCGAGATCAGGGATGTGTAGCGGACGTAAACTATGAATATTTTAAACGGGTATATGAACTCCAGCACCACTGTTTGTGTAACTGATGTTCTTTATTATTTATTTACCGGCCACTTGAAGTGGAAAGGCACCCTGATGGGAGCGCTGCTGGAGATCGAGGTGTGATCGGCTCTGATGACGTTGGTCTGTCCGGTACCAAAGGTGCAGGGCGGCTCTGCGGAGATGACATCCTCCGGGTGTTTCAGGCAAATTCTGAAAAAAATGTGACAGTCCCTGTGTCTTCGACAGATCCGCTGCGCGGTGTGGAAGGAATGAATCTTCAGCTCAAACACACCAGAGGACAAAACCTGTAATGAGAAATAAATAAAATAAGATATCACGGCGTAAAGACGTCTTCATGGTGTTATTTGAGCATAAACTGAAGACAACTTACAACGTTCACTAAGGCCAGAGCCAATAGGCATCTCAGATGCAAATGTGCCATTTTTCCTGAAGTTTGCTTTTCCAAGTTTAAAGTTTGGAGCTCCTCATTCGCCGTGCGTCACAATGCCAGACAGATAGATCACTTCAGGATGCTGTCACAGTGGAGGGGAAATCTCTCAAATATTTTTCATCACTCTTAAGTCTGTTATCTTTTCAGGGTATCCTGAGACGTCTTGGTAGTCCTCTCCTTTGTCCTCTCACCTCTTATTGGCACTCGTCTTGTTTGGGTTCTGGTGCGTAAAGGCGCAGAGCGGTTTTATACCCTCTGATCTGTGCGTCACAGGCAAAGAGGTGGAGCCGTGGCAGACCTCAGGGGAGTAGATTTGCATCCAGACACAAGGGGCCTGCTTAGGGATTTAGGGAACACTCGTTACATCTGGACAAAGTTCTTTGGAATATGCATTAGAAGCTGGTACATGAAGATACGTTTATCAAGTTTGTACGATTCTTGATCAGCCAGGAAAAAAAGCAAGCAGGTGATGGGACTAGATTGTCACAAATAGACAATAAAGTCAGTTTGATAGCAAACGATCCAACTTTTATTGATGGGCGTTGAAGAGTGTTTGGAGTTAGTTTTAAATCAGAACTTCTTTTCTCTCTGAAAGGATTTTTTTCTTCTCTGTTTAGAATTTTGTTGCAGTTTTAATCAAACGCGCTCCAAAGCATTCAAGACCTCCCACATGAATCATGACCGTGGGCTCTGTGGCTGTATATCATAGTTTAGAAAGTGTTTTATACATACACTAAAGATCAGAAGGGAGCAAAGAATAGTATTCAACCTTCTAATTGCTGTGGCGCGTGTGAGGTGACAAAGAGTGGGCAGGTTCCGGATAAGCGCGCATTGTGTGTGTAGCGGTCATTCAGACTTCTGTTGTGCTCTTGTGTCACAAGAAAGAAGGCGGCGCACGCACACGCGCGCGCGTGTGTGCAGGCGTAACCAGGGAGTCGTTGAGACTCTCTGTTGCCTTTGTCTGAACCTCATGAGAACAGCTGTATGATAATCAGCGGCACATGATCCGCCTTGGGGGGTTCCAAACCCGGCTATTGTCTCCTCAAAGCGTCTTCTTCCACTGCGCGGGCGCGCACAAACCACTAACCCCTTATTGATTTAAGAAAAAACTCCGGTCTGTTGCCGAGTCCCGCACCTGTCGCAGGAGAGTAAACACACCTAAACTGTTAGCTTTAGACCTTGAACTGATCATTGCCACCGACCTTTGTTGTTATCCATTTTAGTAGCCAGTTAATGTTTTAGTTCAAGTAAGTGTTAATGCTATCGAAGCTGTAGAGAAGCACAAAATAAAAATGTGGCAGCTTGACTGTTATAATAAATACTTGTTTGAAGGTGAGTTAACCAATTCTTCATCCCAGTGCTTCAGTTCCAAAATCACTGTCACTACAGTGGATTGATGAGTCACTGTCGCACAAATTAACAATATTAAAATTGAATAAATAATATAATATATAAAATCTGACACATGATTCCACCATGGTAACGCCAAGGCATTTCAGCTACGTTCATTATTTTTTCATTTTACAGACATGTCAGTTGGTATATGTGTGCTGTGACGGGGGCTGGACGACGGGTGGATACCGATTGATATTAAAATGAGAAAGGAGAACGCGTGCCTGAAGTGGCCCCCTGAATATCCTGGCACGCTTCTCTGCAGATAACGAGCACAATACGGAAAGGAAACATCTACATTGTGTTTTTTCTGAGTAGCTTGTCAGTTCTTCAAACTTTTAAATAACAAAGCCCAGAACAGCGATTTTAAAAGCGCAACAAAAGTCCTCCTTTAAAATATCGACAGGACGATTTAGCGATAGTTTGATTGGGCAGGTGTAACCGTATGCCTGTAGGCCAAATAAATCCTGCTTGGACAGGAGAGGAGTTGTTGTGTCTTCTTTAACTTTCTTGTCTGTTTGAATTGTTATCTGTTGCATCCATCAACTTAAACCATCTGAGTTTTATGGGGGAAAAAATGTCGTTTCAGTTAACTGAGGAGTGTAATCTGTGGTGTTTTTAAAGTGTGCACATTGTGCTCTCCCAACTTGGCTCTGATTGCCAGCTATCACCTCATTACAAACTTTTCAACTGTTTGTTTTGTTTTGTTTCTAACACAAAAAATAAACACATTTATGGTGAGAATAACAATGTGTTTATGATAATCATGATATTTAAACATTTTGTATCTGGTAAATATTTCATATGTGACAATATCTTAACTCAGAGGCGACAAACAAAGAAAGATAATCTATCATTTACAGTGCAACTCACAACTAACTGTATAACAAGCCCAAATTTGAAAGTTGAAATTTTGGTTTGGGACATATTTCTACCAGTTTTATGCAGGATGATTTACAGGCTTTAACGTAAATATTTGTGTGAGAAAAACATCATGTACCACACAGTGGAAACTTCTGCTGTGGACTTGGCTGCACATAGAAATGTCCTTTCAGCCCCATCACTTTGAGATCAGACTCAGTGTAATGCAGTCACCTGTATGTTATATGTATTTTACTGATCACTGAAAAGTACAAATCCATATAAATCCTTGGTTCTGTACACGTTTGCTACCTAAATTTTAGAAGCATCAGGACCAAACACTCATGTTTGTGGACTGTGGGTAGAGACCAGATTTGACCTGCGGGTGTTGATTTTGACTCGTGCTGTTAACAATTTTGTAATTGTTCTTTTTGTAGAAACTTTTATTTTAGGTTGAATTCATTTGCCCAAAAAGGCGAGACAATAAAGTTTGAAATCAGTTTAACTTCTTGATACTTTCAAAAAATCTCTATTGATTTAACAACTATTTTGATTCCAGGTTGTTTTTTGTTTTACCATGATGATCACAAAGTGAGAATACAAAACAGCAGAAAAAATGATCAAATATCTGTGCCTCAGCTGGTTAACTGAAAAAAAAAATAACCATCCTTCTGCTGATGTGTGTTAGAAGTTAGAGCCCATAAATAATGCAAAACATCAGAGCTGCAGTTGTTTGTTTTTGTGCACGTATCAGATGCTCTGTGTGGTTTTATGTCATGAAGCAAAGCATGTGTGGAACACCTGTTCCTGTACATCAGATCATATGTAACCTACAACCCTCGTGTCACACAGACATGACAATTACCTTATCTGTTGTTCCTCTGGGTCAGACAGCAATGTTCTTTAATATGTGCACTCTGAGCGTATACAGTATCTGCATCCTCCTGCAGCATCTGCAGGAGGATGCCTGTGTCTTTGTGTGGGGAGCAGATGGACAGTGCACCCTCACTGCTGTTGTCATCTGTATTACTTGCGAGGGTGTGACATGAACGTGCCACAGGGCATGGGAACCAAAGAAGAGTTATGTAAGCCCCCACCCCGGCCGCCGCGGACCTCCCATTAGTTTGAGTGGTCGGCATCTGCTTCGTCTATGGCCCCGCAGCAGCTTGGAGATCCTTCTCCCTGAGGACTCTTGAAGGGAGGGTAGCTGCTGCAAATCTGACTCGCGCAGGCTCTCAGGGGAGAAGTCAGCCGGTCGTGGCCACTTCTGGAGTCCCGTCCTGTTGTCTGACTGCACAACAATGGGAGGTACGGGATGGATGTGTACTGGGTTGTGATGTTCTGTTTGTGTGCGCCCATATGCAGGCAGCCTCTAATTTTATGCATGCCATGTGACGTATTGGTTTATCTCATTAAGATGCTGGATGCACTGCTGGGTACCAGAAAAGCTTTGCCACCTCCCCACTGAATAAATTTATGAGTCAAAGAGATGTGAGATAGCTGGAAGTGTATTATGAGGCAAGTCACTGGCTAAAACTAACAAATATACAGTATCTTCTCATCTTTACAGCCTCCAGCCACAGGTCATGATGTACTTCTCATTTGCTCAGGACATCTGTATCTGCTTACTTCCTCCAGGCTGTGTAGCTTGTAATCCTTTTAGGCCCCAAACTTCTCCTTTCGTAGCTGCCACAACATTCAATTATTTCCATTGTGCTGATCTACATTTCTTAATATCATTCCAGGCAAGTCATATTAAACAGCAATTTATATTTATTTATTTATTTTTACAAAAATACTTCATAATCATTTAGATGTTTAAAATAAAAATGGAAAGGGCTGGCATAAGTTACATTAATTCATACAGTTTGGTAATGAAAAACACTCGTTTGAATGGGTATTTGCAGTGCACGCTCAGTTTAATTATTTGGTTCACAGTAGTTTAGTTCTGCTTCTGCAGCAATCACGGTGACCATCCTGAGTGAGGGGGACCCTGAGCAGGTGGCTCTATGCAGGTCAGACTTTGGGAAGTGCAGCTCATGTCTCCTTGAAACTAAAAGAGGTCATTCATCAGCTCGTGCAGCTTTGAAGCATAACCCTGCTTCAAAATTGCAAAACAAATGAAAACAGGATATTCTGTCCTAGTGTGTGGTGAGTTGATCAATCCACTTCTGAAAAGCCTTCAGTTAATCCAAAATGCTGCAGCAAGAGTACTGACAGGGACTAGAAAGAGAGAGCATATTTCTCCCGTTTTGGCTTCCCTTCATTGGCTTCCTGTTAAATCCAGAATTGAATTCAAAATCCTGCTCCTCACATACAAGGTCTTAAATAATCAGGCCCCATCTTATCTTAATGACCTTGTAGTACCATATCACCCTATTAGAGCACTTCACTCTCGCTCTGCAGGCCTACTTGTTGTTCCTAGAGTATTTAAAAGTAGAATGGGAGGGAGAGCCTTCAGTTTTCAGGCCCCTCTTCTGTGGAACCAGCTTCCAGTTTGGATTCGGGAGACAGACACTATCTCTACTTTTAAGATTAGGCTTCAAACTTTCCTTTTTGCTAAAGCATATAGTTAGGGCTGGACCAGGTGACCCTGAATCCTCCCTTAGTTATGCTGCAATAGACGTAGGCTGCCGGGGGATTCCCATGATGCATTGAGTTTTTCCTTTCCAGTCACCTTTCTCACTCACTATGTATTAACAGACCTCTCTGCATTGAATCATATCTGTTATTAACCTCTGTCTCTCTTCCACAGCATGTCTTTTATCCTGTCTTCCTTCTCTCACCCCAACCGGTCGCAGCAGATGGCCCCGCCCCTCCCTGAGCCTGGTTCTGCCGGAGGTTTCTTCCTGTTAAAAGGGAGTTTTTCCTTCCCACTGTCGCCAAAGTGCTTGCTCATAGGGGGTCATATGATTGTTGGGTTTTTCTCTGTATCTATGAAGCGCCTTGAGGCAACTTTTGTTGTGATTTGGCGCTATATAAATAAAATTGAATTGAATTGAATTGAAATTCTGCACCCAGAAAAAAATTCTCTCCTGTTTTCTCCATGAGCATACTATTTTTAAATGTTTTTTGATTTTGGTTAATTTT
This sequence comes from Neolamprologus brichardi, assembly GCF_056152115.1. NCBI lineage: Eukaryota > Metazoa > Chordata > Actinopteri > Cichliformes > Cichlidae > Neolamprologus > Neolamprologus brichardi. Next base: position 4,948,934 of record NC_142113.1, read on the forward strand.
CAGTTTTTTGGTTTTCCTGAGTAGCACAGTGACTTGAGTTGAATGCTCTCCTGTCAAAGTTGGTTACTCATCCAGTTCATGTGGTCTGCTGTGGGCCTTCATGTAATTGCAAATAATAATAAAATATTTCTACAAACAGCTGGAAGAGAAATGGAAGACTCAGTGAGTGCTTTTTAAAAATATATGTATGTGCAAAACTGAGAAAGATTCACTGAGAAAAGATTTAAACAAAACAAAGTATATTTAAATTATTACATTATAAAAAATACAGCAAAATTAAAAAAAAAAACAGATTATATAGATAATCCATCACAAGGTCAGCTGTATATATTGTCTGTAGCACTATCGTGTGATGCGACAAGCCACTAATCACTCCCGATGTTACTCCGCTGTAAAACTTTAATGCATACTCCAGCACACGACAAAACACACAGACCGCACCGGAAGAACAAAACTCCCCCCACCATACTATTCCGGTTGGACTAGTCCCCCACAGTTATGGCAGGTCTGCACAAACAAATATTGCTTGGTGATCATTTAACCAATGATCTACATTGTCTGTAAAAAGAAAAATACCTTATGTGGAGAATTTATCAAATATAGAACTAAAGAAGCACAAAATAGATGTAAAAGTACAAGAATAAGAATAAGTTACCGTCTGTTACAAAGTTTTCTAAATAGAAATATTGCAGTAAATTGTTGGTTAGGTTAGGTTAGGTTATATGCTGATGATGGGCGATCGTGGCTCAAGAGTTGGGAGTTCGTCTTGTAATCGGAAGGTTGCCGGTTCGAGTCCCGGCTCGGACAGTCTCGGTCGTTGTGTCCTTGGGCAAGACACTTCACCTACCGCCTACTGGTGTTGGCCAGAAGGGCTGATGGCGCGATATGGCAGCCTCGCTTCTGTCAGTCTGCCCCAGGGCAGCTGTGGCTACAACTGTAGCTTGCCTCCGCCAGTGTGTGAATGTGAGAGTGAATGGGTGGATGACTGGACGTGTAAAAGCGCTTTGGGGTCCCTAGGCGGGACTAGTAAAAGCGCTATACAAATACAGGCCATTTACCATTTTACCATTTATGATCAGTACTTGTGGCAATATCAGGAACAAAGCATGTTTAGCCTGGACTTCAGTTCAGGCTCTGAGGTGAGGAGGAAAGGAGGGAGGAAACAGAGCAGCGGCGGAGGAAGGACATAGACATAATCAGAAAGAGATTATGAAAATAGTTTAACATTTGGTTAAACGTTGTACATTCATTCCACCCATTTATTTCTAAGAGATGCTGATGTGAAAATGCAGTCCGAGTGTGATCCGGTTCATCTTGCCTGTCTCATGAAAGTGCACGTGGCAGGAGACGACCTCTGTACTCTATCATCGGGGTTTTCTTTGCTAACGCGCTAAAGCATTTATTAAGAATTTCTTCACACTGCACTCTAGCTCCTCTACATCAAACATGTTGCCCAATATGGTCAGCAAGAGAAAACTTTTCTACTTAATAATGCTATTTCTGTTCACAAACGAGCAACTGTTCATCTCAGAGCAGGGAAATTAGAGCCAGCACCCTGATCTCTAACCAGTCTCCCATCAAGGACCTGAAGTTTATCCACGATGAGCATGCACAAACCCGAAACAAAGCTGCTGCTTTCTCAGCCTGACAAGCTCAAGCCTTTTCTAATAGGACACAGACACGTCCATGAAATTGAGAATTGAGTGGAATTAAAGGCAAGCCTGTTTCCTCTGATAATGCCTAATTTCCAAAGGATGAAAGCAATATAAAGAATAGATGGGAAGAATTATGACAGAATGGTTTCACTTTGGTCTAATTGATATCAGCTTGTCCTCACAAAATGACCACTGGTTGAGGCCACGGTCATACTACCCTGATCACACCCAATCGCATCTAATCTCAGAAGCCAAGCAGGCCTGGTTAGTACTTGGATGGGAGTACCAGGTGCTATAGGAGTTGGGTGTGGCTCAAGAGGTACAGCAGTTACCTCAGCTAAAGGTGAGTAATGAACGTTTTTCATTGGGAGTGACTACAATGGACAGCATAGGCTGTATCCCAATTCAGGGTCTGCAGCCTTAAAGTATACAGCCTTAACGATCCTCAAGGGCCGCGTACTTAAAGACCGCTAAGGCCGGAAGTGCGAGGCTTGTGAAATGTGACGGTGTAGCCTCCGTTGCGCTCCCCAGGTTGCCTAGCAACCATGATAATAACAGCTGGAAACGTTTCATACAGCTTTGTTTGACAGAAATGAAGGGGAAAATCTTTTGTTCATTTGTTTGTTTGTTTCTACATGAGCTTTGATCATTCTCTGATTAAGCTCAGCTATTGAACGGCGTATATTTTAAAGTAAAGGCTTTAAAACCAAGTTAGTACAAACGTCACTAATGTCACATAACTTTGCCGACATGTGGCCAACAGTAATGTTTTAATGTTCTTCGTTATTAAACATTTGCAAATAAATAAGTGACATAATATTCAGTACTTACTTAAAGTTTACTCTTTGGCGCCCCTCATCCGCCATTTTTTTTCGGCAAAATTATCCACACCCACCGCCGCGCTATGCATTCTGGGATATGTTGGGCCACGAAGTCTACACCGCCACGTCCTTAAAATTCAGGGAAATGAAGGACGCATTTGAGGGCCACATTTCGAGCAGCCTTCGAATTGGGACAGCCTTCGTAGGGTCGCTGTGACGTAATCGGCCTTAAAATGCGGCCTTTAAGGCTGCAGACCCTGAATTGGGATACAGCCATAGACATATCAGAGCAACAGGCTGGGATGAGAGGTTTGGAGGCTAAGTTATAGAAGCAAGTTTAGGTGGTTTCTACATGTACAGAGAAGTTAAAGTTGATATATTGGACAAAGGATGTTGAATATGGAGCTGCCAAGCAGGAAGACCACAGAGGGGGTTCATAGATGTAATACAGGAGGGTATGCAGATGGTTGGTGTGACAGAGGAGGATGCTAGGGACCTGGGTGCAACTGCAATGGTAAAACCAAATCCTTCACCCATAATATGGAGTTACTAGTAGGTGATTTAATTTGGAATAATTTGATACTGACGTAATATCACACAGGAGTAGACTCTCTTCTCTTATATTCTATAATTTCTCTCTGATCATTTATTTTATTCTTGTTCTTTTTATTAATAACATCTTATTCATATTCATCTCTCTAACACGTTCACACTTCCACAGAGTACAACAGCAATAATACTGCAGCGGCTAGCATTTACTGACACTTGTTCCCTCCTCTGCAGGTTGTGTGTCCATGGTAGTGTTCATAGTGCTGGTAAATTAAGTCCTGGGGACATGCAGGCTAAACAGGTTAATATGAGGGTGACTGTCTTCGAAGTTCTTCTAGAAACAAATCTGCCCACTCTGTGAGGAAAATGAAGAGTTTGATCAAAAAAAGGGAAGCAGATTAAAAACAGAGTTCCTTTTAATGGGTGCAACCTGTTATTTTCTTTGTATAACTTCACAGATCCAGTTTATGACTATAAACCATTTATATGGTTTTAAAGAAAATTTTAAAAAATTGCTTTAATATATGAAAGGAAGAAATCTGTGTCTCCGATCAAGTCTCAAATCCTTCCCGAAACAACGGCCGCGATGAAGTGAACTCTTTGGCTTAGCAGCAGATGCATAATTATGCTTTTGTTAGGGCACAAAAGAAATCATGATAATTATCTAAACCCGTCCACGCTGAGCAGCAGCTCTGGCTTCCTCCAGTCCTACCTTTCCACACTCGGCCCTGCAGCAGCTTCAGTGGCAGATGGGAGATGAAAGGGGGAGCTGGATGAACGAGGGAATGAAAACAGGTGTTAGTGAAAACTGAAGAAAAGGAAAGGTCAAGGGGTCAACTGGGGCATTAGAAAGGGGGAGGAAAGTTACATATAGACTTGCAGAGGGACAGATCGATGGATAGATTTTCTTTTCTTTTTACCCTTTCCAATGTGCCTCTTGAAATCTGTCGTCTTGCCAAATGGTGAGCGGCTCTGCAGAAATGTGAACATTTACACTACAGCTAGAGAAAGAGTGTGTTTGACTATTAAAGACTGTTACAGTGTTTCAGCAGCTATACTCTTCAAAGCAAGTAGTTCTCATATTCTAAAATATAAAGTCTAGTATATTATTTAATCCAACCTTGTTTGTTTTAATCTACCTTTTTTATTATATGGGTCACAGCATTTTTTACCTTTGACATTCATTCTTCTGACCACAATGCACCACGTCGTGTGGAATAGTACAGAGAAATCCAGCCTATGAAGGTATTTAACAACTGAATGGAATCGTGTGTATTTAGTGTACCCTCCAATAAGTCATACTTTATTCTCAAAGAAGAAGAGGGGGGGTTGGAATCTGGCAGAATACAGTTTTATAGGCACTCGAAGTGAATAAGGTCTTTTCAGAAAGGCTTAAGTCTCAGTTTTAAGGGCTCCGTAAGGAACTGAAGGTGAAAGACCCGCTCACAATGTGAATACAGCTGCCTATTCAGGACCCCAGCCCCCATCCAGACACAATAATGCTGCCCCCTACCACTCAGCGATGGAGGAAACGGCATCAGATTGTTGAACTCCTGCTGGATCCCGCCCTCCTCCCCTCCCTGCTGCGGCACGCCGGCCCAGCCCTGGCAGCTGTTTAACCAACTGAGGCAGAAGGGCTGCAGGAGAACAATGCAGTTCGACTTAACCATTCCTCTTTCTCTCTCTGTGTGTGTGTCAGTATCTGTCACTGCATTTAATTAGGAGAAGCTCTCTATAAATGAGGCTACCACCACCCCAACATCTGACAATGCCAGGCTGCATATTTATGCCAAAAGACAGAAACTTCATTACGCTCATTAAATCTGTCAGCGGAGAGACGGAAATTCATGTTTTAGTCTACAGTAAACAACAGAGCGTGGATTTATTGGGATACATTCAGTTTATTTCTGTCAATCCCAAAAGAGAGTTTGGAGCACAGCCACAGCAATGCAGTAGATGTGCACTGACTTCTAAACTGTTTGTGTTCTATCTTGTCTTCTGTAAAGGTTTCAAGAGGTGTCGTGTACAGAAAGTTAACATTCTTCTTATTGTTGTTGTTGTTGGAATGATCCACAAACTAACAAGCTATTCTGAAAGCTTCACACAGTTGTGTCCATATAAGATGCGTTTGCACATTGATGTAGAGAATGCTTATACAAAAAAAGCACAGACCATCCTGGACAATCAGTGCAGCAGAGCCCCCTGCTGCTACATCTGTACTCCTGCAACACTTGCTGGGTGTTTCTGTCGACACCGCTGGTCTGCACTGTCAAGATTTAGTGAGAGCTATTTAAAGATAACACAATCTTGGGTGATAAAATACTACACATAAATGATAAATCTTTAAATGCATTTCTAAGATATTTAAGCTACTATGTGCAACAGCACTACTGTAATCTCCTGAGGGAAGAACATTCAGTAGAAATGACCCATATTCGCTAGATGTGCCTCAAACACAACATGACGTTTCCCATTTGACACACTGCAAGAGATCAACCAAGCATCTCAGATGTGCTAGTCGTCAGAATAGGACTTTCACGGTGTAATTTAAAGATGGTAGCTTCACCGGAAGCACTAAGTTCCTGCACAAAAGGACACTTGGAAATTGTAGAGTGTTTGCATGTTATAGATCACAGCTCAGAGGCTGGCTTAGGTTCTGTTTAAATACACCAGTTTATTATATTTTTAAAAGAACTTAGTGAAATTTTCATATTCAAGTGTTCATGTTTGCAATGTAAAAAAACAAAATCAATCACAAATAATATACTTACTTGTATTTTAAAAGTATCTAACACACACCACAGTTAGCGCTCAGACATAAAGACCATATAATGGTCAAGTGCAGACATCCACTCACCATTACAGTACACGTGATAATCTCCAGACATAAAGTAAGGGAAACGTACAACATAAGGACACACAAACGCATTCTGAGAACTTTTCAGAGGCTTTAAACAAGTTGTTTTATCAATAGAAAATGTGGTGGAGTCTCACTGTCAGTAGCAAAACGAAAAACTCTCCAGGTTCTTTCTTTATGGCTAATATTGGTTGTTTTTGCAATCCACTTTCATATAACCACACAAACAGTAATTCCAACGATACAATGAGTCTACCAATAGTTTTAAAATATAACCACAGAAAATCTGCTGATTTAAAAACCACAGGTGAAGTTCCTGCACCTGAAGGTCATGTATGACGTCAGTGAGATAACAGACCATCACCTCCATGTGTCACTGCTGTTATAACGCCGGCCGTCCATTCAGTTTGTCATGCATGAGTGCGATGGCTCCACCTGTGAAGTCTCTGAGCACCTGCACCGTCTCCCGCTGGAGCTGCAGCGACTCACGCACAAACTCCTGCTGAGTCTCTGCCAGCTGCTGCACCGACTCCGACAGAAGCTCCAGGGAGCGCGACACAGTCTCCAGCAGGATGTTGGTGGCGTGCTGCTCCTGAAGGCTCAGCGACGCACTGTGCAGCATGCTGTCTCTCGTGCTCTGCGAGGACTGACCGGGCGCCGGAAACGCAGCCGCAGATGCCGGCGCTCCAGTAGACGTGTGAGGTTGCGCTTGTTTCTGGGTGCTGTTGTTAGCTTGGTGATCATCTTTTGGCTTTGCCGTCTGAGTTGAAGGAAGCATATCGTCTCTTTGTTCATCGTCCGAGTCTCCAAATGCATTTTCAGTATCTGAGAAAAATAAGACACATCAGCATTTTCTAAGTACTAACATAAACCAGAAAAGCAATTTCTTGACAGCTCACCTTCTGCTGGAGGCACCTCATATTGCACATCAAAAGATGGCTGTGATGAGTCCCCTGCAACATTAACAGTTCATATAAAACTAATTGCAGGAATGTGAAAAAAGACACTGCATGCAATAATTTATAGGACGTGTGTGCATGTTCACAATGCACTCATGTTTAGACTGAAATGAGGTCAATATGTGACCCCCTTTGCTACCTGACTGTCCTATCTTGTAGGAAGAAGGTGGAGGCATAGGTGTCATGTCCAACCCGCCATTAGGAGAGCTCTGCATTGCAATCATATCGTCCTCGTCCAATTCTTCTTCCTCCTCTGGCACATCGTCGTCTTCCCCCAGCGGGCCGAAGTCGCCGGAGCTCTGCTCCTCATCGTCCATCTCCAGTATCTGGAGGACTATTTTCTCCGTCTGGTTAAGATCCCGGGAAAGGCGTGAGTTGAGGCCTCTGTTGGGCACTGTCCCCGACCTCATAGCAGCCACTTTCCGTTTTGTGTCACACTTTAGGTCAGACCACTTCTTGATGACTTCTATGACCTCACGTTGGCACTCTCCAATCTCATTGACCCGTGCAGTAATCTCTGCCCATGTGCGCTTTTTCATGTCTGTTGGCACGCCACGATTGAATTTGCCTTTGGGAATGAAAAAGGAAATCCGGTCACTGTCAGTGACTGCACAAGATTAAAGTTATTATAATTCAGAAATTCGCACTCAGTTCTTGCATACTTTTAACATTTAAATGTTTCAATTACCTCTGCTGGTAACGTTTTTCATGACCAGCCACATCACACTCATTTATTCATTCTCCAGACACAATCTTTTCAGAAAGAGCTGAATTAAAAACTGATAAGCTAATACATACCCACAACAACCATACGGTGCTTCCTAACTTCATCCAGCAATATGTGGACTTCACTGAAAGAGAAACGAGCCTTTCTTTTCTTGAAGCGTGTCACACTGTCTTGATTGTAGTATATGGGTGAAGACATTCTTCACACACTGTGTCGGTAGGTATCAAGCTGCTCTGAGGTCTCTGCTGTGCTTCAGCTCCTCCAGGTGTCTGATAGGAGGCTCAACAGTCTGATTAACAACAAAGTGTGGACGGTAAATCGTGTCTTGTCTCTCTGATGTGAGTTTAATGTTAGATTAACGGTTATACAAAAACAACTGGCATGATGAAAGGTCAGATTAGTAGTATTCATAATCTGTTATTCTCCTGCATGTTTAAAAGAGCCACGGACACCTCTGGAGCTCGAGTTAGTCGATAAGTTAAACTCATAATAAACTAATATAATTAAAATTTAAGTTGTAACAAACACAGCTTTCAAGGTTAAGCAGGAAAATAGCTCAGGCATAGCTTTACACTATCAGCTCTGGAGGAGTGAATGAACAATGGAGGATGCTGTGCTCACTTCACACATGCGATAGCATAGTTAGCTTGTTACACTTAGAAGCCACTCGGAGCTACTTGCTAAGGATACCTTTGCATACCGCTCGTTATTCTATTGAGTGATGGCTCTGTCATCTCCCATTACAGTACGCTGAACACTTAGCTAGCCTAAAGTAAAATTACAAAATATCCACTATGCTAGCTATATGCACCAAGGCAACGTTAGCTAACGCTACGCTTGTTTGGCTAACAAACACGTTGTTAAAACGCAACCTCACCTCAAGAGGTACATGCCGATAGCAGAAATAGCTAATGAGATTATGAACATACCCCCGAGTTAAATAAATTGGGATTTAGTCCGGAAACGTGAAGATAAACTTCCTTATCGCCAAGATAGCAATTGTCAAGTTACCCGCTGTGACGCCATCACTTCACAATTTGTGTCCGGTTAATATTAACTACATAGCTAAGTAAAGCTTGTTGACGAAAACAGGGGCATTAGAGTGGGAATTCAATCTTACCTATGAGTGTTTGGTTCACATCTAACATATAGCGACGACAATCATTTATCTGACCATTTAACTGCGGAGTTTTATAATCTATTTTAGAGCTGTGAGACTTTTATTTTGAAGGCTCTAGCCGGATTTGGGTATCGTTTGCTAGCTTGACTGAAATATAAACACAAGGTGGAACTATGGATGTGTGTCCCAGAGCAACGTGATCTCAGCAGAGGTAGCAAAAGTACATACAGTCTGTACTTAAGTAGAAGTACAGATACTTGTGTTTGAAAATACTCTAGTAAACGCTGAAGTACTGATTCAACTTCTTTACTCAAGTGAAAGTAAAAAAGCACAATCTCTGAAATGTACTCAAAGTCCGAAAATAAAAAGTAGCTCCTTGAAAGACAATTATACCATCTATTTTTATGGACAGGTAACTCTGCTCTATTAATGTCATACAAATACAATATTAGAATAGAATACAATAGAATAGCCCTTTACTGTCATAATATATATGGACAACGAAATTGTGGGTGCTCCACACCAACTGTGTCAGAATAAAATATTAATTATTCAGACATATGAGAATACAAATGTTATTTGAATCTAAATACTAATTCTAATGAATGTGCTTAGCTTCAATGTGTTATTTAGACCACAAGAGGGTGACTTTGCTCAGAATCATCAGCTTAAATGTAAATTAATCACACTTGATGTAAACCAGCACTAACCACCACAGCCACTGTGTAGCAGTGTTTTACTGTGAATTTACCATTTTAATGCAAACTAACCTTTTTATCCTTCACAAACTACAGAGTATTTTCATGTAACCCATAAAACACATCATCTGGTTGTAATGTTTTCAGTCAATCACCCAAGTGACTTCCTGAGTCTCAGATGAATGCAGGTTTCCCCATCCTTATAAAAAGTACATCGCAAATTCACTGAAACTAGCACCATGGGCAAACAATGAGATCAGTTTCTTGATCATTAATATGCAAATTGGCATGGCCCTTGATCAATGGGCAGTTGGGGAATGGCTGCAATCACAACATTGTAAGATGGTGAAAGATGTACCCTTAGGCCCCCTCCTCGATTCAGAGATGGTCTTTCCTTTTTCACCTAAGTGGCCTCCTTGACTCCCCACTCAAACCAGCGTTCCTCCCTGTCCAGGATGTGTACATCCTCATCCTTCTCCTTTATGTCAAGTCATGACATTTTGCATATTAATGACCAAGAAACTGACATCACAGCCCATTGTTCAGCAGTGTGTTTGCTGATTTTGTTGAGCTGATAGAAATGTTATGTCGAGTAGAAACGCTACTCCCTTCATGCTTACTCCTCATCTGTAGTGCTAGCTAGAAGCTGACTACAACATATGCCTACTTTAACCTACGAGTATAAACGCTGTAAATGATACCACTGAGCCTAAAGTACTGAGCCTGTTTTGAAAATGGAAGTAGTTGAAAGTACAGATATTTGTGTTAAAATGAAGGGAGTAAAAGTAAAAAGTTATCAGAAAAATACTCGTACAGATACAGAAAGTAAAGTACAGATACCTTGAAATTGTACAGCAAGAAAGAATTCGCACTTTGTTACGTCCCACCTCTGTTTCTCAATCATATATTTCTGACTCATTAAAGTAGGCGGCATTAGTACTTAAGCATCCCATCATGCAAAGTGTTTATTCTGAGCTTTGCAGAATAATTAATTTATTTTAATTTTAATAAGGTTTGCACAAAACTTCAAGGAAATATTTGACAAGTCTCAGTTTCACCAGTTTGTTTTTGCCATGACAACCTTGTGGATCTAGAGCAGGGGTAGGCAATTCCAGGCCTCGAGGGCTGGTGTCCTGCAGGTTTTAGATCTCACCTTGGGTCAACACACCTGAATCACATGATTAGTTTGTTACCAGGCCTCTGGAGAACTGCAGGACATGTTGAGGAGCTAATTTAGCCATTTAAATCAGCTGTGTTGGTTCAAGGACACATCTAAAACCTGCAGGGACACCGGCCCTCGAAGCCTGGAGTTGCACACCCCTGATCTAGAGAAAGTATATGATAGGATGCCAAGAAAGGAAATGTGGTGCTACGTAGGTCAGCAGTGGCAGGGTAGCAGTAACAGACATGTGTGAAGTCAGTGAAACAGTGTTGAGTGCATTATGAGCTGGGATCAAGATGGGGGTGGGATTTCATCAGGGATCTGCTCTGAGCCCCATCTTGTTTACAATGGTGATTGACCTCTTTAACTTACGAGGTCAGGTAGGAATCTCCATGGACTCTGATGCTTCCAGATAATATTGTTATGAGCATAGTAAGCAGGTGGAAGAGAATCTGAAGAGGCAGAGGATGCCCTGGAAAGAAGAAGAAGAGTGAAAGTCAGTAGAAGCAAGACAGAATACTTGTGGGAACAAGAGGAAACAGCTGGAAATGTGAACATGCAGTAGAGGTAGTGAAGGTAGATGAGTTTAAATATCTGAAGTCAACTATCCAAAGCAGTGCACAGATGAGGTGAAAATTAGACTACAGGCAGGATGGAGTTGATGGAGATGAGTGTGACAGGAGCTCAGGTGCAAGAGTAAAAAGGAAGGTTTAGATGGTGCTATAGAAGGTAGAGAAGGAGGCTGAGCAGTAGGTGGCAGAGATGAATATGTCAAGGTTTTCACTGGGAGTGACTAGGATGAACAAGATTAGACATGAGTACTTTACATCAGAGGTACAGCTCGAGTTGAGTACTTTGGAGACAAAGTTAGAGAGGCAACGCTGAGATGGTTTAAACACGTGCAGAGGGAGAGTGGAGATAGTGAACAAAAGATGGTGAATACAGAGCTGCCAGGAGGGAGGAAAAAGTAAGATCTCAGAGGTTTATAGATGAATGAACGCAGTAAAGTGCAGCATGCAGGGGGTCGGTGTGACAGAAGAGGATGTTGGAGACAGTGAGATGGAGTCAGACTGTATGCTATGGCAACATCTAAAAGGAGCTACATAAAGAAGATTTTTGCCATGCTAACATTTCATCCTTGTGGCCTGTATCCCAACCAAACATCAGACTGTGGAAGAAAGGTGATGTAAGTGACTGTCAATGTTAGTGCCAAACAGGCTGGTCTGAGTATTTTAGAAACTTCTTATCTACAGAGATTATCTACACAGCCATTATCAGACGTTGTCAGATCTAATGAGTCTCAATTACGAGAGGGTCAGTATTTGGCTGTAAATGACTGCATAGATCCAGCCTGCCTCGTGTTCCTTTAATGACCACAATGTGCTCATCTTCTGATCACTGTCAGCAGGATACTGGTCCATGCTTTAACATGACATTGAGTTCACTGTATTCTAACTGCCTCTGCAGACACCGGATCTCAAACCAATTTGGGATGTGATGGGATGTGTGATGCTGTCAAGTAGGGCTGCCACGATTAGTGCCAAAATCGTCGACGACTGATTTAATAGTCAACGCGTCGTTTGAAGCTTTGTACGATCACAAAAGACGCAGGAATAAGTAGTAGGATTTAAGAGTGTAATAACGGACTGAAACAGAAGATGGCAGCACTGCATGTACAAGGATGCCAGCTGCCGTTAAACCCCGAAGAAGAAGAAGCTGTGTCCCAGAATTCATAGCGCAACCCAGCTCAGTTTCCAACAATGGCGGCAGCTAGTTGTGTGGATGCTTTAAGGCATCCACACTATTGTTTTCCTGTTTCTCTTTATTGTGTGGATGCCCTCATAGGGCATCCACACTATTGAGTTCCTGTTTCTCTTTAATCTTTATTGTGTGGATGCCTGAAAGGGCATCCACACCATTGAGTTCCTGTTTCTCTTTATTCTTTATCCTTTATTATTCTGGTTGCTTCCGTACACTTTTTGGCGCTTAACTACTCCCTCAGTTTTTGTGCTATTTGCACCGTTCAAATCTTAAAAAATTCTGCTCTTTCTGCTAATGCCGGCTATGACTTTTGGTGCTCATAACTTCTATACTTTTTGAGATATTGAATTTTTTTTGCAATATTTATTGCTCTTTTCTGCCACATTATCAGTGGCCTCACTGATTTTCCTTGCCGGGTTGACCTGTGTTTTAGCTCAGTGAGATGAGCATCCGTTCTCAGACTGGGAGGCCCGGGTTCAAATCCCGCTTATGGCAAAATTTCTTTCAGTTAACAGTTAAACTTTTTTAAGTCTTTTCAGCAGAAATTCTGCTGATTGAACTCTTTTCAGCAGAAATTCTGCTGATTGAACTCTTTTCAGCAGAATTTTAAATTTTATCACTACTTTTAAGCACAAATCCCAGCTTTTTCAGCTGTTTTCAGCAAAAACCTCTTTTCAGCAGAATTCTGCTGATTGAACTCTTTTCAGCAGAAATTCTGCTGATTGAACTCTTTTCAGCAGAATTTTAAATTTTTTCACCACTTTTCAGCACAAATCCCAGCTTTTTCAGCTGTTTTCAGCAAAAACCTCTTTTCAGCAGAATTCTGCTCATTCACCTCTTTTCAGCGCAATTTTCTTCTTCTTCCATCTTTTCTGCAGAAATTCTGCTCATTCAACTCTTTTCAGCAAAATTTTAAGCCTTTTCACTTCTTATCAGCACAAATCTCAGCTGTTTTCAGAGAAAACTCTTTTGAGCACAAATTCTGCTGATTCATCTCTTTTCAGCAGAAATTCTTCTGATTCACCTCTTTTCTGCAAAGATTTCAGTCTTTTCACCTCTTATCAGCACAAATCACAGCTTTTTCAGCTGTTTTCAGCAAAAACCTCTTTTTAGCAGAATTCTACTCATTCAGCTTTTTTCAGCAGAAATTCTGCTGATTGAACTCTTTTCAGCAGAATTTTCACCTCTTTTCAGCACAAATCTCAGCTGTTTTCAGAAAAAACTCTTTTCAGCAGAAATTCTGCTCATTCACCTCATTGCCATCATTCAGCCTTTTCACCTCTTATTAGAACAAATCTCAGCTGTTTTCAGAAAAAACTCTTTTGAACAGAAATTCTGCTGATTCATCTCTTTTCAGCGCAACTTTCTGCTGCTTTCCATCTTTTCTGCAGAAATTCTGCTGATTGAGCTCTTTTCAGCAAAATTTTAAGCCTTTTCACTTCTTATCAGCACAAATCTCAGCTGTTTTCAGAGAAAACTCTTTTGAGCACAAATTCTGCTGATTCATCTCTTTTCAGCAGAAATTGTTCTGATTCACCTCTTTTCTGCAAAGATTTCAGTCTTTTCACCTCTTAACAGCACAAATCCCAGCTTTTTCAGCTGTTTTCAGCAAAAACCTCTTTTTAGCAGAATTCTGCTCATTCAGCTTTTTTCAGCAGAAATTCTGCTGATTGAACTCTTTTCAGCAGAATTTTCACCTCTTTTCAGCACAAATCTCAGCTGTTTTCAGAAAAAACTCTTTTGAGCAGAAATTCTTCTGATTCACCTCTTTTCTGCAAAGATTTCAGACTTTTCACCTCTTATCAGCACAAATCCCAGCTTTTTCAACTGTTTTCAGCAAAAACCTCTTCTTAGCAGAATTCTACTCATTCAGCTTTTTTCAGCAGAAATTCTGCTGATTGAACTCTTTTCAGCAGAATTTTCACCTCTTTTCAGCACAAATCTCAGCTGTTTTCAGAAAAAACTCTTTTCAGCAGAAATTCTGCTCATTCACCTCATTGCCATCATTCAGCCTTTTCACCTCTTATCAGCACAAATCTCAGCTGTTTTCAGAAAAAACTCTTTTCAAAAGAAATTCTGCTCATTCATCTCTTTTCAGCGCAATATTTTGCTTTTCACCACTTTTCAGCAAAAAATTTCTTCTTCTTCACCTGTTTTCATCACAATTTTCAGTTTCTTCACCGCCATATAACTTTTTGCAATTTTTTAACTTTTTCAGCCTTTTTCAGCAGACATCTTCAGCGTTAAGGCATCCACACAGCATTTTCGCAGGAAATGCAAATTTTTCTAGTTATTCTTCTAGTTGCTTCCGTACACTTTTTGGACCTTAACTACTCCCTCAGTTTTTGTGCTATTTGCACCGTTCAAATCTTAAAAAATTCTGCTCTTTCTGCTAATGCCGGCTATGACTTTTGGTGCTCATAACTTCTATACTTTTTGAGATATTGAATTTTTTTTGCAATATTTTTTGCCCTTTTCTGCCACATTATCAGTGGCCTCACTGATTTTCCTTGCCGGGTTGACCTGTGTTTTAGCTCAGTGAGATGAGCATCCGTTCTCAGACTGGGAGGCCGGGGTTCAAATCCCGCTTATGGCAAAATTTCTTTCAGTTAACAATTGAACGTTTTTAACTCTTTTCAGCAGAAATTCTGCTGATTGAACTCTTTTCAGCAGAATTTTGAATTTTTTCACTACTTTTCAGCACAAATCCCAGCTTTTTCAGCTGTTTTCAGCAAAAACCTCTTTTCAGCAAAATTCTGCTGATTGAACTCTTTTCAGCAGAAAGACTGCTGATTGAACTCTTTTCAGCAGAATTTTAAATTTTTTCACCACTTTTCAGCACAAATCCCAGCTTTTTCAGCTGTTTTCAGCAAAAACCTTTTTTCAGCAGAATTCTGCTCATTCACCTCTTTTCAGCAGAAATTCTTCTTATTCACCTCTTCTGCAAAATTTTCAAACTTTTCACCTCTTATCAGCACAAATCTCAGCTGTTTTCAGAAAAAACTCTTTTGAGCAGAAATTCTGCTGATTCATCTCTTTTCAGCGCAATTTTCTGCTTCTTTCCATTTTTTCTGCAGAAATTCTGTTCATTCAACTCTTTTCAGCAAAATTTTCAGCCTTTTCACTTCTTATCAGCACAAATCTCATCTGTTTTCAGAAAAAACTCTTTTGAGCAGAAATTCTGCTGATTCATCTCTTTTCAGCAGAATTTAAAATTTTTTCACCACTTTTCAGCACAAATCCCAGCTTTTTCAGCTGTTTTCAGCAAAAACCTCTTATCAGCAGAATTCTGCTGATTGAACTCTTTTCAGCAGAAATTCTGCTGATTGAACTCTTTTCAGCAGAATTTTAAATTTTTTCACTACTTTTCAGCACAAATCCCAGCTTTTTCAGCTGTTTTCAGCAAAAACCTCTTTTCAGCAGCATTCTGCTGATTGAACTCTTTTCAGCAGAAATTCTGCTGATTCACCTCTTTTCAGCAGAATTTTAAATTTTTTCACCACATTTCAGCACAAATCCCAGCTTTTTCAGCTTTTTTCAGCAAAAACCTCTTTTCAGCAGAATTCTGCTCATTCACCTCTTTTCAGCAGAAATTCTGCTGATTGAACTCTTTTCAGCAGAATTTTCACCTCTTTTCAGCCCAAATTCTTCTGATTCACCTCTTTTCTGTAAAGTTTTCAGACTTTTCACCTCTTATCAGCACAAATCCCAGCTTTTTCAGCTGTTTTCAGCAAAAACCTCTTTTTAGCACAATTCTGCTCATTCAGCTTTTTTCAGCAGAAATTCTGCTGATTTATCTTTTTTGAGCAGAAATTCTGCTGATTCATCTCTTTTCAGTGCAACTTTCTGCTTCTTTCCATCTTTTCTGCACAAATCCCAACTCATTCACCTCTTTTCAGCGCAATGTTCTACTCCTTTCCATCTTTTCTGCAGAAATTCTGCTGATTTATCTCTTTTGAGCAGAAATTATGCTGATTCATCTCTTTTCAGCGCAATGTTCTGCTTCTTTCCATCTTTACTTCAGAAATTCTGCTCATTCAACTCTTTTCAGCAAAATTTTCAGACTTTTCACCTCTTATCAGCACAAATCCCAGCTGTTATCATAAAAATCTCTTTTGAGCACAAATTCTTCTGATTCACCTCTTTTCAGCGCAACTTTCTGCTTCTTTACCTCTTTTCAGCAGAAATTCTTCTCATTCAACCCTTTTCTGCAAAGTTTTCAGCCTTTTCACCTCTTATCAGCACAATTCTCAGCAGCTGTTTTCAGTAAAAACCTCTTTTCAGCAGAATTTTCACCTCTTTTCAGCCCAAATTCTGCTTGTTCACCTCTTCTGCAAAAATTTCAGCCTTTTCACCTCTTATTAGCACAAATCTCAGCTGTTTTCAGAAAAAAAAACTCTTTTGAGCAGAAATTCTGCTGATTCATCTCTTTTCAGCACAACTTTCTGCTTCTGTACCTCTTTTCAGCAGAAATTCTGCTGATTCACTTCTTTTCTGCAAAGTTTTCAACCTTTTCACCTCTTATCAGCACAATTCTCAGCCGCTTCTGCTCATTTCAGCAAAATTGTCAGTCTCTGGGCCTGCTCTTTGTGAGAATGACTTTGGCTCAGTGAGATGAAAATTTCTCCATCTTTACCCCTTTCAGTAGAATTTTTTGCTTTTCACTACTTTTCAACAAAATTTTCTGCTTCTTCACCTCTTTTCAGCAGAATTTTATGTTTCTTCACCACCATACAACTTTTTTCAACTTTTTCAGCTTTTTTCAGCAGACATCTTCAGCGTTAAGGCATCCACACAGCATTTTCGCAGGAAATGCAAATTTTTCTAGTTGTGTGGATGCCCTCAAAGGCATCCACACTATTGAGTTCCTGTTTCTCTTTATTGTGTGGATGCCCTCATAGGGCATCCACACTATTGAGTTCCTGTTTCTCTTTAATCTTTATTATTCTTCTAGTTGCTTCCGTACACTTTTTGGACCTTAACTACTCCCTCAGTTTTTGTGCTATTTGCACCGTTCAAATCTTAAAAAATTCTGCTCTTTCTGCTAATGCCGGCTATGACTTTTGGTGCTCATAACTTCTATACTTTTTGAGATATTGAATTTTTTTTGCAATATTTTTTGCCCTTTTCTGCCACATTATCAGTGGCCTCACTGATTTTCCTTGCCGGGTTGACCTGTGTTTTAGCTCAGTGAGATGAGCATCCGTTCTCAGACTGGGAGGCCCGGGTTCAAATCCCGCTTATGGCAAAATTTCTTTCAGTTAACAATTAAACGTTTTTAACTCTTTTCAGCAGAAATTCTGCTGATTAAACTCTTTTCAGCAGAAATTCTGCTGATTGAACTCTTTTCAGCAGAATTTTAAATTTTTTCACCACTTTTCAGCACAAATCCCAGCTTTTTCAGCTGTTTTCAGCAAAAACCTCTTGTCAGCAGAATTCTGCTCATTCACCTCTTTTCAGCAGAAATTCTGCTCATTGAACTCTTTTCAGCAGAAATTCTGCTCACTGAACTCTTTTCAGCAGAATTTTGAATTTTTTCACCACTTTTCAGCACAAATCCCAGCTTTTTCAGCTGTTTTCAGCAAAAACCTCTTTTCAGCAGAATTTTGGTGATTGAACTCTTTTCAGCAGAAATTCTGCTCATTGAACTCTTTTCAGCAGAATTTTGAATTTTTTCACCACTTTTCAGCACAAATCCAAGCTTTTTCAGCTGTTTTCAGCAAAAACCTCTTGTCAGCAGAATTCTGCTGATTGAACTCTTTTCATCAGAAATTCTGCTCACTGAACTCTTTTCAGCAGAATTTTGAATTTTTTCACCACTTTTCAGCACAAATCCCAGCCTTTTAAGCTGTTTTCAGCAAAAAACCCTTTTCAGCAGAAATTCTGCTGATTCATCTCTTTTCAGAAGAATTTTAAATTTTTTCACCACTTTTCAGCACAAATCCCAGCTTTTTCAGCTGTTTTCAGCAAAAAACTCTTTTCAGCAGAATTCTGCTGATTGAACTCTTTTCAGCTGAAATTCTGCTGATTGAACTCTTTTCAGCAGAATTTTAAATTTTTTCACTACTTTTCAGCACAAATCCCAGCTTTTTCAGCTGTTTTCAGCAGAATTCTGCTTATTGAACTCTTTTCAGCAGAAATTCTGCTGATTGTACTCTTTTCAGCAGAATTTTGAATTTTTTCACCACAAATCCCACCTTTTTCAGCAGTTTTCAGCAAAAACCTCTTTTCAGCAGAATTCTGCTGATTGAACTCTTTTCAGCAGAAATTCTGCTGATTGTACTCTTTTCAGCAGAATTTTAAATTTTTTCACCACTTTTCAGCACAAATCCCAGCTTTTTCAGCTGTTTTCAGCAAAAACCTCTTGTCAGCAGAATTCTGCTCATTCACCTCTTTTCAGCAGAAATTCTGCTCATTCACCTCTTTTCAGCGCAATTTTCTGCTCCTTTCCATCTTTTCAGCAGAAATTCTGCTCATTCAAGTCTTTTCAGCAAAATTTTCAGCCTTTTCACCTCTTGTCAGCACAAATCTCAGCTGTTTTCAGAAAAAACTCTTTTGAGCAGAAATTCTGCTGATTCATCTCTTTTGAGCAGAAATTCTGCTGATTCATCTCTTTTCAGTGCAACTTTCTGCTTCTTTCCATCTTTTCTTCAGAAATTCTGCTCATTCACCTCTTTTCAGCGCAACTTTCTGCTTCTTTACCTCTTTTCAGCAGAAATTCTGCTGATTCACCTCTTTTTTGCAAAGTTTTCAGCCTTTTCACCTCTTATCAGCACAATTCTCAGCCGCTTCTGCTCATTTCAGCAGAATTGTCAGTCTCTCCACCTCCTCTTTGTGAGAATGACTTTGGCTCAGTGAGATGAAAATTTCTCCGTCTTTACCCCTTTCAGTAGAATTTTTTGCTTTTCACCACTTTTCAAGAAAATTTTCTGCTTCTTCACCTGTATTCAGCAAAATTTTAAGTTTCTTCACCACCATACACCTTTTTGCAATTTTTTCAGCTTTTTTCAGCAGACATCTTCAGCGTTAAGGCATCCACACAGCATTTTCGCAGGAAATGCAAATTTTTCTAGTTCTTTATTATTATTCTTCAAGTTGCTTCCGTTTTTTCCGTTTTTTGGACCTTAACTACTCCCTCAGTTTTCATGCTATTTTCACCGTTCAAATCTTAAAAAATTCTGCTCATTCTGCTCTTTCCTGCTATGACTTTTGGTGCTCATAACTTCTATACTTTTTGAGATATTGAATTTTTTTTGCAATATTTTTTGCCCATTTCTGCCACATTATCAGTGGCCTCACTGATTTTCCTTGCCGGGCTGAGCTGTGTTTTAGCTCAGTGAGATGAGCATCCGTTCTCAGACTGGGAAGCCGGGGTTCAAATCCCGCTTATGGCAACATTTCTTTCAGTTAACAGTTAAACTTTTTTAACTCTTTTCAGCAGAAATTCTGCTCATTCAACTCTTTTCAGCAGAATTTTCAGCCTTTTCACCTCTTATCAGCACAAATCTCATCTGTTTTCAGAAAAAACTCTTTTGAGCAGAAATTCTGCTGATTGAACTCTTTTCAGCAGAATTTAAAATTTTTTCACTACTTTTCAGCACAAATCCCAGCTTTTTCAACTCTTTTCAGCAAAAACCTCTTTTCAGCAGAATTCTGCTGATTGAACTCTTTTCAGCAGAAATTCCGCTGATTGAACTCTTTTCAGCAGAATTTTACATTTTTTCACCACTTTTCAGCACAAATCCCAGCTTTTTCAGCTGTTTTCAGCAAAAACCTCTTGTCAGCAGAATTCTGCTCATTCACCTCTTTTCAGCGCAATTTTCTGCTTCTTTCCATCTTTTCTGCAGAAATTCTGCTCATTCAACTTTTTTCAGCAAAATTTTCAGCCTTTTCACCTCTTATCAGCACAAATCTCAGCTGTTTTCAGAAAAAACTCTTTTGAGCACAAATTCTGCTGATTCATCTCTTTTCAGCAGATATTCTTCTGATTCACCTCTTTTCTGCAAAGTTTTTAGACTTTTCACCTCTTATCAGCACAAATTCTGCTGATTGAACTCTTTTCAGCAGAAATTCTGCTGATTGAACTCTTTTCAGCAAAATTTTCAGCCTTTTCACCTCTTATCAGCACAAATCCCAGCTGTTTTCAGAAAAAACTCTTTTGAGCACAAATTCTGCTGATTCATCTCTTTTCAGCAGAAATTCTTCTGATTCACCTCTTTTCTGCAAAGTTTTCAGACTTTTCACCTCTTATCAGCACAAATTCCACCTTTTTCAGCTGTTTTCAGCAAAAACCTCTTTTTAGCAGAATTCTGCTCATTCAGCTTATTTCAGCAGAAATTCTGCAGATTGAACTCTTTTCAGCAGAATTTTCACCTCTTTTCAGCACAAATGTCAGCTGTTTTCAGAAAAGTCTTTTGAGCAGAAATTCTGCTGATTCATCTCTTTTCAGCAGAATTTCCACCTCTTTTCAGCATAAATTCTGCTTATTCACCTCTTCTGCAAAATATTCAGCCTTTTCACCTGTTGTCAGCAGAAATTCTGCTCATTCACCTCTTTTCAGCGCAATTTTCTGCTTCTTTCACAAATTATACATCAAAGCGTAGGTATTTTTGCTGGCTTTAAGACAGTGTCACTATAATTATCGTGCGAGTTACGGTTTTTTCACAATTTGCCTCGAAGTGACACGAAGTCTAAAAACTCCCCATTTACAGTCTATAGGGAGGTTGTGAAACTCAGAGCTGAAATACTGAAACTGAAGGCATTTTCAAATCGTCATATCTCCTTAACGAAGCAAAGTTAAGACATGAGGCTTGTGCCAATTCATCTTCAGACACTGCTGACACTCACGGTCGAAGAAGTTTTTACAGTCATCTTACCGTTGAGCCATAAATTACGTTTGTTTGAGGGGTGGAAATCTGTCCTCCTCTCAGTTTTCAAAACTCCGAAAATGAAGCCGTTACTTCTCTCGTCATATCTCCGCGACCGATGTACAAAGAGCTATGTAAATCGCAGTTAAAGTTCACTAAAGTCCGCTGATTCACCCAGTACAAGAATTATGCTTCTATCCCACCTAGTTTTTGAGTTACACGACGTTTTGTAACTCCAAAAAACGGCGTTTTTCCAAAATTCGGATGATTCATCTCTTTTCTGAAAAAAATTCAGCCTTTTCACCTCTTATCAGCACATTTCTCAGCCATTCTGCTCATTTCAGCAAAATTGTCAGTTTCTCGACCTGTTCTTTGTGAGAATGACTTTGGCTCAGTGAGATGAATAGCCGCTTTGAGACCAGGAGGGCCAGGTTTGAATCCTGCTCAGGGCAAGTTTTTTTTTTTTTTTCACCACTTTTCAGCAAAAATTTCTCCGTCTTTACCCCTTTCAGTAGAATTTTTTGCTTTTCACCACTTTCCAACAATTTTTTTTGCTTCTTCACCTATTTTCAGTAGAATTTTACGTTTCTTCACCGCCATGCAACTTTTTGCAACTTTTTAACTTTTTCAGCTTTTTTCAGCAGACATCTTCAGCGTTAAGGCATCCACACAGCATTTTCGCAGGAAATGCAAATTTTTCTAGTCTTTATTATTATTCTTCAAGTTGCTTCCGTTTTTTCCGTTTTTTGGACCTTAACTACTCCCTCAGTTTTCATGCTATTTTCACCGTTCAAATCTTAAAAAATTCTGCTCTTTCTGCTCTTTCCTGCTATGACTTTTGGTGCTCATAACTTCTATACTTTTTGAGATATTGAATTTTTTTTGCAATATTTTTTGCCCATTTCTGCCACATTATTAGTGGCCTCACTGATTTTCCTTGCCGGGCTGAGCTGTGTTTTAGCTCAGTGAGATGAGCATCTGTTCTCAGACTGGGAGGCCCGGGTTCAAATCCCGCTTATGGCAACATTTCTTTCAGTTAAACTTTTTTAACTCTTTTCAGCAGAAATTCTGCTGATTGAACTCTTTTCAGCAGAAATTCTGCTGATTGAACTCTTTTCAGCAGAATTTTGAATTTTTTCAATACTTTTCAGCACAAATCCCAGCTTTTTCAGCTGTTTTCAGCAAAAACCTCTTTTCAGCAGAATTCTGCTGATTGAACTCTTTTCAGCAGAAAGTCTGCTGATTGAACTCTTTTCAGCAGAATTTTAAATTTTTTCACCACTTTTCAGCACAAATCCCAGCTTTTTCAGCTGTTTTCAGCAAAAACCTCTTTTCAGCAGAATTCTGCTGATTGAACTCTTTTCAGCAGAATTCTGCTCATTCACCTCTTTTCAGCAGAAATTCTGCTGATTGAACTCTTTTCAGCAGAATTTTCACCTCTTTTCAGCCCAAATTCTGCTGATTCATCTCTTTTCTGAAAAATTTTCAGCCTTTTCACCACTTTTCAACAAAATTTTCTACTTCTTCACCTGTATTCAGCAGAATTTTAAGTGTCTTCACCACCATACAACTCTTTGCAACTTTTTCAGCTTTTTTCAGCAGACATCTTCAACGTTAAGGCATCCACACAGCATTTTCGCAGGAAATGCAAATTTTTCTAGTTCTTCTAGTTGCTTCCGTACACTTTTTGGACCTTAACTACTCCTTCAGTTTTTGTGCTATTTGCACCGTTCAAATCTTAAAAAATTCTGCTCTTTCTGCTAATGCCGGCTATGACTTTTGGTGCTCATAACTTCTATACTTTTTGAGATATTGAATTTTTTTTGCAATATTTTTTGCCCTTTTCTGCCACATTATCAGTGGCCTCACTGATTTTCCTTGCCGGGTTGACCTGTGTTTTAGCTCAGTGAGATGAGCATCCGTTCTCAGACTGGAAGGCCCGGGTTCAAATCCCGCTTATGACAAAATTTCTTTCAGTTAACAGTTAAACTTTTTTAACTCTTTTCAGTAGAAATTCTGCTGATTGAACTCTTTTCAGCAGAATTTTAAATTTTTTCACCACTTTTCAGCACAAATCCCAGCTTTTTCAGCTGTTTTCAGCAAAAACCTCTTTTCAGCAGAATTCTGCTGATTGAACTCTTTTCAGCAAAAATTCTGCTCATTGAACTCTTTTCAGCAGAATTTTGAATTTTTTCACCACTTTTCAGCACAAATCCCAGCTTTTCAGCTGTTTTCAGCAAAAACCTCTTTTCAGCAGAATTCTGCTGATTGAACTCTTTTCAGCAGAAATTCTGCTCATTGAACTCTTTTCAGCAGAATTTTGAATTTTTTCACCACTTTTCAGCACAAATCCCAGCTTTTTCAGCTGTTTTCAGCAAAAACCTCTTTTCAGCAGAATTCTGCATATTGAACTCTTTTCAGCAGAAATTCTGCTCATTGAACTCTTTTCAGGAGAATTTTGAATTTTTTCACCAATTTTCAGCACAAATCCCAGCTTTTTCAGCTGTTTTCAGCAAAAACCTCTTTTCAGCAGAATTCTGCTGATTGAACTCTTTTCAGCAGAATTCTGCTGATTGAACTCTTTTCAGCAGAGTTCTGCTGATTGAATTCTTTTCAGCAGAAATTCTGCTGATTGAACTCTTTTGAGCAGAAATTCTGCTGATTGAACTCTTTTCAGCAGAATTTTAAATTTTTTTTACCAATTTTCAGCACAAATTCCAGCTTTTTCCACTGTTTTCAGCAAAAACCTTTTTTCAGCAGAATTCTGCTCATTCACCTCTTTTCAGCAGAATTCTGCTGTTTGAACTCTTTTCAGCAGAAATTCTGCTGATTGAACTCTTTTCAGCAGAACTTTGAATTTTTTCACCACTTTGCATCACAAATCCCAGCTTTTTCAGCTGTTTTCAGCAAAAACCTCTTTTCAGCAGAATTCTGCTGATTGAACTCTTTTCAGCAGAATTCTGCTGATTGAACTCTTTTCAGCAGAGTTCTGCTGATTGAATTCTTTTCAGCAGAAATTCTGCTGATTGAACTCTTTTCAGCAGAATTCTGCTGATTGAACTCTTTTCAGCAGAATTCTGCTGATTGAACTCTTTTCAGCAGAATTTTGAATTTTTTCACCACTTTTCAGCACAAATCCCAGCTTTTTCAGCTGTTTTCAGCAAAAACCTCTTTTCAGCAGTATTCCGCTGATTGAATTCTTTTCAGCAGAAATTCTGCTGATTCACCTCTTTTCAGCGCAATTTTCTGCTTCTTTCCATCTTTTCTGCAGAAATTCTGCTCATTCACCTCTTTTCAGCAGAAATTCTGCTGATTGAACTCTTTTCAGCAGAATTTTAACCTCTTTTCAGCCCAAATTCTGCTTTTTCACCTCTTTTCTGAAATGTTTTCAGCCTTTTCACCTCTTATCAGCACAATTCTCAGCTGCTTCTGCTCATTTCAGCATAATTGTCAGTCTCTCCACCTCCTCTTTGTGAGAATGACTTTGGCTCAGTGAGATGAAAATTTCTCCGTCTTTACCCCTTTCAGCACAATTTTAAATTTCTTCACCACCATACAACTTTTTGCAACTTTTTCAGCTTTTTTCAGCAGACATCTTAAGCGTTAAGGCATCCACACAGCATTTTCGCAGGAAATGCAAATTTTTCTAGTTCTTTATTATTGTGTGGATGCCCTCAAAGGCATCCACACTATTGAGTTCCTGTTTCTCTTTAAACTTTATTCTTATAGTTGCTCCACGTTTTTCGGCACTTAACTACTCCCTCAGTTTTCAGCCGATTTTCTCCATTCAAACTCTAAACTGTTCTGCTATTTCTGCTAATTCCAGCTATATCTTTTGGTGTTTATTACTATTATACTTTTTAAAATATTACACTTTTTTCCTTTTTTTGTCCCATTGAAATGAATGGAAAACTTCCACAATTCTGCTAAAACTTGCTTGTTTTTCAAACTTAACTACTTCCTCATACTTTCACCTAGAAACTCCATTAAAACTTTAAAACGCTCTCAAATGATTGGGCTTTTCGTGTGTGATTCAGCTTTTTCATATCTGTTACCATTTTCATTTAATGCCTTTTTAAGTTTTCAGTTGCAGATTTGTGATTTTTCAGAAAATACATGCGTTGCTATGGTTGCTATGCAATTAACTCAGAGTGAGCACTGGTGCGTTCTGAATTTTCTCTTAATGTCTGAACAACTTCTTGCTACTCGCTCAATTTCCACTCATCCCCGACAAATTATATATCAAAACGTAGGTATTTTTGCTGGCTTTAAGACAGTGTCACTATAATTATCGTGCGAGTTACGGTTTTTTCACAATTTGCCTCGAAGTGACACGAAGTCTAAAAACTCCCCATTCAAAGTCTATGGGGAAGTTGTGAAACTCAGAGCTGAAATACTGAAACTGAAGGCATTTTCAAATCGTCATATCTCCTTAACCAAGCGAAGTTAAGGCATGAGGCTTGTGCCAATGCATCTTCAGACACTGCTGACACTCACGGTCGAAACAGTTTTTACAGTCATCTTACCGTTGAGCCATAAATTATGTTTGTTTGAGGGGTGGAAATCTGTCCTCCTCTCAGTTTTCAAACTCCGAAAATGAAGCCGTTTCTTCTCTCGTCATATCTCCGCGACGGAGGTACAAAGAGCTATGTAAATCGCAGTCAAAGTTCACCAAAGTCCGCTGATTCACCCAGTGCAAGAATTATGCTTCTATCCCACCTAGTTTTTGAGTTACACGACGTTTTGTAACTCCAAAAAACGGCGTTTTTCGCCTCTCACCGCGATCTAATTCTGACTGCTCATCAGCCTGTTTTCCAGGTGCCAACTCTCTTTGCCAGTGGCGCAGTTGGTAATGACACGGGTTTGAAGCCCAAAGGTCGTGTGTTCAATTCCACCTTATCCACATGTTTTTTTCACTACAAATTAATACACTATCACAGACCAGTAATTCATATTGATCATTTATTACAATTCTGCAAACTTTTATCATTTTAGCAGCTTTTCTAATGTGGACCTCAGATTCTTGTTAACAGTCCATGGCAGAAATACATACAAGTACACAGCCTGATGAAGCAGACAGAAGCAGTACCTCTGATTGGTGGACTGAAATTGAGCAGAACCAGATTGTTCTGCCTCTTTTCACCAGAAAGATCAATGTTTTCTCAGCATCTTCTGCTGTTTTTAATAAGAATTTTCAGCTTTTTCACCTTTTTTCAGTTATATGAGAACCAGTTTGGCTCAGTGAGATGAGTATGAGATGAAATTCTGCTGATTGAACTCTTTTCAGCAGAACTTCTGCTGATTGAACTCTTTTCAGCAGAATTTTAAATTTTTTCACCACTTTTCAGCACAAATTCCAGCTTTTTCAGCTGTTTTCAGCAAAAACCTCTTTTCAGCAGAATTCTGCTGATTGAACTCTTTTCAGCAGAAATTCTGCTTATTGAACTCTTTTCAGCAGAATTTTCAGAATTTTCACCTCTTTTCAACCCAAATTCTGCTTATTCACCTGTTCTGCAAAATTTTCAGCCTTTTCACCTCTTTTCAGCACAAATCTCAGCTGTTTTCAGAAAAAACTCTTTTGAGCAGAAATTCTGCTCATTCACCTCTTTTCAGCAGAATTTTAAATTTTTTCACCACTTTTCACCACAAATCCCAGCTTTTTCAGCTGTTTTCAGCAAAAACTTCTTTTCAGCAGAAATGCTGCTAATTGAACTCTTTTCAGCAGAATTTTCACCTCTTTTCAGCTCAAATTCTGCTTATTCACCTCTTCTACAAAGTTTTCAGCCTTTTCACCTCTTATCAGCACAAATCTCAGCTGTTTTCAGAAAAAACTCTTTTGAGCAGAAATTCTGCTAATTCATCTCTTTTCAGCGCAACTTTCTGCTTCTTTCCATAATTTTGCAGAAATTCTGCTCATTCAACTCTTTTCAGCAAAGTTTTCAGCCTTTTCACCTCTTTCCAGCACAAATCTCAGCTGTTTTCAGAAAAAAACTGTTTTGAGCAGAAATTCTGCTGATTCATCTCTTTTCAGTGCAACTTTCTGCTTCTTTACCTCTTTTCAGCAGAAATTCTGCTGATTCACCTCTTTTCTGCAAAGTTTTCAGCTTATCAGCACAATTCTCAGCAGCTCCTGCTCATTTCAGCAGAATTGTCAGTCTCTCCACCGCCATGCAACTTTTTGCAACTTTTAAACTTTTACAGCTTTTTTCAGCAGACATCTTCAGCGTTAAGGCATCCACACAGCATTTTCGCAGGAAATGCAAATTTTTCTAGTTATTCTTCAAGTTGCTCCTGTTTTTTGTCCGTTAACTACTTCCACAATTTTTGTGCTATTTTCACCATTCAAACTTTAAACTATTCTGCTATTTTTGCTAATTCCTGCTATGATTTTTGCTATTTATAACTATTATACTTTTTAAAATATTAAGCTTTTTTCCTTTAATTTGTCCCATTGAAATGAATGGGAAACTTCTGCAATTCTGCTAAAACTTGATAGTTTTTGAAACTTAACTACTTCCTCATACTTTCACATAGAAACTCCATTTAAACTTTAAAATGTTCACAAATTATTGGGCTATTGATTTATGATTCAGCTTTTTCATATCTGTTACCGTTTTCATCTTATCCCTCTTTAAGTTTTGAGTTTCATCTTTGTGATTTTTCACAAAATACATGGGTTGTTATGGTTGCTATGCACTTGGTTCTAAGTGAGCCACTTTAAGTTTCGCAGTCTTCTCTTCATGTCCGAACAACTTCTTGCTACTTGCTCAATTTTCACTCAACTTCCACAAATTATACATCAAAACGTAGGTATTTTTGCTGGCTTTCAGAAAATGTCACTGTCATTGTTGTGGGATTTATAGAATTTTGGCAAATCTCCTCAGACCAACACAAAGTCTCAAAACTCTCCATAGAAAGTCAATGGAGAGTTTGTTCAAAATCACCGCTGGATTTCTGTCATGAGAGGCATATTCGAATCGTCATATCTCCTTAACGGAGCGAAGTTAAGACATGAGGCTTGTCCCGATAAATCTTCAGACACTCCTGACGCTCACAATTCAAGAATTATTTTCTCACCTATTACCATTTGGCCATGAATTACGTTTGTTTGAGGGTAGGAAATTTGTCCTTCGCTCAGATTTCTTCAGCTTTCAAACTCTGGAAATGAACCACTTTTTTCTCTCGTCATATCTTTTTAATGGATTTCCACAAAGACCTGAAAATTTCCATGACTGTTCACCAAAGCCTGCTGTCTCTTACGGTGAAAGAATGATATCGATACTCCAAATAGATTTAGAGTTACAAAGCGTTCTTTGATGGCAAGTCAAGGCAGTTTTCGCTTGACTCTACTCAGTTATGGTGCATTACAAGTCAAATATCTTTAATAATTCATATTTTAATGATAAATTGTGAACACTTGAAGATTCCCCCATCTCTTCTGAACAAAACGGTGTAAGAATGACCGTTCTAGCCCTTACGGTTCGGAAATTATGGCCATTTGTTTGGAGGGTAGTCCTCACTATGAGAAATAGACTGCAAAAATCCTGTCTCTCTGCTGTGTGTGTAAAAACGGCAGCACCTGTTTTGGCGGGAAAAAGTACACAGCCTCTCTGATTGGTGGATTCAAATTCAGCAGCTCCCAGGCTGCTTGACTGACCTACAAAGTTGCTTCTCTCTGTTTCTGTGTCTGTCTGTGTGTGTTATAGTATTTCTAAATTATAGTATTTCTGCTTTTTATAGTATTTCTGCTAAATTATAGTACTTCTGATTAATTATAGTTTTTCTACCAAATCATAATACAGTATTTCTGCTTTTTATAGTATTTGTACTTAATATAGTATTTCTGCTTTTTATACTATTTCTGCTTAATATAGTATTTCTGCTTTTTATAGTATTTCTGCTTAATATAATATTTCTGCTTAATATAGTATTTGTGCTTAATATAGCATTTCTGCTAAATTATAGTATTTCTGCTAAATTATAGTATTTTTGCTTTTTATAGTATTTCTGGTAAATTATAGTATTTCTGCTAAATTATAGTATTTCTGCTTTTTATAGTATTTCTGCTAAATTATAGTATTTCTGCTTTTTATAGTATTTCTGCTAAATTATAGTATTTCTGCTTTTTATAGTATTTGAGCTTAATATAGTATTTCTGCTTTTAATAGGATTTGTGCTTAATATAGTATTTCTGCTTTTTATAGGATTTGTGCTTAATATAGTATTTCTGCTTTTTATAGGATTTGTGCTTAATATAGTATTTCTGCAAAATATAGTATTTCTGATTAATTATAGTTTTTCTCCCAAATCATAGTACAGTATTTCTGCTTTTTATAATACTTGTGCTTAATATAGTATTTCTGCTTTTTATAGTTTTTCTGCTTTTTATAGTATTTGTGCTTAATATAGTATTTCTGCTAAATTATAGTATTTCTGCTTTTTATAGTATTTGTGCTTAATATAGTATTTCTGCTAAATTATAGTATTTCTGCTAAATTATAGTATTTCTGCTTTTTGTACTATTTCTGCTTAATATAGTATTTCTGCTAAATTATAGTATTTCTGCTTTTTATAGTATTTCTGCTTAATATAGTATTTGTGCTACAACATAGTATTTCCACTAAATGTAGTATTTATGCTTAATCATACTATTTCTATATATTACTGCCAGGTCCCCAGGCAGCCAATCCTCTGCGAGGACTTAGACATTCAAATTTACAAATCAGAGCCTGCACGGCTTCCCAGCCAGCCAATCATATCTGAGGGCTCAGGCATTCAAATTTGCATATTGGGGCCTTCACGGCTTGTAAGCCAGCCAATCATATCTGAGGTCTGCCGTTTCTTCTCTCGTCATATCTCAGTGACGGATGTACAAAGAGCAATGAAAATCGCAGTCAAAGTACACCAAAGTCCGCTGATTCACCCAGTACAAGAATTATGCTTCTAGTCCACCTAGTTTTTGAGTTACACGATGTTTTGTAACTCCAAAAAACCGCGTATTTCGCCTCTCACCGTGATCTAATTCTGACTGCTCATCACCCTGTTTTCCAGGGCCTTGCTCTCTTTCCCAGTGGCGCAGTTGGTAATGACACGGGTCTGCAAGCCAAAGGTCGTTGGTTCGATTCAACCTTGGTCAACATGTTTTTTTCCCTACAAATTAATACACTATCACAGACCAGTAATTCATATTCATCATTTATTACAATTCTGCAAACTTTTATCATTTTAGCAGCTTTTCTAATATGGACCTCAGATTCTTGTTAACACTCCATGGCACAAATACTGTTCCCTTTAGGCTCTGTGTATGTGTGTGTGTATCAATATTTCTCCCATTTTAAAGTATTACTCCACCATAATTGTATTTCTGTTAAATCAAAGTACTTTTACTACATCTTAGTACTTCTGCTCAATCATAGTATTTCTGCTAAATCATAGTATTTTTGCCAAATCATGGTTTTTGTGCCAAATCATAACACTTGTGTTATGTTATAGTATTACTACTAAGTGGAGGAATTTCTGTCATGTTACAGTAAATGTGCTGATTACAGTATTTCTGCTAAATCATACTATTTCTACTATATTATATTTTTCTTTCTAAATATAGCATTTCTGCTATATAATTGTATTTCTGCTATGTTATAATATTTGTGCTAAACCAGAGTATTTGTGCTGAAACATAGTATTTCTGCCAAATGATAGTATTTCTGTCAAATTATAGTATTTGTGCTAAAACATAGTATTAATTTAAAATTACAATAT
The DNA here is from genome assembly GCF_056152115.1 of Neolamprologus brichardi. NCBI lineage: Eukaryota > Metazoa > Chordata > Actinopteri > Cichliformes > Cichlidae > Neolamprologus > Neolamprologus brichardi. The sequence continues at coordinate 4,979,869 of NC_142113.1, forward strand.
TCATAGTTCATCACAGTGTCTCTGGTAAATCACAGTATTTCTGCTATGTTGTACAATTTTTCTAAATCATAGTGTTTCTGTAATGTTTAAGTATTTTTGGCTAAATATATTCTTTCTGTTATCTTATACTATTTCTCCTAAATTCTATATGCTATTGTATTTCTGTCAAGTATTATGTTTCCTCTAAGATATTGCAGTTCTGCTAAGTTATTACTTTTTAGCAAAGTTCCTTTGCTTCTGCAAAGTTTTTACAATTTCTGCAACTTTTCAGCTTTTTCAGCTAGTTTTTGCAGACAGCTTCAGCTTTAAAGCATCCACACTGCATTTTCGCAGGAAATGCAAATTTTTCTAGTTAGTTTTAATATTACTCTTATTATTCTTTCTGGGTCACAAAATAAACGTTTAACATATTTTGAATGTAACATATAGAATGTTACTGTATAAACCTCAAATATCTGCTCAGTTCATCAAGACACCACATATTTTCAAAAGCGCTCTGACGTTTTCGGAGACGTCTGTTACCCACTAGCTCGATAGCTAGCCGGGGGCTAGGCTAACTAGAGCCGTGAGAACACCGGACTCCCGGCAAATCGTTTTCAAACCCACCGCCGTCTTTCGCTACTCAGGTTAAACATGATATATAAGTCACTTGGATAACTTAAAAATGTTATTGTTTGGCTTTTTTCAGTATTTATTTGTTCCTGAGTAAATCGGTTTGGCTGAGATTAAAGTTATAGTTTTTACACAGCTGAACAAACCTCAGGCAGACAAATGATTATCATAAGTGTGAGATGCTCATCAATTTTTGGACTTTCAACTGTATCTGTAGAAGTCGTACAAGTTTTTGGGCTGATAAAGACCTCCCATTATTAGATATTCAAGTATTATTAGATAATCAATGAAATGACAGAAAAGCTCCTGTTTTTTCACCATCTACTAGAAATGGATATTTTCATTAATCAATAAAAACTACAGAAAGGTCTGGGAAATAACTTACCAGAATTTTTTCTGCAATTTTACGCATTCACCATATAGCAAACGGAGACATTAAGATCAAAGTGAGTGAGTCTGACAGCTCTGCCTTAGAGTAAATGCATTTTAAACACTTTTCCAAACAAGAAGCGTCTTTGTTTAAAAGTGATAAGATGCACATGAAAACCAGAAGATGATGTGCCACATACAGAATACAGAAGGATGTTTTTACAGAACTTTGGCTGTATCCCAATTCAGGGTCTGCAGCCTCAAAGTATGCAGCCTCAACGATCCTCAAGGGCCGCGTACTTAAAGACCGCTAAGGCCGGAAGTGCGAGGCTTGTGAAATGGGACGGTCTAGCCTCCGTTGCGCTGCCCAGGTTGCCTAGCAACCATGATACTAACAGCTGGAAACGTTTCATACAGCTTTGTTTGACAGAAATGAAGGAGAAAATCTTTTGTTCATTTGTTTGTTTGTTTCTACATGAGCTTTGATCATTCTCTGTAAGATTAAGGTCAGCTATTGAACGGCGTATATTTTAAAGTAAAGGCTTTAAAACCAAGTTAGTACAAACGTCACTAATGTCACATAACTTTGCCGACATGTGGCCAACAGTAATGTTTTAATGTTCTTCGTTATTAAACATTTGCACATAAATAAGTGACATAATATTCAGTACTTACTTAAAGTTTACTCTTCGGGCGCCCCTCATTCGCCGTTTTTTTTCTGCAAAATTATCCACACCCACCGCTGCGCTATGCATTCTGGGATATGTTGGGCCACGAAGTCTACACCGCCACGTCCTTAAAATTCAGGGAAATTAAGGACGCATTTGAGGGCCGCATTTCGAGCAGCCTTCGAATTGGGACAGCCTTCATCGCGTCGCGGTGACGTAATCAGCCTTAAAATGCGGCCTTCAAGGCTGCAGACCCTGAATTGGGATACAGCCTTTGTTTCAACTTTCAGAGTCTAAGATCACATTGAAGCCGTTTACAAAACATCCATCACTGATTATCTTCCGCTTTAAACTGACCAAGGTGTCACTCTTTAATAACCCACGCAGAGTATTTGTCAGCAGTACACCAATAATAAGACTGACATATTTAACATGATGTTTTTATTCCAAATGCAGTGCAGCTCATTTATCAAGCAAATCCAATAACAGTTTAATGGCTGTGGCATAAAGAGCTACAGGATCAAAACCCCTTAATTATGGCATTTCACTTTGGGCTTCATGCATTAGTGGCATACAGCATCAGCTCACACACTATGCTGGCATCATCTAATGGAGGCATAAGTGATCAGAAAGCTGAGACACACAAAGCTATGGCAGACTTTCACTTCAAACAGAAAATATGGCACATTATCTTTCGAGCAAAGCTCACACCTTTCACACTTTAATCTACATTACTACTATAGATGGAAGATAAAGTCAGCTGTGTTGGGTCGTTGCATTAACTTACCATTAAGTGCAGGACCCAAAAAGTACAGGATTTATATGTTTAGAAACCAAGTAGCCATCTAGTGGCCGTAAAAGGCATTCTGATAGTGATAGTGATGCAATAACAGTCTATGATGCAAAAGAATGGAGTGTAGAAATCAATAATTCATGCTGTGTGTTCCTACAGTGCTGTAACTCACAAATCTGTGAGCCAGTACAGTCTCAGTGAGCACAAATCTACAGTCAGAGGAGCTGGGGCTGGTTTCACAAACGCTGGATATAACCCAAGGTTGAAAAGTTTAACATCAACGGTCTCTTCCATGGCAGAGTGTCAGCAAGGATACGGTGCACATACCTGTTTTTAAAATTAAACCTCTTTCTCTGAGCTGCATGGGTGTGCACAGGCTGACAGCCTGTTTATCCTGTTGCTCATGCTTGCTTAGACACACACCCATAACACACCCATAACATTTAGAACTGCAAGAGATGTGGCCACATGTTGCACTCTTCAGCCACAACACCTGAAAACAGCTCTTGGTATCACTGCATGAGTGACAGCCATGATAAGAGGAGGTCAATGGAAAGGTGTTTATTTGTTAATAATAATAATAATAATGTCTCTACATAATTTCTTCTGGAAGGAATATTCAGAGTGACACATCATTCAGCTAGGTGTGAGCTGCCTTTGGGGGGGTTTTTGTCCTCTGCTCAGGATGAAATTGGGTGGAACTACTGAGAATTTATGAAATTCTAAGGACCTACATGTTTACTAATGAAATAGGCTACCTGCCCCAACAGGTGTAACAGAACTAATAGCAGCCACAAAGAGTTGTGAACACAGCAATCAGCGCTCACACACCCACACAATTCCTAGAAAGATCTAATCTAGTAGAACGGGTGGAAAGAGGTGTGCGATGCCTAGTCTACCACACCGCAGCTGACCTCTGACATCTTTAATAAAGTGACACCTGAAGGAGGTTTGTGTGTCTTTTACAACACTTGTGCAGCCCACAGGTGCATTCGAGCAAAGTTTGGAGTTAAAAGGCAGAAAAAGAAGGGAAAAAAGCCAGCTGACGATCAGGTTTTAGGATAAAAACAACCAATGAGCAAAAACATGTTTCTACCAATTCTCTAAGACATGGTGATTGTCAAATCAGCCCCAGACAAAGAGCAATACTGCTTTCACATTAGATTTTAAATTACAAATCCCAGGGCGGCAGAAGCAGGATCTTCTTGTGCCATTTAGAAATTTGGGGTGTGAGGAAGATCAAAAGAAAATGCCAAAAAAATGGCAGCAATTCAACAAACTATCACTTTTACACAACTATGTGATTTCACAGCTGTCCAAAGCGTTTAGTAGCATTCACCTTTGATCATCGTCAGCTACGGGCAGCATTCTGCATGCAGCTTTGTTAACAGTGTTTTCCAATCTTTCGTGTAAGTTTTAAGAGCTGTGAAGAATGCCACCACGTTTCCATTAACATGCAATTGTGAAAATAAGCCTGCACGCACAAGGGATTTGCTAACACAGGAAGTTATTGGGATGATGATTAAAATATCTCGAATTGTGTATATAAACAAAGTGGTTCCATGAAACAAGCCGGAGAAACATGATCTGGACTTAAGAGTACATGGTGAGCTGCAGCCACTGAAAAGACACAAAGAAGAGCAAAGAACAAAACAACCAGTCAAATACTTTAAAACGGTCTGAACTGAAGTCAAAACCACTGATACAAACAACTGAGATTACTTTACCTCTTGAACATTAACTTTGATGGTCCCGTTGTTATCCTTATCCAAGGTTTTGAAGGCACCTGATTCAGAACAGGTATTAAACTTCCGAGTCAATCATTCCTATCACACTAAACTATAAAGAATTAATTTAGTGATTGGTCTTTTAAATGAAACTTACGGCACATTGCATCCAGCCTTACGAGACAGCCAATGTAGTTGTCAAAATCCATGTTTCCATTTTCATCGCTGTATCTGCGAATGATCATCTGGTACAGCTGACCATTGAGAGGGAAGCCTAACGAAGAGACGCACAACTGTGTGTTACAATTAAGCAGTACAACAACAGGTACATGTGCATTATGTCTGGATAAGGCTGTGCTGCTTATATCTAGGGATGGATATTGTTTCGGTTTTATCCGATACCGGTGCCAAACCTGTACTTTTGAAACGGTGCCGGTGCTTAAAGAATGGAGAACACAAAATTGGTCCAAAAACCTCTCATGTTCAGCTGTTTTTTTGTAAAAAGATAACAATGTTAGCCTTTTCTGCAGCTATGGGGCATATATGGTATCACTCTTGGCTGGAAGCAGCTTAAACAATGGAAAAAACACAAACTTTGTCCAAAATCCTCTCGTTTAACTTTTTTCCACTTTTTCTTTGGTCATTTTAGCCTTTTTGTCCAGGGTGAAGGGAGTATCTGCCATCAAACAAGAAGTCAGCCGCATGTAACTACGATGGTGTTTGCTAGTTCACCTTACATGCATCAATGTAATAACGTGGTTAGCCTACTCAACGTAAATTACACACGAACAACATTGAGCTACTCATGCAGAGAAGAACGGCTGCTGCTGCATCATCATCCGTCATCATTTCTGCTACACTGGCAGGGCTAGGGGCCAGGACTCTCCTCTTCGGGTTCTTGGGAGATGTTGCTAACTCCGGGTCCGATAACAGGCACCACACCCGTAGTAGATACGGTGCATTTCTCAACTTTAAAAATAAACCTGCTATGCGTCGCCAGGTGTTTCATCAGATCCGAGGTCTTACCTCCTTTGCACAGTATCACCTTAAAGCACTTGTTGCAGGCTGCTGAGTTTGCATTGCAAGTGAAACAATGTGAGTCTACATACTGTATCCATTCCATTGACATTTTCAATCTTCTATTGTGAACATGCCGTTTTCTGTTTTTCATTACATTTCATACAGTGTCCTAAATTTTTCAGACCTGTGGTTGTAAATGACTAATTATTAAACCAAGCCTCAAAGTTTTTCTGGCTTATTAAACTAAACACGAACCTTAACATCATATACATACAACAGTTATTGTATGTATAGGTATTGTTTTTCCAGTGTCTCTTCTTAGAGGATTAAGTCAATCTTTTCCCTTCATTCTTGTGAAGTGCTGTGGAACCATTTGAACAATGCAGAAGAACAAAAAAATTCTCACCAGCAGCTCTGAAAGCATCAGGCAGCTCATTTGCCCCAATGACACCGGAGTGATCGGAGTCGTGGGCCTTGTACACTCCCTAAGTAAGAACAATAGAAGCAGTTAAAACATTTGTGGCAACACAGGTTTCCTGGTAAGATTACTGACAACCTAAAAAGGGTAAAAGAAAAAAAGGAAAACAGCTGCTTTCACAACTCCCAGGCCATTAAGGTTTAAATTCAATCACCACCACATACAAGTTACAACTTGTATCTCCTTCAACAAAAAAAAATGATACAGATCACATACCTATGTTGTAAAAACATGGCGGCTAACCAAATTAGGGAGAAGTTTGGCACAGTGTGTATTCAAATCAGCCCGCCTAAGCAGCTGATGCTGTAAAATCTTTAAGCCACTTATTCTTCTGTGACCACCCCCCCCCCCCCCCCCCCCCCCCCCCGCCCCTGCTGTAAATAGTTAAGCCTGACCACAGTAATGCCTTACACTATGCAACAGAGAAACAGATGTGCAGGATAAATAAAATGAAACTGTACTTGCCTGCCATCTTTTTATATTGTCCCAGAGGTGTTTGAATTCATGAAAGCCAAGTTTTCCAGTGCTGTCAGACTGAAAAAGCGTTAAGGCCAAAAGACAACAACTTCTCCAGTTAAGCAAATAGTTGCGAAGTTACTTGCACAGTGTTTGCACACTGGGTTTCACGTGCCTTTTCAGTAGGGACTCCACAACATATTACAAAGATCTCATTTAACTGTTCTTTTCATAAACATGCAAATAAGAATGTCAGCTGACACTTTGTGGTCCTCTCAGTGTTCAACTTCCCAAACATTTTAATGTGATTCATCCACCCCATCCACTGCTACAATATTATGTTGGCTCAGGAGAAAAAAAGTCTTTAAGTTTGAGTCCGTCAGATGTTTTTTAAATCCACAACTTAGCAATACACGAAGGGCTAGCTAAAGCTTTTTGTTATTGTTCAATTAGGACAATGAACAGAATTACAGAATATATACCCCTGTCAAACAGCCAACTGCGGACAGCAGAGATGAGCAGTCATTCCTGTCATACTACAACAACCCAGTGAACTATAACGTGCCTATAAGTGCGTCACCTATAGTGCTACGTGCAGTGCTATATTACCAGACCACCTTGAACTGTTAAAAATGTTTCGTTGCCTTTCAATAGGCCATTCAGATTTTAACTAACACACTTCCTTATATATATAATTTAACAGTGCTCAAGTCATTTTCAAAAGACATATTTAGACATGTTCAAAGCAACATCCATTTCTGCATTTTGTAAAGTTGCCGTTCTAAATTGTATAATGGCTTAGTGTCATTTTTTTTACTTTTACCCAGATATGAACTGTGTGATGGCAGGGGCCTAGAACAGAGAAGGTAAAAGAAAATGTGTATGAAGGCTTCAATTTATTTTGGTTTTCTCTGGATTTCAGTCCACTGCAGGTTTAAGGTTTTATTCGGTCCATAGTGTTAGTAAGCCACAGGTATGAATGGACCTGTTGAGCCAACATATCCCCACTTTAGTTGTCTGTTTCTATTTGTTCTGCATCATTTTTTAAACTTTTGCTGTCAGTGACAGTTCAATACTGTCACCCAGATTATATAAAACACACAGAGTACTAATGAAGGAAAAGATACATCCATGACTGCCACCATGCTCCTGCAAGACTCAATGCTGAAACCATCTGTCTTCAGATCCTGATCTAAAACATAACAAAAAAAATATATTAGTAAAAAAGAGAAAGAAAGAAAAGAGACCCTAAAACGTATATGTATTCTGAAGAATTGAATCATAAACATAATGAAAATAAGTATGACAAATGCAGACACATCTTACGCTTTGCAATGATTCTGTTCAGGATGTTCATCAGCTCGTTTGGGCTCACTTCCATATCCTACATGACAAATATGGAATATCATTAAAAAACATGAAGAAACCTGCAGAGACACAGCTGTATGGTTTAGCTAAATGATCAAAACAACATCCATATTACTGCTGGGCCATGCACCTGATGTATAGGTTTGATTTTATTTATTTTAATGAGATGAGTTTTTCAAAAGAAGCATAACATGGCATACTCTTTTAACCACTGGGAAGGGCTCTGGGGCTACATTCAGCAACAGTATAACAGATGAAACAACCCACGACTGTTTAACAGTTAACAGGTATTGTGGAGCTCAAGCAGCTCCTCCACAATGACAGACGGGTTTATTGTGAACACAGTCAGGCTTTTTTTTTTTTTTTTTTGCCTTAGCTGGCCCAGCAAAACCTAAAACTCCAGCTGGGGATTGAATTTAATTAAATTTAAAGCCGTCTCTTCAAATACAAAGTCTTGGATAATCTCGCCCCATCATATCTTAAAGAGGTTGTAGTACCATACTGTCCCAACAGAGCACTTCACTCTCAGACTACTTGTGGTTCCTAGAGTTTAAAAGTAAAATGGGAGGGAGAGCCTTCAGCTTTAAGGCCTGCAGTGCCAGCTGCCCATTAGAGCGCTGCAACTTAAAAATGTTTAAATGTATCCAGTTTAATTAGCCTATTGGATAGTGACCTAAAGAGTTATCTTTTTTAGCTTTATTATGTCAGTACATCAAAGTGAAATTATTTTTTCTAATTAAACCAGTATTCTTGGTGTGTGTTCTTAGCAGCAGATTAGAGTCACATATAAAAACATTGATATATTTTTCTGCATCACAGTAATATATTTACATTCCTGTGGCAATAAAATGCACCATGGGCCAGGTTATGTGTTTGGCATGAGTTACTACGGCGAATTATCCAGATAACAAGAGAGCCACTTTTGGGACACAGAAAACTCTTTAAGCTCAACTCAGTTTGCGAAGCCATAAACTTAGCTTCATAGTACACCCGTCAGAAGAGAAAAAGGTAATTATTCAGTCAATGAAAAATAAATAAAACAGGTGTGAAAAAATGCGATAGTCTAAGTTCAAACTGAGTTTTTTAAGCTGCATTTGACAGTTCTGCTGGACACATTAACATTAATGTCAACAAAAAGCAAACAGGGAATCCCAGAAGTTAGAAAAACCAAACCAAAACACCATAATACAATCTTTTGGCCATACCTCTTAGCACTAAATTACAATTGTATGTTTTCACATTAAAAATGAAACAGATTACTGCAAAAAAAAAAAAAAAAAAAGCAACAGATTTAAAGAGTAGAGGTGGGGATCACCATACATCCCACGATACGATATTATCACAATACTTAATGCACGATACGATATTATTGCAATTTTTTTTAAATATTTTGCGATATTCAGATTCTGTACATAAAGGTAAACTTTATCAATATTCATTTTATCTAGTATCAGAGTCTCACACTCAGTCTTTCTCTCATTTCAGTTTTATTTTTGACAAACTGAACGGTTTGTATTACAGTCTAGTCCAACTTAACTGAATCTGGTACAATTATAGCTATTCTGAACTATGCAGTTTATGAAAACTATGCAGCCCCTTCAGCAACTGAAGAATTTGAAAGTAAATTAAAACAAAATATAATTTTACATTAAATAAAAAAAGTTTTAAACTTAATTAAAATAAAACATGTCTTAAATTAAAATAAGTAAACTGTCATGTTAATTGCTGCCAAAAAACAAGTTAAACACATTTGGACAGTAAAGGAATGTCAGGATTCTTGCTCAGAAAAAGGAGCTGAAGTCAGAGCATGTTCCAGTCCACAAAAACTTTTTTTGTAACAAAATATCGATTTCTGCTGTCCCTGTATCGATACATTATTAGCAAACAAAATATCACGATACTACACAGTATCGATTTCTTTCCCCACCCCTATTAAAGAGAAGCATAACTAGGCATTGCACTTACATCTCCAGCAATCTGTTGGAAAACTCTGCGGAACTGCTTTTCTTCTTCACTCTCATTTTGTGCTGCATACGTAACTGGCATGCGTGGTGGAGGCTGTGGGACAGATGCCCAAGAAAATATTAGAAATGCTATCACCAATCACCAATCTAGAAATTAGAAGTGATGGGCAGTGATGAAACGATGTAAACTCACGGGTTGAGAAGGCACAAACTGGTTTGGGTCGATGTTGCTACAAAGGCAGGAGCAGAGATCAAAAGCAGATGTTAGACCAACAGACTGACCAAATTTTTGCCTACCTGGTACTTTGTTCAGAATCTTACCCGGCAGCATCAATGATGCCTCCAATAATCGCTTTGACAAAATTCATCTTCTGTCAACTGTGAATGCAAAATGCAAATATTTATTTGTTTTTTCTTGAATAAATATATAAACACACAGTAAAATGAATGACACCCTTCACAAACACTGAATCACACGTATCGCACTCTTGATCAGTGGTTATGAGAATTTGCATAATTATGATGAAGGAACTGACCTCCCAGCCCATTGTTCCTTCAGTGGGCTGGTTTCAGTCATTATGCAAATGTACTGTTTATAAGATTGGGGAAACCTGCAGTCAGCTGAGACTGAAAAAGTCATTTGGATGAGTGAGGAAACGTTTCTCCCACTGAAAATGCCCCGTCCAGATGAACAGAGTCAACTTTTGGAGATTGAGCATGCATCTTTCCTATCCTATCCTTCTCTCACCCCAACCGGTTGCAGCAGATGGCCCCCCCTCCCTGAGCCTGGTTCTGCTGGAGGTTTCTTCCTGTTAAAAGGGAGTTTTTCCTTCCCACTGTTGCCAAAGTGCTTGCTCATAGGGGGTCATATGATTGTTGGGTTTTTCTCTGTATCTATGAAGCGCCTTGAGGCGACTTTTGTTGTGATTTGGCGCTATATAAATAAAATTGAATTGAATTGAATCGAATCAAGACGCACAAACACTGTAGTTTTTAAACACATTTTTTGTTTTCTTCATAGACTCATTAATTAACGACACACCCAAAAGACCCTGTTAAAATGTTTCCTGATATGGAAGAAAATCCATGACGCACCCAGACTGAAACGGGATGAGATTTGAAAAGTTATCTTTGTCCTTCGCAAATCGATAATGACATCTCTGAACATATATGAGGGGTATAGTCAGTAAAACGTGCCCCTCTAAACAGCACTGCTAGATTGTGTGGTTAGGTAACGACGCAAACTGAATATATATCCGCATGCTATGTAGCGTAATGCTTCAAAACTAGCATTGTTTCAGGTCGGCTTGTTATTCGCCCTGCAGCTGCTCAGTGGTGTTAAAATACCGTGTAAAAACTAAAAACTCGTAACGTCGCAGCACGCACTTAAACTAACGATATACTGGAAAGCAGCGGATTTACACTTGCTATCTTAGCGCTGAGCTAATTCAGCTACACGAGTAAACATAGCCGTCATATTCAGGAAAACTTGACACTTAACTAAACCCGAACTGTTTTCATTTGTTCTATGAAATCGCTACGTTTAATGTATATTTACCTGTAACGCAGCAAGCTTTGTAAAGTTGACCGCAGGATATTTGGGGAGGCTTGCGTGACTTCCACTAACTCAGCTGGTAGGAGGAGCTCTTCAACACGCCCCAACTGACGACCACACGTCGGAGGAAGGAGGAGGGCTGGTGGTTTATTTCCGCCTGTGCTCCGGGCTCTTTACCAAATTCAGTATGATGAAATACAAATGATTTCTGTCTTTATACTACTCGGTGATACTAACAGCGTTTTATGACGTACCTTCAAATCGTTGTCTTGTGTTTGTTATCAGACACGCATAATGTCATAATGAAAATACCACTTCCCTTGTATTAGCTACTTAACGATTTGTATTTACAAAGAAACACATTTTCCATAAATTAGCTCTGTTTGTATACTCTTGTTGATGGACTTTAGATCTCAGTCAAAAATAATTCAAGACACTGAGCATCAACGCAAAGACAGAAACTATGATACATTAATGCCAGGATTTTTTTTCCCTGCAAAGCCCTAACTGTAAAATCACATGATCAACATTGCCGCTTCTCATTTGTGAAGTGGGTGGGGCAGGAATCGAAAAAGAAGGTTTACCTTGAAAAGGCGGAAGGAGTATTTTTTTTTTACAAGGTCTAAATACTTCCAACAGATTGTTGTAATTATTGTTGTATGTGGTTCCCAAACTGCAGTTTGGAGGACTGGTATTTGTGACCTTCTAAACCCATACACCCAGAGCTCCTGCTCATGAAACTGGAACACTTACTTGGTTGTAGTGGTTGCTAATGTAGTAATCCACTTCCCATTCTGAGTCATGACATGGCACATATAGTACACCTAAAAAAGGCGTGTACTGTGAAAACACAGTGATAGAAGCAGCCATGTCATGCTCACCTACTTTAACAGGTAAGGGAACTGGTGAGGCAGTGAGGAAAGGCAGCTTTTGAGGTCTGGGCCCTTGTAATTGTATTCTTTTAAAAACAAAACAGTAAAACTTGGCACAAATAATTATCTGACAATCTGGATGGCATTTACTTTGAAAAGACTACGGGATTTCTACAAGGTTATGGCTGGACCTACAGTGCCCCTCACTGGATTGTGTTTGGGGGGAATGTTGACCCATGACTCAGAATTGATAAATGGTTGGTTTAGGCACCAGGACTGAATCAGATATACAGTAGGGTTAGGGCCATTGAGTAAGTTTTTTTCTTTGTGCTGCTTTCATTTCAAGTGAAGAGATAATTCTGTATTTTGTTATTTTTGTTTTATTTCAAACCAGCTATGGCAAGTAGAGAGACTCTAAATCTTAAATCTATGACTGGAAAAGCGAGCGAGCTGGTTGATATGATGGACAAAACAAAGGTAGATCTATTGTGTGTGCAGAACACTGGGTGAAAGGGAAGCAAGGCCATATAGGAGCTAGATTCAAAATGATCTGCCATGGTGTACATTGGAAGGAAAATGGAGTTGGGAAATAATGAAGAAAGAGTATGGGAATAGTATTGTGGAGGTCGGGAGATAGATAGGATGGAAATGGTTGCGGTGAACAGATAAGTATTACATAAATTATGCAAACACATATTAGACAATCGTAGTAAATACAAAATGCAGGTTTTTTTCATTGATCTGAAACATTTAATCGGAAAAGGCAAAGGGAATGATTAAATGGTGGAAGTTGAAGAAAGAATGAGTTCTAGGAGGAGATGCCAAAGGCAACCTGTTAATTGTGAGTGCACAGCACTTAGTACTTAAAAAATACTTAAAGCTTGATTTTTCTGAGTGAGCAATAGTAACAATACTATAATTAGTTAAACTGATATAAACTTTTCAAGTGAAATTAAAATACATAATTTGTGGTAACAAACTATTTTTAATTTAGTTTGATAGAAATTAAATGCAATTTATTCAGCACATAATTTTTTTAATGCAATAACAGATTAATTTATCAATATGAACAAAGTCTGATTAAAACTCATTTAAAACGCTAATTTAACTACGTTCCAACTTTTCAAATCCAAAACAGTATATCCAACACGTGATCCTGGACAGTTCTGCAGAATGATAAACAAATATACTGACACTATTGTAGTTGAAGTTATTTAAGAATTATTATTTATTGTCAAACCTAAATTTATATTTGCTTGTTATGCAATTTAGAACTTTAATAACCTTACAATAAAACAGTAACAGTAAATAACAGTCTCAGATTTAATATTCATTTGAAAAGTTTAACTTCTCCTTAAACTTTGTAAGACTAGTTATATTACTGAAAAAGAAACATGAAATGTATTTATTGTTCAGTCTCAAGTGCATAAATCAATTTTCAATTCTCATTTTTTTAAAGTATGAAGCAGGGGCGATTTTAGCCCATTTTGGGGGGTGCTTCAGCACCCCCAAAACGAATCAAAGCACCCCCAAAGATTTCTTACTTTTTTGACAATATGTGCTGTTTGTGTGACACACTACTAAAAATATAAAAAGCATACAGTACTTGGTTGAGACGTAACACTTTAACAACAAAAGTATAGATAACCTCCCCCCCTCCCAAAGTGGTTTGTTCCAGCTCGTCTCTCCCCTGCTCTGGCTCTAGCGCCGTTGCTGCCAGAGCGATGGTGGCTGACACACAGCGGAGCGGAGGGGTAAGTGCCTGGCTTAAAACAGGACATATTAGCTGCATTTAACTTTCAGTTACTCTTTATGTAGTTAGGTAGGAGTCAGACCATGTTTCTTTTTAGCTGAAAAACATTACACCAGGTAACCTGCTGTGTTGAAAACGTGTTTTCCGACGATGTTTGCTACTCTACAATCCGTCCTGCTCTGTAGTAAAATCAGCAATATTTGACCGTCCTGTTGCTCCCATTGAAATGTATACAGCCTATTTAAAATCTAAAACTTATAATTGTCCGTAGCCTAGTGCTGGTACCACTGTCCTGTTTTAAATGGATACTAACTAGCTAACTGACTGGATGCCCATTAACCTTATAACTCCTGTTGTGTGTGTGTGGTAATTAAAGTTCTCTGGAGTTGGTAGTACGAGCGGTTGACTCAGGAGGAAGGTCACAAATCATAGTCAAACTTGTACTCATGTGCAAGGTAGAGAGACAGCCAGGTTCATAAAGGATATAAGGAAGTTTTTTCAAAAAAAAGGAGCCACATTCAGGTAAAAGTGTAAAATCAAATGATCCGTTAATCAATATTTATATATTTTATTAGATGTTTGTGTGGTTTGGTTATTTGCCTTTTGGTTGAAAGTACACTGAGAGAAGACTTTTTGTTAGTGATCTTAATAGTATTTTTTTATATTAATTTAATTTTTCATCTAATTGAATACAATGTATTTGTGTGTGATTGTCAGTCCGAAGAGGGAGAGAGGAAAGAGGGAACGTGAGGAGAAAGTACAAGATCAGGAAGAACCAGGTAAGAAAACAGACAGGGAACAGTGACAGGCACAACAGAAACTGTTAAATGCGATCGTGGCTCGAGAATTGGGAGTTCGCCTTGTAATCGGAAGGTTGCCGGTTCGAGCCCTGGCTCGGACAGTCTCGGTCGTTGTGTCCTTGGGCAAGACATTTCACCTACCGCCTAATGGTGTTGGCCAGCAGGGCCGATGGCGCGATATGGCAGCCTCGCTTCTGTCAATCTGCCCCAGGGCAGCTGTGGCTACAACTGTAGCTTGCTTCCACCAGTGTGTGAATGTGTGTGTGGATGACTGGGTGTGTAAAGCGCTTTGGGGTCCCTAGAGGGGACTAGTAAAAGCGTTATACAAATACAGGCCATTTACCATTAAACTGACAAAGAGAAAAAACCTGATTTTACTCACACAATCAGGAAGTTGTGTTCTCCCTATATTAAAGCTGCTATACAGAATCTGCAAAACAAACTGAGTTGAAACATTTTTGACCCTCTTTAACAACATTCCAACATAACATTATCATTGATTGGGGAGATTAAAATTAATGATATATTTTTATGTGGTTCAGCCACAACTCTACTAAAACCTCAGCCAGTAATAGGTAGGCCAACTTTTGGACCGTCCAGTTGTCTGTATGACTGCCACAGTACGTGCACCACATTTGCACACTATCAGAAAGTCCCAAACAGCCCTGGTGGAGTGAGGAGCTGTAAAGAGAAGCAGATGCTCTGTTTATATTCTAAAAATGTTTTAAGCTTGTTTCAAAGATTCTGTACAGCAGCTTTAAATGTTTTCCAAAAGCACACATACACTTATCAGTGTTTCTCAAACTTTTTACAGTGTGTACCACCTGATAAAAAATGTTAAGCTCTCCTAAGTACCACTATGAAAGCATGAAACTCATAAATCTTACAACACAAAATTAGTATCTGCAGTAAAGATTTTTTCATGCATTGTATACATTCTACCACAGGCAAAGTTGCCTCCATTTTTATATTCTTTTTTAAATATTTTGTAATAATTTATTTGTAATAATTTATTCTGTTTCCGGAGTGTTTTTTATGTATCTGTATTATATTATACATACACATTAAAAGTGAATCTCTGTCCAAAAAAATGCACTCAGTTTACTTTTTACTCACTGTGAGCATCATTCATTATTCTCCTGCAGTAATTAAGGTTAGGATATGTTTTTTTTTTATTCCAATCCATTCTTCTTTAGCAACATTTAAATAACCTTGATCAGATTTGATGGTTTTGTTACAGACTTTTCAAAAAAGTGTTTTGCTTTTCTTTCACAAATGTGGGATTAAATTGTTAAAATGTACAAAACAGTGAAGTCATGTTTTGAGACGAGGACCCAGGCACAGAGAGACTTGATGAATTTAAGAATCTTAATGATTTAATAAAGAAATTTGCAGACTTGCACAGAGATGGTAAAATTATGATGACTGATAAAGGAGACGAAGACAACAGACGATGAGGACAGGGAGGATGCAGGGACCGAAAGAGACAGGGAAGAAGTCTCATTGTGATGAGTAAAGTGTATCTTAGCTGGCTGGGCAGCTCTCTGGGTGCTCAGCACCCCCAAAGCTCTGATCCTAGAATCGCCCCTGGTATGAAGCACAAAAACAAACAATAATTTTTCCTTGCATTCAATCACAGAACATGAAGCTTGGTTGGAGGGTTTTGCTTCCTGATCCAAGCATTGCTGCCTGAATGAACCAGATTGAATGAAATGAAAGCATTGTTTTAAATGGACTGTTCATAGTGTTAATGGAGCACTTCGATCTCAGACTGTGGGCTTACCTGTGGTTCCTCGGATATTTAAAAGTAGAATGGGAGGCAGAGCCTTCAGCTTCCAGAGCTTGGACTCGGGTGACAGAGACAGACACCTTTTCTACTTTTAAGATTATGCTTAAGACTTTCCTTTTTGACAAAAATTACAGTTAGGGCTGGTCAGGTGACCCTGAATCCACCCTTATTAAGCTGCAATAGACTTGGGCTACTTCCGATACACTCAGCATTTCTCCTTCTCTCACCCCTTTTCACTCACTATGTGTTTATAAACCACTCTGTATTTAATTCTTAATCTCTATTTCTCATCCACAGCATGTCTTTTGTATGTCTTCCTCCCTGAGCCTGGTTCTGCCGGAAGTTTGTTCCTGTTAAAAGGGAGCTTTTCCTTCTCACTGTTGCCAAAGTGCTTGCTCATAGGTGGTTTTCAGATTATTGGAGTTTCTGTGTATTATTGTAGGGTCTTCACCTTACAATATCAAGCACCTTGAGGCAACTGATATTGTGATTTTGGGCTATATAAAAAATGTGGAGGAGTAGAAGCTCTAGTCTAAGTCCCTTCCGGATGGGTGAGCTCCTCACCCCATCTCTATGGGAGACGTCAGCCTCATTTTCACTTCTTATATCTGTGATCTCATTCTTCAAATCTTGTTTGAGTTTGAGAGATCGACCAAAGAAGAATGAGCTGAGATTGTCAGGACATATGTGTGAGATTTGTTGAAAATAACAACCAACGACAGGCTGATATCCAGCAAAGGGATACACAATTGACTTTTAGCATAAGGCGATCATAATTTTGAACCTTGTAGTTTTTGGTTTTTCTGAAAATATTTGTTTTTGTGTGCAAATTAAAATATGTACTTTAAAAATTTCAGTTGTCATAGGTGGCTGATATTTCTGTTCATTGTAAATGAGCAGGTCAAAAAGGAACAGGCATGATGTGGGTGTGTTTTGGGACACTGGAAACATCTTTTCTTTAACCTCCTAGGACCTGGCATCCACATATGTGGACATCACATTTTGGGTTATTTAGACCAAAACACTCAATTTTGCTCTACAAGGGCCTGATATCCACTTACGAGGACATTATATTGCTACTGTTCTATCGAATTTTTAGACAAATATGTGGCTCTTATTTTTCTTAGAAGCAAAAATTAGGTGGAAAAAAAATCTGGTAATTCTGTGTTTTTACATTCATCAGGTTACAATCAGCCCAAATATCAAAGAGAAATTAAAAATGCATGCCGTGGAAGAGTTCAGGTCTTTGGAGGTTAAAGACACTTTCAAAAAAGTTATAATATTGAATTAGATGGGTGTCAGTATTAGATATTGTACTATTCAGATTCAGATCAATGTAACATAAATCAGATGATCTGACTTTTATTCATAGCTGTATTTTGAACAACATTTGAATCTTGATGTGCCGACCCAAAAGCTTTTTGCACCAGTCCCTCTCTCATTCATAATCAGTGATCACTCCTAGTGGCAGTTACAGCAACTACACTGGATAAAATCAGAAATTACCTTCACAGAATTACAGTCAGCACAATATCAATAAGCATGTTTGCCTTCTCATTTGCCCTAATGTGCTCAAATATTTACAAATGCTAATCGGGTTGTTGTGACAGATATCACATATTGCTTTGACAACTGCCATTCAAGAACTGTGCCTAACAATATAGAAAAAGTGTAGCAATTATTTTAAAATTGAGATGAAATGCATAATGATGAGCTGCTTGAACCATGTTCAAGGACAAACACAAATTCAATTTCAATTCAATTCAATTCAATTTTATTTATATAGCACCAAATCACAACAAATGTCGCCTCAAGGCGCTTCATAGATACAGAGAAAAGCCCAACAATCATATGACCCCCTATGAGCAGCACTTTGGCGACAGTGGGAAGGAAAAACTCCCTTTTAACAGGAAGAAACCTCCGGCAGAACCAGGCTCAGGGAGGGGCGGGGCCATCTGCTGCGACCGGTTGGGGTGAGAGAAGGAAGACAGGATAAAAGACATGCTGTGGAAGAGAGACAGAGATTAATAACAGATATGATTCAATACAGAGAGGTCTGTTAACACATAGTGAGTGAGAAAGGTGACTGGAAAGGAAAAACTCAATGCATCATGGGAATCCCCCGGCAGCCTACATCTATTGCAGCATAACTAAGGGAGGATTCAGGGTCACCTGGTCCAGCCCTAACTATATGCTTTAGCAAAAAGGAAAGTTTTAAGCCTAATCTTAAAAGTAGAGATAGTGTCTGTCTCCCGAATCCAAACTGGAAGCTGGTTCCACAGAAGAGGGGCCTGAAAACTGAAGGCTCCCCCTCCCATTCTACTTTTAAATACTCTAGGAACAACAAGTAGGCCTGCAGAGCGGGAGCGAAGTGCTCTAATAGGGTGATATGGTACTACAAGGTCATTAAGATAAGATGGGGCCTGATTATTTAAGACCTTGTATGTGAGGAGCAGGATTTTGAATTCAATTCTGGATTTAACAGGAAGCCAATGAAGGGAAGCCAAAACAGGAGAAATATGCTCTCTCTTTCTAGTCCCTGTCAGTACTCTTGCTGCAGCATTTTGGATTAACTGAAGGCTTTTCAGTGAGTTTTTTGGACAACTATTGTCTAATTATAGTAACAGGACTGTATAGCCTATAGCCATTTCTTCATGTTCACGATTAAAATACCGCAAGATTTTTAGTTTCACAAGACGTAGCCTCTCCCATTATATTCTAATCTATTATCATTTAATTCTATCTATATTATTATCCATTATAATATTATGTAATAATTAACTAAATGTAGTATTTCTTGGGCAAACTAACTGTTAGTCAATTAATTGTGGATGTCAATTGCTATAGTGACTTATACCACCAGATAACAACAAACTGATATTCTTTAGTATATGTATGACAAGTCTAGGTAATGATATTTGTCAGAACTGAAGGTATTAAGCCAATCAAAGGCTTCTGTTGTCATCTATTATTTCCTGTTATTCATGGTGTGCTATTTCTCTCCTGTGCCTTTTGTTTTGTGGCGAATCAACATGTGCATCTGTCCATGAACATGAACAGGCCTTCATGGTCATGTACAGTTAACTGTTGGGCTTAAAAACTACTCAGACTGTTATTGCTTAGGTTACATTATCCTATTCCGTATTCATAAGATTCATGTTGGTGCATCTTTAAGCATTCACATTTGGTCATTTAATAGACAAAGAATTAATAAGCAATGTTTAATGATTAAGCTCTGCAGTGCACTTAATGGTGTATAGATGGATAGAAGGACAAACAGATAGATATTCCTTGCCATAAATCCTTTCACTTCACTTTGTTATATGTATAAATAAATGATTTTATAGAAATTTATGACAGTTTCAAAGAGGAACTGGAGCACTGTTTAAAGCTCTTAACAATTCCTCTGAAGATTTGCCAATGGACTTCAGGCGTGTTTGAAAATGGCAGCACAACACATTGAATCATTAAACAGAGCTTAATGATAGAGGAGAGAAAACTGTGTCTTCGTTTATTTTAACAAAATCCTATTCTCTGATAATTGGATTGTATAAGCAGTGATTACTCTTTACTCGTAATAAATTATACCTTTTTTTGTTGTTGTCTGGGAACAACTGTGTATAACTTCTACAAGCAATCATAGCTACAGCTGCCAAGTTAGAAGCTGCTATTCCTCCACTGGCCTGGAGATGCTGACCATGAAGCAAAATACGCCTGGTACTTATATAAATTACTTATGGAAAGGTTAAACATAAATAATTTGAATAAGGGTACAAAGATCAAAGATCGTCACTGGCTTTAATTAGGCGTTTCCTGTCACGGCTGTACACAGGCCAAGCTGGAGGACAGCAGAACAGCATCCGCCTTAGGTTCAATTAGCTCCACATGGGATACCAGTTTGTGTTTATCTACCACCTGCAAAGTAGCAACCCGTCACATTATGACTGTGGAATATGACAGTGTGTGTGTGTGTGTGCCTGTAAATGCAGAATAAAACCACTAAGTGGAGTCAAAGAGCATTTGAATGAGGTTGAATGACAGCGAACACACAACTGTATTTTTGCATCCAGGTACGAGCCATTTACCCAAATGTAGCTCAGCCATTAATCATCGAAATACGGACACTTTTTCATGGCTGAGATCACAGTTTTCTTTCATTATTGTTTATCTCTCCGTTTGCATTGCTACTTATCAACTAGGCTGGTGAAGCTTTGTATAAAGTATAGAGCTTTGGGGCATAATTACCTTTTTATAGCTACAAGGTTTGTGATGGATTTCTTGAAATGAAATAAGAAAAAACAACCAGCTTTCCTGGTACAATGCTAACGCTACTTCTTTACTTCCTGATTTAATACGTCTTTGTAATTGCCACATTTTATGTTTCCTTCATTGTTAAATGAAAGAACTGTGGACAAAGAAAACATTTTAATGTATTTTTCATGCATTTATCCTAGATCAGTGTTACAGCTCCATGACATGTTGACACTGCGTCTTTACTTCAAGAAACCGAGTTTGTCTCTGAGCTGCTGTGTTTTTATCATGGCTACATCTCCTCTTAATCCCTCGTGCCCAGCGCTATCATGGTTGCCTTGACAGTGGAGACAGTTCACTCACGTTCTCTGCAGCTACTTTGTCTCAGCTCTACTATCCTCTATTCCCACAGCACAAAGACACAGCAACGTGTCCATGAAAAAGTGTTTCAGAAGTGTTAATAACGGCTGCTACCAGCAGTAACATACAATATCCCTCCTGTTTGTGTTCCTCACAAACTCATGTAGTACAAAAATGATTTGTTAGTATCGATGATGTCATTATTATTATTTTTTTCTTCCTGAAATCAACTCTGTAATTCTTTCTCTTTCTGGAATATCATCTGTAAGCTTGACTATGACACCTGCTGTTTACTATAGTTCAATAAAATGAATAGAGCGCCGTCACATATTGCATCAGTAACACCTGCCTGCATATTGTGAATATACTTTTAATGCTGCAAACAACACATCCCATATGTCAGTAGTTGTCTATGGAGTGTATGCAAGAGTACAAAGCATACACATTTCCAGGACTTTCTGATTGCGTGACCTTCAGCATATATGCTCTTTAACTTTCTATTTACGATGTGATAATATCTGATATTTAGTGCAGGAACAGTGTTATGTATCCTTCAGATCCCACTCCAGCTAAAATTACTCCATCCATGAAATAGAGGTATCCATGGTTACTTCAGGAGCCATGTTATAGGGTGCTGAGTGTATCTCTGCACAGTTTCCACCTTTTTCTCTCTCATTCATCATTTGAAAGAAATCATTGTGCCACCTCAAGGTTTCTGACAGCTACAATTTGGTTTTGCAAATGGGATTTGCAGTGACTAATCTCAATAATATTGATGAAGATAAACTGACTATTAAATGTCTCTGAATTATGAATGCGAGGCATATTACATCTGCAGTTAACCTGCTTGACTCTAAGGGAGGGAAACGCATAGCTTGTGTAGTTCGGTGCTACACAGGCTGCAGGATGAAATATTGTATGGGAGCATCCCCAGTACGACATATTTGCAGTCTTCAGAACAACCTGTTACCTTGACAACGCAATTTTATCATTCAAGCCCATTGCTACCTTCTCTTACAGCAGGAATCAAATGTGCCTTAAACGTATAGTGCTGCAGGGTTTTACACCTCAATTCAAGGTAGAAATGAAAAATTAAATGGGTTAAGATGTGCAGAATTATGATTTCACTCCATCACTGCACCGTGTGCAATATCAGATTTGCCATTTCTTAAATTTACAGGATTTGAAAGATGGTTTATTCTATAGGGCTTAACAGAAAGCAGGTAAGGCAGACCGCAGAAGGTAAGGTTATAAGGACTTGAAATGATTTCGTTGTCCAAGAAATACCACATGAAATATTTTAAGCTTTTGGGGTATGTGCTATACGTGGCACTATGATAACTACAGGGGGATTGGACAGATGAGTTCATCAGTTCAAAGTGGCAACATGCAATTTCCCAAAATACAAGTGACCTCATGATGTTTAGCATTTCACCTGACTTATTCATGCAGTTATATGCGTAACTGTCAGGTCATGTTCGCAAGTCAGTAATTCTGATAATTCTTATGTGAGCTTTTCACGAGGAGAGCCCATCTGCTGTCGTTTCTTTTTCACAGCATTCAGGAAGATTTCCCAAAGGCATCTAAATCAAATTAGCAATAAACATTTATCATTTTTATCATATGAGAAAAGAGATAAAATGCACATTTTTAGCAGGACTGGATTTATATGACTATTGGTTGATATGACAGATATACAATCTTACCAGTTTTAGGAAAATGAATTACTTACGAGTGCATTTTTTAACCTATCGCTGCACAAACTGATGTGAGGTGATTGACTTTCAATAGCTGATGAAAAGGCATGCTTGAAGATTGCTTATTATTTATTTATGGCGTTTGAAATTCCTGAAAATAACTGAAGAACATATAATGCAAGTAGCTGCAGTGCTGTGCAAAATATGGAGCCATCCCTTGTTTCTTTATATTTTGCTTCCAGACTTAAAATTGTTCGCTGGGCTTTTTAAAGGTCTTTCAAAGTTTCCTTTGGACACTGGCTGCTCTTTCACTCATTTTGAGTTGAGTTTTTATACCAGACGATTTTCAGAGGAAGGTTTTTTGTTTGTTTGTTTTTAAACAATGGCCTATGAATTATTCAAGCATGAAGCTAACTCACATAACTGAGATAACTAGCTGAAAAATATGTCTAATGTGTTTTTAAATAACTTAAGGAAACTGGGAGGGTAGAGGGAAAAAGAAGAAGTGGCAAGCCTAATAAAAATGACAGTATCTATATGGACAGTATCTGACAGTCATGTCCTTAAGCTGGTCTTTCAATTTACTGAAGCCTCAGGGTGGCTACCAAGGAGGCATTTTAATAAAGACGATAGAACTACACAGTAAATCAGTGGCAACAGTTAAAATGGAGTGATGAATCAAAATCTGAGCTTCCTGGTTCAACTTCTCAATATGTATGGAGGAGTTCAGGAGGAGAGAGGCGCAACAATCTGTAAAACACAGTGGAGCTTATCGTGGTTTGGGGCTGCATTTAAACCAGTGCTGTTGGGAAGCTTGTCAAAGTTGGTGTGATTATGATGCAACATCATCTAGAAAGCACTTGATTGGCAACAGTTTAAGTTTTCAGTGTGACAATTCCAAACACACTGACAGTAGTAAAAGTATACGTAGGCAGGTGAACACAGAATGGAACACAAACATGGCCTCCACAGAGCCTGGACCTCCACGCTTTTAAAGCACTTGTAACTGTATAAACTCTGTTAGCACCTTATATACTGTATTTCTATGTACAGTATTTTTGCACCTATTTTCCATTTTCCTAATAAAATATAAAGAAACAAGGGCTAGATCAGGACTTTTGCACAGTACCCTACATCAGCGGTCCCCAACCCCCGGGCCTCGGACCGGTACCGGTCCGTGAGTCGTTTGCCGCGAGAGTTGAGGCTCAGGTGTGAAATGTATGGTTTTCAGGGTTTTTATCGGTTTTCAGCGTTATTTTGTTATCGTTTTTATCGTTAACTCGGTTTTCCTGGGTCTTTTCACGTGTGTTATGAATAAATCTTCTTTTTTCGGTACCGGTACTAGTTTTATTTTGTTGTATTTATCCGCGACACCTTAAAGGCCGGTCCGTGAAAATAATGTCGGGCATAAACCGGTCCGTGGCGCAAAAAAGGTTGGGGACCGCTGCCCTACATGGTCTAGGGTTTGACTAATAATAGATTACTTTAGTTAAAAATAGTAAGGTGTAAACATAAACATTATACAGTGCTCAAAAAAAAATAAAAAGAACACTTGTTAATCAGAGTATAGCATCAAGTCAGTTCAACTTCTGGGATTATGATCCGGCTAGTTAAGTAGCAGAGTTAATCAGTTTCAGCTGCTTTGGTGTTAATTAAATTAGCAACGGGTGCACAAGAGGGAAACAATGAGACAACCCTAAAAATAATCATGGTTTTACAAGTGGAGGCCACTGACAATGTTTTCCTTCCTCATCTTTTTTGACTGTTTTGTCACTAGTTTGATAAGGCCAGTCCACTATTGAGCCAGTCTTGGTATAACTTTGTGCTTTTACTAGCATGAGGCAATACCTGGATTCTACAGAGGTTGCACAGGTTGTCCAACTTCTCCATGATCGCATATCATTGCCCCTTGCATGGAAGAGATTCCAGGAAACAGCCAGTTACTGTCGGAGAGCTGGACAAGGCCGTAGAAGGTCCTTAAGCTTTAGCAGGAATGGTAGTTGCTCCTTTGTGCAATGAGGACCTGACTTCCTCTTCCTAGAGGATGAAGTAATTGATAACAAATCACACAAATCAAGTGTGTGATCATGTATAAGTTGTATAGCTTTAATGTTTTATTTGGGAACAGAATGGTGTGTGTGTGTAAGTTTGGTGATGGAGTTTTTATTATGAATGAATGATGAATTTTTATGAATTATTATGTCTATTTTTTATGTTTAAGGACAACAGATGGAAATTAGCCCTTGGCTATAATCTGGTATGTTGACATTCATGTAATTTTTTTACATTCATGTAATTTTTTTACATTTATGTTCATTAACATGTACTGTCCTAAATAAATTAAATTAAATTAAACACTGGCCCCCAAAATCACCTGAACCAAATCCAATAGAACAGCGGTCCCCAACCCCCGGGCCACCGGTACCAGTCTGTGAGTCGTTTGGTACCGGGCCGCGAGAGCTGAGGCTCAGGTGTTAAATATATAGTTTTTAGGGTTTTTATCGGTTTTCAGCGTTATTTTGTTATCGTTTTTATCGTTAACTCGGTTTTCCTGGGTCTTTTCACGTGTGTTATGAATAAATCTTCTTTTTTTTCGGTACCGGTACTAGTTTTATTTTGTTGTATTTATCCGCGACACCTTAAAGGCCGGTCCGTGAAAATATTGTCGGGCATAAACTGGTCCGTGGCGCAAAAAAGGTTGGAGACCGCTGCAACAGAACACCTCTGGGACATTATGTTTTTGTCCATCCAACACCACCAGGTTGCACCAAGAACGTCCATGAGCTCAGTGATGCCTTTTCTCTAGGTCTAGGATGAGATCCCCCAGGAAACTATGCCGTCTCATTATGAGCATGCCCGGACGTTGTCAGGCATGCCTAAAAGCACTTGGGGGCCATAAAAACTACTGATACCATTTTGAGTTACTACAATAACATTTCAGTAAAATGGACTAGTCTGCCACATCATTTTTGTTCACTTTGATTTTCTGAGTATTTTGGAATTCAGTGCTCTGTAGGTAGGTTGATAATTTTCTTTTTTTTTTGGTCTTTTCTTTCCTAACAGATTACCCAGTCCATGTCAGTATATAGATACCCCACATGATTTTCTTTCCCATTGAGATCTGATATGTTTTTAAAGTGTTCATTTAATTTTGTTGAGCAGTGTAGCAGTGACAATGATGTCATTTATTAGTTTAAGACTGCATTTTTAAGATTTAGCATTTTATTTTGGCATTCATGCTAGTTCATCAAGCCAAAGTCGTTAAATTTTAATAAGAGGTTGACATGCTGAGTAATCAGCCAACAGTAGCAAACATTTTTAGAAAGCTGTACATGTTCATCAGATAAACAAACATACTAAACAGTCCTAGGTTACATGCTAATAAAATACTAGCATTGTACTCACCAAAACAGAATCACACCTTCTTGGAAAGGCTGCATCAACAGCAAGCTAGCGTTAGCCACATGGTACCTCTAAAAAAGGCAGCAACACCATAAACAAGGTGGAGAGCTCCAGTGAAAATTCACAAGCCTGTTGTTGTTTAATTTGTTAATGTCCAATAAGAAATTATAAAGTGTAGAAGCTAAACTTTTTCCAGCTACAGCATGACGTGAACTAGCTAAAAAAAAAAACATCTGAGAACTATTGTTAGCCCAGGTACTCTGTTCCAAACACCATTAGCTATCTAGCCAGACAGTTAGTAGCTGCTAATTAATTTTTATTTGGCAAATGATAATATAAAAACCACAGACATTATAAAACACTGGTGTAAATTCTGATTCTGAGAAATGAAGCCATTACAGAATCCATTGTTTTATCTGACGGCCACCAGATGGCAAAAACTGTGATTACAAAAAGATTTCTGGTCCTAAAGAAGTCTATGGGAAAATGACTTTCTGACCTGATCTTAATAAACATGTTCCTGATGGGTTTATTGCCCCAGGGTGCATTTTGTGTCACGCTAATTAAAAGTTTAAGTCTGTTGTGTAAATATTGGTCATGCTGCATTTTAAAAAGTGGGGTTACGTGTGGCACGTTCACTGTCTAACGGTTTGTGATCGACAAATCATTTGCCAAGTCAGAGTCACTTACATTCATGGATAGAGCCTGGTCAGAGCGTAATTACTGACTCACAAATACACAAAACAGTGGCAGTAGATTAAAATGCTTACAGCTTTACTACAGTTTATGTTTAGTGCCACTATCTTCGATTGTTAGCTTGCAGTTGCAGGAGCTGCTCCAATTTTCCAAGTGAAAAATCCAAGTTGAGGGGACATATTCAAATTACAGCTTATTCAGGAAAGCACCATCAGGATTGAGGACTTTAACAGTGCACCTGCCCTCCCTCACCAGTGATTACTGAGCACATTTTGATTAAAATTAGTAAAACTAGCGCAGGATGTCTATCTTCACACTGTGTCACGCTTACATTCACTTACCAAAGTGTTTTCACTGCAGTTATTTTTGTATAGTGTGTCATCCTGACAGGTCAGTGAGTATAGTTATTGATCAGGTCATCGTAGCATAAATTCACCCATTTTAATCAACCCAGTAGGGTAAAAGAAAAATACCAGGGTAAAAACTGTGGACTGGCCTCCACCTATAAAATCCCCCGTTTTGACTGTGATCACAGAAAAGTCAAACATTTCAATGTTTCCCTTCAATGCTTAACTAAATGAAATAAAATGTTTATATTTGTATGTGAGGTCTGATCAAAGTCACTCAATGCAAGGCAACACAACACGCCGAGCAACATAATGATGTAAATATAGTATCGACTGTCTAAAACTCTGTCTTCAGTAAATAAACCCAGCTATTAGATAAATCCATGGCGTGAAATTGATGCTGCTTTCCCCTCACATAACTAGTCCGATTCCTCGTGCGAGGACTGCGTCTACGTAAACATACTCGCCGTTCACGTTTAGCGCCTGCTCAGATTCGGCTCTTCAGAAATCGATCTATTCATAGAACGTGTTGGTTGCAATTATGTAAACACTCAACCTTTCACTCAAGTGAGACAGAGCAGAGGGACGGGGTGGAGAATAAAAGCAACGGAAGACAAGTGATGTTAAAATGAACATTTATAATGACTCTTTGTTGCCGTCGCAAAAATAATCTTTAAAAAACAATTCAATTATTAACACTGAAATGCTGACTTCACTGGTAGTCCACGAGTCATAAAACACAACTCACTGAATTTTCTTTTACAAACACAGTACTACAGTTACATTAAATAGTCATTACCGTTAAATCTATTAATGAATAATGTTCAAATTAACTAAATAATAAAATCAATGACACTTTTAAAATCCTCTCATTCCCTCACCATAGTAGCTGTTTTCTTTTTATTAACGGTGTATCATTTAGAAAATATACTGCTTCTGAGATGTTCCTTTAACAAAAGCAGAAAACAGACTGGCAGCATAACAATAATGGTACATGAGCTCAAACATTGTACAATTAGGGTGATGTTTTTCAAGGGGAGTGGAAATGGGACGGAACCATTCCAGTGATCTCACATTTAGAATGTAGGCTGGCTGCCTTTTGGCTCAGTATGGAATTATTTGGCACTCTTGCTGACAAACATTTGCCATAAAAAGCTTTCGCACTTTTTCTAAAATGGCACAAGAAGGCATTTTCCTTTCTGAATATATTTAAATGCTGTCCTAGAAAGCCCTTTAAGTAGGTAACACTGTGGACTTTCACAGATTCTCCGCGCTCGTCACAGATGAAAGACAGAACTGTCGTCGCTAATATCAAAGAGAACCCAATCAACAAAACATCACTTTGCTTAGGTTGGAATATTTGATCTTATGCTGTCAGTCCATTTTTTTTCTTCTGAGATGTAAAGAACAGAGGTTAAACAACATTAAAACCGAACCCCGGAAAGAAAATTTACAATGGCATGAAAATGTTTGCAAGGTACGGCATGCTTTACACTTAAGCAAGCAGTCAACCCCGCAGAGTAGTCCAAATAACTGGAAAATGAAAGAACAGTCTGGCAGAGTTTGACAGTTAAAGTGGCGTAAAATATCCAACACATATATGAGTTCTCGAGGATGGAAAAGGTCAACAAAGTTCATGGGAGGTTCAGAGGGTCAAACACAATAATGGCCTCATGTGTGGTTGGCAAAGAATCCTGTATTTTCCTCAGACGAAAGGGCTCAGAAATACCTAAAAACCATTTAAAGGGTGGACACGGTAGCAGGTGCTCCGTGTAATGAAACAAATTGTGATATTGTGTTGGCTGAGAGCGTGAGACTCAGGTAGAAGAGGTTTAAAGAGAGGAGCGACCAGCCTTAGCCAGTTTGTAACATTTAAAACCAGTCCTAGCCTTCTTTGTGAAAGGGCTCCGTGGGGCTGGATGGATGTCCCGAATACATTTGGACTGAAAACCAAAAACAAACATCACAGCTTTTGGAATGATACCGCAGCTCGGATAGCGCTCGGATGGGAAGCAGTCAATGCAACAACAGGGGATTTGCAACACAGAATGAGACAGAAACATCACTCGCGTAACTAGACCTTAACCGTTCGAACGTTTCCTCTGATTTTCATTACGTTGAGGTGGCAGAGGCAATCTTCGTGTTTGCTGGTGCCGATTAAGTCTCTCAGACCCGGCCTTTGTGTCAGCCGGACCTCGAGCTTGCATCCTTCAGTCCAGTGTTTCGATGCCAGTGTGCTGGATACGTTAAAACCGCTTTCAGATTTTGGAATTTCAAAGCAAAAGAGGGATAAAAAGGCATACAGATCCTTTGTGGTTTCACATTCTAGTGCCAAACAATGCACACAGTGATTGACACAGACCTCTGCTGAAGGAAATGTGAAGGAGAAGCCTTCGCGTGAGGAAACAGATGCTACTTTTCGATTTCGTCTGAGACTCCAGCCCTTTCCATCATTCATGAGACCCGACAGGATCAGGGAATAAATAAAGTCACATCATAGCAACAGCAAAGAATGGCAACCAAATCAAATCGACTAAACTGGTTTGCTTCATTTCACACCCAGTATGACCCACTGATCAGTAAAGTGCATTTATGCAACACCAAACAAACAAGATAATGTTGACAGCGAATCGGAAGTTGTGTTAAAACATATCTGATTCATGACTGTGGCCATGTTAGGCCTACCTGACTGTAGCTGAAATCTGTTATTGACATAGATATTCTCTACATGTATTTGACATTCCTGCCCTGAATTTACATTAAAGACCATTTGACAGAACGTAAAATAAAAGAAACAGGAAATGGTTACATTCATAGATTAGATCTGGGCTTTCAAGCTGTGACATAAAGAGATTATGGGACGTGAGGTTCAACCTGTTTGTAAAAGAAACGAATGCCTGATATCCTATAAACACAAGGAGCCAATGCACTGAGTAACATTTTCACGTTTGCTTGTTTCACATTTGTAATACTCCTCACTGCACCTAAAAATCTAACGATGCGTTCAAAGACGACTGACGAGGAATTTTGATCTCAGATGTGTATTCGTGTGTGTGGGGTTTTTTTTGTTTGTTTTTTCGGGCCAACATGACAATAATGAGCTCCCTCCCAACTCACAACATAAAATAAAAAAAAACAACTTTCTTTTTTTTTGTTTTCTAAACATGAGGCGAGTAAAACTGAAGTGCTTTACATTTGACTGCATGCAGCGTTATGTCTTTGAACGTTTGCGAGACACCTCGCAAACTTTTGTACGTTTTTTTTTTTTCCTCCATAATTTACTTTGATACCATGCAATAGAAGACGTGCAAAAAGATAACACCTAACTCCACAAACACATTTTTGATTGTTAATGGCTATGTTATGAATGCTTATAACATGTTATGCTTAGTCCATGCTGGCCTATAGAGACATTTGTGAGAAAACAGCAGTACTTAAGCCACAGGTCAAACAAACACACAAGGGATGCATGGAGTGTAAAACAACATGGATCCATAAAAATCACAATCTTTAACTCTTACTCTATGTACCTATGGGATAAAACAACGCACAAAAAGTTCTTTGTCCTTTGTTTTCTTAAGTCATGTATTTGATTATCTTTTCTTAACTTAAAAGACAGTGTTTGATTGGCACTTGATCAGCACTTCTAAACAAGTTATTGATATCTAACATTTGATCGCACATCTACAATTTCAGAAGCTGCAGAGGTCTAGTTTGGCACAGGTTGTACTATGGAGTCTATTATTACTTTTGCTATCTTACCAATACTGTATAGTATTCTATACACCTCGTTTTATGCTCCAGCCTTTTAGAGCATGTTTCTAATCAACAGACCAGACATCTTTTCAACTAAAATATTTTGTATAGTTTACTTATCAAATAGCAGCATTTTCATAACTTACAAAAAGTACATGTAAACCTATTCATTCAAAATCTTAGTAATTTCAAAGGTTCATACAACAGACATAAAACACAAAACAGGACAACATGCTACTATATTGCTTCCAATATTCTTTACATTTTCTTACTGTCAAACTAAATCATCAATGACAGAAATATGGACACCACCGGTCGATGATGAGTCATCGTAATGCACAAACAAATCGCGAAGCTAATCTTAATCAGGCTTAGTTGGCACTCTCATCATCCACACAAATATAACATAGTTTCACATTGTATCGACAACGCTGGACTGCATTTGGACTACAAACTAGAATAGCTACAATAAAGTACATATAGATCATATGACATGACATATTGTATTCCACAGAAATGAAGTCTAGTCATTTTCAGATAAGAGGATATGCATAAAGGATGTCATTGTTTCGGCTTGAGGTCACAAACGAGTTCCCACCTTATTCTCGCTAACCTATGCGCTCTGTCCGTACTATGCTTTCTTTTGGAGGCTGTAACTTGAGCTCAGCCAGTGTATGAATATTTATTCGACCTTGACTCGCTTTCTTTTGGGAAAAAAAAACAACGCTTCCTCTTCCCTTGAAAGGCCATAGTTCACTATCTAAACCTGTCTGCTTGTTCTTCTTAGAGAGGAAATCTGATACTTTGAGCTGACGCTGCTGGTTGGTCTTGGTGGGTGTCACAGTTTTTGGAGGCAGGTGTTTTTTCTATGCATGTTAGCCTTGTGAACTTTGCGGCCTGCAGAAATATTTTCATACCCTCATGACCTACAGTGCATAACTTGCCCACCAGCAGCACATCCAACACACCACCCATGAGAAGACAAGACAGGAGCAAGGAGAAAGAGGGGGAGAGCACAGTATAGGAAGAAGCACGGACAGGGAGTAGGACACAGGAGGGATCTCAGAACAGTGAGAAACGACAGCATGCAGGGGAATAAAATGTTGAGAGAAAGAGGAAAGTTAATGAGGGGCAGAGAGAAATAGCGTTTGGCACGATGTATCGATCAGAGAGCCGTCGAAGGACAGCTCTCTGCAGTCAAGCAGTCCAGTTGCATTGATAGAACATATCCTTGTTTTGTGCTTGTATCTTATTACTTGCTAAAATTTTGGGCAGTAAAAGGTTAGCCTATGCTGTGAATTCACTGGTGGCCAGATTGGATTAATGGATGACCGCGAAGCCCTCCAGACACAAAGTGAAAGGAAAGATTTAAGAAGGCTCACAGCTGTTGCAGTTGTCACGCACAATGTTCAGACACCAAGAGTTATTTCGAATGCTTTCATAGCCATTTGACTTTCAAACATGATTCGTGAAAATGAAAAAGGCTCTTCGTTAAATTTTTCCAAAACATGGGTGTGGTTCTGGTTTTCTTGGACATAACTCAGCACCAACCCTCACAGCTGTGTATTCAGAAAGCTGATCATAGAGCTTGGGTTGATGGGGACAACAATTGAAAGATGCCTTTAGAGCTGGGTGGTGGGGGGGTGTGGACATAACAGGACTGTGCAAGAAAATGCGATGGGAATAATTTGTCGTTGGGAAAAAAATGTCTGCTAATTTAAGTGCAGTGCATTGGTAAACAGAAACGTCACAAGATCTTGTGGCAATATCCCTTCTGTCAGTATTGGTAGTTTTTGTGTATGTGACATACATGTGCACATTAAAATATACTTATGTCCCACGCAGGGATAGACACACCTTACATTGTGTTCTTAATGTCTCACAGTGCAGTCTTCAGAGACCCAGTGTACTCAGGATGAACACTATGGATAGCAGCACAGAAGGAAGCCAAGGTAATCTTCAAGTGCTTGGAAATACTCAAGACAATTAGCCTGCCTGCCTCAGACAAACAATTGCCCATAAAAGACAACAATGCCAAAACATTTTATGTTGTAATATGTGCTTCACTTGAGGTTAGTGAGCGTTAACATGTTTTGGGAACAATAAAAGGCTGCCTGGATGAACTGCAGAATCATCCTTTTTTTTCCCTTTTTTGTCTTAATGCAAATTGGCAAGGACGGCTCACACAAAAAGTGAATCCAAGCCTCTTTTTTTTTTTATTTCAAGTGTCGTTTTACTTCCCTTTCATTAGTGTATGTCTCTTGACTATTTGGTACCCTTAATGTAAAGGCAATAGTTTCTTTGTTCACAGACATTGGTTCATACAGCTTTACTTATCAAAATGCTTTTGTAGTGCTTTGTTCCTTTTGCGAACTGAACTGGTTAGACACACTGCTTGAAGGTAGTCTGAGCTTTCAGTTAAATCTAGGGAGTTACAAATGTCTAAGGTAGAACAAAAGATTTGCATTGAATGGATTTAATTATTAAGACTGGATTGCTTTCTTCATCTTTGATCCTGAAATCGATCGTTTGTCATTACGTGAGAGGCTGCGTCAGATCCAATGGGCTACTAATGGCTGGACGAGGCAGCAGCTCTTTTTAAAATAAGTCGCGAGGTTAGTCGCCACAGAGAGATTCTGATTCCATGGTAAAGGAGATATCAACCTAATTCTATAGCACCAAAAATGGGTTAAATGACATATTTCTGCATGTTTTGTGACTGAATATGCAACTATGTTTCAGTGTTTGTGCGTTTGTGGGAGCATCGTCTATGTGTGTTCGTGTAAAATATATTTATACATTCCTGTGTGTCTCCTCTATCCTCTCACATTGATTATTTAACCCCTGAACTATACTTGCAAACAGCAACAGTGAAGTTCAGACTGGGTTTGAGTTATACATTTCTTTCACTGCAACACAATATTTGATCCCTGTAAATAAAAAATAGCAATAGTCTAATAATGTTTTTACATTCAGATCAACCTGCAGTCACAGGTTTAAATAATCTATTTGTGTTTGAATGAGACCATGTCAATAAATAAAGGATGAAAATATAAAATACCCAGATTTAGAAACTTCAATTATGATATGAGCCAGAATTGAACATATGTCAACAAAGATGTTTTTTTTGTTTTTTTTCTTAGAAATTATTCTCAGATTGCTTCCCCATAAACTGAGATGACCTCAGGTGCGTGTCATAAAACCACACCCCTGTTCACAATGCCTTCTGCATTGTATACAACAAGCAAGGTTTGTAAAACAGCTCTATTAGCTGGCTGGAACTTCATCTGACACACTCAACTCACCGGGAGCCGAGGTTTGCAATGAAATTAAAACCAACAAAACCAAACACAAGAAATAAAATAAAAGCTATGAGGTTTTGGAGGAGGGTGAAACCCTTTGGCCTCACCCTTGAATCTGCAGCTTGGCAGTGGACCAGTTCAGCTTACTCTGATCACCATCATCAAAAGGACTCGACACAAACTTTTAAAAAACATCAGGACGTCAGTCCTAAAAACACATTCACATATCACACACACTTATCTTGGTTGTCTCCCCCACCTCCTCCTTTGTGATTCTCTCATTTGATACTGAAATATTGAACAGATATTTGGACGTTTCTTTTCTTCCTTATCCATTATGACTCTCTCTCAATTCCCTTCTATCTCTGTCTTCATCCTTTCCTTCTTTCCTCTTCTTTTTCCTTTTAGCCCACTTTTTGTGGGTTGGTAGCGCGCACGCCCTGCTCGTAGGTGATCCGCTGGCTGATCAGATACTGTGCTGCTTGCGTAGCGGCTGGCGACCCTGTTATGGTAACTTTACGGTTCCGAGTACCAGGAATGAACTCTCCTTTTTTGGAGATCTGGATGCGGGCTCCTGTTAGCTCCTGGTACTCTACCAGCGTTTTCCCTCCTTTCCCTAAGATGGCACCCACCAGATTCTCGGGCACAGCAATCTCAACCACGTCCTTGGCACCATCTGCCAGCTTCTCTGTTGCCAATAGGGAGGAGGCCATCAGTGGGGATGAAGCATTTAGGTAACCGTTGGAAGCCCCAGTAGCAGCTGCTAGAGACCCCAAGGAAAACCCACCGAGACCTGTAGCAGGGTGGCCCGCACTGCTGGAGGCATCGCTAGCATAGGAGGCCAGAAGGTTAGCTGCAGCAGCAGCAGCCGGGTTAGCACTAGCTGCTACTGCAGCAAGGACCCCTGAAGCAGCTGCTGGGTTGAGGCCCAGGCCGAGGGTGTTAGTGTTGTAGCCGTAGCTGGCCAGTGTGTTGAGAGCTGAGGTGATGGCCAGCAGATCATTACCGGATAAGCTGGACATGGCGGCAGGGAAGGCGCCCATTCCTGTCAATCCGGCCTGACCCAGAAGGCTAGAGGCAGTGGCAGCCGCTGCAGCTGCATTGGGCAGCACTTCGCCTGTATTAGCATAGGGGGAGCCAGTGGGGTTGGAATTGGCAACTGGGCCTGAAACATTGGAGTAACTTATGTTGAGGCAGCTGCTGCTCTGAGGGTCCTCCTGAATTTTCTGCACTATGATTTCCACGGCCTTTCGGTTCTGTTCGGGCTCCCCGCTGATGGTTACTACTCGCTCCTGCAGGTTGATGCCTTCTGGTTTCTGTGAGAGCTGCACCCAAGCCCCTGACTGCTCCATCACCGCTTTCACTGTGGCTCCACCCTTGCCAATGATCAGCCCAGCTGTGCTATTGGGCACAATCAATTTAGCCTGTAGAGAAACAGAAACACTTTGGTAGCAATAAAAGATAACATGAGGAATATACCATGCCTCAAATGGCTGACAGAAAGAGGGATGTCTCTCAGTGAGTCAGAGTACTATACCAGCCCCCGCTTTACTCAGCGATTTGTTAATCCCAGGGGTTTAAGCTGCAGCTGCCACACGGCTCTGTCTAGCTATGAAAGAGGTAAAAATAACCATATACCCTCACATTTTCCTGACCCTACCGGACTGTGGGTCATGGCCCAGAGCACAACTATTACTCACAACTAATAAACGAGGTGTTGTGGAAATGAAGTGTTACTATCACACAGTGAATGCACACCCTAATGACCCCACTAACTGCCTAGGATCTCACCTGTTTGACTCGGTCAGGGTTGACTGTGGTCTGTGGCTGCAGTATGCTGACTGGCTCTGGTTTCTGGGCGCTCTGGGGCATCTCGCGAACTTTCTCCGCAATGAAGTTGTGGACACCATTGAGGGCTTCGACCGTACCCTGTATCAGACAGACTCGTTCTGTTGTTCCTGTTACGAGAGAGCAGGAGAGGACAAACACAGCAGAATGGTTACTCTAACGTGCTCTGAGCGGGTACTTGGCAAGCAGATTTAAGGGATTTGGACTGAACTAAAATCTACATTTATTTTAAGATGTCTTGGCAATGAAGACTGCTCTTTAACCTATCACAAAGACACCCAATTACTAAGCTATTGCTCGCTTCCTCCATTTATCCAATCAATAGAGAAACAGCTGAAAGACTGAGCCATGCTCGGTTAGCAAGCCATGGGGGGGGGAGAAGGATTCCTCTTGAATGATGTAATACTTTCAGTGCTGTAACACTCAGCTTGTCCTTGCCTTGCAGCTCTAATAGACTAAACACACAGTTGTCCTTCCTCTGGACTTTTTTCTACACCCACATCGATGACCCAACCGGCATTCTGTTGCCATGGTAAAGGGGCTGAGCCATGGAAACAGGTGATGCAACAGTGAGTCCTTTATACTCGCTTGCACGATTTTTAAAACACTCTTCCTTTTGTATCAAGCTTCCTGCTCTGCTTTTCTGTTTTCTGGCTGAAATTGAAATGTCTCTCGATTTCCTTTGCCGGCCTGACATACGGATTACATTTGAGTAAACAATGAAAGCAACATGACCAATGATAAGAACAGCTGAAGAGCCTCATTGTTGGCATTTCCATCTTTAATTAAATTTCAATATTTCAATATTTTATACATGTATCTGCATCTGTCCTCCAGCAATTTAGGAAATACTTAGTGAAAATTTGTCACATGTTATCAGCTTCATGCCACACACATGTCAAATAATGTATTTAGACAGTCAATAGGTCAGTCCAAGCATATTAAGAAAATCTAATTGGATAAAAGTTCACCTGTACTGCATTAGACTTTATTTCCTTTGTTTCTTTTGGGTTCCTCATAACAGACATTCAGTATTGCATCATGTAAGCAGAACGGAGACTTGTCCTTTTACATTTTATTAGGTGTGTATACATCGATCAACCACATATATCAGCCCACGTCACATCAGAGTTAATTTACGTCTCAGAATCGACTGGATTGTTGATGTCATCTCATCCAACTAAATTCTTATTGGTCAGACAATTGACAGTGTTATTCTCATCAGGAGAAAAGCAATCACTTAACCCAACCAGAGATTGACTGAAATCAGCTCCAAACTAACTGACACCATGTCAATGAAATCACAGGTGTGTCTGGATTTTGACAGAAGTCCAAAAGGCAGATAAACTGTGCAGCAGTTTCCATATCACAGCTCATCAACCAACAAGTCATATCTAAAAACATTAAGTTACCATGTCTGTCAAATGAGGCGACTGTTGCTCAGAAGGTAGAGCAGGTCGTCTGCTAATCAGAAGATTGGTGATTTGATCCTTGGATCCTCCGTCAAAGTACACTTGGGCAACATGTTGAACTCCGAGTTTCCCCCGACACGTCTATCAGATCATGAATGTGTGTTTGACAGTTTTGAGGCTCAGTTGGAGTAGAAAAGCACTATGCAAGTATCACTCCATTTATCATATCCCACCAAATGTAATCTTCCAAGCTTTAAGCTTCTGAACATATCAAAACTAGTATATTTAAACATTTTGGGTTGAATAAAAGTTTCATAACAAGCAGATGCTTTTTACAACTTCACTGCCATCAGCATCTGTCAGCAACAGCAGCTGAACCTGCTCACTCATCTAAGTGGAGAAAAATCAGAATCTGTTACACTTTCTGTTTAAAACAGCAAGAATTGTGCTCAAAATGCTAATAAGTACAGTGTTAACCTAGCGGTAACGCACACACTCGTCAAATAAATTGCACCCTGCAGCCCTACTTATGCCTAATGAAGATTTTTGTTGTTTTTGTTCTCCACACACAAAAACAGGAATAAGCTAAATTTCACAATCATTGTACTCTTACTCTTTTAACTCCCACCATACTTTTTCACACAGTTATAGTATGTTAGCACCAGTGGCAACAAAAGCTCATTTGGCATCTCTTAGTGTTTTGCTGCACCTGCCTGTCCTTCATGAAATAACAAAGTGACAGACTGCAGCTTGTGCGTGCAAGAGCTTCACTGGCTGCAGACTCTTATGTCGGCACATGTATCACAGAACACTATTAGCAATATTTCATAATGATAATGAATATCATTCATTATATAAAACACACAATACTTTCTAGATATATGCTGCATTGGGGGAAAAGCCCAGCCATTAGAAAATGAATCTGTGACTGAACAGTGGGGTGTTATTCCCTATTAAGCCTAATTGCTTCCATTTCTCTATCACGTCTATTAATAGCAAGTATGCTGTAGGAAATGGTAAAAAGATTAATTCTTGTGTATGAATTGAACTTTAATATGCAGTCAGGATACGAACAACAAGGACAAAATCCCAGGAACCTGGATGTGTGCAAAATTGAATCACACCCACACAGAACTGCGACTTCAATAAATTCACTTTAGCCTGACTTACTATAATTTTTTAGACTGAGCAACCTCATTCCTTGAAAAAGCCCCATAAACTAGGCCATCTTAAGTGATGTAACGCATCCTTAGAAGATACGTTGCCCCGAGTCTTTGTTGTTTCTGCATTAAATGCTGAAGAGGTCCTTCCTGCTTTGCTTGCTACAGTAGTTATCAGTTAAACGTCTCTGCTTCTGCAAAGGTTTTCACAGACTGACAATTCTGCTCCCGTATCAATACGGTTGTTTTTGCTAAGAGCACATCTCATGATGTGTTACTATAACTTTTGTCACTAATGAGTCACTATACAGAGGATGTGAAACTGTCTGAATTTTTCCCCCCACCCTTTTCACATCCTCGATTGTGTGCATCAGATGACAGTGTTGTAAGAAAAGCTCCACTCTTGAGTCACAGAGTAAGACCAGCAGCAACAGAGAGAAATGTGTCAGTGCCCCTGAGATCAAACATCTCAGTCTTCAGCTTTCCCCACGAGACCAGCGACTTAGGTCTTCTATCTCGATCCTAAAGTAAGAAAGTTTCAAAGTTTCTCTCTAGTTGACAGAAAATACACATCTGCATTAGCCGGTCCAAATCGTTTGCCTGATTTATTTAGACTCGTAGCCTGCCACACATAAAATATCACCCATAATTACTGTCATCACATCAGCAGATTTTCCAAGTAATTATTCACACTACAAATTGAGCCGAAAATTCTTTGTTGGAAAGCTCCATTCTGAATATATTCATGCCATGTTGTTGCAACATGGCATGCCTCTCCAAAATGTAAACACTGATTTTAAATGCGGGGATCTTTTTGTAATCCGCCATTGATATCCACAAATATTTCATTTTTGCCTGACCAAAAGTTTCAGCCAATCCCACTGTCAATCTTTTAAAAAACACAGTAAACACATCCAGCACAACAAAATAAGCCACTAAATTAGACACCAATGCACTGGGTTCTAGGACACTATGAGACAAGTAGTCCTTCTTTCTCACTGTCGGCACTAATGGGATTTCTGTAAGAAAAAGATTCTGTCTGATTTCATGAAGAGCAGCTATTCCAAATATGGTCATATCAGCACTAGCTGTGAGAACAGGAACCCCACACACCTGCTGCCCCACCCTTTTGTTTGCAATGGAAAGCCAATCAGGAGAAAGCTGGCTTAAAGCAGTGGCATTTTTTTAAACACCTAACACTGAAAATATCTTCTCAATTATTTAAAAAGGATCCAAGTTGTCTTTTACTTAAATTGAGGTTAGTACCAGTAACAGATCACATTCATTTGCCTTAGTTTTACTGCATATCTCCAGCAGTTCCCCACCAAACCACACTGTTTATGAACCACTAACTTAAAGGGAGAGTTTAATGTTTTCAAGTTTTTTTCAAACTGTACATTATGCAAATTATTCTAATAGAATCCAAGCTGAAAATGAGAATAATAGTTTTATGCTACATGACATTTATGACTCAAAAAATAAAAGTACAAAAGTTAAGAAAATAAGGTATTTGCAGGTAGCAGAACCTCAGATACTGTAGGTACAGGTACAGGTACTGTCAAATAAATAAGGCCACTAACAAGTGACTGGACCAACTGCTAATGTAGCACAAAAGGTAGTGTGTTACAGCCAAGTCGAGGTCTAGCAATACCTGACCTTACAATATAACAAGATCCTTCAGTTGTACCAGTCTCCAATCTAAGGCCAGTTCCACATACTTCCACCCAGGAAAAAAAAAAAGACTGGTGCCAAAAAACCTGGAGGGCCCAAGCTTCGAACCAGTGACTAGTGGGTATGGGAGGGGCTACAACAACAAAAAAATTCTGCAATGATTGACATAGAGAGGCAGATTGTATGCATCCATTACCTTAAATGCTGCTTGTAGTGCTACATCATTTTTAACTGTTAAACCCCTGCTGTAATGTAGGGTGTTGCTCAAAAGACAGAACCTGTTTGGAACCAGCTGACTGACATTGATTAAAAATGTCTATTTTGTTGGGTTTAATACTAAGTTATAACATTTAGTATTAGTTTTGCACGTTATATTTACTTTACTCTTCATTCCAAAACCAACCTTTCAGTTTGAGGCTTGCACAGAAGTCCTGTGAAGGACGACGTCATTTGTAAATCTGTGTGCAGACTGCAACTCTGTGCATGGAAATTTCTATTCACGGTTTATTAAGCCATGTGTGCAAATTTACACACAGCTCTTTTTCCCTCGACAAAACCCAACAGGGGGGTGGGGGTCTGTAGTAAACTGACCTCTGAGTGTAAAACTGGTGTCCTTTTAATCAGCTGACCTTTGTCGATCACCAAGAACAGCAGTGATTGTGTTGTTGTTTTTTAATGCAATGATACATCCTGTATTGTACTTGCAGCTCAGGTCATCTCGCTTTCTGCATCATATTAGCACCAGAAAGTAGAACAGCAGAGACACAATAGCACACAATT
Organism: Neolamprologus brichardi; assembly: GCF_056152115.1. Taxonomy (NCBI): domain Eukaryota; kingdom Metazoa; phylum Chordata; class Actinopteri; order Cichliformes; family Cichlidae; genus Neolamprologus; species Neolamprologus brichardi. Next base: position 5,020,775 of record NC_142113.1, read on the forward strand.
ATGAGTCACTGGAGGCACAGCCATAAATCTGGGAAAAGTTCCAGTTTTAATCAGTTTGAAATCCTCACCTATAGTGACACGGTCCATATGGGTGCATGAGTATGTGATGCACATAGATAGTAAAACAGAAAGTTAACTTTAACACAGTTTCTTTGTCTGCTCTTCTTTGAAGAAAAGACCTCGTCTTATACTCTGTGGAATAGTGGTGGTTTCCAGCATGATGTCATGATTTTTTTATGATTAGACAATGAAAAACATACTTCAGCGACGTCACGACAACCTCATCTGTTCTGTGCTGTACAAATTAAGATGCTGGCTGGAGGCCAACTGCACAAAGTAAAGGGTTGAAATCTGGCTCTAAGTTTATGTTCAAATCCCAAACTCCCACGGGTCTCTTTGCAGCTGCTTGTCTGTGTGTGGGTGTGTGTGCGTGTGTGTGTGTGCATGCGTGTCTATGTGTGTGTGTGTGTAAGAGGGTGCAAGTAGAGATGTATATGTGCTTAATGCATAGTGTACAGCATTTATACAAGCTTCAGTAATACATTCAAGGAACATCTCAGATGAGGCTGCTGCAGGTCATTAAAGAGTCAGCATTCATGTGTTAAAAAGTGAGCACGCAAACTAAAATTTAGCTAAAGAATTATGTCATGGTATCTGGCCCGAACTCTCCAGACTACCAGGAACCAAATCTGAACAAAACAGTGTGTGGAGAGGAGGGAAGGGGAAACTTGGCGTGTGCTGGAGAAGCTCGGGTGCATCTGGGAGGGGTCAAGTCCACAGAGAGAGATTAAAATAGGCTATTTCTGGGCCTGCCCTGCTGTCCCCACGCTCACATACAATCATGCATCATCCACACCCTTCACTATCTCCGGTCATCCATCACAGTCGGCCGCAGCAGGGCCCGGTTGTACAGATTCCCACCAAGACTACTGAATTCACGGTTTGAAGCTGTCCACTGACGGGTGGGTGATGTGGGGAGGGTGAGAACTAGTACAGAGAAAACTGCAAAAGAAAATGGCTGCACTGGTTTCTTTAGGATGCAATTTTGAGCATTGTGAGCGAGCTCAGTCTGCTGGTGGGTGCGCAACGATGGTGTGAACTGTGTGCAATGGCATTAGCATGCTACGCTAACCCAAAATGCAGCAGATTCATCACTGAAGGTCACATAGATGTGGCGCGGAAGTTTAGGAATCCAGAAGAGTTAAATCAGCATCGTTTAGTCTCCACAGGCTACTTCGTAAAGCAGCGCTCTCAACTGTTGTACAGCAGCAGTCCTAATTTGACTTGTGTGGGCCAGAACAACCACCCAATCAAATTCTTGCCAGCTCCCTCTCCCTGAACTCTTCTTCTCACTCAACACGATGATGAGTAGGGGGATGGGCAGAGCAGGTGGTGGCCTATGAGCACATCCAGAGACCAAGCGGGAAATAAGGATATACATATCACTCCTTTCATTTGTTCCAGTGCTTGAGTAGTAGCTGTAATCCATTCCCTCAAAATGGCTGGCCTCCTTTGTTGAGCATTTCAAGCCATGCCCTCCAAACATGCATCCTCTCACCGGGGTTAACAGAAACACAGTGGAAAAATATTTCCCAACACATCCTCATTCTCCTCTCCCCCACGTTCAGTAATTCTTTGCCGCAGTCCAGTACGTCCAATAGACCAGCGGTCTCCAACCTCTTTTGCGCCACCGACCGGTTTATGCCCGACAATATTTTCATGGACCGGCCTTTAAGGTGTCGCGGATAAATACAACAAAATAAAACTAGTACCGGTACCGAAAAAAAGAAGATTTATTCATAACACACGTGAAAAGACCCAGGAAAACTGAGTAAACGATAAAAATGATAACAAAATAACGCTGAAAACCGATAAAAACCCTGAAAACCATACATTTCACACCTGAGCCTCAACTCTCGCGGCCCGGTACTAAACGACTCACGGACCGGTACCGGTCCGAGTCCCGGGGGTTGGGGACTGCTGGACTAGACTATGTGCACGTTAGCATATGCTACTTCCGGTGCAGAAACTCCTGTGGGGAGCTTTGTTTCCGGTGTCCTATTCGCGCCCTGTTTACGGTCCAAAACAAGTTAAGCAAATGAATGAATCAAGCGGCGATTTACATTTCTATAGATGTCTAATATATCTGTAAATGATGTTCATCGACTTGTCGATATTTTTTTCCCGGGCCTCAGAGCAAAAGAGAAAATGGATTCAAATGTTATATTTCTCAGTATCTGTAAACAGCTGTCCCTCGTTTATCGCGGGTGTTATGTTCTAAAAATAACCAGCGATAGGTGAAATCAAGTAGCCAATTTTATTTTTTGACGGTGCAAAACGTTTCGTGGACATCGTAGACATACAGCACTGCACTTCAGAGTCACACTGCTAGCGATCGATGCAGCGATTCTGTACTGTACAGGAGAGACGTCACGGAGGAGATCGTCTGCAGCGATCAGGACGCAGGACACAATGTGATGTAAAAATAAGCATGCAAACTTGCACTAAAAAAGCTGCGAAACAGCGAGGTGAAAGGTGAACCGCGTTATAGCGAGGGACCGCTGTAATTTTGAAGGTAAGTCACAACATACCCTTCGTAAATACTAATGTATAGAAACCGTTACCAGCAATCATTCATTTTTTGTGTGGCTTTTTTCACGGTTTGTTAACATGCTGTGTGGGTGTGTACTTGACTAGCTGATATCGACATAACGGGGAAACATCTGGTTTGACTGTTGTTCACCTGTAGTTTGAATGCTGAACATTTACCTGTTTAAATCATAAGACCAGTCACTATACAGAGATTCTGCAAATATTCAGAGATTCTTCTGAATGTGGACGATGTGTCTTCTGCATGCAGTAATGGAGTTCTGCTTGTGTTTAGTGATGTAAACCAGCGGTCCCCAACCTCTTTTGCGCCACGGACCAGTTTATGCCCGACAATATTTTCATGGACCGGCCTTTAAGGTGTCACGGATAAATACAACAAAATAAAACTAGTACCGGTACTGAAAAAAAGAAAATTTATTCATAACACACGTGAAAAGACCAAGGAAAACAGAGTAAATGATAAAAACGATAACAAAATAACGCTGAAAACCGATAAAAACCCTGAAAACTTTACATTTCACACCTGAGCCTCAACTCTCGCAGCCCGGTACCAAGCGACTCAAGGACCGGTAGCGGTCCGATGCCCGGGGGTTGGGGACCGCTGATGTAAACAACTGATCGATCTAAACTCTTTAAACGTCAAAATTGATCATTAGATTTTTTATGACACAACAGTGGTGAGTGTTCCCACCTTCTGCTCTTTGTAACTTAACGCGATCTTTCCGTTTTCGAGTTTTGGACATGATTTTGGAGAATATCTTCACAGTAGCGATTGACCGCAAAGTAAAGCTACCGGAAATGTACAACCCCACATCCGGTCTCAAACCAGGAAGTTAGCATTTTCTCGTGCACAGGGTCTATATATCACATCCAGGTCCCAAAGGAACAGGCCACATTCAAACGATACTGTGTAGTTAAATTAAAGGAACCTTGTGATGATCCTGCTGTCACCAAGCAAAAAACCTAATACAAAGTGTTCAGTGTTCAAAACTTCAAAAATAAATTTGAGGATAGCATGTAGCAGCTGCTAAAAGCAATTTGAGAACTGTCTGTAAGTCCAATGTGAACACATCTGGAGACTTTCTCACAAATCTACACACCTACATTTCCCATCAAAAGAGGTAAATTGCTCTTCAATACATCTAAACTAAAAGTACACTCCTACACAGGGATTATTTGCTTGCATCAGATATCACAGAAAACATCTGGACCTAATGAGCAGCAAGACGCTAAGCACCTGTTATTTTTCAGCAGGTTGAAGTGTCCTCTGAGGCATGAAGGACAAACAGCCAGACTCCTCTACAACTCAGCCGTTTTGTGTTTGGAGGATAAGATGGTTCAGCTTTGACCTCCGTATGATAGGGGTCAGTGAGCTGCACGGACATCCGTCTCCTGGTCTGAGTGACACCCTCCAACACAGCTAATGCTTTGGATGCATCTCCTCTGCAGCACAGCATTTGCACTTGCATTTCAGAGGAGGCGAACAAGATGGCAGCCCTGCGTAATTCTTTCCAGAAGTGTGAGACAGTTGATGTATTGCAATGATATAAATACATCTAACAAATAAATGCGCAACCTGCTAGCTATGTAACCGCGCTGAATACGAGAAAGCTTGGCATCTCTTGAACCTGGTTCACCTCCCAGCAACGGGACTTTTGTTCCCTGCAATAATAGAGCTGGGCGAGATATCGATATTTTAAAAAGGTTAAATGTCATGAGAATGAGTTTTTATGGTGTTATAAGATTTCTGAAGTCTAAAGTCATCTAATGTCAGCATTCGTCTGGGACCCTGGCAACAAACCACCTTCCAGTGTTACAAGCCAATAAGAATCTTCTCTTTTTTTCTATAAAGAGATTAAGTAACCAATAGCAGCTGATCCCCAAAAGTTGATTCTGTTCATCTGGACGTAGCGTTTTCTGGGAGACGAAACGAGAAACGTTTCGTCTCCCAGAAAACGCTACGTCCAGATGAACAGAATCAACTTTTGGGGATTTATTTTCCTGGATAATTGAGAATGCAACAAGACAATAGCAGCTGAGCTAAAATTCGTTCATAGTCCTGCCCACTCACTCTTTACTTTTTTCTGGGGTCAGTGAAAGTGGAGGATCATAGCCTGCTGCTAACAGGGATTGGCTAGATATGCAACAAAGCAAACTGTAGGGTGTACTTACAGTGTTTTGGGGGCTTGTGTTTTTGTTATACCAGGACCTGAAGCCATTCTAGCTGGTTAAAGCAACCAGATGCCACTGAAAGCAAAATTTTACTTACGTAGCACAAACCCAAAGGCTCTACATGCAATACTGTCCGTGTTTATATGAAAAGATTTCTGATACATTTTTAAGTATAGCATGAGAGTCTGACCATGTGTGGCATCTGGGGCTTGACCCCCAGATTTGAGGATCTGTGACAGCAAAAGTAATGAAAATTAAAATAGCCAATAAGTAGACACTTTCATGTTTTCCCATCACCTGAACACCTGTCTCCACTGGAACACGACAATCCCGTTGTTGATTCATGGGTCTAATGTGGCTTGCGTGTTTAATGTAATTATTAGCTTTGACTGTATGCACACAGGTTAGCGCTCTAAATGAAATGATGAAGGAAGACTCTGACCTGTTTAGTTTAAGGAACAATTTACAACAAATAGTGAACTAGTGAGTGTTTGTTACTATCTGTGATGGTACTTTCATGGCCATATTTCTTTTCTTAACTACGATGAAATATTGAATCAAATGTGGCCCGGAAACTAACGCACTCAAGACACAGACATGCTGCTCTGCACTGCTAAAATCTGGATTTTTGTAACTGTAACACTATCTAACAAGCTGCTTATTCACATACAAGAAAAAGACTGCGCTAAGAATGTGGCTGTAAGTTGTCGTTCAGAGAGAAAGAAGCCGTGGACGGTTTTTATTCAGGATTGTGTCGGCAGCCATGTCGTCTACTAACCGACTGCACTGCTCCTATTGTCTGCTCCTCTCGGTCCTTCACAGACATCTTCCTGAAACGGACAGGTGCAGCAGCTGTTCCAGTACAGTTTGAGTCTACAGAAACTGAAACAGCTATTAAAAAACAAAAGACTAAAAAAAACGACCATCTGTGTAGTATGTTGGGCTGATATTTGAATTTTATTCTGGGGACACCCGAGACTTTTAAAATCTGCCTGTATGGGACAATATTAGAGATTTTATGTTGCATTACATAAAACGTTTTCTACAGTAAAGCTCTCACTGCACTTTAACTTCACTGACAACGTTCTCCTGTAGCAATCAGGGACACACAGCGCCGCTCCGACAATAAGAAATAACTCAACGTTTGATGCCGTGGGTTAATGTGAACAAAAACAAGAAGCTAGTAGCCAGTGGACATCGCTGAAGAATAAATAACTATTCCTACCTCACAGAAAACAGAGGCTGCTGGTGTGACTTGTGTTTTTTATGCATTTGGATACAAACTAACCATTTAAAACACCGAAGTCACACAAGGTGAGACAACAGCAAACAATCAACTCCCATGTTTTACGAATCTAACCTTAACCTCTTCATGGAGAGCAGCTGACAGTAGGTAAAACTGTGAAGCTTTTCTAGATATACACTGAAACTGTTACTGATTCTATTAATAGACTAAAGCAGTGTCTGTAGCAAAGATTTAGCTCCTGTTCGAGCCCCTGCCATCGACACACTGACTGTGCACCAGAATCTGATACAGCCTCACTTAAAAGAAACAGAGCTGTGCCTGACTGAGTGAAAACAGTTTAGACAATTAAAACTATAACCTCTAAACATCCATTAAGTCACCTGCAATCAAGCTAGGGTTATGTTTGATTTGTGTTTTTTGCCACATGCTAAATAAGCAAATATTCCAATATTTGCAGACGTTAACAAAGTCTTATAAAATCATTTTGGCACTGCGGGTTGTTTGTTAAAATCTTTTTCCTCTTGGGTGTTCAAATAAGCAGATTATCTATAGAAAGGAGTCAGCATTCAACAAACCCTAATCATACGAGCTGCTGGTGACCTGGTAGGTTTTAAATATCAAGAAGAAAATATGGAAAAAGATTTTACAAAACGGTTTCTTAAAAATTGCAGCAGCTTCTGGTGGAAAAACAAAAGTATTAAAATGACTTTTACAATTTCTTTTTTGTTGTTGTTAACAGAGCACGCATACTTGCACTTGTACCATATCAAAACGCATATCATGTATCGCCATTCAGTCCTAAAAATAACGAGATGTATTTTTTTCCCCCGTATCGCTCAGCCCTGTGTCACAGCCCTGTCGCTGCCAGCGCACGTTTCTTGTTTTTTATTTCCAACATCGCTGTCAGCAGGAAAAAGTAATTTTATACATTCAAAGAAAGTCTGGAATTGTCTGCAACTGTCTGCCGCTGTAACATCTCCATGCATGTTTAGTCTCTCAAGGACATAATGATAATAAGTTCAAAGAGTTCATGATTACTGCGTGATTAAAATGCAGTGCAATTATTCCTGGGAAGCCAAATGAAGAGGAAATATCAAAATCAGTCTTCCACTAAGACGTCGCTCCTTTGGCCGGGTGATGAGTCACACGACTCGTGTATATGAGCCTTTGTGATCATCAATCTTAATTACCGAGTGCTCATTCTTACCTGGGTAGAAGTCTTTGGATTTGGACAGCTTAATGGTGGCACCCGTCTCTTTCTGCAGTTGTACGATGGTCTGGCCGCCCTTGCCAATTATAGAGCCGGCTGCATAGCTGGGGATCAGCACCTTCAGGAAGTACTCACCCTCCTCTGGGGAGAGAGACACAAAACGGGAAAGGGTCACGTCTTATAAAGCATCTCTGCAATTTTTGTATACACCAGACTGTTACCATAAAAGGAAGACTATAGTAAGAAAAAATAGCTTTCACATAAAAATTATAACCAAGTTCCTGTATTCTCTGGTGAAGGAAAGATCTAGAAGTAGATTTTTGAGTCTTTGTAGCTTTCAGTACATTCACAGTCTATCAGAGATCATGTTCTGTGTCCTGTCCCAGATTTCTTGTAGAGTAAATGATGACCTCCTTTCCAGTTTGCAGAGGTCTAAATTTATCTATTTTCAAGGAGTTTTTGCAACCTCTGACTGAATTCAAAGCCAAACCCAGTGTTACTAATAGTAAGTAAGTAGAAGGAGCAGTTCAGTCTGAATCTGAAAATGTATCTTGTAAAAAACACAAACTCATTATCCATACAGTTCATGGATGCCAGTACCGAGTGAGCCTTTGTAATTAGAAGGCGCGTGGAGAACATATGGGAACCAATCCCACAGATTTGCTCAAAGGGTATACTGCCAAGATGGTCTAAATCTCCTCCATTTTGGAAGGGGCTTCTGTGGCTTACATTTGCTTGTAGCAGTCAGTGAGTGACAGAACGTCAGTTCGAAGAATTTCAAACCCGCGTTTGCCTTTTAGCTTGGGAACTTCATTTTCCTACAGTGGCAATTAGGAATTAATCAACCCCAAAGTGGGCAAAGTGTCCTTCCAAGAAAGCCCCGATCATATTGAGTGTGTAATCTAGTAAAAAGCAAATCAGCCACATATTGAGCCCAAATGTAATAAAAGAACCTGCCAACAATGCATCAAATATGCTGTATTTATAGATGCGCGGCAGCTGGGTTTACCCACTGAATTACTGATATTGTACTAATGACGTCATAGTAAACACTTGATACAGGTGCGTACTTAGTATACCAAAGCACTGATACATGATCTGCCTTGCATGCTGATCTGGATGCAATGACGTCATGTTCGATCCTTTTTCAGCTGCCTCGAGGGTGACGTCACTGGAGCGGGCAGAGATGTAAAAAGGCACTGTCCACGTTTGTCTGAAGAGCTTTCTGATGCATTTTCAAGCACAGAGACAAGATCGCTTTTTGACGGCAAAGCCACGGCGTCTGTAACCACATCGCTGCGTCCCGCGTCAAGTCGAGGTTATCGAATGTTGGAGCTTGACCGGTGCATGGATGGATGGATTGAGGTGGACCAACCTGTTGCCTCAGTTATGCCCTCATTAGAATCAGATGTGAATGAACATGGCACTGTGACATGAAGGGATTTCACAGCCTACACGTTACTTCTTCTTATTGCATTAATATGCCCCTCATGTTTCATTCAGACACAGGCTTGTTGTGGTGCACATCACCCAAAACCAACAGCTCTGACAAATGCACATGATTGCCATGCCATGATGGTTAATTTCACCTAATTGCCCATACTCGTGTGAGATGTCCAAATTCACAGGACTGCTACATTAATATGAAATGACACATATGAACGTGATGAACAGCTCGTGGTGCTGGTCAACACGTTGGTCTTCTCGGAACAAAAGGACGATTTGCAAAACTCACTCTAATCACCCCTGCTTCTCTCACAATGAGCAACAATAAAATGACCTTGGAGAACAAATAAGCATGATTCATGACTGACATGGTCGCTGTAAAGCTTTTCAGCCCTCCATCACCCCATCACGAATATTGGCTACCGTAGCCACACAAAGAAATTCATTTGAGTGATGCTGATTGCAGGATCTAAACATCCAACGACCTGTTGTTGACAGACAAGCCCAAACCCACTGCGTAACTTTCTGCTCATCTTCAGCCAGAGTAAACCCAGCAGGGGAGGAAGCCACTAAGATTCCCTCCATCGCCCTTACAGCCACGTTTGCTGTCATTAGTCAATAATTAATTCTGTCCTAGTGTCTGAGATCACAGTAACAGGTTTTAATGGCGTCATGTGGTAGAGTAAACATGGCAATCTGTTGCTGCAATCCGCCAGGGAACGGGAGCAGTGGGGCACATTGGGAAGCTGAGCCAGTGGGGTGTTAGTTCAGACCCCTGCTTCCAATGCTGGAAGGATGGCTTGGAGACGTGGACTTTGAGCCAAATGTGTTTAGTTAAGTCACTGGAGGGGGGTGGGTCAGAAGGAAATGCCTTGTGACCGTACTCCCTCCTTCTCACTACCCCTCCAAGTACCCATTCTGCATTTCAATGGACTAACCTGCTCCTGACAGCCAGCAAGGACGACGGAACTCAAATGAGCAATAATGAACAAATGAGCTCTCGGTGTGTAAAATCGCATGTAGTCTAGCACGACGGATCAATTCAACAAGTCAGACAAAAAGAGTTTGAGGCTTACCCATTCTGAGATCTGCTGCTTCTCAAGTCCTCTGTCAGATCGCCATCAATGCCGGGACACAATCTCTAAATGGGATCTTAACATTAGCCTAGGCATAGGTGCAATGGTAGTGTTGAGGAATGCGGCCAGTCGACCTTTTTCACCGAGGTCTAATTCATCAGTGGGTGCAGAAAAAGAGATTTCACCGCAGCATCCGAGCCATGCTTGCAGCTGGCCAGAGCCTCAATTGTCCGAGAAAATGCTAATGCAGGCTCTCGGTGTTTTCAGTGAAAGACGGCACGCATTGTTCAAGCCTGCATCGGTTTGAAGGGGGGGGTCTTCCCTGCCGCATCACCCTTTTCACTGCTCTCATCCATATTCATCGAGTGGCCTGTCTGTCTGCAGCAGCACGCAGGACTGACGCCTCGCTCGGCCAATGGGTAGCCCGCTTCCTCCAGCACGTCATATCCCCACCCCCTGATGCCGGTCCCAAAAAATTGAATTTTCTCCCCTACTCCGCCTCTTTTGACGCAGCACTATAAAGTATGGCAGTCCATTCACTCACTTTTTTTAGTGGAAAGTGACAAAGGTGAAGTGGCGGGGGGAGCGGGTTTCGGTGCTGAGCACAGAAGCATGTGGAGTGACCTTCAATAGTGGCTGAAGAGGTGTATGGAGAACATAAGCAGATGATGAAGGAGGTGGAGGAGGAGTGATCTGAGACGGCGTGCCTTACGCCACCCACCCTCCTCCTCTCTTTTTCCCCACCCCCAATCCCTTAGACGGCCATGTTTGAGAGGGCGGAGGGGCTCATCAACCATTGCAAATGGCAGTGCCGCAGAATGGTGGAGGGGGGTGATGAAGCCAATCACTACGACTATAAATCTTACACCGAGAGGTATCTCAAGCGAGCGTAAATGTGTGTAAAAACTGCAGCGTGAGCATGTCAGTGTCTGTGTGTGGACCTGAGGGTGGCAGGTTCGTTTTATGGTGATTTCCAGGGAAACTGTTAAAACAAGCAGCCTTTTTCCTGGCTTTTTGATGACTTTCATCCACAAATCAAACCTGAGCATCGTGGCCCATTTGGCTTTGGAGGGAATGCCTTCCAGAAAATTCTAGCAGTCTCATTCACTGAGAGATGCTCTGGTATATAGACACAGTTCCCCTGTAGACTCCACTCCCTCCTAATGGTCTATCTCTCTCTGCTTTTCTCTGTCTTCATTTCTATCGCTCTCTCATTCTCTCTTTAACTGCCACCTGGCAAATTCACAGTCCGCTCACGTCACATCGCTCTGCAAGGGCACCTGTGTCCTTCCCACCAAAAAAATTAAAAAAAGAAAAATAGCTCACATTCCACTGCCAACCTTTCCATTAGCAACATTACGAGATCATACCTAATCCCTGAGCCACACAACCTTTTTGGAAGGCACATGCTTGGCAGCAACATGGGCTCAGAGTGTGGGTAATTAGAAAGAGGGACGAATAAAAGATGTCCACTTTAAGGACAGAAGAGCAACGCTGATAAAAGAGGAGCAATTTTTTTCCTCGTTCAGTGTCCACAACTCTTAATGCACAACCAGGGGATCGGCTTTGAAAGAGCACGGCTTCCTTCTCTTTGTTGTAACTGCCAGTCATGTTAATGATCGGTTCGGTAGGAATAGCATGATCAATATCAGACGTAGTCAAGGGCTTGGTGATTACAAGCATGATTGAAGATTATCAGGCTGTCTAGCCCTACTGCTAACAGAAAGGCTGGGGGCTTGCATTGTTACATGCGATGCATGCAAATCATATGAGATGAAACAGGAGGTGACATCAAAAAATGTTACATAAAGCAGAGGGGGGGATATTTGTGAAACAGCTGTTTTGTATAGGCCGTTACAAACCTGTGAATGTGCATTTCAGGTGAGCAAGGATACGCGACTAAACTGTTAAACTCTGCCTTATTGCTTTGGATGCTTTTATTATTATAAAACGCAGTAGACACGTTTGCTGGGATTTCAGTATAAAGGCAGTATATGCTGCATATAGAGGTGCTGCTTGACTATACTCAGGTTAGCTAACTAAACTGCAAATGTTACTACACTGGTTGTAAATTAAATTAGCCTTAAGTTGCCAGGGGCTTTTTAGCATGCATAGCAGCGCATCCTTTAGATTTTAAAGAGAAACACCATTTCTTAGCTGAGCACAGACCAAACATACATCTTTTCTTCAAAGCTGGACATGCTACAGTAAGCTCGTAAAGTTCTTCAATCTTCACATTTATTTATGCACTCATTATAATTTGCTATGTGAATTATCTGTCCACCTTTTATTCAAAATAAGAGGAGGTTCGGGGATGAGACGCTAATGATTACAAATGGGATTTTCACTTTGTTTTCCTTGATTAAGCAATCAGGTATTCTCCACACTGATACAATCTCTTTCAGGAAGTCATCTGAATCACCCCTGAGACAACAAGACAGCCTCTTCAGAGTTAGACGCTCATCAGCACACAATTAATTGTGCGGCTGCGTTTTTTGAAAATACGACGGAGGCGTGATGCAGAAATGAACGCAGAGCGGGGCTGGTAAAACGCTGTCTGATGCCATCATACAAAACCCAGCACTAAAAAACCTGAGCTGTCTGTGTAGTCATTTATATATATTTTTTTTAGAATCTACCCAAATGTTCAAAATTTTAATTCGCACCACCAGGATGGGAATAATGCGGCAATGTCTCTGTGCCGCAGCTAAATGGTGAAAACTCTCCTAGAAGCAGGAACGCTGCGTGACTTTTTTCTACAGTGGTTTTAGGGGTGCTAATGGATGACATATGGTGGTTGGATGTGTTCTAAAATACTGTCTGGTAGCTCGATGGTCCTTGCGTATCTTGCTGAAATTACATTTCTGGGGCTCAGTGAAGTGCAGCAAAGATACACTTGTACTGTTACAAAATGGGATATAATGCTGCCATCACTGAGTGCTGGGCTGTCAGGGACACAAAGACAAAAAGAATTTCAGTGACATATGGCGAAGAAACTGCTTGTTCTCTGCAGACGTCTAATTAACAACAAGTTCCCGAATAAGTGGTCCCTGTGAGTTGCAGACCAGAACAATCACGAGCTGGAATAAGATGTACAGGAGCTGGAATCAACCGTCCTCACTGCTGCACTCCAGCATCTTACTGACAAATAATAAAGCATGAGCGCTCCACACTCCTCCACAAAAACAAATCAGGATCAATTTGTTCAAATAGCACTGCGGTGTTTCTGTAGTACCCTTCTCCTGCACCTCACCATTCCCCCATTTAAAATGACGTTTGCCTTCAATTTAATGCATAGATTCTCATGCACGATTCTGGACTACAGCACCCAGCTCTGCTTCTCAAGCACTTACATGCTTTCAATTAGTGTTTTACAGTTGTTCTTTTAGCATTATACAGAGGCAAGCTAGAAGGTGGGATGTCAGACATCATGAGGCTAAAACAATTCCAAACAGATGCTGAGTTCTGGCTCAGCGCACGCCCTATAAATAACCTGGGTTTACTAGGAATTGGGCCTGCAAGTGCCGATGAGCACAAACCCTGCAGGGTGGTATGAGTTTCATCTGTTGGCTTTTTTGCTCATTTTACCTTAAAAGCACAAAAAAGAAAATGAAAAAAATCAGAAAACTCCAACTCAACATAAATCAGGATTATGATGCTCCAATCTCACAAATCACCAACTCAATAATAGGCTCTGTTGTGTCTCCACTTGTTTTACAATGCTCACAAATCAACACTAAAGTGTCCAAGATCAAAGAGAAGCTTCCTGCTAAAAGTTTGGCTCACATACTTGTCATATTTGTACTGGTCAAAGGTAAAGGTGAGTGCTTTGCAGAGCCTATAACTCAGGGCCCAGGCATCAGTACTGATTCGCATTCAGGGTAACGTTTGAAGACTGTGATGACATTTCTGTCACTCCTCCTCAGATTTGTCTGTAGCCTCTGCAGAAGAAACCAGTGCCTAATGTTCCAACAGACACAAACTCTGATGAGCAGAGACTTCGGAGAACTTTTATGTTAAATAAGGTGCACACAAATCATCAGCTGTCTACTGAATGACAACTTGCCAGCAAAAGCTCCAGATGTGGAGTAGAAAGGTTGCCGAGTTCAAATTCTGAGCTGACCTAAGATGAGGAGGCCGCTCACTCAGTCGGGCTGCTCGAGCATGCAGCGTATGAAGTAACAGCCATAAACACACTCAGTATCTCAAAGTGCCAAGTGCACAGGTGCTGCATGTTAAAGCCAACATGCCGCCCAGAACTGCTCATATGGGGCTTCGGTATCACACTGAAGGCTGTGCTTTGCCGTTGCGCACAACAAAGGCTCAGAGTTAATGTGGAGAAGAAGAGGTGGACGGGCTGCTGCTTATTGCTTTTCTCTTACCTCCAGTGTTGGTGCGTTTGGTACAGCCGGCCTCCTCAGCCGGAGTTTCCAGCGGCCGTTTGCGGGAGTCTGCGTTATCGGCGTCCATATGGGTCTGCTGCAGGCTGTGGAGATTTGGATTTGTGTATATCCCGTTGTGGTCAACGGCTGCTCCGCCACCACCACCACCGGCCATCATCATCTTTCCTCCCCGGAGCTGTAGATAAAATTGCGCTATTCCCCCGTCTTTCTCACACACTCACAGCGCCCTCATCACCGTAGCCGTGCACCGTGATATGAACGACAAGTTTTGGGGGCTCGAAGCGGTCTCAAAACGATAAACACCAGGATCAGGGTTTCCTCTTTCCTCTGCTCGTCTGGCTGGTCCCTCACGGAGCTAAATATAAGAATTCCATTGAGTGAAATGCGCTCTTTTAATGCGCTCTCCGTCGCTCCAACAGCATGCTCCTTATTGTTGACGCGCAAAACAACCCGCGCCTTAAAATAAAAAAAGCAACCCCACACTCCGAGAGAAGACAAGTGCAACAGCTTCGCAGAGGTGGAAAACGTCTTTCTTAACTTCTCTTAACGCCATACTTCTGCTTTAAGTCCAGTGCGATGAGTGCAGCTGTTGTTATTGTTGCCTTTGTAGTGCAAGAGGGGAGAAATATAGTTTGAGGGCTCCAGAGAGGACTACAGTGCCACAGACCGGCCAAAAGACACGGGACCAGATCCGCTAAGACTGATGTGAATTTGCTGCATTCCTTTTTTTCTCTTTCACCATCTGTGTGAACACTGAAGTTATTTATTATAGTCCAGGTTTCTTATGGTCAGTTTGCCAGTTTTGTTTTTGGTTTGTTTGGTTGGTTGGTTTTCTTTTGAGTGAAGCTTAAGCTGATTTGGAAATCTATCTTTGCAATAAGACATTCATACAAAGTGAAACATTAAAAAAAGGGGGGGGAGGGGGGGGGGGAGAAATGAACATGGAAATGAATGTAACTTTTGAAAAATTGTTTCCAGGATGTTTTAAATGAAAGAGTTCATGAAAAAAAGGTAAACATATCAGAATGAAATATGCTAAACCATTTTTGTTTGATTTTGTTCATTCTTTTTAAATTAAACAAGTTATAATGATTTTCACTGAGGACAGACTTCCTCAGTTCTGTAGCCAAAAGTGGCCATATTTGGGTGAGAGGGTGGATATGCTAAAGTTAAGCCTAATGCAAGTTTAGTTAAGAAGCTACGACCATAAAACCCAAATATTTGCATAATAAGCTGACTCATAAACTCTTTTTCCTACTAATCTGATCAAAAACCTCTCTATCACATAGTATCACTCTAAAGGTAATTCCAATTCAATTCAGTGTTTTTTATACAGCGCCAAATCACAACAGCAGTCGCCTCAAGGCTCTTTATATAAAAGGTAGACCCTACAATAATACATACAGAGAAAACCCCAACAATTATATGACCCCATATGAGCAAGCACTTTGGCGACAGTGGGAAGGAAAAACTTCCTTTTAACAGGAAGAAACCTCTCAGGTTTTAAACCAGCTCAGGGAGGGTCGGCCATCTGCCGTGAAGGGAGAAAGACGAAATAAACTACATGTGGAAGAAATTCCATCAGAAATGCTCCAAAAGGAACCAACACTGACTCCAGCTGGCTAACAAACTATGTTTAGGACATCTGTCACTCAAAACAGTGACACCTCTGACTCCAGTGTCCAGTTCAATAAGGGGAGGTCACTTGGAAAAGGTGATCATTGTTTATTGAGATAAAAATGGAATCCCATCGGTGATAGGATTTAGGACAGGACCCCCGGAGTCCAGATGCTGAGGGTGGTGAAGATGAAAACTGAGGCACGGCTGGAGCTCTGACTGAGGGGTCTTTGAGGTGGAGATGAGGAGGAGGTGGGTTCCACAAATGAGAGTCTGAAAGGCAGGAGAGCACAGATTTAAACCATACAACGTGGAGGCTGATTGGCTCACAGAAGACGGGTAAGAAGATGATTGGACTAAAGCAATAATGACACTATTGATATTTACAGTGCGGGAAAGTGGTAGTCATGTAAAGAACAGGAAGCAAAAACCCAGAAAAGCTGGCAGATGAATGATTACAGATATTCTTTATTGAACTTATGTATGAGCTTCATTTAGAAATAAATAATCCCCAAAATCATGTAAAGCCAAATTGTACTAGGCTGAATATATGGCACTTTTTCTTTTCCGCTCTAGAATTGGCTCTTTAACACAGGACTCTGTCATTTTGACTGACTGTTGGAGCCACTGTTAAGTGGTTATAGAGGGGAGGACAGTTTTGGGCTTAATATTTAGCCCCCAGACAAATTGATTGGCAGCTTTTGTCATAAATTTAAAATCCCATTTTTAAATACTGCTTTGCTCTGTTTTACATCATTGTTGGCAGAATATTGTATCCATCAATTTTGGCTTTTAGTGTCAGATAAAGATAATCAAAGCAGATGAAACAAGACTGAAAATGTTAGTTTCAGAAATACGAATTTGAATATCTTTATTTAATTAGTTCTTTGTGGCTACATTACAAATATTCTTGCTGCTGGATCAAGATTTAATTGATTTAATTTGTCTCTATCCTATTTAAATATGATATGTATCACTACTCTTTATCAATACAGAATTTTGCCCAACCTCTTGGTGCAGAGAACGGTAGTGGGTTTCATTTCTGAGCACTTTATTATAGATAAAGGGCTCTTCCCTGTGTGTTCTGGGACAGGATGTTTAATGTGGTGAAGGAAGTACTTCAGCATCTACGCTGACAGCAGACTAAAGTGGAAGACCAACACAGACGCTGTATACAAAAAGAGAGTGAGCAGATTCTAATCTAGTCTGCTGTGGCAAACATGTGCAGCATCAGAGCTGGTGACACCAACAGACTAACTAAACTGATGAGGACGACAGGCTCTGTGACAAACTGGAGACTTTTAAAGCTGTGACTGAACAAACTGTTGTGGATCTTGGGTACTTCTAACCACCCTCTGTGTCACTTACTGGACAAGCAGCAGAAAACGTCCTCTAAGAGACTGATTCATCTCCACTACCACAAGGAAAGCCGCAGCAAATCTTTCCTCACTCAGTTTGTGAGCTCCACTCACTTCTAGTATTCTCTTCACAGCACAAGTGCTAAGAAGGCGTTTAAATTGGACATTTCAAAAAAAGTTTATAATGGATACATCATTGGGAAAGATGTGTTCCCCTGGAACAGAAAACATTTAAGTTCAACAAAAATCAAGAAACTCATATACCCCTGTTACTATACTACAGCTTTACACACACTCAGGTGTTGCTATCCTAGTGGGGACATCTCATTGACATAATGCTTTCCCTAGCCTTTTCCCCTAAACCTAACCATCAAAAATGAATGCCTAACCCTTACCCTAAACCTAACCATAACCCAACTGTAATCCTGAAACTAAAACCACATTTTGAGTGTGAACAATGACAATCTATTGGCATATGGTCAATAATATATGGCAGTTATAAATATTACATTATTTTACTATTTATTATTATTTCATTATTTTACTTTGTTTTGTACAATACTGTAACATTACAGAGATATCCATTTAAAACATATCAGCTTTAATATATATGCAATGTTCCTGAATAAGTATTATAGTCTTTTTTTTCTCCATTGTGGTTAAAGAGTCACAGTCTTAGAAATGGCTTTGTAACCCTTTTTACACTAAAGGACCTCAGTGATGTTGTTTCTCAGCTGTTCATGGGTTTGTTTAGAACAGGGGTCTCCATCTCGAGGCCTCGAGGGCCGCTGTCCTGCAGGTTTTAGATCTCACCCTGGGTCAACACACCTGAAACAAATGATTAGTTCATTACCAGGCCTCTGGAGAACTTCAAGACATGTTGAGGAGGTCATTTAGCGATTTAAATCAGCTGTGTTGGATCAAGGACACATCTAAAACCTGCAGGACACCGGCCCTCGAGGCCTGGAGTTCGACACCTGTGGTTTAGGACATACATGACACATCATGTGTTGCTTTTTGGGATGTTTTGGCCTACTTCACTTTGTCAGACAAGATTTTATTTATGTGTTTTCTCATTTCAACAGGTTTGACAGTAATCAGGCTTTGGTGATGCTAGTGAGCTTGGCTTGACCACTAAATGTGGTTAATCACAGTTAATTCCTTATTACATCATTTCCACGTACATCCATGTTTGGATAGCTTTTTTCCTGTAATAAATGTAACAGTTTAAAAACTGCATTTTATATTTACTTAGGTTATTTTTGTCTAACATTAAAATTTATCTGATGATCTGAAACAAAAAAGACAAATATACAAGAAAGGAAGGGAGAAATAAATCCCATGAACAGTGCAGGAGTGAGTTTCAAAGATGAGGGCTACTCAAGAGATTAGAGAATTGTCAGCATATAGAGACAGAATTATTGCAAGAATATGGTTAAAAGCCCAGTGTCAGCCCTTGTACTTTGTATTTAGTGTTACTTACCATGTCTCATTAGTTTTATTCAGTTCACCTGCTCCTTGTTTTCCCCAGCTCTGTTGTCTCTCCCTAACCGCCTCTTATTCATATTTAAGCCCTCAGTTTGCCTCAGGTCTTTGTTGTGTCATACTGTTGTTTCCCATCCTGCATGTTGCTTATATGATTCCTGCTTGGATTTATAGCTTTTGTTTTTATGAATTGAATTGAATTCATAAAAATTTGAATTTGAATTGAAGTGGGTAAAAATAAGAGGTAGGTTTAATTTTCTTAACAAATCCAGATATTTCCTCTAAAGTCAGGAGTTCGGTGCTAGAAGGAAAAGAGGGGCTCAAGTGGTTAAAGAGTGGTGTTTTTACAGCAGCAGAAAGAGCCCTATTGTTGCATAATATTCAGATTTAGCTGTAGACAGAGCATATTCTTAAGAACAACAAGACAGGTCTTTGTATGGATGTGTTCCAAGTGGCAGCCTTTAACTTTAAGCTGAGGCAATTTCGGGCTGAAGCAGGGAGTGGACTGGATGTAAAAAACAGTTCAAAATTTCAAAGGAGCAGAAGACCGTGTAGTCTATTGTTAAAGGATACCAGTTCATCAGAAATAGATAAACTGGGTCTATTATGCATGCTGTCAATTCCATTGGAAAAGGCAGTTGTATCAATGTTTTTAATGTTGCAATATGAAACGGAGTGAAAAGAGTTTGTTTTAGATAATCACATTAAAAAACAGCTTATGGACTGATATAGAAGTCAGATGTTACTCAGTTCTGAGGAATAACAGAACAACAGATAAGGCTAAAAATATGAACTTAAGAGTGGATAGGAAAAATCTAATTGCTCCAGGCCAAAACTATTGAGATGATGTGAAATCCCCTGTAAGATTATTAGTGATTGTACATTAAAATCACCCAGCAGAAAAACATTCAGGACATGGAACAGACTGAATTAGCAAACTCAGAAAATTCACTTAAGAACTCTTTGTTCAAGTTGGGTAGGCGATAGACTTATCAAGTATAGTGGGAGTCTATTGTAAAACAATGGACTCAAATGAGGCATAGTTTTAGATTTTTTTGTACTTTCCACTCATTGTAGAGTATCAAGAGACCAGCACCACATCCACGCTCATACATACTCCCCTGCCCATGGAGAATAACAACAGGTGACTACTGTGGAGAAGATGAAACCATTGTTTTATTACACTGTCTGATTCTGACCAGATTCTTATGCTGGATGGCATTACAGTGGCCTCCAGTAACACTGAAGAATCTAGGAGTTGCTTTTGACCAGAATATGTCCTTCAGTGTGCGTATTAAATGAATATGCAGGACTGCTGACTTACATGTGTGCAACTCTCGTCTATTCCCACTTCTGGTGTTCCCCAAGGCTCGGTCTTAGGCCCTCTAGTCTTCATAATAGGAGGAGCACCTCCTTACCTTTCTGATCTGTTAAGCATCACTTCTTCTGCCCGCTCACTTCGATCTTCTTCTATCCAACTTGCTCTGCCTTCTTTCGGCCTCACCACTATGGGAAGCAGAGCTTTCAGCTGCTCTACTCCCAGCCTGTGGAGCTCTCTACCCCCATATATTAGAAACATTATTTCCCCCCCTAGTTTAAATCCCAACTCAAAACCCATCTGTTCAAATCTGCATATTCCCTGTAAACTAATTATTTTATCTTGTGCTTTTTGTTTTTTTATTGTTCTTCATTGTCATTGTTCTATTATGTGTCTTATTCTATATTAAGTGTCATTGGGTGTCTTGAAAGGTGCTTTTAAATAAATAATGTGGTTCCTGGAGTATTTAAAAGCAGAATGGGAGGCAGAGCCTTCAGTTTTCAGGCCCCTCTTCTGTGGAACCAGCTTCCAGTTTGGACTCAGGAGACAGACACTATCTCTACTTTTAAGATTAGGCTTCAAACTTTTCTTTTTTAAAAAAGCATAAAGGTTGGATCAGGTTATCCAGAATCCTCCCTTAGTTACACTGCAACAGGTCTAGGGATTCCCATGATGCACTGTTTGTTCTTTACTCAGCTTTTACACCACTCTGCATTTAATCATTATTTACTCTCAGCATGTCTTGTCTTGTTCTTCCTGTTGAAAACTGGTTTTTCCTTCCCACTCTCCCAAAGCGCTTGCTCATAGGGGCTCATCTGATTTCTGGGGTTTTCTCTGTATTATTAAAGAGTCTCTACCTTGCATTATAAAGTACCTTGAGGCGACTGTTGTGATGTTGTTGCGCTATATAAATAAAATTGAACTAAGTAGCCATATTCCATTTTCCAAGAGACTAAGCTGTTAATAGGATTTGAGTTCTTATTTTCCCTTTGAGGCCAAGTGGTGCTAGAGGTTTGTAGTTTGATTTTTTTTATTTTTTTTTTTACATATGTGACTGTCAAGCAAAATCTCCCTAAAAAAGTGGCTTCAAGTATCTTATAACATTCTGGTCCAGTTTCCACACTGGCAGTAATTCATCATGGTGGTCTCAGTCCCAGTAGTGTGAAATTTGGGGCATATCTGGGCCCCAAACCACAGGGTCTGATTGGCCACTCTGCTTAATCTGGGCCTCATGCTCTACCTTTGACACTGGTACTGCCGCCCACAGTCTGCTCTGGTTTGTGTGGGCTGGGTCTGCCCACCTTGACCTCATTTGGGCCGCAAAGGAGCATGTTTGCTGGGGTATAAGATTTTTTATTAATCCTTTATTTATCCAGGTAAAAAATATACAATAACAGATCAAATTAAGAGTACATTAAAAACAATCACACTGAGTAAAAGAGTTGTTCTCTCGTTCCTTTAAGACAGACTTAAACTCTCCCAAGGTAACCAATTCTGATCATTTCAGTTCCTTCTGCAGATTATTCCAGGAAGCAGGGGCAGCGTATTTAAAAGCCTTTTTCCCCAATTCTGTTCTGATTTTTGGGACAATCAATGATGTATGATTTTGTTCGAACGAAGGCTGTATTGGTTGTGGTTTTTACACATATAAACACATAAAGATTGCAATGTTTATATTGTTAAAGAATAATTTTGAAAGAGTGGTATCTTGTCAGAGTGAAGCCATTACTACTTATGCCTAAAAGAATACAAAGCTCAACAAATGAAAGCCAGATCAGGTCATCTATATTGGTAGAAAAGAATTTTTTGTCCAGCTTTGCACATTTTCTGCATTTTTGAATGATGTGATTTGTTTTCATCTTGAGGAGCCACAGTAACCAGTGTCATGAGCAGTAAAGCTGTAGCATTATTAATCAAAATAATCACCTTCTGGAGGAGCGAACGCTTGGTAACTGTTCTGCATTGAGCTAGGCTTTAAGTGTAAGCAGCATACTTAAGATGGCAACTTGTGGCATGTTGCAGAAGTAACAATGTGTTTTATTATAAATAAAATGCCAGAAAATATTTAACTTTATCACTCTACTGAATCTGCTAAGCCGTAAAAACAAACAAACCAATCAGCTAACCTCCTTGACACAGGAAAAGATCAAATCAGACAAAAACAGGATGTAAATATGACGTCCTTTATTACCTGTAAATAACTGTACACTGTCATCGTGTCAGAATTCAGCCTTTTTTACAACTATACCATGAAGCAGACCTGAGCAGTTACATATGACTTCTGAAACCAGTGTCTCTCATCAGCCTCCAGGAAGATGAACCCCTGAGAAAAATCTTCACGTTGCACCTTCAAGAGATTTCATTCTGAACCACTAGGATTTACACGTGAGGAGAAAAATGCAATACATTTGTTAATCTGAGGGTGTCTGCATTACACACTCCAGTTTCTGAGCTGGAGCCTCATTGTCTTCAGTGTGTTGTGCTCTCGCTGACTCCACCTCCGAGCTGGCCATTAGCGCTGACACCCTCTGTGTGAGCCGCTCAAGGACCAAATCAGCGGTGCTGGAGAGACTGTGCTGCAAAGACAAAGGGGAGTGAAATAATGAGTGTCTGCAGGGCTGACAACGCTAACGTGTGGATTAAGATATTTATTTTTCCACAAGCAGATCATTTTCTCTGGAGCTTAATATGGATGCTTTCTCATTCCAGCTGCTCAGTGATGAAGAACAGCACTTGAATCACAAAAGCTCATTCTGAAGGCGAAATCCCACTAAAATCATTAATGAAGGCATAAACGTGGGCTAAAAACCACATGAAATCATTTCCCTTTTAAAGTTCTGCAGCTGGCAACTCGATGTCAGCTCAAATACTTCTTCTTAGCTCGAGTTCAGCAGGCGGTGACCGTGAGGACGCTACACAGTACCATGACTGTCACACAGGTTTCAGCTACAAACCTGTAAGATGTGCAGTCCCTTCAGTGTGAGAACAGCCAGCTCTCTCAAACCATCTGCAGTTAAATCCAAGTATATGAGGGACAGCAAAGGACTCTTGAAGCTCCGTCTCCACTGCAGCTGAAACTGTCCATTTTGGCCACTTCCCATGGGCTGGAATTTATAACACAGCAATTCCTGCATTATAGAAAAGGAGGATTTATATATAACTCTTAGAGCAGGGCGATATGACCAAAAATATTTATCACGATATACATTTGAAAATTTGCGATAACGATATAACTGATGATATAATTGACACTAGACAAAATACTTTACAACTCCACAACTTTATTAGTGCAAAAAAAAAAAATCAATGTATTTTCACTTAAACAAGCAGCTGTTTTAAGTGCATTAAAGTTATATAAAAATTTGCAGTGCAAATGCAAATTCCTTGCTGACAGTTTAACCAAAAGGCATTTCCAGTGGAAACTGGTCGACATATCCTCAGCATAACCATGTATAATATCCACAAAACTTAAAAAGAGGTTATACACACACAATACGGTAACATTATGTTGAAGCACAGTACGTATCACTCCGCGAGGCTCCGCCTACGATAGCCGTAATGCTCCGACAATCCATGAAGCGGTGCGGCTTCGTAGCTTAGCAAAGTCGTACTGAAACATTTGACAGATTTTTGAGCGCCGTGCACATAAAATCGTTTCGAGGTCAGTAAACACAACCAGAGTTCATACATAATAAGGATTATAAGGGGCTCTGATGATTTTCAGAAAAATCAAAGGATTGATTTTAAGTGTGACGTATTTTCCAAACAACACGGTAATACCGACGGCCAGCTAGAATGCTCTACCAAAAATGTGCTTTGTTGTGTATCTGACGGACAAAAGCTAAACCAGTTCCACCACTGAAGTTGCAGCATTTTTACAAACCAGTTCTGGTTTATCCGTTTCATTCAACGATCCACTTTCACTCTTCTCATTCTGCGTCACCGCTATGTGCGTATGTAAACAAAGGCACTGCGCATGCGCGTTTTACCCAAATTCTATCGCGATATTTCATTTTCTTATCGTTGCCCAACATTACACCGGTATTACGGTGAATGGTATGATATAGCCCAGAGCCCAGCCCTAATAACTCTATCATTTTAAATCAAAAAACAAAACCTATAATCTTTCCCTTTCAATCATACTCACTTCCTCTGTACCTACTTTGCCACTTTATTTATGAGCAGATCTTCTATATTCTTACAATCAGAAAATCCCATGAAGACAGAAAGCTGTTAGTGTATCCTGCTAACGATACGGTGCCTATGTTTCATTTATTCCTCTGAGCCAGCGAGGTCCATTTATATTCAAAAACTATTAAAAACAGATCAAGAAGTCACAACAATGCAGCGGCTCATATCTTCCTTCTTTGCTGTGAACAAATAGTGCAGTTTGTTTTGAGTCAATCCCACACATCCACAGCATCCTGCTGGTGAAACTAATCACCAGAGTAGAAATAATTTTTCTACAGCTACAAGTAGTTCAATAAATGCACTCCTTTTTTCCCAGTTAAGACCTACAATAAGTAGCATTTCCATGAAATGACTGAGCCTTTATCTTAAGTGGCAAGCAGTGAGAAAGATTTGTGTTCAATGGGAACCATCAATCATGGAGTGAAGGGCTTCAGGCCAAGGGTTTAAGTGTTAAGAGATGGATAAATACATTGACTTTTATTTAAAAAGTAAAATAAATAAATAAAATACAGACTATTCATTAGTAAAGGTCTTACCTGTCCATATGTGCCCAACAGCACCTCCTTCTGCCCATCAAAATCCAGATCGATGACCAGAGCACAAACTACTGCATCCCACTGGTCACTTTCCAAGAGGCATGTGGCCTGGGACAAACCGTGCTTCTGGACATCTCTGCAATAAAAGACATGCAACAAAAAAACCTACAATTTCTTCGTCTTCAGAGAGAAAGCAAAACTGCACAAAACCATTCATTTGTCTCTGACCTGTACACAACTGCCATCTCTATGGTACTGGCCACTAGTAGGTTATAGCTTTCCACTTCCACACCTGGAAAAGAAAAAGAAGCGGACAATCTTGAGGTGCGCTGCAGATTCACAAAGTGAAGCAGAGATCAGAGTAGTATCGTACCGGCCTCTGTGTGGAAGCTCAGAGGGAACAGCAGCACGGTAGAGATTGGACTGTCAAACTGGACCCGCCAGCTCTGCAAAACCTCTGACATAAACACACACAGACACAATACTGAAAACACAAATACAGAAACACACTTGGAGTCATCAATGATAAATCAAAATGATGGATAGACACACCCATAAACTTAATATTGCATGGACGTAATTAGGATTTGGCTTCTTTTAACATACTTCAACAAATCTTTAATAGAACTAGACAACTTTTTATTGTAGAGAGTATTGTATGCTGGAATTTAACCTATGTTGTGCTACGTGTGGGAAAGAATTAATTTAACATTTTAAAGATTTATAGTCAAGAACTCTCACTCTGGTCTTGATGTCAAGTGTCATGTCTGGGGAAAACCAGACACCTCTCACCACCTTGCCAATACTATCCCTACAGTGAAGCATGGTGGTGGCTGCATCACGCTGTGCAGCAGGAACTGGGAGACCAGTCGAGGGAAAGATGAATGTATCGATATACAGAGCCATTCCTGATGATAGCCAGAGTGGTCTGGACCTCAGGCTGGGAGTAGATTCATCTTCCAGCAGGACAACAACCCTAAACACAGCCTCCATAACAAAGGAGTAGCTTTGGGTGAGTGGCCCAGCCAGAGCCCAGACTTTTATCCGATTGAAAGAGAATGGATTTGAAAATAGCAGTGAACCGACACTCCAACCTGTTGGAGCTTGAGCGATTCTGTAATGCCGGGCTCACACTGTGCGATTTTGTCAGTCGCGCGATTCAGCTTCTGCTCAAACTGTACAATTGACTCGCAGGGGTTAGAAGTTCGTAGGTCACGATGCAGGTCTCACACTATACGACCCGATGCTCTGATGCGACCTGAGTGCTCACACTGTGCGTCCATAAAATGAAGGTTATAACAGAAATTCTGTCGCTCGCGCTCCCTCTCTGTCTTTCACTCACACAGACACACACCACCGCCATCAACTTTGCTAAATTGCTAATGAAAAACATGATCAGGCAGCTGTGATTGAGCAGCAATGTCTATAGACCACAACAACCGTGAAAATAGTTGGATATGTCCAACTATTTTCACGGTTGTTGTGGTCGTAATAATTTTGTGAGGCCACATCGAAAAGGCTCGGATGAGCTTTCCAAAGTTCTACAAGTGCCTCCATCGCTTGTGTCCAGATCACACGCTGCACTGCCGTGCTGCGCCGTCTTTTTCGCTGACATTTGTGTTTGCGCGTGCGCAGTGTGAGAAACTGCGGTGACACCCTCACGACGGTCGTGAGGATTTCAGACCAAGTGATTGATGATCGGGAGCTGGTCGTGAGGTGTTAATCTCTTCTCGTTACCCCGTGTATACTACACGATGCACGACGCACGATGAAGGCCAAAATCGTGCCAATCGCCAAAACGGTCGCACAACTCAAAAATCGGCTCAAAATGTGACAAAATCGCACAGTGTGAGCCCGGCATAAGAAGAATGGGAGAAACTTCTCAAAAATAGGTGTGCTAGCTTGTAGCATCATACTGAAAAAGACTTGAGAGTGCAATTGCTGCCAAAGGTGCTTCAACAAAGTACTGAACAAAGGCTGTGAATACTTACATGTACATCCATGTCATATTTTTGGTTTTTCACCTTGTGATTGTGGAGCATTGTGTGCACAATTTTGAGGTGAAAAGTGAATTTCATTTATTTTTGGAATAAGACTGTAATGTAACAAAATGTGTAACAAGTGAAGTTGTGAATATTTTTCGGATGCACTGTATGTTCAGCATTCCTGCAGAGAAGCCGGGAGTTCAGTTCGACTAAGTCAGTGGTGGTTAAGGAATCATGAGACAGTCGTGTGATGGAGCGACTCTAAGAGGAACGTTCAAGTACGTTCCACTCGCCTCACCTAGCTCAGTCTGGCTGACCACAGCGAGTCCAACACAGCCATTCTGACAGCCAAACACCGAGAGCCGCCGGCCTCCGGCTATGCTCAGTATATCCATCCATAACACACTGCACAGAGAGAAGGAAACAAAAACGTGTTTACAGATGATACGTGTGTTTTTTTCTCGTATCGATAACAATGAAAGTATTTAGCCAACTATCATAGTTTGCTTCCAAGAGGCCAAACGTTCTTGTCATTGTTAAAGTAGACACACTTGTTCAGGCTTTCTGGAAGTCATTCAAACTTTTTCTTTGGACACTGGCTACTTTTTCCCTTTTTTCAGAGAAATGCTTTTGTTTTTTTTGCTGAATAAACAACAGCTTGATTAAAAAAGGCACCAAACTCAAGGGATGAATCTTTGCTTTCTACACATAATAGACAACTTAGTAAAAAACTAATTTTAACTTGTATCATTAGACAGTTCGTTACTAGCGGCCCATCACAAAAAAATACAAATTGCTCTCAGTTCATTAGTTTAATCTTTGGAAAATTTCCAGAGTTGTGCCTGACAGTTCGACGGGCATAAAATTATATTTTTGTGCCAACGAGGTGATTCCCAAAGAGCTACAGTACTGGGAATAATTATTTGGCCTCTTCCTGATTACTTAGCTTTGAGTAAATCTATCATACTTAAATGTTTCAAATCATCAAAGGAATTTTTATATTCAAAGATAACCCGAGGAAATGCAAAACTCAGTTTTTAAATTGTGAATTTAATTTATTTTATGAAGAAAAAAAACTATTCAAGCCTACCTGACCTGTCGGAAAAAGAAAGGAAAGCATCTGGCACTCTCGGAGTAATTTGGGTAGGAAGGTTCCTGCTATTGCAGGTTTTTTCTGTTTGTTAATAATGGCTCTCACTGTGACTTGCTGAAGTCCCACATCTTTGGAAATGTCTTTTTTACACTTCCCAGACTGACAGATATCAGTGACTTTGTTTTTCATCTCTTGCTGAGTTTCTTTAGGTCCTGACATGATGAGCTGCTTTTTCTTTCAGAGCTCTTTTTCACAGTAAATCTATTCATTTCATTTTGTTGCCTGGTGTATAACAAAGATCACTTTATGAGTTTTAGTATTATCTGTATTTATTTGTTTCTCGTTAAATCATTATTGTCTGGGAGGTGTCAGGCAGGTATTACACAACAAATCCAACATTTTTTGAAGGCACTGAGCAAAGAACAAGACCAAAAACTGAAGACTTTCCCCACACTGAGGGTGTGAATGCTTGTCTCTCTGTGTTAGCCCTGCTGCAGGTTGGCAACCAGTCTAGCGTGTAGCTGCATCTTGCCCTATGGGAGCTGCCTCAAGCCTCGTCGTGACCCTTAATCGGATAAGTGGAAAAAGATTGGATGATAGATCTGAAACATGTGGGACTTGTCTCTGTCTCATTGTTCAACTCTCAGTGTTGCTGACTGTTATTATATGCACCATCCTCTTCGTAACTTCGTATCTTAAAACATTCTTTCCACATTTCCATGCTTCCTTCGTTACTCAAACTTCAGTAAATGACACTATAATGACATTATCGTTCTTGTGTATAGTAATAGACCTGCTAACTGAGTACAAACAAACTGTACAAGCAGTGATCAGAACAGTAAGCTGGATAATGTGGTAAATCATGAATCTGATTAACAGAGAAACACATAATGCTCATCCCTCATCAAACCCAATCAGCCCAGCGGCCACATCCAGAGAGATGAGAGCTGAAGGGACTCACTTGCTGGGAAGCTGCTGCAGCTCGGGGAAGAGTCTCTCCACTGGCTGCTCTTCAAACTGATGCAAGGAGGCGTTCTGTTAGACACAAGAGAGTCAGGCTGAATGCAACGCTGATGTTTGCATGATCAAACATCTTCAGATATACAAAGTTACAACAGATTACAATCATATTTTATCTCCAATGCTTCCTGTAGTATTAGTTCTGTTGCATGCATCTATATGGTTTCATTTTAAATTATGGAAGACGATTTTTTTTCACAGTTTTGGACTTTTTTTCATAAAATTCTTTTAAAAATAATTTTTTTAATGATTTTTCCTGTCTGATTATATTCAGGTTCCTACGTGAACACTAAAGCAGGGTTTACTTGCTGTGATCTTTCCTCCTGTTCATGCTAGCCATAACAAAATCCCTTTATTATGTGCTTCCAGTGGAGGTGACGAGGAAGAACAAAGCACAGTTCTTGTTTTCTGCTAGTATGAGGCTTCAGAAGTATGACTGAGACAAATCCAATGGCTGTTTGGTCCAACACTCCCTCTGGAATTTCCAGGGATGGTGTCCCTGCTGAGCTGCAGTGGAGCTTAGACAACACATAGAGTGGGTTTCACAGTAAACAGGCTCTCACTGTGGAAGACATTTTTATTTTTTGCCTCTTCTGAAAGGGTGAAGCCAGATTTTACTTTATGTTCAACAATATTTTTAAAGAAAGATGTTTGAAGATTTTTTCCCCACAGCTTCCACTGGGAACACAAAGAGAAGCCATCCAACCGTTTATTTTCTGATGGTTAGACATGAGAGGTGATTCCCAACTAGGGCCGCCACAAACGATTATTTTGATAGTCGACTAGTCACCCATTATTTTTGCGATTAGTCGACTAATCAGATCATCATCCATTGAACGTAAAACGTACAGCTTATTGCACCAGCAGCATCTGCTCTTATATAACTATCATTAGCTTACAGCTTTAAGTGTTTAAGGTATGTGCTAACTAAAAATAAAGACAAGATGATAGTTTATTGAATTTAAATGAAATTTGCAGATTGTTTCGGTGAAGTTTAATAAACTCCTTGCTATCTAAAATATAACAGGACACCGGAGTATATTCTCGAGCATCTCACACTTCTGATAATCAGCTGTCTGCCTGACGTTTATTCAGCTGTGTAAAAACTATAACTTTAATCTCAGCCAAACCGATTTACTCAGGAACAAATAAAATACTGAAAAAAGCCAAACAATAACATTTTTAAGTTATCTAAGTGACTTATGTATGTTTAACCTGAGTAGCGAAAGATGGTGGTGGGTTTGAAAACGATTTGCCGGGAGTCCGGTGTTCTCACGGCTCGTCTAGCTATCGAGCTAGTGGGTAACAGACGTCTCCGAAAACGTCGGAGCGCTTTTGAAAATATGTGGTGTCTTGATAAACTGAGCAGATATTTGAAGTTTACACAGCTACATTCCCGCCTGAAAATATGTTAAACGTTTATTTTGTGACCCAGAAAGAATAATAAGAGTAATATTAAAACTAACTAGCTGCCGCCATTGTTGGCAACTGAGCAGGGCCGCGATGGGTCACGCTATGAATTCTGGGACACAGCTTCTTCTTCTTCGGGGTTTAATGGCAGCTGGCATCCTTGTACATGCAGTGCTGCCATCTTCTGTTTCAGTCCGTTATTACACTCTTAAATCCTACTACTTATTCCTGTGTCTTTTGTGATCTTACAAAGCTTCAAACGACGCGTCGACTATTAAATCAGTCGTCGACGATTTTGATAGTCGACGTAATCGTGACTAGTCGACTAATCGTGGCAGCCCTATTCCCAACTCTAATGTCTGCAATCCCCTGCTTAGTCTGCTGCTACCGTGACTCGACATAATGGATAAAGGGACTTACTAGAGAATACATTGATACACAGATAAGAAGGAGACAAATATTTTAAGTTGTCATTAGAATGCACTGATCTGGTATTGTCTCTGACCTCCTTGTAAAGGTGGATCCTCTGGTCATGACCGCTTAGCAGAAACACCGTCTCACTGCCTCCTTCAGCACACTGCACTCTGACAGACAGAGGCAGAGAAGCTCACTCACATGATAAATGGTAAATGGACTGGTACTTATATACATTATACTGCTACCTCGATATATTTCTACTTAATTTGAGCACTAAATGCTTTCTACTTCGAGTCTCATTCACCCAATCACACATTCATACAGCCTCTATCTATACCTAAGCATTTTAATTGTACTGGTACTTTAACACAGACAGAAGGAGCCAGGAGTCAAGCTACCGACACCCTGACTGGTAGACGACCTGCTCTACCTGAGAAATACATTACATTTACTATCCAGACACACACACACAGTCTGTACTTAAACTGCTCAGTGACTGAGCACAGCCATAAAGACACTAAAGCCCATTTATGAATATTCGTGTATTAGCTCATGAAAAATGATGGATTCCAGCTGAGAAACTGAGTCAGCCTGCAGAAACACGATGATTCAGCACAGCAATAGGATATAAAATGTGGTAACAATAGATTTAACAGTATTTGAGAAAAACATTAAATATTTAACAGCACTGAAATCTCAGTTGTCAAGTAGCTTAAATTGTAATGCTACCAGCCTGGAGTTGTGTTTCTGTATTTTGTAATGATTGATAATCATATAAACGGTCCACAGTTCTGCAGAATGATTATTGCGCGTGTATTTTTTTATTTACTTTTAATTGTTTTCCATGTATTCTTGTTTTAAAATGTCTACAAGGCAATTTTCTGAGCTATTTTTAAGCTAAACTGTCCAACATGAATCTAATAGGCTTGGGCAGGACATCAGCTCACCTCCTGAATGTGAGCCAGGATGTATGTGTGTTATTCCTCTGCTGTCTGTTTCTATGATAACAGCAGGGGAAGCACACAGCACACAAACAAGCTTCTGCTCCCTCAACTAAAGTGGATTTTCTTCCTTGCAGGAATCCCAAACACAGGTGCCAGCATCATATTGATCAGCGTGTCATTTCATGCTGCTTGATTAGTAGGAATACGCTGCAGCAGCGCGTACACTCAGACACTGTCAGAGTTTTGGCCATTAGAACAGCCAACTCTGAACTCTTTCACTATGTAAGCAAAAACAGCATGAGCCAAGACGTCACGAATATCTTTTACATGAGTCATCTTTCACGTTGAACTGCCAAAAATCACATTTTGCATATTCAGCTTCAGTATGAAGCCCTTACAGCCACCACCTATATTGTGCCTATTTGTCTCTTAGTAATTTCTGATTGACGCTGCAGCCCGAAGATCGTCATAACCTGCAGCAGGAGATCAGGAAGAGCTCAGTTTTTTCTTTTAATTCTTGGTTAAAACAATGTAGCAAAATCTGCAAGGTTAGTTACCATGGTGACTATAGTCAGCAAGAACTATCTTTGTACAGCAGCAAACTTACTCTGTGTGGTAAAGCTGGAAGGGCGTGAACTGCAGCTCCAGATTCAGGCAGCTCTCTGTTCAGAGAAACACGACATGATCAGGACATGTCAGAGAGAGCACCACACATACGCAGA
Organism: Neolamprologus brichardi; assembly: GCF_056152115.1. NCBI lineage: Eukaryota > Metazoa > Chordata > Actinopteri > Cichliformes > Cichlidae > Neolamprologus > Neolamprologus brichardi. The sequence goes on from NC_142113.1 coordinate 5,053,034, forward strand.
CGATGCATCGCTCACGTGCAATAGAGTCCAGGTTGAACTCTGAGCCAGGTTCATAGTCACAGTAGATATTTAGGAATGGAGTGGCTTTGTCCCCAGAGTCCTGCGAGGAGATCAGCCATGAATCAGTATGCTTCTACCATGGCACAGTTCATACTTCACACACGCTCTGATTTTAAAGTTACAATACCTTAATGAAGGTGATGCCCACCACCAGACCTCTCTTGGGTGGAGACTTGATGAAAGCATCGATTGATACGATCTCTGCATCAACTAGATAAGAAAACAGAGTCAAACCTTTTCAGCACTGAGCGACTATAAACAACAACGTGCATCATAACAGAATTAACATACGACCGACAGCTTCATCATTTATTTCAGGCTTACAGAATGATTTATCTTGTTTGTTTTTCTGAAATAACAGGATAAATATTCAGAGAAAATGTTTCATTATAAGGCAGAAAATCTGTTTTGTTGCTCTGCGCTAATGAGAGAGAGATGCTCTCCTTCATGAAGTAAGATCTATATTGTTAACCTCCACCAATATCATCTACAGTCATCGATATCATCTCAGACCCTTTATGTTTATTTGAAAACTTTTTTTTAGAATACAAAATATATTCAGCAAATACACTGTGATGTCATTTAAAACGAAAACAAAAATGTATGCCCTACGCAAACTCTACAGACTAGAAGAAGAAATATAAAACGTATATTAAAGCAGTAAATATTCAACATCACCATTAAAATAAAGAACACATTCATGTATCAGTTCTGAATAGTTCTTCACCACCCTTCACACCATTTATATGAAACGCAGCAACACTTTCTCTTCTGTTGTGAAAGTATTTCATTGCTCATATCACAACGCCTTCATTTATTACCCGATTCACTTATTAAGCTCCCTGTACCACTGTATTTAAGTTTGATCACTATGGCCACTGATTATTTTTTCTATTTTGTTTGATTTTCTGTCATTTGTATCTTTTTAGTGCTGTTACATTGTATTTATTCATACTGTATCCCAGCGGTCCCCAGCCTTTTTTGCATCACAGACCGGTTTATGTCCGACAATATTTTCACGGACCGGCATTTAAGGTGTCGCGGAAAAATACAACAAAATAAAACCAAAAGAAAAGATTTATTAATAACACACTGGAAAAGACCCAGGGAAACCAAGTTTACGATAAAAAGGTTAAAAAAATAATGATAAAAACCGATAAAAACCCTGAAAACCATCAATTTTACACCCGAGCCACGACTCTCGCAGCCTGGTACCAAACGACCACGGACCGGACTGGACTTGTACTGGTGCGTGGCCCAGGGGTTGGGGACCGCTGATGTATGTGGTCCCCAACCACATACATCAGGAGAATATGTATATTCTCCTTTATTTAATCTGTTTTGTTGAAGGCTGGTTTTAAAGTTTTGGCTTCTGTGACACAATAAATTCCAGTCTTCGACATAAATCAACAATCTTATCATTTTATAATAATATAGAAGGGATGCACTGATTGGGCGAAGGAAACAAAAAACCTTCATTACAATAACTGTTTCAAGTCTTCATCCTACTATCTGTGACATTTTGTCAGCCTAAAACAAATGTCCCAACAGAAAACCACGGGTGAGCTGAAATAATAAACATGACGTGAGTCAAAAAGACTAATATCAGACCATATTTGTGCATTCCTATAGGTCATTCTGAAATATACCAATCTGTACAATTGTTTCATTGTTGCTTGAAGTGTTAAACTTTTGTAATTTTACGTGAGTAAAATATTCAGTGCATGCAGTTTACGTTGAAACACAGTCTTTCTATTGTGTTGTGTAGCTTCCTTACCTTAAGGACGAGCTCTGTAGCAACGTCTATGTGCACATATCTGAGTATTTGAACAACAAAGGAGTAAAACAAGAGTTCTTTCCAGTCCCCACTCGCTGGGGCCCCTTGAGATAGTTCTATAGCTTCATTTTAAGTCTATTGGTTGTTAAGGGGGGGAGGGGATAAAGTCTGTCAAACCTCAGAGACCCCAAAAACCAGGGGCCCCAATCATTGAACCTGTCTGTTTCTATGTGGCTTTTTTGTCATGCAAATTACTTTTTAGCCACTTACTTCCATTCACTCTTACTCCACAAGGACCATCACATGCTGGAGCCCTGACTTAACTGCAGCAGACTCCTGTACTTTGAACAGGTCTGCTGTTTACTGCACAGTATTGCCTGGATTGTGTCTTACGGTTCAGAACCAATGGGTGACAGCAGTTACGCCCTATCTGTTATGTACAGTCTATTTTCCAAACCCAGGGGTCAGTCCATAAGAAGAAAAAGACTGTTAACACAGAGATGTTAATATACAGTCAAGACTCTTCAAAGAGTCACACAAATGTAAGGAGTTTATAGACGACAGGAGAAGGTATAAGTTGTTCTGATCCAAAAATCTACTTTGACGGATGTCTTCTATAATTTACTTAGATCCTCCCATGCCTTATGTGGGATATCGGGCGGCAAACGAACGCCACCAGGCTCGATCTTGTGCCCGGGCTTCAGCTTCTTCCAACGATATATTCGATGTCTTTAGGTCTTAATGGAATGACCTTCGCCAGGTGTTGCAGGGATGTCCTCGTGGTCTTTTACCTCCACTCGTAACCTGAGGTCAGCAAACCAAAACCTTTTAGTGGTCCCCCGCACTCGTTTTAAAACCCGAGGGGACCAATCTTTCCAAGCTGTTGCACCCAGATTGTGGAATGCACTTCCCCTATTTCTACGGGGTTTGGACTCAGTGGAGACCTTCAAAAAGCAGCTAAAGACATTTTTATTTCAAAAAGCTTTTAATTAGTCCAGGGTTTTCATGGTGTGTTTTATGACTGTATTATGTTTTTACCTTGTAAAGCACTTTGTGACATATGTCTGTGAAAGGTGCTATATAAATAAAGTTTACATACTTACTTACTTTTAACACCCAGGGGTTGCCAGCGCATCGCTGTGTTTTTTGTCTTCTATAATTGCTTTTAAGATTTTTTTTATTTTTTATTTTTCTTTATTTGATAGAATATCCAGGAAATAGGAAAGGAGGTCTAGGTCTAATGTTTAACGTGTAGGAAATAGTAGAAATAAGCAAACTTGAGTTCTTGAGCACTTGACCCGTCTTTCCCCTGCGTACCTGGGATGTAAGTGAACTGAACCTCCTTGGCCACCGGTCGGATCTTCTGCTGCAGCTCCTGGTATCTGAAACACACCACCTTCCCCTTGAGAGTGGCCGCTAACAGCTCCTGCTCCCCGGCCTGACACAGCCCGTAAATGTTGCTCTGCGACGGGAAGCGGCTGAAACTGTCCTCCACGAAGGGATACGACTCTCGGAGCATCTTGCAGGATACAAGCACAGTCACTGGTTTATATTAAGATTTGTATTAAACATTTAGACTTTTCCCCGTTCATGCTTGTTTAGTGGCTGCAGAGCCCTCAAACTCCACAACAATGAGTTGGGTTAAAAATGTTCCCGCTCGTTCATTTCGAAATTCAGCTAACACTCTCCACAAATTGCATATCGACGCTAAATTTACTCAGTTAATATTATTTTATTCTGATATCACATATCCTCTAACGAGTGTCTCTAAGATATAATAAACAACTTGAATAGCCATAGACAGTACGCATGAAGAAAAACATCCGGGTTTGACCCGAGCTGCGTTCATGTCCATTGGAAATATGGGATTTAATTTCTATAAGGGACTCAGGGGAGAGAAAACCCGGGCCCCGGTGGACAAAACCGCTATCGGAATAATTGAAAATATTGCCATACTTTATATACTTATATATTAAGTAATTTTCAGGTAGATTTGTCGTTGTTCCCGTGAAATTTCTTCATTCTGTGGTCAAAACACAGCTGCCAGCTGACATTTTACGTGCATTTAAAATGTCACACATCCTTTACAGAGTAAAATCAGCCATTATTTTTGAGGTACAAAAATGCTTAAATTGGTTGTAATTTAATATAAGACTTCTCCCAGTTTGGTTTAATTCCCCCCACTTTACTACGCCATGAAAGGCAGCGCGTGGCTTTTTTTCTTCGTGTAGTAAACGGGTGACAGATTCAGTGCATCGCTTGTATCGTGCTGCCATCTAGTGGCACTAAATGCCTCCTTTTTAAACAAGAAAGCATGTGTTGAAGTTTTTTTTGTCTGAGATTTTAATTTTCTGGTTGCATTTATTTCCGTTCTAAAAGTTTCTTTTTCCACGTACACCTTTGACAATTCCTGACTCAGTATTATTATATGCATGTGTGTTTAATTAATGATTGCTGCAACAAAACAATTAGTTGCATGAATACATTGATGGTCAACCACCAGAGGTCAGAGCTAACTCACTCATGCAGATGAAGAAATTCCAGAGATGCGTAGTGCGGTGATTAGCACTGACCTCTGCTCAAATCCAGGCTGTGGGTTCTGCTTCCTCCTACAGTCCAAAAACACGCGTGGATTTAGGTTAACTTGTGATTCTGAATTGGCTCTAGGCGTGAATGGTTGTCTGTGTGTTATCCAGGCGTGCGGCTTGGGTCTGTCCCAAGGGGTACACAACGAAGGAACAACTTGCTCTGCTAAAACAGGCTTTCTGATCATTTCTAAGGCGGAGGGTGAACATTAGAGCTCTAAACATTTAAGGATATTGTCTCACACAATAAATGAGATGGGGGAACCGCCTTTACCTGCAGATCAAAGTGAAAATGATTTGATTGATGGACAGAACATGTATTTTTAGTGTGTCCTGTGCGCTGTGAGCTGCTGTTCAAGCAGAATATACTCAACAGCAGATTAGAATCATGTCGATATTTTCTGCATCACTGAATTAATGCATGCACATTTCCGCACTTCAGCCAGTCAAGTTAGAAATTAGAAAGCTATACAATTCGTGCATATAACTCGTATTCCCCATCAGCGACTCGATAATGCACCTAAAACATGCTGTAAATAACAGAATAAGTGAAAAAGGGGGACTTCCAGCAGACTTTAAACCCAAACTCGGAACACAGCCTGCTGCAGATCAGGTTGTGTTCAGTAAAGGTTAGCACAATGATTTAACGTTTCTTTTATGCCCGAGGATTTATCTAAACTTCAGCGTTTGAATGATTGCTTAGATTTGATCAATGGCTGCAAATTTCCTCCAACTCAACGAGGGGAAAACCGAAGTCCTCGTATGCGCCCCTGATAGATTTTTATCGCAGATAGTGAAAGCCCTCGGTCCTCTCTCACTTTATGTTAAATCCTCTATCAGGAATTTAGGTGTCACCTTTGACTCGAGTCTCACATTGGATGGGCATGTGAAATCTCTGGTTCGGTCTTGTTTTTATTATTTAAGAAATGTGGCTGAGCTAAGCCCGGTTTTATCTCGCTCTGAACTCGAGATTGCTATACATGCATTTATTTCGTCACGCTTGGATTATTGTAATTCGCTGTTTATGTGTCTAAGCAAAGGTTCTCTATCGTCTGCAGCTAGGCTTTTGACAAAATACTCACATGTGACACCGTTATTATCTCAGTTACACTGGCTTCCTCTTAAATTTAGAGTCGATTTTAAGATCCTGGTCTTGACCTACAGAGCTGTGCACGGACTGGCACCTGCCTACATCTTTGATCTGCTACAGCCCGATGTCCCTAGCAGGTCTTTGAGGTCATCTGATCAGGGCTTACTTGCTATAAAAAATACTAAGAGGAGGACTAAGGGTGACAGAGCTTTTTCCACTGTGGCCCCGAGACTGTGGAACTCTCTCCCCCAAACATTAAGAACTGTGGACTCAAAACTCACCTTTTTAAAACTGCTTTTGGTTAATTTTTTGCCTGTTTTATTTTCTCTTTTTAAATCTTTTTATGACTTGTAATCTTATGTGCAGCACTTTGTGATTCTGTCTTGAAAGGTGCTATATAAATAACAATTTATTTGTTTATTTATTTTAAAAAAACAAGAACAATGGGGTATCTATCTATCTATCGTCCTCCTCCTGATCTGATTTACTCCTGAGGAATGTAGAGAAGACTGAACGGCAGGTCAAAGTCTCCTGAGTTTATGTTATTTAAAGCAAAATTGTTATTTGTTCAAACCATATAAAGTCCAACCAGCATTGTGCTTTTCTAATGTAGAAATTTTAAGAAACCAGCCCAGGTAGGTCAAAGCATTTCACTGAGAATTGAGTGGAAGAAGAAGGCTGTGTATATAGTAGACACACATGAGAATTATTAATCAATAATTCATTTATTAATGATTACTTTTAATCAATTAGCTTAGATGAAGCTGAAGCGCAGATTAGTTTGTTCTTGCCTGATCTGTAATCACATTTGTTTGAGCGACTGAAGGATGAGAAGTCACCGATTCAACTGAAAACTATTTCTTCAATTATTTCTTGAAATATTAGATTAGACGAACCAAAACATCAGAACGTCTGTTTTTAAGGCGATTTTTCACCTTATCCATAAGAAAGCAAACTGTCCAGAGGTTATAAGCTGCGTCTGTGCAGCAGCATCAATAACAAACTGCTTTGCACAAACTCACGTTATTAAAGCTTCATATTTAATTTGTTTGAATCTTTATTTTGTTTTTAAGTTTAGATTTCAGTTCAGTTTGGCTTTAGCTTTTTTCACAGTGAATTTGTTCCTTTTGTTGTTTGGTGCAATGATCCCTTTCATGAGTTTCAGTATTATTTTTATTTATTTGTGTTGGAGCTATTTGTTCTTATTTTTTATTATTTTGAAATTAGTTCAAGTTTGTTGTTAGTTTACTTATATTTTGGGGGTTATTTACAAGTTATTTGTTGGTTAATATTTTGTTTCAAAGTTTGTTTGATGTTACTTTGTTAAATTAGTCAGGAAGAGCTGTAGGGCCATTTTGTTTTCTATAAATAAAGAGACTGGTAGAGGACCAGCATGCACTGGGGTGGGCCTATGGTTTTTTTACCAGAGCAGGAGAAGCAGCAGGAAGTCACAAAAAAAAAGGATCTTGTTATTGCCAAACTGGATAAATAAACCATAAAACGCAACTTTCAAGTTTGGACAGTGGACTTCTTTTGCCTGCGTACGAAATAGTATCTCAGTGCAGCAGTGGCTTGTGGACTTTTAATTGTGGGATGTTTGGTTTGTCAAACAAAAGGAATTGCCACTACAATTTGTTTCTCCTTAAATCATTATTTAAGGAGAAATGGACAGAAGTTCAGAAAAGGTATTACACCGCAAATTCAGCATTTTATGAAATGCTTTGTTGCGTTCACCAACTTTACCTCACTGGCTACAAATACAAAGGGGACGCTTTGTTGTAACATTTGAAATTCCTTTGAAAGTCTTCATATCATTACAACAATGAACACTCTTTAAGAAGAAGAAGAAACAAGCTTTATTGGTCACATACACAATCATACAGAGTACAACAGGCAGTGAAATGTGTCGTTTCCAAGCTGTGGACAACTTTAAACTTTCTAATATGGATCACGAGCACTTAGGACTTAGAAATGCTCGGAAAGTAATAGTTCACAACAGAAGTATATCTGTGGGTAACTGACATCAACACACTGGAGCGTCCCTGTTAAAGGGTCATATGGGAGAGTAGAATCACTGCATCTATAGATGAATGCCTTACTGACTTATATTGGTTTTATTTCAGTTCTAAGTTTGGTTGCTCGGTTTGATTTCAATCTAAATGGAAAAACCCAGAAAAAAGAATCCTCGGAGACCTTTGTCTTTGTTGTCAGATCCTTGGACAGTGTGTGTTACAGTGTCCTGTGCATGTTGTGTTGAGGTGAAGCAGATGGAGGTGAGGTCCCTCATGCTGCTGCTCTATGTTGTGATGGTTCAGAGGTGGCAATGTGCTACACCCCCACTTCTCCTAATGCCACCTGCTAATCCACCTGCAGGATTACTGTCCACTGTAATCACTCATCCTTCACTGTGACACACCTCACCTCACAGTGCAACTCCTGAGTCATTACACACACACACACACACACACACACACACACACACACACAGGGAGACGTGTACCTTGCATGTTTCTTATGGCTGTAGTTTTATATGGAACGTAAAACATGTTAATCAGGTTTACCATCACTGTGTGATTTATCACTTATTGGATTTGGTTATAATAGTGACTTTCATGCACAGTACCTGGACAAACTATTAATAAGCATCGCCAATATAAATATAAATTAACAAACCATTTGTGTTACATATACAGACAAAGCAAAAACCAGAAGAGATTAACAATAAAAACATGAAGGAACAAGAAGCACAAACCTCTCCAAGGCAGCTCACTCTATGGGCAGTACTGTGTGTACTTTTAAGGGGACAGCGTCGTGTTTTCATTTTGTTTACTTTGATCTTTTTAAACATAATTTAAGAAGTTTTAGTGCAGTAAAAATCAGATAAAATTAGCGTGACAGATGTTACTTTGTTTCCACCAACATTATGTGGGATTCCAAGATTCTTTATTTGTCACATGCATAGTCACACAACACACAGTGAAATGTGTCCCGAACTGCTCCTTGACTGTGCAAAACATCAGTTTAAATAAAAAATTGGAAATTTTAAATTAAAAAACTGGAAATGTACAATGAATGTTAAATTGCTTTGTGCCATATTAGCACAGCAATGTACTGACTGAACTTAAACTAAATGACCAAAGTCATGTAAACAGAGTGACCAGAGCAGGCGATGGATATTAGGTGTAACGTATTCTGAATACTTTTGATTACTTAATATATTATCATGCTGTTTACAACTACATGAATGTACTATTGCTGTGATTTATTACTGTTACTGAAGGTCCGCGGCTCCGAACCGTAGTAAAGGGACCTCTGGCTAATACGGTGGGTTCTGTGTCGGCTCGTAGCCGAAAACTAGCTTTACTTTGTTGTCTGGGTCAACTTTGCTAGCAGAGACAGAGAGAGGCGTTGAAAGGCTGCTCCAACGGAACTTATTGTTTTTGGAGGAAAACACGAACACGGTGTACAGTCGAGTCTTAATAGCTTACTTACAACTGGGCTCGTCAGGCTCTCTTCTTGGCTGCAGTGGTTATTATTATATTTACATGCTTCCAGCTCCCGTTTTTGCTCGATGACAGCTCGTACTTTTCCTTTTTCTCCCTCCCTCGCTCACAGACACATAACGGGTATGGCAGTCCATTCTCCCTGCAGCACGGACTACACTGCCCATGATGCTACATTCTTTAGAGCTATACCTGTAGCATTCTGCCTATTAGCTTAGCACAACAACAACAACAAAAAGGCCTCTCTCACCCAGGAAACACAGAGAGAGAGGTCACCCTGTAACCATGGCAACCGTAACGCTGCCGGCTGGAACAACAGAACGTAGCTGTCAAACAAAACCCAAACAGTCCTGACCCGCCACAATATGAAACAGGGAAGTACCGCCATGTAATCCATTTATTTCAACAAAGTAACTGTATTTAAAATACCACCTTTTTAAACGGTAACTGTAACGGAATACAGTTACTCATATTTTGTATTTTAAATATGTAACGGCGGTACATGTATTCCGTTACTCCCCAACACTGCCTATACTACAGTATAATATAGAATATGTGTATCCACATTCAAGGTTTTCTGACAATTCACAATCTTTATATATATATTTGTTTAAAACACAAGTAAACTGATAATGTGCAACAGCCAAAGAGCACAGTTTTTCCAAGGAGAATGAAAACGTCAGAAAACATCAGGTAAGCAAAATATCATAAAACTGTCTATGTTCCAAACAGCTGCAGATGCACTTGCTGGAACAAAAGCATCAGTACAGACCAAGAAAACAAATAAACAATGAATTAATGTTCAACAACATGTTCAATGTCAACTTGAACATCCCAGAATGACCAGTGAAGCTCTGGGAGTCTGATTTAGACAAATCCAGCAGTCAGACACAATTTATCCTGTTGTCACTGTGTTTTACTGTTAGAGCGCCTAGATTTGACCCTTGCAGCTGATACTGTAAAATGCTGGAGCTCTTTGAAGAAGAATGCGATGCTCTCAGTGTGTAAACAGTAGCTTGGTAATAACCTTTCTGTGGAGGCTATAATCCCAAACATACGCCCGGGTCAACCCAATGAGCAAATCAAGCCAATCCAGGAACAGTTTGAGGGGTTGTTTCAGTCTCTAGATGTCAATCCCCTTAAAAGCTCTTTGGTGGGATTTGAGGAAACAAAATGTATATTACTGGGATGGAAACTTTACTAAATGATGAATGGGCTGAGACTGCAAAAGAAAATCTTTTAGAATAGAGTTTGATATTTAGTGATCGTATCGTTAAGATGACTAATTATATTACCAATCTTATCATTATGCCAACATCTGGTTATCATGTTACCTGTCTTATCTTAAACCAAGTGTGCGGTGAATAATATGAAACATTAAACATATGATAATAACTAATTAGTCCAGTAACATGATGTACAGTCAGAAACCTTTTGTCTGAGGTGTATTTTTGATTTTCTAATCCTGTTTTGTTCCTACCACAGCTTTGTCCAGTATGATATATGCTGACTTCACTGTGCTCGATTCTTCAGGCTGGGATTTTACTTCATTTGAAGTATTTGTTCATTATTTCATTGGAAATTTTAGCTGGTTAAATGACCTTGCACTGCAGTTTCCTGATTCAGAGGGTGAGTATTCCTCAGTTTAGGTGTAGAAAAGGAGAAAGAGACAGCGACTAAAATTTAAGCTGTTGTAACTGTATGTAAGGAGAGCGCTCTCACTGATATATGAATATGCTAGATTTCTCTCTCTTTGTCTGTTTTTATCTCTACGCCAGCAACAGTTCAGTCCTATAAATGAATTTCTACAAATCTGACTTGAATCATAACCTGATCTCAGAGTTGAACAGATTCGATGTCAGTGTTGATAGTCAGAGGCCTCAAGTTTATTCTTGTTACTGTGAAAGATCAGGTCAGGAGATAGTGACCAAACTACACGTTTAATTAAAAAAAGAAATAGATTTGTGCAGCTCATTTATTTATTTTCCACATCTGTAAACACGTCTGTTGTCATGGTAAAAATAAACAAAAGCAACAAAAATAAACTGATAACATCTACATAAATTCCTTCAGAGTCTTCAATAAATATATGAATCTATAGAAATGTGGATGCAAACTTCAGCTTGACAGGATGACATGAAACACAATTTTCTGCAGAAGCATGGGACGGCATGTCAGACGTGTTTTATGAGTTAAACACACTTAACTTTGATAGTGTTGCCAAATTGGACAAACTGTGACTGTGTACAAATAAAATAAAACAGCTTGTGTAGATAACTACTGACTCAAGCTTGATTCTTTCTACTTTGAATATAATCTATACACAGATAGCAAATCAACAAATTAAGTCAATGTTTCAATCCTGCATATACTGCGTTGTGAAAAAAACCCTTTCTGATTTCTTTCTTTGTTGTCTTGCATATTTGTCACACTTACATGATTCAGATTTTCAAATAAATTTTAATACTAGACAGAAATAATAAAACAAACTAAAGTAATTCTTTACAGTATTGCTTTGTCTTGATACGTGCTCAATCATCCAGGTAAGTAAATCTCAAAAGGTTGATTGTGTTCATCTGGCCGTAGTGTTTTCAGTGGGACAAACGTTTCGACTTCTTCAGTCTCAGCTAACTGCAGGTTTCCCCAATCATATAAACAGGACATTTGCATGACTGAAACCAGCTCAGCTCAGTGGACCAACACCTCAAATTCACCAGGGAGGATATGAAAAGTGGTAGGTTGGCTTCCATAGAAGCAGAAATTGGGGACATTTAAAAATTGATGTCCACCGTAAACCTACGCATACAGATCAGTATCTAAGGTTTGACTCTCATCATCCACTGGAGCATAAACTGGGTGTCATCAGGACGCTACAACACAGAGCAAACACCAGAAGACCAGAACATCAAGAAGGCCCTGAGTAAATGTGGTTATCCCAGCTGGACATTTGTCAAAGCTGGGAAGGTGCCTAAAGAAAGCTCCAACCGATCCAGGAGAGAAGGACAGCCGCTGCGAAAACTAGTAGTGAACCTGTACGTGTCAGGAATATCGGAACAGTTGAGACACATTTTTTTCTAAACACCGCATCTCTGTGGCTTTTAAACCCCAAATCCTTGGGCTCAACCCCAAGGATCGGGTCCCCCGACACAAACAGAGTAACATAGTGTACGCTGTTAAGTGCAGGAGGATTGCCAGGATTTATACATCGGGGAAACCAAACAATTTCTCGCGAAGCGGATGGCACAACACAGAAGAGCTACCTCGTCAGGCCAGGACTCTGCAGTCTATTCACACCTACAGGCCAGTGGACACTCTTTCAAAGATGAGGATGTAACATCCTGGACAGGGAGGAACGCTGGTTTGAGCGCGGAGTCAAGGAGGCCATTTACGTGAAAAGGGAAAGACCATCTCTGAATCGAGGAGGGGGCCTAAGGGTACATCTGTCACCATCTGACAATGCTGTGATTGCAGCCATTCCCCAACTCTCTGTGAATGGGACTCATGGCCATTGATCAGTGGTTGTTGATCAATGGTCATGACAATTTGCATATTAATCATCAAGGAACTGAACTCCCAGCCCATTGTTCCTTCAGTGGGCTGGTTTTAGTGATTATGCAAGTGTACTGTTTATAAGATTGGAAACCTGCAGTCAGCTGAGACTGAAGAAGTCAATTGGATGAGTGATGAAACGTTTCACCCACTGAAAACGCCCCGTCCAGATGAACACAATCAACCTTTTGGGGATTTACAGTACTGGTCTGATTCAGCTAAACTGGACACTTTTTGCACATGAATGGCCTGTTGGCCTGTTTTAGGTTATGCCAAAGCATCTCATCATTGTTTTAAACCCCAAAATAGCATCAGAATCATTTGGAACCAACAGTCTTTCTGCAGTTTCCATATAATCTAATATCCCACCCCTATATGCTAGCATGTTTACATTCAGGTAACCATGTTGTAAGAGACAGGCCTGAACGTTTAAGGCAACAAAGTGTGACTGCAGAAAATTAAATAATAGTGTCTGAGGTCGTCAGAAAAAGCAATAAGAGGCACAGCTTTCCAAAGTCAGAGTGATTAAAAATAAATAGAAAACATAAAAAACAGCAAACACTGTGGCTCAAGTAAAAAAAAAAATCAAAGTTGATATGAAAAAGACTAACAGACAAAAGAGGAAAACAGCTGGATGTCAAGAGCTAAATGATGTGTCAGTAAGAAACTCCCTGTAAAGAACATAAATCCATTTTCTTCAACATCTATGGGATAGTGCCAAGAAATGATAATATAAGTGACAACATCTAATAATGACAATTTTTAATATAAATTAAAAAGGTTAGAGCTCACACCTTTACATTTAGTATTTATTTGTTTAATCCAAATTTTACTTAATTATAAGTCAACAGTGAGTGATGGAGTTCCACAGGGTTCTGTGCTGGGACCAACATCTTTCTTACTGTACATGTTTCTCTTAGGCAGTAGAACGTTTTATAATTAGAACACACAGAAGACATTTCCCTGGTATGCAGATGAGTTATACTTATCTATGAAGCCAGATGGCACAAATCAGTTAAACTATATTCATGGTAGCACATTCAAATTCACTCACTTGTGCCTCCCCTTCCTCTTGGACACAAGTAGCCTTGCGTAAAAACCCATCTTTGTAAACTAGCATCTCTGACTACTGTCTGTTGCGTCGTGTCACCACATCCTGTAGGGACACACATTATTAATAAAATCAGAGAAAATTGACCTTAATCTCGTCATTCTGCATTTTTGAGTCCACCTGTTCTTGTTGAGTTTAAAACACATCCCATGTCAGGATGATGGTTTCTTACTTCCAACTTAGATAAGTGTAATTCCCTATTATCAGGATTAAAATCTCTATCATTGGGTTTCTATGTGTCATTTTTTTTTCTTGCTATAAGGTCTCATCTTATCTTTAGATATTTACTTTCATAGTTGCACTATATAATTAAAATTAAACAGAAGGAAATTAATGTGCAACCACGAAAGAACTGGGTGAGACAAATGTCTCTGACAGTACAGTGCTCCAACGGGTGTGAGTCCCAACCTGGCTGGTAGCTGGGGGCTGGTGGGCTGTTTAATGGCGTTCTGTGTGGAGCTGCTGGTGGCACCTGGTTTGCACAGAGGAGATTACTAAAATGTGTGTGTGTGTGTGTGTGTGTGTGTGTGTGTGTGTGTGTGTGTGTGTGTGTGTGCAGGGTGAGTGATTGGTCCTGACAGCAGTCTCTGTATTGCTGGCTGGCCTGCAGATTTAGCCGACCTGTTTTAGACGCTCTAATCTGGATTAACTGCAGCAGTGTGTCAGTTGGGACGAGGACCGGAGCCTCCCCTACCCCCTGCCCCTTCACCTGCTTTTCCTCTCACTTCCCCTCCATCCACCCATCCATCTGTATGTGGGTCTTTTCTCCCCGCCTTCCATCCACCTGGATACCTGGCCTCTGTCTTCTTGACCATCTTTCTGAGCTTTAAGGCCTCGTTCAGCACACAAATCAGAAAATGTTCAGTTGCAAATATAAACGTTGGCTCACTTGACTCACTCGGAAAATGTCTCTGTAAGTCCTGTTTTGGGGGGAAGGGTAGGGATTAAACCAGCTCAGTCCTCTTCCCTATTTCCCTATTTGTTGTTGCAGCCGTAGGAAGAGCTGCCCCACTGATGAACAGAGAGCGCATTGCAGTGTTTGAACACCACTTTTATTTTAAACAAACATAAATCAGTCCGAAAAGATTAGCAGTGTTTAATAAAAAGAACATCACTATTCAACAACACCAACGCCCTAAAAGAAAATAAAACAGAACGATTACATAGCTAAAAGTAAAACATTACTCTTTAATAAGTCATGATTTAACAACCTAATAAAACAACAACAAAGCTCGTCGAAGCCAGAACCCTATAAGCCTGTAAAGGTGCCTGTCAGTCACACATGTGCAGTATGATACACTCACTCCTGAGGATGATTCTTTCATCACTGGCAACAACCTGCTCCACAAGAACAGTTTGGGACTAACGCGACCCCACCTGTGTGTTTTTAATCCATTCCCATGTAAACCCGAGGTGCCTCCTTCAGGTGCAGCAGCGCTCTCTCCTCTCCTTCCAGCGCATCTTCTTCTCTTACCTGTTTTGGTTCAGTTTACCTGCTGACCCATCCAATTCACACCCCTGCAGCGCTGCTGCTGTTGTTCCATCCCGCACCGCCACTGAACGGATTGCTCTGTCTTTCCTCTCTTTATCTGGAGATAAGATACTTACTTTTGAGATAAAGCATATTATGATAAATCAAATGAGCTTTATCGCTTTTGTGCATCTGGGTGTTTGTGTGCGTGTGTGTGTGTGTGCGTGTGTGTGTGTTAATACAGCTGCTTTGCAGATATAATCTGTGAATCTATGAAGTGTTGCAGATGTGCAGCAGCTTCACTGATCAGTGAGGGAAAATGACTGAACGTGATCTGTGGGAACTAACTTCTTAGGCATCATAGTTTTTATTCTAGAAATTATTTTTTATTTTGATAAACTACACAGGTCAGGATTGTGGACTGTTTGTTTAAAATATACAATCAGACTGAAAATGATAGATTTTATATTTTATATTCAGGTTAGAATAAATTGTTCAGGCAAAGTATTGCGCGTGCCTGCCTCTGTGTATATGTGTGCGTGCGTGTGTGTGTGGGAGGGGTTTGTTGGAGACACTTGCTCCCTCTAATTAGCAGTGTGCGCCGGTAAAGAAACTCAGTAGAGCGACCTCACCAAGGCGCAAAGGCATCCGAAGGCCACTTCACCTGTGTGACTTTGTGTGAAGTTGGACAGAGAGGCGGTCCGGATGCTCGCTGCTCTGCGGTGTGCTGCCCAGCTTAGCTGACAGTCGGTTACAGCTGAAAGAGCAGTTTAAGAAAAAAGGAAAGAGAAAGAAGAAAAAAGCACTTTGACGCTTGTCTTGTGAACTCCTGCGCGCCCCGCTTATCCGTTCAGCGCCTGGCCTCGGACGCACCGACTTGTTGCCCCGGCTGAGCTCTGAGGGGGCCACGGCTGCTGCGTTGCGTGTCCGACCTACAAGTCAGCGACAGGACTTAAAAGGCTGCTGTAAGGATGATGTCCTACATAAAGCAACCCCATTACACCATGAACGGGTTAAACGTGCCTGCCCCTGGGATGGATGTGCTTCATACAACCGTCGCTTATCCACGTAAGTTTGAACTTTTATAGGAAAAAAACAAAAAATACGCATTTCTGTCCTCACAGTTTCCAGAATCACGTTTGTCAGAATGGTGCGTAAAAACGCGCAGGTTTCGATGCTTTAGCAAGCGAAAACATTCTTTTTCTGTCAGTGACCGATGCTGAATATAGTCTCTAATTATTACGCTGGACTGAATAAAATTATAATAATAATAATAATAATAAAAATATTTCTGAAGAACTGTCGTAGTAAGAGATATTTTGTCCGTCGGTCTTTAAACTTCCACATTATGCGGCTCTGTGGATAAATTTATACGTGAGATTTATTTTTTAATTAAATGGAAAACTATTAGTTCTGAATTCAGATGAACATCGATTGTTGTTGTTAACGTTTCTTAGCGGCTTCATTAACGCTCAGATTGGTATTTTATATATTAGAAATTCTAATATATAAAATATTTGTTATAATTCTTGTTCTTCTGCAAATACAACAAGGCAGCTGGCTCTATGCACCATGAAAGGTAGACTCACAGCACTTTTAATGTAAATCCTATTTTATGAAATAAAAAGTCGCCGTTTCTGCTTTTCAAAGTAAAGTAAACTCCTCTAACAACCTCTGACTTCGATACTTCATTTTGAGACTTATTCTATTTATTTTTTGTCTTTTTCGTGGGGAAAACATATTAACAACTGGCATGGCATAATACTGAGATATTTCTATTAATACTTTTTAGTATTTGTTGTCAGCTGGAAAATAAAACTGTCCAAAGAATCACTTGAGCGCTTGTTGTGTTCTTATTCTACAAAGATGATTCAAATCACTCACATAAAGACTCATAATTCATGCCGCCCCTCTGTTGATGTTAGCACGATAATCCCCTCTCTATGTCATTTCTTTCAGCCACTCCCAGGAAGCAGCGCAGGGAGCGCACCACCTTCACCCGCACACAGCTGGACATCCTGGAGGCGCTCTTCTCAAAGACCCGCTACCCAGACATCTTCATGAGGGAGGAGGTGGCCCTCAAGATCAACCTGCCTGAGTCACGTGTCCAGGTACTGAGAAGTAGGCTACTGCCAAGATGGAGGCCACTGTGTTCAGGCCTGTGTTATGAACTTCTGCATAGACGTCTATGTCTATGCCTCTGTAACCCAAACCTCTGATTATTAATACGTTATGACATGTCTGCATGACTGCTAACATGTTGAATCTATTTTGTTTTGGTGATCTCAGGTTTGGTTTAAAAACCGCCGTGCCAAGTGCCGCCAGCAGCAGCAGCAGAGCAGCGGCCAGTCCAAGCCCCGGCCTCCCAAAAAGAAGGCCTCGCCAGCGCAGGAGCCTAGCGTTCCTGATCCTGTTCCTAACCCATCTGGCTCATTCAGCCCCTCCTCAGCCCATTCTGGCCCCAGCCTGGCCCCGAGCTCCAGCACCGGAAACACTGCCGTGTCCATCTGGAGCCCAGCCATCTCACCCCTGCCAGACCCCTTGGCCTCCTCCTCGGCGCCCTGCATGCAGCGGCCCTCACCTTACCCTATGAGCTATGGCCAGCCGTCAGCCTACACCCAGGGCTATGCTAGCACAACCTCCTACTTCACTGGCCTGGACTGCAGCGCCTATCTGTCCCCCATGCATTCACAGTTGTCAGGCACCGGAGGTGCTCTCAGCCCCATTGCTGTGCCCTCTATGGGGGGCTCCTTAAGCCAGTCCCCAGCATCTCTGTCTTCACAGGGCTACAGCACTGCCTCTTCCCTGGGCTTCACCTCTGTCGACTGCCTGGACTACAAGGACCAGCAGGCCTGGAAGCTGGGCTTCACCACAATGGATTGCCTGGATCACAAGGACCAAAACTCCTGGAAGTTCCAGGTTCTCTAGAAAGGGTGTCAACATGCCACGTGCATCAGTGAATCCCATGTAAGATAGAGCAAAGCAGTTCTCCCAGAGGACTTAACATTGATTTCTCAGTTTGTCATTTGTAAGATTTTCTGTAGGAAATGCGTTTGATTTAAAAGGTTTGGAGATGAACAAATGAATGAGTGTCATCGATGCTGCCTGACTGCAAATCATGTCTGTTTTCTTCTTCGTGTTATCTTAAATAAGAGAACAAACGCCTTTAAACAGTTTGAAGGAAAAGACTGGAGAAACAACACAAGCTATCTCTTTCTCTCGCACACACACACACACACACACACACACACACACACACACTTTGTGTTCCATTTGCATAGAGTGAAAGGAGAGCTTTTTGTCCTGGAGGAGCTCCTGTAGGTCCTCCTTCAGGGTTATGTTATTTTGAGCTATTTATTATTATTAATATTATTATCTGAAGTTCCATTTGAATATCTAATTTGACTCCATTTAGATCTTTTTTTAGCTTTCGTGTTAAGTATTACAATGTTCACCTTTAGTGTCATCATCTTGATCTGTTTGATGGAGAAAAAAATAGATTTTCTGTTTTAAATGTGACACATTAAAGTGATCCGTTCTTTACATGTTTGCGCACGGATGATCTTTGGGATGAGTTCCAGTTTGAAAGTGTAGCTTTAGCGGATTTGGAAGACACAGTTCGGGGTCAGTGTGAAGTGGACTTTGGATGTAAAGTGGCCATGTTGTAGCAGTGGGCTCTGGAGCCGCCATGTTTGTCATAAGGCCTGCATGGCTCTCCCTGTTCCATCTTGGTTATTTTAGCTTATCTGATTCTGGGAGTGTTCCAATCCTCTTAGAATCCCTTCAGCAATGCCCTAAGTGAATTAGTTAGGATTATTGCCCTACCTCCCTCTGTCTGTCACCTACCTCAGCCTCGTCTTCCACTTCCATTCCCCTCCTTCTCCTGTTTCCCTCCATCTTTTCTGTCTATTCTCTCCCATCAGCTTTGCAGTATTACTTTTTCCTCCACCTCTGGCTGTTTTCTCTCTTAAAGCCTTTTCAGTTTAGCTGCATCTCTGTTGTCCCAAAAACAGCTGTCTCACTGACCACAGTGCAGTTTAATAAAGTGCTTTTTGCTTACAGTTGTTTCATTAATTGTGTTAGCTCACTATCAGCTGAGCGGTTCCACTTCTTTCACGGCTCCTCTGACAGTCCCAACATGATTACTGCAACACCAACTTACCGCTGACATCACTTAGGTGCAGTTTGTGTGTTGCAGTAGGTTTGGTCAAATGTTTTAAATAAATTCCATGTTTTTACCCAAAAAACAAAACAGTTTGTTGTTTAAGCTGAGTATCACAAAAACTGTTCATGTCAGCCACACTAGTATAAAAGGTTTGATGACACATTTCTGACGCCATTCTGATTTTTACAGTAATAAGTAATACCAGTTTTTGTTGCCATGCAAATGATCTCATCACAGCCCTCGACTATGAAAATGTAGCGCAGCGAGAGTAGTGAGCGGGTAGCAACGGACATTTCAAAGCATTTTTCTGCACTCGACGCTGACCTAATCCCACTCTGTGCTCCGCTTAATCCCTCTGCCCTCCCTCTCTGTGGTGCAATTGGTTAATCCCTGCATCTGCACGGCCTGATTGGTTAACCTCTCTTGGACGGTGCAGTGCACTTGTAATCTCCCCCCTCAGCACAGAGTGTTTCAGACAGACATTTGCGCTGTAATCCCACAGAGGAGCAGATGTGATGGGGGATGGACGGCACTGAGCAGACCTTGAGGAAGGTGAATACGGGAAAGCTAAAACACCACAGACCGTCTGCGAAGGAAAGCTTCAGGCTCTGAAGAAGAAAGAAACCTAATCAAGAAGTTCAAGTGTTATTACAAGTAAATGTTACAGGTTAAAAACATAACAGAAACTAAATGTTAAATATCTAGAGCCTAGAGGTCAGCCAATGTACCTTCATTTCCAGTTGGTGTGCGGACTAAACTGGGCTTAACTCAGTTGTTTTAATAGAGTGGAGAAAATACAACACAGCTAAAAAGATGATGATGATTATTAATATCATTATTATTTTACATCTGAAGTTTTTTAACTTCAAAACAGAGGTCAGATTTAAAAACATCTCCATGGTTTTATCAGTCTGCTTGGTGTGTTTGGTCCATGAACCAAGCTGACTGTGGGCAGAGGTGATATAAGAAACTCTACTCATAACCAACACATCAGATTTGTTTTCAGGGAAGTTTATAAAATGTTGGCATCACTCAAGAATTTGAGATAATCGATGTTGCTTTTGGATAGCAGTGAGGACTCTAACGGTGTCATTTCCAGAGCATTGGTGGGGAACGCTATCAAAGATCTGGCTGAGTAGCAGCATGTCACTGAAAATAAAAGCGAACCGAGCCCCGAGGAACGCCACAAAAACCACAGACAACACGGACGCAAGTGTCATCTCTGTCTGCAGAAAAGGCAGCCATTAGCTTACCCAGGGATCTTTTAACTCAAACCCAGGTTTCGAGATGATCCAGAGAGTGTATTGCTCAACTTTGGGACAGAGTTGCTCAGTTTTAGTGCTTTTAGATGTGCTTTCTCTGTTAAAGCATAATATTAATACTCATAAAATACATTAAGTAAAATGAAACTGAAATCTCCACCTTAGATAAAGATGTTCACTTACAAATTTTTCTAGAACTTTTCAGTAACTGAGGATAGTTTTTCTGTATCTATAGATTAGTTTAATTTACTATCATTTACTATATTCTACTATAATAGATTAATTTACTATAATAAACAAATCATTTTATGTTCAGTCATTTTTTTATATTCATTATATTCTGAGAAGAAACTTAGTAGAATAAAAATATAATGAAATATGAAGTAGATGAGAATATTTTATTCCAAATACACCAGATATGGGAGGGAAGGAAATAGTAATACAGTAGAAACATGCGTCGGGAAGCGTGGATTGCATTCCCTCTGCATACATGTGGATTTTCTCCAGTGGAGATTCAAAGAATGAATGTTCACAGCTTCGTGCTGACAGAGGGACCAGGTGTCCTACTTTATGTGGAGCTGCACAGCATTGTCATGTTTTATTGTAAAGTCTGTCTTTTGTGAAATAAAGAAAGGACTCACGCTAACGTTAGAAGCTTTGCAGGTTTCTGTGGAACAAACTAGCACAAACAAACAAAATGCAACAGTTAAAAATATTAACAAAGTAGGTGACACCAGTGGGAGGTAATTCTCAAAGTTTTTGTTTGTATTTTGCCTATTATTTATTTATAATACACATGAATCTCTTATGCTCATCTATACAAGCATTCCCACTGAAACTGAGGAGCAGAGTTCATTTTTTAATCGAGTAAACTTCAGATTCCTTCTATGCTTGCAGTGGGAAAAAGCTGGACTCCATTGTAAGTTCACAGTCACATTCAGACCTTAACATGCTAAACGTCAAACTGTGACCTGCATAGTTTTGTATGTCCAATAATAACATTTCTTTCACACCTCTCACCTGTATTCATTTGCCACACGTGGTGCTTTCCCCCACGTATCTCTCCAGGATTTGTTCACCTTACTTGACTCATGAGTGATTTCAGTGGTGAAAATACTTTTATTTTATGTAAATACATCATTTTTTACTACACAAAATTCAGTTACTAAATATTTTGCCTGTGAAAACAACCCTGTCCCCATTAGAAGCTCTGTACGATGTTCTGGCAGCATTTTTCCTACTTTTTCTTTGAACATGTGTCACTTATGTTTATGGACTTTTATATTGACGCGTTTGCTGGCCGTTAAATCCTTATTTAAGGTCTCCCCCATGTGGAAGTTTGGCTTCTCTGCACTGATAAACAGCACAGCTTTCTGTTCAGATTGAACTGCAGCGTACGTAACGCAAACATGACACACAAACTCATCCATGTGTTTTAACATCTATTTATTACCACCATAATATGAGAAATTTGGAAAATACAAAGATCAGCTTATTTATACGTCTGAAAATCTCAAGGAATAAGAAAAATATAAAAGAAAAAAGTATGAGGTTATACTGTGCATCCAGAATTTTGATAAGGGACAGATTATATGCTCAGGTGTAGAGAAGCTGCAGGAGACACACAGACCCTAAACATGCAGAGGTTCACTATGTCAATTCATACTGGTGTGACAAGTATAATGCTAATCTGTGGTGACAGAGAGAGACGGAGGCTGACTGTGACGACTAATCTACAGTGAACAGAAGAGGAGACAGTGAGACCCCGCCCCCTTGTGGCTGCCATTAGAATTGAAGTTTCCTTGGAAAATGGAGAAGCCCTTCCTGATTTTCTATAACAAATCACTGCAAACAAAAAGACCCTAACTGATAATGTTGATACTATTAATTGCTTTTTACTTCTATTTTGATAACTGTATAAGTGGTAAAGGAGGAGATGCTCCTCTATGAATTAGATGTGTAAAAAAAAAAAAAAAATAGACACCATATCCACAACAATAATATTCATAAGAAACCAAGAGATTTTTGTTTGAGCACAGCTGGTTTGGAAGATCAGTTTTCACAGGAGCACACAAACAAACAAGAGCAGGTTGCACAGGTGACGGAGGTGCACTGAAAAGCTACAGCTGCAGAGCAACAGGAGAGTCGGGGTGCAGGAGGACGCACTGAGCGGGAGGATGTTCAGAGGGGGCGGAGGCCTCGGGACTAGTTTTAATAGCACCCTGCTGTGGAAGTTGCAGCTCCCCTTAAGCAGACTAACCCCTCGGCCTTGTCCCTCTGCTTTGGCTCCGTTTGCCACAAAAACTGCACCTGCTCAACTCCAGGTGAGCTTACTGATGGGCTTCCAGATTTGAAGTAGCTCCCAAACCCATGGATGCATGTTTGCCTATGTGTGCACATGTGCATCTGATCTGCCAACCCTTTACATGCACGAAGAAGGTACCCTAAAACATTTGGTGAAGACAAAAAAAATTACAAATTGATCAGACGTCAACATATTTCTATCTCTTCATAATCAAGATTACTCTAAAGTCTACCGAGAAGCTGGGTAGGCTGGGGAGAGAATGGAATAGGGACGGGTGGAAGTGGGTGGATGGAGTAAAATGAACGCGTAAAGGCAGGGATGGGTAAAGAAAAACAGGACAGAGATGAAACATCAGGGAGGCCATCTAAGCGCGCTCTCCACGGATGCGGCGTGCCAGCTGGATGTCTTTGGGCATAATAGTGACACGCTTGGCATGGATGGCACACAGGTTAGTGTCCTCAAACAGACCCACCAGGTACGCCTCACTAGCCTCCTGCAGGGGACAAACACAAACAACATTAGCAGTACATATTAATGTTTTAATATAAGAGAAAAGAACCTAAACTTTGATCTGCTGCATTGGTTTAAGTGTAGTCCTTAAATATCGACAGCTGAAAGCACGTAATTCTCTAACAGCCCCTTAAAAGTCGTAACAAAGGACAAGACAGACTTGCATATAATATGCTGATACCCTTCAGAGTTCACATTACAAGTTAAACTCATGGACCGAACATTTAGAAACCTCTCCACAGAGACACATTGATGAATCAATAATTAGTGCCGCTAATCGTACTAAGTGCTAAAAAACAGTTTGGGAAAAAAAAAAACACTAATCAAACAAATTTAGAAGAATAAGGCAAGTGATGTCAAAGCTTCTACTAGCAAAAAACCACACTGTTAACAGCATGCACCTCCTTCCCACATCCAACATAGCAGTGTGGCTTCACCTGCAGAGCTCCGATGGCAGCGCTCTGGAAACGTAGGTCAGTTTTGAAGTCCTGAGCGATCTCCCTCACCAGGCGCTGGAAGGGCAGCTTACGGATCAGAAGCTCAGTGGACTTCTGGTATCGACGGATCTCTCTCAGAGCCACCGTACCAGGCCTGAAACGCATGACCTCAAGCTCAGTACAATCATTTATTTATTTATTTTTACACCTGTCAGTAATGTTGACAGTTAAGGCGGAGTCTCCCTAATTAAAATACTTTTTGTGGCTCCGTGCAGAATTTGCAGGGTAAGGATTGCTAATTAAACTTCTGATATGATAAGGAGCAATTAATGTAACTCAAAATGAATGTTACCTGTAACGATGGGGCTTTTTGACACCACCTGTGGAAGGGGCGCTCTTGCGGGCAGCCTTGGTGGCCAGCTGCTTACGAGGCGCCTTTCCTCCAGTGGACTTACGAGCAGTCTGCTTGGTACGAGCCATTACGACAGAGTATCACCTGACGGAATACAAAAAACCCAAACAATGTATCTGTTTCTATTCACTTCATCATGACATTAATCGTTGCACACTGGACAAATGATCCTGCTAAGCTAGTGGCCTTGAACTCAGATAAATAACTAAATTATTTAAAGTTTCCAATATTCAGTGCAGCAGCTCTGAAATATATATAAGTAATTAAAACATACAACTTCCCCCCTTTTACCAGTTCGTTTTATTTGTTATCAAGTAATTATGCATTTTGAGTTTTTAATATTTTTGTATCAATTATTAACGGATTTATAATTAAACATGTTATAAATACTTGGTTCTTAAGTCATTTTGGACCTCCTGATAAAACTTTTCCCCCGGGTTTGGCCGCGGCACAAACACAAAGAATTTAGCCAATCTAGAGACTGTGGGATCCCAATTTAGCCAATCACAACCTTCAACAGCCCGTCACTCTGAATCCCACCAATCAGCTGTGGCTCCACTGTACACCCAAACCAATGATGTTTCAGCCAGGAGTATTTTAGGGCGGGACAAGTATTGTTAACTCCGCCTCATACCGCAAGATTATGGCCGCAGACCGAAACGAACCTACCAATACACAGGCAACGAGCGGGATGTAAACTTTGACATTTTCCCACCAAAACAGAAAATGTGTGCTCACAAGAGCATTAACAAATCGTAGTAGACAAGTGAGCGAATCGAAAAACAGTCAAAGACGGATGAAGTAGAGGTATTTTAAAGCGAAAAAGCGAGGTAGAAATCGCCGCTGAAAGTGGACTACATATTTCGGCAGTGGAAGTACTGAGCCGTTTTTCTCTGCCTGGGGAAGCTGCTTTCTCTTTTCACAACACCATCGAAAAAACACGATATTAAAGCAAAAAAATAAGTTTATCTACTCTATTTTCTTCACCAAATGGTGACTATTGTTCTTAGTTAAGAAATAATTAAGGAATTTTTTACTTACCGGGGGTGAATTTTGTCTCTTTTCTTCGCAAGGATAGAAGTGTGTTCTGGTTGTCTGGCAGTGTCAGATATTTACTATCTCTCACACAATGGAAGCAGAGCGAGCGGGAGCAAAATGGCGCCCGTGTCAATCATCTGTCTCCCACAATGCAATGGTAACATTTGTAAACAATCTAACTTCATTTCCTCAAGTTTTCTCCTTCAAACTCCAACGATGTAGAAAACACTAGATCAAGAAAATCATAAAATAATTACGTTTTTGACTTTTTTTTTTTAACGCTTTGCCTCAAAATCGCGTGTTAAGAAATGTAAAACGCAAAACCAATGAGAGAATATGATAAATATCAGGGAATAAGGCACACTTTCACTTCGAACAGTAGAGAAAGGAGAAGGAAATGTATAACACTTTTTAGAACAAACCAAATATTTGTTATTCGCAACATAAATTAGTCCAGATTAATTAAAAAATACATTCAAGTCTAAAGGAAAATATTTCTCTTTATCGTGCTAAAAATATAATGTAAGTGCGCTAACCGAAATGAAAAAATATTACTTGTCTGTTTTAGTAATTATGGATCTCCGTTATAAATTCAAACTAGAAACTGAATTTAGATGACAAACATGACAGCTGTCCTACTGTAATTGTCTTTTTTACACGAGGTTTCTGATCAGTATATGAAACAGGAGGGAAAACTAAGTACAAGCACAACTCCAAACTCTGCAGTTCTCTTGCCAAACCTGAGAGTTTCTGTTCTTGTGGTGGTGGTATGATGTTTTTAGCACATTCTCCTTCATGTTGGTCACTTTTAAGCATTAGACGTTATACCAAAGTTGGGGTAAGACAATTACATTCATTTTTTAAAAAGCTGATTCATTATATATGCTTTATGTTTTCATAAATGTTTCTCTGGAAAGGAATTAATATTCTTATGCATTTTAGATTAGATCCCCCTGTTGGTCAAATTGAGAAAGCCATGAGGTTTGTGGAGCTGTCATTTTAAAATACATAAGGCATTCTGCTCATCTTACATCATCACAGCTGAACCAGGGATTACGTTGCATTCTCTTGATTCTCCTGCAGCAAGCATTTCCTTTTCAATTAACAGCTTACCCCAGAGATTTGTGCTTCATCCACAGGAGGGGGAAATGGACCAAATAACTGGTCAATGCCTGTAAATCTTCAGTTGTTTTCAGTCCCGTTGCACCACGTGTATCAAACAAAAGGACCTATCCATGCATTCTGGCTTTATAAACATTTGAAAGCACTGAATGTAATTTCAGCATGGTCCTGCAATAAGATGCTACTGTTCCAAAATGTTCCTTCCGATATATTCCACCATCAGTTGTAACTGGTGTTTTTGCAAACTTAAGAAACCAGAGCAACTCAGCCACAAAGTCCAGACCATGTAAAGTTACTGAGCCGGGTCTCCAACTGCAGAGCTGCATAAAGCCACCAACACTCTGCTATTCAGTAAGTCGTGTTGCTCTGAAAAGAAGTCCATCACAGCGCATTTACATCAAAGTTATTATAGTTCAGTTTAGTTTCATTTGACTCAAAGTCATGTAGACATCCCACCTGTCCATCAAAGCCTCATCAGGTAAGCTGTGTGTGTAAATGTAGCTGAACCAATAAAGACTAAATTACAATTAATTATAGGGAACACAATATTGTTTATTTTTGTCAAAAGTATTGTTTTTCATTTCAGCAAACTGCGATGTTTTGCCACACCTACTTTTTACTGTAATAACTTATTTCAATCATGTGGGCGATCGTGGCTCAAGAGTTGGGAGTTCGCCTTGTAATCGGAAGGTTGCCGGTTCACAACGACAGTCTCGGTCGTTGTGTCCTTGGGCAAGACACTTCACCCGTTGCCTACTGGTGGTGGTCAGAGGGCCCGGTGGCGCCAGTGTCCGGCAGCCTCGCCTCTGTCAGTGCGCTCCAGGGTGGCTGTAGCTACAATGTAGCTTGCCATCACCAGTGTGTGAATGTGTGGATGACTGGTTGTGTAAAGCGCTACACAAATATAGACCATTTACCATTTATGTAGTAAATAATTGGCTACATGGAGAAAACAGTCGTGTTTTTTGCAGCAATGGAGAGCAATTGAGACAGGAGTCTCTTTTAACACTAGACTTAGACTACATTAGAAGATGCTGCTGCGATGCTATGAATGCGGTGCGTCATGAACATTTTTATTTATCTTTTTCAGAGAGACAGGGGAAAGGCTGACTCACACGGCTACACGTGGACTTTGAAAATACCACCTGTATTCATCAGCATATAAGTGTGGAGACTTTAAATTTGTCGACGGTCGGTCTTTATATTCAAGCTCTTTATTTGCTCAAAGCATCAGTCATCACTCTAGTGACATCACTAATTTAAGATGCACTCGTAACACTTCTGATATCTGCGATTCTGATTTCAAGAAACATTCAGATCCACACAAAAGCCATGGATTCTATCTCTTCCTGAACAGTTTTATTTATTTCATATCTAACTGTAGATAACTTCTATTTTGAGACGAGTGTTTTCACATTCAAGTACATAATGCCTTACATCAACGCCCCATCTGAAAAGGTAGAGGCTTTACATAAGGCAAGAGGAGCAGAACCTGCAAGCGATATAGAAGTTAAACAGTTACAGAGTACAACCTGGATTTGGACATAGTTGAAACATATTGTAATCCATCCATTATGCTTACCCCGAAAGGGCTTATAGTATAATACCAAATGAATGTACTATACATTGATTTCCAGCCCGAAAAGAAAATTGTCCCACATATCCTTAGAAGAAGAAAGAAAAAGAACCATCAAGGTGATACGAAACTAAATAACCCACAAAAATCAAAATAATCCTTCAACCTTGACATATCGAGAATCGTCATGCATTTATGTATTATGACAGGAAAAATAAAACGTATGGATTGCAGGAACAAAATTTAAGGCTCATCCAAGTTTTTCCCCAACAAAGCAGCAACAATGTGTTCTTCCCCACATTGTTCAGAAGGACATTGTTTCCAGCTTTATTCAGTTAGCACAGAAAGTACCATCAATCTGATTGGTGGGGACAAGAAAAACAACCCCTTACAGTTCTGGTGCTACAACAGGCATTCATCCACGTTCCCATCTTTATCCCATATGTGCAAGAACTGTGCCGAGTCATTTGGTCCCTCTTCTAATGAAGAACACGAGTACCAACACATTCCATTAGAAGTCATTGTAATCAGTTTATAACAAAGTTACGTAAAAATGGCACAGTCAGAGAAAAGAAAGACATTGACAAGCACTACATTAACTCAAAGTGCCCGGCTGCAGGTCCTCATCTAACCTCCTGCTCAGATTCTTCAAAACAAACATGGACACGCTGCTTCTGTCGCATTAGCAGGAGGCCCTGCGTCGACCTACACGTATCCTCCTCCTGAAACGACTTGTGCTGTGACATCCAGAGAGAACGCAGTGGATAGAGAAGTACACAGAACTGTTCTGTAAGAGATAGAGTGCATGCATTTCTAAAATGCAAACCTTAGTCCCAGTTGATGCTCATACCCAGCGACACACCATATAAAAAAACAAAAACCAAACTAAAATCCCTTTTTATGAGTGTTTCTATTTGTATATATAGTATATATAATTTACATTTTTGTGGTTCCTATTAAAAGTACCTCACGTCTTTCATATCATTATACATTTATGACCGGCTACTGTCTCAATCAATCACAACAACAAGACCTCATGGACAATAATTTCAGGTATACATTCAGGACTTTCTGTAAAAAGTCTTACAATATTCTTTACAATTCTTTAAAAATACAGAGAAGCAAAAATATTGGTGATACATCAGTCCACTGTCCTGCAGAGGCTGCTCAACCATAGCTCAGAGTCTTTCTTCTACACAGCTTAAGATTATTTTACACCTCCCCCTAAACGCTTCACTCTGTATGAATCTCTGTCTCGGGCCTCTGCATGGCCAGGCTAGTCTGGATAAAGGCCCCCTGACCGAGAGCTGTGGAGTAAGCTCTGTTGTTGTGGCTCACTGGAAATCCTGGGGCTGGGTAGGAGCTGGACGCTCCATGTTTTTGAACAGGGGCATGAGGCTGAGGTACTGGGTGGTAATCGTCCAAGTTGTCATAGTGGGACTGCACTGCTTTCGTGCTGTGTTTCTGACACGAGTAGTCTCTGTCGAGGTCTGCTTTGGCCTGGCTGTAGTGCTGCTCTCGGACGCTGTGCGATCGCTCGGGTTTGGAGCGGCCGATTTGTTCCCTGGGGGCTGATGACTGATCGTCTGTGCTGTGAAAGCCGCTTGATGTTTTCACTTTGCTCTGGTGGTGGTCAGAATCTGGACACTCGTAGCGCGCCTGAAAGTTCCTCTTGTGTTTCGACCTGCTGCCGTCATCTCCGGGCTCATACTTGGCCTCGTGCCGACCGCCCTCCTGCTGATGAGAGAGGCTGTGGCTCAGAGCAGAGGGGAGGGAGTGAGAGGACTGGCATTTCTTGGAGCTGCTTTGCTTGGAAAGTGCATCAGGCTTGTCACCCACTCCGCTGCCCTGGACATGCTTGTCAGTCTCCATATACATGAGGGCTTCAGGGTCCGACACCATTTGTCTGGGCAGGTAGCGGCCGTCTTTGCTCTCAGACGGTATCAGCACAGCTTTGCCCGGGTCAGATTTACTGCGCAGGTGCAGGGTTTCATAGCCTGATATATCTGCTGGTGTGAACAAGCCCACGTTGTCATACTGAGAGAGGACGGGGCCTTTAACCTTAAGCCTGGCCCTGCTCTCCCTGCGGATAGAATGCATACGCAACCTTTCGGACTCCTCTGGGTCCCAGGATAAGTAAGCAGCTACTTCTTTGCTCCCGTGCCCGGGGGGCATGTCCCTGCTCACAAAACTGTGCTCCTTCCCAGGAGGAAGAATGTGGCGAGTGAGGTAGTGATACCCAGTCGCCTTTCCACCAGGACGCCCAGGAAGTGTTCCTGCATCTCGGCCGCTGTAGGAGTGAAGGTGCCTGACTCTGATAGTGCCGTATGGGTCGATGTCGTAGAAAGGCGCCTCCAATGGGCCTGAACCAGAATATGGACTGTAGCGGTACTGGACTCGTCCGTTCTCAAAGTAAGGCTGCAGCTGGGTGACGTGGTAGTCTGCCTGCGAGGACTGCTGCGGGGGCTGCTGGTAGGCTTTGCACTGGTACACCGGTCGGTGGTAGAAGAACATGTCGTCATCTGGAGGAACTTCGGTCCTCTGGATGGGCACTGAGCGAATGCTGGAAGGAACATGGAGCGAGTGCACTCTGCGGATGGTGGGATAGCCATGGGTTCTGTCGTGACTGTAGCCCTGGTGCCCGGGCCCTGGGGCTAGGTAAACACTCCTGGGGTTTCCTCTGGACTTGATGGAGTGATGGTAGGACCTGGGGCCTAAAGTGCTGTATCTGTTATCTATTCGGGCACTGTAGGGTATCTGAGGCTCAGACTTTGACACATAGGTGTGTGGAGGGACACTGTCTGGTTGGTAGTGGTGTGGTATAGACTGCGGGCCCAGAGTTACAGACCTCTGGTGGTAGTATGCAGCTCCTGGAGGATCAATTAGGACCGGTTCTCCTTTAGCGTGGTACAGGTAGGCTGGCTGGTGCGTGGAAGATTTACGAGGAGAAAGAGGATGGTGAGGGAGAGCATCCTCCACATGGCCAGGCGGAGGACCTTCACCCAGGATATGGTAGGAGGTTTCACTCTGGCTGAGTGCTGCTGTGGCCAGTTTGCTCTCTATAGTGCGAACAGGAGGGGCAGGAGGAGTGGGTCCGTAGGAGTCGTGATATTTTCCAGACTCTGCGCAGGGCTGCACTGGCTTTATGGCCTCCCAAGGTTTCTCCACAGGCTCAGCAGAGGTGGGTGCGACTCTTGCGCTAGCCTTTGAGAGATGAGGCTGGGCTTGGACTAATGTCTGGGAATGTGTGTGAGGCTGTGTCTGAGCTGGAGGTTGTATTTGGGCTTGGCTCTGCTGCGGAGTTTGGGTTTGGGGTGGTGGGACTGATTTTTTCAGCTTCTGAGCTGGCTGTTCTGGTGGTTTTGGAAGAACTGGGGGTGGTGCCTTCTCCTCTGGTTTGACCTGAGAAAAAAAGGCCAACACAGGATAAGTTATTATTTATATCAGGTTTAGGAAAAAAACAAAGAAAGAAAAGAAAAATAAGAGTTGTGTATTTTTTTTTATAATAGCACAAGACTTTTCCAATATGAACTGTAAGTATCTAAAGTATCAGAGTGTTTGAATGCAGAGTAGTAGTGGTATACAGTCAATCATTTAAAAAATACCTATATACTAGGGGTGCAACGATACACAACATTCACGGTTCGGTTCGATACTTTGGTGTCACGGTTCCATATTTTTTCGATACAAAAAAAATGTTCATGCCTTTTTAATTTGTCATTTATTAAAATTATAAATATATATTTTAACTCAAAAGTGCAGTTTTTAAATTTAATGTTGCTGAAACAACAAAGTAATAAAAAAAATAAATCTATCTGATGGAGAAATCACTCATCTTTGGAAAAGAGAGTTTATTACAGAGAAATGTCTCTTTCCAAAATAAAAGCTATACTATACGCTTCTTCTGGGCTATATTCTCAGCAGCATATTAAACATATCAGGTCCCCATAAGGAGAATCATGTGCTAACGGCTGTCTAAATGACTCGGGTAAAGCTTGTAGCATGCTGCTTGTTGTTTTTGTCTGCTTCCACTTGTCTTTGCACTAGGATGATGTCGGAGTAAATGTGCAGTCATATTCGTTGTGTTCCCACTAGTGCTGTCAGCGTTAATCTGAAATGACGTTAACGCCACAACACGGCAAATCTCCGTTAACGAGCTTCCGCGGATCGCCCCGTGCGTGGGGCTGGACGGCGTCAACACGTTAACGAGCTAACTGCGCTAACGCACTAGTTCCCACCCATGTAATTGAGCATTGCGTGGCACATCCAACATACTGTTTTACTTTTGTCCATGACGCGCTTACCTTCAGGGCCATACTTCACATGAAGACCAAAATAGTTCCAAAGGCCAGATCTGAATGAGGGTGGGGGAGGTTTTGCAACGAGCTTAGCTTCTGTCTTGCTAGCTTGCACTGCGCTCAGTGAATCTGCGTTCGACTACTCCGCCTAGGCTGCACTGTCGAGCGCAGATCACTGAGCGCTCAACACAGACAGCATCGTCAGAAGGAAAGTTGATAAAATAAATTAAAAATGTTGTATTGTTCGATACATATGCGTACCGAACCGAAAGCACTGTATCGAACGGTTCAATATCGATACGAGTATCGTTGCACCCCTAATATATACATACAGGTAGAGACTTGCAGCCTACACCGAGGATAACTTCTGTTAAAAATAGGAGGTTTGAGATTCACTGCTAGGACCTCTTGGGACCAGCCAACATGACATCCTTACCTCAGGACCATGCTGCTGTAAGATTCCACTCTCCTTGCTGTTGCCACTGTGGGTTGTGGCTGCAGTGGAATTGGATGAGCTACTATGAAGTGGGACTGGTCCTGTCACAGGCTGCTGTCTTTCTGGACTTTTCCTGGTTGGAGAAGTCCGGCTGGGTGATGTGGAGAGTGGGGCACAATTGTAAAGTGGAGTGTCTGGTGGGGAGTTCACGTCTGGCTGCGATGCAGTTATAGAAGACTTGGCACTGTCTGATGGCTTAGTGATCATGCTGGTTAACTCTGGTGGCTGGTGTTTGTTTGAAGGACTGGAAGTGGAGGGATGAGATGAAACTGCGATCACACTTGTAGCAGCACTGTTTGGTGGGGGAGTACTTCCTCGTCCAGCTCCGTCTTCTGAGGCAGTCTGGAATTGTAGGACAAAAGGATGTGGCGAGTCCTGGAAGCTGGAGGCCTCATGTGGCTGCAGAGGAGACAGCGGTGTTGAGGGCTCAGAAGACCGCAGTTGAGACACCTGCTGAGCAGACTCAGCCAGGGCCAGGGCCAACATACGGGCAGCATTTTTAGGAGGTGGAGGAGGAGGGACAGAAGAGGGTGCTGTAGAGTTGAGGGAACAAGGGGTTGGGTCCTTTGAAGAGTCCAGAGTTGTGACTCCTAGTGGGAACACAAAAAACACAAGGGAACTATAGTTGAAGCATGAATAAGCAAGAGAGCTCTAGGTGATTGTGGAGCAGGAGGGAAGGTTTTAAGGTGCTTTAAGAGTGGGAAAAGGCGGGGAGTAAGTACGGTGCTCAGAAAGGTTTAAGATGAAATCCTTGCAAAGCTAAACCTGGCAAAAAATACATACAAACACCTTACTTTTATTTTCATCTAAAGAACAGGTCGAAAGTATGCATCTCATTCGCTGCCCTACCTTGGTGCTCTTGGCTATTAGCGGCTGGTCCCTGCTGCACGCCGTCCTCTCCCTTTACCTCTCGGCTGTCCACACTGTCAAAGGCCGCCAGTTTGGAATTCAGCTCCATTTGAAAAGCTTCACTTAGCGATGGCTCAGCTACTTTCAGCGATACACTGCCCATCAGTGTAGGAGAGTCCTTGCATATCGAAGGAGACGATAAAGACTGTGGAAAGACAGCCTGTCCAGCTGTAATCTTCCCACGTGTTTCTGTGGACAAAGTGTCTGAAGTGACAAAAGGTGTCAAACTGGCGGCCTTTCCACATTTAATAGGTGACACGGCCTGTGTGGGTTTATCAGTGTACGAGTAAGACGCAGTCAGCTTCTTGCTCTCTGCCTTTTCCCCTGTAGCCACGCTGGTATCTGTGGATAGCGGGGAAGTCAAGCTGCTGATGAAGGAGGCAGAGATGAGATCAGAGCCGTTGGTCTTGCCACAGATGTTGCCCTGGTTCCTCTTTAAAGTGGAGCCCTCAGCCCTGACCGGTGAGTCATCCAGGGGGAAGGCATAGGAGGTGTCAGGGAGACTGCACTGGAATGACATGGGGTCGAAGTCCAGGGAGGCCATCCCGATGTCTGGAGGGCTGAGGTCCACGTCTTCACCTGCTGAGCGCGGAGGCGAGATAAGAGCAGGCACACAGATGGGTCCGTCGTCTCCGTCGCTGTCTTCTGTGCCATCCAGGTTATCATACGAGTTGCAGTGCTGCCGGCTGTCCAGCAGCTCGCCGTTAAAAGAGGCTGACAGAGCATCGCTGCTGGAGCGCGGTCGCCGAGGACGGTACACCTTGGACTCGCCTGGCGGAAGAACAGAACACAAACGATAAAGATAACGACTGATTAAGCTTTCTAATCCAAGTTTAAGTGAAGTGGAGATCATAAATAATTACCTTCAACATTATGCAGGGAGCTCAGTGACTCTTCACTTTTGGCTGACCGTAATGTTGCAGTGTCTCCTCTTCCTCCTGAAACACAACCATCAACATCCACTGCTGTCACTTTGGTGTAGTTTGTTAAGCTCTTGTTGCTGCACAACGCTGATTAGCTCCAGACAGTTTTTACTGCAGATGCGGCGTGAGCACTCACCAGCGAGAGCCATAGCCTTTAGCTCATTAGGCTCACTGGGATTGCGGTGCAACTTCCGCTTGGACATAGAGGAAGACTTGCCCAGGTTAAAGAAAGAACGCCAACTACCTACAGGAGACTTCTTCGACTTGTTAGGCGGTCTCTTCCTATAATAGAAAATGATGATGGACAAGAAAGGCAGCTGGTGTCAATAACTTTCGAAAGCAGAAGCAGAAGGAGCACCATGCAAGGTTTTTCCGTTATAATAGACATTAACAAAACAGGAAAACAGCTGACCTCTCTGTGGGAAACTCAATGACGGTGTGGAACTTGCCCTGCAGAGCAGCTGGACCTTCACCCACTTCAATGTACTTGCTGTCTTCAGTGACTGGAGAGTTGATCTGAGCCTGCGTCCTGGCCTGGGCCTCCTCTAGACTTAGAAGTTTTGTTGAGGGTGATGAAACCAGCAGGGACTTTGGCCGTGACAAAGAGTTGTGACCTGACGATGTAGCAGAAAAACGATCAGTGGCAAATTATTTGAATTTAGCTTAATGTCTGTGAAGGTTCTCAGTCATCCAGGTCATCGTAGTCAAAAGCGCTTGCAAAGAAAAGTGTCTGGACTTCTTTAAGTTGCTAACGTCTTCAAGCAACTTAAAGAAGTCCAGACGCTTTTCTTTGCAAGCTCCTTTGAATTTAGCTTGATGTGTGCACGCTGGCGGGATGTCTATGTACCTGCTCCCTCTCTTATTAGTGAGCTGAGTTTAGTGCTGAAAAGCACATCCACATGGTTCAAAATGAACTCCACCACTACAGACTGGATTCGAACTTCCATGAAGGCTGCTGTGCCGCTGAAGCAGGCGGATTCAATCTGTTTTGACCTGAGACAACAAGAAAAAACGGGAAAACAGAAGTGAAATTTTCTTTAACTCGGTTAAAGAAAATTGGACTTTGAGTAAAACCATTCTGAGATGAATTTCCAACATGTGATGGCTGCTTAAACCCTTCAATTCAGGCAGAATGACTCGTTTTAAAAACCAGACAGAGTGTACTTTGTGTGGCAAACATTAGAAATGAGCCAAGTCTAAGAACCCAGAGTGTGTGGCACCAAAAAGAACAGCAACTTTTATTTCTTATACTTAAAAAGATCATTATCGGTGACCTGAAGTGCCCAGCCAGTTGAGCAAATGTACAGATGAAGAGTTACAATGTATTCAACACAATGAAAGAAAGCAGGATGAGCTCTCACCTCAGCAGGTTGGGCGCCCACACGATGGCAAGGTTCTTACTGTGCATGTTGGTTATGTAGCTAAATGCTGCCAGGCGGGAAAGGTGCCTCATGAGGAACTCCAAGGTCCTAAGAATCACATATTCAGATTCAACTCGCTCCATCAGTGATGTGCACGCTAACAAACATGATACAACTATGTCTTCACAGCACCAGCGTTTGGCTCGGGTCCTTTAGACCTACCATAGAACCAAGTCCGCCAGAGCTTATATTATATTTTTACATGCTGTGGAGCCATTTTTGGGAGCATTTCAAGTTGCTATACATCAATACAACCATTACAGCCTAGATTTTAATCATATGTCTGCATTAAGTGCATAGTAATTACATAAATTGCAAAAAAGTGCAATAAACTACAAAAAAATAGAAAATCGTTTTTGTTTTTTTAACATATATTTCTAGTTAGAGAAATTTAAGAGGCTTATCCCTCAAAACTGTAAATACAAAAAAGTTGCACAAAATAGTTTCCCACCACAGGAAATTTATTTTGAGTGTCTTCATAGTTTTATTTTTGAAATACACCAATTTTTATACACTGCAGGAAAAACGAAAATAAATATTATAATGCAAATTTGCAAAAAAAGCAGCACATGCATCAAAATAAACTATTTCCAGCAGTGCAATGTGAGTCCTAAGCATCCCAGAAACGACACAGAAAGTCATAAAGTCAAACATAACTTTTAAAAACACCAGTATAGGCTCATGAGGCCCTGGTGGTAAAAAACTACATTTCCGCGAAAATGACATCACTTCCGGTTTCAGGCAGGTAATGGCTGACATGCAAAAGTTCGCGCTGACGTCTATTCCAACGTAGGAAGTGTTATGAACAGCTGATCGGATCGGCAAAGCGTGTTTCTGGAATATTATGTTTTTGTTGCTGCAAGTGCTTTTTATGCAGTTTTTGCAAAGCTATATGTGGAAGGAAACTGTGACCGAGGACAAGCTGATGGCATAAGATGTAAGTACAACTCCTCCGGTTTCATATGCAAAAAAAAATTATTGTGCTAGCTTACGTGGTTGCAGAGCTACCGGGATTTAAAAATAGTTATGCAAAACAGAGCGTGCCCGCTCCAACTGGCTTTAAAGGGTTAATCCCGATTGGAATGCCAGTTGCAAATTTCACACAGTCTGGGAAATTCAATTGATCCTAACACAGACAAAGATTCCACTCAATGCAACAGCATTACAGAAAGCTCTGATTCTAACACCATCAGACAGACAACTGAATGCGCAGCCAGTCTGTAACCCTGCAGCTCCTTAGCCTGCCAATGGGGGGCGATGTGCCTCTACACTAACCTGTAGTGCGGTGGCGGAAGCTGCTGGATGACGTCATGGATTTTGATGAGTCGTTCTTCGTCTGTCGCTGCTGATACAGCCTCCTTCGAGTGAAAGCAAAACAAGAGATTAGGAGACAGGGAGAGACGGACAGTAATGGGATTTGGCGCTATGTCCACATGAAGCTTATTCCATTGATATCCCAAGTTCATGCTGATATATAGGGCGCAGACAGAACATCGGTCTGTAACCGCGAAGCCCCCCTCCTCAGTCTAGCTGCCATAGCAACCAGAAAGTATTTACTTCATCCTGAGGGATGCCTCTGGTGTGCTTGGAGAAAGTTTTTATCCCAAGTCACACACAGTGGTTTGCTGCATTTTTAATGACAGGGTGTGTCGAATGCGGTGCTATTATTTTAGGGGTGTCTATGGCCCATGACTGCAGGAGGAATTTCAAGAATTCCTATAAGATAAACCTGTTTTATTTCTTTCCTATCGAGATTAAATTTGAAAAGTCAGCAGTCAGTCACACCCAATCTGCAACGGTTAGCAGCCCTGTAGCCCACATTAGTGTTTTACTTACAGAGAACTTCTCGTAGAGCTGGTAGGTGAGCAGTGGATTAGGCAGCTCTCTGAAGTAGAGTTTACAGAGCGAGCCAACACAGTGGATGTCCTGGATGTAAACATCTTTGGTCAAGTCAGGGATCTGCTCAGAGTCAAACTCATGCCTGATGGGAGAGAAAAGGACAAAGCAACAAACTGCAGTCAACAAACTAACATGTGAGTGCTGAGACAGGCCATGAAACGGTTCTGCTTTTCAGTAGTGTTTGCAAAGATCTTTTCCCAAAAATGCATCAATCTTTTCTCCATATATGATATAATGTCAGTGTCACATGGGCTCAGGATTGGCAGAGCAGGTCATCTACTAATCTGAGCGTTGGTGGTTCGATCCCCCGTTTTTCCAATCTGCATGCAAGATGCTGAACCCTGAGCTGCTCCTGATGCATTCATTAAAGTGTGATCGTTAGACTTCCGGTGTCATGGTGACGAGAGTAGCAGCATAAACAGGAGCTCCTGCATCGATAGCTAAATTAATCTGCAATTCAAGAATATAATCCATTAAAAGCGACTTTCCCCTCAAGAATAATGAGCGGAGATAAAAATAAGAAGGGACGAGCCCCAGGCTGAAGCTTAGAAACGCGACTTGAGAGTAAGACAAATGAAACACGCTCCGAGCAAGAGGGCGAGAAGACGGCGGCGGAGGCCACAACATCAGTGCTAGGCCCCCTCAGACAGGTGGTGAGTGAAGTAGTGGCGGAGGGCATGCAAGACCTTAAGGCAGAGATGAAGAAGGAGCTATCGCTCGTGAGAACAAGTTTGAAAGAGGACATGAAAGCCCAAATGAGCGAGTTAACACACGAGATAAATCAACAGGTTACCGCCGCCACAAGCAGGATCGAGGAGGTGGGGAAACGTCTGGAAGAAATGGAAAGAAACATGGTGGGGAAGGAGAAATGGGACATTGGAGTGAGTGTTCAGCTGCTGGATAACCAGAGGCAGCTCCAAGAGAAGGTTACGGATTTGGAGGGGCGCTCACGCCGTAATAACATACGGATATATGGCATCCCCGAGAACATAGAAGGCACCTCCATGCTAAGGTATGTGGAAAGCATGATGATATCGGAGTTGGGGGACGGCGTGGACTTGGGCAGCGAGAAGAACCTAGGGATAGAGAGAGCTCACCGGGTGCTGGGAGTGCAGCCGCCGCCGGGGGCGCCCCCTCGATCAACGGTGGTGCTCTTCTCAACTCTTTAAGAGCTACCATAGAACCAAGTCCGCCAGAGCTTATATTATATGTTTACATGCTGTGGAGCCATTTTTGGGAGCATTTCAAGTTGCTATACATCAATACAACCATTACAGCCCAGATTTTAATAATATGTCTGCATTAAGTCCATAGTAATTACAGAAATTGCAAAAAAGTGCAATAAATTACAAAAAAATTGAAAATTGTTTTTGTTTTTTTAACATATATTTCTAGTTAGAGAAATTTAAGAGGCTTATCCCTCAAAACTGTAAATACAAAAAAGTTGCACAAAATAGTTTCCCACCACAGGAAATTTATTTTGAGTGTCTTCATAGTTTTATTTTTGAAATACACCAATTTTTATATACTGCAGGAAAAACGAAAATAAATATTATAATGCAAATTTGCAAAAAAGCAGCACATGCATCAAAATAAACTATTTCCAGCAGTGCAATATGAGTCCTAAGCATCCCAGAAACGACACAGAAAGTCATAAAGTCAAAGATAACTTTTAAAAACACCAGTATAGGCTCATGAGGCCCGGACGGTAAAAAACTACATTTCCGCGAAAATGACGTCACTTCCGGTTTTGGGCAGGTCATGGCGGACATGCGATAGTTCGCGCTGACGTCTATTCCAATGTAGGAAGTGTTATGAACAGCTGATCGGATCGGCAAAGCGTGTTTCTGGAATATTATGTTTTTGTTGCTGCAAGTGCTTTTTATGCAGTTTTTGCAAAACTATATGTGGAAGGAAACTGTGACCGAGGACAAGCTGATGGCATAAGATGTAAGTACAACTCCTCCGGTTTCATATGCAAAAAAAATTATTGCGCTAGCTCACGTGGTTGCAGAGCTACCGGGATTTAAAAATAGTTACGCAAAACAGAGCGTGCCCGCTCCGACTGGCTTTAAAGGGTTAAAGTTCAATATTAAAGTGTGATCATTAGAAAGCATCAACGTGTGTGTGAATGGGTGAGAGAGACATGTTGTATAAAGTACTTTGAGTGCTGAGTCCCAAGCATTGGATGTCGGTCCGTGTGTGCCTCCTTACCGCAATTTCTGGATATTTGAAGCAATCCCGGACAGGCGGTAAATGCCGTCCACCACGCCGTGCTTCTCAATGAATTCCGTGCAGCTCTTGAGGACCTGGGGCACTGTCAAACAAAAACAACGACGATTCATCATTTTCAATCTTTGCTGAGCAGCAGCACAGAAGGAGATGCCAGGATATTGAGGGTGGACCAACTTTTTTTTGTGTTTTCTGATGGAAAAACACTCTCGGAGCTAGAGTGGACACATATGCACACTGAATCATGCATTTCTTTACTGGTACTGTTAGGTTGCCTTAAACCATTTTCTGTTTTGATGCAGGCAGTCTGTAAGGAAACTCAGCGTGTGAGGCAACCAATCACCGAGCCAGTGATTGTGTGGTAGACGGCTAAAATCACGAAAAAGCTTAGTGTCTCTTCATTCTCCTTCAGGAGCTATGCATAATACAGACATGTTATTTGTCTATGTGAGCGTGTCTATGGAAGATAAGGACAGTGTGTATATGTACGAGGAGGCCTCCCCACAGCTCACACATCATTTTAGATTGACAGAGTGGGACACTTGCTGAAGCAGCTGTTCAAATTCCACATGTAGCCAGAGAGAAAATAAGGCCATTCATTCAATGTGAACAAACAAGCGGATATTCTACCGCACAGGAGAGGACCGAGTGGGAAGAACTTGTTACAAGTATCTCTTTTCACAAAGATGCACAGCGTGTGTTTAAATGTGGAAATCACTAGACTGTTTCCTCATCTTTTAAAAGCACTTTAAACTGTTAACCTGGCCTGTGTTCAACAAGAAGTGAAAACCCTTTATCCCTTACTCACAGATGTATCACATGAGCTGGGTTTCGAAAGATGGCATACAAAGTACAAGAAGGGCTACAATGAATCTTTATGTTGTGCCGGGAGCAAGCGCTGTTTCCTACAGACGTCTGTACAATCATACTGTATTTTAGAACCAGAGGAGTCACAACACGATGACAGATTTAAGGCACTTCCAAGGCAAGATAAGTAGAATTCATGTGCCTTTTACAGATGACGACAAAATTATTAGCCCCCCTATGAAAATGTTATTTTTTTTATTGTTTTAAGTATTTCCCAAGTGCTGTTAACAGTAGCAAGGAATTTTTAATACAGCTTTTCCAAACATTCCAGTTTTATTTTGGAACCTTCATAATATTTTTTCTTCATAAAAACTAAACAGTTGCAGAATCAAAATGTATCCAGGCTGTTCTTTAAGGTGTCGGTTCTGCAGAAGCAGTTGTTCTGGGCAGTGTTGCCAACTTAGCGACTTTGTCGCTATATTTAGCGAGTTTTCAGAGCCCCTTAGCGACTTTTTTTCTAAAAAGCGACTAGCGACAAATCTGGCGACTTTTTCTGGTGTTATTGGAGACTATGACGTCTTTTTGACGTGAAAGTGCGTATCGCTTTTACTCTCAACAAGCAGCGGTGCTGCCGTGGGCACCTCACCCGTGCCAAAGAGCTCACAGGCGGAGGATAGTCCTCCCCCAGCT
Organism: Neolamprologus brichardi; assembly: GCF_056152115.1. NCBI lineage: Eukaryota > Metazoa > Chordata > Actinopteri > Cichliformes > Cichlidae > Neolamprologus > Neolamprologus brichardi. Next base: position 5,094,682 of record NC_142113.1, read on the forward strand.
GCTATCAGGGCAGATGTTCACACCTGTGCGTCCAAACTGCAAATGAATCGCGCATGAGCGAAGCCGCTGCTCCAGCACTGACTGTAAGCAGTCAGTTCTTCTTTTACTGTTATGCTGTTTTGTGGATCAGGTTTAAAACTACTTATAAACACACACAAAGTAACTCCACCAGAGTGCCTATTTCGGGTCACTTTTACCGGTCCAAGCCCGGATAAAGGAGCAGGGTTGGAATTGTGACATTACAAAAAACATTAATTGCTAAAATAAATTTAATTTGTAGTTCTAAATAAACTCTAAATGCATTTAGGACGTTTTTTACTCACTTTATGTCTCTTCCACGATGTTATTTCTCTCTCCAACAACGTAGGTTACAATTATATTAGCATGACCAATTATGCAAATTAGGCGATGACGTCATTTAGCGACTTTTAGGACAGCCAATAGCGATTTTCCTTACTGAGGAGTTGGCAACACTGGTTCTGGGGTCTTCCTCACAAGTAAACACCTTAACTGTCTGACCGAGCACCATGTGACTTACAAGGTAGGGCAGGATTTCCAGAGGTCAGTCCAGCTCCTTCACCCACAAATGTGTGACAGAGCAGCCACTGATAGGCGACTATACTATTACGTGGTTTGAACTGTGATCGCTGTAAACAAACGTGCTGGCCAAATGAGAATCCTGCACGTCCACACATGCAATGTCATCCATTAACCTGAACAAATGAACTTTTAAGCTGGTGTCAACATGAACTAAAATTAAGTTACTGATCAGTGCTCAACAACAGAGCAGTATTATTAAGCTGGTCAGAGCTGATGTTAGGGTGTAATCAGGCCACCATTATGACCATTATAGCCAGATACCAGGCTGCAGATGGACTTTGAATACAGCAAACATCTTCAGTGCAACCAGATGAGCTACAAGCTCATATTTGCAAACACAACTTTAAGATAACAGGTGAAGTGAATAATAATCTGGTTATGCTGCAGTGTTCTTCTGGGAAACCTCGGGACCTGGCATTCACGTGGATGTCACAGCATCCACTCCTAAAAGCCAAGGACGCACACCATGGCTACAGCGGGACAAAGTGTCTCCAGCAGGACAGAGTGTCGGCCAACGGGCACAAAAAGGGCTCTGGACCAACTTCAACAACGGCAGCTAAGGCGACCCAGCCTCTAAACTCACCAAGCAAACTGGAAAAGTAAGATAGATGACAAGAATGCTTACCAGTGCAGTATCCTAATGTAGAAAATGAAAGGTTTTACGTAGGCTGTCAGAGTAAGCTACATAACCGCTCAACATGTAACCACTCTGTGCACAATTTCCATTAAAATTCCAATATTTGAAGAGCAAAAAAGCTTTTATCAGCCACAGTTATGCGATTTCACTACTGATATCATTAATGGTTTCAAACGCTGCAGTTTTGTAATGCTCTGTCACTCACCATCATGTCCTGAGTTGAGGAGGTGTTCTCCCAGGTCACAGCCAAACACCCTCTCCCGGAGGATGCCTCTCTGCTTCAGCTTCTGCTTGGTGGGCCTGGACTTCATGAAGGAGCGCAAGAAGGTGATCAGCTTCCCGTGCTTTTTAGACACTGAGGAATCAGGGAGGGAGGAAAGGAAGGACACATTTTAGATCCCTCACACAGCAATAAGTGAAGGCTCAGATTTCCCACAAGATGCATCCATGCACTACAGCTAAACCCCCGAGATCGCTTCAGGTTGTCCCATTGTGAATTTCAGCTTCATTGTAATGGAAACTCCTCTTTTATGCATCTGTAATTTCCTTAAGCAACGTCTTCATTCTAAAATACCGCCTTCCTGGCAATTACAAAGGAGTCCCTCACATCCATGAGCATCCATTCAAGAGAAGATACCCCCCCCATATCAATCAGATAGTCTGTCTGAGAAAATCCATAAGCTCCTTAAATTACACACCAGTTGTTTTCGCTACTTTGAAGAGACGTGGAAACGCTATCCAGTGAATAAGATAAGCTGCCTGTTTGGGAGGACAGCATTCTTGACTGCTAGGATGAGTCGTTTTACACTCTGTGGTCACTTTACTTGACACAGTTGTGTAGACTTGCTTCATGAAAGCTTCAAATGTCCTTTAAACGTGCATTTAGTTCACAACAACGTGGAAAAAACAAAATGCACAAAAACTCCAGCATGTTTCCATTCACCGCTCACATAAGCATAATGGTATACTGGTGCAAAGAGCAGAGTGGGTATTCAATAAACTTCACCTTCCTCTTATGTTAGCTTCCTGCTACCATCTCTTATGTTAATGAGCCGGCCAAAAAAAAAAAATCCCTTAAAACAGGGTTCATCATCCAGTTTGACTGTCACCTATTGGTTACCTCGTTAAGCTACCTTATCCATAAAAAGTATGTTTTTATTATTTTTCCTATGGCCCCCGGGGCTTTTGTTACAGTTTACTAGAGGTGGGAATCACCATACATCCCACGATACGATATTATCACAATACTTAACGCACGATACGATATTATTGCAATTTTTAAAAAATATTTTGCGATATTCAGATTCTGTACATAAAGGTAAACTTTATCAATATTCATTTTCTCTAATATCAAAGTCTCACACTCAGTCTTTCTCTCATTTCAGTTTTATTGTTGACAAACTGAACGGTTTGTATTACAGTCTAGTCCAACTTAACTGAACGCAACCATCTGGTACAATTATAGCTATTCTGAACTATGCAGTTTATGAAAACTATGCAGCCCCTTCAGCAACTGAAGAATTTGAAAGTAAATTAAAACAAAATATAATTTTACATTAAATAAAAAAGTTTTAAACTTAATTAAAATAAAACATGTCTTAAATTAAAATAAGTAAACTGTCATGTTTATTGCTGCCATAAAAAAAGTTAAACACATTTGGACAGTGAAGGAATGTCAGGATTCTTGCTCAGAAAAAGGATCAACATGCTCTGAAGTCAGAGCACAAAAACCTTTTTTTGTAACAAAATATCGATTTCTGCTGTCCCTGTATCGATACATTATTAGCAAACAAAATATCACCATACTACACAGTATCGATTTCCCCCCCCCACCCCTACAGTTTACCCTCTCATGTTCAATGTTTTAAAAAAGGTTGTTATAATATCTTACAATTACTGAGGAGTATTAGAAAACATCTCTAAAATAAATTTGTTTTATTTATTTTTTATGTAAATATTAACTATAGTAACATCTGTGGTGTTATGGGTCTGTTTAGACTTATACATATTTACTCTAAGAAAATTATTTTTTCAAACGTTGTGTTGTGAACAATATTGAAACAACAGTGATGGTGTCTGTAAACCAACCTGAAGAACGCGGAGCCCTGTAACCTCCTCGTCAGATGTATCTTTGTCCTCTGATCGATAGCCAAGCAATATGGATGAAGACAATGTAGGCTATTTTGTATCCTCTGCCTCATCTTCAGCATAGATACGAAAAAGCTTACTAAATCTTCTCATGTTTGTATGCCACAAACTGGAGATGTGTGGTCTGCAAGTCACCAACTAAACTGAGTTAGTCTGTACATGCTTTACATGTCTGTACATTTCCGTCTGGAAATCTGTCCGTCTGGACTTTTCCAGGGAAGCAGTAGGGATAAAGGGCGCCGTTTGTTCAGGGAAGGAGAGAAGCCCCTAACTTCTCTCTAACAGTGTTAGTGAGCTCAGAGTGTGTTTATGATTTCAGTTTTAGCACTAATAGTTTTATGGTCTTATGTTATAACGGGGTCGGAACCAACCCCAACGACACAAAGGTCATAATACCTGCCAGAGCTTTTTATTTAATATAACATTTAAAAGGCACTCTTATCATTTAAAACCTAAAACTGGGTCTGTGTCGACCCTAACAAAGAGGATGGGTAACGCAGAAACAGCGTTGTGATTTCCTTACTGGGAACGTTTTTCATTTTCACATTATATCGTCTAGCCACGGATGACTTTAAAACTCTTAAAGCATTATCAGCTGCCCTTCTGTGTACCTCCACCACACTGGAAAGCTTCAGAGTTAAGCCTGAGTCATCACAGAGAATGAAACCATGTCTAATCTTTTGTGTGTCTGCCCTCACAGACGTCAGCGGTCTGCTCTCAGCTCGTATCACCACTTCAGTCAAGACATTCTTTACTTGGATATTGTTTTGTTTTTTAAGTTGCCTCTTTTTGATCATTATACCTTCCAACCCTTCACACTAACTACTTGTTTGACTTTTCTGTCACCCTGAAAGTTGTTTTTTTCTCTTTAACTTGGAGAACTGTTCATCCAAGCTACTGAAATCTGACACAGACTGTGTTGATCGTCTTGCTCGAGAATAACAAGCAGTAAGAACCAGTGAAAGTATGAGGAAATCATCTAATACCTATAATATCTACTGATCACCGACTTCTTGAAGGGAAAGCAACATCTGGAACTTATATATATCTTCCAACTGACTCTTGCCTGAGTGGAAAAACTGATGTGTCGCATCAGTTTTTAAAAAAACTTGTGTTCCAGGACACATTCCTTCAACTCGTTCTAAATGCATATCACAGCCCTTACACTTCTCATGCGTTTCACTGATTTATATTTATTTTACCTTCGTATCAGATTCCTGTTATCTCCACACTGGAAGAAATGTACGAGTTGCAAATTCCATTAAATAGATGCCGAATCTTTTAAAAAACGAGGCTTGCTGCCTGTTGCCAGACTGCGTTCTGCTACCGCTGCAGTCCAACTAAAAGTAGGCCACTGCTTACCGAACTCAATCGCCAGAAACGAAACAGCCCGAGTGAAAGAGAGTTTGGAAGATGATGTTAAGACAGTAACAATATGTGAGCAGCCGTTTGATTAACAGACTTTAGGACGCCTTGATAGAGATTAACTCAAAGATGTCCTGTTGTATACGTCATTTAAAAATAAGCAGCCATTGAGCGTAGGGATGGGTATCGTTTAGGTTTTATCCGATACCAGTGCCAAACCGGTACTTTTGAAACGGTGCCGGTGCTTAAAGAATGGAGAACACAAAATTGATCCAAAAACCTCTCATGTTCAGCTGTTTTTTTGTAAAAAGATAACAATGTTAGCCTTTTCTGCAGCTATGGGGCATATATGGTATCACTCTTGGCTGGAAGCAGTGCTTAATCAATGGAAAAAACACAAACTTTGTCCAAAATCCTCTCGTTTAACTTTTTTCCACTTTTTCTTTGGTCATTTTAGCCTTTTTGGCCAGGGTGAAGGGAGTATCTGCCATCAAACAAGAAGACAGCCGCATGTAACTACGACGGTGTTTGCTAGTTCACCTTACATGCATTAATGTAATAACGTGGTTAACCTACTCAACATAAATTACACACGAACAACATTAAGCTACTCACGCAGAGAAGAACGGCTGCTGCTGCATCATCATCCTCATCATTTCTGCTACACTGGCAGGGCTAGGGGCCAGGACTCTAATCTTCGGGTTTTTGGGGGATGTTGCTAACTCCGGGTCCGATAACAGGCACCACACCCGCAGTAGATGTGCACGGTGTGAGGTCTCGCAGCAAGCTATCAAATACGACGCATTTCTCGGCTTTTAAAAAACCCCCGCTATGCGTCGCCAGGTGTTTCATCAGATTTGAGGTGTTACCTCCTTTGACAGTATCACAGTATCAGCTTAAAGCACTTGTTGCAGCTGCTGAGTTTGCATCTTTTGCTGTGAAGTACAGCCAGACTTTTGACTGCTTCGCCTTGGGCGTTTTTAATCTGTAGCTCTGCTCTAAAAGAACGTACGTACCTGGACCCGCCTACTATCCTCGGAAACGTAAAATGATTGGCTAGAATCTAAAGTGTATCACAGCTCAGGGAAAAAAAAAAAGAGCACAGAAATAAAGCACTGAAATGTGCGCTGTTTTTCGGTCTGGTTGCTACCGTTTATGGCACCGGATACCGGTACCCATCCCTAATTGAGCGAGAGCCACTTGTCAAGAAACCATTAGGTGAAAACGGATTAGAAGCTGCCTCTTCTGCATATTAAAAACACACTATTGAGGCAAACTACAAACTACGCTGACTTAATTGACGGTCCGCCGAGTACATTTAGACGCAAACATCCAGCTGACAGTAAAAACTAACAAGCTGGTGGGAAAGGAAAGTTACTTTTGAGCTGAATTAATTTTATGGTGCACACAGGGGGGCGCAAAGAGGAAGTGTTTCACTGGTACCGACTCTCAGTACCATCAGTCCAACATGCTACCAATCCTGTCAATTTGTGTTCACTGACGCTGAATTGTTGTCAGCTAAGGGCTTCCTCCAATCAGATAAACTGTGTGCAACAAAATGTTGAACACTCTGTCTGTAGAGAAGCATTTTAATGAAGGAGCACAACCAGCTCTGAATTAAGAACTGATTGCTCCATTTCAGGAGAAAGCAGAGCTACAGTTTACCCCTCAGGGAGAGATTCCTTCCGCTGCCATGCCCACACACAAAACCGCTGAGACAGCACAGTTGACTTTCTGTTGAGGCATCAAAAAGGGCCTCAAGTATGTTTTGGTTTGTTTGTTTGTAACTGTGCAGGTTTACAATGACACGTTCCTTTTTAAACAACTCCAACGTTCTGTAAGACCTGAGAAAGAGAAGTGCAAAAACAACCATGATTCTCTGGAGGACGGACAGAGACTCCCATCTGCTCACTGTCAAAGGAGATGACAGCCCGGGGGCTGAGCGTGCTCGGCACTGGAGCTGAAATCCAGCTGGTTAAAAGGCTTTTAGTTTAACGATAGTGGGACTGATGTAGGCTTTAAAAAAACTCTCTCTGACATTAATTACACGATTTGTAGCTCGTGGCACCTAAGGGGGTAGACCAGCGACGGGGTGTCCCAACGGGAACATTTTTAAAACCAAAGAAAAACTGAAGCCGCACTCACAACACGTTTCTCACCACTCACAACTGTGAACATGACAGCTTGTCTCAAATAATGCTTCAGACCATCAACATAAAAAAGGACATTAACATTTCATGTTTCAGATAGCTTATACCCTATCCTAGCACCTTTGTTGCACCACAGTCACAACATCAGAGCATCTGCTTCTTGAGAAAGTGGTATGCACTTCCATTTCCTTTACTGCTTCAGGCATAGGTGGATGTCCTGGATTTCTTATTTTTGTTATTAGTTTCCATTCTCTTCTCTGACCGCGCAGCCTTGGCTTATTACACCAAGGTCTGGGGGTGGAGACTGAATTGGGTGTTCATTTATATAAACTGACAAATAAATAATCACAAGTTGGGGTGCACAAGAGCTTTTAAATATTACGTTCCAAGTTGTTATGACTCTAGCATGAGTTATTACTATGTGTGAAACAAAAAAGCACCAATGCTGTATCCTACATTGCCCATGATGCCGCTGGACATTATTTCAATAGATCCTCCCCAAGTTTGAATTGTGAGCTGCAATTGTAATAATTCCAAAGTAAGGAAACAGCTCATCTCAAACTCAGATGGCATCAATATCTGATGACAATTCTGCTACAGGCCTTGCAACGTTGCAGCCCGCAGCCCCTCTGGGTTCTTATTTAAGTTTTAAAGCATGATCTACGTTAACTTTAAATTCAAGAGAACATAAAAAACTGCATGTAAAGCAAACAAATGAAAGGTTTTTTAAAAACCTTGCCCTCCTTGGAAGTTATATCTCTGCTGCGATGCCTCTTTTGATCACATCTCTGTTCACTCTGATTTGACAAAACTCTGCCTGAGATCCAGCGAGCATATGCAACGACTGACACGAAGAAATCACGAGAGTCCATGACTGAATCTTGCTTCCACAACAGATATGACAAAGCTAAACACAGAAGAGGATGGTTATAATGTCCCAGGGTGACTGACAGGTTTCAGTTACTGCCCTTAACAGACTGTAACTGTGACGAGCCCTTTCCCCAAGAGACAGGCTGTGACAGGCTGGACCAGGCAAAAAAGGAGGCTGAGCATATTTGTAGGAACAATTAGCAACATAATAGCAAACATCAAGCTTCCTTAACGCTCTCAAACCCAAAACAGACCACCTCATTCCTTTTAATTAGCAGGGAGCTTTTCACAGGACACAGATTGCAGCTTCAGAGCAATGCTGGAGTGCTACTGCTTCCAGAGCCCGGCAGCAGACTCAAGCCTGAGACATTTATTACAACAACTCTGTATTAATGTTCACTGGATACACAACCATTGACAAGTGTGGATACGGCTCACTGGGGCGTCAGGATGCTATTATTACGTTAGCTAGGATCCCCGAGAGAGTGGAATGGTGGGGAATTCAGACACTGGCCCCTCCTCTTTAGCGTGTAGATCATCAGATTCAAACATCTACGTGCTCTGAGAATAAAGTTTCCAGCTGAAATTTGCTTCACAGATGTGCCAAAAATATATTGGTTTACATATTAGTGTATTCATCTTAAAGTCAAATCTTCACAGGCCACCAAAAGTATCTGTAAACGTCTGCGAATTTCCAAGTTAGCACTGTGCACCAACTCATCACAGCAGCGCCAGAGAATACAAACACACACACTGCTTTCATTGTGTCTTGAAAAGTTCGTATTATACTAGGAGGAACTGACAGAAAATTACATTAACTGTATGAAAAAGGGACATTTGTCCACTGAAAGGCAACTACTGCAGAGAAAATGTCTGCATTACTTGTAAAACTAATACGACATAACAGTAGAAGATGCTGCGCTTACACATGTTGGTGTTTCTGCATGCGTGTTCACTGTGCACAACAGAGCAATCTGTGCCTATTACAAGGCAATGGTGAGTGATAGTGACCCTTTTGGACAGAAGTGTGCAATGGTATCAGGAGCAAAATGCCTCATTGTTTCATCTCATGGGGAGGGAAGAGGGAACAGAGGGGTGGATTTAGCTGGGTTTTGTTTGGCCAAGCAATTATTGTTTCAACCCGAAAATAAATAAAATAAATAAGTAAATTCAATGTATTTATTTCCTAACATTCTGTGCAGTTTGTCCTTAATAATAATGTATATAGGCAAACATCTGATATTCTTACATGAATACATGCTGCTGTATGTTCTGACTGACAGAAAGTGTTTTTATTCTATATTTGCAGCCAGAGTTTGTAATATATCTGTATGTTTGCTCAGGGCTGCCCGAATATTGTACCCAATCTTTTCTTTATTTTTTTATTTATTTTTTTTAATTATTAAATGCTCCGATTTCTTCACACGTTTATAAAACGCTAATTTCAAACGTTTATTTTTCTAATCCTGCTTTAGAATTATACGCACAGTTTCCAGCATTATACAGCTCACTACACCACCACTAAACATGTCAACGATGATATATGATGAATAATATCTGAAAGTGTCGGAACTTTGCAAAACTGAATTTATGACAAAGCTGCATTGGTGTAAACTGCACACGTGTTGCTAATAAAGTGCTCGCTCCGTGTATATTCAAATCCCAGCGATAGAGGACTGAGCCGTCTTTGGTTCTGAGTAATCATCCGCCGCTAAATGTTTAACCAGATAACACGTCTACATCCTATAAACCACATATTTCAAACGCTGACGCAAAGCTTCCCTGAAGTGCAAGTTCAGAGCTATAAGATGACATTACACGAACATTTACTATGTAATTATACGTTACTAGAACCTAACACACTTAACACAATTTAAGAGAGAGGAACTGGAAAAATACAAAACATTTCCCCTAATTTCTTTAAAACCCAGGATTAGCCTTACGTCATCCAAATCCCTTAATCTATATAAAAACGAGAGGAAACCCCGAAAGTTTCCGAATAAAGGTTAGCTCCATAATGTGAACTCGAAACAAATCAAACGCATTTCCTTACCTCTGTTCCATATTACTGGAGCTGCCTAGAAGCGTTATGACAGTTTTTCCAAAGTCCAAAGTACAACTTGGCTTTTTCTTTCGCTAAAGTCGCACCTGTACAAAACGACGATGAAAACTCCTCTAAAGTCTCGTCAACCAAGACATTAAAAGTTTAAAGTTTAAGGCTGGAGAGCAATTAAACACCGCAGACTTTATTTTCTCGCTCTGTCAGAGTCCGAATACAGCTGCAGCCTATCGGTTTACGACCACGCCGCTGATGCCTTCAAATGCTCCCGGACACATGGGCTTTCGTAGCTTTTACCGGTTGTTCCGGACAAAAATAACCAATGTGCGAGTATTACCGAAGTTAATATGCCAGCGTTAGTCATAACAACGTTTAGCTTATACATTAAACTCAAAGGTCTGTAGATTATCTATACTGATTATTGGGGGGGTCAATTTTAGCAAAATCAACACTGTCAATTTTAAACTTCGATTGAAGGTCAGCGACAGTTAATTTTGTTAACTTGGAACAAAGGATTAAGCTACTTTGATGAATGATTAGACGTCATGTCACGTAGGTGTTTGTAGCCATCTCTACTAAAGCCTTAAAGTCAATTTCCCTTAAATACTGCCTTTGAACTGCGCTAAATACCCAATAATTGTAACAGCATTGAAGGCAACACCGGCGTCAAAGCAGGCAAGAGGTGCTTGCACAGTGGAAAATGCTACTTCATACGACCCACTCCTAACAAGCAGCATCCCTAGTTTTATTCTTCGTAATATTCAAGACCTTCAAAGGTAATTTCTTTTTTTAAAAACCCAATAACTCTGTAATTAGTTTTGTTGTCGTTTTCTTTTTACTGAGGGTGGATTGGGTGCATTTGAGAGACTATGCTGGTACATAAATGGTTGAGCTGAAGCAAATTCCAAAATGACTTACCCCCTCTTTCCCACCAGGATCATTTCAGAGACCTCTCAGCCTGACACAATCAAACCAGACACTCAAGACCGACTCGCCCTGTGCCTCTGGCCGACTGACCTCAAAAAGACACTCAGACACTTTAAGTGTGGTTAAAAAAACCTGTAAGTATTTAGCTTAGCCATGACGTTATGTCAACTCTGCCCTCTAAAGACCCCCTGAAAGCATTATCTTGTTTTTTCATTAACTAGCTCAGTCCCTCAGCAAACAAACACTCGGAGTCAAAATAAAACTATTATTTAACTAACTGTTGCTAACCCAGGATCACACGACTCCAGGCAGCCCGATTCACTGCACGTGACTGCTTTAAGCTGATGCATATTTAATGAATTACAGACACATTTCCTTGGATAATTACAGTACGTTCACTCAAGTCCTGAACTGAAGTATACACTAGTTCTTTGCAATGCATTCCCATTCATTTGTTTTTTCCCCTTATGAACACGCCTGCACACAACAGTTCAGAGGGACGTTACTCATCTGCTGAGCTTTAAAACGATACAGTAGCTTCTAATGTCGTGTATCAGATGTTTGAGTTTTTCTGAGCATCTCCAACAAAGTGTCATGAGAAGCTGATAGCCCATGGTGAGAGCCAACACTACCTTACACTATTTAACACTATTTTATGTTGTTTACCTACTTTAAATCATTCAAATTTAGCAGTGGCATTCTGTATACTCATCAGTATTATCAGTTTAAAATTACTGGAGGAACTTTTTTCTGCAGAACTTTTAGTTTTGCAACCTCTTACGTACAGAGCAGAGGCCTTTACCACTTTCTTTCTGAACTTCCTACGAGAAGGACGTCTGATAGAAGCCATGGGGCTGAATAAACAAGACACAGTGAGCATGGAGCTTTGACCTTTAGGACAAAAGACATGACAGAACACCTACAGAGCAGTAGCCACACATGCAGTGAGATTCAGAAAACGCAGTTCATAGATTTTAAAAATGAAATTTGTAATACTTTTATTTTATATGGAAGGAAGGAAGTCTTGGTGTAGTCTTAGTAATAACTGGATGACATGGGGGGGTCTTCAGCTAATGCAGCTCACCTGAACCTTCCAGGCCATTAAAAGCTGGCTCAAATGAGCTGTTCAGTTTGTGTCTTCCACTTCCACTGTATGTGTTTTAAAAGGCACTTTAATCACCAAACAGCTTAAAATGGGATGAGAAAGTAAAAATATTTACATTACACATGAAGAACTTTCACTTAATATGTACAACTCAACTGAGACTTCAGCTTATCTGTCTCCTCATAGATCTTGCAGACAGGAAGTAGTAAATTCCTGCCCTGCTATCTTGTACCATATAACAGGATGAGAACTTTGTGCTGCATTAAGCATCACACAGCTGGTATTTTGCATGGACATGAATAATCCATTTGACTTCTGGAATGCCAGAAGTACAAGGATGCCAAGTTAACTGGACAGGAGAAGAACACCGTGCTGTCTGAAACATGAACACGGTAGTAAATATTAATTCTTACAGTTTGGATACATGGCTCAATGTTTTTTAGTCGCACAGTTATCATGAGACATGTATTTCTTTAATGAGGCTTGTGTGTGTCAAAATAATGTTGCAGTGCACTGAAGCGTGAAAGAAGTCTAACAAGTGAGGATCTCTATTAGCAAATGTTTTCTGTGTCACTGATGCAATGACCTTCCTTACACACACAGTCAGTTTACAGCATAACCTGAGTAATCCAAGGCACCACCCATACATAGGTGCAGTTTACAGCAACAGTGTCTCATTGACGCTGCAGATAAACACATTACGCAGACCTTGGACTGTCTCACAGCACCAGGAAATGATCTGAGATCCTTTGGAACAGGAGACAAATCTAACTCTGTCCCACACATTCTCTCCTCATTTCCCTCACATAAGCAGCTGTCTTGGCTCATATATGCTCACAGCTGCCCAAATCACTGGTCCCCAGACATGATGAAGCCTGCACTGAGGAGGGGGATGGGGGGTGCATCTGGGCCAGAAACTGGTAGGTCTTATGGGTTGTCTGGGGAGAAAAGAAGTCGAACCTTTCTTGTTTATTGAAAGTTCACAACTTTTTTCCCCCTTTACCGTGAAGCTAGTAGTTTGATCCCAGTTTCCACTGCAACACAGGGCGAGCACACGGTATGAGGGATTAATAGCTCCTAGCTTGTATGGTCTTTATTTTAACTGGAACAGCACAGCGTGTTAACAATTTCCATCATTTTACTGGGAAGCGGCAAAGGTTAGTGGTGAACTGCGTTGATCTGGGCAGCGGAGGCATATTTTTCCAATGTTGTGTGGCTCCCTGCAGGAATGTGCTCTTTCAGTCACCATGGAGAGGGAGACAGATTCTTACTGTTGCAGGACAAAGCTTAAAGCTCAATGGATGGGTTTACAGGCCTTCACATTGTGAAAGGATTAAATAAATCAAGGCTGGCTGGGACCTAGCACCACGGTACCCCTGCCATGGCCTTACAGCTTTGACCAAACAGACACACACAAACAGCTGGCCCTCATCCAGACAGGATATTCAGCAACAATGAACCTGGCTCACCCCTAGACTGATTTACATACACCTAAAGAGGCGATGGCAGTGAAAAGAACAGGGGCTGGAGGGGGAAGACTGTTCACTTACCCCCCAAATCTATTTGCGAAACTTAAATATATTAAGCAAAGGTATTTTCTTTTACAGACAGATGATACAATGTGACATATTTAAACACACCCATAAAATATCCACATAGTAATAACGACTTTGGAGTGAAAGAAAGAAGTGTAACAAATTTAAATGGAAACATGAGTTATTTGCATTTGACAGATGTTTTCAAAACAAAGATAATAATGTGCCGAGTCAAGTGAAGAAAACTATAAACAAACACTGCAAAAACCTACACACTTCCACACTATTGTGGCTTTACTGGTAATATACAATCAGATGGTGCACCATCAGAGTGTGGAGGAAAGACTGTTAAAGGTCAAAGAAAAGGTTTAAAAGAGCAACACCAAAAAAGTGCACAAGAAATAACAGCATGTGTTAACAAGTGTACTGAGACAGGCACACAGACTAGTCCTAACAAGGCGACACAGTGCAAACACATCACTCAGGGAGAAGAGTTAATTTCTGGTTAGCAGGTGGTGGTGGTGCAACACACCAAGGGGGTTTTTGATTGCTTTTTTTTGGTCTACCTGAACTTATGCTGTAGTGGTTTAGCGGGTCGGCCACCCATGCACTGTCCTGTATTACACTCTCCATCTCCAAGTCTGCATGCATCCCGATGGACAGATGGGCCAACAGACATTTGGATGGATGGATGGATGATGGAGACATGAGAGAATCAGCAAAGGGAGAGAAGCACTTCAAGTTAGAGAGCAGATCAACTGTGTACTTTGGAAAACTGAGGAAATGACACTTTAAAAGAGCAGGTAACAGAAGACATAATTATAGTTGTAGTAATGAATTATACTGAATGAAAAAAACTACATGAATTTAAAAAAGTGAAACAAGTTTGAAGTTATAATCCTTAGGATCTTTTTTAATCACATACCTACACATGAGGTAATGATTATACTGGCTTGCAGATGCACACACAAACAGCTATGAACAAGAAGTGGCTTCTTTAATTTCTTTTCAAATTTGCCTGAGAGAAGCATGCATACCCCTCACCACCTTATCACAGTAAAGCGGTCAGGTACAATGTGGGTTGGGTAATGGTCAAGGGCGGGGGGGCTGTGAAAACAATCTTTCCAAGTGCAGCCCCCATGAGGGGCTGGAGGGGAGTCTGGTCAGAATGGAGTTACCCTCGGTGAGCAATACGTCCTGAATGTCATCGGCAGTTATGGACTGAACAACAGTTCAGAGTGCCCAGCCTACTTAGAGTTGCTGGGTGTGGTGCTGGATGGTGCTCCAACTGATGTCATTGTCCTACTAAGAGACATCAATGCTCACCTACACACCGACAGTGAGAGCTGTAAGGGCATTAGGATGAATGGCCAGATTGAGTTGAACCCAAGTGGTGTTCAGTTATTGTTGTTACATGTTGCCAACTGATCACTACCCAGTGATGTGATGGAACAGGTGGCGGAGGAGAATGCTAATTAGGTCTGGCGCACCCAAACGTATCGTGAGGGTGTTCTGGGAGTCTCCCAGGCTCTCATCTCAATTTCCACCTCCAGTAGAACTTTGACATCCTCCCCGTCATCCCAATGAGCTGGCTGTAGCTCAGGAGGTAGAGCAGGTCATCAGGCTGACTGGAAGGTTGGTGGTTCGATCCCTGGCTCCCCTGCATGCCAAATATGCTTGGGCAAGATGCTAACGCTAAGTATGTGTTAGTTAGAAAGCACTTAAAAGCATAGAAAAAAGTGCTTGTGTGAATGGGTGAATGTGGCATGTTGTATAAAGCTATATAAGAATCAATCCATTAATCAGTCAGGCCATAATACATTAATGTTTCACACCCTCATTGTTGAAGGAGGCGCTGCAAAGTGTTCGGATACTGTTGTGCTGTCCGATAAGCAGACTGTAGACAGTGGAGCCATCAACTTGAAGGCAGGCCGAGCAAAATGCGGTTTTTGCAGCAGCTGATCTAAAAACTTTTGTAGGAAAAGTTTGGTGAGCCCATTGAACAAGACTTTCCATCTGCCAAAACTGACTCAAGGCAAAGCAGTGCTCTACTCACAAACTGTGTAGTACAGGGGCAACTCTGCTATCACTCTATAACCTCTGGGTGGGTGAGCCCCCGGAGTGTAGAGTCACCCTGTTCCTTAAGACCTTGGGTGTTACAGGGCCGTAAATGGTAAATGGTAAATGGACTGGTTCTTATATAGCGCTTTTCTACTCTTTCTGAGCACTCAAAGCGCTGTACACAACTTTTACATTCACCCATTCACACCCATTCGCACAAGCACATTTTTCTAAGTGCTTTCTAAGGTAACATTCACACACACATTCATACTCCGATGGATGCATCGGAGAGCAATTTGGGGTTAGTATCTTGCCCAAGGATATTTGGCATGCAGACTGGGGAAGCCAGGGATCGAACCACCAACCTTCCGATCAGTAGATGACCTGCTCTACCACCTGAGCTACAGCCACCCGTATTAGCCGACACGCCACTGCAATATCAGGTGGACATCTTGGGCAGTGCCTGTGGAAGACTGGAGTAGTGATCGTCATCCTTAAGAAGAGGAACTGGAGGGTGTGCTCCAACTACACAAGGATAACACTCCTCAGCCTCCCTAGGAAGCTCTATGCCAGAGTGCTAGAGAGGACGGTCCATCTGTTAGCCAAACTTTGGATTCGGGAGGACCAATGTGGTTTTTGTCCGGATCACGGAACTCTGGATCAGGTCTTTATCTAATCAAGGAAATTCAAGTGTGGATGGGAGTTTGGCGAGCCAGTGGAAGTGTAATTTGTAGACTTTGAGAAGAGTCTACAAATTACAACATGGCAACAACACAGGCAGACCCATTCCAGGGTCTGCCCGTCAGCCTGCAGTGAGCTCTGTTGTCAGATGGAGGCAGTGTATAAAGCATGCATTACAACCAGTCTGTGGGCCACTCTTGCTCGTGTTGTTGCTCCATCAACCAGGGGTGCTTTCAGAATGTTTTGATAGGGGTGGGCCATTAAAGGTATTAGGGTGGCGCATAAAAAAAGGAATGAAATGACTGCAAGTCAGCAAAAACAACTTTTGATTAGATGAATAACGGGGTGGTTTTTATTGAACTGGTTTTAGTGATGGAAGATAAATATGACAGCTATTTCTTTTGTTTACTGCCCGCAGAATTTGGGGAGCTAGTTTATGAAACATTGTTAGTGCCAATAAATCAAACAGGACTAAAATCTTAAGGATTATAACTTTACTTATGCTCATCAAATTTGTGATGTACAAAATCATAAAAAAAGTGTAAATGTGAAAATATTTCTATATGTATGTGCGTGTGAACAAGAGAGGGTGGTGTGAGCAGACAGGCAGGTGGAGTGTGTATACCAACACGCACAGGGGGGAAAGAGACTCCAAGAAGCAGGCGGCAGGCCAGAGCAGGGGGAGGCTGAAGCAGAGGAGTCACAGTCAAATGCAACAAATCAAAACACATGCCAACACTACTGTACATCCATGTGCAATGAGATAGCAACAGCATTAATGATGTACTGAGACAGTGGAGAGCAAACGATGCACATTTTGAAACGTGTACAAAGACATTCCACTTTTTAATCTGTGACTTATAATAACACTCCTGAGCCAAGATATTCTCGTTTAGTGTCCTGTAAATACTACAGTTGGACATCTGCACGGTTTCAGGAAACAAAGACTTCAGCTCAGGGCTGTGCGATATGACCAAAACCTCATATTCCGATATAAGACATTTATCGTCCCGACAACGATATAAATCACAAAAATGTTACATTTTCTGTAAATTCTGTGAATCTCAGGCAACTTGATTTGCGTGTTTTCAGCTGGGCGTCATGTAGCTGGAGTCGAGTGTTTTGACCGATGCGTGAAACTATACATTTTTAGACATAAGTTGTAACGACCGCCTTTTTCTTTGTATTTATTACACAGCGTGCTGCGGGGAAAAGCCTGTTCTAACGTTTGAGTCTAAGGTTTATTTTGAGCACCTGACGGCTCTTTTTTGTTTACATTACAAAAATGGTTTTGAAATAATATTAAGATGCTCAAACAGAAAAACATTAAACACAAATATATAAAATATAACTATTTACAGAGAGACAGGAATAAAAAGGACCCTTAAAGTGGAAGAGCCTCAGGGAGAAGGAGGAGAAAAATAAGAACATTGTTTCTGCCCTGGAGAGCTGCTGCCTCATCAGAAAACTACTGATTGCTAGAATGAATGGCTTTGGCCGGACCCTTTGAACTGGGTCAGACCATCACGTCACCAGGCTCCTGATTGGTTGTCGCGGCGCGACTTGATGCTGGAGTTCAGATTTTTCCAACTCGAGCGGTAGACGTGATAAGCTCGAATGCACAAAATGCACCACATAAACTGCAGCGCGTATTTTACTTCGCGCTTCAAACGCATCAGTCGCGCTACTTGGTTGCGCGAATCTGTCAGCAAAGCGTTTTCGCGACGCAAATCTGCTTCTAAAGTTTTGCGCGACCCCCAGTCGCGCTTCATCGTGCTCCTCCATTGACTTTACAGGTAAACCTGAAGCTCTGGTCGCGTTCAGTGTGAACGCACCGTTAGGTCCTCGATTAGTTTTGACTGGTCCTTCTGTTTGTCATCATTTCAGTTTATTTTGAAAAATCTCAACAGGATCTTCAGCTTTATTGTGAAAGGTTTATTCGGAAAATAAACAAGCGGACTCCGGAGCCACACGCTGGGTTTACCGTCATTGTTGCTAACGACAAAGCATAAAAACAGTCGCTTGTATGTCCGTAGTGGGGTTATTTTAAATATAAGCGAAAGAGAGAACTTTAAGAAATTGATATATCAAAACGATAAAATATTGCTGTAAACAGTTTATGTTGCGACACCATGAAACAAACGATAGCGTAAAATGAACGTTTTTATATCGTCATCCGATATATATCGAACAGCCCTACTTTAGCTCATACACTGAACAGAAACCCAATCATTGAAGAATTAATGAACAATAAGAGGAAAATCTGGTGTCTATATCAAAATCACGTTCCTGACCACGTGCAGATATCCTGATATCAGAAATAGGGCTCATGCAAAAAACAAAAACAACAAAAAACAGCAACAAGCATTGAGATATTACTTAAAAGCAAGGGAGTGGGACAGCAGGCACAGTCTAGCCTCGGACTGAATAGAGTGCTGTGTGTGCACTGCAACAAGATGCATTTGGTATTAGTCACAATCTGGAAGGATCAACAACATTATGCTTGATACTTGAGCTGCACATCAGAAAACATGGGCATCGAAAAGCTCCAGAAAGCCCACAAGCAATAACCACCCTCTCTACTTTAACGGTACACTTTATCTTTCTTCAATTTCTTCTTTTCTCTTGTGTCCTCACTTAACAGAGACCCCAGAATGAGGCTTTGGTATGGTTTGGAAAAGCAGCTCCACTTGCCCAACCCAATGCCAGCGGGCTGGCTGTGGCGCTGAGTCATAGTGGTTGAATCAATGTTTAAATTTGGAGCATGTGATGTGGATTTATTCAAGACATCTTACAGCAACAGGATCTGAGCAGCTATTTCTGATGACAATGTTTAGCTCAAGCCGCTAAAAACACTGTCGAGTGCTCTCTTTGATTCTGAGAGGGTTTGTGTTATACACTTGTCTTTGACACTCTCTGGAGTGTGCTAAAGAGCTTATCTGTTTGCTCTGGACAGCAATAGATTAGCAGTTATTTGCAGAGGATTTGCATATGGCTGAGTCAATAAATCATGATTAAAGGCCTCTTTCAGCTGATCATGTGTCAGAATTACAGGCTTCCTTTCACAGTAAAATCATAACCTGCTTATATATTAGACGTCTGTAACAGAGTTCTTATTGTTCCATTTCATTTTAGATTAAAAGTATCAACTACAATATTACCAACAAATATTTTTTCCCAAATCATTAAACTGACCCAAAGAGTCTGTTAGACCACTGCATGCACACTAATATATACCCAAAGTCAAATCACTCACCACAGATCAAACTCTTTCCTGAAACCTCAGCGATATCAGTGAGACATTAACCGCCATCAGTGATAACGCCCTTCTAACACATTTCCTGTTAATAGTTTAAGAGGAGAATAAGTACCTGGTTTTGGCACTGAGTTGGTCATGGACTGTGGCACTTTGTCGTTTATGAGCTCCACACACTCACTGGGGAAGAAGCCAACCTGGAAAGAGTTACAGCACAGAGAAAAGTGGGAGGAAATACAATCACATTTTAGAAGACAATAATGGCACCCGAGGGCGTAGAGATGTTAAGGAGTGGTTGCCATATCAGTTATATGATTTATGGCTGATTTTTACCATTTTGTCATCACGTTACATAAACACTTCCCTTCGAAACTGAAGCAAAACTCAGATAAAATCATTACAGTGGGTCTTTTAGGTTTGTAGCAGGTTTTACATTTGAATACGATCACATTAACTTTAATTAGCAAAAATAGACATTCAGGTTGCCCAAGGATACAAAAAAAACAAACAGTGCGAATAATGTTAGCAGGTCAGACTACATGGCAGTCTGGAAAAAGTGGGATTCAAAAGGGTCTGTTTATGACTCAGACACACTCAGATTAAAAACAGGATGGCAAACCGCCTTGTTGGTTGATGACTGCACTGATTTTTTTCTGCATTTCCTGACCAATTGGAAGCAGTTATGGGATTCAACAATGAAGGGTGTTGCATGCTCAACCTCTGGGTGAATCCTTTCAATCACAAGGCAATTGCACACGCCACCTGGTGGGTGGCATTCTCTCCAAACGATGGCGGCCTAACTCTGACTTTATACATGCAGATAGACTGAGCAAAACTCATCTACACATGTCAGTGTTCCAGCTGGATGCATTCTCACTGTATTCTTACTGAACATAAAAGCGAGGTTGCAGAGCACCTATAGTATCTTGCAATTAAACCAGCATCCTGGAAAAACCACATCACCATTTCCCCAAAATTTCCCAGGTGTGGGACAAATAAAGGATCATCTTATCTTCTTCGCAGGAATTTCCCTTTCACTTTCAAATCTATTGAGCCCATTCAATCCCAACCAGCAACCTGACAGTGCTATCCCCTCAGCCTCCTCGTACGTACACCTACGGTATCAATTTGAAACTCCTACATCACCTCGTTCAAGTTATCGACAATATCCTCCCATCAGCCTTTTACGGATGGGGGTAAAAGAAAAACAATACAATTGCAAGTTCATTGCACATCAACACTCCATTTGTACATAGTCACTGTGTTCCCAAGTGTGACTGTAGTTTACAGAGCTACAAAGCCTGTAAAGAGGAATTAAAAGCCACCCAGTGTCAGAGCAGTGAAGTTTCAAAGACTGAATGCCATGTCGAGAGAAACTGTCATTGAGGATTTTACTGTGGGCCAGCCCAGGTGGACCAGACTGTGGAAACCAGTTAAATGTGCGTCAGAACCCAGATAGCAGAGTTTTGGACATGTTGCAGTAGCCTATGTGGCACAGTGGCACAGTAGCCTATTCTAAATCTGCTAAATCTGAAGCTGCTCTTTACCCATTATGGATTTTAACCTAAAGTTTACATTACACAATAAAACACAGGAGTATTAGTGGTACAAACAGGCCACTTCTGCCATCATCAACTGCCCCCTACTGGTGGTGCAGTACTCCATCAGTTCTACCAAGACATCCTAGGTTTGAGTTTCACTTTGCTTTTGCTGTTAACAAAGTTCAAATGTGACAAACTGAGTGAACCTTTCATTCATATAAAACATCTATAAGTATAGACCAGCCTACATGTGTTCAAGTGTTCAGAAACTCTGTAATCCAGAGGAAGCTAGCTATTTGTAGCTAGTTAAACATAAATGATCAGTAAACATCCTGCTAGGGCTGGACTATTCACCAACATCACATAACCTTTAAAATATAGGTTCTCAAACTAAATGAGGAACAATTAGTTCCTCATCGCTGTGATCACAATAGGATCTGGTTATGGTCAGGAAGCAAAAACTATACATGTGGGTATGTGGGGATTGTTCCAGATCCTTTCATAGACATAAACTATAACACTGCACCCACTGTTGCCTGGGGTGTTGCAATTATTTGGACGGAGCCAGTCAGGAGAAGCAGCGGGGGTGATAATGTTGAGGGATGTGTCAAAAATAAAGACTTGTCAGGCAGAAGGCCGAGCTCCGTGTAAGGCAACATCTTCCAGCCGATGATGTGACCTATCAAAAACCTGGAAAAGCAACTGCTGAAAAATTTGTATTATAAACTTCCACATCTGGCTTTCTTTTAAGCACATTAATTAATTTCTAGATCATTTTCACTGTTTCACCAGTTAAGCACCACCAACGCAGCCCCCTGTTTGGCTTTAATGCTGGCCTCCTTTACACCTGAACACCCACTTAGCAAATCTTACCCACAGTGTTTTGTATACACTTGTCTGGGTAAAAGTTTCATACACACAAACACAGTGGACATACTGTTCTCCTATGTTATTGATGACCTTCATTTCAAAATACAACTGTCGATTTAAGTGTTTTCTTAGACTGATAGGATTCATGTTAAATAGTGATTAAGCAAGCTTTTTGACTAACTTCATCAGTATTGTGACTACTTTGACCGACAGGTATTTTAACTTAGGCAGCAGCAGCTGATTGGTACCTTACCTCCATTAACTGAACAGGACCTCCGCACTGCTTTTACAATACGGCCTGCTCCTTGGTATAGATTGTCCAACAGGTGTGTGCTTTCCGTGAGTGAAAACTAAGACATTTTGAATGTGCCAATGCCCCCTTTATAACGCTAATTAGTTCAGTAGCCAATAAGAGCTAAGCGGATGCATGAAGCTGGAGCTAAATGCTATTAATATGGAAGCAGTTTGTTTAGTTAATGAAGTTTTAATGACATTTGTAGAATGACATAGGGCTTTAACAGTATGAACATGTGTTTAATAACAGCTATGCTAAAAACACCATAGTATGCTCCATTTGATTACTTAGCAAATCAATTCTTTAAATTACTTTATGTGAATATTAGCATACAAAGTAATTTGAAAATGGAATGCCTAAGTTATTCTTTACATTATATATGCTAAGAATGGCCAAGAATGGCATCACATATATTCTTACATTGCAGCTAAGAGACAGCTAGCTAATTCTTAGTCTTAGTGTTAATGCTAGTTGGCTAGCTTGCTAATGCATTATACCTACTTGTGTACTAACTTCTGTATAACATCAAACAGTCTTGATTTCAGGCATCAGTAAATCAATTGCACAAGGTAAATATACATGCTAACATGTCTGTGAAGGTTCTCACAGACATGTTAGCATGCTAATACATGCTAATACATGCTAACACTTGCTTCTTACAGTAACAGCCAACATATCGGGGTTAGCCAACTACACAACATGTATCTAGCATTGGTTGCTTTGTCTCATCAGTCAAGTTAGACTCAATATAAACACTCTGACAACGTCCATTGCAGTTTTCTAACAGCTGTGGCTGCCAGGTTACACACAGCTCCTTTAACTTCAGTCATGTGCTGTTCATGGTTTTATCTTCTTTCACGAAACATGCAATATTTTTAGTACCAAGAGAAAATCATGCTCACACTGCATAATGCTCAGGGTTATGTGTGAGCAGATAAAACCGTGAACAGCACATGACTGACTATATATGCACACAACGTAGGAATATGAATTAACTCAGATGCACCACGTAATCTCCCCCAAAGCTTCACATGAAGGTGGATTTGTATCTCCCTTTGCCTTTCAGCAGACTCTTAAATATTTGAAGTTTACTTTACAAAGAAGCTCTTTGTCCTTGAAAACCTCAAATACAAGTCATATCAAAAGTTTACAGCCAGAGGGAAAGAACGTGCGTGCTGTGTGAGAGTTTCTGTTTCAAGGTGCTTTGTGAGCAGCGTACCTGAAAACCATGCTTGCCCCTCCACCATGTGGTGTCCTCTTTAGGGGGCATGTCAATCACAGACACGATGTCGCCAACCTGCAGAGAGTAACAAGCTGACATCAATGATTGTTATAACTGAAATGACAATACATCTAAGCTGACTTCCTCTGACAAGTGCATATTTAGTAAGGATTGTTTAGAGCTGAAAAGCTTGTCTTGAAAGACAAAAAAACAAACACCTACTCAGTTTTCATATTTATTTACGGGTAATATCTGGACCGAAGGCATCTTTATTGCTGTTTCAGTTCGTTTTCCTCTTGTATCACCATCTGTGTAACATTAACTGCTACAAAGCCAGTTTAAAAAATAGGTGTAAAGAATTCACTCTTATATTTTGACACAGAGTAAGTAAGTGTGTGCGCTAATACTAGTCATAGACAAAACAAGCATTCATAAGCTGTTGTCTCTATCAGGGTTTTGCCTCAGTAACACAGCATGGGTCTACTAAGAATTTTAAGGTGTAAGTCACTGGACAGTCACTTTTTACTGTTCAGGGAATCAGCGTGTAGAAATCTTTATTTCCAGAATTTAATACAGCTTTAAAAAAAAGTTTGAAACTCCAGTACAGCTTTTGGAGAGGGAGCAGTCACATGACCATGGCAGACCCAAACATGCTTTGCAGCACACACGGTTGCTGTAACAGTACACTCAACGGCTGCAGCTCTCCTGCTGCCAGCCGTACGCATCAACACCAAACACAGGACCCGGTGCAATATTTAAGTCGGCGGGGCATGATTGCAGATGCCGTGCAGGTGCAGGTGCGTCCACCTTCCCTGCACGGCATCGCAGAACACACCCCGCCACAGTGATTTATCTTACATCATACAAAGTTACACCAGTTAGTCAGAGATAAATGAAAGCAAAGCAACAATAGACTACACTGAGTTACTGAAGCTAATGAAACAGAGACAACTCTCTACATATATGTATATTTGTCCCTTAAAGACAACATCCATACATCTTCAGCTTAACTGGGGTGTTGCAGCAGCCTAAGCAGAGAAACCCAGACCTCCCTCTCCCCAGCCGTCACCTCCCACCAAGCAATAGAATCTCTCTAATGTCTCCTAGGTCTATCTGTGGCCTCCTCCTGGTAGGCACCTCACACAGAAAGCACCCAGGAGGCATCTTAGTCAGATGCAAGAACCAGCTTAACTGCTCCTTTCAATGCACAGGAACAACAGCTCTACTCAAATGACTGCACTCGTTACATTACCTCTAAGGGAGAGGGCGGCTACCCTTCAGAGAAAGCTGCTTATATCCACGATCTTGTTTTTTCAGTCACTCCTCAAAACTCGTGAGCACAGGTGAGGGTAGGGACGTAGATCCACGGTAAGTCTTTGCTTTCACACTTAGCTCTCTGGACTGGTACAATGTCCACATCACTGTCAATTAGACATCACGACAACTCTCTACACAAATGTATCTACATAAATGTATATTATGCTCTTTGAAGGTTCCCGTCACCGCAAAATAAAGCTGGCTGGTCAGACTAATCGTAGCTTTGAATAAGCCACTGCAAGACTGCGTGGCTCACTCATTTTCTGCTGCTGGCATCTTTGCTTCTTCTCTTCTGTACACCTCACTTCATCATGGTCCCTTTCCAGAGTGAATTAGGGTGCACCAGGCAGAGCAGCCCTGTGTGAACTCCTTCCAGGAGCCAGGGTTGATGCAACAGCATCTTTTTAGCACCTCTGTAGGAGAGCCTGCCTTGTTGCAGTGCTATAGGGAAACAAGTATTAACCATATTAACCTGCCTAAACATGTTTCATCGCCAACCTTTGGATCATCTCTGTATCAGGGACTTTCTCCTGGCAGCAAGCTAATGAAGCTGAGGCTTGTGTGTGATGCCTCGCCCCATCAGTAACCTAACTGTTCTCCAAAGCACTTTGATGGCTCAAGCTTCCTGCCCATTGAACCATGACAGTTACATCCAGGTAGCTCACTGGAGCTCACTCTTCTGTGTGTGCTAGTGAAGGAGCTGATATTAACCCTTTAAAGCCGGTTGGAGCGGGCACGCTCCGTTTTGCGCAACTATTTTTAAATCCCGGTAGCACTGCAACCACGTGAGCTAGCGCAATAATTTTTTTTTGCATATGAAACCGCAGGAGTTGTACTTACATCTTATGCCATCAGCTTGTCCTCGGTCACAGTTTCCTTCCACATATAGCTTTGCAAAAACTGCATAAAAAGCGCTTGCAGCAACAAAAACATAATATTCCAGAAACACGCTTTGCCGATCCGATCAGCTGTTCATAAAACTTCCTACGTTGGAATAGACGTCAGCGCGAACTTTTGCATGTCTGCCATGACCTGCCCGAAACCGGAAGTGACGTCATTTTTGCGGAAATGTAGTTTTTTACCATCAGGGCCTTATGTGCCTATACTGGTGTTTTTAAAAGTTATGTTTGACTTTATGACTTTCTGTGTCGTTTCTGGGATGCTTAGGACTCACATTGCACTGCTGGAAATAGTTTATTTTGATGCATATGCTGCTTTTTTGCAAATTTGCAGTATAATATTTATTTTTGTTTTTCCTGCAGTATATAAAAATTGGTGTATTTCAAAAATAAAACTATGAAGACACTCAAAATAAATTTCCTGTGGTGGGAAACTACTTTGTGCAACTTTTTTGTATTTACAGTTTTGAGGGATAAGCCTCTTAAATTTCTCTAACTAGAAATATATGTTAAAAAAACAAAAACGATTTTCAATTTTTTTGTAGTTTATTGCACTTTTTTGCAATTTATGTAATTACTATGCACTTAATGCAGACATATTATTAAAATTTAGGCTGTAATTGTTGTATTGATGTATAGCAACTTGAAATGCTCCCAAAAATGGCTCCACAGCATGTAAAAATATAATATAAGCTCTGGCAGACTTGGTTCTATGGTAGGTCTTAAAGGGTTAACAGAATGATTCACAACCATCAGGTTCTGTGGAAGCCATTGCCCAGACTTTTATATGGCAACGGCTACAAGGAGTCACAAGTGAGAGCTGGGTGCAGTGGACAAAAACAGAAAGTACATCATGTTCCCCCATCTCTATTCTCTAGAAACGCTCATGTATGTGACATGGTTGAAGCTACAGATTTGTTTCTATTAAAAAGGAAAAAGGCGTGACCGTCACCTCAAAGGACAGCTCGTCTGAGGCCTGGGCTGTGTAGCGCTTTATGACATGAGCAGCAGCAATCGCCGGAACATTGATGGACGATTCTTCGTGAACCAGCAGATGATTCCCCTTATTGTCCACCTGATGAAAACACAAACCCAAAACGTACATGTCAGGTTAACAGAGGCAGCCATCAGCTAACAAATTCTAATATAAGAGTGCGCTAAATATGTTTCTATTGGTGCTTCCAGACTGAAAATGTGTAAGGGTACAAAGACAACCTGCAGGGCTTAAGTTACAATTGATAGGAATAAATGAATACCTATGAATGTTTGAAGTCCCTCATAATATTTACTTTATCTATATCAATAAATACTAGATGGTTATGTGTAATTTCAGCAGTCCTTTAGTTAAATTATTCTTCTACAGGAAGTGTATTTACCTCCATCCACGTGAGGGCAGGCCCACAATTGATCTTGTTGTCAGCAATTGCTGAGAGCCGGGAGAGGTAAGCCAACAACATCTGGGAAACTGACTAAACATGGACAAAAACACAGAGAGCAGTTAGAGTCATTACATTTACTTCACAATAGTGCCATTTACTAGTGCAACACTTCATTACAAACACAGTAAATTTCAAAGTCTGCTGCCAAAACAAGTCATTATAGTTAAAGATCCTTTTAAAGGTTTAAAGTCTGCTTGCTTTTGTTATGTGTTCACAAAGGCAGCACATTTTCCAGCTAATGATGAGGTCTGCATAATAGTACACAAACAACTTGAAATGACTTTAGCTCTGACCTAATGTTACAAGGGATATTTAGCTTTATAGTTTCTGGTACCACAACTCCCCAAATGAGACATTATAAAACAGTAAAACTTTGATCAGCAGAATGTTTGAGATCAAAGTTCTGTCATGTAAAAACCATGTAAACCACGGCTTCCTACTATCGATATTAATGACAATGAATTCTAAGGGCGATCGTGGCTCAAAGAGTTGGCAGTTCGTCTTGTAACCAGAAGGTTGCCGGTTCGAGCCCAGGCTCGGTCGTTGTGTCCGTGGGCAAGACACTTCACCTGCTGCCTGCTGGTGTGCACCCCAGTGTGTGAATGTGAGAGTAGTGGAATAGTGGAATTGTAAAGCACTTTGAGGACACCGAAAAGCGCTATATAAATGCAATCCATTATTATTCTATGATCTAAGCTCTGGCTCAGAATACTGATAATAGTCTGTAAAAGCAAGACTACAAATCACTTTGGGCAGTTTCTGCACACATAATGTAAAAATAATAAAGCCTTGAGGGTATTGATCACAGTCCCTGGATGCTCCAATACCTCAGACTGATCAGTCAGACTGTCCAATTGAGCTCAGGCAGCTGTGGCTACATCTGTAGCTGCCTCCACCAGCGTGTGAATGTGAGAGTGAATGAATAGTGGAATTGTAAAGCGCTATATAAATGCAATCCATCATTATTATTATTGTTCTCTGATCTAAGCTTGAGTCTGGCTCAGAATACTGATAGTCTGTAACAGCAAGACTACAAATCACTTTGGGATTTAAGCCATACAGGTTTCCACAAATCTACAGTTTCTGCATACATAATGTAAAAATAATAAAGCCTCGAGGGTACTGATCAAAATAAAGCACTGATTTTGATCACAGTCCCTGGATGCTCCAATACCTCAGACTGATCAGTCAGACTGTCCAATCGAGGCAGCTCAGGCAGCTGTGAGAAGCGTCGGTCGTAGATGCAGAGGTGCAGGTGTTTGTCCAGGACACGAAAATCCTCATAGCTGCGCTTCACAATCCAACTTCGACCCTTCAGAACAGCAATGCAAGCG
Source organism: Neolamprologus brichardi (assembly GCF_056152115.1). Lineage (NCBI taxonomy): Eukaryota > Metazoa > Chordata > Actinopteri > Cichliformes > Cichlidae > Neolamprologus > Neolamprologus brichardi. Next base: position 5,122,993 of record NC_142113.1, read on the forward strand.
TAACCGCCAAAAAGAAGGAGAGAGAACACAAACAGTTGACTGAAGGGATACATATTTCTATTAAACTGGGCTAAGGTTAAATTCAAATGATAAAAAGCAGAGCTTAGCTGTCAGATACAACATAAGCTTGAGAGTAGGAAACATTTTACATGCAATTTGCAACAAATGATAAAGAGTTCTTATATATGTAGCACTTCATTGTTTGTCTTGTTAGAGTTTAAAAGGCCAAGTCTGTACGCTGTTTTACAAACGTTCCTCATAAACAGACTGATAAAACATGGCAACAAATTATCTGTGCCTCTAAATCAATGGAAGAGTATCTAAGATTTAAAAAATGTTTTAAAAAAAATCTAAAAAGGGGGCTCAAGTCGCCCACAGATTTGTCTACTTTGTATTAAAAAGTATTCACTGATCATCGACACCTTATGCTGGGCTTACACTGTGCGATTTTTGAGTCATGCGACTGTTTTGGCGATCGGCCCGATTTTGGCCTTCATTGTGCGTCGTGTAGTATACGTGGGGTAACGAGAAGCGATTAACACCTCATGACCAGCTCCCGATCATCATTCGCTTGGTCGTGAGGATTTCAAACCTGTGTGAAATCCTCGCGACCGTCGTGAGGGTGTCACCGCAGTTTCTCACACTGCGCACGCGCAAACACAAATGTCAGCGAAAAAGACGGCGCAGCGCGGCAGTGCAGCCTGTGATCTGGACACAAGCGATGGAGGCACAACTTGTAGAACTTTGGAAAGCTCATCCGAGCCTTTTCGATGTGGCCTCACAAAATTATCACGACCACAACAACCGTGAAAATAGTTGGATGGACATTGCTGCTCAATCACAGCTGCCTGATCATGTTTTTCATTAGCAATTTAGCAAAGTTGATGGCGGTGGTGTGTCTGTGTGAGTGAAAGACAGAGAGGGAGAGCGAGCGACAGAATTTCTGTTATAACCTTCATTTTATGGACACACAGTGTGAGCACTCGGGTCGCATCAGGTCGTATAGTGCGAGACCCTGCATTGTGACCTATGAACTTCTAACCCCTGCGAGTCAATCGTGCAGTTTGAGCAGGAGCTGAATCGCGCGACTGGAAGGAAAAAAAAAAAAAAATCACACAGTGTGAGCCCGGCCCTCGCTTGTAGAATAAACAATAGAATAATTTTGATTTCAAACCACTAAATTAAATCTAACTTAAATAACAGTTGCTCCGTGTATTGGCTATTTCTGTTTTAAACAACAAGAAACCTCAAAACCCTCTCAGAGAAACTAGTGTTCAAAAGAAGTCTTCTGCTTTGATCTGGCCTAGAAAAACTGTCTTTGAGGCAAAGACTTGCACGAGTGGGACTGCAGTGCAACACTCAGCCCACTGATTCCAGTGCTGTTTTAAAGTGCTGGCTGGGAGAGATGCCACTGGGAGAGCTTTGTTGGCTTTGGGAACTCGATGCTTCCCTGTCCCACTTACAGATGCATTTCCAAGTTAACCCTCCGATCGACTTTAAGTAGTTACAATTTCCAAGTGCCCCGCCACATACTTGTGTGCCATTGCTACGGTGCTGCAAATGGAAGATAATCTGTACATTTGAATGCATGAAACTGGAATAAAAATGTGTCACAAGGTAAAGCTTGTGAGCATCTGGTTTGCATGTCTGTTTGTTTGCTGTACTTCATGTATCTGGTTGAATCCAGTTGTGTAAAGATTTGTACATTTTCAATTAATTTGAAATAAAATCAGTGCTTTTCTTAAATTTAGCCAATTAGCTTTGCAATTTAGATTTTTCAGTCAAAGTAAAAAAATAAAAAATACTCCATAAAACATGCAACAACCTGTTTCTAGTTCTTTCTGAAAATGAGTCGAAGGGTTTGAACTGTGTAGCCTTCCTTCCCACATTCTTCAAATCACTCTCCCAGCTGTGGCGTTCATCCACAGCTCTTTTCATTTCCTACATAACTTTGATTTCTTTCAGATAACAGCGTAGGCATTTCAGAAATGACCTGTTGAGAGGGAGAAGTCTGCTGATATCTCAACAGGTGCTATTCAACATTTGAGGTGTATGTGTTCGGCTAAACAGGAGCCTATGTGGTTTGTGCATCGTTATACAAATTTTAAGACACTTAAAAAGTTGAGTGACTGCAGTACAAAGAATAAATAAATAAATATGTTCAGGTTTATATGAAGCTAATATCTCCATCAAGCTAGTCCCATTGTGTGCCAGTACACAGTGCCTCAAAGCACAGACCAGACCAACAATAGTTGCTCAGCACCCAACTTGCCAAATATCATCTGATTCTCGAAAATTAGATTGAAAAGTTGCCATTTTGACATAGTGGAGAAGACTTGGCATACATTACTGAAGTTTATCTAAAAAAAATTATAGAATGGGAACTTTAGAAGTTGATCAAAAATGACAAGGAATGCTTGATCACTGTGCAAAGTTAGAGACAACAACAGTCAAATTTAAAGCAGGTATAATTTATTGGTTTTATATCAGTGTAGTCACTACACTTTCTCACAGCATGTGCCACCGGCAGATAGAATGATGGATGATATTGAGACTGAAAGACGGCACAGAAACAGCAGCAGCTCAGGAACAAGCCTGTCAGTAAAGTATGTGCTGAGTAAGGCTGCCACAAATGATTATTTTGATAGTCGACTAGTCAGATCATGCATCTGCTCTTATATAACTATCATTAGCTTACAGCTTTAAGTGTTTAAGGTATGTGCTAACTAAAAATAAAGACAAGATGATAGTTTATTAAATTTTAATGACATTTGCAGATTATTAAACTTCACCAAAACAAACTCCTTGCTATCTAAAATATAACAGGACACCGGAGTATATTCTCGAGCATCTCACACTTCTGATAATCAGCTGTCTGCTTGACGTTTATTCAGCTGTGTAAAAACTATAACTTTAATCTCAGCCAAACCGATTTACTCAGGAACAAATAAAATACTAAAAAAGCCAAACAAGAACATTTTTAAGTTATCTAAGTGACTTATATATCATGTTTAACCTGAGTAGCGAAAGACGTTGGTGGGTTTGAAAACGATTTGCCAGGAGTCCGGTGTTCTCACGGCTCTAGTGAGCCTAGCCCCCGGCTAGCTATCGCGCTAGTGGGTAACAGACGTCTCCGAAAACGTCGGAGTGCTTTTGAAAATATGTGGCGTCTTGATAAACTGAGCAGATATTTGAGGTTTACACAGCTACATTCTCACCTGAAAATATGTTAAACGTTTATTTTGTGACCCAGAAAGAATAATAAGAGTAATATTAAAACTAACTAGCTGCCACCATTGTTGGAAACTGAGCTGGGCTGCGCTACTTCTTCTTCTTCGGGGTTTAACGGCAGCTGGCATCCTCGTACATGCAGTGCTGCCATCTTCTGTTTCAGTCCGTTATTACACTCTTAAATCCTACTACTTATTCCTGCGTCTTTTGTGATCTTACAAAGCTTCAAACGACGCGTCGACTATTAAATTAGTCGTCGACGATTTTGATAGTCGACTAATCGTGACTAGTCGACTAATCGTGGCAGCCCTAGTGCTGAGTATGGCCTAGAAATCACAAGGTCGAAATGAAAAGTGCCCCCTAGGGTGGTTGAGAATGACCAAGCTAAGATCATGTGGGACTTCCAGATAGAGATGGACAAACTGGTGATGGCACTTAGCGCAGTGACCTCCAAACTGGGCAAGTGGTTCCAGCAGATCCCATCGACAACATCTGAGATCTCTGTCCAGAACACTGCAGTCCTGGGAACAGCTAAGATGCTATGCAGGACCCTCAAGCTCCCCGGCCTCTGGTAGAGGACCCAAGCTTGAACAATAAAGACTTCCCACAGCCAAGTTTGTTTTTTGTTTTACATACACACACTAATGCAACACCAATGCACAGGAGTTTGCAGTCTTACCTGGCAGTAAATATGAACCAAGTACACCAGCTCCTTAGATTCATAGCCATTCCGAGTCACTTCGCTTTGTTCGTCGCCAAGGGACAGCTGAAAAACAGAGAGAAGGTCTGAGGCATTCGATGAGCATAACATGGGTTACTTCAAGCAATTGTGGTTCTTTAAATACGATTAAAAAGTATTGGTTTATCTTGCCTTGTTTTATCGCATGCATCTCTGCCTGACATATGTGACAAACGCAGGCTCATGAATGGTTTCAGGAGTAGTTTTGTGGGCTTGGGCCATATCAAAGTGCCATCCACTCACAAACTTGTAATAGTAGACCTCGGTCCTCAGTTAATGGAAGTCAGTTCATTTCTTTTTGAGACAAAGTTCTTTTTCTAACGTTACATCTTTCTCTATAGAGAACTGCTTTGGCATGATGAACTACAGAATCACCAGTGACCTGCTGAGCTACACTCAAGGCTCTGCCCCATATATTAGGATGGCCGACCAGCCCCTCCATACTTATTCTAAGCACGTTTTTCAGTGCCCAAGCAAGTAGGTTGAAATGTTGAAATGCTTCACTCTCTTATCAAAAAAACCAGGGATTCATTAATGCTTGGTTACCAGGGTAACCTCAGTTCTCTGAAGACCCAGCTCCACTTGCATGACCAGTCATGGAAGCTCTACTACCACTATGCCTGTTTAATATACACACCAGTCACTTCAAGAACACTCCCTCATTTCTTAAAGAACAAAGGTCATTGTTTGCATTGCATGAAAACGCACAGATCTATGTACATCTGTCTGAACGTGACCCAGAGCTGATGGACTTTTTTGTGGTTGAGCATCCACTCCCCGTACAGTGGTTTCCCTCTGGAGAGCAAATCCGCTCTGGTGTTCAACACACCAGGAACGTGAGTCGGCAGGAGGTGCTTGCTGCTCCACATAATCAGGCAGAGAGAAAGCTTGTGTAATGTCACGAAACAAGCGCATCCCTGACAGTTTATATACACCACCACTGTTGCATTCTGTCCTGACCGAGACATGACAATTTTTCAGGAGCAGCAAGAAATAGAGACCATGGTTCCCTTGGGAAACAGAGCAATGTGCAGGAAAATTTTCTTCATACAACCTCTCGATAGAAAACCCTGAAAAGAACCGGGTCATTTCAAGGTCCAGATATTTAATATTCAGAGTGGGAGACGGCACACTCTTGATACAATTGATGATGAAAATCAAGCCAGACAGGCTGCATAATAGTGCCTGGGTGTTTTTCTCCAGTGCCTCTTCACACATACTAGAAAATCTTTCAAATATACAAACACACTGAGCCCTGCCGCCTGCCAAGGGTTCAGAGTTGCCTAAACATACTTGGAGAAAACCCCAAGGGTGAGCGCCAGTCTGAAAAAGAGGGTCTGCTATTCTTAGACTATGGCCTAAAAGGCATTCAAAATTATGAATTTGTATTTGCTGAAGTGAGAATTGAGGGAACATAAATCCATTTAGGTATCCATTCATTATCTTTTCCAGTGCATTGCTTCCTGCCCTTCAGCCAACAAGAGAAGAAACGTTGCTGTCCAAAGCCCTTTCAGCTCATGCCGTGCTATTGAAACTGGATGGTTTCATTGCAAACTGTAACCTCTGGCAATGCATGTCATGCTCTATGGTTCAGGACCACTCTAATGATCTTCACAGGAAAGAAAGAGAGTACCTGGTGTGGAACCAGGGGCTATTATAAAAGGGGGAGGGGAATGCCATGTCCTTGAAGTGATTGGTCTGTTTAGAAAGATGTGGTGGTAGTGGAGCTTCTGTTATTGGTTACGCCACAAGGTGCTTCCCATAGTGAGATACTGAGTGTGGTTGCAAAGAGAACCAGAGGTTTCTTTATGGGAATGTAGCTCACTCCTGGATTGCGTCAGCAGTCCTAAAGCTAAGCTCCAGTACTTCTCAGGATCTCAAGCTGGACCTGAGGTACAACATCCATCAGACAAATTCAAACAATTGATGCAAATTAAGATCCTGGAAATAAAAGGATATAATGATAATTAAAGTTATGAGCTCCAAGTGAACAGAGGCAACGGCCAACATGCTGATGGAATATAGTAAGTGCTCGCTAAGAGCAAAGTACTCTATTGGGGTAATATGGTACTATCAGGTAGCCAAATATCTTATAGGAGGTAAATTTGCAAAAATCACATGAAAAGTGTGTAAGAACAGAAACACTAGAAACGGTATTCACCAAATTTATAGCACATGTTGTCATATCATCTGGCACTAGGTCTTGTATGCAGAGACACCTCATAATTGGGGTCTTCCAGTGCACATTGCCACTATGACATAATTTGCGTAGCCATGGTGACAGGTTGCCATCCCACCAGTCTATACTGAGGCAGGGAAGACTGGTTGAACAGATTTAATTGTTCAAAACTGCACGTCTTCGTGTTCAACATACTGTTGTTGTCTCTTCTTTGATACTAGCCATTTAATGAAACAGCCTCATGTGGTTTCCCAATCCCTCTTTTATACCAGTGATACAAAGAAAAGTTGAACAGGTGTTTTAATCTTGCATTATATAAGAGCTGGTGCTTTTGAACCTGCTCTATTTCCCATAGGAGAAGCTATTGTGTCAGATAGTTGTGCTAATGTTTGCAATCCCTGTCTCCACTGCAGAGATTCAGGAAGTTCAGAACTTAAAACAGCATTTTCAGGGCAGCCCATCCATCTATGAATCATTTGTCTCCACGTCAGAATAAAAATAAATACAGAACATAAAGAATGAATATCTGATATTCATTTTGTTCTGTACTTGCAAAGGTGAATGAATAGCAGGTCAATGCCATTATGTGTCACTTCTATTCTCCCCAAATCTATGCCTGGTCTTTGGTTGCCAGTCTAATGCAGGGAGGTTTGGTTGCTGATTAATTGATAATAATTAGTTGTACTACTGAGAAAACTGAAAAAGTTTGCAGACACTCTTATTTTGAATAAAAAAATGATTACATTTTGTAAAATACAAATAAAAAAAACCAAATTTTTAACTTTTGTGAAACTGTGAAAGAGTAAGTGACCCGCTCATGATTTGCTGCATCAATATGTTAGATCTGCATTTTGTGTTAGCACAAACAAAAGTTCTGCTTTCACAACAGCAGCATAAAAACTGAGATCGAGGGTATTTATGTGCTGTGTGGGTCCACTAAACAGAGCCTGTCGGAACAATGTCATTGTGCCAGTGAGGGGGACGAAAACACATGGAAGTGTTCTGGATCCCATTAAAGCAAGTTTGATTTAATACAGTTGTTGAATCTTGACTGGTCAGCCTCGAAAGAGGGAAACAGAAGACAGGAAACAGCCTAGGTTAGCTGGTTAGCGCCACTTAACTTTCAAAATAAAAGCAAGGGAATTGTTTACAAGTAAAGCATTTAAAAGGATAAAAGCTAATAAAACAAAAACAAATTGAACTGTACTTGGAAGTTAATACCCAAAAACAAAGCGATGCACTTTTGGAACAAGTCCACAGGAGAAAGACGTCCCAAACGTGGATGGGACGTGGAGAAATTTTCAACTGTTTTTAAAAAATCTACTAAAAGTGTTCATGTTAACATCAGCATTTATTGTTTTTCATGATAGTAAAGTAAAAAGCCACCTTCGATTAACCTGTTAACATCAGGGAGTCAGAACTAAACAAAAGAAAAGTATTTCTGTCAATACTTTTGATCTTGGATTGTTAGCATTGATTAGCATGATTCAATATCATGTGAAAATACAACTCAAGTGAAAAACAACAACAACAACAAAAATCTAGAGAGGAGGTAGTGATGGGCACATGCCTGTGTGCCGCAAAAAGAGAGATTGGTATCCAAAGACAAAGAAGGCTGCATGCAACTGTTACAGTAAAATGTTACCAATAGATGTCAGTAGTTAATCCTAGTTACAGTGGCTGCTGTAGGACCAACAGAGCTGTTGGCTGACAACAACGGGAATCAATGAGCTCGTTTACGCAAATTTTCGTATGTTTGAACCTGACTTCATTTCAGGAGATCAGGCTTGAGGTGAGGAGGAGGAAGAGGATGACAATTTATCCAAAAACTGGCCACGTTCCCCCTTTCCTTTGTGTTTTCTCTGCTTTAGTTAAGGAAAGCCTCCTCAGATGATAAAGCATAGATATGATCCTTTATGTTTTGAGTCAGACAATGCAGAACCTGGCTAATCACCTGGCCTCACAGAAATCATCTGAGGCTGATGCAAGTTTTGGTTTTCCAGGAATTTGATTATCAGGAAATACTTTTTGTTTGCTAAGTAATAAATTGGCAAAGTTATCACGAAATGGGCTGATGGTGTAAAAATGAATGACGTGTCACCGGCTGCTCACACTGCTTAAAAACACACAAACAACACACAAAAAACAACAACAAAAACAACATAAAACCCATCTAAAGTCCAGCTGCTCAGTGGTGACTGGACCAGGGCGAGATGTGGTATTGATCTATTGGTTTTTAAAAAGTATTTTGGTCTGGACTGCACACATGGACCAATCGATAAAACAGGCTGTTATCAACTTAGAACTAGGACACTAGTGTCACCAGTATGACTGTATCGTCTAACCTGACAACGTTTTTAGTGTTTATAAATGATTCATCAATGTCTAGGGATGGGTACCGGTATCCGGTGCCATGATGGGACCGGTTCTGACATAAACGGTAGTAACCAGACCGAAAAGCAGCGCACATTTCGGTGCTTTATTTTTCTGAGCTGTGATACACTTTGAATTCTAGCCAATCATTTTACGTTTCCGAGGATAGTAGGCGGGTCCAGGTACGTACGTTCTTTTAGAGCAGAGCTACAGATTAAAAATGCCCAAGGCGAAGCGGCCAAAAGTCTGGCTGTACTTCACAGCAAAAGATGCAAACTCAGCAGCCTGCAACAAGTGCTTTAAGCTGATACTGTGATACTGTCAAAGGAGGTAACACCTCAAATCCGATGAAACACTTGGCGACGCATAGCGTTTTTTTTTAAAGCCGAGAAATGCGCCGTATTTGATAGCTTGCTGCGAGACCTCACACCGTGCACATCTACTGCGGGTGTGGTGCCTGTTATCTAGTTAGCAACATCCCCCAAAAACACGAAGAGGAGAGTCCTGGCCCCTAGCCCTGCCAGTGTAGCAGAAATGATGAGGATGATGATGGCAGCAGCAGCCGTTCTTCTCTGCGTGAGTAGCTTAATGTTGTTCGTGTGTAATTTACGTTGAGTAGGCTAACCACGTTATTACATTAATGCATGTAAGGTGAACTAGCAAACACCATCGTAGCTACATGCGGCTGTCTTCTTGTTTGATGGCAGATACTCCCTTCACCCTGGACAAAAAGGCTAAAATGACCAAAGAAAAAGTGGAAAACAGTTAAACATGAGAGGTTTTTGGACAAAGTTTGTGTTTTTTCCATTGTTTAAGCACTGCTTCCAGCCAAGAGTGATACCATATATGCCCCATAGCTGCAGAAAAGGCTAACATTGTTATCTTTTTACAAAAAAACAGCTGAACATGAGAGGTTTTCGGACCAATTTTGTGTTCTCCATTCTTTAAGCACCGGTTTGAGCACCGTTTAAGCACCGGCACCGTTTCAAAAGTACCGGTTTGGCACCGGTATCGGATAAAACCTAAACGATACCCATCCCTACTTAGAAGTGGCAGTTATACATATGAGGTCATTCTTTATCCTATCCAAACCCATAACACTGCTCCATGCAGTCTTTTGTCTTAGTGACTTTTATGTGACTGTTACTGTCAGGGTTTGTTTGGTAAAGTTGTTTCTCAGCAATAAAAAGTAAAGAAATGAGGTCATTCAATCCATCAGGTACTGGCTTTTTAAACAAAAGCCATTCTGTCTGGTTTCTGGCTTCTTTCAGTTTTTGCGTATTTGGAGTTTACTGTTTATTTCAATTTATTGCTGTGCTTGTATGTATTTGTTATTACTGATTGCTGTGTATAAGCCAAATTGCCTCTCAGGGACATTAAAGTGCTACTCTGCTCTGCTCTTAAGCAAGTGGTGTGTATGTGTGATTATAAGTTGTTCCACATGATGTTGCTGAGCGTCAATATTTTGCACCCAAAGTTCTTTTGGAAATGCTTCAGGGTGCAGTCACTGTGGAACTTTTTGATTTAGCAATATCCGAGTGTGTTGTCATGCAAACTGTGGGACTCCGTCCAGCACACGAAAGGCTCTGTGCTGTTTCTGCAATACATTTATGTGCGTGTGAACGGTTACGACTCGGTTTGGGATGATGAGGAACTTTCTGGTCACAAAACACTTAAAGGTTAAAAAAAATGTTATGAAAAGAAGATGATACTGTGAACAAAGAGAACATCTCAGGATCACCTTGATTGTGGCAGGGATATACATACAGCAGCTAATATTACCTGAGAAACAAACAATACTGCATAGTAGAGCAAATAAATAAAAATATTTATCACGATATACATTTGAAAATTTGCGATAACGATATAACTGACGATATAATTGACACTAGACAAAATACTTTACAACTCCTCAACTTTATTAGTGCAAAAAAAAAATCTATGTATTTTCACTTAAACAAGCAGCTGTTTTATGTGCATTAAAATTGCAAAATGTAACAGTGCAAATGCAAATTCCTTGCTGACAGTTTAACCAAAAGGCGTTTCCAGTGGAAACTGGCCGACATATCCTCAGCATAACCATGTATAATATCCACAAAACTTAAAAAGAGGTTATACCCACACAATACGGTAATATTATGTTGAAGCACAGTATGTATCACTCCGCGAGGCTCCGTCTACGATAGCCGTAATGCTCCGACAATCCATCAAGCGGTGCGGTTTGGTAGCTTAGCAACGTCGTACTGAAACATTTGACAGATTTTCGAGCACCGTGTACATAAAATCGTTTCGAGGTCAGTAAACACAACCAGAGTTCATACATAAGGCACACGGGATTATAAGGGGCTCTGTCGACTTTCAGAAAAATCAAAGGATTGATTTTAAGTGTGCGGTAATAACGACGGCCCGCTAGCATGCGCTACCAAAAATAGTGCTTTGTTGTGTATCTGACGGACGAAAGCTAAACCAGTTCCACCACTGAAGCTGCAGCATTTTTACAAACCAGTTCTGGTTCATCCGTTTCATTTAACGATCCACTTTCGCTCTTCTCATTCTGCGTCGCCGCCATGTGCGTATGTAAACAAAGGCACTGCGCATGCGCGTTTTACCCAAATTCTATCTCATTTTCCTATCATTGCCCAAAATTACACCGGTATTACCGTGAACGGTACGATATGGCCCAGCCCTACTGCAAAGTAATGCCAGCACAGCAATAGCAGGGTTACAATAAGTCACAGAGGCTTATGTAGCTAAAATCTATTGGCCGGTAAAAAGAGGAATAAACTCCAAGCTTAGAGTCAGATCTGTTGGGTTTGAAGCCAGAATACTAACATGCTCAGAAAATAACACAAAGTAAACACAAAGTGAAGGATTTCTCAACTTCCAGCTGACACATTAACCACAACAATAAAATCTGACTGGTGAATTGAATATATTGATGATCTGTTCTGCTGGGAAACCTCGGGTCCTGTGATTCATGTGAATATCACTTTGATATCTCCCAAACACCTAAACAAAGCTGCAGACCAGGCACAAAGGCAGCAGCCTCCCTATAGCAGGACAATGGCTCCAAAATCTTTTAAATACTCAAATAGTCTTATGGTTTGTTAATGTTTTATAAATATATTTTTCCCTTTTTTTTTTTACTAGTGCATGATATGATGTAATAGGTCTTTATCGTCAGAACGAAGCAGTAATTCAGCTAGATGCTGATTTCCTGGTTACCACAGGGGAACACCAGTAAAATATCTGTGGCACGGTGAGCGGTGAGACTACATGTGTGTTTCTCTCTACAGTTTTGTACACTAATAATGGCAAAAACACTTCAACACTAGTTTCTAGAACATTACACCTAATATGAGTCACACTGTGTATGAACAAAATACAGACTTTTGTTTTATTTCCCAGAAAGACACTTTCTCAAACTATGACTATAACCGTTAGAGAGACCCTGGCTGTGATTCCCAAGTCCCCGATGATCATCTCTGCTGACAGCACGTAGAAATTACAGATAGCATCTACTGAATAAACGAGGCTGGGAGAAAGTGAACTGCAGGTTGGCTCCCAGCTGAAAAACAACAGAACTGAAGTGAGCACCCCGGAGACATTTTCAGCTGTGATGAAGGTTTTAAAAACAAAGGCAGCAGTTTTGCCATTTCAGCGAGCACGTCTGCTTTTATTAAGAACTTTTGAAGAGAACCTGCAAATGCTCCCATGCACCCAACCTGGAAGCATGCTGCACACGTTACCTACCATCCTAGGCCTGTTTTCTGCATTTCCTGCAGCTCGCCACATTGCAATTCGCTTTCAATCCAACCTGTGCTGCACTAGCACACATTGTCCCTGTAACCACAAAGCCAGCTGCAATCATGCCAGCACTTGGCAAACTATGGTTTCAAAAACCACAGCTCCAGAATAATAGCACAGGAACAGACTGCCTTTCACAGGAAATGAGAAACACTGAAGAATTGTGGATATACTGGTTTAAGTTCAAAACCTAGCCACAGATAACAACAAGGCTGACATGAAGGATTTGGATTAATGTCATGAAAATCAAAAGAAAAACACACAAAAAAGTCAAAACAACAACAAAAACCCACACTGGTTTCCTCGCTGTGGTCATGCTGTGCTATATATGGTCATACTGGGGAAAAATATATATCACTGGATGGTCTGTCCCTCAGCTGTTCTTGTTTACACTGTTGTAAAAGCTGGCCTGTGGAATTCCTAAAAGAAAGAGAAAAGCCCTTTCACGTTGATCGTTTTCCAAAGACATTTACTTGGAGATCCGTGTTAAACTCAGCTGTCGCTCTAACAAAGGTTTCTGCATGCAGTGCCACACCAATATCTCGGCCACAAGCTTTTTTTCACGAGTCCTGCAGGCACACAAGGACAACGGGGAAGCACAGCTCTGCAACCGCAGCAGCAGAACTGAAAGGGCAGAAAAAGCCCTCGTACTTACAGTAGGTCAGCTCTAGTTTACGTTCCTTAACGCTCCAACACCTGTCCAGTCTCTGTTCCTCAAGTCTAAGAATGTACATCCAAGCTTGGGTTTCTCCGCCACGGAGCACAATTCCCCTTGGCGGGACGTAAATGTCAGCTCCCCACTTTCTTTCACATACAGTGTAAGCACTCCCAGTGTGGGATCCGGGGAGAGAAAGCGAGAGGAGGGGGCAACAATATCATCAGCAGCTGGTGTTAGAGGATGAAAGCCGGTTTGGTGGATTACTCAACGGGACAGCTTTCATCTCCTCCATTTTGCCTTCTCTTCCACTCCACCATTGGGATGCCCAATTTTAAACCTTCTTTCTCTGGAGGCTGGCACCCAACGCAACTTTGAAAATCTGACTAGCAGCAGCAAAACAAATGGAAACAACCTGGTTTAAATGTCCAAAAAAGAACAGCAAAAACAAAACAAAAAGATAGAGGTGTTCTTTAGTCCTGTTCTGGCAACCTCACCGTCTGCTCTCCGTGTCCTGCACCACATGCTATTCTCTTTTTTCCTCCTCTTCCCTGTCTGACATGCTGGATCACCCCTCCCCCTTCTCTCCTCCTCTTAACCCTCTCTGGTTGGTATGTTCCCAGGACAAAGAGCAGGGATGGAGAGAGAGAGAGGAGCAGAGGAGAAGGAAAGGGCAGGAGGGGAGAGGGTGTGCGTGCACTTGCCAGGGAGCTTTTCCCTCCTTCCACATCTGCAGTCCTCTCTGTGCTGTCCTCAAGCAAAGTGGCGTCTGACTGAAAGTGATCTACTGAGGAGACCGCTCTTCCAAGAACACAATTACCATGACTTCCCATTATTAAACTTCAAAACACACTTTTCAATAAGTGATGATCTGCAAATGCAGTAAATAATGGGAAGCTATTCATATAACCTAATAACCTAAATAAGCTCCCAGCTTGCACCACTTGCAAAGTAGAAATAGAGTCACCAAAAATACACCCTGCTAAAGGGTCTGCTCCCAGCCAGCTACCTCAAAAAAACTGAAGCGGAAGTTGAATTAGCTGTGGCAACTTCACGTGTGCCATCCACATATATGGATTAAAAAGAGACTGCAAACAGCCTGGCTTACCAAAAAGGTAATAGCCACGAGGGTACAGAGCCGCATGGGGCGTGCAAGTCTCTCAGTTCTGCGTGAAAAACATGCAAACAAACAGTCCAATTCAACTTATGGGTACAGACTGTGGCGGAGGTGTGGCTGCAGGCTCAGCTGCAGGGGAGGGGTGGTGCAGTGAGCTCAAGGGGCGGTGCCAGGCAGGTGAGTGGACAGGTGGTGGTGACGGCACTGACGAGCTCTCGGCTGTTTTTAGTGACGCTGGAGTGGAGAGGAGGAGGGTTCTTCAGAAGGTGTGCACAACGCCGAAGGAGAGCAGCAGTGGGAAGTGTGTGTGCGTGTGTGTCCTTCTACGCAGATTTCTCAAGACGGTGTGACGATCACAAATATCTCTAACACCACCTGCTGCACTACCTTTTACCAAAGGAATGGTGCAGTGTGACAGCAGTCACCACTGAGCCAAAACTTTCTAAGCCTTCATAAAAACACAGATTTCCACATAAGCTGTGAGCCATTCCTCTCAGCTGAGACGCCCGCTCTGACCGACTGCTGGAGAACAGCTTCACTTCGTTTTCTACTATAAGTCTGCTTATGAATATCAAATGATAATCCAATGATGACCCAGTTCATTCTGTCTCTGCTGTGCTGTGCCAGTGACAGGTTGGACTGATTTATCCAAACCACATGTGCAGAGGTCAGATATAAGGCTGGGTATCGTCACCGATTTCTAGAATCGATTCAATTCCGATTCACAAGGTCCCGAATCGATTTGATTCACTTCGATTTGAATCTGGGAAATTTTGACAGTCAGAAATATTATAATTCAGATCAGTACATTTACATATTTTTGTATCTATAAAAAGGAAGCTGACACTTTCCAGACTTTATCAGAGGTGTGAGCATCACAGCAGAGGCCTTTGTGTCAAAGGAGCTGAAGATAAAACACAGAAAAACATGAAGGTGATTTTCCTGGCCTGGATTTTATAAAAATATTCTGCAGTACATCAAAAACGAAAGAAAACCATCAATTTATGAACATTACCTCTGAAGTTACAGCGGTTTTATTAGAGACATGGCTAAGCGTTTTCCATTTTGCATAATTTTAAAAAAAGTTTAAATTTGTTCAGTATTGAACGGCAGAAATTAGGTTTTATTTTAGGAAGTATATAAAACGGAGAAAAAAAAACGTCGGCCGACAGCGCTGTAAACAACGGTAGACTTGTGCGTAACAAGCAAGCGAATAATGAAGAAAACAGTACAGAGAGAGAGCTGTGCATCGTGGTCGAAGCAAAACAGTAAAAGTCAGAGTGAATTCATGACGATGTTTATGTGAAGCTAGTTTGGATCTTCTTTTGCTGCTGGTTCGGTCAATATTGTTTGGAGAGACATCAAACTAACAGCTTTAGAATCAGCGCAAAAAGGGCGTGAACACAAAGAGCGGACCCGCCGACAGATCAGAATCAGCGAGCTGTCGGCTTTCAGCCCCGACCGTGAGAAAGGCGACATCTCACTGATTCTGATCCGCGGGTCGCGCTGTGTGTTTACATCTTTGTGCAGAATCCGTGTTCCTGCTCTCATTTACTGTCTTAGCTGTTTGGTGGTTGTTGAAATTTTGCGAGATTTCACCAGAGATTCTGGCATTTCGGGCAAAATAAATTTGTATTAAAAAATCGATTCAGGATTTTAATGAATCGATTTTAATCGATAAATCGATTATAAAAACCCACCCCTAGTCAGATATTATTGTTCAATTCAATTCAATTTTATTTATATAGCGCCAAATCACAACAAAAGTCGCCTCAAGGCGCTTCATAGATACAGAGAAAAACCCAACAATCATATGACCCCCTATGAGCAGCACTTTGGCGACAGTGGGAAGGAAAAACTCCCTTTTAACAGGAAGAAACCTCCAGCAGAACCAGGCTCAGGGAGGTCAGTTAGTCAGATATTATTGTTCCAGGAAACATCACTGTAGTCCAACTTGCAGACACAAAAAGCTAAAAGCACTGATTGAACACAACTATTTCCCACGTTCCTGTGTTGCCTGTGGAGAAAATACAGCAGTGGAGAAATCTCAAGTTTTGTTTCTGACTCTAAAATTAGTTATTAGAGACACCCAAGCAGTCAGGCACTGAGTGTGTGGTTTCTACTGTACACACCTCACTGACGGACAAAAGTTGTTTGCAACACGCACTTCCAATGAAGACACGTCACCAAGAGCTACAACGGTTAACCTCATGGTGAGGAAAAACCACACTGCCTAGAAAATATTTATGCATATTACACATTGTGTGTCTAATCCATCACACAGATACTGAGATATTTCAGTCCAGACCAACGTGGCAAACAGATGGCTCGACAGAAACGCTAATGTGTGAATAAAAATAACAGTGTGATCGGTATCAAGCATTTATGATAT
Organism: Neolamprologus brichardi; assembly: GCF_056152115.1. Classification (NCBI taxonomy): domain Eukaryota; kingdom Metazoa; phylum Chordata; class Actinopteri; order Cichliformes; family Cichlidae; genus Neolamprologus; species Neolamprologus brichardi. The sequence continues at coordinate 5,139,486 of NC_142113.1, forward strand.
TTTTAATTATACGTATAACACTTCAAAATAAAACACCAACATTATTTTTATGTATCTAAATAGAGCAGCAGTGCTCGACAGCCCAGATTGCTCTACTTTGTTTTCTCTGCTGCAGAGCTGATCGCTCCAAACGGCTGCAAGAGCCTGACACAAAAGTGTCAGGCCAATAAATTCGCCTGCGCTACAAAGCAAACAGAATGAGTTTATTAAATCATATTTCTCTACTAGTTATTAAAGTGTATGTCAGTACACTAGGTCAGAGCTTCTTATTAATGTGTTATGATTACAGGCTGAAGTTTGCAGAACATAAAATATGACTAAAAATAAATGGCGGGTCTCCAGTGGCACCATTTTCACACTGTAGTATTTTTACTCGGATGTAGAGCTGAAGGGGTTTCGAGTGCACGGCTGCCTGTGGGCCTTTGCTGCAGTGTGAAGGAGCTGGATCTAAAAATCATTAAAGCTAAAAAAATAAAAATAAAAATAGGGGTCTAACCGTACTGAGGAGAGCAATGGAATTTAAACAGGGGGAGAGAGGTCGCTGTTAGGGGATGAGATGATGGTTTGGAACAAAAAAATCCTATTTTCTTACTTTAGCTACATATATTTGCACACAGATTATAAATCTATACATTTTGGAACTTGAAAACAATTCATTGTTTACACTCACATGCAAACATATTCAAGTTATTTGATGAACATGCAAACTCTCAGCTTTGATTTCAGGGCCTGAGCAAAAATACGACAGGAATTGGTCATTTCTAAACACAGTTCCCTGTTTTTGGGAGCTTAAATACAATTTGGAAATTCACCCAAAAGCGGGTAAGATGCATGCATTTCATTCAGTATTTTTTTTTTTTTAATGAAGCCCATAAAAGATCTGGAAAAGATTCCAAGTGCAGTATTTGAAAATGGATGTTGCTGCAGTGAACCTACAACGTGGACTCTCAATTTAACCCTTTAAGACCTACCATAGAACCAAGTCCGCCAGAGCTTATATTATATTTTTACATGTTGTAGTGCCATTTTTGGGAGCATTTCAAGTTGCTATACATCTATACAACAATTACAGCCTAAATTTTAATAATATGTCTGCATTAAGTCCATAGTAATTACATAAATTGCAAAAAAGTGCAATAAACTACAAAAAAATTGAAAATCGTTTTTGTTTTTTTAACATATATTTCTAGTTAGAGAAATTTAAGAGGCTTATCCCTCAAAACTGTAAATACAAAAAAGTTGCACAAAATAGTTTCCCACCACAGGAAATTTATTTTGAGTGTCTTCATAGTTTTATTTTTGAAATACACCAATTTTTATACACTGCAGGAAAAACGAAAATAAATATTATACTGCAAATTTGCAAAAAAGCAGCATCTGCATCAAAATAAACTATTTCCAGCAGTGCAATATGAGTCCTAAGCATCCCAGAAACAACACAGAAAGTCATAAAGTCAAAGATAACTTTTAAAAACACCAGTATAGGCTCATGAGGCCCTGATGGTAAAAAACTACATTTCCGCGAAAATGATATCACTTCCGGTTTCGGGCAGGTCATGGCAGACATGCAAAAGTTCGCGCTGACGTCTATTCCAACATAGGAAGTGTTATGAACAGCTGATCGGATCGGCAAAGCCTGTTTCTGGAATATTATGTTTGTGTTGCCGCAAGTGCTTTTTATGCAGTTTTTGCAAAGCTATATGTGGAAGGAAACCGTGACCGAGGACAAGCTGATGGCATAAGATGTAAGTACAACTCCTCCGGTTTCATATGCAAAAAAAATTTATTGCGCTAGCTCACGTGGTTGCAGTTCTACCGGGATTTAAAAGTAGTTGCGCAAAACGAAGCGTGCCCGATCTGACCGTTTTTAAAGGGTTAAGTAAGATTATCAAACAAAAACAATCCAGACACAGGGTGGGAATTTTCAGACTGTCAATACAACATTCTGGGAAAAAAGTGCATCAGTGAGCTCAACATCTGCACGAAACCCGAACAACCTTGACAGCAGTAATCAACATCTTTGGTAATGAAACATCTGTTACAGCAACCTTTATTGGCACTGGCTCTCCTGCACTGACTGAGTGAAGACAAAAGCACAACATCGCTAATATTTGTCCAAATGCAGAAAGTTAACTGGACGATGTTTCACAGGTCAAGGACCCAAAATAGACAAAAAACCTGACGAACACAAAGGAGGACATCCAAGCACTTCTCTTCCTGGGTTTATGTCATTGAAATGATTCTGTTTCACACTGGAATGCAGAAAACACCAAAGAAAAAGTATCTCCATGACAAGCTTGCAGCTTTGTTGTCTTAAGCCCAACTTCATTTTTATAAGAGCAGAAATGAGTAATGAGGCTTTGTGAATGTGCTTTCAGCACTTCTAGGAGTTAACCTCACTCTAGGCCCCCCAGGTCAGGACAGGACAGCGTGGTTTGTCAAGTGTAAAGGCGGAAAGGGAAATAAATCAGCGCAGTCGAGCTGCAAATGTTATAGGAAGACAGGGTACAGGGAACAGAGTGGACCGGTAATGTTTCTTCTTTGTGGGAAAATCATAAAATATAAACCAGCACAGTGGGAACATGTGCCTGCAGATGTGATCAAAATCCTGTTTTGCACATGCATGTGATACACATTAACTGATCTTAATGGTCGCTGGTGGGGAGAGCTTTCCCTCTGCTTCACAGGAAATGTTGCGTCTGATATGTCCAGTTGAGCTCAACAAAGACAGAAATATAAAGACATAAAGCATCATAGCTATGTGGAATAGACCCAAGATCTCAAAAGCACTCCTGATTCATCTAAAGAGGACCTATTAAACCACTGCAGCATGAAAAAAGTGGTTATTTATGTTCTGTTTCTTCAAGTTTTTCAAAATGGACTGATCTGGAATATAATGTATTTGTGTATTCTCAGCACAAATTCATTTAGAATATAATTTATATTATTCTATAAACAAAGATGTGTTGATGGTAATGAAAATTTAAGCCATTTCCTTATGTTTCCTTTTCTTCTTTTTTTTACCTCAGTTCCATTACCTATGATGGAACTGAGCGGCCCTCATCACCCTTCCTCTAGTCTGTCACAGGAGCAGGTGATGTATTTGCATGCATGTAATATGTATAAAATGTAGGCATAAAAACATTATTATACTGCCCTTGAACAGGCACTGCTCTAGTTAAAGGGAAAGTGCTGAAGTCTAGCAGTATTTATTTATTAATGCATTTGTTACATTTTTTGTTATTGAAACTTTTAGGACCTTTCAACCTTTGAGTTCACCTCCACTCTTCAGCTTTATACTACTTTAACTTTGAGTGTGCGCACTCTTACCCAACCTGCAAGATGCCATTCATCAATGTCTACATCTGTACCAGCACATCAACTTTAGAAGGTTAGCTAGTTACTTCATTATCAGACATCATTTAGCTTTCTCTGCCTTTAAAATTTACTATGGTTTTCCACTACTGTGCAAGCAACTCTAAAGACCTTTCACTGACATGCAGCATTGTGGTGCTCAAATTATTTCTGTCTCATGGTTAATAAGTGTGTGCGTGTGTGTGAGAGAGTGTGAGGGTGCATGTGGGGGCTCTGGCTGGTCTTTTGTTTCTCCAACAAGGGCCGAATGCGTCCAAGCGTTACATCACCCTCAGCTCACAGGCAGTAGAGAGCGGTCCTCTGAATGAACATGTGACAAAGGGTCTGACATCATCGCTCTGTCCGCCAAGGCCCTCATTCTGTTTTCTCCAGGCAACCACACAGTATGACCCTAAATATCATACAGATGGAAACCCATTAGAAAACCTGCAGGTTATTGTTAAGTGTCCTGTGTTTCTAAATGACGGGTTGCCTGGCTGTATGCTTTGGAGTTGTACTGCAGCTGATGGATTGGGTCCCACTGGGGGGAGGGAATGCATCTCTCACGGTGCTTTGTGAGCAGAGGGGGTGACTGGGCAGGAGAAGCGGATTTTGTGTCGATGCTGGGGATGGACTCGAGCAGGAGATGGCTACAAAGCCGATGGAGGAGTAAGAAAAGAGACAAATAAAGACAGGCCCTCATCACCCTTCCTCTAGTCTGTCACAGGAGCAGCTGAGACACATCAGCTGTACAGCAACGCACAGCAAGGCGGCCAAAAGGAGCCCTGAGAGGGACGTCAGTCTTCGTCACATGCATGGCTGCACACACACCCTGCTACTGTTATTCACACACACACAAATCACACCCTCAATAACTGCCTGAACCACCGTCAGCATGAGAGAGGGGGCGCTCTTTCACACATGTCTGACAGCCCTCTGCGTTGGCCTGCGCCTGCTGTGTTTTGCTTGTACGTGTCGTCTTCCAGGTTGCTGGTAGGTGTGGTAAATTAATGCAACTGGGAGCACCTGGCCACTCTCCTTGGAGCATTTAAGATGTGGTTACCTCAGCTTTCTCTCTCTCTCACCCTACACCGTGTTATTTGTTTGTTTGCTCTGCTTGGTCGAATGAAACTGACTTCAAGCCACCTTGATGTACTTCCTCCATCATTTTTCATTAGTGTGTTTGACTCTATTGGCCCCTGTATTCTGGAAATAATTAATACTTCTCTTTATACTGGCTATTTTAAACAAGCTATTGTTGAACCAATATTAAAGAAACCAAATTTGGACCCATCTCTTCCAAGCAGTTACAGGCCAATTGCACCTGATCACATGCTCTCAGAAATTAGGCAGCATATCAGTTTTTTAGACCCTTCATTTCAGTCGAGTCTCAGAAACTTAGGTGTTATATTTGACAGTTCGATGTCTCTTGAGAAACACTCTAAACAACTTGTCTGGAACTGTTTTTATCATCTAAGAAACATTTCTAAACTCAGACTGGTGTCAAAGGCAGAACTTGAGATGATTATTCATGCTTTTATCTCTTCTCGTTTGGATTATTGTAACGGTCTTTTTACGTGTCTCAACAAATCAGCTCTGGATCGCCTTCAGTCTGTACAGAATGCAGCGGCAAGACTTTTAACTGGTACAAACAAGAGGTCACACATTACTCCAGTTTTGGCTTCTCTTCATTGGTTGCCTGTAAATTTTAGGGTTCATTTTAAAATTTTAGTTGTAACTTTTAGAGCTCTGCACGGTGAAGCTCCCCAGTATATCTCTGACCTGTTGAAACCTCATGCTTCATCCCGAGCACTTAGGTCTTCAGGTCAGAGGCTACTGGTGGTCCCATGTACTAGGTTTAAAACACGTGGGGATCGAGCTTTTCAAGCACTGGCACCAAGGCTGTGGAACTCTCTGCCGTTGTCTTTACGCTGTCTAGACTCTACTGACTCCTTTAAAAAGCAGCTGAAGACATTTTTATACAAACGGAATTAATTTTAACTTGTATGTCTGATCTTATTGTAAAGCACTTTGTGATTTTTATCTGTGAAATGTGCTACATAAATAAATTTTACTTACTTAGGTGTGTAATGTGAGCCCTAAAGTAACCAGTTCAAAACCTAACATTCAATCACTCATCCAACTGCTGACACACTAACAAATGCCAATGTAAAGTTTTATGTAATTGAGACCATAACAGCTGTTAAACTGGTTTATTTCCATGATTATCCACCTTAAAAGTCACACTCAGTGTTTCTTACTATAGGTCTGCCATAATGCACTTCATGGCATTGTACTTGGTTCAGTGTTTTAGTCCTATTAGTGTCTTCAGTGCTGTTGTGTGTGTACAAAGGCAGTGCTGGAACAAATCGCACTACTACTCCCTCTAATGCATTTCTGGGAGAGTACTGTCCTGCTCGTAGTAGTAGTGTACTCTACTGTGCTGAAACGTGTTGAAGCAGAGGCAAACAGATTGGCTGATGAAGACTTCATCCTACACCAAGATAATGAGCCAAAACTGCAGAAAATAAGGCCGAAGGCTTCAAATAGTGTAGGAGAAGCACAGATTGTGAGCACAGACCAAGTGTGGGTCTGATGACCTAAATTTCATCATCAGACGGTGAGTGAGGCGGTCCGAGCAGCCGTCCACGTGCTTGCCTGTTTTTTTGTGACCATGTCAACTTATCTCTGGAGACTTTACATTACAGAGTTATAACTGCACCCCAGACACAGATGCATAACAGAAATGACTAAATGGCCTTCACATCTGCGGCTGTGTTAAATAATCAAAGTGTTGCACATTTTTCTAACAGCCCGTTACTGTCACACACACACTACAACTTTAGCCATTTCTGACGCCTGTAAATAACTTAAATACTGTTAATAATCATACAGATGACCGCGGTCAGCACCACTAACACAGTTTCTGGACAGGACCTGTTTGTGTGACTTTCACCCTCTCACGCATTTTATTAGTAAAATGTGTAACAGTGTGGTCTTCAGTGTGGACAATGTGGAAAAGGCAGGGCAAAATGCTAGGCTAATGAGCAACAATAAGGGTGAGTGGTGCTGGCTGGCTCGTTGGCAGGCGCAGTGGGACAGTGGTGATGAAGTCAATACATTTACTTTGCTGGTCTCTGGCTCCAGACTTTGTCATGCAGCCGTTGGCCTGCAAGGCTGGGAGGGGCTAAGAGGAAGAGCGAGAAGCTGGGGGCGATTCAACCGAGACATCATGGACACGGACTACGGGGGAGCAGTGCATGCATGGGCCAACACACTGTGACAGTGTGCCAGGTCACAGAGGAAAGGCCAGAGCCATTCTGACAAACAGTATTAATTAAAAATGAACAACTAATATAGAATACAAGGTCGAGTCTTCAGCTATCAGCCTTCTAGAGAGGAACCAGCTTCTAGTTTAGTTTCAGGAGACACACACATCTGTACTTTTAACATTAGGATTAAAATATTCATTTAGCTTAGAGCTGGATCAGGTGCTCGGGCTGCTGAGGAACATCCACGATGCACTGAGCACCTCTGCTCTCCCCATGCATTCATTTCTCACTATCGCAGTCATAATATTTTGTCTTCTGTAGTTTACAGTTTGTGCTTTGCTCAATTTGTTATCCTCAACTCCGTATGCTCTGCCTCTTCCTGAGCCTTAAAGGCTTCAAACTACCGTCGCCATGTGCTGGCTTATAAAGAATTACCAAATTATTGGGGTAATAGATCTAATATTGTGGGTCTTTACCTTTTAAAGCTCCTTGACTACTGCTGTGACCTATACAATAAGAACAGAACGAAATCAATCTGACCAGAGGATCTAAATCTGCCCTTTTATCTCACATCCAACTGTTCACCTGTCATTTAATTTATCCCATGCACTGATATCAACGTTGTTTTAGATGGTGCGTATATCATTTTGTGCAAAACCATATCTGTCAAGTAGATTAAATAACCAGCAGTGAATTCAGTTGGCTGAGGTCTCTTCTGCATACTTCAGATTCCAGCCTCAAGCACTAGCTTCAGAAAGAGTGGAGGACGGCATATACAGCAGCACAGAATGACACAAATATCAGCAGGGACTTATCCATTCTCTTAGGAATGGTTTTAGCCAATGCACAGAGGATTTAAAGTGTCAGACAAGGTTAATCAATACCAATTCATCCACCTTCTCTACATCCAACTTAATAGGTTTCTAAGTTTTGACATTTAATAGATTCTCAAGAGTGCACCAACAGTACTGTGCCAAAATCAATACAAACTTTCATGGCCACCCATAGCAAGATGACCTAAACTGCATTTTTTCAGACCGCTCACTTTGATGTGAAGTCTGCGCTAGATCCGCCTGAAGCTAGTTCAATTAAAAGAAAGGAAGGCTTACTCATCCTAATGAGAGCTGCAGAGAAACAAACAAGAGCCAGTCCTACTTGGAGCCATCACTCAACATCCATGTCTGCCAAATCAAACTCATACATGACTGTGCAGCCACAGGGCACCAGGGTGTAGCTAAGGTCACAGATTTATTATTACTACCACTACTGCTACATGTGTTAGACATAGGGTGCCGACATTCAAAAACATAATTTTTTCCTCTAAGTCATGAAATAAAACATTCACATTTATCATAATCCAGATGAAAACTCTGCAACAGGCCAGTCACCTGTCCATGATGTACCCCACCTCTCACTCTATAACAGCTGGGATACGTTCAAGGATTCCTTTCTTTAACCCTTTAAAGCCGGTTGGAGCGGGCACGCTCCGTTTTGCGTAACTATTTTTAAATCCCGGTAGCTCTGCAACCACGTAAGCTAGCACAATAATTTTTTTTGCATATGAAACCGGAGGAGTTGTACTTACATCTTATGCCATCAGCTTGTCCTCGGTCACAGTTTCCTTCCACGTATAGCTTTGCAAAAACTGCATAAAAAGTACTTGCAGCAACAAAAACATAATATTCCAAAAACACGCTTTGCCGATCCGATCAGCTGTTCATAACACTTCCTACGTTGGAATAGACGTCAGTGCGAACTATCGCATGTCCGCCATTACCTCATTTTCGCGGAAATGTAGTTTTTTACCACCAGGGCCTCATGAGCCTATACTGGTGTTTTTAAAAGTTATCTTTGACTTTATGACTTTCTGTGTGGTTTCTGGGATGCTTAGGACTCATATTGCACTGCTGGAAATAGTTTATTTTGATGCATATGCTGCTTTTTTGCAAATTTGCACTATAATATTTATTTTCGTTTTTCCTGCAGTGTATAGAAATTGGTGTATTTCAAAAATAAAACTATGAAGACACTCAAAATAAATTTGCTGTGGTGGGAAACTATTTTGTGCAACTTTTTTGTATTTACAGTTTTGAGGGATAAGCCTCTTAAATTTCTCTAACTAGAAATATATGTTAAAAAAACAAAAACGATTTTCAATTTTTTTGTAGTTTATTGCACTTTTTTGCAATTTATGTAATTACTATGCACTTAATGCAGACATATTATTAAAATCTGGGCTATAATGGTTGTATTGATGTATAGCAACTTGAAATGCTCCCAAAAATGGCTCCACAGCATGTAAAAATATAATATAAGCTCTGGCGGACTTGGTTCTATGGTAGGTCTTAAAGGGTTAAGTAAAACCTATTCTGAACCACCTGTGGCTTCACATAAGAACCACAATCAAACTTATTTTTTAGAGAAATGCCACAAATGACCTCGTTGGAAAATAAGCTCAGACAAATGTCACAGATATTTGTAGAAAAACCTAAATATACTATTCTTTGTTCATATAGTGTAGCATTGAAGAGTCAGCTGTCAGTTAGTAACAACCTTCTATCTAGTGCCATTGTTTTTAAAGGCTTTCAGAAGTGCAAAAATTAGGCAGAATAGTATTTAGTCTCGAACAGCTGTCAAGATAAAAATATATTTTTTTATATTTTCCAAAGATCGTGATTGTGCATTTGTGTCTGATGTCACAGCACCATCATCAAATCAATTATAGTCTTTTTGGAGTGACTCTATTCACATTTGTAACAGCATAGAATGTGCAAAAAGGAAAAGCTGCTGTCAATAGATCATTTCTGTATGGCCTGAAAGTCTTTTTTGAGCAACAGTATTTTAAGGCAACAAGTTTCTCTAACATCAAAGCAACTAAATAAGCAAAAAGTTCAACATTAGATTAATTTGGAAGTCTTGTTAAGGTACAGTCATGGTTATGCTTTTGTTTTCATTTATTTAACATTTAAACCAGATTCTTCCTCTGAGGAATACGATGTCTGGACTACATTTCACAGCAAGTCACAGTTGTCAATACACTGCAAAGAAACCCTCTGAGGACCAAAGCAATGCATGATATTGTTTTCATTTTTTATAGTCTGAATCTGAATGGATTAAAGTGTAAGACTGCATCGCATCATTTTGGCTTTTTAAAACCCGAATCGACACAAAAATGTGTAGCTGGCTGCACTCAGCCAGCACTCAGTGTGCATAGACTATTCAGCACTTGTCATTAACCAAATCTCCAAAAATAATATGTCTGAAACGGCCTCTTTTACAATTATATCAGAACAGCACTTCATCAGCAGCACGACTGGCTGAAAACCCCAAACATGTGACCAGTAATGCCACTTCTTTGTGTCAAAACGCACACAGACACATTAAAATGTAATGAACAGACCACTCTGTGAGCAGCCACAGAGAAGATTTAAAAGACTTTGAAAGTAAAGGTTAAATTTTAAGCCGTGTCTCCATCTTTGCCAGAACGACTGACAGTCTGTCAGTCAATTCAATTCAATTCAATTCAATTTTATTTATATAGCGCCAAATCACAACAAATGTCGCCTCAAGGCGCTTCATAGATACAGAGAAAAACCCAACAATCATATGACCCCCTATGAGCAGCACTTTGGCGACAGTGGGAAGGAAAAACTCCCTTTTAACAGGAAGAAACCTCCGGCAGAACCAGGCTCAGGGAGGGGCGGGGCCATCTGCTGCGACCGGTTGGGGTGAGAGAAGGAAGACAGGATAAAAGACATGCTGTGGAAATGGAAAGTCAAACGTTCCATCTACAAAACCAGCATCATAAGAAAAGGACTGCCACGTAAGTGGTGCTCTCAGGGCTTGTGGGACTGTGCCATTATTATTTTTCCACAACAAAACTTTGTGTGACTCACATTCTCCTCTGGCAAAGACTTTTATTATGGAAGTGAAATAATAATAATGGAATAATGGAATAAGTATTCCAGCAGAAGGCCCAATTCCAAAGCTGAACCTAAGTCCTACCCTGCCTCAGTCCAGCACAGAGGAAACATAAAACCTCACTGGACCTGCTCCACATACATTACTATTTATTTGGGATTTTTTTCACTTCAATGGTGGAGATACATAAGGAAAAATGAAATATAGTTAATGTGAAAATCTGTGCTGTTCATAGAATCTGTGAAGAAGATGTAAAAATGTGCAGCAGCGTGTCTATGAAACACCCTGAATGATTTCTCGGGCATCAACATTCTCACTTATCATTTATAAAAAGCTTTACTATTTATGCCGTGTCAGAATCATTAGGGAACAAGTAAACAGAATGCAGTTGTGACCAATTCATTAAACAAGCAAACATGTTTGGTTGAGGCGAGATAAGACATAATATATTGAGTGACATGGGGAACAAATAGCAAATAATTAATCCCTAAGCAAACACAGAAGACATGAGTTTCCACTGGGGTTCAGCTGGCTCAGAAGAAGAGGCAGGAGCTGCACTGAATACTAAAAGTACACAGGAGGCAACACAAAGACACAAGGCTACTTAAAGGCATATGAAAACCAGGAAAGGATCAGCTGGCCAAACAAAAGGACAACCAATCTACTGGCTGTAGACAATTTAAATTAGCTTGAGATGTATACAATGAGTGGACGGGTGGAGTTAGATCAACAAATGACCTGCACCTAAAATATAACACAGCAAACTCTCACTCTGCCGTTGCAATAGCAGTGGGTTTGATTCAGCTGACTGGTGACCCCTACTGGCTTCTTGTAGTAATGACAAGACTGGCTGGGTAAAAAAAGCTCTCACTACAGTTGACTGCAGCACAGTTCCTCTTGATAAGGTGTTTAAGGATTCATAAGATAGATATTTTAACCTCACAACCCCACCAGTCACCAAAGTAAGAGTCAGAGATCAGCTGTATTTACTGCACTGTGGTGCTGAACATCATCATCATCATCATCATCTTTCACAAACGTAAAGCACAACTTCAAAATTAAACATTTAAAAGATCAGTGAATAAATGTTTGATAAAACTAAAATAAACTGTGTTTTCCGCACTATAAGGCGCACTTAAAATCCTTTCATTTTCTCAAAAATCAGCAGTGCGCCTTATGTTAAATTCTGGTTGTGCTTACTGACCTTGAACCGATTTTATGTGCTACATGGCGCACAAGAATCTGTCAAAAACATTTTAGTACGATTTTGCTAACCTACAAAGCCGCACCGCTTGATGGATTGTCGGAGCATTATGACTACTGTAGTCAGGAGCCTCACGGAGTAATCTGGGTCCAAAACTCCGCCCGCTTCAGGTCCCAAAAACAAACGAACACTGCAGCATCACTGAGAGTTAAAAACTGTCTAAATTCTTTCATCTTTAATAAAATCATCAGCGTTGCTGCTTTACCAGGTGTAACAATTAAGTTTAACATCCAGGCATCCATGAAAACAGAATTTATTGCATTTAATGGAGTTAGAAGTTAGCAGGAAGTTAGCTTGCTAGCTTCCACCTAAACATGATATACCATGTTCTGACTGAGAGATTTCTGAAACGAGTTCAAACGTACAGCTCTGCTATCACTTCCAACATAAATGAAGACAGAAAACTAAACAGCAGTGACGTTTGTAGGGTTACTGAAGTTGGACTAGCTGGTATATAATGATGTGCTGCGGGATCGCTAGCTACACAGCCATGTTAGCATAACATAAACACAGTGAAGCTGGAGGATGAATGCTAACTTCCCGATGGTTAGAGACAAATGCAATCGCATGGCAGGATGCTGTAAACGGACCAAACTTCAGTCAGGAGAACAACTGGGATAATCCATCCACAATACGAGGTTAGTCATTAATATACTGCAACAACACGGGGATAGAGCAGCTGCCAGAGAATTCAACATTAATGAATCAATGTTACGGAAGTGGAGGAAGGAAGAAGAATGAGTTGAATAAAGTTTGAATTATCTGACTGTTTTATTTCGCTTAATGCGCCTTGTGTGTGCCTTATGGTCCAAAAAATACAGTAAAATAAAATAATCAAATGAAATATCAGACATACCTGTACTACAGGGGCACAGGCTTTTCACTGAGTTACTCAGGCATTCCCATTTGATTTTTTTGTTTTTAACTAGTTAAAAAAAATCCTTTTCCACACAGAAAGTGTAACAAACGATTCAAATATTTAACCAGGGTGCAGGTGGGATTAAAAAACACTTGGTTCACAGTTCCTAGTTTGGATATTTTAAAGCAAAACACACTGCAAAGACAACTGCTGGCAAAGCAAGTTGTGACTCCGCTTGGGACTCAACAGCCACTAAGGTCGATAAAGGCAAAGACATGAGGGAGCCATGTGGAGGAATCTCCAGGAGAGACGGTGGTAGAAGAAAACTTTTTAAAGATCTTATATTTATATTATATTAGCGAAATGGGGGCATTTAAGGAACCAGGAAACCACAGCAAACACCAACAATCTCCATGCATCAAAGGCAAAAAAGTTCTACCACATCATGTGGAGAAGTCCTGCTTCATTCAGTCTTTACAAATATCATCAGCCAATTTCTTCTCAGTGAGAGCGAGTATTTTTCAATAAGCTGTGCAAAGGTTCATCCACAACATCTACAACTGTAATTTTAAACTCATAATCCCAATCAAAGTTTTTAAAAGCCACACATGCCGCACCAGCTTTAACCCTTTCTCATACCAGGTGTTTGTAAAGCATTAAGAAATTCAAAAGAAGGAATCAAAAAGTTTCAAGACTGTACCTGAATTGTACCAAAATCCACATTTTCATAGTGGAAATGAGCACACTCTGCCAGTTTTGGGAAATGGCCCTTGGTGAAGCAAAGTCTGCAAATGCAACACACACAGTTTGGTTAGCACTTTATTCTCTTCATATGGTAGCAGCTTGGTGTATGATTAGCAGAAAAAGCCGAGGGCAATGCAAACAGAGGGAGCGAAAGCATGAGGCAGGCACAGAAACAGACTCGATAAACAGCCAGTTTGGAGCGATATCAGAAATGGACAGAGGAGAAATGTGAGAGCTGTGAGTTTATGTGTCCATGTGCCCACTCACTTCTTGACATTCTTGACCTTCATGCTGGCTGTGCTGCTGCTGCATGAGCGCATGAGGGGCTCAGTCCTCAGCTCAGGGATCTCAGCACTCCTTGCCTAAAAAAACCAAAACAAAGCACACAAACGTGAGAGCTCACACTTCCAGTCTGATCCAAAGCATCGATTTAATGAGGGAGCCAGCTAATTCATACAACTGCACATCATTCAGTTAATTAGGTTTATGTGTAGCACCAGTTTGCTTAGATCAGATCAGGCGATGACTTTCCAAAAATCCTAACAGCCTTGTGTAACCAGTGCTGCACAGCAATATGCTGTTTGACTCCATCTAATGTGTTTGGATGAGCTGAGCCCTGCTGATCCTGCTGACTGACACGTGTGCAGCTTGTTAGTTGACTGGACAACAGTATGATTCCTTTGAGAATTATTATTTTCCCCCAGCTCATGCTGGTCGTTAAATTGCTTCATATGTGCACTTTCCTTTTGCTGTTTTAAACTTCATATTTTTTATTCTCGGACTCTGGCAGAGTAATTCTGCATGATTCACAGGACACATTAATCCTTATTTATCTCAATTCACCCTCTAAAACAAGCCCCTCTTCCTGATTCGCTGCAGAAGGTTTGAACAGCAGGTGGGAGGGCTTTTCTATTCTCACAGTCAGAATAGTTTTATTAGGGATATCCCCTCACTCACATCATACAGAGCCAAGAGCAGAAAACACAAGTGTTAAAGCTGTCTGAAGTCTGAGATTACAGCTCAGAGAATACCTGTACACCTGCCATCTAGGGCCTGATGGGTGAAAATGGGCACATCTACGAGGATGACTGTTGTAGTTCTGTTCAGTGTTTACCACGCCAGCCGTGAGCAGCAGCGCCTCAGCTGGTTGCGGAAACGCTAACTTAGCATGGAGGAAGTTAACAGTCAAGCAACAGCAGCGTGAAGATACTTCACGCCTCCATCACCAACAGCTTTTCTTTATATGCTTGCAATGATATTTGACTAAACTGCAGACTGTGGTCAGCTGACAGCTGAGCAGCTTCATCAACAACAAAGCTTTTTTGTTTTCTTCTCTCTCATACGTTGCTCATTCTCGTTATGTTTGATTCTGAAGCTTTTATTGCACTTCCTATAACATAACCTGCTGCCACCTAGATAAATATTTCACTTCTCTTGTCAGCTTTACAATGTGTGTAAGGATGACTGTAAATAACAGCAGCATGACGCAAATCCTCCTCTCACACCGAGCTGAAATAACATGACTGCAGATAAAGGAGATCAATCAAAATTGGATCTTCACTCTATTGTTGTTGTTGTTGTTATTATTTTACTAATAATTACTAGATTCATTTTATTACATTACATAGATTACATTTTATTTTCGAAAGCAATACTTAAAGCCTAGCAGACATCTGTAGCCTATTAATGCTGGAAAAAGCTACATTTGTGGATCCCTAATTTAAATGTATAGTAATTAATGTCATTGAATGCCTCACATACATGTGGTTGATGGACAAGCCGAGGGAGTGTTTCAAGGTCTTTGCACACTTACACGTGTTATGAAACAGCCTTCAGTCCATAGTGTGTACTGTGCAGACTTAAAATATCACAGTCAGTCCTGTTTTTGTATGAAGATTATTCCAGAACAGACTGATTTTTAACTCGTGCTCAGAAGCTGGAATCAAGTCAGGAACTGTTATTTTTAGTCATTTAATTCTTCTACATAAGATGGAAGAATCTGAGCATTATGAACAATAACAACAACAGTTTGACTTAAACTATGTTGAACATCCAAAAGCATCAGGCACAGTTGGTTGAGAAGCATTTCTGCAGTCTCTGACTAAAAGACCACTCCCCACACAGATTCACCGACAGCCACTCACTCTGGTTGTTATCGTGTTCAAAAATAAAGCCATTCGCATCATTTAGCTTAAATTAGACTGAAAATCAAAAGCAGATGTGGTAAGCACATCACGAAGAGTCTGGGGAATCTACTTTAGTGCAAGCAGATTTTAATCAGTGGATTTACTCGCTGTGAAGCTGTGTAAGAAAACAGGAGCATGACTTAGGCAGGGTTACAGAACTGTGAAAGCTTCATTCATTCAGCTTGTAACTTCACCACAGCCGCTGACAGGTACGGTGCTTTGCATATGCGGTCAGACCACTGAGACTTTCTGCACCACCTCTATCCCAGGTGCTAAAAGGGCCCAGGTAGAGGTGAAAGATGGAGCACTTGTAGCTGTTTCTGTACAGCAGGATTAAATTTGCTCTCTCAAGTTATGCTGCCAGTGAGAAGGTGGTTATATTGGTTACTACAGTTTTTGTTTAACCATCAGTGAGTTGGCTGCAATGATTAGTCCTATTTGGTAATAAAGCTTACTTGTGATGGACCGAGCAGTGAAGGAAACTTAGGCACAGGTTAAAGTCCAAAAAAATTATTTTTTATTTAACCCAAAAAACATAATTGGTTAAATCATGCAAAAAGAATCAAAATCTTGGGCCCATAAAAGAGGTCAAAATAACAAAACTCTACTCAAAGTTGACAACACTACTGATAACTCAAACTGACCTAACTTAACGAGACAAAGGGGAAACTTAAATAGTGGCTGATCAGCCCACAAAAAACAGGAGAAGGAGTAAAACACATAAAACCTAACTAAATCAAACATAATGAACTCCAATTCCCCCCCATGGTCCCGAGTTATGGCATGAACCAATTTGTAGTCTTCCTTTAAAGCTCGCTCCGCCCCTTTTCCACCTCTTGGCTCCTTAATCAAGGGACTGGAACAGCTGCAACTAAGCTAACTCAGAAAACAAAAGATTAATCATACATAACAGTGTAAACTAAAATGTGCGCACTTATTTTAGAATGCAGTGTTATGTGGATATGTGAATTAACTCTAAACCAAAACCAGTTATTTATTGTCCTGTAAATTAATTCCTATATTTAAAGAAAGACAAATGTGAATGCGATGTTACTTATAAGCCTCTACACTAACATGGTGGGTATTACCACTGTGTGGCTGTAAGTGCAGCCATCACATTACTACACACTTACATCTACCCTCTTGCATCCTACTATAAATTGAACAGTGATAAAATACTTAGTACCTTTGTTTTTCAGTCATCTGCCACACAAAACGTGGTGATAATCTCATCATTTCACAGTGCTAATGCAAAACACAGTATTGTGCCTGTCACAGTTCTCATTTTCACAGCTCTGACGACATGTATAAACTCACTGTGTTCTCACTGGGCGATATTATGCCTTGCGTTTTACATACACTAACGCTCACAACAAGAAGCCCGGACACATCAAACAGCCAGAGCTGCGTTTCTGCATCACATGAAGATTTAATGTGGGGGGAGATTGTGAGCTACTAACATCGTTTTTTGATTTCATTTTAAAGCTACATCGCCCACCTCTGTGTTCTATATCCATTAGGTCCAAGTCCAACATCACTCGCTACAATTACAGTTGTAACTTTTTAACCACTGCAGACAAACACACTGTGTATCTGAACATAAACGAGTGCTTGTTGGTAAGACAAAATAAAATCTAAATAAAATAAAATAAAAAACGAACCGAATTATCTTGTATCGTTGCTCAAATAGGAATGTTGCATGTCATGTAGGCTGCAGGTATTTAAGTTGCTGATGATGATCACGTTGCACGGGTGCGTGCGTGTTTTGTTCTTCGTGCACTGCACTGAATATGATCTAGCCTACACAGTGCACCAGGGCGTTGGTGTGACAGCTTACACCAAGTTGTTCACACTTCTCTTCATCATCTCTTCCAACCACTGGAGACATAAATGATGCATGGTGCCCCAGCGGACACAGCCGTATCGCAAACTGAGCAAACAATCGCACGCATGCAGTATTAAAAGCTCCGCCTCTCTAAATATTATTCAATAGGTTGCTCAGATTTCTCTTGATGTTTCTCTTCCTCTCTGTTGCCCGATCGAAATGAGCAGTCGTGATACCGCTCCAACCACGCGCCAACCACGGGTGGCTCGACATGTTACCATGGAGACGGCCTCATTTTCACGGTGCTGCCGATGCAGGAAGCAAGACCCGAACTAAATAAGAGGAGAGGAAATAATGAATGAATGGCGTCTGGTGAATGGGACGAGCACAGAGAGATGAAATAATCAGATGACAAGTACATGACCGATCTGTGCGAAGAGCTTGGAGTGTGGTAGTTTAGAACACCAACAGTCTGCATTAAGGTTCAGCAGGCTTTTGGGAGCAAAAGAGAGACAGTTTTCAATACGAGAGACAGACATGGCATCGGCCCAGTGGCTTAAAAACAGACTGATAAGGAAGTGACAGGCAGCAAACAAGCCGACAGGGTGGGGAGGTGTTCTCACTGGATCATGGATCAGACGTGTCAGGAATGACTGACAGGAGACTTTACTGAAGTGCGGTGATCACGGGACAAAACAATAAGTTCAACTTAAAGGTTTTACATAGATCACATTTGACACATAGCAAAATGAGCTGGCGACACAAATGCATGGCAAAAGTGAAAGGTGCACAATTTCCCCTGCAGGCTGGACTCATCTGGACCTCAGACGCCTGGATTTTGGTTCCTTTTTCTTCAAAGCTTTTTTAATGTTTGCAAATACTAATGATGTATTTCGTTGATGGAGCTGAACTGATGGTAGAAACAGACAGTCCTGCATTAAATGTGTACAAATATATTGATTTGTTCGTTGTCCAGCTTTTTGAATATTGACATACTGTCAATAACTGCAAGGGGTCGATGTATAGGGTGTGGGGTTGAACAAAAGTATTTTAGTAGGGGCTCCTGTATCCCTCCTCAATATTTGAACCTAACAAGGGTTATTTTAAATGGTAAGGACATAAAATGCAGATATCCAGATAGCGTATGCCATTATAAACAAGCGTAAGTACACTATAGGGGCAAAAGTATTGGACCAAACCTCTTAATCTTTAAATTCAGTCACATTGGAACATTATAGCCATGCAGTCTACCTTCATAAACACTTGAGAGAGAATGAGTGGTTCTAAAGGAGCTCGCTGAATTTCACTGTCATACTATAACAGGATGCCACTGTTGCAACAAGCCAGTTTATGACATTTCTTCCCTCCTGAATATTCTACCATCAACAATCAGCAGAACTTTACGGTGATAAGCCTGCTTGATATAAGAATCTTAATCCATTTGTCATTTACTGGTTAAAGGTATATTCTCCTTATCTGGAACAGTCTAAATACAGGAATACAGGAAATTGTGTCTTAAGTGCATTTAAAAAACAAAACAAAACGAAAGACACACACAAAAACTTAAAGTCCCATCAGAATGAAGGAACGAGGAACAAAAAGACTGCATCAGATTACTTTCACAGGCCACATTTCTTTCTAGATGTAGTACTCACTGACAAGCAAGCACTATTAACCTGGTTAATAACGGCTCTTTAACACCCTGTTACCATCACCCAGTGAGGGGGAGTCACCCAGCCACAGGGTGATATTTCAAGCAGCTCACTCTGAGCATAAGTGGGTAGGTTTAAAAAAAGAAAGAAAGAAAGAAAGAAAAAATAAGAAAAGATGGACGATGCTTCTAATTAAAAATCCATGTTAAAAAAAGTCAAGTGTTTCTCACCATGGCACTGATGGTTTCCTCCCAGTCTGGTCTCTCTCTGGGATGGATGTGAGCCAGTTCAGGCACAAGGTCGTCGTCCTCCAGATGACGTCCAGGTCTCAGACCCCTGCAGCCAGACACACACAACCAGAAGCTTAGAACTCAAATGGCACACACTGGACTATTACAGTATCACTCTTAGTGTATGTATATATGTTAAAGTGCTATGCCACCAAATGCCCGGTATAACGATCTTAACTTCATGAAATATAAATTTATCCAGTACGAGTGAATAACTAGAATCCCTGTTGCTTTTCATTGCATTTAAATCTAATATATAGCTTTATTCCTTTATATTTTGCTAGGAAAATATAAAATAATACGTTTGGGATTATTGTCATGCTGAAAAACAAAGACACTGCCAATCAGACGCTTTCCAGATGGTATTACATGGTGGATCAAAATCCACTTTTCTACCTTCATAATTCCATCAAATTTTGACAAGATTCTCATCACCACTGATACGACACAGGCTGGGTTTTACGGATGGTTATAGACTCATCCTCTTTGTTAGGGTCGACACAGACCCAGTTTTAGGTTTTAAATGCATAAGAGTGCCTTTTAAATGTTATATTAAATAAAAAGCTCTGGCAGATATTATGACCTTTGTGTCGTTGGGGTTGGTTCTGACCCCGTTATAATATGACTATAAAACAACAATTAGTGCTAAAACTGAAATCATAAACGCACTCCGAGCTCACTAACGCTGTTAGAGAGAAGTTAGGGGCTTCTCTCCTTCCCTGAACAAACGGCGCCCTTTATCCCTACTGCTTCCCTGGAAAAGTCCAGATGGACGGTTACAGGGCTCTGCGTTCTTCAGGTTGGTTTACAGACACCATCGCTGTTGTTTCAATATTGTTCACAACAAAACGTTTGAAAAAATAATTTTCTTAGAGTAAATATGTATAAGTCTAAACAGACCCATAACACCACGGATGTTACTATAGTTAATATTTACATAAAAAATAAATAAAACAAATTTATTTTAGAGATGTTTTCTAATACTCCTCAGTAATTGTAAGATATTATAACAACCTTTTTTAAAACATTGAACATGAGAGGGTAAACTGTAGGGGTGGGGGGGGAAATCGATACTGTGTAGTATCGTGATATTTTGTTTGCTAATAATGTATGGATACAGGGACAGCAGAAATCGATATTTTGTTACAAAAAGGTTTTTGTGCTCTGACTTCAGAGCATGTTGATCCTTTTTCTGAGCAAGAATCCTGACATTCCTTCACTGTCCAAATGTGTTTAACTTTTTTTATGGCAGCAATAAACATGACAGTTTACTTATTTTAATTTAAGACATGTTTTATTTTAATTAAGTTTAAAACTTTTTTATTTAATGTAAAATTATATTTTGTTTTAATTTACTTTCAAATTCTTCAGTTGCTGAAGGGGCTGCATAGTTTTCATAAACTGCATAGTTCAGAATAGCTATAATTGTACCAGATGGTTGATTCAGTTAAGTTGGACTAGACTGTAATACAAACCGTTCAGTTTGTCAACAATCAAACTGAAATGAGAGAAAGACTGAGTGTGAGACTTTGATATTAGAGAAAATGAATATTGATAAAGTTTACCTTTATGTACAGAATCTGAATATCGCAAAATATTTTTAAAAATTGCAATAATATCGTATCGTGCGTTAAGTATTGTGATAATATCGTATCGTGGGATGTATGGTGATTCCCACCCCTATCAGTTACTTCCTGAGGTCTGTGTACCATTCTTCCTTCTTCAACTTCCAACATTTAATCCTTGTCTCTTCCTGATTTTCAAAGTTATCCTACAGACTACTATCCTATCAACATCCTGTTGTACCACGACCTTAGAGTCTCCCATCAGACTGTACCTTTTGCATAAGATGTAGTTTTTTTGTTTGCTTTTTGTTTTTGTTTTTATTATTTCCTTATGCTCTGGGTTATTTGAGTGTATGAAGTAGTAAGTTCATATACAAGTATGTTCAGTTTCGTATACTTTGAGACCAGTGCCTCAAACAAATGTATCAGTTGAATTGTTCACAACTGTGTGGAATGCCAGAAGACAAAATACTGTATTTAGACACTAAAACGAATCACTTATTATGCTTTAATCCTTTATATCCAGTAATCAAAAGGATGTGAAGCTTGGGTTTATTTTCAATAAATGTCTGGAAGTGTCATTTTAAACCTATTAAACTGCAGAACATAAAATGCTGATCCTTAAAAGAGGATTTATCACTTGTCCATGACTATAAACTTAATATGCATGGATTTCTTTCCCCTGCTAAAATGAACCAAATACTGCTGAACGGAGCTTTAGGAAATAGCCAAAAGATATTTTTTACTTTTTAAAAACATCTTAAACTATGATAAAATGACCGTTAGTTGCAGGTCGAATCATGATTCAAGATCTTTCCTCTTTAAAAACATCCAATGACAAAAACTGTGGAGTGCCGAGCAGCTGCAGGGTCCAGTTCAAGGCATCTCGAATGTGACAGTCAGGAAATGAAACATGACATGAACAGTGGATAATTTGATGAGTGCAAATGAGTTTGCAATACTCTGATAGAACAAGTTGAAGTTGATGAGACATCTGTCTGAACCGACCTTGTTTCCATAGAGCCGTCTCTCGCACACACACACTCTCACTCATTCACACACAAACAGTTGCCTCAAGGATGTCTTTTAACCATTGTAGACAAGAGAGGAAATTGAAAGAAGGGAAAAAGGCAGTTTTGGGAAGAATGGAAGATCTGCAGCAGCTGCAAGATGACAGACCGAACTAACTCTGAGACAAGATCGCTGCATTGAGATAATTGGACTTAAGGGCTCGAGACTCTGAGACGAGATACTGGAAGCCAACTTTAGCAATGACTACATCTCTTTACTCCCAAACCTTTTTCCAGTATTTTTCATGTAAATTACTTCATCATTCACTCAAGGTATGATGCTTTTCTTCTGCCTGACAATTTAATGTAGAGTCAGAGATTTAAAACCAGGGCTAAGACCCACTGAACAATAAACACACTCTATACTGACTGACACATTCAACAGTCAACAAAAGTAGTGTGAAAGTATGTTATTCATTCCAACTGCAGCAAAATCCCAAACAAGGTCCTGAACATTCATCAATACAGATATGACCTGATTCCCTGTGGGCCCAATAAAGCCAGTCAACCGAGCAAAGACCCTCGCTGAAAAGCCTGAGAAATAAACAGCCTTGATTAGACATGACTGAACAACAGGTCAAGGAGATATAGCTGTCTGTAACTGCACTGTGCTGATTGACCTGAAGTGAGGAAACTGACTTAACCCTTTAAGAGCTACCATAGAACCAAGTCCACCAGAGCTTATATTATATTTTTACATGCTGTAGAGCCATTTTTGGGAGCATTTCAAGTTGCTATACATCAATATAACCATTATAGCCCAGATTTTAATAATATGTCTGCATTAAGTGCATAGTAATTACATAAATTGCAAAAAAGTGCAATAAACTACAAAAAAATCGAAAATTGTTTTTGTTTTTTTAACATATATTTCTAGTTAGAGAAATTTAAGAGGCTTATCCCTCAAAACTGTAAATACAAAAAAGTTGCACAAAATAGTTTCCCACCACAGGAAATTTATTTTAAGTGTCTTCATAGTTTTATTTTTGAAATACACCAATTTTTATAAACTGTAGGAAAAACGAAAATAAATATTATAGTGCAAATTTGCAAAAAAGCAGCATATGCATCAAAATAAACTATTTCCAGCAGTGCAATATGAGTCCTAAGTATCCCAGAAACGACACAGAAAGTCATAAAGTCAAACATAACTTTTAAAAACACCAGTATAGGCTCATTGAGGCCCTGATGGTAAAAAACTACATTTCCGCGAAAATGACGTCACTTCCGGTTTCGGGCAGGTCATGGCGGACATGCAAAAGTTCGCGCTGACGTCTATTCTAACATAGGAAGTGTTACAAACAACTGATCGGATCGGCAAAGCGTGTTTCTGGAATATTATGTTTGTGTTGCTGCAAGTGCTTTTTATGCAGTTTTTGCAAAACTATATGTGGAAGGAAACTGTGACCGAGGACAAGCTGATGGCATAAGATGTAAGTACAACTCCTCCTGTTTCATATGCAAAAACTTTTTTGCGCTAGCTCACGTGGTTGCAGATCTACCGGGATTTAAAAATAGTTACGCAAAACAGAGCGTGCCCGCTCCGACCGGTTTTAAAGGGTTAATCCTGATTTTACTCATAATAAACCAAAGTCATCTGGTTTATGATGCTGGGCTCTGGTAAAGAAGGCCCAGCAGCGGCTGCACGTCCTCTGTGTCCTGAGGAAGAATAACCTGGAGGCCATCTCCAGATCCTCCTGTGTCAGGAAAACCAGGGTCATCACAGGTGACCCCTTGCACCCCACCTGTTTGACCCGCTGCCCTCTGGTTGGTGCCTCAGGTCAATCAGGTCCCACACTTCCAGACTCACAAACAGCTTCTTCCCCTGGGACTGTTAACAAACACTATATCCCCCCACACCCCACCCTGCCCACCTACCTCACCAAACTGAGCCATGGTCTTAGTAACCCTCATCACTCAGGCCACTCAAACAGACTCTATTCAGATGAAGTCTTTTCTTTGGACTACTTCCAAGCACCTAGAGGCCTATTCTACTCTATTCTATTTTATTTCAGGCATTTTGCATTTGACTCATTATGCATTATTCAATATACTAGGTTGATAAATTTAAGAGAGGCTCCTGGAACAGAACCAGCAGAAAGTATTGTGGCTTTTATTTATTGGCAAAATGCCACGTTCTCCTTGATGGAGAGTCTAATAAAGCTACTCCATGACTCAGTGATGTCGCGTCCTCCTTTAATGCAAGATTAAATATTTAGTGAGAGGTAATTCTGGAAAGTTCTACAATAAAGGGAAATCCCTTTGAATGTTCTTCAGCTCTTTAATCTCCGTCCTCCGACCGGGCCTCCCAGTCAGCGGAGCTTCTTTCCTTCCATAGTAACCAAATCCAACTAACATTTGTTCTACTGGAGACACTAGAGCGCTGTGCCCAAACACACTGCTGCGACAGTTCTCTTCTAAAGAGGGCTGAATCTGAACCAGAGCCATCAAGAGCTTTGGTTGGATTGTGTAAAAGTGTTTGATAAAGTTATGGAGGGAAGGTATAATCAGTTTGTCATGGCAACGAACTTGGAGAAAAAGTATCATGCTAGCTCATCGTACATGTGCTGTTAAAAGTGTCTTAGGCTACGTCCACACGTACACGGGTATTTTTGAAAACGGAGATTTTCTGTTTTCGTTTTAAAAAATAATCCCGTCCACACGTAAACGCAGAAATGAAGGAAAACGCTGCTAGGAACATGCCAAAGCAACAGGTGGCGATATATTCCTAACCGTGCAGAAATGTTGGCCAATCAGAAGTCTAGAAGCCTCGGTGGGAAAAAGTAAACAAAGATGTGTGGAGGGACAGTAACTGTGTGTGTATATGTAAGCATTTAAACACTGCAGAGAGAACAATTAACAGTAACAGTATTGTAGAAATTCATTTCACCGAAACAATAACGTGGCGCACAGTGTGACGTCAAAAAAGGCGCACACCTTTGACGCTGCGTTTTCTCCGTTTTTCTAGTCCACACGTAAATGCAAAAACTGAGTTTTTGAAAATATCCACCCTGGCCGGATTTTTTAAAAACCTCCGTTTTCAGTGACCAAAAACGCCGTTTACGTGTGGACGAAAGGTGCAAACACATAGAAAAATCTGCGTTTTCAAAAATACCCGGGTACGTGTGGACATAGCCTTAGTCTGAAAGTCCGTGAGTGCACATAGCAGATGTGTCCACACATCATTCATGGAATAATGGCAGAAATTTTTTATAAAAGAAATTTTTTATTTTAAAAAAATGGGATTACTAACAAATCAGTTTGCATAAAATGTTTCATAGCACAAACAACCAATACTGGCTGTTCTTGGGTGGTGATGAGAGAATATGGATATATTGGATTAGATTTAAAAATAAAAATAGAGTGTATGTGTGAGACGACACTGTTTATACATTACAGCAGCATTTCCCTGTATACTGGACACATCAATCCAATTTCAAAGTATCTGTGACAGGCCAGTATTATCTGGGCTCTTCCCTGTCCTCAGTTATTTATCCTGAAAGTCAGCTCGCTGGCCACACGGTAAATGATATGAAATAACTTGTGAGAAGGCCTTCAGAATTTGCTGACTACTGTCGCACAGCCTGAGCATGATGACAAGCTTTGAGCAGCACTTATCAGGGAAGGCTGAGGACCTACTGACAAAGTGTGAAGCACTTTGAGACACCACAGATAAAGGCCAACCGTTTTAGTGCATTTTATTCGCCCAGTGCCACCTTTTCTGTTCAAACGTGAAGTGAAATCACGGACTTCTCAGAATGCCTCTGAGTTTGCATGTAAAAAGAAAGAGACTGCCCTCCTCAGCTTCTCTGTCAAACATTCTTATAAGACTGCAGCCAGGAAAGCGTGCTCATCTTGAACAGCGCTCATCTCTGCTTTCCTGCCTACCTTCTTCCCAGCCACAAAAACAGATAAGAGGAGAAGCTGACAGAAAAATTCCCTCTGCTAAGCTCCCGGCCTGCTGAGTCAAATCTTTCTCTCTCCAATTGTGAAAGATCAAATGCAACAAACTCCACATATGAGACTGTGTGAAAGTTTCAGTCTTGACTAGTTTTCCAGCATTTCCATCAGCATCACAATTTTACGCCACGAAAAGCAACAGCAGCTTGTTTTTTGCTCTGAAAATGAAAGCCATGAATCTGTCCCCACATTTATCCTGAGCCTCCACTTTCTCATTTCTCCTCTATTAGGCTGCCTCAGTACTGCAGCCACTGAATGTCTGACTCAACATGTCCTCAGCCACAAACAGAAATCCTGTGGTTTTTCATGCATTTTTAGGTCCGTCTGGTGCAGGTCACAACCACACGTGTGGTCATTTTAACCTAACCCAACGGTGCATGTTGTTGGACTAATGGCCTAAACCGGAGAATCCGTAGAGAACCCGTGCAAACACAGGAACAACACGCAAACGCCACAGAAAGACCCCAGCCAGATGGTGGATACAAACCCAGACCTCGCTGTCAGGAAATGCTGTGCTGCCCTCGTTAACCAAATAGACAAATACCATAAACTGTATTTAAAAGATGGATGTGGCTCCTGGGCCTGAAAAGTGAAGCCAACGTGGAAGCAAGGGGCAGCTCTGCAAAAAGTCCATTTGCATAAAGATCTACTGTTCAGCAAACTAACTACAAGCTCAGTAAACCCTTTCCTGATGAGTCTCAATTGCTATTTTCGAGTCTTATGAATATAACGTGAGGATCATGTTGTGCATACTGGTCTCTAGGGGTGAGGGAAAAAAATGGATACTGTGTAGTATTGTGATATTTTGTTTGCTAATAATGTATCGATACAGGGACAGCAGAAATCGATATTTTGTTACAAAAAAGGTTTTTGTGCTCTGACTTCAGAGCATGTTGATCCTTTTTCTGAGCAAGAATCCTGACATTCCTTCACTGTCCAAATGTGTTTAACTTTTTTTTGGCAGCAATAAACATGACAGTTTACTTATTTTAATTTAAGACATGTTTTATTTTAATTAAGTTTAAAACTTTTTTATTTAATGTAAAATTATATTTTGTTTTAATTTACTTTCAAATTCTTCAGTTGCTGAAGGGGCTGCATAGTTTTCATAAACTGCATAGTTCAGAATAGCTATAATTGTACCAGATGGTTGCGTTCAGTTAAGTTGGACTAGACTGTAATACAAACCGTTCAGTTTGTCAACAATCAAACTGAAATGAGAGAAAGACTGAGTGTGAGACTTTGATATTAGATAAAATGAATATTGATAAAGTTTACCTTTATGTACAGAATCTGAATATTGCAAAATATTTTAAAAAATTGCAATAATATCGTATCGTGCGTTAAGTATTGTGATAATATCGTATCGTGGGATGTATGGTGATTCCCACCTCTACTGGTCTCATTAGAATACCAGAGGATAAAGCAGGGTTTGCTTTGGGGAGGTGCTACCTTGAGATTAGCCTACAGCACGTCTCTGTTAGTCAGACACACCGTTCATTTATCACGTCCAGCACCAAGACAGAAACACCAAAAACATTTACCAACACCTGCACTTCACTAAACTGTGGCTACATCTATATTTTATAGGCGATCTATGAAATTTAACTGAGCATCTGTTTAAACATTGTGCTATAAAATGAGAGTCTAGCCCACTATCATCATGCTTTTCCTTTTCCCCCAGAGGTTTGAAAAGGACAATAAAACAACTGTGGAAAAGAAAATGGTTACACCACTAATAAACACTCTGAGGCATCACTGAAGCAGACTTTGCAATTAGCAAAACTAATCAGGCCAGGCTGTGCAGACACAAGCCACCAGTATGTACATTACAGGGTTGGCTGAATAGTTATTAGAGGGCTGTGGCTGTAACACCAGAGCAATAAGTGTCATCAAGTTATTTGAAGAGACCAAAACGTGAAGATATTTTGTTTACCATCGCATAACAAACAGAATACCCCCAATACTCATTAATGAAGAACTAAGACTATGTAATGTTTTAGATTCTATGATTGTATAACCAGTAAACATAATTGATTAATGAGTGACACGCGTCAAAGAAGACAAAAGAACAAATCTGTGAAGCCAGATCTGATGTAAGGAACGACAAATGAAACACTTAAATCCTGTCATGGTGTCAGTGAGTTTTCCTCAGACAGGTTTTCAGGCACTGCAGGACTGATTGTGGCTTTTTCCTATCATAGCGTCGTCTCTCTGTGTAATCCCAGACTGACTGATTGACTGTGATGGTTGGTTATGACGACGACAACTGGACTCTGTGGGGACACCATCTGTTGTTCTTCTTTTGGCTGGAGTGAATGCTTATGACTGAGTGTTTAGGCTTGTTCTCCTGCTGTGAAATGAATTTGAGATGCTTCCATTACAGTTCTGTAGTACCTTTGGGACTTGGGGTCAACTAAACTTTGAGAGTAATTTCCATATTGATCGGAGAGTCACTCACAAAGAATGAGTCCAGAACAGCATTTGAAAGCATGAATAAAAATATTCATGCATACAAGACGGAAATCACTCATTGACGAGCAGTAATTTGCAAATGAAGGCGAGTCTAAGGCTACGTCCACACGTACCCGGGTGTTTTTGAAAACGCAGATTTTTCTATGCGTTTGCACCTTTCGTCCACACGTAAACTGCGTTTTTGGAGATTTTTAAAAACTCCGGCCAGGGTGGATATTTTTGAAAACTCCGTTTTTGCATTTACGTGTGGACGAGAAAAACGGAGAAAACGCAGCGTCAAAGGTGTGCGCATTTTTTGACGTCACACTGTGCGCCACGTTATTGTTTCGGTGAAATGAATTTCTATAATACTGTTACTGTTAATTGTTCTCTCTGCAGTGTTTAAATGCTTACATATACACACACAGTTACTGTCCCTCCACACATACGACTCGGTTCTGCTTCTATGCCCCATCTTTGTTTACTTTTTCCCACCGAGGCTTCTAGACTTCTGATTGGCCAACATTTCTGCACGGTTAGGAATATATCGCCACCTGGTGCTTTGGCATGTTCCTAGCAGCGTTTTCCTTCATTTCTGCCTTTACGTGTGGACGGGATTATTTTTTAAAACGAAAATGGAAAATCTACATTTTCAAAAATACCCGTGTACGTGTGGACGTAGCCTAAAGGTAAACGGCACAAAGTCAGAGATGAGACATGAATAAATACAGACAAAGCACAACAACAACTAGTAATGCCAGTTTGGGTGGCTCTGATCACTATTTATGAGAGCAACTCTTAAGAGCATAAACATGTTTTCTGTACTGAACTGAACACACATGGATACGTGCCACTTTTAGAACTGCCAATATTACCCTCCAGAGAATATCATGGCACTGCTTTGGTGAAAGAGATATCCAGCAAATAGCAAATGAATTTGTTTAGTTTAAATTGATATTTCAAGTCAATAATTTATCCACAAGGAATAAACTAGTGAATCAGCACGTCCAGAACTGAAAGAAAGCAGTTTATTGCAGCGACAGTGACAGTTTCGGTTCCTTCCATGACTTTGTGTTTTAAAAGTGTGCAATTAAAAAACTCAGCCAACTTCATCGCTATTACAGACCGACTTGCTAGGACACTTATTAGTCTGTGAATCAACATACTGCACTTTAACGTGAGAAGCAGCTGGGCAGGGCCTGGCTATCCAATATAACATAACCAGCTTCTAGGCGCTGCCTCTGGCTCCAGAAATTTTTAAGTGAAATTCGAGCTCGGTTTCGGGACATTCAATCACTGAAAGGGAATGAATGAAAACAACGGTGGGGAACTGAAACTGGTTCCACCTCCGTGACGCAGAGAGACTTCCTAAGCCGTTGGGCTAATTACCATCAAAAAGGAAGCGAAAGGTTTTAACTCTCTGCAATTTCCATTTCTTTATGTTTTATATACAGTGGAATGTTTTCTCTGGCAAGAGGCATAAATGAGTCTATATCATCTTTGGTACTGGAACAGTATTCACATTTCAGATATTCAGACGTATTAAAGGCTTAGGAAGTCTCTCCCTCACAGAGGTGGAACTAGTTTTAGTTCCCCACTGTTGTTTTAATGCATTTCCTTTCAGTGATTCAATATCCTGAAACCGAGCTGGAATCTCACTAAAAACCACACACACACACACACAAAGAAAAGAAACACATTTTAATCTGAGTATAGCATCACGTTAACTTGCAGGATATTGTCTTGGGCAGCTGTTAATCATTTTCAGCTGCTTTGGTGTTAACAGAATTAGCAACAGGTGCTCTGCAGAGGCAACGGTGGTACAACCCCGGGAAACAGCAGTGGCTTTACAGGTGGAGGCCACTGACAGTTTTCCCTCCTCACATTTTCTGTTGTTTACAAGCTAGAGTCAATGTCGCAACTGACAGCATGAGGCGATATCTAACCCTACAGAGGTTGCACAGGTAGTCCGATTCCTCCTGAAGAGCTCCAGAAGAGCTGGACAGGGCTGAAGAAGGTCCCTAACCCATCATCAGGACTGCTTCTTTGTGCAAGGTGGAAAAGGATGAGCACTGCCAGAGCTCTAAAAAAAAAAAAATTACCCTGGTGTGAAAGTCTCTGACTGAACAATCAGAAACAGACTTTATGAGGGTGGGATAAGGGCCCAACGTCCAGTGGTGTGTCCAGCGGGGTGGCCTCGGGGGGGGGGGGGGGGGGGCACAGGCCACCCTTCCAACCAGACTGGCCACCCCAGGTGCCACCCCGAAGCTAAAATAATAAAATTCAATCAAATATCAAATGGACGATTTTGTTTTCACAGTGAAGCTCAGATATCCGAGTGTAAGTGAATGCAGCATCGGCTTCTGCACTATGAGCATCACGTTAGCAAAGGTAGGAGAGCCAAGCACGAAAGACGGCACCACAGAAAACAATTTTTCAGCAAAAGAAAATGAGGAGAGAATAAATGTCCCAGTAAATAATATTAAGTTTGTTGAGTTTAGTAAACTTTGGTGAAATTAGAATACCAAAAAAATAACACTTAAAGAATTATTGCAACCGTCTGGTATTTCAGACAGTAGGCTACAGGGGGGAGCTAGCATAAGAGTTATGAGTTATACGATATAATCCAAGTCGTAACATTGCTGTATGGAGCTGCAGATTTGGTTGCAGGTTAACACAGCTGGACTGGCCATCGGGCATACCGGGCATACCAGTTTTGTAATGGCACGAACAATGAGAGGTGGTGGATTGGCCAGATGCTGGCCGATGTGTAAAAATAACTCAGTTGTTTGGTGAATGAAACCTGAAAGCACCTGAAAGGGTTGCGTCCTATTCAAGACAGATGAAGGTATGGCCTCCTGACATTTATATGAGTAACTCTGCATTCGCCTTAGGTGAACAGAGCTATCAGAATCTCACAGTTCTATCATGAAGCACATCATATCATTGCCTGAATGTGATCACCATAAAGCCTCTGAAGTGAGATCTCTGGGATTCTGACAACTCCGGTGCGGAGCTGTGAAACTGAAGCACAGAACCCTTGCATCTCACGACTACCATGATTACATCATATATTACACCTTTTTCAATACCAGTGAAGACGTTGCTGGGTTCAGTGCCGAAATGCCCAACAATCAGTGTTATCATTCAGCTTCATCATTAAAACCATGTTTGATTATCACACTTTTAATCAGTCACGGTAAACACTGCTGTAGCTCCAACAAAGCCTGACAACTATGCAGGCAACACAGTAACATTTGTTTGTACGAAAAAATGGCAGAACTCGGTACTCATGGTGCTCTCTGGAGATTTTTCAGCTTCTGAGAGGACAAAAATCTGCATTTTGGTTGATTTTGGATTTGATAAGAATGCTAAGAGGCAGCACAGTGATGTGGTGCTTAGCAGTGGCACCTCACTGTGAGCGGGGGCTTTCCTGCAAGTCTCCCTGCCTATGTGTGCACTCTTCTACACTACTTTGATCTCTTTTTGTTTTGCTTTGTTTTTTTGAAACAACAAAGCAGCTGGACATCAGCTTCGTCAGATCAAACTGAAATATAAGCAAGCATCCAAAGCAGGGTGTAACCGCATTCTGCACCGGGATGTTGATACCGACGTGGAAAAAAACCCGCAAGCACAGCTAACATCAGCCAGATCTGCAAACTAAACTGACTTTTTGTGCTTGCAATGTTATACATGGAGCAAAGCACCTCACATATCAGCAACTACTGAGGAAATGTATCCAGTCGTTAAGTGACGACGTGATGAATCCTACTTCCGGGCCAAAAGTAGTCTGCGTTTAATATGGCTTTTGTGTTGTTAACATGTTTAATGTTTTGTATTTTCTTCTATTTAATCTCAAAAAGCTCCTAAAACAGTCAGTGATCACTGTTGACCTCCCTCGGCTTTTATTACCGCTAATCATTTATTTAAGCTCAGTTTTTAAAACCTTAGGATGTAACTACAGCCCAGCCCATGCAGCAGTATATGAATGACTAACCTTGTATTGTGGATGGATTATGTCAGTTGTTCTCCTGGCTGAAGTTTGGTCCTTTTACAGCATCCTGCCATGCGATTACATTTGTTCCTGACCACCAAGAACACTCACGTTAACTTTTACTGAGTGGAAAAAAAGTTAGCTTGTTTATATTATGCTAACATAGCTGTGTCGCTAGCGGTCACGTAGCACATCATTATATACCAGCTAGCCAAACTTCAGTAACCCTACAAACGTCACTGCTGTTTAGTTTTCTGTCTTCATTTATGTTGGAAGTGATAGCAGAGCTGTACGTTTTAATTTGTTTCCAAAACCCCGCAGTCAGGACATGCTATATTTTATTTAGATATAAGCTAGCGAGCTAACTTCCTGCTAACTTCTAACTTAAATGTCATAAATTCCGTTTTCATGGATGCCTGGATGTTAAACTCAATCGTTACCCCTGGTAGAGCAGAACGCTGATCATTTTATTAAAGATGAAAGACTTTAGACCCTTTTTCAACTCTCAGTAATGCCATAGTGATGGTTTGATATATGGACCTGCAACGGAGTCCAGACACGGCTAGTGACGTCAGACATAACAACCGGATTAGTGGTTTCACATAGCTCCAAAATGGATTTGGATTTTGAGGTGAATTTGTTTGGCCAATTCTTGACTTCATCCATTTATAATTTGCTCAGTTTAAAACATTTTAAATGTTTTCTGTCTCAGAAAGAAGAAAAAAAGTCCACTAGGTTTTTTTCTCTTGGTTTAACAACTAACAACGTGGTTTTCAGTAGTATCAGTTTGCATTTCTTCTGCTACTGCATATAACAGGTTCCGCAGGTGTCATTTTCCTCCCTTATTTTAGATTCCCATCTAACTCCAAGTTAAACAGGATTCCCAAGGTTCCAAAAGCAAAGTTAAATACATTTAAATTTGTGAGACTGTTCATTTCATGTTGCAAATAGTTTGATGCACTCTGGTTTTTCATTTTAACTCTTGCATCACCTCACTTCTTGGACTCATTTGGAAAAATGGCATGTTCTATTCAGGGCATCAACAGGTGAAAATTCAATAGAAAACTGGGCTTTTTTCTCTGACCGGCTATGACATATCAATAATAATAATAATAATAATAATAATAATAATAAAATGTTTTTTTGAGCAGATCAAAAGTAAATCTGATGCATGTCATTTCCCATTTAAAGGGAAAAAAATCTGGGAAAGCAAAGAGCAGCAATAAATGGATAGAAAGACGGCAAACAGGGTGGAATCCATCAGTAGGCAGCGCACAGGATTTCAACCTTATGCATGTTTTGGATCTCATCCACAGGCTGGAAGTCTCTCCAGCCAGCCAGCAGTTTAGCTGCCATCCCAGTGAGGCAGTTTATCTGTCCTACATATGGCATCACAGACGGGACTTCCATCCACATATTTCTACCAGTTACTAATGAACTGTTTTCATCCTATGAAGGGGAAGCTCTGATCCGGCATGTTGTTGCGCTCCAGCTGTACTTATAAACAGCACTACGGGGTCAGCAGCTATCAATGCTCAACTGAAATATGTCTTGATGGCTCCATAAATATTTCTCTGCTGTTGATTAAGTATATCTGTTGCTTAGCAAAAACTGGGTGTGGAATAAATGCTCGACTGTAATAACCATTAACCAACCATTAAAGAGTAGCGTGGCTGCTGGGCAGCATAGATTATTAAAAATCTAAGACATGTATGTGGATATATACGAATATATATGAATAATGATGCTGTTGGGTCAGATATGAACTTTGCGATAAGTGGCACACTTATTTTTATTACAATATTATTATTTATGTTAAATTCAGAGGTGGACATGCTGATTTCAAGGCCAAACATTCTCCTTTCAGAGAACAGAATTTATGGTTTCATCAATTATGGGATGTTGTTCAGGTCCTGAAGCGGCCCCAGAATATTACACTAGCACAACCATGTTTGACTGGTGGTGTGCTGTTCGGTTTATGAAATGCTGTGTTAGTTTTATGACAGATGTAATGAAGTGCAAACCTTTAAAAAGTCTTGTGGATCATTAAGATGTTTTTTGGCAAAAGTGAGACGATCCTGTTAGTCCAGCAGTGGCTTTCTCCCTTGGATACCTTTTTTTTTTTCCCCATTCTCTTTCTTGTTGTTGAGTCATGAACACTGACTGTTGGCGAGGTAAATGAGGGACAAGTGAGGGGGTAACTACTTTTTCAGATAAAGCCATGTAGGTTGGACAGCTTATTTCCCTTAATAAATGTAATCATAATTTAAAAAGTGCATTTTCCTGGGTTATTGCTGACTAGTGACTAAGGACTAAAAGATTTTAAATCTCCGAGCACCAGTGATTGGGTCCTTGTACCTTTGTGCTCATTAGTGTGAGAGAGTTGAGGGGCTTTGGGGTCATGTAGATCCATTCACTCTTAGACATTAAATAATTATACGTTACGAAGCTGCACATCACATGTGCTGTCGGCTTTCTGTTGCACTACGACACAGAATGTCTCTCTCAGCATTGGAACATTGGACAATGTACAATTGTGTTAAAACAACTTTCTTTTTCACGGCCACACATTGTATGCCTGGATGTTGCCACGGCAACAATGGTCAATGAAACAATGTTCAATGAAAAGTCGCAATTTCCATAATGATGCATTGCAAAGCTCTTCAGAGGACACGAACCAAATCTGAATTTGAAGCCTCTCTGATTAATTCATTTGGAAGAGTTTGTTAACCCTCTAAGACCTACCATAGAACCAAATCCGCCAGAGCTTATATTATATTTTTACATGCTGTGGAGCCATTTTTGGGAGCATTTCAAGTTGCTATACATCAATACAACCATTATAGCCCAGATTTTAATAATATGTATGCATTAAGTGCATAGTAATTACATAAATTGCAAGAAAGTGCAATAAACTACAAAAAAAATTGATAATCGTTTTTGTTTTTTTAACATATATTTCTAGTTAGAGAAATTTAAGAAGCTTATCTCTCAAAACTGTAAATACAAAAAAGTTGCACAAAACAGTTTCCCACCACAGGAAATTTATTTTGAGTGTCTTCATAGTTTTATTTTTGAAATACACCAATTTTTATACACTGCAGGAAAAACGAAAATAAATATTATAATGCAAATTTGCAAATAAGCAGCACATGCATCAAAATAAACTATTTCCAGCAGTGCAATATGAGTCCTAAGCATCCCAGAAACCACACAGAAAGTCATAAAGTCAAAGATAACTTTTAAAAACACCAGTATAGGCTCATGAGGCCCTGATGGTAAAATACTACATTTCCGCGAAAATGACGTCACTTCCGGTTTCGAGCAGGTTATAGCGGACATGCGATAGTTCACGCTGATGGACGTAGGAAGTGATACAAACAGCTGATCGGATCGGCACAGCGTGTTTCTGGAATATTATGTTTTTGTTCCTGCAAGCGCTTTTTATGCAGTTTTTGCAAAGTTAAATGTGGAAGGAAACCGTGACCTAGGACAAGCTGATGGCATAAGATGTAAGTACAACTCCTCCGGTTTCATATGCAAAAAAAATTATTGCGCAAACTTACGTGGTTGCAGTGCTACAAGGATTAGAAGTAGTTGCGCAAAACGGAGCGTGCCCGCTCTGACCGGTTTTAAAGGGTTAAAGGGGACGTATTCTGCTCGTTTCAAACTGCACCTTTATTTCTTTAGAATTTGCTGGAGCAGCTTTGCATGATTCCCAATTAACACATAACTCCTACGTATCTTATGCTGGGCCTTGGTGCCCTTTAAGGCAGCTTTCTTCTCATTGGCTGCCCCTCGCAAACCAAGGTTTGAAAAACAAGTGGGTGGGACTTCTGCGCTATATCGTTTTAAGATGCTTGTTTTCGAGTCTGGACATGTATGTACAACATGTGCTACATATAGGAAAATTATTTTTTCTTATTAGGACATTTGTCACCACATTGCCCAAGATCCAAACGTCATGTTTCCTATTCAAAGATTTAACTTGTCTCATGACTAACTTCTATAGTCATGAGACAAATGATGTCATCCTGAATCAGATGGCATTTTCTTCCCCATAGACTCATAAGCTGTGTATGCTTTGTCAACCCAGCCACTCTGTTTAAAAGGCTGCAACGTAATATCTGAACATTTTGCAAAATCAAAACAATCAGAAAGAAGCAAAGACAAGAGATTTCCCACAATGCAACTCAAAACGATCTTTCATTAGATCCTTGCTGTGGTAATTTCCTCAAATCTTGCACACTAATGTGTAGCCTCTAAACCTAATCGCCAAAAACACAATATCACAAACGATGACAACACTATGACATAATCAAGGATATTTCCTCAGAGTTGTCAAAGCAGAAAGACTCAGTTGTTTTAATGTGTTTAGCAGTATTAACAACAAAAAGTAAATGCATATTCACAAGTAAAAACTGACATACTTGCCCTTGGGTGACATGTTAAAAAACACGCTGCACTCTCAGCTCAAACCTGCACGTCTTGTGAGCTCAGATAAACATCAAGTTACTCATTAACGTTTTATCAGATCCCTGAATCAACATATGAAAGCTATACCCCCAGCAGCCTGCGCCCGCCTTAAGTTACCAGCAATGTGATCCATTTGGTTCGTTTGCATAGGCCTCCTCCTGCACTCCATCCTGCTCTGTGGTCCGCTTATCCCAGACTAGATTACGACATCCCAAAACAGCATGCAGCTTTACAGCATTCAGCTCTGCGTCACCTCCTGAGGCCCTCATGTCCCCAATTGGGCTTCTCGTCACTCGTCAGTCCCGGCTCCCGATCCTGTGATCAAACTTCGTCCACCACGATTCAGCCGGCTACTTTTATACTGCACTAGGTCAAGCTAAAAACGTTCCCCTACCCACACAGAAAAAAGAAATAATCTGCAGTGTCAGGTTGAGCAGACATACTCCTGTATAGATACTTTACACATCATCATCATCAGGAAACATTTAGCAAAAAAGGGAATCATCCAATTCGTAGTTTCCCTTGGCTCATCTTCACCAGCTTGCTCTCACTAGTAACGTGGGACCACTGTCTCATATATGCTAAGCTGCTGCTGCCATGGTAACCTCAGTACAGGATTTAGACCCAGTTCAGGACTGGAGGGGCATTGAGAAAGGGGCAGGTGGAAGAGCTGAGCGGCCTTAACTGTAATCCCCAACACCAGGAGCAAAAAATAGAAAAACTAAGCTAGACAGCACATCTGCAAAAACACAGACAGATGCGCACGACACGCCACTAATCCAGCAGTGAGAATAGCCCACATGAACTCGTGCTGCCTTAGCAGTAACGTTGGCGAGATAGACCGAGGCCTCTGTCTACCTGCTCAGACGAACGGCATAAAGGTGTAGTTCAGAGAAGGCTGCAGAAAATCTGTCTTCGTCAATCAAATGCGAGCGGTGACTAACAGAAATAGTAAGGAAATAACAGCTAAATGAGTCACAGCCTTCATTCCCTTCATTATGCAATCTCACATTGTATAATGTGTCAAAGGAGATCCCCGGAACGTGTCGGAGATTACTTATACCTCAGTGGTAGAGAGAGTAACAACCGGAATGTTCCAGGAGCACCCGCTGGCTCATGATAGAGCTCGCCGTGCACAGGGAGGCACACCTTGGAACAGCTACAGCAGTGTTTGTCCTGAAACATGCCTGTGAAGCATGCGTGTTTACTGGATGAAAGTCCATATGCGTTTTTGTGAATGTGCACGCTTGAGGGGAGGGCGTGTGTGACGACAGTCCGTGTGGGTGTGGGTGCACAGCTGTGGAGATGACGTAACTAGCTGAACGCTGATCCACTCAGCCTATCGATGGGGACACTGGTTTTTGGAGCTGGGATCTGGGAGTCTGAATGAGGGGTTTCCAGCAGTGATGGCTACTGCACAGTTGCTATGGGGCTTTACGGTTTCTGTGTGTGTGTGTGTGTCTGTGTGTGTGTGCTGGAGTGTGAGGGGGGGGTGCTGTACAAACTCAACCTATCAGCAAAGCTACAGCGCTCAGGCACGTTTACCAATGCCTCCCCCTCCTCCTCTGCATGCGCATACCCTGGTGTCATTTCTCCTTCAGGCACAGAGGAAGCCAAGTAACTCCCCCCTTGTGTCATAGCGTGAACACACACACACACACACACACACACACACACACACACACACACACACACACTCTCACAAGCACAAACCAGATTCTCCAACTATCAGCTGAAACACTGAACTGCCTGCCAGTGCGTTTGCCTCACATGAAGTGAGAGTAACGGTACAGAAGACGAGACACACGCATGCACAGAGAGAAGATAGGCTCACTTACTGTAAGTAAGCAAGCACACACACCCCTTCCCATCCTCCGACCTCACCCCCAAAACACACACACATGCTCAAACTCTCCATACCTGTTTTCTGAGTATAAACAAACTAACATGCTATTCAAAGCCCTAAGGTGTGGTCCTTCTCTTCCACACACTCTCCACTCTGATGGAGAACGTTGGGGGCAGTGTGTTCCCGGGGGTGTGTGCCAGCCTCATGCAGCTCGCTTACCTGTCCAAGATGTCATGGCTGGATGTGGCTGTGGCTCCCAGCAAACCCAGTGCTGCACTCCCCACCGCTGCGGCAGCCCCGCTGCCTGCCTCCATGATACTGACTCACTGCAATGAGCAGCCTGCCAGAGAAGCGGAGAGGGAGGGGGAGAGAGGGAGGGGGCGGGAGGGAAGGGGGAGGATGTGAAGAGGTAGAGCAAGAGGGAGAAAGAGGAACGAGATAAAAAGAAATCACATGTAGGAAGTCGACAGAGGGGGGGGGAAGCAGAGGGATGGAGAGGAATGTGGGGAATAAGAAAAGAGACAAGACTGAGAGCATGATGTGGTGTAAAAGGTACACAGGAAAAGATGTGCGAAGACAGGGCGGGGTGGGGGGGTGAGATTGGGGTGGTAGAAAAACAAAAAAAACAAATTAACTTTAGTCAGCAGACCAGATAAGTCGTGAGTTTTGCACGACAGGATTATTTCTTAGGTCCCAGCACATGGAGATTCTGGCACATGCTGCCCAATGTGAACCAAAAGTCAAACAACATCATCAGCTCCATCGGCTTTCCCGCTGCGGTAGCTGTGCTGTCTGAAGTCTCCGTCCTCAAACAGTCTTTTTACAGTCCTCGCATCTTTTGGTCAGCCATTCTTTGTCACATCTCCACAAGTAGGTCTGATTTCAAGGAAAAGTTCCAGAAAGTCCTAAAAGGTTATAGCAAACGAATGTGTTCTCCACCCTCATCAACGTCGGCCACAAACTACAAGCAGAATGCTAGCGTAGGTTCAGCAATGCAAATCTCACGCCAAAAGTCACTACGCTTACCAAAAAGCTCAACACCGGCCTCTGACTGGTCGAGTTGGTTGTGCAGCAGCATTTCAACCTATCCATCATGCGGTAAAAAACAGTTTGTTTGCTTTACAGTCTACTGCAGACTGTGGCAGTTACTCTTTGGTAAACAACATATCTGTTAAGTGAAGGAGTGAGACAAAGTAAACGCATGCAAAGAAGTTGGTGGTTCGATCCCTGGCTTCTCCAGGCTGCATGCCAAATATCTTTGGGCAAGATATTAACCCCAAGCTGCTCTCAGATGCATCGGAGTACGAATGTGTATGAATGGCAGTTAGTAAGCACTGAAAACATAGAAGACTGTGCTTGTGCGAATGGGTGTGAATGTGTGAATGTGGCATGTTGTATAGAGATTGAAAATGTGACGTCATTCAGGGGTAAAACCGCAAAGGATTCTGGGAACATGTGGCAAGAGGTACTAGCGCACGCAGGCTTTCAATTGAAATTACATCACACAGCGATAAAAAAAAACACAAATGGCAAGAAGCTGCTGTATTATTAACTGCAATAGCCGGTCGCATGACAGCCACGGGAAGCCGACGGGTAAAGAGATCGGTTGTTATCGGATTACGTCGTTGAAGAGAAATTGTTCGAGCCATGTTTCCGAAGTACCAAAGAGGCGACGGATGGCCTGGATTGCAGCCATTCAAAAACCAAATATAACGTCCCAGAACATCCAGCTCACAGGTTAGTCTGCTCCAAGCATTTCCACGAAGGTCAGTGTTTTGTAGTAGTTAATACGTCATTTTTCACAACATAATTGGTGATATAGGTTACAAGCAAGTCTGGCGCTGAACAGAAATTGTTGCGCTATGCTCCTTTGGTTATTGTGCATAAATAGTAAATTGTCCTGACACAATATTGCGTTTCGCTTCTGTTATTACCATGGTACATTGACAAAAACATACTTTTATTCACAGGATAAGTTTTTTTGTATCACTAATTGCCCAGTACGATTACAGCATACAATTATTGTCACTGCTACATTTCTGTAAAGCGTACCAGAAATTATTTCCACGGCTAATTAATTACCGTTGAGCTCAAAGGTCCTATTAATAAACTGTTAACGAATGTGTATTTATGAAGACGATTTGTGAGACTGGTAAACTTATGATACGTACGATGGTCTTTCGTTCTACACGGTGCATTTCAAGGTCCTGTACCCATCCGTCGGTAAACTGTTCCTGGGCTTGTTGCTGTGACCTGAAGTTACTAAACTTCATGAGTGTATGCACTCACTCCAAGAACCGTATGATTATAAATATGAGCGTGGTGAAAGTTGGGCAGCACGCTAACGTATTTTGTCCACTCTGTGTGCTCGTAAGGGTCTAACCCTTTCACTCCTTTGATTTTTTCCTCGTATCTTTTCTTTGACTTTTCATCAAATCTGTCTTTGTACGGACCGGCATTGTTCTCCTTCGTTTTGTACATAACTTTTTTGGAGGACAAAGAAAAAGCAAGAAGGTCTTGGAACCGGAGAATGAACGTATGCATTGCCTTGATTGTTTTGCCATGAGTTCCCGGCATGCAATGCGCGAAAGTCACGTGGTCTGTCAATCTCTGTAGAGCGC
Organism: Neolamprologus brichardi; assembly: GCF_056152115.1. Taxonomy (NCBI): domain Eukaryota; kingdom Metazoa; phylum Chordata; class Actinopteri; order Cichliformes; family Cichlidae; genus Neolamprologus; species Neolamprologus brichardi. Next base: position 5,180,839 of record NC_142113.1, read on the forward strand.
TTTGAGTACTCCGAAGAGTAGAAAAGCACTATATAAGAATCATGTAATTTACTACTTACCAGAAATTATTTTCTGTGTTGAAAAATTACGACTTCCTAATATCTTCAAGTGCTTATTCTATCAAGGCAACAGTTCGACAAAGATTTAATTTACAGTAATGTAACATATCACGAGAAGATGCAAACCCTGATATATCAAAGGCGCAAACAAGGAAATGTGAGGCTTACAAACTGACACCATCAATGCATCCATCAACAACCTGTACATATAGCTATAGTTACCGTTCACTACTGCTCTTAAGATCCACCTGCAGCCTTTGAATGTTTTTAAATCGAGAATCTTTAAATGTGTGTTCACTTTGTTCTTTGTTTATTAAAATCACACCTTAAATCATCTTGCTCCATTTAGCGGATGCAGGTTATTATGTGTTCAAGCAGAAACATGTAGGAGCTGAAAGTCCTTTGAAGTTATTACACATCAGACTTATAACCTGAACCAAAACTATGTTTTTCCTTCAAATGAATGAACTGCAAAACACTTTAAATTATTTTGTCATCATGTGACTATGGAATAAAGTCACTACCTGAGGAGTCTCTGCACGTCATAGAAACAGCTAGCACTCCTTCTTGTGCTCAGTGCCAAGCATACATAGTGGGAGCATTGTACAGTGATTAAGGTGACTTTAGGGAATATTAACAGCGCTCATCACCCACCCACTGAACCATCACCGTGACTATAATCACAGGAGAGAACATCTTTGCATCTCTGGTATTATCTCTGTAATAGCACCCACCATAAAACCTCCCAGGGAAATCTCAACATGTCAGTGCAACAAAATAGATCACAGTGACACAACAGGAATGACCAAGAACTTTACATCCCCTGGGAGCCAAAGAGCCAGATTTCTGTGGCAGTCAATGGCTACGCTCTGTAATCCCAAGAGGATGGTGCCAAGAGTGGGGCGCGAGAGGAGAAAGCGTAGGAGGAAGAGGATCTTCACAAGCCACACTGAAGCAGCTGGTTCTACATCCGAGGCAGACTTGCCGGGCATACGTAATCCTCCGGCCTCTCTGATGCACACAGAGTGTAGCTCAGGCAAAAAAGGCACCATGTTTAAAAGGCACATGTCACCTATTAACATTAGGGGTGCAACGATACTCGTATCGATATTGAACTGTTTGATACAGTACTTTCGGTTCGGTACGCATATGTATTGAACAATACAACATTTTTTATTATTTTATCAACTTTTCTTCTGACGATGCTGTCTGTGTTGAGCGCTCAGTGGATCTGCGCTCGACAGTGCAGCCTAGGCGGAGTAGTCGAACGCAGATTCACTGAGTGCAGGGCAAGCTAGCGAGACAGAAGTTAAGCTCTCGTTGCAACATGGCAAATTGAACCTCCCCCACCCTCATTCAGATCTGGCGTTTGGAACTATTTTGGTCTTCATGTGAAGTATGACCCTGAAGGTAAGCGCGTCATGGACTAAAGTAAAACAGTATGTTGGATGTGCCAGAAATGCTCAATTACATGGGTGGGAACAAGTGCGTTAGCACAGTTAGCTTGTTAGCGTGTTGACGCCGTCCAGCCCCATGCACGGGGCGATCTGCGGTAGCTCGTTAACGGAGATTTGCCGTGTTGTGGCGTTAACGTCATTTCAGATTAACGCTGACCGCACTAGTGGGAACACAACGAATATGACTGCACATTTACTCCGACATCATCCTAGTGCAAAGACAAGTGGAAGCAGACAAAAACAACAAGCACGCATGCTACAAACTTTACCCGAGTCATTTAGACAGCCGTTAGCACATGATTCTCCTTATGGGGACCTGATATGTTTAATATGCTGCTGAGAATATAGCCCAGAAGAAGCGTATAGTAGAGCTTTTATTTTGGAAAGAGACATTTCTCTGTAATAAACTCTCTTTTCCAAAGACGAGTGAGTCCTCGATCAGATAGATTTATTTTTTATTACTTTGTTGTTTCAGCAACATTAAATTTAAAAACTGTACTTTTGAGTTAAAATATATATTTATAATTTTAATAAATGACAAATTAAAAAGGAATGAACTTTTTTTTTGTATCAAAAAATATCGAACCGTGAATTTTGTGTATCGTTGCCCCCCTAATTAACATGGATAGTAATTTAATGCCAGTATTAGAGACTCCAAATCTTTGTCTCACCTTCTTTTGAGACATTTAAGTGACTCAGAGATCTTTCTCGTAAAAATAACAAGCATGCACTTGAATCCAGAGTGATTAAGCTTCTTCCAAACCAATCGAAAAGCAACGCGACTCTTTTGACCTGTGACCGTCTTTGATATAAGCAGTAAGTCTGAATGGAAAGATGATAAACTTTCCTGTATGCTGCACAGTGCAGTTCAGCTTTTTTAACCACCACATTATTGACCTGCAGCACGTGGCTGTATTGACTGCTATGCACAAGCGGACTGGCCTGGCACAACCCGGGCAAGTTGTTGACATGGACATGGGCTTCATGTTGGAAACACAGCTTGCCCTGAGCTACTGTTAACTCACACACAAAGGCAGCTCATCCCATTTGACATTAACTAGATGTTTTTTGTGTGACTTCATCCGCCTGTTTATGCTGTGGGTATGGAAACACACATCCCTTTAGGTACCGTGTGCAGACGGAAAGAAGTGTGTGCATTTGTTAACAGAAAGTGAGTTTGTGTATACCAAGCAGGCAGCCAGGCACAGCAAAGCAGAGTGAGCTTCCCACGAACACCTGATGCAGCAGAAAAAGCCACAACATGGCTGACCTTGAGAGAGTACAGAGCCTCAGCTCATCTCACAGGAGATTAAAAATCAAGATTCAATAGTTTCTACACAATAAACATCCTCACTCTAATCTGAATGGCAAAAACAGGAAATCTTGAGCTTACTAGAGCCCAACTGGGAGTGGTTAGCAATCTCATCTCACAGCAAAAAGGCTCGAGGTTCAGACCTCCTGAGGGTGTTCTACGAAGGAAGGTCAACATAGTTTTGTTTGCCTTTGCTGGCTCACTCTCCGCGTTGCTGTTTATTTCCACTGTGATGACTGAACATTAAAGCTCTGACATTTTAAACTGATTGAAGAAGTATTCTTGGTTTTTGCATTTCCTGACTTGGCAGATTATAATAAAGAATACCAACATTTACATATTCGCTGCACCAAATGAATACATGCTCGTTGCTGTGAAAATGTCACCCGCTGTTTCAGTGGTTTTACTTAGGTACGGCTTAACAACTTGCACATTTAAAGTGAGAATATACAATGTACCTAAAACATACTGTAGATTAAAAGCTCTGTGAAAGGTTGGCACTTCCAGCTGATGTTAAACCAAAACTCAGAATATAAGATGCTCCAGAACAGGTTAGGTGTTTAGTTCAAGTTACCACAGTGACTTAGCCATTCAGACTCAGCCGTTTATTTCTGTAGCAGACCCTTCTGGTATGTGGTTGTTTCTCTCTGGTGCCCCTGTGTACCCCAACTTTTATATTCTGACACTGGGATAAGCAAGGCCCCCTGACCTTACGATGCATTAACGGAGAAACTAGCTAAATATTTCCTTGACTGACAATTTGCAATCTCTGACCAACTGCAGATCTCCAAGATCATCAGGACAACTAATTTCTTAGTCGACTAAACAAGGAAAAAGAATTAGACTAACCGACTAGTCTAAAACTAAAAAACACCCTCATATATCAAGTTAAAGTTGTGAACCGTTTAAGGTCAAAAAACTAATAAAAAGGGCATTACAAACCATTAGTCACCATTAATCATGCCGATTAACTCGCATCATCAACATTACACGTTATACTCCATACGACGAAAAAGAAAGACGCTTAAAATAAACCAATGGAAAGAATATGATATTAAAAAACATGATACTACAAAAGATGTTCACATATTACTCAAACACGACAAATTAACAGTAGAAAAACTGATAAACCTAAGTTTATTACCCCGAGGTCGTATTAAACACCTACCACATCTGGAACCTACTAGTAACAATGGTGATGATTAGTCAACTAGTCGAGCATGTTCCTTTACTTAGAATAAGTCAATGTTCTAATATTTTCCGGTCCACGTACATGTCTTCTTTCATGTTTAATCAAACAAACAAACATAAAAAAATTGATATGAAGATGTAATTATTGTCTCAATGCAAATGTAACCATCCATGCTCCCAAATGTATCAGCTAGGGGACGCACCAGGTCCAAAACTGGAACATGGAAAACTGGAAAAATTCAGACAATGTGACGGTTAAGATCTTAAGTTTACTTGTAGTTTTTCTTTAAAAATAAAAAATCTAATTCAATTACATTTCAGTTTAAGAAACAAGTGTGAAAATGTTAATTCCCGTAAAGGTCACATTTTAACATTTATCTTCTGCCTCTGTCACTTTCGGTTCAATGTCACGAAGCAGAGCGTCTCCAGAGTGCGGTAGTGAGTCATAAATATAAACAGGTCACTCAACATTAAATCAATATCAGCAAGGCGAAGTTCACTCATCCCTCCTTCAGTTTAAGCCACAGCAGCTACAATTTAAAGAGACACAGACTTGATGCTCGTCTGCAACATGAGCTTCTCTCATTTACCTTTTCTCTGTTACAGCTCAACAGTGATTCTAGCGCTTCAGATTTGTACAGTAACGACTTCCGCGTTAAAAAATAAATAAATCTGAGATTATGAGATTAAAACAAAGCAGAAATTGCATGTCTATAAACAGAGCTGCATTGAGTACTGGACATTAATTACTGAAATGATATAGAGCTGGGCGATATAAGATTTTTTCATATCACGATATGTTTTTTTCATTTCAGGCGATAACGATTTATATCACGATATAAGCCAAATAACTATATTTGTAAGATTTAAATGTGCCGTTGCTCACAAGTAAAATGTGAAATAATCAGCAGCTTGTTTTGATTTAAATATTTATTTCCCATAATAAGTTCAACAGGGTATATGTACTTAAGGAACATGAGACTTTTTCAGATAAATAAAGGCAAATATTGCAAACTACACAAAAGGCAGCCGCTAAAGCGTTTAAGTTTCAAAATAGAACAAACAAAACAGACTAAGAAATTGTCAATTCCACTTAGAAACAAAATATTAATTCTAAAAATAAATCTTAGTTTGTGTTACAGAAGAACAGACAAAATTGACTAACTTTTGTCAATATCAAATAAACTGAGAACTAAAAGGAAATTCTCGATCTCTCCTTGTTGTATAGCTGAGCTTTTCAAACAGTTTTAACAGTTACTTTAGTCTGACAAAAGCCGAATGACGAATTAGCGCTTCCAGTCAGAGATTGAGCATGCACCGCTTTATTGTATTTCCAGACTTGCTTTCGGCACAACTTACAGTGCGCGCTACTCTGTTTTTGTCAGACTTGAAAAAGCCGAAATACCTTCACACTACGGAACTTCTATGGCTCTTCCGTTCGACAATCTCTCCGGCATTGGAACCATCATCGGTTTTCTCTTCGGAAACCTTCGGTCACGCTCTCGGTTGATTTTTCTCTAGTTGGCGAACTCATTTCTTCCATTACCCGGCCGCACGGCGGCTGGCCGCTTCCCAAACAAATACACATGTGCGGCTTGGCACTTGTGCTGTACGTAACAAGTCATGTGGCATGACGCTGCGGCTGTGATTAGTTCGGCTCTGCGCTACTTAATTTGGATTGGCTGTTCTTCTTTCTTTTTTTTTTTTGAAGAGGACAAGAGAGATGAGGTCTATCGCAATAGTTTAATTTTTCTATCGAGGAAACGTTATTTCGCAATACATATCGTTATCATTCTATCGCCCAGCTCTAAAATGATAGTAGCATTGAAAAAAAAAATTCTGTTATAGAAGGAAAGTTCTACTTTGAACAGTCTGCATTTAACTTTGTTTTCTGTTTAATGCTTTTACTCTATTTTTTAAATCTGTTTCCATTTTTTTTAAACTTCCTCCTATTTTGCTGTTCACAGCACGTTCTTCTTCGTTAGTACTGAGAGCAGATGATTTAGGTGTTAGTGCCCCCATCGCTTGCTGTAGTGTATTAAAATAACACATTTACTTGGTTTTAGAATATGACACGTCAATAAAATTCTGCATCGACGATTATGTCGGCAAATCGTTGCAGCCTTACATACACGTGTCTGATGCAACTTGCCATCTAAACTACCTAGCGATAGCATATAATTTAGCATGCTACCCTTTTATCCTAATTTCTGGCTCCAAAAAACACCAAACTTTGACACTTCAAAAAAAGAAGATAAAACAAATCAATATGACATGAGATGTCACCTCATCCTGGAGAAATGTGAATTGAATTATTCATTTGGTCTCCATTTATCCTTTTGTGGACACCATGTAAATATTCTAGTTGTTTCATCATGTTTGTGTTTAAGGAATGATCTAAACAGACTTTTAGGAAGCACCAACATTAATAGTAAAAACCTCCACAAAAGCTTGAATGGAAACCACTGAAAAAGCTCAACTGTCCAGTATAATGAGTTATAGGATGGGTAAGTCAGATTTTTAAGTAGTTCAAACTTTCGAGTTCAGGGAAACTGTTTGACAGGTGAAGGGTGCTTTTATGCTCACGCTTACTCCCTGTGGCGCGATGGATCTGATGTCACCTCGGCTGGCTTTGACCTGTCGCACATCTCTTGATTTTTGCAACATGGTGCGTTGTGCCGCTGCCACCACAGCTGGTCTCAGGTCGTACAGAACCTCAGAGATTCACTTCCTTCTATAAATACAAGTGGCTGTTATAGATGTTACTGGTGCCACGTGAAGCGACCAACACGGCAGGCATACTGGAGCTTAAAGGGGCTGATGGAGAACTGCAACAGTCATTAAAATATCTGAAGTAAAGTAGTAGATTTGGGTACATACAAACGCGCCACAACCATAGAGCCATTTCACTACTGTGGCTAAAACACGCCAAAGGAGCGCCAGCATGTAGTCGCCTCCTGTTCTGACACCGCTGACCTCCTCGACCTCGAACACGCACAGAATGATAAACCACCGGGGGCCCATCCAGTGGAGCCCTTTCCCTAACTTGAAAGACTTCAAATACATTGATGTGCAAATTAGCCAGTAATGGCAACCTGGACACTTCTGGAACAGTTTTTGACAACCTAGCAACAGCATTGAGCTTTGAATGGAGCATTTCACTCCAGTGTCTCTGAGAGGCTCACTGAATACCAGCAGTATGCAACCATTTCATGCTTTCTGATATGGACAGGCGAGCAGCAATTTGTAGAAGTTGTTTCGCAAAATGAAGAGGTCATTAAAGTTTCCCATGACAAACATCATTTAGAGAGTCTGAGCAGCAGCAGTTCTGCCACATTTATCTGTAACAGTATAAACAGAGATTTGTCGACTTTTTCATGCCTCTTTCTCAGTACATTCACACTGATTAAGAGTAGTGCTGGGAGGTGTACAAGATAGGAATTCCACATATAGCCTTACCAGTAAAGAGACACAACGGCCCAGTGGGTATTTTCAAGCAGTTTAAATAAACTACTTGAAAATACCCACTGGGATCACTAAAGAGCACATCGGCAGGGGGCCTGCACTGTAACTGTGCACCCTTCATACTCACATCATAACACACATTCTACATGAACAGAAGACAGTCTGTGAAACAAACTTTCCTCTGATTTTTTTTTTTCCCCCAGAGCCTTTTTGCACTAGCATCGACTCGGCTTGGCTCTACTGTTTTTGTTGTCCATTACAGTAGAGTACCACCTTAATGTGGGTCATTAAAGCAAGGCAGGACCGGAAGAGATCACTTTGATCCCCAGTCAAGTAGGTACTAAAAAAAGTACTAGGTAATCGTAGAGCTGGGCGATATAACATTTTTTCATATCACGATATGTGTTTTTCATTTCTGGCGATAACAATTTATATCACGATATAAGCCAAATAACTATATTTGTAAGATTTAAATGTGCCGTTGCTCACAAGTAAAATGTGAAATAATCAGCAGCTTGTTTTGATTTAAATATTTATTTCCCATAATAAGTTCAACAGGGTAGATGTACTTAAGGAACATGAGACTTTTTCAGATAAATAAAGGCAAATATTGCAAACTACACAAAAGGCAGCCGCTAAAGCGTTTAAGTTTCAAAATAGAACAAACGAAACAGACTAAATTGTCAATTCCACTTAGAAACAAAATATTAATTCTAAAAATAAATCTTAGTTTGTTTTACAGAAGAACAGACAAAATTGACTAACTTTTGTCAGTATCAAATAAACTGAGAACTAAAAGGAAATTCTCGATCTCTCCTTGTTGTACAGCTTAGCTTTTCAAACAGTTTTAACAGTTACGTTAGTCTGACAAAAGCCGAATGACGAATTAGCGCTTCCAGTCAGAGATTGAGCATGCACCGCTTTATTGTATTTCCAGACTTGCTTTCGGCACATTTACAGTGCGCGCTACTCTGTTTTTTGTCAGACTTGAAACAGCCGAAATACCTTCACACTACGGAACTTCTATGGCTCTTCCGTTCGACAATCTCTCCAGCATTGGAACCATCATCTGTTTTCTCTTCGGTCGCTCTCGGTTGATTTTTCTCTAGTCGGCACACTCATTTCCTCCATTACCCGGGCAGCACGGCGGCTGGCTGCTTCCCAAAACAAATACACATGTGCGGCTTGGCACTTGTGTTGTACGTAACAAGTTACGTGACGTGACGCTGCGGCTGTGATTGGTTCGGCTCTGCGCTACTTAATTTGGATTGGCTGTTCTATTTTTTTTTTTGAAGAGGACAAGAGCGGCGAGGTCTATCGCAATAGTTTAATTTTTCTATCGAGAATAAGTTATTTCGCAATACATATCGTTATCGTTCTATCGCCCAGCTCTAGGTAATCATTACTACCACCTAATGGAAACCCCTAAAAACCAAGTGGTCGAGTTAAGTGGAAAAGAACCAAATAAATGTTACCAGCATTCATGCGTTTGCGTGGTCTTTATTTGTCAAATAACTTGTGTTTGTGTCCTGCTAACCATACAGGAAGCATAATAGTCTGTAAACAGCTGAGAGGGGCTCTGTAACCTTTAAGAACAATAAAGAGAGGGAGGATGAAAATGTGTAACCAAAGAGGACCTCTGTCTGCTGTGAAATGTGGGTGTGAACTTTTGCTAACATAATTTAAAAATGGTACGTTTATGTTTTTGATATTTGTCTCCTTTTTTCTCCCAACAGATTTTAAACCTATACAAAGACCCAAATATCCAAAAAAAAATTAAAAATGGAGTACTACGTTGTTAACAACACTCCCACATACTGCATAAGTCACATCCACTATTTCACTCACAGGTTTATTCAACATTTTAAGGAACATATTTTAAAATCAAACTACCTTTTAAAACAGTGCCTGGGTTCTGATCTTACTCCCCCACGCCACTGCAAGACGGACATTTACAGTGACTTGTGTTTTTTGCTTAATGAGCTTCTTCCCCATTTCCAACATTCCTCCCACTGTGTTAAACTATTCAGAGCCTCATCAGCACTGGGAGAACCATTGAACCCTCGAGCTAGTGCCAGCAGCAATGTACAACGAAACAGTGTGTGGAGAAATGCCTTCACACAATCATTTTAAAGGTTACAATGTGATACACTTGTGGCAGGAACCACTCTGATGTTTAGGAAATCTTTTTGTGTACAACTAATGAATGTGCCTGCAGTGTTATCACTGCAATCAGCCTTTATTCTCCATTCATGCAGCAGTAACGCCAGGAGCAGAGCTGCCTGTCGATTAGAGAGAAACTGCTCTGAAAGGTCACACGACGCGTCTCAAAGGTTACAGGTTGGATCCTCAAGAGAGCCATCTGTTCTGTCAAAGCGTCCTTGAGGAAGAAAGTGAAGTTTCTCTAACACCCAACACAAGTGAAAACACACAAGAAAACATACTGCACTGTCCTGCATTAAAAAAAAGGTCTCCAGTAACACCACACATCAGTTACAGGACACAAAGTAAACTCTGCAGTATCAAATATTCATGTGTGATGGTGAATGAAACATGTCATGTCCATATTTAAGAAAATATTTCTCAGTTATAATTAAACTACCACCTGGAACTCATCCATCCAAATATTGTCACCAACAATAAGTGCTTAATCAAATATGGATTTTTACAGAATATTTTTAACTCCCCAATATTCATATTTGGATGCAAGCCTCAGATTAAACATTCTGATTCAACTGAATGGTAAGAAAGACCAATGACATTTTTATTATTTTATCTTTAATAGTTTTTGTTCGTTTCTTTTGATTTTACTGTAATACATGTACTGATTTTTCAAAATCTCGTCTCTGATGTACACATAGTACTACATAAGATAATAATTAAAAAAAACAAAAACTCCAGATTCAGTTCAGTTTTAGAACAAGGGAACCTGTGGATCTGAAGCCACATGCAACACAACACAGCATTTGTGTGAAATTACAGTGAATTGAATTACTTGAATTGAATTAAATGAAGGCCGTCACTTGTTTAAACGTTAAGAGAAGCTCAGACTTGAAGCCTTCCTGTAATACAAAAGCCATCCTTTATGCAGCTCCATGGCATTTAAACCAGTTTAACATGCTGGCGGGTGGATCTTCTCCCAGTTTTGGTGTGACGGAGCCGTTTGAAAGCAGGTAACTGAACGGACTTGACTGAGGAACGTGTAACCAAAGAGAAACCGTGACTCTTCTTATTTTATTAATTCTTTTTCAGTTAATTAGGTTAACAAAAATTTAAAATTGTATATTTTACAAGTGCTTTAGTTATCATCACCAAATACTTTTTTGGGCAACTTGCAGTTCATATCCTAGATGTTCTTATCAGATTAGCATCAGACTAAAGAGAACAGCACTTTCTCTCAGTCTCTGTAGATATTTAATGTTTGATTAAGATAATCAGGAAATGTTACAGACAAACTGAATCCAGAACACGAGTGAACTAGAGGTGGGAATCACCATACAACTCACGATACGATATTATTGCAATTTTTTAAAATATTTTGCGATATTCAGATTCTGTACATAAAGGTAAACTTTATCAATATTCATTTTATCTAATATCAAAGTCTCACACTCAGTCTTTCTCTCATTTCAGTTTTATTGTTGACAAACTGAACGGTTTGTATTACAGTCTAGTCCAACTTAACTGAATCAACCATCTGGTACAATTATAGCTATTCTGAACTATGCAGTTTATGAAAACTTTGCAGCCCCTTCAGCAACTGAAGAATTTGAAAGTAAATTAAAACAAAATATAATTTTACATTAAATAAAAAAGTTTTAAACTTAATTAAAATAAAACATGTCTTAAATTAAAATAAGTAAACTGTCATGTTTATTGCTGCCATAAAACAAGTTAAACACATTTGGACAGTGAAGGAATGTCAGGATTCTTGCTCAGAACAAGGATCAACATGCTCTGAAGTCAGAGCACAAAAACCTTTTTGTAACAAAATATCAATTTCTGCTGTCCCTGTATCCATACATTATTAGCAAACAAAATATCACCATACTACACAGTATCGATTTTTTCCCCCACCCCTAGAGTGAACTAGAGACCTTAAGGCAACTCAAAAACACACATTTATAATTCATAATAGTGTTGCAGTGTGATCCACGCACACAGAGCAACGTAAAGGATACAATTAAGCTCGATTAGGATGTGATAAAAATATTTTGGTCAACTGAAATTATAAAAAAATATATTTTAAAAAGATGTTTGAAAAAAAAAACAACTTCTTACAAATCTAACTCAAAATAGAAATACACAGGAAATGTCTTTACCTTTGTTACTCTGGTGAAAGGTCTGACTCAGCACGTCTACATAACTGAGTCATGTGTCTTTACAAAGTGTTGTCCTGAATACTTTGACAAATATCCCTTATATGATGTTCATTCTAAAATAAAGGCAGAACTAAAATAAAGCTTTCAGACAAAAAATAAAACTAATTAGAAAATACAAAACTGTAACAACTACAACCTTCAGTCTGTCGATTATATAAAGGCTCCTGAAGACCATCGTTATACCGACGGCACTGTATGCAGCGGAGACTTGGAAATCAACTGCAAAGATCAACCGCCATCTTGACGTCTTCCAACAACGTTGTCTTCGACGGCTGCTCAAGATCACATATCGGGATCGCATTACCAATGAAGAAGTATATCGCCGTGCGGGAGTACAGCCGCTCCATGTCCAAGTCACCAAGCGTCGGTTCAGATTTGCCGGTCACATCCTTCGGCTACCGGACCCGAGACCTGCCCGTGTCGCGGTTCTGTGGAACCCGAAGAATGGAAAGAGACGGCGAGGAAGACCTAAAATAACATGGAGGAGGACTTTCCTTGAAGATTTACGTTCAGTCAAACTGTCATGGGATGAAGCAACAACTGCCGCGATAGACCGAGTTCGATGGCGTTCTCTTGTGGCCCGATGCGCCGATCGGCGCGGGAGGATCTAAATCTAAGTAAGTTTGTATGAGTTTACTGGAAAAAAAATTCTATTAAAATTGTTAATACAATGTTGTATTCTTCCTTACTGATTAAAAGCACTTATGTTCTTGATAATGACGACACTATTTATATGCACGCTGCCTCCTTTGCACTTTGTGTGTCGCAGTTCTTTATGTTTCATATCAAACATCTTGATATCACTGTGTACTTTATAATCTGGTTTCTTGGCCTTCATTTAGTTAAGGAGGCAGTTTTACTAGCAGCTTTATGTTCAATGCCATGTTGGGTAAACCCTGAATAACGTCAAACAGCTGCTATGATTTGTGTTCCTCTAGTTTGCTTCTCACATCAGTTTTTAGCTCAGTAGCACAACGTTGTCCAACTTTACACCTCAGTCATTGAATAACCTTCAGAGCACTTTAAAGCTGAAATCTTGTCTCCTTGAGAGAGTTCAGAGCTCATATAAAGACGTCTGTAACTGCTATTCATAAGCTGGACCTTATATTTGGATTATTTTGACTCGTTGTTTTGTCCGTATTGATGTTGGGTTCACTTTGTGTATGATGTTAGAAAGGCAGTGCTGCTGAATCGACATTGTTGACCTAATTCACATCCTCTCAGAAGCTACAGTTTTACATTGTTACAGCAATTACCATTATCCATTAAATGTCTCGTGAGGCCAAAGCAGCTGCTCTTTCACTTGTTGCACAGTCTTCCTTTTAAAATGAGACTCCTATGAAAGAGCAGGCACTGAGGCCACTGCTGACAACAGAGGGAGAATTTTAAATACTGAGCATCTCCTGACACAGAGAATCATTTTGATGAGTTGCCACCCAAGTGCAGAATGAACTGTATTTACAACGAGGCTGGGGCCTTGTGAAGTTATCGTGAATGACCACCCATAACCCCAAAGCAATGGTATAATGGTAAATAGCAAAACACAATGTGACAGTAGCGAAAGAAAGAAAGAAAGAAAGAAAGACTCAAATGTTACTTAAATTAAACGATCAATTTTAAGAAGAAGTAGGGCTGTGCGACATGACCAAAATCTCATATCCCGATATAAGACATCTATCGTCCCGATAACGATGTAAATCACAAAAATGTAACATTTTCTGTAAATTCTGTGAATCTCGGGCAGCTCGTCTTGCGTGAAGTGTTTCCAGCTTGGCGTCGTATACCTGGAGTCGAGTGTTTTAACTGATGCATGAAACTATACATTTTTAGACCTACGTTTTAACGGCCGCCGTTTTCTTTGTGAGTATTTATTACACAGCGTGCTGCGGGGAAATGCCTGTTCTAACGTTTGAGTCTAAGGTTTATTTTTTAGCACCTGACGGCTCTTTTTTGCTTCTCATCCGTAAATACTCTGCATCTTTCACGTGATTCAGTTTATTTTGAAAAGTCTCAACAGGATCTTGAGCTTTATTGTGAAAGGTTTATGTGGAACAAGCGGACACGCGGTGGTTTTACCGTCGTTGTTGCTAACGACAACACATAAAAACAAATGCTTGTCCATCTGTAGTGTGGTTATATTAAATATAAGAGAAATAGAGAACTTTAAGAAATTAATATAGCCACTACAGTGACCATCAAAACCATGAAAAAATATTGCCGTAAACAGTTTATTTTGCGACACCATGAAACAAACGATAGCGTAAAATGAAACGATAGACGTTTTTATGTCGTCATCCGATATATATCGTTATATCGAACAGCCCTATAATACAAAGGAGGCACTGGCAAGCACTACAGCACAATGTGTGCAATTATTCATGAGTTTTGCCTGAAAAAGAGGCCTGCCCAAACCATAGCAACCGTTAATAAGCAGCCGATTTCCACAGGAAAACAGTGGATCAGGCAACATCGATTAGCTGAGTGATGGATTCACTGACTAACCTCTGCAGCTCTATTTGACTGTTATAAAGAGACAAAAACCTGTTTGTGCTAAATGACCAAAGAGATTCATGTGATGCGTGGTCTGCAGCGAGCCTGACCTCATCTGAGTAATAGCTGGATTCCTGTTAGACACACACCCAAGTGTGAATCGCGGGAGGGGGATGAGCTCATTAAAACAGAATCTGGTGTACTCTCAAAAAAAATAAAAACTGTGTATGAAAACACCCTTTTCACTGCTCTACTTCATTATCACTGCCTTGCAGGAGGGAGCGATAATCCAAAGAAAGAAAGCCAAGATGTGATTCACCTGGACCAGGAAATGTATCCAGACAAATAGAACTTATTGCAGCAAACAGACTAAGAGCAGGCAAAACATGAGTGTCCTTGAAGCTGATTTAGGAGCCCTTGTGTAGGACTGGGTAAGAAAATCTGATAATTAGGAGGTAAAAATCTGATAAGGTACCCACTCGCAACACCACACCATGGGGTGAACACGCTTAGTGAATTACCACAGGAGATAATACAATACAGAGTGAGATGTGGATCTAAATTACCAAGCTAAAAAATGAGCAGGCAGCAGAAAGACCAAGAAAAACATGCATCTGTACTCTAATGATGCAAATACCACAGTGAGGTAAAAGTGCTCATTTCAACTGTCACTTAAACATCTTCCTCTCGTTAAAATAAACAAAACTCAGTTATCAGAAGTAGGTTACTCGTCAGTCTTTCGAGTTGCTTTCATTGCTTCACATTCACACAGCAAAGTGAATTTAAAGTGGTGCATCTGAAAAGGGAGCAGCTTGGCAAATGGCAGCAGAAACATGAAAAATGTTGTTGGTGGCAAGAGAAAAATCTCCTTCATATCCAAACATTTCCCACAAGTGGCGAGGCTTGTGTAACACAGGCCTGTCTGCAGCTCAACGCGGCAAAGACCAAGGAATTGATTGTGGACTTTTAGAAGGAGCAGGAAAACCTTGACCCCTGTTTCAATCCAGAGGGTCAATGTGGACATTGTAGAGGACTATAAATACCTCGGAGTACACATAAACAATAAACTGGACTGGGTTAAAAACACCACTGCACTCTAAAGAAAGAGCCAGAGTCATCTCTGTTTTTTTCCCAAGGCGGCTGAGGTCCTTCAACATCTGTCGGACAATGCTCAGGATTTTCTATGAGTCTGTTGGGGCCAGTGCCATCCTCTATACTGTTGCATGCTGGGGCAGCAGGATGAGGGTCGCAGATGCCAACAGACTCCATAAAATGATCCACAAGGCCAGTAATGTTGTAGGGATGGAGGCAGACTCTCTTAGGGTGGTGTCTAAGAAGCGGATGTTGTCCTGGATAAGGACAATGCTGGATAATATGCCTCCCTCCCACTCCATGACGTGCTGGCTAGTAACAGGAGCATCTTCAGTGACAGACTGAGATTACCAAAAAGCACCACTGAACGATCCAGGAAATTATTCCTGCCTGTGGCCGTCTCCCTCTACAACTCCTCCATCTAATGCACTGTAGGGCTGCCACGATTAGTCGACTATCAGAATCGTCGACGACTGATTTAATAGTCGACGCGTCGTTTGAAGCTTTGTAAGATCCCAAAAGACGCAGGAATAAGTAGTAGGATTTAAGAGTGTAATAACAGACTGAAACAGAAGATGGCAGCACTGCATGTACAAGGATGCCAGCTGCCGTTAAACCGCGAAGAAGAAGAAGTAGCTCTGTCCCAGAATTCATAGCGCAGCCCAGCTCAGTTTTCAACAATGGCGGCAGCTAGTTAGTTTTAATATTACTCTTATTATTCTTTCTGGGTCACAAAATAAACGTTTAACATATTTTCAGGCGAGAATGTTGCTGTGTAAACCTCAAATATCTGCTCAGTTTATCAAGACACCACATATTTTCAAAAGCGCTCCGACGTTTTCGGAGACGTCTGTTACCCACTAGCTCGATAGCTAGCCGGGGGCTAGGCTAACTAGAGCCGTGAGAACACCGGACTCCCGGCAAATCGTTTTCAAACCCCCCGCCGTCTTTCGCTACTCAGGTTAAACATATATAAGTCACTTAGATAACTTAAAAATGTTATTGTTTGGCTTTTTTTTGTATTTTATTTGTTCCTGAGTAAATCGGTTTGGCTGAGATTAAAGTTATAGTTTTTACACAGCTGAATAAACGTCAAGCAGACAGCTGATTATCAGAAGTGTGAGATGCTCGAGAATATACTCCGGTGTCCTGTTATATTTTAGATAGCAAGGAGTTTATTAAACTTCACCGAAACAATCTGCAAATTTCATTAAAATTTAATAAACTATCATCTTGTCTTTATTTTTAGTTAGCACATACCTTAAACACTTAAAGCTGTAAGCTAATGATAGTTATATAAGAGCAGATGCATGCTGCCATTAGCTGTACGTCCAATGGATGATGATCTGACTAGTCGACTATCAAGATAATCGTTTGTGGCAGCCCTAATGCACTGTAAACATTGCAATAGAGTTACACCCTTTTGCACACACGCTACGTTAAAATAGCAAATAAAGTTCACATTTAGAGTCAAATCTCAGTCATATCTTCCACCCCTGTAATATTTTTGTCAATATTCTTGATATTTATAATCACCTCTGTAATATTCTTGATATGTATAATTGAGTGATTTGTATATATTAGTGCCATTTCTTAAATTTGACACATTGGTGTTTATCTGACCAATAAACTGTTCTACCTTCTATGACTCTATGGTGGCCTCAGCCATCTTTTACGGTGTGGTCTGCTGGTGCAGCAGCATCTCTGCCGGGGAGAAGAAGAGAGTGCCAGCTCTGTTCTAGGATGCTCCCTGTTGGACAACACCTCCCACCCCCATGCAGGAGACCCTGACAGAACTGAGCAGCTCCTTCAGTGGCTGCAGCACCCACGATGGTGGGCAGAGAGATTCCACAGGGCTTTCCTTCCTTCTGCTGTCAGACTCCACAACAAGGACTTCGCAGCTGACCAAACACACACATGTGCAATAACACCAAGTACAATTCTCTCTTTCTGACAACGTTGTATTTTATTCTATTGTATACAGTATCTTATTCTTATTACCTTAACCTATTCTGGTGTTTTTCTTCATTTTTGCTACTGTAACTTTGCAATGTCCACTTTCTGCTGTGACACAACAAATTTCCCACATGTGGGACTAATAAAGCTCATCTTATCTTATCCTATCTATCTTTTCTTATCTTGTAAACTCTGTAAAATATTGTATTATTTAAATAGTTTCGTGTGTTATTGTTACAGCAAATGTAACCCACATAATTTCCTTAGGGATTAATAAGGTAATCTGATTCTGACCAACCACAAAGACATCAAACCAAGGTGAAAGCTTACATACAGCTGACAGCCAGCTTCAGCCGTATTGTAATGTGGCAGATATATCGGTCCATGTGAGCTTTTTTCACCCCATATGTATGCATCCACATTTATAAAGGCCAAGATTTAAAAAGTAAAGCGGAGACAGGAGAATTTCTTCAACCATGTTATTATTTTGATATGATGTTAATTCACCAATGGGCATAGCAAGTGTTTGCCACTAACCCAGAGACTCATGCAGTAATCGACTGGTCGACAATATTGACAATCGACAATAAAACAATTATGAGCTGGGCTCTAAACTACCTGAGGTGACCAGAGAGTGACCTTTAAAGTTTTTGTTGGTATGAAGAGCCAACATCACACAGCCTCTTTGATATGAAAATGCTTTGGCTAACTCAAGTGTGACAAAGCAAAGAGCAACACTTGAGGCAAAATGTGCTTTCAGCCTGTGTTTATCAGCTGTCACAGGATGGTGTTTACTGTAAACTGCTTTCGTGTTGTGCCCTCTCACTGAAGAAAGAACTATTTCACCACAGAAACCACGTAATCATCTCCTTGAAAGTCGGTTATATTTTTGTATGATATTGCAAATATACACTATTGCTGAAACAGCTCACCTTAACAGACTGTGTGCTGGACAATCCTTGACCATTTCTTATTATACTAAGTATGAGCCCACAAACACATAGTCAGTAAATATATGAAACATGTGATCCCTGGGTCACTTGTGTTTAGCCTCAGCTCAGCCATCAGTCATAGTTAAAGACGGGAACTTTGCACCGACACAAGTAAACCTGTGCTGTGCTGCGACTCTGAGGAGGGTGGGCATATGGTGCCAGGTATAGCGCAAACCACTTACTGTAATGTTGATTGATCATTATATGGCAAAACAGGCCAAACAGTTGGGGCACATAACTTTTACACATCTCCACAGTGAGAGACACGGGGCTTATTTTCCACTTAAATGCATTTATGTAGCAGTTTTATCCAAAACAATGTGAGTGAAAGTAGGGGTGGGCGATATAAACGATATACGATAGAAACGATATAAATTTGGCCAACGATAGAGATTTTGACTATACCGCTCTATCTGATAGCGCTTGTTGATGATGTCATCAAGCTGCGCCTGTTTTGGTCGAAAGCATCGCAGCGGCTAAAATCATTATCATCTGCAAATTATGGCGGGCGATAGTCATAGCAAAGAGATGAAGCACTTTTGAAATATGGGGAAAGCCGAAAACTGCTACGCGATTGCATTTGTCCCTGACCACCAGAATCCCTCACGTTAACTTTTATCGAGTGGAAAAAAAGTTTCACTGTGCTAATTTTATGCTAACATAGCTGTGCCGCTCTCAATCACGTAGCACAACATTATATACCAGGTAGTCCAACTTCAGTAATCCTACAAACGCCACTGCTGTTTAGTTTTCTGTCTTTATTTATATTGGAAGTGGTAGCAGAGCTGTACGTTTTCATTAGTTTCAAAAATCTCTCAGTCAGAACATGGTATGAAATGTTTAGGTGTAAACTAGCGAGCTAACTTCCTGTTAACTTCTAACTCCGTTGAATATAATAAATTCTGTTTTCATGGATGTAAAACTTAATTGTTACACCCGATAAAGCAGCAACGCTGATAATTTTATTAAAGATTAAAGAATTTAGACCGTTTTTAACTCTCAGTGCTTGTTTGACTTTGGGACCAGAAGTGGACAGAGTTTTGGACCCAGATTACTCCGCCAAGCTCCTCAGTACGGCAGCCGTAATGCTCTGACAATCCATCAAGCAGTGCAGCTTACCAAAGTTGTACTAAAACATTTTTTAACCGATTTCTGCACGCAGAAATCGGTTCGAGGTCAGTAAGCACAACCAGAATTCATACATAAGGCACACTCTCGATTTTTGAGAAAATTAAAGGATTCTAAGTGTGCCTTATAGTGTGGAAAACACGTTATACAGAAGAAAAGAATATATCGTGATGTATATCGTTACCGCACATGCTTCAAATTATATCGCGATATGAATTTTAGGCCATATCGCCCAGCCCTAAGTGAAAGTGCTATATACAACTTGCGCCCACTCACACACTGATGGCAGTAGTCTACCATTCAAGGTGCTGATTTAACCACTGGGACTGATCAGTGTGATCAGTGTCATACCCAAGGTCACTTCGAAATGTGCGGCAGAATCACCTGCCCTGTGAATGAGCACAGTCCACGCAGCTTCCTTACCTAACAGCCTGTGAACCCAGTGAAACGGCGCTAAAGTGAAATCCAAACAGCACACAGCTAATTTAGAGTTAGAACAACATCTGTTTTAAAAAAGCGTGTACGAAGTTTCATCAGGGGGAAGCTCCGTGAATCAACTAAACAAACCATCTTCACAGAAACAGAGCCCACCAGGCATCTTAGAAATTGCACCTGCATGTGAACAAATCCTTTACAATGCCACTTAATGGGTTTTCCAAGTAGTAGCAGTAAAAGCACCAGTTTGTTTGGAGTCTGTTTTCAATTATTCAGACAGACCCATTATCCTACAGCGTTACAGGAGACCCAACAGCAGCGGCACAGTCCAAAGACACAGCAGAAACCACAATGAGAGCCAACTCCACTGAGTCTGGGGCTTCATATTTATTTATTTATTTATCTATTATTTTATTTTTCATGACTTCTGCAGTGAATCTGTTTAATGGCCTGCTTTGGAGTAATTCTGCAGCAGCGAGAAGTCTTTTCGGCGTGTCGGCACCGTCGCGTAGACAGGAGAGGAGAAGGATGTGGCAGGATGGCATCCCGGCCCAAACATGACATGCTGAGTCATGGTGACAAACACTAATAAGTGATTTATCAGGAAACCTGGGACATAAATCTCCCGGAAAGCTAAGCTGAAAATACTCCCGAAACTAATCCTCCCCCCAAGCCAAGCGCCTCTCCTGTCAATTATTTCTGACAGAATTCACAGCAACAGAATAGCATGCTAGCCATGGCTCACTGACCAGATGCATGCCTGCATGTCTCGTCTTCATTACCATCTCTCCCGCACTGATTAATGAGGCCAGGACAGCTCAACTCCATTACAGAAAATATACACAAGAGCTCAATCAATCAACAGCAGACAGCAATCTATGGCTTGAGGCAAGAATAAAGCAAGACTTTTTTTTTGTAGAGAAATTAACCAAATAAAGTCAAAGAGAGATTCTTTCCAGAGCTGGATGGTCAAATAACCTCACAACACAAGTTGAACAGTCCCCACAAATTACACAAAAACCTCCTGTTTACAAAACTAAACCTTGCCAACAGTTTGGAAAAGGCAGGCGCTGTCTTTTCTGCAACAGTACAGTACTGTCAGGACTGGATTCTGTAGAAAATATCCTCCCCAAAGGGGAAGATGTGATAGCACTAAGGAACAAGCGAGCAAGGTGTGACTGATTTTAAAAGGTCAAGTATGAGGAGCGTGTTAGATGGTGAAATTAATTTGGACTGTGTTGCTAACTTTGATGAGCTAAGGCTAATGGTGAGAAACAATGTGAAATAAAAGAAAACATCTTCACACCATCCCCTCTGTAATATCAAGTCTGTATGATGTCTGTGTAACATCCAGTTTGACCAATTTACATCAAAGTGAGAACAGTGCAGCCAATAATCCGGAAAATTCAGAGCAAGCGAGTGAATGACCAAATAATGAATAGCCAACAAAAGCACCCGAACAACAATATATACATTTATGTGCATCCTAATAAACTGTGTGAGACCTACAGGCTTTCCAAATCAAAGATTTTAAATCCACAAAGAACTTTAAGCAGACATTTGTGGACTGAGACCCACGTTTGGCTTGCAGATGAATGTGGTAATGTAAACAAATACTAGAGGTGGGAATCACCATACATCCCACGATACGATATTATCACAATACTTAACGCACGATACGATATTATTGCAATTTTTTAAAATATTTTGCGATATTCAGATTCTGTACATAAAGGTAAACTTTATCAATATTCATTTTATCTAATATCAAAGTCTCACACTCAGTCTTTCTCTCATTTCAGTTTTATTGTTGACAAACTGAACGGTTTGTATTACAGTCTAGTCCAACTTAACTGAATCAACCATCTGGTACAATTATAGCTATTCTGAACTATGCAGTTTATGAAAACTATGCAGCCCCTTCAGCAACTGAAGAATTTGAAAGTAAATTAAAACAAAATATAATTTTACATTCAATAAAAAAGTTTTAAACTTAATTAAAATAAAACATGTCTTAAATTAAAATAAGTAAACTGTCATGTTTATTGCTGCAAAAACAAGTTAAACACATTTGGACAGTGAAGGAATGTCAGGATTCTTGCTCAGAAAAAGGATCAACATGCTCTGAAGTCAGAGCACAAAAACCTTTTTGTAACAAAATATCAATTTCTGCTGTCCCTGTATCGATACATTATTAGCAAACAAAATATCACGATACTACACAGTATCGATTTTTTCCCCCACCCCTAACAAATACACAGAATATAAGTTCAGAATATAAAATTTGGCAAATGCTGGTTTCTACCCAGCTAGCATGACAGTGCTGATATGTGCACTCAGTGCTCTCCATTGTCCAGCTATCAAGTAAACCATCATCAATATTTCACACAGTGTGACCTGCACAAAAAAAAACATGAATTTATTTTTCATGAAGAGAAACAAAGTAGCCTAAATAATTGAAAGCTTTGAAATAATTGCCAGAAAATTCAATTGTAAAAAACAAACAAAACTGGAGTGTTTATTGAACCGTCTGACCGGTTAACAAAAAAATGTATCTAAGTTTATAACAGTCAAAATGATAAAAGTTTTGCATGTATCATTTTTGGCTTTTTTGATCATGCTTTGATACATTGACCAAGGTTTAAACTAAAAAAGGAAATACTTTAAAAGATGCACACGTCTGCAGTGGGGATATTTGGACTGAAAAGGTTGGTCTCTTATCTGCCAGGTCAGAGAGGTCATCCGTCTCTGAGGTCTGACCTCTGGTTGGTGGTTGGTGCTGCTTTCACTTGCACTTGCACAGCTGTTTAGTAAAGCCTCGTCTCCGGTGAAAATGACAACCTTTCTGTTTACTGAAAGCCGTCTTGTGCTCCATCTTAGTCTGTGACGGTAGCGCGGAGACGCTTTTCTTTGTTTCTGTGCCGCACCTGTTTAATCGTTCGCCTCCTTTGAAACAAGTTCTCCACAACAGCTTTGGACAGTTTCCATTCATCGCTGGTTTTGCTGATTGTGTGGGGCAGATGCATGGCGCTGAAAACATAGGTGTTGGGGCTCTTTAGAAGTATAGTGTACCCATAATTTAGACATGAACTTTTTTTTCGACACTGAACAGAAAAGATTGTTTTTAGATGACTGGCTGGCTAAAAACATCTGTTTCAAACTGGCAGATAAACAATAAAAACAAAGCAGATTTTTGTTTTTAGTGTTTATCGAGCACAAACAGGTTTATAAAAAAATGACTTAGAGAAACTGAGTAATCTGCTCTTTACATTGACTTTTTCTGTAATTGTAAGCTAACGACTAACAAGAGAAAACAACTGTCACTCACAAGAGCCGCCTACTTAATTATGCAACACTTTGAGAGGAATTCTCAATTCTCTGCAGTTTTTCCCCCTAATGGACTCCGTGAGCTGCAGGATTACTCGGACTCAGAACCAGAGCCAGTGGAGAGCTGGTTGATGTAGCACTCCAAAGATAAAGTGCCGTTTTACCATTTTAAGATTCTGTTATAAACTAAAACGTGAAACAGGTCTAATGGCATTCAACCATAGTAGGTTTCTGATGGTGTCCTTCAAAAGGCCACACTAAGACTCTAAAACTCCTAATTAGGGATGCGTATCGTTTAGGTTTTATCCGATACCGGTGCCAAACCGGTACTTTTGAAACGGTGCCGGTGCTTAAAGAATGGAGAACACAAAATTGGTCCAAAAACCTCTCATGTTCAGCTGTTTTTTGTAAAAAGATAACAATGTTAGCCTTTTCTGCAGCTATGGGGCATATATGGTATCACTCTTGGCTGGAAGCAGTGCTTAAGCAATGGAAAAAACACAAACTTTGTCCAAAAACCTCTCATGTTTAGCTGTTTTCCACTTTTTCTTTGGTCATTTTAGCCTTTTTGGCCAGGGTGAAGGGAGTATCTGCCATCAAACAAGAAGACAGCCGCATGTAGCTATGATGATGTTTGCTAGTTCACCTTACATGCATTAATGTAATAACGTGGTTAGCCTACTCAACGTAAATTACACACGAACAACATTAAGCTACTCACGCAGAGAAGAACGGCTGCTGCTGCATCATCATCCTCATCATTTCTGCTACACTGGCAGGGCTAGGGGCCAGGACTCTCCTCTTCGGGTTTTTGGGGGATGTTGCTAACTCCGGGTCCGATAACAGGCACCACACCCGAAGTAGATGCGCTCGGTGTGAGGTCTCGCAGCAAGCTATCAAATACGGCGCATTTCTCGGCTTTTTAAAAAATGCTATGCGTCGCCAGGTGTTTCATCGGATTAGAGGTGTTACCTCCTTTGCACAGTATCACAGTATCAGCTTAAAGCACTTGTTGCAGGGTGCTGAGTTTGCATCTTTTGCTGTGAAGTACAGCCAGACTTTTGACCGCTTCACCTTGGGCATTTTTAATCTGTAGCTCTGCTCTAAAAGAACGTACGTACCTGGACTCGCCTACTATCCTCAGAAACGTAAAATGATTGGCTAGAATCTAAAGTGTATCACAGCTCAGGAAAAAAAAAAGCACGGAAATGTGCGCTGCTTTTCGGTCTGGTTACTACCGTTTATGACAGAACCGGTGCCATCATGGCACCGGATACCGGTACCCATCCCTACTCCTAATAATAAATGTTCTGAAGTCGTTTTCCCCAGTACAATTACAACATTAAGGCACATATCTCTATAATCGTATCTGAAACATGTCCTGTTGAAGGACACGCTCTACTTATCAGAGTGAAAAAAAACAAACACATTCATAAAGGTTCTTCTTTTAGAAATTAGTATGAAAAGCCACTGATCAAAACAGTGTTTCCCCTACAGACACTCAAAAGGCCAGCACACTAAAGCATGAAGCTGCAGGAGTTGTGACTTTCCATTCAAGACGAGCAGCAATTTCAAATTAGAGCGCAATGTGAAACAGGCAAAACAAACAGGCCTTGACATTAGGCTAAACAATTCAAGGAACGGTGAAATTTACCGTTCTTATGGAAACAACACGCAGGAGCTTCAGGATGTTGCAATGGAAACAAGCGTGCAGTTTCATTTGTTTAAGAGGTTTGATTTTCGGGGCACTGAAACGGCTGAAACCAGCTGCCTGTTACTTTTGAAAACGAGGCTCATGAAAGGATTGAGGATGGACTTGAACTTGCTGTGAGATGCAAAATCAAAACAAACTGGAAGATGCTAAAACGCAGGACATCGCTCTGTGCATTCATCTGATTTTTACACATAAATGTGGATCTTAATCAAGATTGCAACTCCTATTACTGGATGCTTTAACTTATGTAATGTAAAAAATGAATGAAGGTTTACTGAACTTAAA
Organism: Neolamprologus brichardi; assembly: GCF_056152115.1. NCBI lineage: Eukaryota > Metazoa > Chordata > Actinopteri > Cichliformes > Cichlidae > Neolamprologus > Neolamprologus brichardi. The sequence continues at coordinate 5,206,124 of NC_142113.1, forward strand.
GTAAGATGATAAATATCTCAAGAGAACATAAGCTTCATGCCTAAAATGGAGAGAAACCCTGCAGCGCGGTTCATTTCCTGCTGCTATTTTGCACATTTCAGTATGACATTGACCTTCAGCAGTGCATATTCATGAGGTTATTTGAAGCTTTGCAGGAATTAGGGCATGACAAGGCAGGTTTGCTCAACATCCTTGCAAGACATCACTCTCAGAAAAGGTGCAGAATTTAAAGACAAAGGTAACATCACTGTTCACTATTAGAGGATTTCTCTGTCAACTCCTCTGCCAAAGTTGTAAAAATGGGACTTCAAATGTGGTCTTTACAATTCAGTCTCACAATGATGCCCGCTAGCCGACAGTTTGCCTTTCCAGAATAAACTCCAGATGAAATCTGATGTGTGATGCAACTATGTGTTTTTGTCTGCCCTCTTATGCTTGATATTTGATGCCTTGTTTAAAGTCTACTGTCTTCAGCCTCTGGAGACTGGATGTCAAGAGAATGACCTTGTTAATTCAATTCACCTTTAGACGATGAATACAAAGTCTGCCTGCCAAGGGACGGTGTTAAATATCACAAGCAGGCACTTTACAGAGAGCGCTGCTGCTCTACACATCTTTGATGGAGTGTGAAACATGAGCAGGTTTTTCCCCCCCACTGCAACTTATTCAGGCATTAAAGCTCCTCAAAACATTTTAAATTAAACTTGAATCACTGATTTCACCAAGAAAATGTTGGAGCTTAGGGCTGTTCGATATAACGATATATATGGTTTGACGATATAAAAACATCTATTGTTTCATTTTACACTATCGTTTGTTTCGTGGTGTCGCAAAATAAACTGTTTACGGCAATATTTTTTTCATCGTTCTGATGGTCGCTGTAGTGGCTATATTAATTTCTTAAAGTTCTCTCTTTCTCTTATATTTAATATAACCACACTACGGACGGACAAGCATTTGTTTTTATGCGTTGTCGTTAGCAACAACGACGGTAACGCCATCGCGTGTCCGCTTGTTCCACATAAACCTTTCACAATAAAGCTCAAGATCCGGTTGAGACTTTTCAAAATAAACTGAATCATGTGAAAGATGCAGAGTGTTTACGGATGAGAAGTAAAAGAGCCGCCAGGTGCTAAAAAATAAACCTTAGACTCAAACGTTAGAACAGGCTTTTCCCCGCAGCACGCCGTGTAATAAATACTCACAAAGAAAACGGCGGCCGTTACAACTTGTAATGTATAGTTTCATGCATCAGTTAAAACACTCGACTTCAGCTACATGACGTGCAGTTGGAAACACTTCCCGCAAGTCGAGCTGCCCGAGATTCACAGAATTTACAGAAAATGTTACATTTTTGTGATTTATAGCGGGACGATAGATGTCTTATATCAGGATATGAGAGTTTGGTCATATCGCACAGCCCTATTAGAGCTTATAATATAACTGATCCCTACAGAGTAACAACAACTCAGTCTCTAACTCTTTGCAGCACCCAACCAGTTTCAGCCACTCTGGGTCATTAGCTCACACTGGATACACAGAAATGTTGTGTCTACTATATTGCACAAAAACACCATGACTGTCGAAATGAGCCCATATATTTTCCCAAGCCACTGCAATCACCTGACATTTTAACAGAATTGCCACATCATTTCAGCTGATTCATTCAACCTGACACTGTTACCTTGGCCAATGAGCAGACAGCACAGAGAGCATGTTCAGTCCACCCTGTAGTTGCTAGGAGCAGTTAACTTTTTCCAACACAATGTGCTGATATCCAAGCTGGCAGCTTGTACAGCTATTCATCACATCCGTACTGAAAGCCACCCCTAATCGAATGTCAAACACACAAGGATGTAACTGTTAACTAAATGATTATCAACAGATTCACCTGAAGGAGTGAGAATGAAGGCTGTAACTGGAAACCTGGAGATCTAGAGGAAATACACACATTACACTGATTAAGTGCTAAAATTATATTTAAATATCCATTCACACACGTTCACTCAGTATTTAATATTGCACTTGTAGTTGCACTAAACTCTACAGTGAATCTCAAAAACAAAATGTTAGGATGGTTGCTAAATAGCCTGCTAACTTTACTGTGAGGTATAACGTTAGTAACATTAGGTAAGTATTTATCCAACATTAGCCATTACAAACATTTTAGCCTGTGAACCATAACAGACTATACAACCACAACATGAGAATAGGGCTGCCACGATTAGTCGACTAGTCACGATTACGTCGACTATCAAAATCGTCGACGACTGATTTAATAGTCGACGTGTCGTTTGAAGCTTTGTAAGATCCCAAAAGACGCAGGAATAAGTAGTAGGATTTAAGAGTGTAATAACGGACTGAAACAGAAGATGGCAGCACTGCATGTACAAGGATGCCAGCTGCCGTTAAACCCCAAAGAAGAAGCTGTGTCCCAGAATTCATAGCGCAGCCCAGCTCAGTTGCCAACAATGGCGGCAGCTAGTTAGCTTTAATATTACTCTTATTATTCTTTCTGGGTCACAAAATAAACGTTTAACATATTTTCAGGCGAGAATGTTGCTGTGTAAACCTCAAATATCTGCTCAGTTTATCAAGACACCACATATTTTCAAAAGCGCTCCGACGTTTTCGGAGATGTCTGTTACCCACTAGCTCGATAGCTAGCCGGGGGCTAGGCTCACTAGAGCCGTGAGAACACCGGACTCCCGGCTAATCGTTTTCAAACCCACCGCCGTCTTTCGCTACTCAGGTTAAACATGATATATAAGTCACTTAGATAACTTAAAAATGTTATTGTTTGGCTTTTTTAGTATTTTATTTGTTCCTGAGTAAATCGGTTTGGCTGAGATTAAAGTTATAGTTTTTACACAGCTGAATAAATGTCAAGCAGACAGCTGATTATAAGAAGTGTGAGATGCTCGAGAATATACTCCGGTGTCCTGTTATATTTTAGATAGCAAGGAGTTTATTAAACTTCACCGAAACAATCTGCAAATTTCATTAATAAACTATCATCTTGTCTTTATTTTCAGTTAGCACATACCTTAAACACTTAAAGCTGTAAGCTAACGATAGTTATATAAGAGCAGAGGCTGCTGGTGCAATAAGCTGTACGTTTTACATCCAATGGATGCATGATCTGATCAGTCGACTAATCGCAAAATTAATCGGTGACTAGTCGACTATCAAAATAATCGTTTGTGGCAGCCCTACATGAGAATAAAACTTTGGATGTTGTTAGCATAAACTCTTTGAACAGATCTCAATAATAGTTTCGTAAATGCTTCACTTAATTTAAATAGTTTGCTCTTTTGGTCTGAAAAGCATTATGGTTGTTATCACAACACAAAATAACACAACATGTTATGCAGCTATGTATGGTTCTTAAATGTTCCACATTTAGTTTTAAATGTGCGATTCCTGTGTCCACAGTACTGTGGACACAGGAACTACTGTACTGTGGGGTACTGTGGAGTTTCCTCCCACAATCTAAGAACATCTATATCTGGTATACTGGTGATTCCAGATTAGCCATGGATGTGAGGTGGACAAAGAGCATAGAATAAAGTGTTGTATGAATGTATGGAGACATTTATCTTGTAGCTGAAGTTTCAAGGTGTGTTTGGCAGCTTAGAATATAACATCATCAAGTCCAACCAAACCTGTAGCCAAACCTCGTTTTACAGAAAACAAGAAAGCATTTAGCTATGAAGAGACACATAAAATAAAAATATCAAATGGATTTAAAAGACAACAACAGAACAGCTTACAATTTAAACATGTTTGTTACCTATTCCTAGTCATTCAACCATAATATAACAATGATTTGACTTTTTTAAGAAAACATCCTGACTGTGTGATAGCGCGTAAAACCTTACGCATTATGAAAAAAAAGTATAGGGACTGTGAAGGAAAGGAAACGTACACAGATGCAAAACTAGGGGTCACTAATGAGAAATGAACTCAATCTATTTATTGCACATCATCTTGAATGAGCTTAAAATAAAAAGTTCGGGGCCTGTAACACAACAGATAACAGCCGTCTCATTCAATAGGATAACTGGGTGCAAAAAAACAAGGGGATGGAAACAATGTGCTTCACTCACCAGACATTAAATGTCGTCTGCCTCATGATAAGTAAGTAAATAGCTCTGACTTCTACCAGATACTGCTGTCACAAAGAAAATAAGTGCTTCAGTCCCAGCTGCACAATCTCTAAACATTACACACATACAATTTAGGATGGAGATTCTACAATAGGAACAATGTGCCACTACCTTGTCACATTGCTGCTATAGCAGCACCGTTTGTTTACGTTCCTTACTGTGCACAACAATTAGACAAGCCTGGGCATCTCTGAGAGGAAGAGGTGTCTGCCTGCGATGACGATTCAGTAACTAAAAACTAACAATCTTCAACGAAGCACGGTACTTCACCCCAAACACAGCAGAGTACAGCAAGGCTAAGAAGGAGCAGATGCTAGCAGTTGGTGACGAGCAACCCAAAGTAAACGTACGACTTCACCGAGTGTCTCTAAAGCACGCACTACATGTACTTAATATGAAAAGGGGGGGGAAACGATGGATGGAAATCACTCATGTGTTCACATGCTGGAAAAGCAGGGCTGTAAGACACAGGTTAAAATCCTCAATCCAAGGCACAAAATCCCAGCTATATATTTAAATTTTATCAAGTGTGCAGGCTTAAGTGAACAAAAAGCAAAGACATTTGCCAGTGTTTATTCTGAAATCATGCAACTCTTCAAATAAAACCTCATTCTCTCTTATTTTATGACTTCTCCTGAAAATGATTTATTCATCATATAGTGAATTTTGGGATGTGTGGGCTGAAAAGCAAAAAACAGGCCAACAACCCCCGAGAGAGTCCTTTTTAACCCAACAACAATTGTTGCAGGCTTTGTTACTTAACACATGTTGTTTACACACATTTAATATGAAGGTTGCTACATCACGATACAGTGCAACTGGGGCTGCAGTTAGATAAAGATGAATAATTATTGCAGTGCTGATTGAGTCGCCGATGGGACAGTGAGCCTGGGCAAAGCAGAGCAACGTGGGGCTTCTAGCTGTGAAGAAGAGCAAACCTTGTGTGGAGAGCTAAGCTAGGCAAGGATGAAATCCTGAGGAGAGAATCTGAACTGGAAAGGTTTCAGGCCTGAAGAAAAGAGGTCACAAGGTGAGGTGGAGCGGTGGGCAACGTGAAAAACCTTCACCGTTCTACTTTTACAAGAATTTATTAAAAATGTGTTTCTTATTCTGTTATAGCCAACTGTGAGGTCTAAATGTTCAATGTGTTTCACACCGAGTGCTGCGTTTTTATTTTAGTAACTGTGTGGGTGCGGGGGAAGCTCCTCCCTCACTAAAGTGAAGCACACGCAATGTCTGACAGGAAGTTTTGGTTTTGTTATGCTTTTATTTTGAAGTCCACTAACCACGCTTTCTTTTGAGGTCAGCTTCCTTCATCTGAAAGGAATTCCCTAATTATCCACCGTCAGTGCGATTAACCACTAGATGAGAGCGAGCTGAATCTACAGTTTGATTTGATTCAGTTTGTTTGTATATTATTTAAATGGGGTTTGTTTTGCAGTCAGATGTATGTGGGGCGTGTTAAAATGAGTCCAGTATTTCACTGTATGCATTTCTTGGTAGTGCGTCAGGGAGGATCTCTTAAATTTTATTGGTGGTATGATCGGTAGCTATTTAACGAGGGTTTTGGGGGCTGGGATGTTCATGTTGAGATGTTGAACCTTGGTATCTTTAGGGGAAATATATTCAGAGACTGGAAAGCAACTAAAGCCTGTTGTGGTTGTTTTTTTCCATCATCTTTATGTTAACCACCGACTGCTACAGTAACTAATACTACATGTTATCATTTTTATGCGTAAAGATCTTCAACTGTAACTACAAGAGTTACATTTGGCAGTTTTGCTTAACATTTGTGTAACCCTTTATTTGTTGGTAGATTATACAGTATATTTTACCTTTTTATAATGAAGTAAGAAAATAATCCAAATTCTTTGTAACACTAATAAAACACCTTAAAATCTAATCATAAGTCCTTATTTTGACAAATGTTACTAATAATTATAAAAGTTATTATGATAATTAACATGCCACCTTCACCGCCAGCCTGAGTAAGTACAGTGTTAATCATTATTTCTTTTCCTCCATTAGCCACGTGATTGTTATTTCAACCATCAAGACACAAGTCTTCCATTAAAAACAAACACTGACATTTTTAATTCCAGGATCTCAGAGTGCGGTCACTGTAAGTGCTTAGCAACTTGTTGCCTACAAGTTCATAGCAATCATAGCAGACTAAACCTTTTTAAACAGCACAGTTGAACAGCCTGCAAGACTCATCAGTTTTTAGAGTTCTTACCTTACAGCTAATATAAATTATTTTTCTGCCTTTAACTTCCCCCAGCATGTCTAAAGGCACTGAAAGATCTTAGGGGATAGGCTCAACAGTCTTATAAACTTGAGGGATCTCAATTACTATATTATTACAGTTTCTTCACTTTACAATACAAAGCACCTCGAGGAAACTGTTGTAATTTGGTGCTGTGAAAATAAGACCGAACTGAACTGAGTGACAACGGTGCACACTTGACACCGTCTCATCAAAGAATCGTCGCCCTGATGAAATTCACACCCAGTCTGGTTTCACAGCACTGCACACCTGACCAGTCGCTGCATAGAGAGCGGGGTTGTTGAATTGTTTTACAAAGTTAGCGTACAGCTGAGCTCTCATTGAAATGCTTCGCCTCTGACGGCACGGCAGAGTTAGAATGGCAAGGTACAAACGTGCCCTCCACGCTGAATGAAATCACCGAACTACTGACAGCTAATTTTTGTTAGCTGTCAGAGCTAGGGCTTAACATGTTCTTGTAGTTATAATGTACTGTGGAAACTCAAAGGGTGGATTTGAAGTTATACAACTCCAGATATGTCAGAAACTTTCTGTGAAAGGTCTTGTTCTGCTCCCGTTAATGAGATGTCAGACAGTGACAAAGGTTTTACATTCACACCACCATGCTTTTTGCACGATCTGCCAGTAAAGTAGACAAAATAGAAAGCAGAGCCGTGCACAGCGGCTGCACACAGACAGTACGAAGACCTAAAATTACTGTGGTGACGTATGAAAGTGACCGTGAAACTAATTTTCATTTTTCCTAAAAACTTTTATATTAACATACAAAATTATATTTTTCATTTATCCAACAATATTTTCAGTGAATTTTATTGTGGTTGAGTAAGAAGTTTTTACTCACTTGTAACACATTGGTAAATTATTATTAAACTTCAATCAACAACATTTCATAGTTCTGAGAGATATTTGCAGCCTGGAATTAAAACAAACACTCTGAATATCACTAAGTCTTGTTGTTTGTTTCCATTGCATCGTTTCCTGGCTGTTTTTGTGCTTTTATCATACTGCATCATTATTATAGAGCTCATCAAATGTCAAATCTAAAAGCAGAGAACTGGTTTCTTTCATCCAATCAAAAGTTAGTAGTTTAAGTGTTTATGAGGGCTCCTTGTTTATACAAATGAAGTACTGACTGAAGTGCTGTTATACATGACCTTAAAAGTTTGATTTTAAGGGCTGAGGTTAACTCTGCTGAACTCTGGTTATTATCCACACTTCAATATGAACAAAACAAGGACAGCCAAGCACGTATAGACACGAGGCTACGTTATGACAAAGAAACTGAAATAACTTTGTGACACGAAAAACTGCAGTTAGATTTAAAGTTCATTCCTCTAAATAAAATGTGATTAAAACACAGAAAAAAACAGTTTAATGCAGGAACAATCTTCCTCACTAGGGCTGGGCTATATCATACCGTTCACGGTAATACTGGTGTAATTGACCCTGTGCACGAGAAAATGCTAACTTCCTGGTTTGAGACCGGATGTGGGGTTGTACATTTCCGGTAGCTTTACTTTGCGGTCAATCGCTACTGCGAAGATATACTCCAAAATTGATGTCCACAACTCGAAAACGGAACGATCGCGTTAAGTTACAAAGAGGAGAAGGTGGGAACACTCACCACTGTTGTGTCATAAAAATCTAATGATCAATTTTGACGTTTAAAGAGTTTAGATCGATCAGTTGTTTACATCACTAAACACAAGCAGAACTGCAGCAGAAGACACATCGTCCACATTCAGAAGCACATCTCTGTACAGTGACTGGTCTTATGATTTAAACAGGCAAATGTTCAGCATTCAAACTACAGGTGAACAATAGTCAAACCAGATGTTTCCCGTTATGTCGATATCAGCTAGTCAAGTACACACCTACACAGCATGTTAACAAACCGTGAAAAAAAGCCACACAAAAAATTTATGATTGCTGGTAACGGTTTCTATACATTAGTATTTACGAAGGGTATGTTGTGACTTACCTTCAAAATTACAGCGGTCCCTCGCTACAACGCGGTTCACCTTTCACCTCGCTGTTTCGCAGATTTTTCAGTGCAAGTTTGCATGCTTTTTTACGTCCTGCGTCCTGATCGCTGCAGACGATCTCCTCCGTCTCTCCTGTACAGTACAGAATCGCTGCATCTATCGCTAGCAGTGTGACTCTGAAGTGCAGTGCTGTATGTCCACGATGTCCACGAAACGTTTTGCACCGTCAAAAAATAAAATTGGCTACTTGATTTCACCTATCGCTGGTTATTTTTAGAACATAACACCCGCGATAAACGAGGGACAGCTGAGAAATATAACATTTAAATCCATTTTCTCTTTTCCCCTGAGGCGTGGGGGAAAAATATCAACAAGTCGATGAACATCATTTACAGATATATTGGGTAAATGCCCGAGACATCTATAGAAATGTACATCGCCGCTTTATTTATTTATTTGCTTAACTTGTTTTGGACCGTAAACAGGGCGCGAATAGGACACCGGAAACAAAGCTCCCCACAGGAGTTTCCGCACCGGAAGTAGCATATGCTAACGTGCACATAGTCAATTTTGGGCAACGATAGGAAAATGAAATATCGCGATAGAATATGGGTAAAACCCGCATGCGCAGTGCCTTTGTTTACATACGCACATGGCGGCGACGCAGAATGAGAAGAGCGAAAGCGGATCGTTAAATGAAACGGATGAACCAGAAGTGGTTTGTTAAAATGCTGCAGCTTTAGTGGTGGAACTGGTTTAGCTTTCGTCCGTCAGATACACAACAAAGCACTATTTTTGGTAGAGCATGCTAGCGGGCCGTCGTTATTACCGTGTTGTTTGGAAAATACGGCACACTTAAAATCAATCCTTTGATTTTTCTGAAAATCGACAGAGCCCCTTATAATCCCGTGTGCCTTATCTATGAATTCTGGTTGTGTTTACTGACCTCGAAACGATTTTATGTACACGGCGCTCGAAAATCTGTCAAATGTTTCAGTACGACTTTGCTAAGCTACGAAGCCGCACCGCTTGATGGATTGTCGGACTATTACGGCTCCGACAGTACGTATCACCTCGCGGAGTGATACGTACTGTGCTTCAACATAATATTACCGTATTGTGTGTGTATAACCTCTTTTTAAGTTTAGTGGATATTTTACATGGTTATGCTGAGGATATGTCGACCAGTTTCCACTGGAAATGCCTTTTGGTTAAACTGTCAGCAAGGAATTTGCACTGTTACATTTTTTATATAACTTTAATGCACATAAAAAACAGCTGCTTGTTTAAGTGAAAATACATTGATGGGTTTTTTTGCACTAAAGTTGTGGAGTTGTAAAGTATTTTGTCTAGTGTCAATTATATCGTCAGTTATATCGTTATCACAAATTTTCAAATGTATATCGTAATAAATATTTTTGGTCATATCGCCCTGCTCTATTCCTCACCTTGAATATGCGAAAACACAAGCTTACAGAAAATATTCCAGATGACGTTATTCTGGGCTGCAAGTCAAGAATAACATTTATTAGTTACAATGTATCTGACACAATGGGTGGCACTCAGAGTACAGACAAGACGTGTCTACATACACTACGATCATTATATATAAGAATTGTAAAACATTGTTCCCCGGGCTCAGTTTTTTGCTGCAATCTTTCCTTCAAGAGTAATTCAGAAATAGAAGGTACAGGTTTTTAAACTGCTCACAGAACAGCGAGGCTAAACATTTATGTGGCACCCTACTTTCACCAACACCTTTCCCCAGCAACTGACACCAACTGCTGACAGAAAAATATCCGAGTAAAATCGCTGACAGCTTCCAGTGCTTCCCAGAACGATCTGCTGAGTTTCTACACTTTTCCTAAGATGGTTGCTTCACACAACTGGTTGCCAACAAACTCCTGAATGAAAACTTTAGTTTCCAGATCCGATCTCATTATCCTCTGCTGGGCCATTGTGGAAACACCCTGGCAACTTGCTAATCAGCGCCTGTGTCAATGCCAGGATTGTTTACGGGGGAATGGAATCTCCTCTGGGAATGTCACAGCATCCTCAGAGGACTGTCAGTGTGCAGCGAGCTTGGAGCAAGATGCTTTATCCACACTAAGAACAAGAAAGCCTGCGGCCCCATGTATTTGTGGGACAGGGCCCAATGACAGCAGTGTATGCATATTGCATCATTAATGAACATACAGAAAGGAATAATAATGGACACAGCCCCGCACAGTGCGTCAGTATCTGTGCCTGGGGTCAGAGGCCACGTCTGGCTTTGTGTTTGTGCGTGGCTGTCGAGGACTGAGACAAACAAGGAGACCTTTCAGGGTGAAGGAGGTTTCACGTACTCGGGAAGACAACAAAAGAAAGCAGCTGGTTGCATAACAGGAGAACGAGGACAGTCAGTGTCCTTTGAGTTTTGGCTCGTTTCTTTAATTATTGTGTCTCAAACCAGACGGCACTGTATACAGGTCGACTTTGCTTAAGACTTGATCGTTTTAACATGCATTTACTGTTTGGATAAACTTCACATTGCTTTACCATTTCCTTTCTGTATACAATACGTGATGGAAACCTTTCAAAATAAGATTTAGCTACGGTATTTTTCAGACCATAAGGCGCACCGGATTATTAGGCGCAACAAGCAGTCAGATAAGTCAAACTTTTACTCAACTCATTCTTCTGGCTTCCTCCACTTCTATACCATTGATTCATTAATGTTCAATTCTCTCGCAGCTGCTCTATTCCCATGTTGTTGCAGTATATTAATGAATAACCTCGTATTGTGGATGGATTATCTCAGTTGTTCTCCTGACTGAAGTTTGGTCCGTTTACAGCATCCTGCCATGCGATTGCATTTGTCTCTAACCATCGGGAAGTTAGCATTCATCCTCCAGCTTCACTGTGTTTATGTTATGCTAACATAGCTGTGTCGCTAGCGATCACGTAGCACATCATTATATCCGGTTATTAAGTGATGACGTGACGAATCCTACTTCTGGGCCTAAAGTAGTCTGCGTTTAATATGGCTTTTGTGTTGTTAACATGTTTAATGTTTTGTATTTTCTTCTATTTAATCTCAAAAAGCTCCTAAAACAGTCAGTGATCACTGTTGACCTCCCTCGGCTTTTATTACCGCTAATCATTTATTTAAGCTCAGTTTTTAAAACCTTAGGATGTAACTACAGCCCAGCCCATGCAGCAGTATATGAATGACTAACCTCGTATTGTGGATGGATTATCTCAGTTGTTCTCCTGGCTGAAGTTTGGTCCGTTTACAGCATCCTGCCATGCGATTACATTTGTTCCTGACCACCGAGAACACTCACCTTAACTTTTATCGAGTGGGAAAAAAGTTAGCTTGTTTATATTATGCTAACATGGCTGTGTCGCTAGCGGTCACGTAGCACATCATTATATACCAGCTAGCCAAACTTCAGTAACTCTACAAACATCACTGCTGTTTAGTTTTCTGTCTTCATTTATATTGGAAGAAATAGCAGAGCTGTACATTTGAATTTTTTCAGAAATCTCTCAGTCAGAACATGCTATATCATGTTTAGGTTGAAACTAGCGAGCTAACTTCCTGCTAACTTCTAACTCAGTTGAATTTCATAAATTCTGTTTTCATGGATGCCTGGATGTTAAACTTAATTGTTACACCTGGTAAAGCAGCAACGCTGATCATTTTATTAAAGATGAAAGAATTTAGACAGTTTTTAACTCTAAGTGATGCCGCAGTGTTTGTTTGTTTTTGGGACCTGAAGCGGGCGGAGTGTAGGACCCAGATTACTCCGAGTCCGCGAGGCTCCTGACTATGGTAGCCGTAATGCTCCAACAATCCATCAAGCGGTGCGGCTTCGTAGCTTACCCAAGTCATACTAAAACATTTTTGACAGATTCTTGAGCGCCGTGTAGCACATAAAATCGGTTTGAGGTCAGTAAGCACAACCAGAATACAAACATAAGGTGCACTGTCAATTTTTGAGAAAATTAAAGGATTTTAAGTGCGCCTTATAGTGCAGAAAATACGGTACATAAAAGACACTGAATTTATTTTTATTTACTCCTAATAGAACCTTAAAAAAATCATGATACAAGTGCTACGTCATACTGCACAGCGCTATAAGAATGTGATTGAAGATATTTGGGATAGTCTGACAATCCACCTGTAAAATAGCTGGTACAGCCATCTCACCCACCATGATACCTGGTGTGACATAACAGAGTGCTTCCCCAACAAACACGCAGTAAATAAAAAAGCTGACGACACAGTTTCATTAAGATCTTATTTAAAACAGAAACTAACAGAAACACCACAGTTCCAAGTCATGTTTGGTTTGCAGAGCAATTACTTATCTAGTATTTCATCTTGGTCATGTGAACAGTCTAGTTATGAAAAAATGACACAAAGCCGAAACAGTTCTGAAGCCTGACATTTCACCATTTCACAAAGGACTAATCCAACCCCTCCTCATCCTAATACGGCCTGATAAAAAGCTTAGGAATTCATCAACAAACAACTCCCTGTGACACCAAACTGAAATGAGACAGTTTGCAGTAATAACCAAGAAAAACGCATCCCAGAGTGGAAGAGCTTCACTTGAAGAGGGTTACACAGAAATAACTGTGGTATATTCCAGGAGTCTATAGATAGCTTTGTCTGAATAAATCCTAAGAGTCATTTGATGAGTAATAAATGATCTCTTCCCTTTTTGGTGGTATGGCTGTAGATTTTCTCATCAGCTGGCTTTAATCCTCTCAGCTATGAACACAATACTTCAAGCTACAATGATAACATTGCTGTACAGGAATCCTGTTCCAAATCTCAGTATCACAGCTATCATTCCAAAAGTGAAGTAAAACAATTCATTGACTAGAGCAAAACCCAAATCTTTAACCCTAAATTACTCATAAATGATGACATGATTTATTATGACTATCCCACTTCTGCCGTGTCATAATGACCCTATGACATGAAAACTATGCATCCACCCATGCTTTTTGACAGCTGCACTTTATTGCAAAAGAATGACACCAGACTCATTGCATGGTGAGTTTTGCATACCTAAGTTACAAGCAAGCCTCTGTCCACTCTGTTTCCACACTGTGAGTACATTTCAGCCAATCGCTGTTGGATATTAAAACTGTTGTCTTAATGCTGAATACCTGTGCAGGCTCACTAAACTGATCCAGAACTAGTCTATAAAACCAGACTTAATATGTTAATTTCCAGCTCCATGTTGTTATTCTTTAACTCTTCTAGAGTAGTTTTTGCACAGTCACAGCTCAATAATTATAACATTTATCTTTTAAAGGGCGCAGCAAACAAAAGCAACACCGCTTCCTACAGGGTTCAGTTAACAACAGTCCTGTGACGTGATGAAAGAAGAAAGTGATGCACTGTTGTCTTTTTGTTGTCAGTTGTAAATAAATAAATAAAATAGAAGTACAAAAAAAATCTATACGAAACTTCTTTAGTTATGGTCCACTTATGCCACAAGGCAAAGGAATAGATCAGTCTTTTTCTTTTTAAAGCCACAAGAACAGCAGTGTTGTCTCAATGAAAGGGCAGCGAGAGTCATATTTGGATCAGATGTGCGACTTGACCACAAAACCGAAGTACGACACAGCTATTCAGCCATCTCTCTACACTTTGTGCTGCTGGAAAAGAGTTGGCTGAGGGAAAGGTTCGTGACCAGGGAATTCGTAACAAGTCGGCTACTTTAATCGGGCAACTTATCTTTCTGGCCTGGTGTCTTTTACAATAACGCAATTTGTGACGTCACTGTCTGTTCATTCTTTTGTCGTACAGAGAAAGAGTCTGGGACATTAACGTCTTGGTTTTGCAGATGAACGGTTAAATATACACTGTTGCCGTCGTGGAAACATCCTTTTCATAGTGTTTGCAGTGAATGCTTCCCTGCTTCTTTGTTGGACTTTAAATAGCCAAAAATATCTCCACACTGACAAATTTCTCAAACCCGTCGTTTCACCAGTGTGCTCGTGTTTTTGAGCCTTTAACTGTGTCCAGTTCGTGTTTGGTAACACTGTTGCTTAAGTTTCCATTAACATTTCCTCCTACTAATATTCTGATGTGTACCGCTGTCAGGTGATGTGCCAAAAACTGATTTCCAGTATTTGCCAAACAAACCAAAAACAATGACTGTTTGCATTTAAACTGTTGTAAAGTACTTGTTAGCCTATAATCTGTCACGCATAACTCATTTTGAGCTAGCAAGAACATTTCTGTTAGAATCGGCAAACACTTTTCAGCCAAGTGACTTTTATATATCCTTCAATTGTCCAGGTAAAAACTGGCCGCTGAAATTCAAATGTGTTTTAGGAGGACAGGATATTTTAGGAGGCCAGAACTGGACTGATTACAATGTAGAACACAGAGCAGGTGCAATAACGCAGAGTCATAAGGATAGCTGCACAACAGGGCAATTCTTTAATGTAAAAAATACAAGTCCTTCATAAATCATGTTCACTACATCCCAAGTATCAATAATCAATGATATTCTATATTTAAAAAACAAAAACACAACTACAGCTACTCCTCCTACACTCTGCATCAACCTAACTAACATGTCTAACTCTGTTCTAACCAAATGACTGTCGAGATGCAGCACTACTCTCAACATCACGGACCTTTTCTATTCTTTCATAACATAGATGGAACTAATATTTCTATTAAACAGAAGTTTGTTCCCAACAATTAACATTATTTTATCACAGCTACATGTCCCAACACTGTCGCCAAGTGCTTGCTTATAGAGGGTCACCTGGTTGTTGTCATTTTCTTTGTATTATTGTAGGGTCTTTACATTACTAGATTTTTAAAAATGAATTGAACAGAACATGTATATAATAAAGAAAAAGGTTAGTCAACCTTACAATGGGTTTATTTGGTCAGTTGCTCCTGCAGTAAAAGGAAATCGACTGCAGCTGAGGGTAAAGTTGCAAAAATGTAAGGAGCCACCGTGAGACAAGTGGGGTTATTTCTTGATATAAAAGATACTGAACTAGAGCAAAGGGTTAGACCAGAAATACATCAAGCACCGACATGCTGGGAATGCCAGTAGTCACAGAAATGTAGATAAGAACTCAGTGTTTGTTCTCATAAATACACACCGAGAGGGAAAAAATGGAACTGCTGCAGTCATGTTTTCTCACTGCACTGAACCGTGACCCTGACAGCAAAATACTTAACAAACCATAGCTTGTAAACTGTTCCAGCCCAATCACGGTGCAGGCTCAAACGTGATAGGTTTCACAGGCATGCTGCTCCCACTAATCATCCATGCAAACTGAGAAATGTTGCACAAGGGAGACAATTACAAAACAAAATCTTCCCCAGAAACTTAACTCTAAATGCCTTTCAGCAAGGCATTTAGTTCCTGAATGTGGCAACGATGTACAGCTGTGATGAATGAGATGATGTTCAGTGTACAGTCCTCTGTGTTTTAAGTTGGTTTGCCTGATGTCTGATTACACTGTAATCTAATACAAGGCATGAAGCATCAGAAGACCATGGGAACTGTGGATCAAATAACATGTGAGGGAATAGGGAGCTTTCAGACACTCCCATATGGATGACATCTAATTTAAGATTCAACATTTGAAACGAAATCATTTTAAAAGAGAATACCAAATGCAAAGAAACAGGGCCAGCTCCTTCTTACTGATAGAAGCAGTGCATTTGTACGGGCAATAAAACACCCATTGCAATGAACTGCAGTACTGTACGGTAGTAAACGTGAAATATCAAATATATCTCTATACAAAAAAGAGCAGTTTAATGTTAGCATTCACAAACAGACACAGGCTCCAGGTGAATGCGGCATCACCTGGTTCAGCAAACGCCACACAGTCTGTGTTTAATCCAACTCTCATACCGGTGAAAGTGATTAACTCTTTTTAAGTTCGGAGATTGTAGAGCCGAACAGAACAAAATATCACAAATATACCCGAAACCCTCTTGTTCTTAACATCCTGAGAGTGGAGCACACAATTAAAGCAAAGCGCTGTTAATTTGCCCCCTTTTTCCCAACCAGATTTTGAATATAATTTGCACAACTAGGGGGACTTAGCAACTCCACGCAAGCGTCGCTTAGCTGGCGAGACATTATTCGCGCTGTGCCCGAATCCCCCCTTCAGACACCACCATCGCCACGGTCTCATCAGCACTGCGGCTCTAAATAATGTTATTTAAAGGGGTAAAAAGCGAGCAAAGCACGCCGTGCGAGCATGTAGCATGAATGTACTAAAAGTACCTGGTTTTGTGGTTGTGGTCTGCGGTCCCTGACCACCGCTGACTGGCTGCCGAGGGGAGCTTAGCTCTCGCCGTCTACGTCTGGAGCTTCACCGCTGTTAAATTCCCTCCTCATCGCAGCTTAACCGGACACACTCATACACGTCAGACACTAAGTATTTGGAGGATATCATTGAGCGAGTCCCCGGCCTCGAGGAGAGCGCGCCAGTGGTCGAGATCAGTTAGTTGGGTTAACAGCAAACAAAAAAGACTCCCCCGGGACAGCAAGGCGCACGAGCCCTTTCAGTCTGTCACTTACTGTTTCTCCTCTGGAGGGAAAAAACGATCACCGCTATCTTCCTCACAGTTTTCATTCCCGCTGGAAGCCCGAGTATGGTCAATTCCCCATTCCCTCCAGTCACAGGACGGTATTTCCAGAAGAAAACTTGTACAAAAAGAAACCCTCTCCTCCGCGTGCACACCAGGAGTGGAGCGTTACTGGCTGGAGCGGCGCTTTCTCTGTGCTGCCTTCACCGGCTGTCGGAAATGTCCAACCCCAAAGCATGGGAAAATAGGACACAGGATTCACCGTCATACTCCGTGATGGTGTAAGGATGATACTATAGCTTAGCTGAAAAGTGTTTCGCTGGTTGAATAAACCTGCAGCACCATATTAAAAGAATCGATATTCCAATATAAACCTCGTTCAGACTTTTAAAATGCCACATGACCAGGCAGACACCAATACATCTATTCAATATATCCAGAATGCTCCGTGTCTGTGTCTGTATTAACTGAACAAAAGCCTGTCAATAGGTTGAATATTATCTTTGTGCTCGAATAAGCATCCTAACAAGTCAGACAGGGGTCATGTCACATAAATAGTATTGTTCCCAACTGTAATGGTCAACATCTTTTGGTTCCCATGTGCCAGTCTGATTCCATATTATGCCACTTAGAAGGCTCTAAAAAATGAGTCATACCCAAGTAACAGAGGAAGGCCACATAGATGTGGAAACATGCCCATAAGAGGAGACTTTTATTAGCTACAGGAAGCCGATTCAGCATCTATCTACATGTCTCTTTTATAAGATAAGATAAGAGATAAGATAAAACTTTATTAATCCCTCGGGTGGGTTCCTCTGGGAAATTTGTTTTCCAAAAAGCACAGCACCGACAGAAGTTACAGAGTTAAGAATATTATATATATATATATATATACACACACATATATAAATACAAAGACATATATAGATAAAATATACAAAGGGGATAAATAGAATAAATAGGAATAAAAATAAAAATAAAAATAAAAATAAAAATACAAGTGAATTGCACATTTAAAGTATTGAGGTCTATTGCACCGCTGATTATTAACAAAAGTATTGCACAAAAGCCAGTAAAGCCAGTAAAGCCAGTATTTGCCAGTAAAAAAAAAGTTGTTCTCAAATACAACAATGCCTCAGTGCTCTTGTCTTCTGTTACTCCAAAATCATCACAGAGAACTATATTTCACATTACTATTGAATCTTCTGTGATATATTTAATTTTCTCCGGCACACACAAACGCATAGGAGAGAGTATATAAAAGTATTTCATAACATGCAAATTTGTACCACAAGGTGGACTGCATGCACTGAGTCAACGTAACTGCCATTTAACCAGGCAAATCCTCGAGAACGTGTTCTTAATTACAGTGGTGGCAGGGGGAAAGACAAAACCTCTCGAGGAAATATGGGTGGAGAAAATTCTACATTTTAAAGAAGAGCTGCATACATCTGAAAACGTTTCAGCTGATGAAACACTGCCTCCAGTTATGAAGCTCTTAGTTAACACTTTCAGAGGATGATCATTATGAAAATGATTAATATGAGTCTTTCTTCCAGAGGTCCTGCTGGAGGTTTCTTTCTGTTGAAAGGGAGGTTTTCCTTCCAGCTGTTACTGAGTGCTTGCTCGTGGGGGGGTCGTCTGATTGGTGGGGTTTTTTCTGTGAAGCACTTTTAGGCGACTGTTGTTATGATTCGGCACTATAGAAATAAAATTGAATGCATTAGAAAGAAAAGAGTGTCACGCTTTGTAAAATGCACAAAGAGTCTTTCGTGAATCTTCCTGAAACACATATTCTATTCAAGTCCAAGGATTTATAAATTACAATTAAAATAACTGATCGTTTATGTGAGCA